>NC_132991.1:3922500-5230000 GCF_048564905.1 Vicugna pacos
TCTGCAGGAAGGAAGCCTTGGGAGGGCTTTTCAGGGTGGAGAGTCCAGGGGGCCAGACACTGGGGGCTCGTGGTGGCCGTGGAGGAGGGTGTGTGCAATTGAACGGGAGCCCCTAAGTCACACGCTTGTCTGGAGAGGTTTCGGACAAGGAGATGCTCCCATCTTTACAAGATGCTCAGAGGCAGTGCCTGGCCCATCTGCCCGCCCAGGGCCATGGGGAGTCTGACCCTCACCTGATAATGCAACACTGGTCCCTCCTGTCCTTCTTCATGTTGAAGTAGCAGCTGTTGGCGATGGCAAAGACGTGTGGCGGCAGCTCGCCCACATGGCGGTTGTAGTACAGCTGCACCTGCTCCGCGGTGTACAGGGGCAGCACCTGGAACGGGTTCACGGCCACCAGGATGGAGCCCGTGTAGGTCTGGGGAAGGGAGCGGGTGGTTAGTGGCCCCCGTTCTGAGGACCCGCGTGGCCTTGCCCTGACCTTGGCCTTGGCTGCAACCCCGAGGGCTGACTTTGGCGAGGAGGTGGGGTCTGATGCTGGGTGGAGAGACGAGACTGTCAGCTGCTCAGATACCCCCCTGGAAAGATAAGGGTGTTCCCCAGTCCTGAAAGCTCTGCGTGGGGGCAGGGATGGTGGTGTATTCACAGGAACATGAAATGAGGTGGCTGTGGGTAACGCTTAGCACTCAGTCTGGTATTTAAAAGAGGCTCAAGAACAAAGGATGGACCGTATGAAATGAGGCTTCACCTGCCTCCTACAGGGGCCTCTGCGAGGATGGGCCACAGCGGTCACCCTTGCTAACCCCTCCTGGGACCTCAGCTCAGGATCTCCTGCACATCTGGAGCCTCCACCAGGCTGGCTGCTCCTCTGGGGTGGGACAGGGACAGCCACCAACAGTCCTGTAATCACCCAGATCTTCCTTCTCATTTTAGGAATGGAAAGGGTAATCTCTCTGGCTCAGGACTAGGGCAATCAGATAAAAGAATTCCAGCATAGGCCCTTTGGAAGGGATGAGCTGCAAGTCAATTAGCTCATTGCTGTTCCGTCCCAGGAGCTGAGCCACGCTCAGCCAGTGACTCAGAGTGCCCAGTGCCTCTTCCGTCTCTGCTCCCAGCCCTCCCTTCTATTTGGGTCCCTGCTCACTCTCCCACTCTTCTGAGCATCCCACAAGCCACCACTCCCGCTGAGAGACCCAGGCAGATGGTGACTTCCCCAGGTCACACCCACTGATGGCAGGGCTGGGATCAGTTTGGGAATTCCACCTCTCCTGGGAAGTCCGCATTAAAGCAGGATGCTGGCCTTCAGGAGGGGGTGAACCTCCCATCCACTGCCAGCCTTTGGGAGAAGGACCTACATCCACCCATACGACCCTCCTGGTCATACCACAACTCACTTCCTAGGAGGGCAGGGGTCTCCTGCCCAGGGACCCTGTTTCTGTCACCACCTGGAAGGAACCATGCAGAAGACAACCCCCCAGGGGCTCCAGTCCACTTGGCCCTCAGAGCAGTCCTTCCGCTCAGCCACAGATGGGTTCTTCCCCAACCCGGGGGTGGCATGTGTGGACAGGGTGGGGGGGACTTACGTAGATCTTGTGCTGCTGGTAGCGGATCAGGAGGTTGTGCACCATGCCCGCCTCGTTCAGGTCCCCCAGGCAGATCATGTCATCCACGCCCTGAGCTGAATTGGGGTGCATGGGGCTCAGGGTGCTAAGGTCCTCTGTCCGGATCCAGTGTTCCTGGAACAAAGGGCACAGACTTTCTTGAGTGGTAGCCCTGGCCTGGGCCAGCCGGCTGCACCTCTTCTCATGTCCTCGACAGGTACGCCCACTTGGTGGCCCGCGCCTGGCCAGGGTCGGTCTGTGCTGAAGGTCAAGGGAAACCTGTGACAGGATCAGGTCACTCTGGGGCTGGAGTCAGCATGTGTCTAGGGCCAGGGGTCAGTGCGTAGCTGGCACTACAGGTGAACTTCAGACCAGGGCCTGAGGAACTTGTAGCCAGAAGTTAGATTTGGGTTTTGCAGCTGGAATAAAAGTGTGCAAGTAAAAGTGTTTTTAAATGGCATAACATGGGGGGAGGGTAAAAAAATGGGGGGAGGGTATAGCTCAGTGTTAGGGTGCGTGCTTAGCATGCACAAGGTCCTGGGTTCAATACTCAGTACCTCCATTAAGAAATAAACAAATAGCCTAATTACCTTCCCCAATAAATAAATAAGTAGGTAAGTAGATAAACAGATAGATTAAAAATAAAAAATAGAAACAAGCCCAAAAAACCTTTAAAAATAATTAAAAGTTTAAAAATTGTTAAAAATAAATAAATGGCATAACATCATTTTGCAAATAGAAGATATTTTTGTTAATATTTTACTGGCTTCCATATGAAGGAGCTCACAGGTCACAGTCTAGAATTTTCTCCTTGGAGGCCAAGCCTCCACATGTTCCACTCTGCAGCCCCTCAGCCAAGAGGGTTTCCCGAGGAGGATTTAGTGACCAGCTGGACCTTTTCCCCGGCATGCCCTTCCCCACTGTCCATCACCTGCCCCTCCTGGGCCCCCCAGGTGGCTGAGCTGGCCCCCCTGAAGACCAACCTGAGCTTCCTACCTTCCTATATCTGAGCTGCTTTGCTCACCACGAGCTGAGCCTCCTCCCCTTCCTTCTGACACCCCAGGGCCCTCACTCTGAGCATCTTTCTCACACACCTTTCTCTCCCTCCATCTGGTCCCTCCTGCTCGCCCTTCTCTACTTTGCAAACAAGCTTTCTGCCCTCCAATCCTCTCTGCCACTACCCTTTCCCACTTCATTCCTTCCTACTCCCCTAATTATCCTAGTTTTTCATCTGCCAAACTGACCCCTACTTCCTCATTTTAGAAACAATCCCCATTGACAGATGACTGGATAAAGAAGCTGTGGTATATTTATACAATGTAATACTACTCAGCCATGAAAAAGAATAAAATAATGCCATTTGCAGCAACATGGATGGACCTGAAGATTGTCATTCTAAGTAAAGTAAGCCAGAAAGAGAAAGAAAAATACCATATGATATCACTCATATGTGGAATCTGAAAAAAAAAAAGGACAAACTTATTTACAAAACAGAAACAGACTCAGACAGAGAAAACAAACTTATGGTTACCAGTGCAGGGACATGGGGTGGAAAGGGATAAATTAGGAGTTTGAGATTTGCAGATACTACTGTATATAAAGTAGATAAATAAGAAGTTTCTTCTGTATAGCAAAGGGAACTATATTCAATTATCTTGTAGTAACTTACCGTGAAAAAGAATATGAAAATGAATATATGTACGTTCATGTAAGACTGGAGCATTACGTTGTACACCAGAAATTGACACAACATTGTAAACTGACTATACTTCAATAAAAATATATACCACACACACAAAAGAAACAATCCTCAAGACAGACCTGCAGTGGTCACCACAATGGGAGTTTGCCGTGGTCTATTCTGCCATGTAGGTCCCCAACTTGGGCTCAGGAGCCCCTGGTGCTGGGCAGTGGCACCAGAGAAGGAGGGTGAGGGTGAGGCTAAGAGGGCTGAGCCTCCCTGAAGAGCACGGCCATACTGACCTTGCCCTCATCATCTTCAACCAGGATTTTGCCAGGCTTTGTCTCTCTGACGATGCCCCCAATGGCCACACTGGTCTTGTTGGCAGAGGTGGGGTTCAGCCACACATGGTCACCCTGGAGGGCAGAGAGATAGTGGTCAGATCCAGACTCCAACTTCCCCTTCCTGCTCAGGACTTACTTCTCCTGGGGGCTGTCCCCTCCAAGCAGGAGATCCCAAGTTGGCTGGGGCATGCTCTCTCCCCCTTGTCCTCCTCCCCTTCCCCTCCTCCTTCTCCTCCTCCTCTTACTTTTTCTTCTTCCCTCTCTCCTACCCAACCCCTGTCCTTTCTTGCTCTTGCCAGGAAGGCGGCAGTGGAAGCTTCCCTGGTCTAGCTTGTTGTTAGGAAATAAACAAGCTGTTTTGGCAGGAAAGTGACTCTCTGTGAAGTAGAAAACAGTCTTTGCCCTGTGAATAGCCTTAAAGTACCCAAATCCATTGGCTGGCGAAAAACAAAGACTAAAATCTAACTAGGTTTCTGCCTGGCCTACAACATGGCACTGACCCCCGTGAACCTCTTTCTGATCCAAGGAAGCTCACCCCATTCAAAGAGGAGTAACCCGAAAGGAACAAGCAGGTGTCTACACACAAAGATGCTGAAGTTCAAGAGGAGGAAAGAAAGCAGGTGAGTAACACTCACAGGGGAGACAAACAGACTGCCACAGGGCAGTGGAAAGTCATGACCTAGTGTTTCACCATGGTTTCCAAAAACTTACTAAGGTGTAGATCAGAGGCACAAGAGCTCAGAAATTAGAAGCCAAGACAAATGAAAAGGATGAGACGTGAATTGGAAGAGCTCAAGGAAGAAATGGAGGAAAAGAAAGAAACATGGACCAGAAATAAAAGCAAAACTGGAAACAGTGAGAGGGTAGTAAATGCTGCTAAATCATGGTAAAGATCATAGAAAACAGGAGAAAAGTGGGCAAAAGGTCAAGATTAGGAAGAAAGGGATAGATATGGAAGACAGGGAAAAATACAAATAATCAAAGTGCCCAAAGAAGAAAACTAGGGGGAAAAAAAGCAGAAAAATTATTTAACGATATAATTCGAGAAAACTTTCCAGAAATTAATGAAGCCTTGAATCTATGGACTGAAGGCACACCAGGTGCCAGGAAGTAATGACAAAGAAAAATCAACTCTAGGACATATACTAGTAAAGGTTATTGAACTTCAAAAGTAAAGAAACATTTGGGAGTGGGTAGGCAGACAAAAAGGTGAGTCTGCTTTTAAGGAAAAAAATTAGAACAAATTCAAATCATACACGAGGGCTGAACAACTCCCACAAAGGTCTCAAGAAAAGAGAAATACAGCTATTAGGATGGCCACTGTCCAAAGAATAGAAAACAACAAGTGCTGGTAAGAATGTAGAGAAACTGGAAACTTGTACACTGTTGGTGGTAATGTAAAATGGTGCAATCACTGGGGAAAACAGTATGATTCCTCAAAAAATTAAAAATAGACTTACCATATGATCCCACTTCTGGATATATATCCAAAGAAATTAAAAGAAGGATCTCAAAGACATATTTGTACTCCCATGTTCATTGCATTATTATGCACCATAGCCAAGAAGGGAAAGTAACCCAAATGTCCATTGGCAGATGAATCCAATAAACAAAAATATAGTATATACAGTCCTCTCTCAGTATATTTGGGGGATTGGTTCCAGGAGCCCCTGCAGATACCAAAATCCATGCAGGTGGAGTTTAGAAGTGAGGAGCTAAGTTTTTAGAGATACAGAGGGAAACATCAAAGAATCAACAAATCATGTTCAAGTGCCTTACATAAAATGGCATAGTACAGTGAGCACTACACACAACAGAGTTTTATGCAGCCTTAAAAAAGAACGAAATCCTGTCACAGCTACAATGTGGATGGACCTCAAGGACATTATGTTAAGCAAGAGAAGCCAATCACAGAAGGACCAATACTGTATGACTCCACTCATGTCCATTATATAAAAAAGTAAAAATCATAGAAACAGAAAGTGGAAAGGTGGTTTCAGGGGCTGGAGGAGGAGGGAGGGAACATAGTGTTTAATGAGTATAGAGTTTCAAGTTTGCAAGATGAAAATGTTCTCACATCTGTTGCACAACAATGTGAACATACTTCATAATATTGAACTGGATGCTTAAAAATGGTTAAGATGGTACATTTAATGTTCTGTGTTTTTTAACCACAATAAAAAAGAAAAAAAATCCCCCAACTTTTCACCTAGCCAAATTATCATTCCAGTATAAAGGTAACAAACATTTTTGAAGATGTAATATTTTCTGATAAGCCTTTTGGATCACACCAACACCCACAATCATGAAGTTTCAAAATACTTGGGACCAAGAAAAGATCATAAAAGCTTTCAGAGAGAAAAAATGAGTTATACAAAGGCTGAAGAATTAGAGTGGTGTTGGATTTCTTACCAGCAACGCTGGAAAGCAGAAGACAATGTGGAGTACATGTCTTCACAGTTTTCATGTAGAATTATATCCAGTATGGAATCCTATGTCCAGCTGATGTTCCAATGTGAATAAAAATATTTTTAGGCATGGACGATGTTGAAAACATTCACCTCATTTGTATCATTTCTCAGGAAGCTATTACAGGTTGTGCTCGATCAAAACAAGGGGCAAATCAAAAGAAAGACAAACCTTGGGTCCAGGAAAAGAGATTCAGTGCAAAGGAAAGGCACAAGGATCACTCAGGGTGGTTGTGAAGGAGATTCCAAGATATTCCAAGGTACGTGCTTCAGAAGTAGGAGGTGCCAGTCAGCAACTCTGGGAGAGATTTCTTCCTGAGGGTGAAGTTGATTGAACTTCCAGATGAATCAGGAAGTTTTGAAAGGAGACTGACATATCTGGGAGAAAGCTGGGGGGTTACGTCGTGGTTAAATACATAGAAAACAAAGCAGATGGGGGGAAAGACCATTACAAAGTCTAGCAAAACGGAAGCACAGCACCTGGAGTAGATGCATGGCTCGGGCGAGAGGAGCATCTTCTTAGGTAACATAAGTAAACTCCGTATGTGGATCTGACGAAAGCCAGGATTTAACAACTTTGGGAGGATGGAGAGACAGATAGTATGAGTGCTGCAGGTGGGGGGTTAGGAGCAAGGAGTTAAGGCCTTTCTCACCTTGTGGAGAGGCAGTAATAGATGATGCCTGAAACCAAAAACTCAAGGAGCACTGTACACGTGTTCTTTAGAGGCACAGAGGGAAATATCAAAGAATTAACAAGAAGGGTGGATGGTGGTCACCTCTGTGGAAGAGAAAGTGGGGGATGAGTCTTTAAACTACATGTCCATGTAACTGAGCAGGACCCTGCTGTCATCAGTGACCATCTGACATGTCCAATGTTGTTTGTTACTGCCTAACTGTATAATGGTTTAAAGGGTTTTTCTCATGCTCTTGCTGACCAGGGTTAGGCTAGAGAGGAGGGAGGCGTAGGTGATCCCCCAACCCCCTCGTGGTGTTGCATGCAAGGATCATGCTCAGTGGTGCCCTGCTCTTGCCCCTAGTGCCCTGCTCTTGACCTGATACCTAAGAAATGGCAGTTGGGTGTTTTGTGCACCTTGTTGTTCTTAACTATCCTCAACTGGGCATGTCTGCAGCTGTTTTTGACCCCTTGTGCTTTCCTCGTATCCTGTTGTTCGAGCTGCTGGCCTCAGCCTGCAGCAGGAGGTCCCAGGCCTCAGCCTGCTTAAAAGGATAAAAGTATTTATCAACCTGACTTTAAACTGCACATGTTTTTCTCTCAAGCTCTTTTCTACAGAACCCCTACCTAGGCTTCCTGTGTTCCAGGTACAAGAACATTAAAAGAGCCCTGAAGCTGGAGGTGAGCTTCATACCCAGCAGAGGGAAGGGGACCACTACATCTGCAAAAACAATAACAATTTTGCAACAATTTGTTACCCTGTGTGTGAGCTCTGTGGAAACTAGCTCTGCCCCTTGAACTCTTGAACTTTTACTATAAAACCTACTGCCTTCTCTCCCCAGTAGGCTCACAGTCTTAGAGGCAGTAGCTAACTGTGACCTCCTTTGCCTGGCAAAAAAATGAAGCTGCCTTTTCTACATCATCCAAAACTCTGTCCTTGAGTCTCAATTCAGTAAACAGGGGTATGGCGGCCATGTTCTGGCAACACCTATAACAGCTTCATACAAATAAAAGCTGAATTAAAAAGAACAGCAAGAAAGAGCTGTTACAGGATGCAAAAGACCAGCGTGAGCAACATACTGGGCTCAGTGAACTAATTAAATCACGCCAGGAACCTCAGGGACCTGGAGCTTTCCCACGACAAGGATAAAGTTCCAGTGTGAAAATTACAGCCTGCTGCTGAAACAGCTGGCAAATCAGCAAAGTGGGAAGATTAAAAGTCAAGACAGGTGATGGGCGTCTCACAGGAGATGGTATTAACCAGAAGTGAAAAAGACAGAGAGACCATTTCCAATCCAAACTGAATGCAAAGGGGTCAGCCCAACTTGAGCTGGAAGAATAAACAAAAGAGCTGGAATATTCATTCCTTCCATTTAGCCAAAGCTCTACTAGGAAAGAAATGAGAAGCCAAGTAGCAGAAAACAGAGCTTCTTCGTGAAGCCTATTGGCAGCAAAAAAATGACTGCGTGGAAGCAGCTGAATCAGGGAAAAAATGAACAAGAAGAGAGAAAGCAGAAGCTATCAGCTGCAAAGAAAGTAAAAGTCTATGTTGAGATTCATGAGCTAGAGAATGCGTCACAGAAAGCAGAGAGATCTATGTATTTGTCCATGATGTAGAAAGGCTCCTGCCGCAGCCTGAGACAGAAATTTCTAAGAGGAAACTCAAAGGCCTGAAGCCATGAAGAATCCACTTCCGGGGCACCTGATCTTCCATCTCCCGAGATAGGCCGGCTTTTCTGGCCACTCAAGGAAGTGGGCGGCGTGTCCCCATCCAACGTACCCACCCACCATGTCATTCTCTTGCCTTAGGAGAAGAGATGGGTCTACAGATGGCTCTGTGCTGCATTTACTTAGATAAATGGGGTTTCACATGGGCCTTGAAGGAATCTCCAGCAGGAGCCTCCAGGCTAAACTCCAGAGACGGTCCATCAGAAGACTCACAGAACCTCTCCCTTCTGTAGGGACAGGTGCCATGGTTACTGCTGGTGCCAAGGACCCTATTTTTCCCAGGAATGCACCCCCCACCACTGAAGATAAGGAACGGTACATCTGCCATCAAGATCTATGAATGTTTATGGCTTCATGAATCGGGGACTGTGTCAATCAAGAGAGGTACTTTGCATTTCAAAGGATTTCAACCCAGTCTCACCCATTGAAGATTCCCAGCCCCTCTGCACACAGGTATATAAATATCTATAGTTTTCACTTGGAAATAAAAGTGGGGTTTCATTAAAGTGACTAAAGGTCATGCTCCACCTGGGGCCCTGGGATGGCTCAGAATGTGTGGCAGGACCAGGGTCTGGGTTCCTTCACTGGCCCATTAGGTGGAGTGGAGGAGCTGTTGATTCCGGCAGGAGCAAGGTCTATCTGCATGTTCATCCCTAAGTCAGATCCTGTGTAGTTACACACATGTGATGGGGTTCCCAGAGGTGAAATGGGAGAAAATTTGGTTGAAACAATATGTTGGCAATGCAGGATCTTTTATCTTCTGCAAAAGTCTTCAGTTTTTACCTGGGAACTCACCCCTTCCCAGCTCTTAGTCCATGTGGTTCTTGGGGAGCACCCTCCCTCTCCCCTGAAGGGTGGGGCAAGCCCACTCTTTCCATCTCCTCAGCTGCTACCGAAGGACACTGTATGCCATGTTCAGTCTGTACATCTTCCGTGTGTTCTAGGCCGATGCTGCCCAATGGAAATACACAATGCGAACCACATGTGTAACTTAAACTGTTCTAGTGGCCACGATCATCCTCCTCTCAAGGAACTTGCGATCGTAGAAGACAGAACGGGCCTGCAGTTGTACTCGAGAGTCACATGCACACAGGAGATATCTTTCCAAACTCTGCTTGAAGTTGGTCACAATTCCGTCACATTCCCAGCGGGACCGTTGGAAGTAATGCATCTCACAGGTGAATTCCTTTGTGAAATAAACCTGGCTTTGCTCCAAAATCTCCTCATACTTCCAAAGCGGTGCCACGTTCCAGTGGTTGTGATTTTGTTCTCCAAGGCCCATGCAACCTGCATGTTTAGACCACGTGTGTTCTCTCTCCCTTCTTTCCCTGGGGGTGATCTGACTCAGCCCTTGGCAAGCCCCACCAAGAACCCCTAGACGGAGGAGATGCAAGTCTTACCAGTCGTATGCCCGACATCCTGGGGCAGCCGTTGCTCACAGCCTGTGTGCGGAAAGAAAGCAGAATGTCAGTCCTCGTGGCTCTGGATGTGGGACCCTGGAGGAGCGGGGCCACCCGTGTCCAGAGGCGTGCCCCTGAGTGCCTGGCATGGGGCCAAGAAATGACTTGACAAAATGGACAGATGAGTCATCATCCCATCCCACCCAAGCGGAAGAGGCTGCCCGGACACCCTCGCTTCCTCCTGCCCCATCTCATCTATTTTACACTCAGCATTGGGCTCAACACAGGGAGTAGGGTGGTTCTGAACAGGTTTAAAACACTGTCCCCGTCACCCACAAGTCAAACTGTATCTGGTCAGACATCTGTGAAAACCAGCCATCACCACACACCATAGGGAGTGTGGAGGGAAGCAGACGGCGTAAACACAGACACAGCAAACACTGTCTAAACCTCACAGCACACCCCAAACACAGGTATCCCCAATTTCATACGTGGGCTCAACAAAGAAGAGGTGGTCTGTTAACCAGCAGCATAGCTGGCAATCCCACCTGGCTCTGCCTCCTTTCAATCCTGTGCCCCGCACCTGGCTGTCTCCCGGGGGCTCTGGGAGCGCAGAGGTGGAGGTGTAGATTGTCACGCCAGCCGGTGGAGGAGGAAGGTCACCGCCTTGATCCAAAGGAGGAGCCCAGCCTTGCCCCTCCGTGCGGGGTGCAGCGTGAGGCAGGTACCCACTGCTGGTTTTGTTCACCCCCTGCTCCCTGTGTCTAATGCAGAACTGCCCCCGGGAATGACCCAGGAAATATTTGTTCAGTGAAACAGAGAATGGAGCCCTTGGAGAGGATGTCCTTTCTTGATGCTTTTTCCAGATGAGTAAGAATTCACAGTGGAAGCAAAGACAGGTGTTCTCTAGGGACGCTGTGACTTTAGCAAAGGCAGAGGGGCAAAGGGCAAAGGATGTGAAGGGTCCACACTGAGTGGGACAAAGAGTCTTTGGCCACTCTTCTGTCAAACAAAGAAACATTTTATTTCAATTTTTATTTAGTGCCTGGGCATTTTTACATTCATGACAACCTACACCTCCCAGTGTTTGTTGAGTGCCTACAGTGTAAAAGGCAGTAATCAGATTGAGATTCCCTTTTAAGGTCTGAGGCTACAGCTCTTTCAAGGGGGGCTGGTCCATGTCCCCACCTCACGTAACCCAGTGAGGTGATGGGTGGGCATGCCCCCTCCCCAGCTCCCCAGCGTTGCTCTGGCCCCTCACTTCTCTATCCCAGGTAGAAACCTCAGACCTTCTACTGCCTCATGCGTGGCACTGACCTCCATGTTCATCAGTCTCCAGACACCAAGATCTGCCTCACAGGTGCCCCTGCCAGTCCTGCCCTCCCTGGCGGATGACCTGACACATGTTCTGGACTCCCACTCCCCTGATCCCAGATTCCACTAACCTCCACTCCCACATGACTGGCGCTGGTCATCCCATGTCCCAGAACCTCTCCATTTCAGAAGCAAAGTCTTCCAGCTCTCCATCCCCACCCCAGACTAGCACTAGTCGCCCACCCCCACTCAGAAACAGCTGTTCCTTCATTTTATCATGACTTCTCAGCCCTTTTGTTTCTCCCCAGTCTCTCAGCCAGGCATCCTAGCTTTATTTCTATCCCAACCAGCCTGGAAGCTGCCTTAAATCTTTTTTGGAACAAAGTGGTTTTGTAATCACCCTAAATGGAATACAAAACTAAAGCATAGTAAGCGCCATGCTATGTGGACCCCTCTGGTCCACCACTGTCTGGCCCACCACGGTCTCGTGAATGCTGCTGGCTCCTGCAAGAAAGTCCCAGCCCTGAGCTGAGCCCACCAGGAATGGGTCACACCACCCTGACGGCAAGGGCCAGGGCAGTTTCATGGCCGGCACCTCCCCTGGGACTTTAGAAATGCCCGAGGACCCCTAGAGTGGGCCCTAGTCGGCTCTTTCTGCAAAAATTTAAAAAAAAAAACCCTATTTCAAAGCTCCCTCCCACTACTCACTCTGCAGAACACCTTGATCTGTGTCACTGAAAAAAGAGAGAAGTCACCCTCTGCTTCCAGCCCTGCCCTCTCTGGCCTCCTCCACCAGGGCCTTTGTTTTATCAATTACCGTGTTGATTAATATACATCCACAAATTCTTTGTGGACTCCTCCCTTGTAAAGACTGCGTCTCATTCTCCCCACCTGGGGTGTGGACTTAGTGGTTTCCTTCTAACAAATAGGATGAGGTGGAAGTGATGGAGTGTAGCTTCCAAGACTGGCTCATAAAAGGCCGTGTGGTTTCCTCCTCTCTCTCTCCAACATCACTCAGCCTGGGGAAACTTGCTGTCATGTCATGAGGACACTCAAGCAGCCCCAAGGAGCGACCCAAGTGATAAGGAAGTGAGGTCTCTAGTCAAGAGCCAGTGATCTTGGAAGCAGGTGCTTCAGCCCCGATCAGAGCTTCAGATGACCAGAGCTCCAGCCAATGTCCTTGTTATGGCTGAACTGTGTCCCCTCCAAGTTCATATGTTGAAGCCCTAACCACCCCTGACCTCAGATGGGACTGCATTTGAAGATGAGGCTTTTAAGAGCTGATGAAGTTAAATTGGTATTGTTAGGATGGGGCATAACCCCACACGACTGATGTCCCTGTAAGAAGAGGAAGAGGTATCAGAGGTGTGCGTGCGGAGGACTGACCATACGAGGACAGAGTAGCAAGAAGGTGAGTGTCTGCAAGTCAAGGAGAGGGGCTTTGGGAAAACTCAGCCCTACTTGGCCTCAGACTTCCAGCTCCAGAATTGTGAGAACATAAATGTCAGTTATTTAAGCTGCCTAGCTGGTGGCATTTTGTTATAGCATCTCCAGAAAACAAACACTAAGCTCATGGGCTTCCTGGTCCAGAACTGCCCAGCTAAGATGCTCTTGGATTTCAGAAATCATCTGAGAAAGTAAATATTTGAAGCTGCAAACTTTTGGATACTTTCTTATGCAGCAATAGGTAGCTAATACAACTGCCCCTCACTCTCACATCTTCCTTCATTCTCACTCTTCTGGCCTTTTTTCCAAAGTTTTTCTGAAGATGCAAGTTTTGTCTATACTAAAATGAACTTTCTTGGCCTCATGACCTGCTCCAGCTATTGCTCTATATTGTATATGCTATATATTGTATATATTGCTATATACCGCTCTGCTCCTCAGCCGAGCCTCTTGAAGGAGTTGCCCCATCATGTTGCCTCCACTCTTTTACCCTTCATGCCTTCCCAAGCCTTGGGTCACATGCATGTCCCCACAAACACTGCACTTCAGGGCCAAAGTGACTCAAGTCAATGCTAAGACCTTTCCAGCCATGCCTCTTCCCTGACTACACCCTCTTGGCTCCTGCAGGATTTCACTTCCCTGCCTTTCCTTTGCTCCTGGGGGGTCCTCTCAACCTCCTCCCAGGACCCTTTCCCTCCCCTTGGCCTCTTGGTGTCTGAGGGAGATGCTGGTCCTTTTTGTCTGCCTGATGTGCCTCCCCCTATTTCCTTTGAGAGAAATTCTCCTCCCTTTGTTCAAAATGTTCCTGATAGTGACCTTGAATCATGGTACCTCAGAGACAGCATGTGATTCAAGCAGGGGCTAATCACAGGCTTTCCCTGGAATGTTCGAAATTGGAGCTGGGGGTCGGCTTTTTTCTGAAGTTGCGAAGTTTTGAAATATGATTCCAGAACTGCCAGGGGCTATGGTCCTAGTGTCTTAAAAAAAAAATAGCTGGTATGAGAGAATAATGTTGGCAGGCCAGGAGGGAAGTAGACAAAAGACAGAAATTCTGTCTCTGCCTTTTTTCATTTTGTTATTTGAGCTAAGCTACCTGGACTCTGTTGAAACCAAAGAATTCTCATTGTTCTGGTGGCCCTCATTCTACTCCCTTTCAGCCTGCACACCCTTCTTGAGCATTCACACCACCTCCCAGGGCCACTCCCAGGATCAAAGCAATTCTGAGTCTGAAACCAGTGTCTCCAACCCTCATCGCTATCCTGAACTCCAGATCTGCCAAGGCCCTATTCTCTGGATATCTCCAGCAGACAGGCCATGGGCACATCAAACTCAACATGACCACAGCAACTCATCTCCTCTGACCTCAAATCTGTTCTTTCCCCTATGTTCTTTATCTCAATGAATAAAAACTAGCAGCTGTTGAAGAAAATGCCTGAGTCATCTTATTATCCTTATATCAAATGATCACTAGGATCTGAAGAATTCATCCCTTAAAAACTTGAGTCTCCCAACTATGTTGTTTACAAGATACTCACCTGAAATATAAAGACACAGATAGATTACAAATAAAGAGATTCAGGAAATATATCATGTTTATTCTAGTTAAAAGAAAGGAGGAGTAGCTATACTAATATCAGGCAGAGCAGACTTTAGGACAAGAAAAATTATGAGGACCATTATTACAAAATAATAAAGGGACTGATTCCCAAAGAGAACATAACATTTCTTAACCTAACAACACAGCATCAAAATACATATGGCAAAAACTGGCAGACCTACAAGCAGAAAAAAATAAATCCACAATTACAGTCGGAGACTTTAACATCCCTGTATCAGTATTTGACATATATGCCAGGCCTAAAATCAGCAAGGACATCGTTGAACTCAATAGCACCATTAGTCAACTGGATCCAATTGACATTCATAGAATACTTCATCCAACAACAGGAGAATATACCTTCTTCTCAAGTTCACATGGAACATTTACCAAGATAGACCACTTTCTGGGCCATAAACACATCTGAACAATTTTAAAAATAAAAATCATGCAATCTGTGCTTTCAGACCATGATGAAATTACACTGGAAATCAAAATAGCTAGAAAATCCCCAAATATTTGGAGATTAAGAAACACACTTACAAATAGCATGTGTGTCAAAGAAGACTCAAGAAAGATTTTTAAATGTTTTCAACTAAATGAAAATACAACTTACCAAAACTTGTGGGGTGCAGTGAAATTAGTGCTTAGAAGGAAATTTATAACACTGGAAGACTATTTTTAAATAAGGGGATTCAAATCAAGATGGCAGACTGGGAGGACTCAGAATTCACCTACCTCCATGAACATATCAAAAATACATCTACATGTGGAACAATTTTCACTGAAAATGAACTGGAGCCTAACAGAAAGACTCCTGTAAAACCAAGGCTATAAGAAAGATAACTGCAGAATCAGATAGAAAGGGAAGAGAAGTGGTCAGGTCAGGACCTGTGCCCCTGGGACAGGACTCAGAGAAAAAGGGAGATTACATGGGTGGAGACCCTTGCTGAGAGTGAGTGGTTTGAGCCCCATTTTGGGCATCCCAGCCCTGGGGTCTGACAAAGGGAAAATGAGCCCCCTTGGCCAGTTACAGGGCCAGTGGAACTAACGGGAGGGCTGTGGGAAGCCTGGACACTGCTTGTGAGGACCACACAAACACTTGCTCCTGAGGCTGGGCAGAGAGGGAGGAATGAAACCACAGAGCTGGCTGACTGGTTTCCCAGGACCACCCTGGCATGTGCCCTAGTCCACACCCTAGTCCAAGCTGAGCAGGAAGGGGGCAGTTATTACTGGCAATTACACAGATGGGACATCAGAGAAAGTCCAGATCTCTGACAGTGGTCAGATTACTACACTTCATGCCAGACCCGTGCTGAATACCCACACCAACCTCTCTTGCTCCAGCACTGCTCCCATCTGGAGCAAGGGGGCTGGTACTGGGAGGGGGAAGAGCACAGCATAAAGGGAACTGAGCCAGTTTGGACCCAAACCTCAGGGCTTCTGCATCAACAACTTAGGACCTGGCCCTGTCCCTAGTAGGGCAGTGATGGCCACTGAGAGGAAAGCCCCCCAACTCAAAGCTGGGTCTGGCTCTAGCCCCTCCATCTCTAGTCCCACCTCCCACCAAGGCGATAGCTGCCACCACACCCTGAGGAAAGACGTGACTTGTGTTCATATCAAATCCAGTCTCTCCACCAAAGCTACTAGGCACATGCAGACTCTATAGGGACATTGCCACATAAGGAGACCCCTTCAAGACCACCATAGGTAACAATTTTACTTAAATTTGTAAAGACAGAGAAAGATAATTAAAGTGAGAAGAGAGAAGATTTTGTCTCAACTGAAAGAGCAAGAGAAAATAAAATAAAGTTTTAAAAAGGGGTGTAGGTATAGCTTGGTGGTAGGGAGTGTGTTTAGCAGGCACAAGATCCTGGGTTTAATCTTTACTACACCTATATCTTAAAAAGTTATTTTTTAAATAAAGGAAAAGAAAGAGCAAAGGAATCCCCCCGCAACAAAAAAACAACCAATGAAACAGAAATAAACAGTTTACCGGATACAGAGTTCAAAACATTAGTAATAAGAATGCTAACTGAATTAGGGAAAAGAATAGATGAAGGCAGAGAAAATTTTAACAAGGAACTAGAAAATATTAAAAAGAACAAGTCAGAACGGAAGAATACAAGAACTGAAATGAAAAACCTAGTAGAAGGAGTGAATAGTAGACTAGATGATACAGAAAAATGCATAAGTGATCTGGAGGATAGAATAATGGAAATCACCCAAACAAAACAGCAAAAATAAAAACAAATTTAAAAAATAAAAACAGTTTAAGGAATCTTTGGGATAACATCGAATGTACTAACATTCGCATCATAGGATCCCAAAAGGAGAAGAGAGAGAAGGGGGTAAAAAAAATGTATTTAATAAAATTTTGAAAATTCAGGTTGAAAATGTCCCAAGCCTGAAGAAGGAGACAGATATCCAGGTGCAGAAAACAGAGAGGGCTCCAAACAAAATAAAACCAAACAGACCTACACCAAGACACACCATAATTAAAATGTCAAAAGTTAAAGAGAGAATTCTAGAGGCAGCAAGAGAAAAATACAGATTTATGTACACAGGAACCCCATTAAACTGTCATCTGGTTTTTCTGCAGAAATATTATAGGCCAGAGGGAAGTGACATGATATATTTAAAATGCTGAAAGGGAAAAACCTGAAACCTAGGATTCTCTTCCTGGCAAGACTGTTACTTAGAGTTGAAAAAGAGATAAGTAACTTCTCAGACAAGCAAAACGAAAGGAGTTCATCAATACTAAATTGACCCTAAAAGAAATGTTAAAAGGTCTTCCCAAAGTAGAAAAGGCTTAACAAGAAGTATCTATGGGAAAGGAAAAAAAATCCCACTAGTAAAGGCAAATATATAGTAAAGGCTGAGGATCAACCACTTAAATAAGCTGGTACAAAGATTAAAAGATAAAAAATTATAAGGTCAACTATAACTACGAGAATCAGTAAAGGGATAAACATGAAGATATAAAATATGACATCAAAATCACAAAGTGTAGGGGAAGGGAGTAAAAAAGTGTAGACCTTTTGGAAGGTGTTTGAACTTAAAGGACTACCTGTTTCAAACAGATATGTTACAGGTCAACATATATGAACTGCATGGTAACCACAAATCAGAAACCTACAATAGATACACAAAAACAAGAGAGTAAGGAACATAAGCATACCACTAAACAAAATCATCAAACTATAAGGGAAGAAACTAAAAGAAGAAAAGAACAGGAAGAACTACAAAAACAACTGGAAAACAAGTAATAAAATGACAATAAGTACATAACCTATTTATAATTACTTTAAATGTCAATGGACTAAATCCTCCAATCAAAAGACACAGAATGGCTGATTGGATAGAAAACAAGACTATAAGCTACTTACAAGAGACTCCCTTCAGAATTAAAGACACACAGAGACTGAAAGTGAGGGGATGGAAAGAATATTTCATACAAATGGAGACAACAAGAAAGCTGGAGTAGCAATACTCATAACAGACAAAACAGACCTTAAAACAGAGTCTATAACAAAAGACAAAGAAGGGCATTATATGATAATTGGATCAATACAAGGAGATAATATTATACTCATTAACATGTATGTACCCAATACAGGAAGGAGCAACAAAATACATAAAGCAAATATTAACAGACATAAAGGGAGAAATTGGCAACAATACCATATAATAGAAGGAGACTTTAACACCCCACTTACATCAATGGACATATCATTCAGACAGAAAAGAAATAAAGGAACAGTGGTCTTAAATGACACAATAGACCAGTTGGACTTAATAGATATCTATAGGACATTACATCCAAAAACAGCAGAATACACGTTCTTTTCAAGCACACATGGAATGTTCTCCAGGATAGATCACATACTAGGCTGTGAAATAAGTCTTGACAAATTTAAGAAGATAGACATGATATCAGGCATTTTTTTTTCCTGACCACAAATGTATGAAACTAGGAATCCATTACAGGAAGAAAAATGGGGAAAGTATAAACACATGGAGACTAAACAACATGCCACTAAAAAAACCAATGGGTTAATGAAGAAAGCAAAGAGGAAATCAGAAAATACCTCAAGACAAATGAAAACAGAAACACAGTTTTCCAAAATCTATGGAAAGCAGAAAAATCAGTTCTAAGAGGGAACTTTATAGTAATACAGGCCTAACACAAGAAATGAGAAAAATCTCAAATAAAAAAACCTAACCTTCCATCTAAAAGAATTAGAAAAAGAAGAAAACACAAAACCCCATATCAGTGGAAGGAAGGAAATAATAACAATCAGAGACGAAATAAATAAAATAGAGATGAAAAAACAATAGAAAAGATCAATGAAACCAAGAACAGTTTCTTTGAAAAGATAAACAAAATTGACAAATCTTTACCCAGGCTCACCAAGAAAAAAAGAAAGAGAACTTGAAAAAACAAAATAAGAAATGAAAGAAGAGGAATAATAACCAATATCACAGAGATATAAAAAAAAAGAGAGAGAGAGAGAGAGTGAGAGAGAACACTATGAATAGTTATATGCCAACAAACTGGACAACCTAGAAGAAATGGACAAATTTTTAGAAACATACAACTTTCTAATCAGGAAGAAATAGACAATCTGAACAGACCAATCACTAGAAGTGAAACTGAGTTTGTAATTTTGAAAAATTCCCAGCAAACAAAAGTCCAGAGCTAGACAGCTTTTGGTAGAGAAGTTCTACCAAACACAAAAAGAAGAGCCAATACCTATTCTTCTCAAACTATTCCAAATAATTGAAGAGAATGGAATATTCCCAAATTCATTTCATGAGGCCACCATTACCCTGATACCAAAAATAGACAAAGACACTACAAAAAAGAAAGAAAGAAAATTACAAGCCAATATTTCTGATGAATATAGATGCAAAAATCCTCAATAAAATTTTAGCAAATCAAATTCAATAATATATAAAAAGAATCATACAACATGATCAAGTGGCATATTATTTCAGGGATGCAAGTACAGTTCACAAACTGATCACAAATTGATGTGGTACACCACGTTAACAAAAGGATAAAAATCACATGATCATCTCAATAAACATAGAAAAAGCACTTGACAAAATTCAACATCCATACATGGTAAAAACGTTCATCAAAGTTGGTATACAGGGAACACAACTCAACGTAAAAAAGGCCATTTACGACAAACCCACAGCTAACATCATACTCAACAGTGAAAAGCTGAAAGCTTTTCCTCTAAAATCAGGAGCAATACAAGGATGCCCACTCTTGGCACTTCCATTTAACATAGGATTAGAAGTCCTAGCCCCAGCAATCGCACAAGAAAAAGAAATAAAAGAGATCCAAATTGGAAGGAAAGAGGTAAAATGTTACTATTCGCAGATGATATGATACTCTATATAGAGAACCCTAAAGTCTCCACACAAAAACTATTACAACTAATAAATGCTTTCAGCAGGGGAGCAGGATATAAAATTAATACACTAATAATGAACTATCAAAAAGAGAAATTAAGAAAATAATCTCATTTACAATCACATAAAAAAATACCTAGGAATAAACTTAACCAAGAAGGTGAAAGACCTATATTCTGAAAACTATAAAACACTGATGAAGGAATCTGAAAATGATACAAAGCAATGGAAAGATATCCCATGTTGTTGGATTGGAAGAATTAAGATTGTTAAAATGTCCATATTGCCCAAAGAAATCTATAGCTATAATGCAACCTCTATCAAAATACCCATGACATTACTCACAGAACTAGAACAAATAATCCTAAACTGTACATGGACCCACAAAAGGCTCTGAATTGCCAAAGCAATCTTGAGAAAGAAGAATAGAGATGGAGGTATCATGCTCCCTGCTTCAGACTATACTACAAAGCTACAATCATCAAAACAGCATGGTCCTGGTACAGAAACAGATACATAGATCAACATAGCAGAATAAAAGGCCCAGAAATAAACTGATGCACTTATGGTCAATGAATCTACAGCAAAGGAGGCAAGAATATACAATGGGGAAAAGACACACTTTTCAACAAGTGGTGCTGGAAAAACTGGACAGCTACATGTAAAAGAATGAGATTAGAACATTTCTTCATAACATATATAAAAATAAACTCAAAATGGATTAAAGACCTAAATGTGAGACTGAAACCATAAAACTCCTAGGGAAGAACATAGGCAAAACACTCTTTGACATAAATAGTAGCGGTATTTTTTTTAGAGCTGTCTCCTAAGACAAATGATATAAGAACAAAAATAAACAAATGGGACCTAATTAAACCTAAAGGCTTTTCACAGAAAAGGAAAGCATTCACAAAATGAAAAGACAACCTACTGAATGGGAGAAAATATTTGCAAATGATATGACAAATAAGGGGTTAATATCCAAAATATATAAACAGCTTGTACAATTCAATATCAAAAAAACAAAGAACTCAAAATAAAAATTGGCAGGAGACCTGAATAGACATTTTTCCAAAGGAGATACACAGATGGCCAACAGGCACATTAAAAAATGCCTAACATTGTTAATTATCAGAGAAATGCAAATCAAAACCACAATGAAATATCACCTTATATCTGTCAAAATGGCTATCATTCTCAAAAAGCTAAAAACAGAAATACTATATGATCCAATAATTCCTTCTGGGTACATATTCAAAAAAACCAAAAACACTAATTCAAAAAGTAAATGCACCTCAATGTTCATAGCAGCATTATTTATAATAGTCAGGATGTAAAAGCAACCCAAGTGTCCATCAACAGATGAGTGGATAAAAAACATATGGGGTGTGTATGTGTGTATGTGTGTGTGTGTGTGTGTGTGTAATGGAATATTACTCAGCCATAAAATTACTCATTCATAAAATGAATGAAATTCTTCCATTTGCAACAACCTGGATGGACCAAGAGAGTATTATGTTTAGTGAAATAAATCAGATAGAGAAAGACAAATACTATGTGTTATCACTTAGATGATGAATCTAAAAAATAAAATAAACAAATACTACAAAACAGAAACAGATGCACAAATACAGAGAACAAACTAGTGGTTACCAGTGGGGAGACAGGTGGGGGAGGGGCAAGATAGGGTTTTGGGATTAAGAGACATAAACTACTACGAATAAAATAAATACACAACAAAATGATTATAAATCAATAAAAAATGTTAAAATAAATAAATAAATAAATAAATAAATACACAGCAAGGATATATTGCAAAGCACAGAGAAATATAACCATTATTTTGTAATAACTTTAACTGGAGTATAATCTATAAAAATATTGAATCACTACGTTGTACAACTGAAACCAATATAATATTGCAACTCAACTATACTTCAATTAATTTTTAAAAAATTTTAACAATAAAAAATATAATTAAGAAGAATAAAGATATAAAATTAATAATCTAAGCTTCCACCTTGGGAAACTAGAGAAAGAAGAGCAATATAATCCTAACACAAGAAGAAAAATAAATAAGTAATAAAAGTAAGAGGAGAAATCATGAAATTGAAAACAGGAAATTAATACAGAAAATCAATGAAACCAAAATCTAGTTCTTTGAAAACATCAGTTAGACTGACAAGCCTCTAGTCAGCTAACCAAGAAAAAAAGAGAGAAGACACAAATTTCTACTATCAGAAATAAAACTGGGATATCTGATGGATAACTGGTCTCATAGTCATTAAAAGGGTCATAAAGGAGTATTATAAACAACTCTATCCCTACAAATTTGGTATCTTAGATGAAATGGACCAATTTCCTGAAAGACACAATCTATCAAAACTCAGATAAGAAGAAACAGACCATCTAAAAAGGCCTGTATCTAGTAGAAAAACTGAATTAATGATGAACAACATTTCAGAAAAGAAAGTGCCAGGCTCTGATGGTGTCACTGATAAAGTCTATCAAACATTTAAGGGAAAAATGATACCAATTCTCTGCAATATCTTCCAGGAGACAGAATCAGAGAGACCACCTCCTAGCTTATTCTATGAGGCCAGCGTTACCCTAATACCAAAACTAGACAAAAGACATTAAAAGAAAGGAAAACTTCAAGGCTCTCTCTCCACCTGATTAGTCCCAAATCATCCTTTATTTGGGGGAATGGAAGTCTCCCAGGTGGACTTGCTGCTTCTGTTCTCTCCAAAAATCATTCTCATTTAAAGTAATCTCTAGAAGATGGAAAAAAATCAGTCATGTCATGCCTCTCCACAGCTAAGACTGTGCTGTAACTTTACAGCACTCAAGGTCCTTCAGGATCCCAACCTGCCTTCCTTTTCAGTCTGCCTTGTCTCTCACCTCTTCCCCCAGCGTGTGCAGTTCCTGAAACACCCCACATCCACTCTCACCCCAGTATCTCTGCCCTTGATCTGAAATGAGTTAGGAACACATACACGTGTACACACAGGCACTCACATCTCACATGCAGAAGTTCTTTCTACATCATCACTCACTTCTTTGTTGGGGTTTTTTCGTCTATCTCAAACTGGAATTTTTTTTTTACATTTTAATATATTTGTGTTGACGTACAGTCAGTTTACAGTGTTGTGTCAATTTCTGGTGTCCAGCACAATAATTCAGACACATAGGAACATACATACATTCGTTCTCATATTCTTCTTCACTGTAGGTTGCTACAGGAATATGGTTCCTGTGCTGTACAGTATAAACTTGTTTAAATATTTTACATATAGTAGTTAGTATCCGCAAGCCTACAACTTCCAATTTATCCCTTCCTACCCCTTTCCCCCAGTAACCATAAGTTTGTTTTCTATGTCTGTGAATCTGTTTCTGTTTTGTAAATAAGTTCCTTTGTCTTTTTTTTTTTCAGATTCCACATACATGTGATATCACATGGTATTTTTCTTTCTCTTTCTGGCTTGCTTCACTTAGAATGACATTTTCCAGGTTCATCTATGTTGCTGCAAATGGTTATCACTCACTTCTGTTTTTGTGTCATTATGTGTTTTCTCCCACATTTGTGAGAAACTGTCTTACTCATCCCAGGAGGAGCTCACAATATGTTTGCTGACTGGATGGGTAGATGTGTGGGCGGGTGGATGGATTAATGGATGGGTGGGTGGATAGATGGATGGGCCAGTGTGTGGGAGGGCAGATGGATGGGAGGGTAGATCGATGAATGGCTACTCAGGGGATGGAAGCAGTCCTGCCCCCATCCTCCTCCAGGAAGACAGGTGAGGGTTTTCCTCTGAGGGGAACCATGGGGTTTTTTCAAGTTCCTGCTTCTTGGAGGTGAGATGCTTTCTTTTTCTTAGCTGTGACCGGCTCTGAGGCAAGTCAGTGTGGCTGAATCTCTGGGTGTTCAGTATCTGCATTGGCCATAGGGCCTACCTAATCTTAGGAATCAGAGTTGGGTGACTCTCACCTGAGGGGAGAAGCGTAAGCTGCTGGTTCCCAAAGCCCTGCTTAGTGCTGCCGAAGACCCAGAGCCACACCACTAACACACGTTTCTGGGGCACCACTGAAGTGGAGTCCGGGGGAGTGGGTAAGACAATGCTGAAAGGCAAGTGGGAGCTGGGGAGAAAATCTAAGTGTTGCTGGGACCAGGAGGGGCCAGAGTGGGCTGGGGGCTGTGTGCCAGGTGGTGTGTGGGGCACCGATGAGGAGATGGGCTCTAAGAAGCAAAACCCATATTGGGACTCTGGTCTATGGGCTGCCAGCCCAGAAGGAGCCACTATCCTGGCGGGCTGACAAAGCACTGCCCAAGGCAGGGATTCGAGCATCCTTTGGGTGGAAAAGTGTATCTGGGGCTGGGTGAGGAATTGAGAGACTTGGAAGGCATGCTATGTCAACAGCTAACTGCCTATTCTTCTGCCCTGGTGTGGAACCCATCACTCCAAGGAAAACAAAGCCTGTGTGGGCTGGTGTAGGTGGGAAGGACCCCTGCTCAGTGGAAGTCGGCATAGCAAACAGATGGTAGGGATCCAAGCTGGACCACCCAGGTCCAGACAGTAAAGAAATTCAAATATTGACAATTTCATATGGTTCCATCTAGCACATGTGCTGATACATGAATATATAATAAAAACAAGCTATATTTTATAGTGTTACACCATTTTGGTTTTAAAATATAGGAGATACACACTTATATGTGGACTCTAAAAAAAGAACACAAATGAACTTATTTACAAAAGAGAAACAGACTCACAGACATAGAAAACAAACTTACGGTTACTGGTGGGGAAGGGGGAGGGAAGGGATAAATTGAGAGTTTGAGATTTGCAGATACACACTACTATATTTAAAATAGATAAACAACAAGGTCCTACTGTATAGCAGAGGGAACTATGTTCAATAGCTTGCAATAACCTTTAATGGAAAAGAATATAAAGGAATAAGTATGTATAACTGAATCACTATGCTGTACACCAGAAACTAACACAACATTGTAAATCCACTAGACTTCAGTAAAACTAAAATAAAATGGCCTGGGACTAGGAAACATGACTTCACTCCCACCTCTGCTTCTGCCTCTCCCACACCATTCCTCCATTCAACATGCCTCTGCCCAAGGCCCGCTCTCTGCCAGGCCCTGGGTGGGTGCGAGTACAGAGAAATCCGGAGGGAGTCCAGCCTCTGCCTTCAAGGTGCTCATATCCAGGGGCCTCGGGCAAAGGATTTTTCCCTCCTTCATCTCCACTTTCTCTTTTGTGAAAAATGTACTACAATTCCTGCTCTTCATCCCTGGAGGGCTTGTGATGCGGTCTGAGTGAGAAGGCAGAGGTCTGAGCCCTTGTAAGACGTGAAAAGCACTAAGTTCCAAGCATGCATCTCGGGAAGTAGGAAATGTTCGCCTCTGTGGTGTCACCCCCGCACGGAGCTGCACACCCCTGAGGGCCCGACCGTGCAGAAGTGAGGGTGCAGTGGGGCCCAAGACACACCCAGATGGCCCCCCTGGAGGAGGTGGCCAAGAGCCAGCTGCTCAGCAGCCTGCGGTCCAGGAGGAGGGGAAGGGCTGTTGAGCTGAGGGGTCCTGAACAGAGAGTCCTTGGGCAGCGTGTGCTCCAGGCCCAGAGAGCTGCACACAGAGTTTTGGTTTTCTTTGAAATAAAATCCTGAATGGAGTTCAAGAGATTTATGGTTTGGAACAAAATTTGAGTTCAGAGTTAAGGAGTGGAGGCTGAGGGGGAGGCCTGGTTGTGGGGTTGGGAGGTTGAGGACGGGGTTCCACACCTGCCGGCTGCCGGGCCCTCCCCGTGTCTCGGGTTTCCTCCTCTGTGATGGGGAACAGATGCCCACAGTGGTGTCCCTCGTCTCGGTTCCTGTCCCCTCACAACCCAATGCTCCACCCAGGGAAGGCTTCGAGGCCCAGCAGAGTCCTGCCTCATCCTGGGGCCCAGGCCTTTCTGATGGGACTAACAACACATTTATCTGTGATTATTCAAGAATACAGTAGAGGCGACACGGATAAGCCGAGCCTTGGAGTAGAGTCCGGCTCTGCCTCCTCCCCGGGGGTACCTCAAATCCCACTGTCCTAGACGGAGGCAGTCACACCAGCGGGCGGTGAGGAAGCAGTGATGCCACGTAGGGCACGGAGACATCTGCCAGGTACCCAGTCATCGGCACCAGGTTGTCCTTCATGCCCCATGAGTCCACCCCGAGACCCTCCATCCCCTCTGCCCATGAGCCTACCTTCCCAGAGCAGAGGCCCAGGACAGCCCCCCTGTCCTCCTTCTCATCCTGCTCAGCCCCGCAGCGGCCCTGTAGCTGCAGGAATGGACTTCTGGGCTGGTTTCTCATTTCCAGGCCCCAGGAGGGGGTCTCTAGCTCTCCACTGGCCATGGGGACAAAGCTCTCCCCAGCTGGTTCCCAGGAGAACCGTGCGGCACTGCCCCAGGTCTGTGCCCCCCAACCCACCTCCTGCCCAGAGCCCCTCCTCCCAGCCTCCCAGTGGGCAGAACGCAGGCCCGGTGCATCTGCAGACGGAGAAGGCCCCAGGCATTCCCTTACCTCGTCAGGATGGGGGTCTTGCTGACTGCCTTCCCCTCCGCCCCAGGCACCCTGAAAGAGCGGGGCCAGGAGGCGGTGCCAGGGCTCTGGGCGTGTGGGAGAGCACGAGAGAGGAGGAAGAGGCAGAAGGGCTCCAAGAGGAAATGGCAGAGTCTCCTGAGCCCACAGAATTTATTACAGGACTTTGTCCTTGGGCTCCAGGCACACCCACTCCCACAGGGCTCCTGCCCCCCCACCCCCCCCACCCCCCGGCTCGCAGAGCCTCCCAGCTGGGCGATCTTTAACCCCGGCCTCTTCAGCAGAGTCCTCATGGGCCACTGGAGCCCGATTCCTCACTCCTGTTGCTGGCCACCCACCAAACCCTGTGGTGCGTGCATCCAGGGAGCCGAGCATCTTCCCAGGCACCACGGGGACTCCGAGGAAGCCCACGTAGGAGCTCTGCTCCCAAACACCCCATGTCCTAATCGGGGACACCCCCAGGAGATACCGGGAAGCCTTAGAGCTAAAGGCTAGCAGGTTCCTGTGAGACAGGCCGGCACCCAGGACCTGGGACCCTATGCTGCGGTGCTTGCGCCCAGACAAACCCCTTCTCAAGCAATAGAATACAAAGAAACTATAAGCGACTAAAAATAACTGAGTGCATGCGCAGGTGCGGCAAATTATGAACAGTAAGATACAAAAAAGACCAAAAACCCAACAGCCACTTCTGAGTTGTCAGGAGCAAAAGCAGGGTACCCTGCATGACCCCTGCACACAGCACCACCAAGCGGGTGGGCAGGCCACCTGAGCCACCCTCCAGCCCGACCCCTGGACTTCCCCCCATTTAGGGGACCAGCTCACCCCAACTCAAGAAGCCAGCAAGGACAGCTGTTTCTTGTTCTAACTCCCTCTTGCTGCAGCACGAGTCCCAATAAAGACTTGCCTGAATTTCTCGTCTGGACTCCTACCAATTTCCATTGATTAAGGAATCCAGGAACCCTGGTCAGTAACACCTGGGAGCAGCGGCGGCTGGCTTGGGCTGGGACTTGAATGAGGAGGGGATTTTCACTATGAGCAAATACAGACCCTTCAAAGGAAGAGGCATCAGGTAGTGAGCCCTAGCAAAAGCCAGACTGGAGGCGTCGGCAGTCCCTGGAAGTGAGGGTGAGAGCTTTGAAGGCGAGCGGAAGATGAGTCCCCGGGAGATACCTGCTCAGTGGCACCCCTTTCCCTGGGTGAAGAGAGGCCTGGAGGGGCCCTCACAGTTGGCAGTCAGGTTCCTCCCCTCCCCTAGGACTAGGAGGCAACTACAGGAACTAGCTTTGAGGGAGAGCTGAGGCCACTGCAGGGCGACAACCCCGAGCTCTAGAGCGTCTTTCAGGGACAGGAACCAAGGGCTGGTGGAGGAGAGATGGGTAAGGTGGAAAAGCCACGGAGGTGGAGACCACATGGCCCCAGAGACCACTTTCTGTGCTGCCTGCGCTGGGCTCCGCGGAGACCCAGATTCTGCTACGCACTCCATTGCTGAGATAGCTCGAAGGAATTTCTATTTCGTTTTGCAGGGGGAGGTTACTAGGTTTATTTATTTAATGGTGGCACAGAGGATTGAATCCAGGACCTCATACATGCTAAGCATGCGCTCTTGAAGGAGTTTGTTTCTTACAACCAATGACCCCGTGACCCAGATAGGGAAGCGAGTTGGGAGATAACTTAAGGAAGAAACTTTTGGAGGAAGCATGGGCTCTGGGACTTTCAGCCAACCCCCAGCCCACTCCCTGCAAGTTCCATGTTCAAATTCTGCCCGGCTCCAATTAGCCTCCTGCCCCCTAAATCTTCATCCAGTTTCTGGGCCAACACTTGCTTTGGGTGGGGGGCTTCCCATGACAGGCGGCATCTCTGATTTAGAAAAATACCATTTCACTCCTAAAGGATGGGCACTGCCGATTCCAGCAGCTCTGGAAATGACGAGCTCCATACTCTGGGACTCCGGGAACCAGGCTAGGTCCTCTGTGGTGCTTATTACCCTGCCCTCTTGCAAAAAAATCGTGGAACAGAGTATCTGTGTAGAACGAAATGATTTATAAGATGTCTCTATCCATTTGGGGGGGTAGGGGTAAAGGTATTTATTTGTTTAATTTCTATCTCCCTGTGTGAGCATCTGGGCTTCCCTTGTTGGCGGTGACATCACCAGTGGGGCACACCATAGGTCTTTCATAAATTATGAAAGAATCATAATTATGATTAATTATGTATGAATTAATAAATGGCCCTTGGTTTCCTGACCTTGGAGCCCAGGGGAGAGGAATTCAGGGTAGGCCCCCATGTCTGTCTTCCACCTGCTTGTGGCTACATCCCGAGTAAATTTGGCCTCTTTGAATGGCAAGAAGGTATGGCCTGTCTTAAACAAAATTTGATAGGAACACATTTTGGAGACCTACAAACTTGTCTTCTGTTTTTTTTTCACATTTGATATATTACTGTAAGCATTTTCACTGTACTGAGGTGGGAAGCCCCATGAAAAAGACCGGCAGGATCCCCAGTCAGGGCCACTACTCTCCTGCCAGCTCCATCCGGTTCCCTGGCCCGGCAGCATTATCTTGCTTTTCGCTTCTGAAACGGCTCCTAAGAAAGTGGAACTTACCCCTAAGATTATATTAGTTCCCTGAGCTAACTCCTGATTGGTCCATTTGTGGTGCCTCATTTGCATGGAGCTCACTCCTGGTTGGTCCATTTCTATCATTCCTGATTGGTCCATTTCTACAAAGCTCATTCCTGAATAGTCAACTTTGTTATACCTCATTTGCATATGATGTTGCAAAGTGTAAACTGGCAGCCTATAAAAGCCTGTGTAAACCTACAGATGGGATCCAGAGCTTGGAGTGTTAAGTCCTCTGGGTCTGCTGGCATAATAATTCTGAGTCCTCCAACCCTCTGAGTGCTGCTTGGTCTCTCATCAGGATCCAGGTTGCTGTCACAACTGAGTTGTAACACTGAGCTGTAACACACTTTGCTGCAACAGTACCAAACTTTAACCACCAGTCTTTATTTTTTAAAATTTTTTTCAGTTGAAGTATAGTCAGTTTACAATGTGTCAATTTCTGGTGTACAGCATAATGTTTCAGTCATACATATATACACATATATTTGTTTTCGTATTTTTCATTATAGGTTACTACAAGATATTGAATATAGTTCCCTGTGCTACTGTTACAGTATAAACTTGTTTATCTGTTTTATATATAGTAGTTCCCACCCTCTTTCCCCCCAGTAACCATAAGTTTGTTTGCTATGTCTGTGATTCTGTTTCTGTTTTGTAGATAAGTTCATTAGTAATTTTCTTTACACTCTGACTAGATCATTGACTTTTAATTCTTTCAAAACATGTTTTCATTCTCTTCAACCACCAATCTTTAAAACAGCAGGTGGTCCATCCTACAAGAGCTCCATTGTTTAGGTAACCATCATCCCTGGATGAACATCAGGCAGCCAGTCTGCTGCCATCATCCACAGCACTACAGCGAGCAAGTCTGTGCTCACAGCTTTGTTTGCATCAGGTCATTACAGGGAGAGTCCAGAAGGGAACTTGTTGAAACAAGGGGCATGGACGTTTTGTCGCTAACCTTTCTCAAATGGCATGTCAAGTCTTCCCTCCCAGCAAACGGTGTCCATGTGACTGCATGTCAGGACCAGGCCTGACAGCTGTGTCACTTGGTGGCACTCGAAAAGGGGTTCTCTGAGAGCCTCGAGTTTTCTGTTGCCAGGATGCTTCCAGCCCTGGAAGTCAAGAAGAGAGGCTAGGTATCCACAGCAGGCTCTTCCCTCTCACATGTTTGCCCAAACTTGGGTTTCTGACTTGAGCCAAAATGCCTCCATGGGACAACCTGTGTTTCATTCCATCCCTGTCCAATGATCCAGTCCACTGCAGCATCACCATAGTAACTACAACAGAGCATAGCGAGTATTGTATTTCAGCTCCACCGACACATCATAAAGCGACCCTAAGAGGCTTGTTTCCTGGCGACCCTGACCCTCCCATCTGCCCTATGGCAGCCAAGTTACCCATTAACGCTATAATACAGCCCAGTTGAAAGCCCAGACCTCTGTGACCGAGACACTCCTTCTTTTTCACTTTTTTCTTCCCCCCCCTTTTGTTTGTTATTTTTGGGGGAGAGATAATTACATTTATTTATTTGCTTGTTTTTATTGAAATATAGTCAGTTACAGTGTGTCAGGTTCCAGTGTACAGCATATAATTTATTTTTTAATGGAGGTACTAGGATTGAACCCAGGACCTCATGCATGCTAAGCACACACTCTACCACTGAGCTCTACCCTCCCCTGTGAGTTACTCTTTAGAGAATTTTATAATTCTCCATCTCAAAGAGGAGTGAGCATTTAACGTGTATTTGCTATGTGCCAGGCTTGTTATATGTGCCTTCTCACTCATTCCTCATCAAAACCCTACAAATTTGGGGTGCTTAGCCTCATTTCATAGTAAGGAAACAAAAACCAAAGAAGTTGGGAAACTTGCTTAGGTCACGTGGCTAAAAGTGGCAGGGGCAAGATTTGAATTGTGGTCTCCCTGACTCCAGGGCCAGTGCCCACTGCCCTACATTACACCACACCAGCCCTAAACCAACCCGACTCCCTTCTCCACCTCCCTCAAGGATGGATAAGACACCATTTTTAGAGATTTTTCAGGGCAAGTACTTCCCCAACTTGCTCACACTAGCCCAGGATCTGAAGGGCCTTTCCCCTTTCATTTCTGCAGTTTCCGAGGTTCAAGGGCAGAGGAATATCTGGGAAGAGGCATATCTGGGAAGAGGCAGGGCTTAAATGCTCCCCTGGAAACAATTCTGCACAGTACAGGACTGTATGTCATGGTATACATTCTAGCTGGGTAGTTCAGAGCTTCTCATTCTTGGCACTGGTGACTTTTTGGAATAGATTATTCTTTATGGGGGGTTGGGAGGAGCTGTCCTGTGCACTGTGGGATTTTCAGCAGCATCCTTGGCATTGGCCAACTAGATAAACTCCCCTGGTGACGCAGTCAAATTGTCTTCAAATAGTGCCAAGTGTCCTTGGGGGACAAAATCATCCTCAGTTGGGAACAAAGGTATACCTCACAGATCCAAGCGTGATTAAGGCTGGGAGAAGGAGGCCAGCAAGGGTCAGAACAGAATGTCTTCCTGGAAGAGGTGACACCAAACTTGGCCTCCTTGAATGGCAAAAAGATACAGCTCAGAAGTTCGGGGGTGGGGGGATGACAGCCAGGGAAGGAGCTACTGGACTCGCGCTCCCTAGTGGATCTTGGTTCTGACACAAGGAGGAAATGGCTGCACCATCAGGCAAGTCCAAGCACTTGATCCTCCTCGGATCAGCAACTGTGAGTTTGACATTGCTAGAATGGGCGGGGCTCAGATCCGAAGTCCTGATGGGCCGGAGGGAGGTGGGGTGGGTGGAGTGGGCGTCCACCATCTCAGTCCAGGAGAAAACAACTCATTTCTGATTGTGCTTTATCCCCATTACCTATTCGAGTAACCCACCCAAAGGTCTGCTGGAGGCAGCAGTACGGGCACAAAATCTAAGAGCCATAAAGAGTGAATAAATCTGAGTCTTGGGCCATGGCATTTAAACCCAGGCCACTGGTCATAAACATGGGGACCTCTGCCCCATGACCAGGATCAATGGCATCCCAGTGACTAATTTGATTGCCCTGGGGATGTTGAAGGAATGCAAGGAGAAAGCAAAACCTGATTACGTGGCAACTCAATAAACCAGGAATTGATGCTGATGACGCTGATTCTGATGATAACAATACTGTGTCCAGCTCTTGGGAGAGGCCCAAGGAGAGAAGCTTTACTTCTGAAAAAAAGAAACATTAGGATGGATTTCTCTTTTTTTTTCAATTTATTTATTTTTTGTTTTTGTTTTGGATGGAGGAAATTAGGCTTATTTATTGACTTATTTATTTGAATGGGGGGACTGGGGATTGAACAGGACCTCATGCATGCTAAGCGCATACTCTACCACTGAGCTACACTCTCCCCACAGGATGGACTTCTTCTCCCAGGGCTGGAAATCTCTGCGTGTACCAAGGTCAGTTTCTTTTCCTCCTGGTCCTGCAGCTGGGATACCCTTTCCAGCCTCACTCACAATTTGGATTGGCCTCTGAATGAGAGTAAGTAGGATGTTTCACTTCCAGGCCTGGCCCATTAAAACCTCCGGTGCCTTCCCGCACTGTCTTTCTTCTCCCCTTGGCTGCTAATAGCATGCATAGCAGTGGATTCTGAGGCCCCAGGGGATAGCAGAGCCACAATATGAAAAGAGCCTGGGTTCCTGAATGACTCCTAAAGGCAGAAAACCACCTCCACCCCACCACCGACCCCACTACCCATTTATAAGAGAAAGAAATAATTTTTTTGTCTCAAGTTACTGACATTGGTTGTTGTTATACTAATTAACTCACCGTGATGAAACCTGATGCCTCTCCCATCCAAATCTGCCTTTGTCTTTCAAATATCAGCTCAAATACTCCTCCCCCAGGAAGTTGGCCCTGACTGCTACAGTTCACTCTGACTTTGACGACCTTTTAATTTCGATGGCACTTGTGACTCAAATCGCGTAATTTACCTGTCAGCATGTATTTGTTTTTCTTTCAGAGTAGGGCTTCCTGATGGATTGTAAGTTTCTACAAGTAAGAATCATATGTTAGATTTTTTTTTGTATCTTCCAAGTGCCTGATAATAATAATGACCAGTATATATACTATGTCCCCGGAATCACTATTTACAACATAAACACACTTACTCCTCATAACAACTCTATGATATAAACACTACTATTACCCCTAACTTACAGATGAGGACACAGAAGAACAGGGACATTACACAACTTTTCCCATGTCACAAGCTAGAAAGTGATAGAACCAGGATTCAGATCCATGCACTTGAGTGATGAATGTGCTTCTGGTAATTACACCATCCTCACCATAACTGTTTCAGGACTGTGAGGTTGGATGTCCAGTGAAACTGCAGCCCCTTTTGGGCAGGGAGCAATGATATTGACAATATTTGTTCTGATACCTGAAGCTATGGTTCTTGCACAGACACTGAACAAATGGAAAGAACTTGCCAGGCAATCCTCTGCTTGCTTGTCTGATTGTACTTTAAAAATTCTTATTGAATTATAGTTGACTTACAATGTTCTGGTGTACAGCATAGTGAGTCAGTAACATACATATGTTCTTTTTCATTATAAGTTATTAAAAGCTATTGAATATAGTTCCCTATACTATACTGTAGGGCTTTGTTGTTTATTTACTTTATATACAGTAGTTTGTATCTGCTAATCCCTAACTCCCAAGTTATCCCTCCCCACTACCTTCCCCTACAGGTAATCATAAGTTGGTTTTCTATGTCTGTGAATTGTTTTTGTTTTGTAAATAAGTTCATTTATATCATTTTTAAGATTCCATATATGAGTAATATCATATATTTGTCTTTTTCTGACTTACTTCACTTAGTATGATAATCTCCAGGTCCATCCATGTTGCTGCAGATGACATTTTATTATTTTTATGGCTGAGTAGTATTTCATTGTATAACTATACCACATCTTCTTTATCCAGTCATCTGTCGATGGACATTTAGGTTGCTTCCATGTCTTGGCTATTGCAAATAGTGTTGCTATGAACACTGGGGGGCATACATCTTTTCAAATTGGAGTTTTCTCTGGATATATGCCCAGGAGTGGGATTGCTGGATCAGATTGTTCTTGATCAAAGAACTCCACACATCTCCTCTTGTAAACTGGACTTGGTGACTCACTTCCAAATAATAAAGTATGAAGAAGGAAAAAGTAACTTTCCATTAGAAAAACATAGAAACCACTGTCCTAACTAAGTGTTATGAGCTGAATTATGTGCCTCCAAAATGCATGTTAAAACCTTATCTCCCCCAAAACCTCAGAATGTATTGTGTTTGGAGACAGGGCCATTAAAGAATTAATTAAGGTTAAATGAGGTCATTAGGGTGGAGCCCTAATCCAACCTGACTGATGCCCTTAGATATTAGGACAGAGACATGAAGAGAGACAAGGCAGAGACAGAGGAAGACCGTGGCTATCTACAAGCCAGGGAGAGAATCCTTAGAAGAAACCAACCCTGCTACCCTGATGATCTTGGCCTTCCCGCTTCCAGAACTGTAAGAAAATAAATCCCTTTTATTTAAGCTGCCCAGTCTGTCGTGTTTGTCACAGCAGCCCTAGCAGACTAACACACCAAGTGATCAAGTTTAACATCCTCTGTGAAGTGTCATATTCATGTGCTGTGATGAGAAGTGTACTTCACCTCTGTGATCTTCTTCCCCAAAACCCGTAACCCCAGTCTAACACTGAGAAAAACATCAGACAAATCAAATTGAGGGCCATTCTACAAAATATCTGACCAGGATGCCTCAAAACTTTTAAGATTGTGAAAAACAAGGCAAGTTTGGGAAACTGTCATAGACCAGAGGAGACTGAGGAGACATGACAAATGCAGCATGGGATCACAGATGGGGTCCTGGGCCAGAAAAAAAAAAAAAAGGCCATTAGTAGAAAAACTGGTGAAATCTAAATAAAGTCTAGAGTTTTGTTAATACTATGTATCAGTGTTGGTTTCTGGGTTTTGACAAAGATAACGGCAGATGGTAATGTAGGTTGTTAGTATTATGGAAAATTGGATGAGGGATATATGAAAACTATATTATCTTTGCAAATTTTCTATAAATCTGAAGTTATTCCAAAATTAAAAGAGTATTAGAAAACAAAGAATCCATAGCACAGGGAACTATAGTCAATTTCTTATAATAACATATAATGGAAAACAATCTGAAAAGAAAAAATACATATGTATGTATATGTATAACTGAATCACTTTGCTGTACACCTGAAACTAACATTGTAAGTCAACTACACTTCGATAAAAAATTAAATAAATAAATAAATTTAACTTTTGTTCTAAAAAAAACACAAAAAACAAACAAACAACAAAAATCCCCAAAGAATCCATTTGAGCCACTGCTTTCAAGTTTTTGAGATCCATATCAAGATTTCTTGGGTCGTATGATCATCCTATGTTTAAACTTTTTGAGGACTGGCCAAACTATTTCCCAGCAGCTGCACCATTTTCTATTCCCACTAACAACTGTTTAAGATTTCAGTTTTTCTACCCCCTCACCAACACTTGTTTCTATTATTTTGATTACAGTCATTCTAGTTGGTGTGAAGTATATCCCATGGTGCTTTTGATTTGCATTTTTTCTAGTGACCAGTGACACTGAGCATCTTTTCATGTGCTTATTGTCCACTTGTATGTCTTCTCTAGAGAAATGTCTATTCAAGTTCTTTGCCCATTTTGAAGCGGGCTGTTTGTCCTCTTGTTACTGAATTGTAGGCACTCTTCATATAGTCTAGATAATAAGCCTTTATCAGCTAGATGATTTGTCAAAATGTTCTCCCATTTGGTGGGCTGTCTTTTTACTCTCTTGATAGTGCTCCTTTGAAGTACAGAAATTTTAGTTTGAATGAAGTCCACTTTACCTCTTTTTGTTGTTTTTGCCTATGCTTTTGGTGTCATAGTTAAGAAACCATTGCTAAATCCAAGGTCACATAGGTTTGCTTCTATGTTTTCTTCTAAAAGTTTTAAAGCTTAACTCTTACATCTAGATCTTTACCCATTTTGAGTTAATTTTTGCATATGGTGTAAAATAAGGGTCCAACTTCATTTTTTTTTTTTGGTATGTAGATAACCAGTTTTTTCAGCACCATTTGTTGAAGAGACTGTTCTTTTCCCCATTGAATGGTCTTGGCAACCTTGTCAAAGATCGGTTGACCATAGATATGGGGGCTTATTTTTGGATTCTCAATTCTATTTGGTCTGTATGTCGATCCTTATGCCAATACTGTTTTGATTAATGTAGCTTTGTAGTAAATTTTGAAATCAGGGAGTGAAAGTCCTCCAACTTTATTCTTATTCAAGATTGTTTTGACTCTTCAGGTGTTCCTTGCAATTGTATATGAATTTTAGGATGGGTTTTTCCATTTCTGGAAAAAACAAAGCCACTGGGATTATGAGAGGGATTGCACTGAATCTGTAGAGGCGAAACCCTTGATGACACACAGTAGTTGCTGCTCCCACCATTCCAGTGATGTGGTGCTCACCACAAACCCAAACCAAAACAAACTAAAAACGATACAAAAACAAAGACTCCTTTTGTTACTTGAATGATTTTCAGCCACACACAAATAATTGTGCACTGAGGTAGGCTTTGCTCAGTGCAGGGCACACATCTACGGTTTCTATACAAAGCAAGACCAGAATCCATGAAGAACTCTCTGCCTGGATCATTGGGCCTAGCTATGCGGCCCAACCATGGCAAACTGGTCTGGGTAGCTTCTACACCATGGGCAACAGGAGACCAGCACTTCCAGTTTTCAAATTATGGGCTGTAACCATTAGGGGGCTGTAAACTTATTTGATATGTTGACCTACAACAATAAAACCACCAGTTAGTTCACCAGCAAAATGGGTTTATTCAGGAACAGCAAAGAATTGCAACTCAGGACATGCACTCTATGGCAAACCACAGGCAAGTCTAGAGAACAAAGGAAACGAGCGTTCTGTAACAGAGGAGAAAGGGAAGTGGGAGGGGCTGTTAAACAGAGTCCACTGGAAGGAACTGGGAGTTTGAAGCACAGTGGCTTTTCATCGGTTGAGTTGTGACCATCTTTCATTGGCTGGGCTGTTGCCAGGCAAGCAGAAACCCTTCCTTCCTCCTGCTAGGTAGTAAAGAGTAACCTTCCTGCTGGAGATGCAAAGACGCTCCTCTTTCTGTTGGGTCTGCAGTTGACATGGAGCAGTAGGGTATAAGAGCTCTCTTTTGTAATTTCCTGGCTCCATTTTAAATAATGTTCTGCTTAACAATTTTTCCAGATACAATATGACAAAATTATCACGTGGAGTAAGAGTAAGTGTTCTGTGTTATTAAAAAACTTAAAAGCTTATTCCTACTATCTTTCCTTGTCCTCCTTCCCCCATCCCCGACAGACAATTTGTTTCTTATACAATTGTTTGTTTCTTATACAATTTTCAAATTTTAAAAATATAGTTACAAGCAACAACAAATGCATGTTATCCTCCCCTGTTTACAAAAGATGGCACAGCTTAACACTGTTCTGCACTTTGCATCTTTTTACAGCTTAGAAATCTTTTTATGTATCAGTACATAAGAGAGTTTCCTTGCTTTTTGTTATAACTACATAACATTCCATTGTACAGATGTATCATAATTTTGTGATCATTCCTGTTTGCACATCTGGGTTATTTCCAGTATTTTGCTGCAGTGAATAATTCTGTAGTCAAGTATATTTGTAGGATGCATTTTCTGAAGTGAAATTGCTATGCGGACGGGCATATGCATTTGTAATATTTATAAATATTGCCAGATTGCTTACTGTAGAGGGCTGTACTAGTATATCCCCAACAGCACCTTATGAAAGGGCCTCACCAGTGGAATGTTATCAGATTTTTGCAATCTGAGAAGTGAAAAATAGTATCTCAATATGATTTTAATTTGCTTTGACCTTATCTTAGGGTGACTATCTTTTCCTGTATCTTAGAGCCATTAATATTTTCCCTTTTGTGAATTGTCACATTCTTTGCCCACTTTCCTATTGAGTCATTAGCCTTATCGATTTCTAGCAGCTCTATACTCATTAGGGAGATTAGCCCTTGGTCTATGATACAAATTGAAAAAAAAAATTTTTTTTTTTTACTTCCTAATCATTTACCTTTTGGTTTTGCTAATAGTGCAATGCTTGTGCTATGCATGTTTTTACTTTTCCTTTTTATTCTTTTAAGGTTTTTATTTATTTATTTACTTGCTTGCTTATTTATTTATTTATTTATTTATATTGAAGTATAGTTGGTTAAAGTTTTTGTTTTTATGTGGCCAAATTTTTCAATCTTTTATGGCTTTTCAATCTTTGTTGGAAAGTCCTTCCCAACTTTATTCATTTCAGAAATTTTTAGGTTGGGTTTTTGTTTGCCGTTTTGGTTGTTCACATAAATAAAGTTGTGCTGTTTGTAGTCTTCTATGACTGTTTTGTTCACTTGATATGCTCCGGCCATCCTTCCACGTGAGAGCTAAAGATCCAATTCAGTTGTATCAGTGCCTGTGTGATGTGCCTTGGTACTGACGTAGTGACTCATTATCCACTATTAATGGGCTTTCAGGCGAGCCCCACTTTTCACTATCACAGACGACTTGGCAGGACAAATCTCGCACGTGTCCTAGTGAGCTGTGAGGCCGGGATGTGTGAGAACAGCACACACAGCCGGGGAGCAGGTTTAGAACGCCCTTGTTTCACTGGTTCCTTCACCAGCAGCGCCCTCTATGGGCTCAAGCACAGGAAGGAGGGTCAGACTTGGAGACTTGGCTTCTCTGACATAGAATAATGAAACTAAGGAGACTTGAAATCTGATTCAGACTCCTTCATTTGACACAGTAAACTCAGAGCTTGACCGAGAACCCGGATGTCTCAGCTCCCAGCCTGAAGCTCTGCCGGTGCCGGACTGTTCCTTGTATCATGTGACATTTAACTCCCAGACACATTCAGCAATTGACAGGGTCTGGCAGAATAAATCCTACATCCACCAAGGGCACTCAGTGTCTCTGGGTTATCAGTCAAGGGAAAGAGAGTTCTGGAATGCTCCAAGCTCACCTCTCCCTTCCTCTCTTCTCTGCCCTTAGTATCCTTGGTGTGAAAAACAGCCTCCCTTCTGGGTGTCTCTCTGCCCCTACCAGCATGGACCAGCTGTGCTGGGGCTGGAGTCAGGTAAGAGGACTGGAAAAATGTCAAAGCAGCCAAGACTCAGAGAAGTACATGTGTGCTGCTCCAGAATTTCTCCACTGGGAGCTCTGAGGGACAGCCGGCTGGTGAAAGGGGGGGCTCTAGAAAACTCTCCTGGAGCTGTGCTTGCATTTATAAGTGCAATACTTTAACTAAGACTCTATGTGTATTTCCAAAAGTGTGCCCCGTGTCACTGAATTATTGGCTTCTTCAGTACAAAAACTAGATCTGATGCTTTCTTGCAGCCTTCTGGGGCTCAGCACATTACTGTGTGTTCAGTCTACTTCAACCTCTCCATTCTCCAAACCAACAGGACAGTTAAAATCTTTATGTTAAAATTCAGCAACTATTCTCTTGTAATTGTATTGTTTAGCCCAATTACTTTTATGGCTGTTGTCATGTACCTTTGGTGAAATTACAACACTTGTATTAGCAGGATTTGCACTGGGTTCCCTCCCACTGAACCTCTTCCTGGACTTCTGCCCTCCTCACCTTGCCTTATTTTCACGGGTACACCCTCATGCACTCACTTTGAAAGAGGGCTTAGATCCTGGTGTCTCTTCTACCAAATGGAAGGAAGTGAATATTTAAATTCTGTACCTTTGGTTCCAGACACTGTTAATTCCTTGCTCTTACGATTCTCGCAACAGCCTGAGAAGTCATCCCTTCAACTAAAGGTCAGACTTGGAATTCAAAGCTGGTTTCCCCTAAACAGGGAAAGAACGCCCACGAAATCTCTTGCAAGAAAATGAGAATTTCCAGAGAGAAAGGAGCCCTCTCTCCTCCTTCCCTTCATGTTTCCTTTTCTGGAGCCGAGAACTGGGTTCTGCCAGCATGTTCTGACTGGCTAACGAAGGGTTCCAGAATTATCAACGCTGGGATGTAGATTAACTAAGGCCATTCTGAGAATTTACAGCAGAGCTAGCATCAGAGAATCCACATATCTCAACTCCAAGATAGGAGGTGGACCTTTCAGGGCACCCCCATGAGGCCTTACAACAGGCTAGACATGCCCAGAGATTCAGGCCAAGATATATGCTTTGCCAACTAACAAAAGGCCCTATATCTGCAAGTTTACACCTCCTGGGGGATATTTGCTTACACTTCCTCTGGCTCTCCTCCAACCAAAAGGCAGTAACATTGTCCTCTTTATTTAAGACAAAAACAAACGAGCAAGGAAGTGCACTTTATTTGGGGTACTGCAATAGAGAGAGCACTCCAGATACGAAGGTCAGAGTGCCTAGGCAAGGTAGTTTTGTCTCCGGCTTTCGTAGGGAGAAAGGTGGATGATTTATAGTAGGTATTGGTTTGCAATCAGAAGTTTCCATCAGTCAGGTGAAGAGAAAATGTTTATTTCTGTATTTAGCTAGTTTTGAAGTGGCAAAGGCGTGAACAGGAAGTTGGGGGATCTGAGCTTGACCTTATGAGCACGTTCAGAAGAAAGGTGAAAGGTCTTTGGCCTTGGGGGTCATCTATAAGTCTTATGGGACTCAGAATGGAGAGTGAGTTTTCTCTAAGAGATAGGGAGAAGGATGTTCCTTGCAGTGAGCCATCCTGGGAACACTGATAGGTCAGGAAGTTTCTTAACCACCAATGTTTCCCAGGAGCTTATAGGGCTCAAGTAAAATTCAACAATATCACTCTTGCCAAGACGTCATCAGAGGGCCCTTCTGGCGGCAAAACCCTGTACTTCTTATTGTTGACCAAATGGCTTCTTAAGATGGAAATTACCTCGTTATTCTAAAGAAGAAAGGAGGAAAGAGGCCTTGACAAGGAGCCCTTTTGATCATGCGGGTTAGTAACGCATCAACCCTCCCGGCCAGTCACAGGCTCCGAACTACAAGTCCCAGAGTGCAATGCGCCACCGCCTCCCGTCCTCAGGGCGGGAATCGAGCGCCTCGCTGCATGACGGGAACGATGCTGGCTCATGGTGGAAAATTTAATTTTAGGAGTTCTTCATTTTCTCGGAAGAGTAGCTCAGAAGTTGCTGAAACAAAGGCGCGGACGGAGAACCAATAAAGTAACATCATCATCTCCACGGGGAACAGACCTGTTTCCCCTGAGGGAAGTCTTTGCCACCAGAGCGCTCCCTCAATTTCCCGGCAGTCTCCCTTCCGGCCTGGAGTGCGTCATTACCGCTGCGCCTTCTCATTGGCCGAATGAGGGGCGACTGCGCCTGCGCGCTGCGTTCTTTTGAGGGTCGCGGGTAGACTCCATTTTGGCCCCAGAGGTGTTTCTGGGAAGTAGAGCGCCGACCCACACGCCTGGCCGGCCTGCCGGGTCCTGCCTTTTGCGCCCAAATATCTAGGTCCGAGTGTTGGCGTCTGCAGTTACTGCTGTCTTCCTCTCCGCAGCCTCCAAACCCTCCGATCGGGCGGGAGCCTGTGAGCGCTGGGCCGCGCCATCGGTGGTCACCGCGCCGGGAAGGAGGTGACGGGGGCGGCGCGGGGCGCAGACACTCCCCGCCGAGAGCCGCCTGCCATGGACTCGGAATATTACGGTGGCGACCAGTCAGGTGGGGCCGGGACCTGGGGACAGGGCTGGGGGCGGAGCGGTCACTCGGCGGAGCTTGACCTCGCACCCCGCAGGAAGGGAGGGAGGCCCCGGAGACGTTCCCTCCCCGGGTTGGGCCCTTTGGGGTCTATGAGGCCCAGCGCGGACCTTCCGCCTGCCGGCTGCGGACCCAGTTAGAACCTCGGAGAGGGGATTCTAGAGGGACAGCCGTCTTCTGAATCGGGGAGGGATTTCGCTGAACTTGGAAAGCCACTTCCATGTATTTAGCGCTCACTGCGTGGAAAGTAGTGGGGAAGGTCTCTCCTGATAGGGGATTTTTTTTTTCAGGAGTTGAGTGTGTTTTTCGAGAATCCAAGGGAGGTGTCCTGTCTAGACTTTTCACTCTGAGTTGGGACTAGTTTGGTCTCGCGTGCAAACTAGTTTTTCCGTTAAAAAAAAAAAAGCGTAGAACCCTCATTTTTGAGTTGTATAAATACTTTAAGGCGCGTACCTCTGAGACTTACTGGTGGGTTTTGTGCCTTTTCTTCACCTTGAGATCTTTCTTCTGCTCACTGAAGTATGTTCTCCTTTCTTTCCTGTTTACTTAGTAAACACCGGGCCCCCCCTGAGCTAATACTGTGCTAGTAACCGGAGATCCAAAGACGGAATAAGACAGGACCTTGTGGGAAATAAAAACGTTAAGTTTGCTTTCCCTTTGTGTCCTAGTTCCACTGAGTATTCTAAATTAAAAGTGCTTAAATAATTTTCTAAACGTTAACCTCTTTTCTGTTTCGGGTTCACTTCTTATTATATGACAGCGAATAGTAATGAGTGCACATTTCCAAACATACCCTGCTGTTCTGCTTTAAACGTTTCCCTAAAGTTTTCAAGACAGTTTGCATTTCTGTTTTTAAATTATTTGGAAGTCATACGTAATACGTGTATATAAGTGCTGAAAGACATGAAAAATTAGCAGTTCCCTGACTTTTTCATTCTTTTAGCCACTTTTTGATGTTTACCTCTGTATTCCTAATTTATCCTATCTCTTGCTGCATCATTTTTAGGCATTCTGTAATGATTTCCTGTTACACTGGGACAAGATTTTAGCCTCTTCTGTACCCTCTTCTCCCCCATATTCTAACCGTTGGAGCATAATTGTTGCATTTCAAAACTTTTAACTATATAATTAAAGTATTAAATATTATATATGTATATTCTTTACTCTTTAGCCAAGTAGAGTAGCTCATTAGTATGATAGTAATTCCATTCTTACACAGTTATTTGGTTTTCCTGTAGTTGTCTGGTTCATTTAAAAATGTATTATTTTTATTAAACATCTAACCGAGTCTACCCACATCCTCCAACAGCCCTAAATTCCTCAGTACGACTTTGCTTTGTATTTTTAAAGTATCAGTTAAAAGTAGGTAGCAGTTCGTTTTGTAGTAGTATAGTCGTGTAAGCTTTACTTTAAGGAGGTTACACTATTTCTGAACTGGAGTGCCTTGTGCTCTTCGCTCATAAACGAATACTTCCTGTACATCACGTCCCAGGCAGTGTTCTGGGCTCCAGGGATTCAGCAGTGAACGAGAATCCCTGCTCTTCTGGCACTTGCATTCAAGTGAGGAAAGACCCACATTACACAGAATTAACTTGGTAAGTTACGTAGTACATTAGAAAGTGGTAAGTAAGTGCCGTGGAGAAAATAGACTCAGTTATTTTAACAGAAGGTCGAAATAGAGTGCACGCTGTTATCTACAGTTTGTTGACTTGGCCTTAGTGATACTTCTGAAGTGTCATATTCCCTTAATGATGTATTCGCTGCCACATGATTCAACAGTACACGTTATGATTGTTGTGATACTTATGATGCTTATGATTCATATAAGTATGATAGTGTTGCCTTGTTCACCACTTAGCATCGTTAGTTATGCTTCACGAGTGGTAACCTTTGCTCTTACATTGTTCTTGATTCATTGTATTCATTTCAGTTGTAGATGTCACCCATCTTACACCTTAAGTGGGTTTTTGTTTTATTTTTGAGCAGATGATGGTGGCGCTACCCCAGTACAGGATGAACGGGATTCAGGGTCAGACGTTGAGGATGATGTAAATGAGCAGCACTCTGGATCAGACACTGGAAGTGTAGAACGTCATTCGGAGGTATTGGCTGAACAACATCTTTGGGGAGCCTTTTCCCTTGCGTTCTATGAGATCTGTTTTACTTAGGAGTTGTAGAGACCCTGTCAAGGGGTCTAGACCTCAAACTCTTGAGAGTAAAGCATTATAAAATAATAGAGAACTGCTTTAAAAATAAATAAATAGGGATAGTCTGGTTATTTATGAAATCACAGGGAATTAACTTCTGATTGAGTCCCATTTCCAATATTAGGCAGTTTGAACTGTGGTTATTGATTCAGAATATAGGCCAGGCCTTTGATATTTGGCTAGGCTTCCCTATTCCCAGAATGCTGTCTTAGTGGGACAATGAGCATTTGCAATCTAAAAAAATAGCAGTTGAAATCGAAATTTATGGGGGTTATCACCTATTAAATTTGTATCAGGATTTGGACTTTCTCGATATGAACTGTTCCAATGTATATAAGTATGTAATAACAGCAAACATAATTTTAGAAGCTGTTTTTGCTTAATAATCCAGAACAGAACTGGGTCTTGTGTATAGCATTTCAACATATTTGGCCTGATACATAAACATTCTTTTTAATTTGCTTCCCTGGTTATACAGTCTGTACTGCACAATGTTAACAAAATTAAATTGGTACTTTTTCAATAAGTCGGCTGCAAGTTTTCAGTAAACACAAACTGAAACACGGAGGAATGATAAAGATGGCCAAACTTTCTTTTAAGAACTCATGCCATATATTTTGTTTGACTGCACATGCAACAGAAAATTGTCTGATTTTAAGCGGTAGATGCAGTTGTTAGAGATTGTGTTATTGACTCTGTCCCTTGACAGATCATTAGTACATGCATGTATCCAACAAATATTTATTGAGCACCTGCTGTGTGTCAGACTCCTTTGACATATCAGTGACCAAATCGGCAGGTTCCACTGCCACCAAAATCCTCTTCCTGGATTTACTTTGCAGTAGGAGGAGAAAGACATTAAGTAATGGACACTTTTTTAAATGTAGTTTGTTAGAAAATGATAAATGCTGCCGAGAAAGAGGAAGGAACAAAGTGAAGGGTGGCAGGACAGAGGGCAGGTTTTGGTGTTAGACAGGGTGGTACATGTAGGCCTTATTAAGAGAGTGACATTTGAATCAAGACGTGAAAGGAGGTGAAGGAATAGCCACGTGGCTCTGTAGGGAAGAACATTCCAAGCAAAGGTCCTAAGGTGGAAACCACTGGCTAGAGTAAGCAGGGGCAGATGAGATCAGAGGCCAGATGGACTGGGAGGAAGGCTTATCTTTTCATTATTTTGATGTCATTCAGTTTTTCTGTATGCCCTTACGCATTTAGACTGAACTCTAATTAATATACAATTGATAGGTAGAAATTATTTGATAATGTAAACATTGCTGCAATATGCTTAGTGTGTGATGTCTTAACTTTCCACTTTGGCAAATAGCATTAGGAGATTGACTCATGCTTCAGTTATAAGTGTAGTTAATGTTGGCTTTCTTTTTTTCAACTACTTTTTTGTGACGAGATGGATTCTAAATAAATAAATGTGCATGTTGAAAATTTGGAAATCATCTAAAAGTCTAAAGGAAAAAATAAAAGTCAGCATACTCCTATCGTGGAAATGACTAAACTTTTTAATGTTATTTCTTCTGTACTTTTGTTCCCCTTCTTATATATAATGTATATGTACACTTCAAGTTACTTGAGATTTTAGTGTGTATATTTCATATCTATTTTTATCTCTTCACTTAATCAGGATTACACTTAAATATTTCCTTGTGTCATTAAAGATTCTCACCAAGTGTAATTTTTAATGGTTGCATAATAGGTCGTAATATGAATGGACCATTACTGATTCCTAGTTAACATTTAGACTGTTTACTTCTTTGTGATCTTAGAGGAAAAGCTTTCAGCTTCTCACTCTTGAGTGTGATGTTGTTTTGGGCTTGTCAGATGGCCTTTATTATGTTGAGTACATTCTCTCTTTTACCCAATTTGTTGAGAGTTTTTATCATGAATCAATGTTGAATTTCGTCACTTTTTTTTTTTACATTTATTTAGATGATCATGTGATTTTTAGCCTTCATTTGTTAATGAGGTGTGTCACACTGATTAACTAGTGGATGTTTACCCATACTTGCGTCCCTGGAATAAATCCCATTTGACCATGGTGTAGGATTTTTTTAATGTATTGTTGAATTTTGTTTGCTAATATTTTGTCAAGGATTCTTGTTTCTATGTTCATCAGGGATGTTAGCCTGTGATTTTCTTTTCTTGTGTCTGGTTTTGGTATTAGGGTAATGCTGACTTCATAAGATGAGTTTGTTTTTTGGCAGCATTTGAGGAGGACTGTATTAATTCTTCTTTAAATGTTTGTTAGAATTCACCAGTGAAGCCATCTGGTCCCAGGATGGTGAAAGGTTTTTGATTGCTGACTCAGTCTCCTTACAATAATCAAGTCTGTTCAGATTTTCTGTTTCTTCTTAATAGGTTGTATGTTTCTAGGAATTTATCCACTTCTTCTAGATTGTCAAATTTTTTGGCATACAGTTGTTTTCAGTTCTTTATGATCCTCTGTGCTTATGTGGTATCTGTTGTAATGTCTCCTTTTTATAGTTTTATTTCTTTGCATCCTCTTTTTTTTTCTTTTAAGTCTAGCTAAAGGTTTTGTCTGCTTTTGTTGATCTTTTTTTTAAAAAAGGTCTTAATTTTGTTGACCTTTCTATTATATTTTTAGTATCCTTCATTTACGTCTGCTCTGTTTTCTGTTATTTTCTTCTAAAAACCTTGAACTTTGTTCTTTTTTCTAGTTCCTTGAGGTATAAGGTTGTTATTTAAGATATTTCTTTTTCCTTAATGCAGGCATTTATTGCTATAAACTTCTCTCTTAGAATTGGTTTGCTGTATCTCATAAGTTTTATTCATCCCATTTGTTGTATTTCCATTTTCATTTCTCTCAAGATATTTTTTGAATTCTTCTTTGACCCGTTGGTTGTTCAATAACTTGATGTTTTATATGTACTTAATTTGTGAATTTTTCAGTTTTCTTTTTGTAACTGACTTCTAGTATCATACCATTGTGTTCTGAAAAGATGTTTCATATAATTTTGATCTTTTTAAAAATTCATTAAGGTGTGTTTTATGGCCTAGTATATGATCTATACTGGAGATTGTTGCATGTGTGCTTGAGAATATGTACTCTGCTGCTGTTGGATGGAATGTTCTGTTAAGTCTATTTGGTCTAATGTGTGGTTTAAGTCCAGTGTTTCCTTACTGACTTTTTTTGTTTGGATAATCTCTTCATTATTGAAAGTGAGATATTAAAGTCCCCTGCTGTTGATGTATTGATATATTATTTCTTCCTTCAGGTCTGTTAATATTTGCTTTATATATTTAGGAGCTCTGATGTTGGGTGCATAAATATTTATAAATGTTAGATCCTCTTGTTGGAATAACTTTTATCATTACGTAATGACTTTCTTTGTACCTTATTGCAGTTTTTGGCTTAAAGTCTATTTTCTTTTATTATAAACATAGCTACCTCTGCTTTCATTTGATTTCCATTTACATGGAATATCTTTTTCTGTTCCCTTTTTTCAGTCTGCACGTGTCCTAAAAGCTGACTGAGTCTCGCAGGCAACATGTAGTTCAGTCTTGTCTTTTTCCAGCCATTTTGTCTTTTGGTTGGAGAATTGAGTCCCTTTACATTTAAAGTAAATATTGCCATTTCATTCAGTGTCTTCTGACTGTTTTGTCGTTCCTTTTTTCCTTCTCTTGCTCTTTTCCTTTGTGATTTGATGATTTTCTGTTGTGGCATGTTTAGATTACTTTCTAAAAAAAATTCTTGTGTATCTAATGTATCTTTTTGCTTTATGGGTTACCAATGAGGCTTACATAAAATATCTTATACTATCTTAAGCTGATAACTTCAAATACATACTAAAGTTATACATTTTTGCTCTCCCCCTTCCCACATTTTATGTTTTTGATGTTAGACTTCATGTCTTTTTACCTGTCTATCCATTAGCAAATTATTATAGTTATTTTTAATAGTCTGTGCATTTTAGCTTCTTTAATAATATTTTCACTGTATGTGTGTGTGTGTGTGTGTATATATTTTAGTGTTTACTCTAGGGTTTACCACATATAACTTAGCCAGAATCGGCTTCAGATTACAATAGCTTAATTGCAATGCTATGTAGAAATGTTAGTGTAGCTGTGTTCTTTTTCCCTTTTTATAATATTATTGTTATACATATTGTATTTGCTAATGCTTAAACCCCAGCAATATATTGTTATAATTATTACTTTACCATCTGAAGTTACTGCCTTAGTGTAATACAGCTTTGTTCCCACATACCTTCTTTGTACTGTCACTGGAAAATGTATTATACATATATTACATTCTTATTTATTCCAGGCCCAACCCTACATTATATACATGTTACTTTAAACAATTGCTATTTAAATAGTTTTTAAAAAAGAAAATACTCATTTATACTGTCTCATAATTACACAGATACCTTTACTGGTGCCCATTGTTTTTCATGCGGATTCACCGAGGTCACTTTCAGCCTGAAGAACTTCCTTTAGTAGTTCTTGTATGGTGGGTTTGCTAGACGAATTCTTTCCTTTTTTGGTTATCTGGGAAAATTTTTATTTCTTTTAAGTCTTTTTATTTTTTAAAGATAGCTTTTTTGGATATAGGCTTCTTGATGGACAGTTTTCCTTAGAGCACTTTGAACATGTTATCTCACTGCTTTCTGGCCTCCATTGTTTCCAGTGAGAAATCAGCTGTTAATCTTACTGGGTTACTCTTATAAGTGATGAGTTGTTATTTCTATTTCTGTTGATACTCTATTTGATGCAGTATTGTTACCATCTCCTTTATTTCTTTAATCATGGTTTCCTTTAGTTCAGTGACCATGTTGACAGATGGCCATTTAGAAGTCTTTTTCTGGTGAATCTAATACCTGGTTGTTTGCACAGACAGTTTCTATTACCTGCTTTTTTCCCTAGTTATAGGTCATACTTTCTTGTTTCTTTGCATGGCTCTTAATTTTTTGTTGGAAGCTGAACATTTTCGATTAATATGTTGTAGCAGCTCTGGATACTGGTCCCACCCAGGACACGGGCTTGTTTTTGTTATTTGCCTATTTGTTTAGTGACTAGCTGGATTATTTTAGTGAATTCTGTTTCCTCATCCACAATTTTCACTCTCTCGTGATGCATCTTCAGGGACATGCAGCTTGGGGCATGCCCACAGTTCCCTGGGATGGCAGCAGTATTACATTAGTAGGGCTCTCTTTTTCCCTTTCCTGACCACAATCAACTGTTAAACTCCACTGATTGCTCTGTTATTTTCAACAATGCTCCCATGGCACAAATTGCATAATTTGCTCAACAAGCAAAGGTGATCAAATTATGGATCCTTTGAAGGGATAGTTTCTGAAGTCCATGTTCTGACCCCAGGATGAGTCCTCCTAGCTGTCTCATTCCCTGGTTCTCGCCTGCAAACCAGCTGGCCTACAGTTTACCCTGTGTCTTGAATCTCCCCCCAGGCGCCTTCCACCACAGCTTTCCGTGTTACTGAAAGTGCCTTAGCCCAAACTTCCCCAGGCTTGGTTACAAATGAAGTCAGTTTCTTTGGGGGAAAAGTAGAAACCATCTGGTTTACTGCCTGTTTTCACATCCAGCAGAATCTCTGAGCCAGGGCTCTGGAGTCTGGGGAGGGAGGTGATGGCAGGTTTCTCTCTGAGTGCCATCCCAGCTCTAGACTCTGAGCTCCCACTGCAGGGTAGGGATTGGGAGCAGCCCGCAGTGCTCCTGGCTTGCCTCTTTTGGCGTAGAGCCACTGTCTCACAAACTGGGGCAAAGATGATCAAGGCCCCTGTATACTCAGTGTGCTGAGCCTCAGCTTTACCATCTTGACAGTGGGCTACAGAATTTATCATGAGGGTTAAATAAAACTTAGAAACAGCTTTGAAAGCTGTAATACCAATTCTGTTGAGTAACAGGGGAGGCAAAATTTTATCCCTCCCCATCTCAGGTTTTCAGCTTTCTGTCTTTTTAATAAAAAGACATTAACAAGAGAAAAAGAAGTTTATTAGCATGTACAGCACATGTTACAGAGCAGAAAACAGAGAGTAACTCAAAGCAGTAGCTGAGAATTCTAGCTCATACAGCATCCTCAACAAAGACTGGTGCTTTTGTGGAGAAACAGCAGGACAGGGGAAAGCAGTTTTAGGCTTCCTAGGGTGGCAGACTGGGAAAGTGAATATAAGGGAAGAAACTACTAAGTAAATGTTATTTGCTGATTCCTCCGCTGCTGTCTCTGGGCTGATAACAGTCTGTCTCCAGTCAAGGGATTATCCTGCCTTTAGGCAGAATAGGGCAGAAGATGGAGCTACTCTTGGGTTTACTGCTGATTAATCGCCTTCAGGTCAAAATTTTTATGTCAAAGAGGCATACTTTGCGGTGATGTAATCCGGTTTCCTTTAATTACCTTACGATTATCCTCTGTAGTAACTAGGCAGATTATTTCTTAGGGAGCTAGTCCAGAGCTAATCTTCATGAGGTTGAGGCCACGTTATTTTAAAGCAAGAGATTTACCATATGAAATAAAATGTAAAAGCAGTGTTCTTAAGCTTAGGGCTTGACTTTTAAAAGAAATCTATATATGATAAACAATGGCAGTAGTAAGTTAATTACGTATTTAAATTATTTGTTTTGGGTTATTAACACATTTTTGGCTAGGTCCCTAAAAGAGATGTAAGCATCATCAAGTGTATTTTTTCTACGTAGAACACTTTGAGAACTCAGAATCTTCACTCTCATGATAAGGAATATAGGGAAAGGGGGAGAGATTTTTGGTACTATTTTTGAATAGTCATCGCTGAAAACAGAATTTTTTTAATAAGGCAATCTGATCATGAATGTGACCTGGTTATAACTAGTTGCCAGTTCTGATTTTTGTAGTTTTACTTGAACAGTATGAAATTAGTTGTGGATTGTGGTCAGCTGGTTTTTGTCCAGCGCAAGTATATTGACAGGCATGTGCATTTTAAAACCCAGAAGTGTATAGATTTCACCTGTGTAGAAGAGTAGTGTCCCCTCCTGGTGTCTCAGGAGCACCGAGTGCGAGCCTGTTGGGAATGGTGCCTCACTTCTCGCTGTGTCCTGACTGCAGGCAGAGCCTTGGGGACATGACCTGCTGCCTGTGGTCCACGTTGGTGACGGCCCTGCCAACTCCATCCTAACTTGGGATTGGCTGAAGGAGGCAATCTGCTGTCACTTTCTGCAAAGATGTTGTCTAGTCCAGGGGAAGCGTTCCTCCGGGGAAGGCTCAGAGCGCCTGCAAGACTCTTCTTGGCCATTGCTGTCCTTGTTTGCCCTATTTCTCACCGGTTCTTTTGATTCCATCTGCACATCCATTGTTAGGTTTCAGCCTTTGTCTTTGAGTCTGCCAGATTGAGGAGACAAACATTATTTTGCTTCGATTCCTTTCTGTTAAGCATTGTCTTGTGGGGTTTCTGTTTTATTTTAGTCAATTTAATTTGAGTGTCATCTGTATACTGACTGTAAAAGATAACGACTTTTAAAGTGTTCTCTGACCTTAAGGTCAGTGTATGGTGAAGATAAATGTGTGAAAAGTCACCTTTCAGTGAGGTAGAGGTTTGGGGACACGAAGAAGGAATGGCTGACCAGCTCAGCCTGCACAGACAGTGTATGTGAGTTGAGTCCTGAAGGGTGAATGTTCTGTAATTAATTAGTAATTAACAAGAAATTTTGTTGTGAATGATTAACAGTGTTTACTGAATGCTCCCAGACCCTGTGCTAAATGCTTTACATACATTTGATCCTCAGAACAGCCCTCTAAGGTGTGGATACTATCCCTGGCTCCATCAGATTGACGACACTGAGGTCTTCGAAAGTTAAAATTTCCCTCGATTACACGATAGAAGGTGGCCCACCTAAGGTTTGGACCCCAGATCTTAGATTGACTCAAAAGTCCACTTAGTGAATTATCACATTCTACTGCAGAAAGTCCGTTCTTCCTAGAAAGAAAGATGGAAGAAGCTTCAAGAGGGGCTATTTTTGCCCAGCCTTGAGCTATGAAGAGGACGAGGTGAATGAAGGATGTTCTAGGCAAGGGGAGTGGCCTGCGTGAAAGTATAGCGGTGACGCAGTGAAGTTAGTAGTTCTCTGTGTCTGCAGTAAGATTTTAACATGTGGTTAGAATCACTTGGATTAGATGTCAAAATATAGATTCTTTAACCTCTTCCACAGGCTTACTGTATTAATATCTGGAGGTGAGAAGTGCAAAAATCTGTATGTTTTTTACCAAAGCTCCCCAAGTGATTCTTTCTCAGAAGTTTCGAAACGGCTGGTGCAGTGCATGGGGCTGCTGCTGTGAGAGGCAGACATGCGTCTGGAGGGGTCGGCGGGCGTTTGCTGCATCGTTAGGTACTCTTAAGCTTTGTGCAGAAATTTTCTTTTTCCAGTACTCATCAGGAGTGCTTTTGTTTTTGACTGATTCTAAAATCAACTAGCTTTTGACAAAGGAACTCTGGTATATAGCTTCATCTTATTATGTGTATGCTTGCTGTAAAACTGGAGTTTCTCCAAGTCAGAACCTTGTGGCACTGCAGAAACTACACTGGATTAACAGCATTGTGTAATGAAAACTGGGTTTCTCAGATTCTTATGCTGTTGATGTGTATTGACAAACTCTAAGATGAGAATTTCAAATATAGCTTTTGGAACTAAGGTCCAGTGAAGTGTGTTTCTGAAAACGTGCCTAAGATATTTCCTCAAGGAATTTACTGTGTGACTTGGTGCTAAATGTTTTACCAATTTATGATAAAAGGTTAGTATACAAGTTCAACAGTTTTGAGTTTAGCTCTTTGAATGGATAAGGAAGAAGCAGGTGTCTTCCTTAGTTGAGTTGTTTGGTTCTTTACAAGGACTTCTATTTGACATTCATATACTACTTTGAAATTTACAAATTGATGTCTGTTCTGTTGGAGTTTCATTATTTACTTCGCAATTTTAAAATGTTCATTATCTCTGTGTGTATGTAGCTTGACTGGTGCTGGTCCATCAGGAAGGAGTGTGTTGCTGCTTATGTGCTGAGATAAATGACCAGATCACTCATTATCTGTCACCAGTAGTTCGTTTTAACTACAAGGTGAATGATTGGAAGAGGGAGGTGTGAGGTATTACTCTTTTCCCAAATCCTATGATGTCTTCACCTAAGTGCATTCTCTAACTTGAATCTGTCGCCCGGTACTTTCTTCCTGCTGTGATTTCCTTCTTTTTTCCCACTATGCCAGGTTTTTATGAAAAAATTGATGGGAATTCGTAAGTTTCACAATCATCATATGTAACATCCTTGCTATGGTTGCTTGTTTTGGAATGCATACACCATGTGTTAGCAAATCTAGGGTAGAGTGTAGCAGATAAGTTTTGGAATCACTGCCAAGGTCATGGTATCTCTCCTTCCTTTGCGAGAGGCTCCCAGTGCTGATCCTCTGCTCTGACTGTAACCCACTGAGCCTTGGAGTCAAGACATACTCTATTGCCATGACCAGTTAGATCTTGTCTCCTGGGGATTTAAAATTTAGTTCCTGGGCACTGAAATTTAGTGTGCTGAGAGCTGTGTCATGTTACTGATTGTGCTGTAGTGAAAGGTCCTTTACATTTCCTTTTCTAAGCTGTCTGAGCTGCATGAGTTCCTACCTTAGAGGCTTTAGCCATTCATTGCACTTTCATTCTGGTAAGATTGTTCTTTATTTCCTGGAACTAACATGAGATAATTTCTGTTGTTGGCAGCTAGAATAAATCGAGTCACACACGAGCATGTCGTTAGAGAGTTGTGTCATGGGTGTGCCATGGAAAACATCCCAAAAGCTGGCTACAGTTTTCCTTTTTGCCTCCTGCTCTAGTTGCCTTTAGGTTTAGTACCTGCATGGTTCGCCTTCTGTCCCCAGTAATGTAGTTAACATCTTAATAACTCAGTTATCACAAACTAATTGCAAATACCCGTCGTCTACCCACCTTTCATAGCTCAGTCTCATATAGACCACTTTCTGTCGGCTCTTAGCTTATCACTCTTACCTTCATTATTAAGAGTGCGTAGTACGCTGTATTGTGATGTGTTTGGCTCATTAGACAGTAGTTCCTTAAGTTCAGGACTGAGACATGTTAAGCCTTGATTCCTAGCACCTTGCACACAGTAGACATTAAACAAATACTTGAGTTAACTATTCCTCGCTTTAAATTATTCTTATTAACTGCTTTATTATTCATTCAACAAATTCTTACTGTGAATTTTTTATATACCAGCCACCATTCTGTGCTCTGAAGCATAGAATGTGCCTTCTCAGTGAAAAAAGGAGACCCCCAAAATGCTTGCCTTCTTAGAGCTTACGTTCTAGACAGTTAATTTTCCCATCTGTAGTCTTTTAAAATATAAAAGAATTAAATTATGACGTATGGCCAAAAGTAAGCTTTTAGCAATATGTGGAGTATGGTACTGTATCACAAGATTCTGTGTTATTTCTCTTGTCCTAATATGCCATTTAATAGATAAATGCCAGTTTAATTGGGATAATGGGATTTATGACTAATGAGGAATCCAGTGATATGCTGTGATAAAGAAAAATACCTTTGGGAAATTTGAAAAGTTTATGATTTTAGAAAGTTTCCTGAATATGTTATATTTGAATGAATATGTATCACAGTTACTGTTACTTATGAACTCTGTGCTGTCAAGATGGTAGTAAAATATGGAAGGGAAAAACCCTGAAACTTTTATAAGCTTATTTTGTAATTTTTTGTACTTTTTTTTTTGACGTTGTAGACACAGCATACTTAATCTTCATTAAATGAGCCTGCAGCAAATCAGAGTATGGGTTTTGTGAAAACATTTTCACGCCATTTAGCTTGTCACCATATTTTCCTACTAATTATTTCATTGCATGATATGGTGGGCATGTACTTTGCTCCTTGAAAATTGATCTGTGGTAAGCTCAGGTAATGTCAGTCATATATTCTAAAGAGAAATGTTTGGTTCAGTAAATTTTTAAAGAGGAAAACTCAAACACAGAAGTATCTTCACTTTTTAAAGCCAATAATTTCTACGTGACTGAAAGTTCAGATAGTACAAGGGAAACAACTTCTGATATTCTGGTTATTAGCATTTGGGAATGTTTAGTTTTGTGTATTTCTCTCTGCATTTTGAAAAACATAGCTATAATATGCTTATATATTGGTACCCTTAGAGTTTTCAGATTATTTCACGTAACATTCTAAGTTAGTATATAGATTGATCAGTGTTTTCTGTAAAACTGAAACTTTTGTGCCAGGGTTGCTGGATGCATGACCATATTGCTCAGTCTGAGCCTCAGTTTTCTTATCATGAAAACGCCCATTGGAAAGAGGAGACTGCCAGGGAAGCCTAGTTCTCTCCCTTAAAATGATTCTTGCCTTATAAAACCCAGGGAGGCTCCTTTTTAAAAGAACTTGAGTACATGTTTGCTTGTATTTATTTGAAAAATATATTTAAGAGCTAGAGTTATATGAGAAAGTTAGGGATTTTGTTGTAATTGTCTTTTAATCTAGCTCTTCAAAATATAGGTGTGCTGTGTAGTTATCTGGGGTGCACATGCTTTACAGTTTTGGTGAAGACGGATTATCTTTCCCCCGTTTTGGGGGCTAGACCATGTTAGCCATTTCACAGATAAATGGCCTCCCTTAAAGTGGGGCGTTTCTGTATAGGTATAGGACCAGAATTCTGCATTTAAGTATGTATATTCCTATGTTTTAAAGAAATAGTTGAAATTTTTTACCATTTCTACTGCCAAACTTGTTTTGCACTTTTCCAGTGTTTTCTCCCTTGTTGTTTCAGAATGAACCTAGTGATCGAGAAGATGGCCTCAACAAAAGACATCCTGCAACAGACTCGGAGAACGAGGAGCCATCCAACCTCAACGCCAGTGACTCGGAAAGTGAGGAGCTCCAGAGGCAGAAGGACAGCGACTCCGAGTCTGAAGAGCATGCAGAGCCACCTGCGAGTGATTCTGAAAACGGGGGCCCCAGTCGCCATGGGAGCGACTCCGAGAGCGAGGAGACCCGGAAGCTGCCGGCCAGTGACTCTGAAAACGAGCAACTTCTTAATGGGCACGCAAGTGACTCCGAAAATGAAGACGTTACAAAGCACGCTGCCAGTGACTCCGAGGGTGACGAGCTCCCAAAGAGTCCCGCCAGTGACTCGGAAACAGAGGACGCGCTAAAACCTCAAGTTAGTGACTCCGAGAGTGAGGAGCCCCCAAGGCACCAGGCCAGCGACTCTGAAAATGAGGAGCTTCCCAAACCCCGGATCAGTGATTCGGAAAGTGAGGAGCTTCCCAAACCCCGGGTCAGTGACTCCGAGAGTGAGGAACCTCAGAGGACTCAGGCCAGTGACTCTGAAAACGAGGAGCTTCCCAAGCCCCGGGTCAGTGACTCCGAGAGTGAGGACCCGCCGAGGCACCAGGCCAGCGACTCGGAAAACGAGGAGCTTCCCAAACCCCGAGTCAGTGATTCAGAAAGTGAAGACCCCCCGAGGAACCAGGCCAGTGATTCTGAAAATGAGGAACTTCCCAAACCCCAAGTCAGTGACTCTGAGAGCGAGGGGCCCCAGAAGGGGCCTGCCAGTGATTCAGAAACCGAGGATGCCTCCCGACACAAAGCAAAGCCGGGCTCCGACGAGGACAGTGATGGGGAGAACAAGGGGGAGGACGCGGAAACACAGAACGCGTCCTCTCTCTCAGACGCGCGTGTGGACCGGAAACGGCTCAGCAGTTCTGACAGCGAGGAGGAGGGACCTAAAAGGCCCAAAATCGACAGTGATGAGGAGGAGGAAAAAGAAGGGGAGGAGGAGAAAGTAGCAAAGCGAAAAGCCGCTGTGCTTTCCGACAGTGAAGATGAGGAGAAAGCATGTAAGGAATTGTTGGGGCTGTATATCCAGAGCTCTGCTTACTGTCTAAGCTGATGGTGGGAAGCGGTATTTCCTTTTCTGGACTGTCAGATCTGTATTCTCATTCAGGTTTGCGTTCTGAAATACCACCAGAACACTGGTTTTCCATTGGCTGATCTTAATGTTAGATGTCCTTTGAGTTGTTCTAACAGCACGTGTTAAATTCTGGCGGCCCCAAGGTGACAAACCAGACTGAGTTGCAGTGGCAGCGTGAAAAACTTTATGGGGTTTTGTTGTTAGTTTGGGTGGTTTTTGTTTTTGTTTTTTTATTTGTTCATTTGCTGGAAAGGATACTGTTTCAAAGAAATGTGTTTACATGAAAACCCAGCTGTACCGAGACTTAGCTGTGGGTCTTTGACAGCTGAAGCCCTCCATCCCATCCAGTGACTGAGCCCCCACGGGTACCTGTCTTCCTCTGTTCAACTTTTGTTGAATGTCCAAATTCAAGGCAGTTTGTGAGGGGCTCTGTTTAGAGACTCCACGTCTCTGCAGAGGATTCCAGTCTTTACTACTAGATTACTTTTTGTGAAATATTTTTTTTTGGAAAAGCTGTAGCTCCTTAGAACCCGACAATTGTTACAGGAGAAGGAGAGAGAGGACCGCGTGTGCTGGTTACCGAGGGAGATGAGAAGGCCAGGATGAGCATAGCTGGACGGTTGAGGAAGATGGGCATTCCACAGGAGAACATCCTTTTCAGGCCTTTTCAGTTCTGCTAACACCAGGCAGCTTAAAGGGGTCCTAATCCCACACCTCAGTTTAGTCTTTCTTTCTCTGTTCCCCAAGAGGACAGGTAGCTATCGATACCCGCTTTTATGTTGATGATTTATTCTTGATCTTTTGGCCACTTTTTCCTAAACAATAGCAGGTAATTGTAAGACGACTCTGAATGAATCTTTTAGTTTAGATTTTGTTCTTGTTTTGTTTTAATTCTAAACTATGTGTCAGGAGGCCTTTGATTTCTGCCTTAAAGCACCTGCTGTACTGACTGATACAGTTACTAGGGTGGAATTAGACTAATGATAATTTTCTTTTTCACCAGCAGCAAAGAAGAGTCGAGTTGTCTCTGATGCAGATGACTCTGACAGTGATGTTATATCCGACAAGTCAGGAAAAAGAGAGAAGGCAATAGCCTCTGACAGTGAAGAAGAAGCAGGGAAAGAAGAGCTGTCTGACAAGAAAAATGAAGAGAAGGACCTGTTTGGGAGTGACAGTGAGTCAGGGAATGAGGAAGAGTAAGTGCCAGCGTAACGTGAACTTCCAAGGGTTCGGGGAAGGGGGTCCAGAGGGGTTTGTCTTTCAAGTTTTGTAAACTTGTGTTAAAGTTCCGTGTTGCTGTGTAGTAACAGTATACCTCGCCTAATCGCATGACTTTGAGGGATTCGGGATTTTAGTTACTGAACGGTCACCACACACTTCAACATGGGTGAATCTCAAACATGTTATCTCCAAGAAGTAGAGAGGACATGTCTGGTATCACTAGGGTGAAGGTCCAGAACAGGCGAAGCTGATCTGTGATGATGGAGATCAGAGTGGTGGTCGCCTGCAGGATGTTGGTGTGGGGGACTGACTAGAAAGGGCCACAAGGGGACTTTCTGGGGAGAGGGAATTGTTCTATGTCTTGATTAGGGTAACGAGTACATGAATGTGTACTTTCATCAAAACCCATTGAAATGGACACTTGAGATCTGCACCTTTCACTGTATTTAAATTATACCCTGTTGGAAAATGACTTACGGTTCCTATGCAGATGAGAAGGAAGTAAATGACAGTTTTTTATGTTTCATTCTTTTCTAGAAATCTTATTGCAGACATATTTGGAGAATCTGGTGATGAAGAGGAAGAAGAATTTACAGTAAGTATATGGTGGAAGTATTTCCTCATTGGCTGTGCCTGTTTGTTTTTTGTGGCAGTGGGTCTCTAATAGGTTATTCCAATGAGTAGAAATAAACAGCTCTGATGTAGCCACTAGAAAACTCTGAAGCAGAGGGATTCAGAAGGTGGAATAAGCGAGTCTACAAAGGCTTAAAGGAGAGTAACAGGCAAAATTGAGTTAAGGGGAGGCAGGAACACATTGAGAGACAGTGAAAGGCGCTTCTATGCTAAAGAGAGAGACAGGAAGTTATGGTACTTCGAATTATAGCAACGTGGGTGACGTAATCTGGACCAACCCTCCTGCTAAGGACAACTGCAGAAGCTGGACAGAATGTTTGAAAAATCTGCTCATCATTGTTATGAACAAGATAACAAAGAATTACTAAGCCAAAAACCAGCCAAAGGTAGAAACCTTAAAAGGTAAGCTCAGCGTTTAGAACTGCTTTTTCTGGGATGGTCACCTATTTACGCTGAGAGGCTGGATGTAGTTTTGATTGCCTCAAGGCTCGAGAGACAAAAGCTGGAGGTCAGCGACCCTGAGAACCTCTGGATTGGGATTCCTGGGATTAAGGGTGAACTGGAAGTTAAAATAGCCTTCACTCAGATTTGAGGCCAGCTTTGAGTCCTCTAGCAACATGGAGAACCTCAGTCTCAGAAATTTGATTGTAATGATTCTTACCCCATTGATCAGGTCTCAGGGACCTGGCATATGCAAACAGCATTCCTTTCGGGACAAAAGTGACATCATCGTTGCGGGGAGGCGATAGCTCAAGTGATAGATCACATGCTTAGCATACACAAGGTCCTGGGTTCGATCCCCAATACCTCCTCTGAAAATAAATAAACCTAATTACCTCTCCCTGCCAAAATAAAAATAATTAAATAATACAATGATAGACAAAATATTTTAAAAAACACAAAACCTCGCCACCCGGAAATTTAAAGAGAGAATGAAGAAGATGTATTTAGAATTTAATTCAAGATGGTAGAAAGACAAAGTAAACCTATAGAAAAGAAGAATTAATTCAACAAATATTTGAGAGCCTGTGTGTCAGAAATAGTTTGGACATTGCCCTTATGTGGCTTATACTCAGTTAAGCAACATCTTTCAAGAATAGGATGTGTTTCTCTAGTGTGGAGAGTGACATTAACTTGGTTATACGTTCAGTTCAATGAGATAAACAATATACTAGGTGAACCATTAGGAAGACTTTTCTAGGTATAAGACAAAAGTTAGAAGCTATAAAGAAAAGACTGACCATTTCAATTACACAAAAAATACTATGCCTGGAAAGCATTACTTTAAAATCAAACCGTACAGGTGTGAGGACTGTGCCGTGCCTGTCACATGGCAAGGGCCAATTTCCCTAATTTTTAAGATTTTCCATGCTAATAAGACAGAGATGCAACAGAAAAATGGGCATGAAATGTTAAGAGTTCACAGAGAAATAGTAACAGATGGCTTTTAAAGCATGAAAGACGCCCAGCCTTACTCATAATAGGAGAATGCAAAGAAAGCTACAGAGATGCCTTTTGATTTTCAGTCCAGAGATTGCAAATACCAGTGCTTGATAGCCAGCTATAGTAGCAAGATGGTGGGGGGAGCCTGGTTCATTTGTGCATGGCTGAAAGGAGAGTTAATTGGTATAACCTCTATAGAAGACAAATACACAGACCTAAATGTCAGTAGGGAAACGTATAAATTATGGTTGCAGTTTTATGGTGAAATTGTCTAAAGCCTTAAAAAAAAAATGAAGCTACGTTATGCTGATATGAATTGGTCTCCAGATTCTGTTGTTAAATGTGGAAAGTGCAGAACAGTGTCCTGTATTCAGTGTGTATAGCGTGATATCTTTTGTATAATAGAAGGGTGTTATGTAAATATATGGGTGTAGAAATGCTTCTATAAATGTAGGCTGTTTCTGGAAGGACACAAACTAATAACACTGATGGCTGGAGTGGAGGGGGGCTTTTTTGATATATATATCTTTTGATTTCTACTTAATTTGTGTTCTTTATGAATGTATTACTTTAAAAATGCAAAAGATTAAGTGCAGTCACAGAAGAGAATCTATGATGAAATTGTAATAACTCTGGCTAACTTACCCTGCCCTTAGGGTTTTAACCAGGAAGATTTGGAAGAAGAAAAAAGTGAAACACAGATAAAAGAAGCAGAAGATTCAGATTCTGATGATAACATTAAGAGAGGAAAACAGTAAGTTTGTTCTATTTTATTTTTTTAAGGGTTTTATTAAAGTGACCTTTAAAAATGAAGGTAGAGACCACCAAACTTTGTTTTCTTGATGAAGTACAGGAAAGTCTCTTCCATTTTTTCCCTCCCTTCTGCTTCTCTGTGTACAGTGCTGACCAGAAATCATTAGCTGTTGTGATTTTTCTTTCATTTGCCCTGTAATCAGCTGTCTGAATTTGTGGAGCCATGTGGTGCCAGGGTTTTCATTTATATCTCATCAAGTAGATTCTTCTGAAGATAACCTAACAAAAACTTTTTTGGGGAAGAGAGAAAGCTGATTTGGGGCTCCCGGGGTAGGGGAAGTTTTAGATACAAAATGTTAATTGATTGTATTTCATGTACTTTTGTTGAGATGGTTTGACTCTATTCAGAAAAACCTGGTGTCTTAAAATCTGCCACACATAGAATGATTTGTTTGTTGCTGTTTATAGTTGTAAAGACGATGCTTTAAAAAATAGTTTCCTTCTTAATTCCTAGTGACATGCAAGAATTAAGCCGAGTGAGTTTGACGATACCTTTGGAAATTAACGTAAATAAATTATATTTTCTAACTTACATGACAGTGGCAGACAGCATGTTAGTTGCCTCATTAAATATACAAATTCAGGGGGAAGCTGTAAGCTCTTAGCAGGTTTGTAGATTTCCATCTTTATCTCAGTTACATCATGTTTTGAGAATTATACTTCTTACCACTGAAAAAACGGCAGTTTTTCTTTTTTCTGCTTTTGCTATAAAAGACAAAAATATTCAAATGATTGAACACCAACTCTGTTCCCCCACATAAGGCAATGCAACTAAAGCTGAACCGTGGAGTGGCAGGCAGTGTTCCCTGAATGAGAACTTGAGGTTTGAAATGTTCATTCTCGGGCTGATACATGCAAGTGTGGACACAGTTTATGAAAAGTTTAGGCCAGCAGTATTTAATGTATAACAGTTGGGGTCGTGCAAAAGCTGAGCATAAAATCTATGACCACACGTTCTGGCAAAAGCAATTTTTAAAAAGTCCATTCACTTTGAAAGGAAGTGCACTTCAACGAATTAGAATTAGGAAAGTGGGTGGTTCTTCACTGTGACAAAAGGGAGTGTATTTAAAAGGGCATTTGTATTTCACTTGATTTTGTGCTGCTGCTTAGCATGGACTTCCTGTCGGACTTTGAGATGATGCTGCAGCGGAAAAAGAGCATGAGTGGCAAGCGTAGGCGTAACCGCGATGGGGGCACTTTTATCAGTGACGCAGACGACGTCGTGAGCGCCATGATCGTCAAGATGAATGAAGCGGCCGAGGTGAGACGGGGCTCCGCTGCCTTGTCTTCTCCCATGGAATTGGTCATGGGGATTGTTTAGGCTTAATCTTTGTTTGGACTACAGTAAGATTACTTTGTTTTTTATAATAATATTTACTGTTCTAAATTTTAAGAATAGAAGTACTTTCAATTTTTCAGCCATGTGCTTAGGGAAAAGATGAAAAGACTAAGTATTAAATAAAATGAGCCCTTTTAGCTGAGTGGCTTTGCTCGTTTTTTAGGGGGTGATTTTGCTCTCAGGTTTGGCTGGTTTACAACAAAGTGATGTTTTTTCACATATAAAAATTATAAACTCATGTTCATTATGTTATATGCTCATGTGTCATTCTGATCAAGAGATTACATTTAACTTGTTGCATTTTAAAATTCTCAAATGGTAAAAATTTGGCTAGGTATTATGTTTAAAAACAAGTCCTGATCTTCTAGAGGCACTTGTTGAAGTATTCATGAATCCAGTGATAACATGTCTAGGATTTGTTCCAAAATAATTCAAGGGTGAAGGGAAAAGTAGCTAGAGAGATGGCTAAAATAAGACTAGTCTTGTGTGTTTAATTGTAGAAATGTATAAGACAGGAGTTTTATTATTTTGTTTTCTATCTTGACAGAATTTAAATTTTTTTATAATTGAAAAAGTAGGGAAAAAATACCCAAGAAAATACTAAAACCCTAATAACGTATTCTGTTATCTTTCTTACAAGCCTCATAGCTGGAAAATTATTCCTGACATTAACCAAATTTTTCCATGTATAATATGTACCTTGACTGAATTCTTTGAAAACTCGACAGTTATGCCAGTGTTTTAAATTAAAATTGTTCCACTTGTGGGGTGGGTATAGCTCAGAGTTGAGAGAGTGTGCTTAGCATGCACAAGGTCCTGGGTTCAATCCCCGGTACCTCCATTAAAAAAAAATGAAAGAAAAAAGCTTAATTACCTCTCCCACCCCGAAAAAATTGTTCCACTTGATTTATAGTTGTTAAAACTAATTCTAACAGTTTTGTGGGTTTGGGCACTACAAAAAAATCTATTCTTTATTTAGTTATTCTTTCCTCAAGGAAAAATTGAAGATTCTTAGAGAAATTGCTGCTTTATTATATTTAAAATATATTGTGGTTATAATTCACTATTAACAATTGCTTTTTTGTTTTGCTTTTTTTTTTTAAATCTTTTTCTTACTGGGTAGGAAGACAGACAGTTGAATAATCAAAAAAAGCCAGCACTGAAAAAATTAACATTATTACCTACTGTGGTCATGCACCTTAAGAAGTAAGTATTCTGTTTTCTTGGGAAAATGCTTTCCTTTTAATGGAATAATATCAAAACTGTGTACTGGCGTTCTGGAGATGTTAAAGAATGATTGCCTTCTGTCAATTCGCAAAAATAATGATGACTAGAATTTCCTTAATTATGTTACTTCCAAATTTTTCTTAAACTTTGATGCCTGATGCAAATAACAAATAGCAAATTGATATTAATGGGAAGGAAAAACCTTGAAAACCACTAATTTTGTTCTTTATGGATTGTTTAGAGTGTGGTAAAATCGCATCATTTTCCCAATGTGATTGAGACAGAATGAATCCTGGGAGACTAGTTGAAGCACGTATTGTACAAGGCTCGTGTGTCCTGTTGTATCACAGATTGTGTCAGTGGTGCCTCTGCAGGATCTTTCATTGGTTTTGGTTTGCTCCCATTCCTGAGCGACTTTGACTTCTCCTTGAACCTAGCCATGGCCTACTTTTGATGGCTGAGGAAATGCATTAGTACGCCAACGAGCCATGGTCTAGGACTTTCTACTAGAAAATTGCTGCCTGTGTCCCAGCAGACAGAGTTATCTGTGCCAGATTTCAAATATATGTCATGGGATTCTCCCAGGTGTCCTGCAAAGAGTAGCACAGTTCTGGATCCTCTATCACTTGGAAGAGTTTGAAGGCCACTGTTCTCAAAGATTAAACATTTTTGTTGTTATAATAATTAGAGCTCATTCTTACTGTTGGTACCATTTGTAACAGCATTAGCCTACCTTGTATAATTTGGGGTTTGGGGTTTTTTTTTGGTTTTCAGCAAATCATCTTTGCCTTACCAAATTTGCTTCTTGAAAACAGGAACTAAATTTCATATTGCTGTTGAAATCTATGAATAGGTGCTCAGTAAATGATGTATATGAGAAGCTTTTTAAAAGCAAGTTTTGGAAACATCACTAAATATGTAAGAAAATCCAAAGGAAGCTACAGTAGAACCAACATTCATAGACTTGACTTTTTTTTTTTCCCAATTATTACTGTTACAGGCAGGACCTTAAAGAAACATTTATTGACAGTGGTGTGATGTCTGCCATCAAAGAGTGGCTCTCCCCTCTGCCAGACAGGAGTTTGCCAGCACTAAAGATTCGAGAAGAGCTGTTGAAGATTCTGCAAGAGGTTAGAGGGAGATAATCTGACTTGTTTGCTCTTCATTAACTATCTAATGTGGTTTGTGTTACCATAACCTCTGTATTTTTTCCATATATTCTTTATGTTGTAGCCTGTCAGAAGAGGAGCTTTATTAGATATGTTTATTAGGAATATACCAGATAAAATGGGCATCAAAAGAAGGCCTTTTAAAACTTCATGTAACTATAGTATTGAAGGAAAGAGGTCTTGGGGTAGCTGTGGTTTATCTGAGAAGAGTAGTGTAAAGTAGACATGTTCTAGGAGTCACTCGAAGGAGAAAGAGCACCAACTTCACCAGCAGATAAATTTGCATTTGAATCTTGATCTGGGCCACCTTTATGTGGCTTTGACACCTTGGGCAAGCTATTTAACTTCCGAAGGAATTCCCAAGGTACCTTTTATATGCTAGGTGTTTTTTATTTTTTTTTAATGTATATGTGTATATAAAATGTTCATTTATTCCTCACAACAAACTTGCAAGGTAGATGTATTGTCTCCATTTTACAGATGAGGAAATTAAGACCCAGGGAAGTTAAATGACTTGTCCAAGGTCACATAGCTAGCAGCAGGCTGTGCTTGGGTTCAGATTTTGGTCTGTTTTCTTCGGAGGCCTGTGCTGACACTTTAAACCAGTAACCTCCAAGGATGCTCAGTTTACAGTTTCTCACATTGTTTTACTTCAACTCAGTGGTGGTACTGAGCTTTCAACTCCTGATGCAAACACAAAGTACCTTTGTGTTCAGTGTGTGTAGGTCCTGAAAATGAAACTTTTTTGTTATTTGTTCTGTTGTGAATGAACCAGTTCCTGGGGGCCCTCTAGAGTAGACTGGCAGAGTGCCAGCTTCTGAGTGATTAATATGTGTGTGTTTCTGTTCCCCAGCTACCGAGTGTGAGCCAGGAGACCCTGAAGCACAGCGGGATTGGACGAGCAGTGATGTATCTGTACAAGCACCCCAAGGAGTCCCGGTCCAACAAGGACATGGCGGGGAAGTTAATCAGTATGTACCTTTTGCTTTCTGTTCATGTTTGTATAGAGAGACACCATATTTTTACCAGTATTCATTTAAAATGAGTCAATGAAATAAAATAGAAAAAATTTTGATAACTTCTTATAGGTACCCAGCTTTTTCCCCTTAGACTCAAAATGCTTCTCAGTATATTTAAGTGTGCTATCTAGTATTAAATACAGCGGGTAAAGTCATGCATTTTCTAATCATGGATCAAGAGCCTGTAGTGGGGGATTAGGATGCAGGCCTTACAGTCAGCCATGCCTGTTTTCAAATCCTGGACTCACCACCTACCTTACTGCATATCCTTGGACTAGTGATTTAAGTTCTAAGCTTTGGTTCCTTCCTCTATAAAACAGAATTATGTGTTTCGTTTGGGTGGTTGTAGAAATTAAACAAGAAGATAAAGTATGGCTTAAAACTTGCTAAGCCCTCAGGAAGTGTTAGGCTGCCGTCGCTGCTGGTTGTGTAATAGTCTTCAGAACCTTTTGTGTCTTACGATTTAACGATGCTGGAGAAAGCCAGAGGAGTTACTGTCTGTGAGTAGTACACGTGTCCCCATCGTCCTCCTTAGCTCTGCCTGTGCTTCATGTTGGAAAGGAATTTTTAAACTTCAAGGCTGGAGCAAAGAAGTATTTCTGTATCTGAATACAGTACAGTAGTTATTTTTCTGTTGAATTTTTAAGATTATCAAGAGCTTTCAGAGAAATTTACATTTTCCCCATAAACTAGAGAAGTATTACATCTTTGGTCCTGTTGATAATCTGTAGTTTATTGCCTGTTAAGTAATAAACTTTTGATGCTTCAATGCAGTGATTCTTGACCGTTTTGCCCTAGACTGAGAGAAGCAGACTGTTCCCACTGGTACCCAGGACTCACTGTGAGAGATTCTAAATCCAGGGTTGGGGACAACGGGTCAGTTTTTAAAGAGATAAAGCCCCCATGAGTCTCCTTGCTTCCTTAGTTTAACAACACCTGTGTTCTGTCTGTAGTGATCCTTTCTTATTTTGATAATGTATACAGCGCAACAGTAAGCTACATTATGTTTTGTAACTAAAAGATTAGTGGGCACCCCTGAACTTTTACTGACTAAACAGTGCACCTGTAGTACTTTTTTGTGTGTTCACCTTAGCAGCTTTCTTAGACTCAGTGAAGTACAGACCTACGCCTGCACTATCAAAATGTAGTTTTTAAAGATTTAGACCATTTTGACAACTAAGTAATAAGGGAGCTTGTTTTTGGTTAGAGTAAGAAAGTAGAAGAATTTTAAGATTTTCTGTTTTCGTTGTTTGCAAATGATGCAGCCAACAATGGGTTAATATCCAAAATATACAGGCAGTTCATCTAACTCAGTTTCAAAAAAAAAAAAAAAAACCCAATCAGAAAATGGGCAGAAGACCTAAATAGACATTTTTCCAAAGAATACATACATATGGTCAACAGGCACATGAAAAGATGCTCAATATCGCTGATTATTAGAGAAATGCAAATCAAAAACACAACAAAGTATCACTTTATGCCAGTCAGAATGACTATTGTCAAAAATTCTGCAAGTAATAAATACTGGAGAGGGTGTGGAGAAAAGTGAATTCTGCACTGTTGGGAATGTAAACTGGTGCAGCCACTGTGGAAAACAGTATGGATGTTCCTTAAAAACTAAAAATTAACTTACCATATGATCCAGCAATTCCACTACAGGAAAAAAAAACAACTCTAAATTGAAAAGGTGTATGACCCCAATGTTCATAGCAGCATTATTTACAATAGCCAAGATGTGGAAGCAACCCAGGTGCCCATCAACATACAATTGGCTTAAGAAGTTGTGGTATATGTATACAATGGCCTATTACTCAGCTATGGGAAAGAATGAGGAAGGGCTTCAAGAATGCGGAATAGAAAGTCACAGAACTCCTCCTCTCCCACAAGTACATCAAAAATACATCTACATGTGGGACAGTTCTCACAGAATCCCTACTGAACTTTGGCAGATAATCTTGTACAATTGGACAAACCTGGTAGGATAAAAGAAAAAGGAAATTGGGGCAGGACCTGTCCCCCAAGGAGGGAGTGGCAAAGGAGGAAAAGTTCCCTCACCCTAGAGAGCCCCCTCTCCAGTGGGGAGGTGAACTGGGACAGAAGAGGATTTCAGAGGCTTGGAGGAGAAAGCAGACAGAACAGAGAGAAACCAGCACAGAGGGTTCATGTGATCCGTAGCCTGAGACTTGAGCTGGCTGGTGCAGGCCGGTACTCGGTGCTGGGGGTCGGGCTTCAGAGGACAGACCCTGGAAAAGGCCTGAGGCTGACTGAGCACAGGGGTCTGGAGTGTGGTGTGGGCAGAAGCTGCGAGCGTGTGTATAACACCTGGGTTCACCATAGAAATCTCCACTGCTGACGCACGTGGAGAGAGGGGTGCAGTGCAGCTGGCCATAGCAGCCTCCTCTGCTACCCCAGAGGGTGTTGCTGCGCCACCCCATTGTTAATGTGTTCTTTTGAGAAGAGAGTTGGATCCAGACATAGTAGTCTTCTCAGCTTGCTCTGGAGGGGCACAGTCGCAGGTGGGCAGCTCCCAGGCAGAGGCAGAGCTGTCAGCTGAAACCTGGACCCATTCCCAGGGGTAACGTGATTTCACAGGTGTGGCTGAAATTTTAGTCGAGCTCCAAGTGGCTGTGGCAGATTTACTCCACTGGTGCCTTTATAAACTCAGCATGTGGAACATCTGAGCAGAATACTGGTGCACAGTAGGGGCAAGTCTGACATTGATAGCAGGTATGTGTATGTGGAGGTGTGGGTGGGGCCTGGGTTGACCCTGTTGCCCATGGTGGATCCAAATGCATGACTACACGTGCACTATAGCAGGTCCTGGTGCCTGACATCAGTGGATCTGAACTGGTGACTTTGAGCACAGAGCCTAAGGGATACCAGGGCAGGTTCCCAGCCAAGGTAGGACAAGGGCAGCTTTAACAAAGTAAACTTTGTAAGCCCGCATGAGTGACAGGGGACACCACAGAGGGTGCTTCCCAGTGGACATCTCCAGAGGAATGCTTAGAGACTCCTCTCCCAGCAGAAGTGCCCCGGTCCTGCCTACCTCACGTCGCAACTTAGAAATGGATCTTGGGGCCTCCAACAACAGGGGAGCAGACCTGGTCCCTTTCAGGGTCGTAACGATGACAGAGCAAAAAGGAGAACACACTCAACATCCAGTGCAGCCTGTGGTCACCACACCCCCAAATCACATCCCAATCATGGGGATAACAGTCAGCACACACAGAGGAAACATGTGGCAGCCACCCACACTAAAACAGCTCTCACGGCAAAATTATGAGACATCCATGGTCTACACAGGGACGCTCCCATGTAAAAACAGCTCTTCAAGACCACTGTGATACCTCAATTCACAGAGTCAGAAATGTAAGTAAAGTGAAAAAGCGGAGGAACCACTACCAATGAAAAGAACAAGAGAAATCCCCTGAAAGAAAGAACATTGAAATAGACCTCTACAGTTTGCCAGAACTTGAGTTCAAAGAGGAGATGGTAAAAGCACTGAAGGAAATGAGAGGCTATCAATAGAAATAAAGAATATTATAAAAAGGAAATAGAAACTGTAAAGAGGAGCCAGTTAAAATCAGAAAACTCAACTTCTGAGATAAAACCCGAGCTAAAGGCAGTCAATAGCAGACTAAATAATTCAGAAGGATGAACAAGTGATTTTGAAGACAGAATAACAGAAATCACCCAATCAGAACAGCAGACAGAAAAGCAAATGAAAACTAAAGAAAGCAATTTAAGAGACCTATGGAATAATACAAAGCATGCCAATCTACACTCGTAGGAGTCCCAGAAGGAGAAGAAAGAGAAAAGGGGACTGAAATGCGTTTGAAGAAATCATGACTGAAAACTTTGCAAACCTAAAGAAGCAAACCAGATACCCAAGTACAGGAAGCACAGAGTCCCAAATAAGGTGAACCCAAACAGACCTATACCAACACATACTATAATTAAGATGGTCAAAGTTTAAAAAAAAATGATTCTAAAGGAAGCAAGAGAAAAACAGAGTTAGTTACAAGGGAACCCCCATAAAGCTATCAGCTGATTTCTCTACAGAAACATTGGTGGTCAGAAGGGAGTGGCAAGATATAGTCAAAGTTCTGAATGAGAAAAATCTGCAACCTAGGATACATTACCCACCAAGACTAGCATTTAGAAGAAGGCAAGAAAAAGGATTTCTCAGGCAAGCAAAAACTAAATGCAGTGATACTAAACCTAACCTAAAGGAAGTATTGAAAGATCTCTAAATTGAAAAGAAGCAGGAATCTATTTAAAAAAGAAAAATCACAATTAGAAATGCAGTAACTATGGTGAACAACAAAAGAATAAACATGAAGATGTAAAAGAGAGCATCAGAATCATAAAATGTGGGTGAGGGGAGCAAGAAATACCAATTTTTTTTCATTCTTTTTAGGATGTGTTTGAGCCTACATGATTACCAGTCTAAAGCAAATAGATAAAGTAATGGAAAAACAGAGTAACAACAAATCAAAAGCATGCAATAGTCACAGAAACTAAAAAGAAAAGAAATCAAGCCAATACAAAAGAAAATTATCAAACTGCAGAAGGAAAAACCAAAAGAAAAATAAAGGAACAAAGAAGAAATACAAAATCAACTGGAAAACAAGGTTTAAAATGACAATAAACATATCTATCAATAATTACTGTAAATGTCAGTGGACTAAAAGCTCCAATCAAAAGACACAGAAGCAGATTGAATCATAAAATGAGCCTACAGTGCTGCATACAGGAGACCCACTTTAGGGAGAAGGACACACATAGATTGAAAGTGAGGGGATGGAAAAAGATATTTCATGCAAATGGAAATGACAAGAAAGCGGGAGTAGCAATACTCATCAGACAAATTAGACTTTAAAACAAAGACCATGAAGAAAAATAAAGAACACTATATAATGATCAAAAGAGCAATACAAGATGAAGAATTATACTCATTAAAATGTATGCTCCCAGTATAGGAGCACCTAAATACATAAAACAAATACTAACAGATGTAAAGGGAGAAATTGATGGGAATGCAATAATAGTAGGAGACTTTCACACCCCACTAACATCTTTGGACAGGTCTTCCAGACAGAAAATAAGGCAATGGAGATACTAAATGACACAATAGAACAGTTAGACTTGATTGATATTTTCAGGACATTACCATCCCCAAAAAACCAATATACATTCTTTTCAAGTGCATATGGAACATTGTCTAGGATAGACCACATACTCGGACACAAAACAAGCCTCAACAAATTTAAGAGAATGGAAATTATTCCGAATATCTTTCCTGACCACAGTGGCTGAAACGGGAAATCAACCACAGAAAGAAAAATGAGGAAGAATTGACTGTATGGAGACTAAACAACATGCTACTGGGAAACCAGTGGTAAATGATGAAATCAAAGAAATTTTAAAAAATACCTTGAGACAAATGACAATGAAAATACAGCCACACAAAATCTATGGGATGCAGCAAAAGCAGTCCTAAGAGGGAAGTTCATAGCAATACAGGTCTTCGTCAGAAAACAAGAACAATCTCAAATAAACAACTTAACCTACCACCTAAAAGAATTAGGAACGAACGCAGCATAAAGTTAGCAAAAGGAAAGATAAAATAAAGATCAGGGAGGAAGCAAATAAAATAGAGATTTTAAAAACACAAAAAATCAATCAAACCAAGAGCTGGTTTTTTGAGAGAGTAAAAAGAGTGAAATATTGCCATTTGCAGCCACATGGATGGACCTAAAGAATATTATGCTTACTGAGATAATTCAGGCAGAAAGACAAGTACTATGTGATGTCACCTATATGTGGAGTCTGAAAAATAATACAAATGAATCTTTATACAAAACAAACAGACTCACAGTCATAGGAAACAAACTATGGCTACTGTAGGGGAGAGGAAGGGGGAAAGGAACAAATTAGTGCGAGATTAACAGACACAAAATAGTGTACATGAAATAGATAACCAACAAGGATTACTGTATAGCACTGGAAATTATACCCAGTATCTTATAATAACCTATAATGGAATATAATCTGTCAAAACATGAATCTTTTATGTTGTACACCTGAAACTAACACAATATTACATATCAACTATACTTCAATTGAAAAAAAAGGTTTTCTGATTTCAGGAGAGTAAATTTAGAAATGAGACAAATAACAGCTGGTTGATGACTATCAGAGTCAGATGTTACTTTCTTTAAACCTCTGTGGTGACTACAGGTTTAAATGATCTTTTTTTTTTAATTGAAATATAATCCGTTTATAATATGTCCATTTCTGGTGTACGGCATGCAACCTAAATGTCCATTGACAGATGACTGGATAAAGAAGTGGTATATTCATACAATGGAATACTACTCAGCCATAAAAATAATACAGTAATGCCATTTGCAGCAACATGGATGGACCTAGAGAATGTCCTTCTAAGTGAAGTCAGCCAGAAAGAGAAAGAAAAATACCATATGATATCACTCATATGTGGAATCTAAACGATCTTTTTATAGTGAATGTTCTGAATCAGCTGGAGCATGTTGTGATGCTGTTGTTATGCTGTGTTGATCCTACAAAGGGTCCTGAAACAGTGGTATCTTTAAGGAAAGAATATTTTAAATACCTAAAATATGACATTACCCTCGGGTGTGATTATTTCAAGGAATGGTGATAGAAATGCTACCATATGGACTAAATAATTAATTTTCTTTGTTATAGATGAATGGTCTCGGCCTATATTTGGTCTTACCTCAAACTACAAAGGAATGACAAGAGAGGAGAGGGAGCAAAGAGACCTAGAGCAGATGCCTCAGCGGCGAAGAATGAGCAGGTATGAGGGAACAGGTATGAGTAAGTGCAGTGAATATTGTTGCCGTAACTCTGGGTGATTTTTTTTGTTGGTGGTGGCTTTTTTTGTTTGTTTTTGTTTTGTTTGTTTGTTTGGGGGGGTTTTGGTAAATAAGATCATTAAGAAACCTGCAGGATTTTGTCTTTCCTTTCAGCCTGGTGTGTCTTGTAATTCGGGTACAGTAAAGGTGCACCACCCTCGCCACCAGGCTTTCGGGCAGGATCTGGCCTCTGCCACCGCTCTGGAGGTGGTTGTGTTGTTCCAGCCACCTGCCAGAAAACCTTTCTCTTTCTCAGTCCCATTTTCAAATTCTCAAGAGGGAAAAAAAAGTTACTGGTTCAGTTTGTGTCCGTAAACTGGGTGCAGTTACATCCGGGACAGCAGGGTCATTAGTTGCAAATACAGGGGGAGCTGCTCACCGGTGCTCGGTGAGACCTGGTGCACAGGTGACCCCTGGATAAGTAGTACTTTCTACTCCCAGTAAGTACGGGGTTAGGGATCACTTTCCCTGCTCCAGTGTAATTGTGGTCTAAGTTGGATATTACATTTTGCTCTGTCTTTCTTAGTTAAAAGGTTCTAACATTCCTAGTATCTCATCAATTGCTTTTTTCCCAGCACTGGTGGTCAGACACCCCGAAGAGATCTGGAAAAGGTGCTGACAGGAGAGGAAAAGTAAGATTTTTGTATTGATTTTTCTTTTAGACAAAGTAGCGAATGTTGTGCTTGCTGCTAATTTAAGAAAAATAGCAGATTCGATGATGCTGTGTTCACATTGGCAGGGGATGATTTTCAGAGTGACATCTGTTGACTATCCACATGGTATTGGGTGCTCTGCAGGATGTAAAGAGATTGAGAAATAGTCCACTCAGTAAAAATTTTGTTGCTGCTTGCTCTGTACTAGACTGTCTGTTAAGCTCTGGAAATCCTGAGTCAAACTAAAAATAGTCCATTCTCCCAGAAAGTCTTGAGAAGGGTTCTGTAATAAGGGGAGAGATTAAGCACAGATGTGTGCAAGGCCTGTTTTAGGGACGGCAGGTAGACTGAAGTGGCCAGGTGGCGATGTGTTGCCTGAGATGGTGGAAGGTGAAATTGGAAGTGCAGGTGTTACCAGATTTTGAAGTGCTTTAAATCAGGATGGGGACTTTTCACTTCTCTTTGTGATTTCCTAGAAAGCTTTGAGCATGGACACGAAGTCACCAGATTCTGTTGGGAATACTGATATGGTGTAGGGTGGGTCGCAGGGCAGAGGGACTGAAGGCAGGGACACAGTTAAACTGAGACTGTAATGGAGAAGCAGCTGAGTGAGGGGACCAAGCAGGGCAGAATGGCCAGGAGTGAGTGGCTCACTGGGTGAAGATTCCAACCAGAATTTTAACTTAAGTAACTGAGATGGTGGTATTACCAGTCACTAAGATGGAGAGGAGGAATAGATTTGAGGACAAAGGTGACTTCTGTTTGGAGCATATTAAATACAAGATGCCTAGTGAGATAGTCCTATAAATATCATGAATCTAGAACTTGGAATTTGGGCTAGAGACAGAGACTTGATAGTTTATCATCTCCATAGACAAGGTTTTGAATCAAGGAGGTACAGAGTTAAGTTAAACTGAACAGCTTTGAAAAAGGGTGTAGCTAGAGTAGCCAGTGAGCAGATGTGGTCCTGCACGTTGGAGGGGAACCTGGAGGAGGCGGTGTTGCTGGGGGGAGGAGCAGTGGTGGAGAGGGTGCCGCCCAGGGGTCTGCGCAGTGGGAGCCGGCATCAGGCAGCACCCGGACTGCAGAAGGAGAGCGAGAAATGAGCTGGAGGGAGCAAGTGTAGTGTGCTTACAGGGAGGTTTACTGATGAGACGGACAGTGGCTTCAGAGGGAAAGTAAAAGTTCTGGGAAATTTTCTAGTCAGTTAATCTGTTCATGTATTGAAAGTTACAGAAGCTTGATGTTAAGAATAGAGTAAACCAAACAAGGAAATAGAAAAAATTTTGAAATTTTTAGTCTCCTCTTCCTCTCCACCCCGCCAGATGCACACACACACACGGGAAACCACCCAGATATCCTTCAGCAGGTGAATGGTTAAACAGACTGTAGTTTATTCATACCACAGAATACTGCTCAGCCACTGACAGGAACAAAATACTGACACATGTGCCAACTTGGGTGGATCCTTGGGCATTAAGCTGAGTGGATAAAGCCAGTCTAAAGGTTACATGGTGTATTGTTCCCTTTATATGACATTCTTAAAATGCCAAAATTACAGAAATGAATAGGCTCGTGGTCACCAGGGCTAGGGACTGGGGCACACGTGGTAGGGAGGTGGACGTGTTTATAAAAGGGGAACTGGAGGGGTGGGGTCGTGGGGTGGATGCCCGAACCTGCACGTGCGATCAGATTGCATAGAACTAAGTGCACCCACCCACCCACCGACACCCACAGATAGACCCGTGCAAGTAAAACTAGGGAAATGTAAATAAAGCTCGATGGATTATATTAACGTCAATATCTTGGCTATGATACTGTTTTGTAGTTTTGCATGTTGTTGCCTTTGGGAGAGACACTGGATCTCTCTGTATTAATTCTCACAACTGCATGCTAATTGTAATTTTCTTGAATTTTTTTAAGAAAGCTAGAAACAGATAAGGGAATTACTGAATGCATTAAGTGTGCAAAACCATGTAAGCTGCTTGATGGGCATACTCAGTTTGGGGGGTCATTTTGATTACCTGGTTTGTTACCTCACAAGTGGCCATGTGGGCGACTCCATTAGACCAGAGAAATTGAGATTCAGAGTCCTGGTGGAGGAACCAGCCTTAGAAGGGAGGGAGCCGTGGTGATTCCTGAAGCCGAGGAGAGGTGACAAGGAATCCTGAATGTGCAGAGGAAGGAGGCTTTGGGAGCAAGCTCGAGGAGTTTATAACGGCAGTAGGAGCGATGCTGGGGCCAGCTAAGACGGACGACTGGAGGGCATAGGGGCAACCGTGGGAGGGCAGAGGGGGCTGAAACAGACCTGCAGCTGGATGGGATCGGCCCCCCTCCCCGTTCTTGTCTGCATAAGCAGCGCGCTCCTCTTCCCCTTCGCAGGGCTCTTCGCCCTGGAGATCCTGGATTCTGTGCCCGCGCGAGGGTCCCCATGCCCTCAAACAAGGACTACGTGGTCAGGCCCAAGTGGAACGTGGAAATGGAGTCGTCCAGGGTAAGCGAGCAGGGGCACAGCAGGGCGGGTCTCAAGCGCGAGGCGCTGCTGGGTCTTTCCTCTCCTGTTTTATAGCCCTTAACGCTCTTCGGGCTTGTCTGATGTAAGGAGAGCTGTTTTCTGGTCTCCTGTCCGCCAGAGCAGTTACTGCTGATGAGCTTTCACTTCAGACTAAAAGCAGCAAGTTGGGAAGTTTCTTTTTATTGATCCCTGTATTTCGACTGAATCTGGACACCTGGAGTGTTCTGGTCCAGTCATTATTTTTCGAGCCCTGAGAAACAGCTCGCCTGCTTCTGCCACCTGCCCCTCTGGTTCTTCACGTTTTAAGTAATTCTGTTGTGAGTGTGCAGATGCGTCCTCTGCCATCACTGTAAATACTGTTGGTGATCCTCATTGCTTGTCAGTAATCTGTTTTTATTCTTCATTCAAACTACTCTTTCTAGCCTGGTATTCTTAAAAAGGGCCTAAGCCGATTGGAAAAGCATAAGAGGCGATTTGCAGAACAGAAACGACTCAGCAAAGTGCACCGTGCTGTCAAGTTCAGCATCGAAGGCAACAGGATGCCCCTGTAGGCCTGGCCCTACCGGAGCATCCGGGAGGTATCCCCAGGGAAGCATGCTGTGCGCACGGGCTTGAGTTGTCCGCAGCCAGAGACAGGGCAAGAGTGTGTGCTGTCGTGACCAGACAGGGCCAGGACTGCTTTTAGTTTCTGAAATAATGACCTAACAGGCACTTAGCGGCCTTCTGGTCCTCTGGAGTGTTTAGACATTGATATGGAATTCTCTTCCTTTATCTGCATCCTAGAGACTGAAAGATAAGCCTTGTGGTCTTTCTGACTGGTACCCTGTTTATTTAAAAGGTTTCTCTTAGGGCCCGGAATCATTGTGGTCTGCTTTGCAGGCGTGTCAGCTGGTTAGTAAAGTCTTGCTGGAAGGGAGGTGGCTTTTCCTGTTGTCAGTGGTGCAGTAACATGCATTTGAGAGCTCATCACATAAAGCCTGACACTGAATATTCAGGAGATACACTTAATTATACACATTCAGTACGTGGTCGGAAACGACAAATACTTTGAAACGTTCATAAAGCTGGACTTGCTGACCTGCTGTGCTCTGCGGTTGACAGTGGCCCTTTGGTGGCAGTGGACTCTTGAGAGTCTGAGCACACTTGCCCACCTTTTGTGTCTCCTCTGTAACCCCTGCGCTGGCAGCTGCTTCCACCGACTGCACTCACCTTCCTGCCGGTTCGCTTTGCTGTCAAGCTTTTGTCAAAACAAAGCACACGTTCTTACTGACTAAGACAGCACAGAGGTGGGAGAGCGCTGGCGCAGTGCTAAGAACGCCTTCCTCTGTACTTCCTGCCTTTTTCCTTACCTTTATCCATTTCCACATCCCTTGAGAGTCCTCCCCCATCCCCCGACCACCCTGTTTCTCTTCCGTCCTTTTATTCCTCTTTCATAGTACTTTTTCTTCCCCAGCACACTTATTTTTGAGAACTGAGCACTACAGTGTGGCAAAGAAAATATAGTAAAAAAAAAAATCTCCATGGGCAGTCTTCTTCGGAAGCATGCCTTGTGTCCCGAAGGGCATGTGCCTGTCTGCTGGTGTTGCTGGTCATGAGACCACCCTCCCCAAAGGCGAGGGGGGCAGGAGGGAGGAGGCAGCTCAGCCTCCCACTGGAGCAGAGAGGTGATAGCCTGAGGACAGGGAAATTCAAGCAGACTTCTTTGCCTTCACCCCACCACTCCCAGACCAAAGTAGGCTGAGATTTATCTTGGCCTGTGTCTGGCATGTCCAAAAAAATAAGTAAATAAGGCAGGTTTGGGGGGCTGGGAGTCCCATGTTTCCATAAATTGGCCCTAAACCACCCGACCCTATTTCCCAGTTCAAGACGATTCATTACGTAAGTACATACACTATAGAATAAACCCCATTCCCAGGGTCCTGTTCATCCTCCACCTAAGTCACCACTGTTAACAATTTGATGTATTAAATGTACTTTCAGTAACACTTTAAGAACACTTAGTTATTTCTGCTTCAAATTGTAGAAAATTTTGAGATTATAAAGAGAAAAATCACCCACCACTCAAAAGCAATTTGATAGAATTTTTGCCTTTTTTCTATTGATACTTTTACTAAAATTAACATTATACTGTATATAATTTATACCTTATAGATTTATCATTTGTAATGGCTGCATAATAGTCTGTCATGTGAATATATGATTTGTTTATTTCATTCCTCTGTGGTTCTGATTTTTCACTCCTAAATTATGCAGTAACCTGCTTTATATTGTATGTTTATATGTTAATTTATTCCATGGAATGTTTTTAAAATAACATTAAAATGACAAAAGCAATGCATGTTTTTATATAAAAACTTTTAAATACAGAAAGCACAAATAAAATTAATGTCACTTATAATCCCACCACACCTTAATATTAACATTTTGGATTATTTCTTTTTGGTCCTTTTTATATGTGTACATAAACATTATTACTGGTGTGGAGTTTTTTGTTGATGGTGGTGGGTGTTTTTTTAGCAGAATTGTGATTATGTTCTTTTATACCTTGTTAGGTTTGTGTTTTACTTAACTTATTCATTTGAGTAAACTTTCTTCAATGACAATATTATATTGTGATTATACCATATTTTTTTTAAAGCAAACCCACCTTGCTAATCTTGTAGGCTACGTTTGTTTTTTCACTGATAAAGCAATGCGGCATACACTTTTACTGTCCGAAGAGAGTGATGTTGGGTTGACAAATTGAGAGAGAAGTCATGGGGGTGGGGGTATAGCTCAGTGGTAGTGTGTGTGCTTAGCATGCATCAGGTCCTGGGTTCAATCCCCAGTGCCTCCATTAAAAATAAATAAATAAATAAATTTCTAAAAAAAAATTGTGTTTAATTTTAAAAAAGAGAGAGAAGTCATTGAATCTGACGTGCCAGGTACTAAGTTCTTTGTGTTTTCAAGCTGGGGGTAAGCAGGCATCTGCCAGCTACAAGTCAAGAGCTGTAACTGGGAGTAGATGAGCACAGCCTGAGTGTGTCCCAGTGGCTGAGGCTGGAGGGCTCAGACTCGAGAGAGGTCCTGGGAGTGGACAAGGCGGAGTCCAGGCTGATGTGTAGAGCTGCTGGGAGTTGGGTAATAGCAGAAATCTGAGCAGGTAAAGCTTCTGATGTGGACTGACTGCAAGTACAAAATCAGGACATACTGTGTGAAAGGAAGTCAGGTATTTGGGACTGTCCAGAAATCTGGAGTATTCAATAGGGTGATAGCTCTTTCTCATCTGATAATGAATTTGTACGCTCTCTCGGAGCACTAGTGGCAAGTATTAAAATTTGACATAAAATAATATTTGGAATTGGGATGTACCTAGAAAACCTAGGATGGATGATCAACATAGCTCTTGTTGAAGAATGACTTGGAGTTAGCTCTTGCTTATATCTGAGGTGGGAGCTGAGTCCAGAAGTGAGATAAGTCTTGGGGGACTCCCCAACTCAAAAGGACTTCACACACTGGGACCCATCCGAGTGTCTCCCAGGCTCTGCCTTATTTTAGCATTCTTTGAATAAATGAGCCTTGCAGGTGACTCAGTAGTAAACATCTGGGGGGAAGAGTTAGACAAACTCATCTCGTTTTAACCACTTAGCATCCTTAAAGATTGGAATTGTCAGCAACATTGCAGTCAGCAAGGAGTTTGCCCTGAGCTCTGACATAAACAGCAGACCTTTTCAACATTTCTAAAACATGTCGATTTCTTAGAGGCCACATCTTTTCAAGACATAGTCTTTTCAGGTTATATGAGAAATTACCTAACAAGCAGGCCACATCTTTTCAAGACATAGTCTTTTCAGGTTATATGAGAAATTACCTAACAAGGCCACATCTTTTCAAGACATAGTCTTTTCAGGTTATATGAGAAATTACCTAACAAGCAAATTATCTAACAAGCAGACTTTGAACAGAAAGGGCAAGCAGGAAGAGATGAAGTAATAAGCCCCTTGGATCAAGAGACAGTTTACTTTTATTTTTGTGTCAAACTAATGATTGTGAAGTAGCAATAATAGTAGTAATTGGTGATACTTCTTTTGAGCACTGCTTATGTGCTGGCCTGTGTGGTTGTATTTGGCATTCTTACCTGATTCACGGCTCCCAGCAGTCCTGAAGGTAGTTAAGACGAGGGGGTGACTTGCCCAGGTTACAGAACCCTGGCCAGTTTCTCATCTGAGTTTAGAGCCCCAGCAAGCACGTAACAGGTTCGCTTTTCTAATCCTCTAACCTTATTCTTATGCTTGAGGCGTTTTCTCGAGGACTTTCTCTGCCTTTTAGAAGATCATTGTTCTTTGTGCCAGCACTGTTTGAAGGTGTCTGCCTCGAATGGTTAGCCCCACGTTTGGTCTTTGAAAGGAAGGAGCATACAGTCAAAATGTAATCTGATGGAATTAGAAGGGTCACAGTTTCCGTTTCTCCCCCTTTCTCTCATCTAGCAGGTGTCCATGGACTTGAGGCAAAATCTAAAAATAAGGCACAGATAACAGTGGAATTGTGCTTCACTGAGAGAGTTTCATACGCTTTTCTAACACTGCTGTGTACGCTTGCTCTGTCTCCTGAGGTCACCAAAACATAATCTGGGTATTCCAGCGCTAGGAGCACTTCTGACTGCCAACTTACAGATAAAAGAAGATGAAAGACAGAACTAGAGTTACTTGTTTCAATAATTTGCTCTTTAATTTTCACCCCACTCTTAGTTTCAGGGGACGTCCAAGAAGGGTATCAGTCGGCTGGATAAACAGATGAGAAAGTTCACAGACATCAGGAAAAAAAGCAGATCTGCACACGCAGTAAAAATCAGCATCGAGGGCAATAAAATGCCGTTGTGACTTGGCCTGGGATGTTTCCCCATCTCTGCTAAGAAATGCGCAGTGGACTCTTTGGAGAAAGATGATATTTTAAAAAAATTTTTTAGTGTAAATGATTCAGCTTGTATGAAATGTCATAGGACTCACATTTCTCTCGGTTGTATTTAAAACCATTTGTTGTGCACTTTGTACAGAGGAATACTAGTCGTACGTGCTTCTATAAACTTTACACAATAAAATTCCATTCTGGTTTTGGGGAGCTGTGTCTTCATTGTCTTCAAGGATACTTTCTCCTTAGGAGTGAAAATTGGTTATTGGTGAGTGGGAAAAAAAAATCTTAGATACTACAGTGATTTGTGACCCTGCAGAGGTCAGTCTACCCAACTGCGGTACAGCAAGGAGTTTGCTTGGTTCCTGACAGTGAGCTTCCAAAACCCTGGGGATTTCCTGGGTGACAGGAGTGTCTTTGTGATGCTAGTGAGGTGAGTCTCGGTAGACCCTAGAAGCTGTAGGATGGGGGCTGGTCGCCAGAAAGACCTACCACACGATCAGAGGCTGCCGCTCGATGACAGGGTGATGCTCATGCTCAGATGACTTCGCTGCATCCTGGATGACGTAGCCGGCAGCGCCCAAGGAGTGAAACCCCAGTTCAAAACTCTGGACACAGCTCAGTGGAGCTTCCTGCTGGGTGAACACACTGATGTGCTGAAACGATGATGTGCCTTGACTCCACAAAGAAAAGGTGTGGAAGCCCTGTGTTTCCTCCCAGACTCCAACCCTGTGCATGTCTGCATTTGGCTGATCCTCCTCATTTGAGTCCTTTATAATAAAACTAGTTACAAATGCAGTGCTTTCCTGAGTTCTGTGAATCATTTTAGCCAGTTCTTGAGGGTGAGGGGTTTGTGGGGATCCCGCATTTGTCAGTCAGTCTGAAGTGGGGAGGGACCCCACTTGCAGCCATCTGCTCAGGGTGGGGCAGCTTGTGGGGGACTGAGCCCTAAACCTGTGGGGTCGGATGCTGACTCCAGGTGGTTAGTGTCAGAATTGAACTGCAGTGTCCTAGTAGGTGGAGGGTGGAACAAAATACTGACAACCTTATTTCTTAGTATTTCTCTCAGGGAAATTTTTAATTATTTGATTTTAATTCATTTTAATCTGTTTTCTCCTTGAGGTGTCCTACAATGAAAAAAAAGATTGAGAAATACCGTCTTAGAGGAAACATGGATGTCATTGAAAATGACTATACTAATGGCTGATAATCAGTTGGGCAATCGGGGTAAAGAAAATACAGCTTACAGGTATAATAATCTATTTTTGTGATTTTTAAAGTCATTTTAACAGTCTCTGCAGACTTATGAGGAATCTCTGATAAATCAAGATGACTAAATCTAAAAATCAGTCATTGATTTTAATTATAGAAATTTCATGATCCAAATTGTGATAGGGTTATTTGGCAACCTTGATTTTGAAAAACACCTGAGAATCTTACTGGCCATAAAAGCCTTTCAACAACCAAAATAGCATGAAATGCATTTTACTTATAAAAGAAACTGTCAGGATCTCTTTACCCTTTCAACAAATTTAAAAGGTCAAATGTAATACTTGTAAACAGCAGGTGTGTAGAGACAGCAGCTAAGAGCTAAATAACCACTAGATGGAGGCGGAAAAACTATCCTTCAACGTCGTCTTGCTTTAGATTGATAACTGCAAAAACAAAACAACAAAACGGACACCTACTGAAGCAGATGTTGATGGCCCTCATCGTTAAAAATTCTAACCAGAAAAGGAAGTAGTACTTTAAAAAGATTTAAAAATTATTAATACAGCATTTTGGCATTTACTGAGGTAAGCTCCAGTCATCCAAAAATTTCACCTAGGTAGGGTAAAACGTGCCATGTGTTAAAGTGACAGTCACACCTGAGGAATTCAAAATGTTAAAAAGTTACTAGTTTCTGTAAAAATGATTATTGGTGCTTGGTTTATTTCAGTCTCAAAGCTGGCCAACAAGAATAGCTTTTTTAAGAAAAGCAAATTGGAAATGTTAACAATTTATAATAATACTGCAAGAATGGAAAAGTAAGTTCCCCCATCCTCTTCACCTATATACACCAAGTGTTAACGTTTTGCCATGTTTACTTTGTCATGTAGGAGTAACTTGCTGACAACTTGCCTCCAATCCCCCAACACTTCAGTGTATTTTTCCCAAAAAACAAGGACTTTAGTTTCTCCCAGTGTTAATGGTGTTAACTTTGATCACTTGTATGTAATAGTGCAGAATCACATTTTTTCAGTTTTAAAAAAAGTTTTAATTGATTAATTAGTTATAAATTAATTGTGCATAAAAATATAAAATACACGTAAAATTTGCCATCTTAAGGGCCAGTTTAAGTACGCAGTTAGTGGTATTACAGGTATTCACTTCATTGTACAACAGTCACTTCCATCTCCAGAAATCTTTCCACATTGCAAAACTGAAACTGTACCCTTTGGACAGTCGCTTCTAATACCCCTCCCCTCCGAGCCTTGGTAAGCACCAATCTACTTTGTCTTTGATTTTCGACTACTCTAGGTATCTCTTATAAGTGGAATCATTGCATTATTTATCCTTTTTGACTGGCGTATTTATTCACTTAGTATAATGTCCTCAAGGTTCACCCATATTTGTAGCATGTGAAAAAATTTGCTTCCATTTTAAGGCTGAATAATCTGTTGTATGTATATATAACATTTTGTTTATCCATTCATCTGGGGTATTTTTGGTTTTGTTTTGTTTCAGGGAGAGGTAATTAAGTTTACTTATTTACTTATATATCTTAATAGGGTTACTGGGGATTGAACCCAGGACCTTGTGCATACTAAACATGCGCTCTACCCCCTGAGCTACATCCTCCTCCAATCCATTCATCTATTTATGGACCCTTGGGTTTCTTGCACCTTTTGGCTATTATGAATAATGCTGCCATAGACATGGATATACAAAAATTTCTTTGGGACTATGCTTTCATTTCATTCAAGTATATACCCAGAAGTGAAATTTTTCTGGGTCATATGGTAATTCTACTTTTAATTTTTTGAGGAACTGCCATGCTGTTTTCTATAATGCCTGCACCATTTTACATTTGCAACAGTGCACAAGGGTTCCAATTTGTCCACATCCTCACAACACACATTTTCTGGACTTTTGATAGTAGCGGTCCTAATGAACATGAGATGGTATTTCACTGTGGTTTTGATTTGCATTTCCCTAATAATTAGTCATATTGAGCATCATTTTGTATTATTCACACTTTCAGTGTCTTCTTTGAAGAAATACCTATTCAAATCCTTCGCCTGTTTTTAAAGTAAGTTTTTTCTTGTTGAGTTTTTCTTTATGTATTCTGGATAATAACTCCTTATCAGGTACATGATTTGCAGATTTTTCCCATTCCTTGGATTGCATTTTCACTGTTTATTGTACCCTCTGACACACAGTTGGTTTTAATTTTGATGTAGTTCAATTTATCTGTTTCTTCTTTGATTGCTCTGTGCTTTTGTGGTATCCAAGAAATAACTGCCAAATCCAATGTTATGAAGCTTTTCTTATGTTTTCTTGTAAGAGTTTTATAGTTTTAACTATTACATTCAGCTCTTTGATCCATTTTGAGTTGACTTGTGTTTGGTTTAAGGTAAGCATACAACTTTTCTTTTTCTTTATTTTTTGGCATGTAGGTATCCAGTTTTTCCAAAACTATTTCTTTAAAAGGTTGTCCTCTCATTGAATGGTCTTGGCACCCCTGTCAGAAATTATTTGACCATATATGTCTATTTCTGGACTCTACTCCATCAGTCTATATTCATCTTTTCACCAATATGATACTACTTTGACTACTACTGTAGCTTTGTAGTAAATTTTGAAATCAGAGAGTGTGAGTCCTCATACTTCATTCTTTTTCAAGACCATTTTGGTTATTTGGGGTCCTTTGAGATTTCATACGAATTTTAGGATAAATTGTACTGTTCCTGCAGTAAACATTGGGATTTTGATCGGGATTGCATTGTTTTGGTAGATAGATCACTTTGGGTATTATTGACATCTTAACAATATTAATCTATGAACACAGGATGTCTTTCCATATATCGTTATCGTTAACTTCTTTCAGCAACATTTTGTAGTTTTCAGGTGTACAAGTCTTTCATCTCCTTGGTTTAATCCTAAGTATTTTATTCTTTTTGATGCTATTATAAATGGAATTGTTTTCTTAATTCCCTTTTAGGATTTTTCATTGTTAATGTGCAGAAATGCAACATTTTTGTATAATGATTTTATATCCTTCAACTTTGCTGAATGTGTTTATTCTAATAGGGGTGTGTGTGTGTGTAGAATCTTGGCATGTCTACATATAAGATCATGCCTGCAAATAGATGATTTTGCTCCTTCCTTTCCAGTTTGGATGACTTACTTCTTTTTCTTGCCTAATTGCTGCAGCTAAGACTTCTAGTCCTGTATTGACTAGAAGTCTCAAAAAGTGGGCATCCTTGTCTTGTTCCTGATCTTAGAGGAAAAGCTTTCAGTCTTTCATCACTGAGTATGATGTCATTTCTGAGCTTGCCGTATGTGGCCTTTATTTTGTTGATATAGTTTCATTCTATTCATAGTTTGTTGAATTTTTTTGTCATGAAAAGATGTTGAATTTTGTCAAACACTCTGTAGCAATTGAAATGGTCATATGGTTTTTGTCTTTTATTCTGTTCATGTGGTGTGTTATGTTGATTGATTTTTGTAGTTTGAACCATCCTTGCATTCCAGGAGTAAATCCCTCTTGGTCATGGTATATAATCCTTTCAATGTGGTATTGAATTTTGTTGCTAAAATTTTGTTGAGGATTAAAAAAAAAATTTTTCTAGAAAAAGCCATGATTTTATTGTTGTCATTGGCATTAATCAGAGTGATTAAAATTATCTTCACTACTCTTTATTAATGTTACTCAAATATTCTCTTGTTTTTAGTGTTAACATTGAACTCCTGTGATACCTAATGAATATATTGTCTTATCTATAGTATATGCTATAGTCATATGATTTCTAGACTCTGGTACTGACCTTCTTGCATATTGATATTTCTTATACAACAAATAGCCTAAAAATCATTCTAATAGCAACCTGTACTTTAACTTTAATTAGGCAAATTTGTTTTTCTAGCTACTCTGACAGTGAGGCCTAATTTAATTTCTTAATTTGGTATAATGCACAATGCTATTGTATGTAGCAAAAGAATTATCATAACACACTCTTTCCCACCTCTACTGGTAGGAATAAAGGGTTAACAATTAGCCAAATATCTGTAATGAAGAAAATTCAGAATTTCAACAGCTATCTCTTATTACTCTATTCTAAAATTTAATTTCATACAACTTCTTTATTTTTGAAAATGTGATAAAATAAACAGTTTATCCACATACAAAGTTGATCATATGAAGCGAAGGCTAAGGAATAATTGTTTGATATCTTATATAACTTTGTTTTTCTTACTAACAGCTTGTTTTCTTAGTCATAATACATGTTTGAAAATAATTTGCAAGCTTGGAGAGTTTTATATGAGTCCATTATAACATGAGAAATAGATTGTCTTTTTACTTCAATAAATTTTATTTTCTTAGGGTTTGAAAATAAAAGACCATGAGCTTATGCAGTCAATTCAATTTAATAAACATTTATTTTTAGATTATGATACTTGATGATGTAGGAAATCTTAAGGTGTAAAAAGTATGACTCCAGTTTCAAGTAGTTTATAATCTTGGAAATAATTAGAAATGCCTCACTCTAAGGATAACTCTAATGGGCATCAGTTAGAAATTGTTACTTTGAACAACCTCGCAATCACCTAATACATTTTTGTTATGCCGATATTCAGAAAGTCATCTGAAGAGGGCCATCACTGGGTTACATGTAATAATAAAGGCTTACAGATTTTATTTACTTTATTATAAGACATGGACACAGGAGGAATTTTTTCACCTATGTCGAGGGTGTTTCCACTTACCTTGTTCAGTATCCCCATTTAATTTCCTTTGTAAGAATTCTTTTAAACATGTGGATCTGTTAAAGAATTGATATACTTCCTTATACTGAAGAGTGACAATTTTGAAAGCCAATATGCTTTACTTTCTTTTGCAGCATGATGGAGTGTGAATTACTAGAATTTAAGTTATTTTTAAATAACTTTTTAATATTTTAGCCTAAAGCAGTGTGGGTTTTTTTTTATTAAATATAATTGGCATACAACATTGTTTGTTTCAGGTGTATAACATAGTGATTCAGTATTTGTTTGCATTGCAAATGATCAGCACAATAAGTCTAGTTAACATCCATCACCGTACATAGTTACCATTCTTATGATTAGAACTTATAAGATTTACTCTATTAGCAGCATTCAAATATGCAATACAGTGTTATTAACTATGGTTGCTGTGCTGTACATTACATCCCCATAACTTATTTATTTTACAACTGGAAGTTTGTACCTTTTGATCCCCTTCACCTACTTCACCTATACCCCCACCCTCCACTTCTTGAGAATTTTTGAAAAAGTATTCATCAGGGATATTAGTCTGTAGCCCTAGTATGTGGGGTTGGATCCTGTGGTGTCTGGCTGAGGGAACCAGGATATCTCAGAGGTGATGTCAGCTGGCTTGGGGGCGGGACTGTGGCCCAGAACACCCCCAAGCTGGTGTTGACTTCCTGTGGGTGGAGCCAGGTTCTCAGGTCTCTGGCTGCAGGACTCCGACGGCCCCAGAGCTGATGTTGACCCACTGGTGGGTGGGGCCAGATCCCAGGGTGGCCAGTTGAGGGGCTGGGATGGTCCTGGGGCTGGTGTCCACCTGCTGGTGGACGCGGCCAGGGTCCAGAGACTCCTGGTGCTGGTTCCCACCTGCCGGTATGTGAGGCCAGGCCCTGGGGCTAGTGCCAGCTCATTGGTGTGCAGGGCCAGGTCCCAGGCCCTCTGGTGGGCGAGGTCATGTCCTGGGGTAGCTGTGGATGTCATAAGTCAGCCTGCTTGCTGGTGGGTGGGTGAGGCTGTGTCCCCACCCAACTAGTTGCTTGGTCTGAGGCATCCCAGTACTGGTGCTGACAGACTGGTGGGTAGCCTGGGTCCCAGAACGAAGCTCCAGAGAATATTCCAAAATGGTTCTTTCCAGCACCAGTAGCCACATAGTAGAATGAGTTCCCCAAAATGACCGTGTCTGTGTCCCCAAGGCAAGCCCCAGCTGCCCTCTACCTCTCCAGGAGGCGCTCCAAGCTCAGCAGATCTGTCTGACCCAGGCTCCATTCAAATTACTGCTTCTGCCCGGGGTCCTGGAGTGTGAGATTCTGTGTGAACCCTTTAAGAGTGGAGTCCCTATTTCCCACAGCCCTCTGGGTCTCCTGAATGTAAGCCCCATCGACCTTTAGTGCCAGACATTCTGGGGGTTCATCTCAGCACAGGACTCAGTCTGGGGAGCCCAATATGGGACTCAAACCCCCTTTCTCTGTGGGGAGAACCCCTGCAGATGAAATTACCCTCCTGTTTGTGGGTTGCCCACCTAAGAGTATGGGTCTTGATTGTACCAGGTCTCTGTTCTTCCTACCTGTCTTACTGTGGTTCCTTCTTTATGTCTTTAATTGTAGAAGATCTTTCCTGCTAGTCAGTAATGTTTCTGTCAGTAGCTGTAATTTTGGTGCACCCATAGGAGGAGATGAGCTCAGGGTCTTCCCACTCTTCCATCTTGGCTGCTCCCCATTTGTCTACCCTTTCACTTTCAACCCATGCATGTTTTTAAATCTAGAGTTAGTCTCTTGTAGACAGCATATACAGTTGGTCCTTCACATGTGTGGATGCAAACCCCGTTGACATGGAGGGTCCACTGTACTACACCACTCTGTATAAAGAACTTGAGCATCAGTAGACTTTGATATCCATGGGAGATCCTGGAACTAACCCCCAACAGATGTCATGAGACAACTGTAGCTGGGCTTGGGTTTTTTTAAATAGCCATTTTGGCCAATCCATGTTCTTCTAATTGGGGGTTTAGTCCATTTATATTTAAAACAATTACCGAACGGAAAGGACTTACTATTGCCATTTTGCTACTTGTTTTTCTTTAAGTCTTACAGCTTACTTTCTTTTTAGATTTTATCTTAAAAAGATAAAATAGTTTTAAGATTACAGCAAAATTGAGAGAGATACAGAAGTTTCCCATATACCCTCTGTCCCCACACATGAATAGCCTCCCTCGTTTTCAGCCTCATTCTCTGGAATAGTGCTTTTTTTTTTTAACCAAGGCTGAACCTACATTGACCCCTATGTCATAATCACCCAAAGTCCAAGCTTACCTTAGGGTTCACTCTTGGTGATGTACATTCTGAGGGTTTGGACAAATGTACAATGACATACATCCATAATTAAGTGCATACAGAATTTTCTCTGCCGTCTCTTAAAGCTTTTTATCCCTCACTTCCTGCCTGCCTTCGTGTTCAATTTTTTTGTAGTCACATATTTGATTCCCTTCTCGTATCTTTTTGTGAATATTCTATAGATGTTTTCTCTTTTTTTTTGTAAACAAAGTTTATTCTAGGAAGAGCAACTCATTAAGAGAGAAAACCATTTTAAAATTTACATACATGTACTGTTCCTGTTTCTAAGAACAGGTTAGAGCTTTAGCTTTTTAAACTTATATAGTTATCAAAGGAATAAAGCCAAGCACAAAGTAAGAATCAACAGAATGCAGTGATCCAGTCATAAAGGATAGTCAGATGTGCTTACATGTATTCAAGAAATCAGTCATCTGAATTATAAACAGTAAGTAGTTCATTTGTGTCCTTTTTTCTTTCTTTTTTTAGATTCCTCCTATAAGCGGTATCATATGGCATTTTTCTTTCTGGCTTACTTCACTTCGAATGATGATCTCCAGGTGCATCCATGTTGCTGCAAGTGGCATTATTTTATCATTTTTTTAATGGCTAAGTAGTGTTCCATTGTATATGTGTACCACATCTTTATCCAGTCATCTGTCAATGGACATTTGGGTTATTTCCATGTTAATAAATATTTTCTTTGTAGTTATTGTGGGGATTACATATAACACCCTAAAGTTATAAAATATTTTTAAATGATAACAACTTTAATCACATATCAAAACTACTCCTTTATAATTCTACCCACCTTTATGTTACTGATGTCACAAATTGTACCTGTATATAGTGTATCCCCACTAACATAGATTTATAGTTATTTTGTATGCCTTTCTATTTTAAATCCTATGAAATAATTTAAAGTGGAGTTATGAACTAAAATTATTGTCATCCTGGGATTTTATATTTGTCCTTGTCTCTACCTTCACTGGAAAGATATTTTTATATGGCTTCAAATTATTCCCTAGTGTTCTTTACTTTCAACTTGAAGGACTAACTTTGCATGTCTTGTAGAAGTAAATAAACTTATTACCTGGTGGTAATAAATTTCCTCAGCTTTTGTTTATCTAGTTCGTAGAATTAATGTAAAAAGATTTATCATAAGATTTTTAAAAAGTATTCTTGCTGCTTTAAAGCAAGACTTGAATTGCAAAGTTTGAAGGAACAGCCAGTTAAAATGCCACTCACTGCAGGAAAAGAGGGTTTGGGCCCTTGCGCTCAAGGACTAGTTAGCGCCCTCCTTACACAGCCTGGGGCCCGGGGCTCTGTCTGTGGTTGACTGCAGTTAAGAATGCATCAGGGAAGGTTCAAGATGTGTTGGGCTCTGAGTCAGCTAGTTACTCCTTGGGTCTAATTTGACTGGAGAGTGACAAGTGAAGCTTTAAGCAAAGCATTTATAGTTCTTTTGTTTGCTGTCAGCTCTTTGAGCAAACGGTTAGGTGTTTGGCTAGAGATGGTCTAGAAATAGGGTGGGTTCCCCCGACCAGTTCTGTGTGAGACCGGCAGAGGTCAGTAGGCACTGGTCTTTGAGGAGCTTCCATGGTAGTTGGCCAGGGTAGTTACGTGTAGCCATTGCAAGCTGGCCTCTTCTGGAACCCTGTGCCAGGAAGACGTAGGCCCACGTCAAAGAGGCCGTGAGCTCCCAGGGGTCGGGGCCAGGTCCAGAGGGCTGTCTCCATTCAGTCTGCTGAGCTAAGCTAACACGTGGCACCCCACATTTTGACACTGATTGTACTTCCCTTCTATGAGACAATGTCCCTGTTTTACAGATGAGGAAAATGACGCTGAGGGAACAAGGTGCCACCCGCCTAGTGAGTGACAGAGCCAGAATTCCAACTCAGATCTTCTGATTCCAGATCCCATGTGCTTTCCTGGCCATGGGGTCAACTGCACCTTTTCCACGTGGAGTAGGTGATAGCTTTTATTGTTCAGACTTTGCTTGCCTTGGCTTTTATTTTCTGATCGTTCCTAATTACTGCTATTCTGTTTCTATGGAGGAAGTCAGAGAGAAAACCACCAGTGGATAAAGCCATTTAAGGGTTTCTGGAGAAATAATGTTGCTCAGTATGGCATTTAAAAAGGAATCAAATGTGATTCAATGTCAGCATCATATTAACCTTAGAGCAGAATTCAGAATGAATTTGATCTATCAGTCGTCTTTTTAAAAACCTTTTAAAGCAGAAAAGCAAAACTTTGTAAGTCAATCCCGTAGCATAGATGGCCTTATAAGGACCATCCTGTATGTTTCTCTACTGAAAGGGATAGGGACAAAAGCTGGCCTTGTGCCTACTAGGTGTTAGGTTAATTACCTATTTAAATTTAGGTAATTAGGTTTATTTATTTATTATCATTTTTTGATGGAGGTATTGGGGATTGAACCCAGGACCTTGTGCGTGCTAAGCATGCGCTCTACCACTGAGATCTACCCTCCCCCAACCCTATTTAAACTTTATAAGAAGTCATCATTACCTTTTATTTTTTGTTTTTTAAATTACATCAGTTCCCGGTGTACAGCCTTATAGTTCAACGTCTGTCTACACTACAGTGATCACCATCATTATTTTTTAATAAGTGAGAAAATGTGTTCAAAATGAAATGACAGCCCAAAATCACACAGTAAATAGCAAGCCACCCATGGACCTGAAGTCAGTCCTGCCTCCCAAATTTTCAGTTATGCTGTGGTGTTTTCTGGGGACTTAAATAAAATTAAAAATTAAATTAAATTAAAATTTTAATGTAATTTAAAAAAACTAGGACTTTAATACATGCTTAGAGTTTTTGTGTTGGGTCGTAGTTGCTCTTGGACCTTATTAAACTGGTACCATCTGAAGTGAACACCTGTCTCCATTCTTTTCCAGGTTTTGCTGTCACTGCCCAGGCAGTCACACCTGGAATAATTAATAGACGACCTCAGGACATTGACAAAGGTAACGTCCCAATGAAAAGCCTCGATGGGTCACAACTGCATAGGAGCTGAGATTCAGCTGTCCTGGGAAATGGTTTGATGACAGCCTTCTTCAGACATCACATCCATTGGTTTTTGTTAAGGGCCAAGGATGGGGGGAAAGTACTGAACTTTGTCCATGACTGGGTTTGCTGACTGATAGGACTGCTGGGCTGGACTGGCCCACTTGCAGGGATTTGGGGAGCCCCAAGAGAAAATTCATCACGGGAAAAGAATCCGTCGGACAGAGAAAGCCCGTCTTCCCAAGAAGATGGAATGTTGGAGGCAAAATGTCATTCCAGGCATGTGTGTCCTGACCCAGCCAATTTGGAGGTAGGTTTGCTCCCTCAGGAGACAAGGGCTGTCGGCATGAGCGGAAAGCTGTGTCATTAGATGCGGTAACACTGGGGTTCAAGATGATTTGCCGGGGAGCAGCCCTGGTCACCTGTACCCATGAGGTATGCTCTCACCTCACAGGACTAGATCTCCAGGACTGAGGCACCATGGTGCTTGAACCCACTGGACACGGCTGTGGAGTCCCAGAATTGCAGCTCCTCGGTCCAGCCAACCTAGCTGATGGTGACAGGATCTCCCCCTTAGGGGAGCCTCAGGTCCTGAAGCTGCATAAGCTTGACCTGACCAGCCACAGCTGCACATTTGGGATCACGTGCACACCTGTAGGTTTACTAGAAAGACGCGAGGAGCAAGGATTTGCCTTGAGGTAGGACGTCCTACATTTGCAGAGGTGAGCGCTCAAAGCCGCTGAGATTCAGACCTCTATATGGAACAGCTGCGTTTGTACTCATGGCTGACGAAGGCTAGAAAAGTCTCCTCCTTGCAACGTTCAAAAAAAGGGCAATGGATAGAATCTTCAAGAGGCCCAAGAAAGGAATCATTGGCACCAGCTTGTATCTTCATGGAGGAATGGCTGAAGCCCACGTGGGCTGTGATCTGCACTGCCCAGCCCCTGCCCTCACCCCCATGGCCTCGGGTCTCCCGTCCTGCTCCCTCCCCATCGCCTCAAACACCCAGCACCTACTCCCTCACTCCCTCCAGATCTCTGTTCAGATATTACTTTGTCAGTGAGGCCTTTCCTGACCTTCCTATATAAAAGAGCAATGCCTGTCCCTTACTTTGTCCTCCTCTCTGCTTTATTTTCCCCAAAGCACTTTGCAAGCCCTAACTTACTACACATTGACCTGTTTATTGGGTGTCTCCCCCTCATTAGAATGGCAACTCCATGAGGACAGGAACTCCATCTGCTTTATTCACCGATGTATCCTCAGCAACCAGAACAGGGTCTGTCACATGGTACACACCCAATAAAGGTGGTTAACGAATGAATACTTCCTCCTTTTCTTCATCCATTAATTAATCAGTTCAACAAAGGCTGAGCCCTACTACGTGTCACAGTGTGGGTTGAATCGCAGAGAACCAAAATGAGCAAGGGAGCTTCTGCCTTTCATGAGGTCACAGGTGAGGAGGGACACAGATGAGCAAGGCAGTGTGGTGGGTTTAACCGGGGGCGATCAGGTGGTGGTGTGGAGCTGCCTTGTGAAAGGTGAGGCTGGTTACACATGTGAACATTTATGGAGTGCTCACTGGGTGCCATCTCTCTCTAAGCCACTTAAATACAGGATCATTCAGTGCTGCAGCCATTCTGTGACATGAGTGCTGATACCAGCTTCATCCTCAGGGGGAGGAAGCCCAAGGTCCTACATCGAGTGCTTGGTAGAGCTGTGGTTCAAACTTGGTTCTTTCTGATTCCAGATTTCAAGCTTTAACCGTGCGCTGGACAGACAAGGAGGGAAGATGTGAGCAAAAGAAATGAAATATCTCCAGCATTGAAACTCCAGTGTGTGTTCAGGAAACTGCAGAAATTCCAAGCAACACAGAAGAGATGAGGTAGGAATACACCTCCCTTTGGAGGTTTAGAAGTTTCAGCTACCCCCAAATTTGCTTCCTGGAGTCTGTCCCAAAGGACAAGGAAGTGCTTCCCCATGGGCTTTTGGTGTGAGCAGCTCCCAGACTCAGCCCAAAGGGATTCGCCGCCCTGAGAGAGGCAGCCTGAGCAGCCTACTGGCTCCTTCTTAGAACCCAAGCCCGGGTTGGGGCAGAGGTCGTATCCTGCAACATTACCAAATTCACTGATGAGCTCTAGTATTTTTCTGGTAGCATGTTCAGGATTTTCTACGTGTAGTATCATGTCATCTGCAAACAGTGACAGTTTCAGAGTCAGACAAACTTGGCAGATCCTCACTCTCTCCATACTCACTGTGTGCATTTGGGAACGTAGTTTAACCTCTCTGAGCCTTGGCCTTCTCACGTGGGTAAGTGGGAAGAGACACAGCATGTAAGTCTTAGGATGGCTTAGAGGCTTAAATCAAACACTGCATGGAAAGGACCTCAAACAGTCCTCGACTCTTAGCACAGGTCCAGGTGAGCAGGGCCCTAGAAAGATGATGGTGTGCTTTCTTTCCCGACATACATAATTTAAAATAAAAATAATTCTAAACCCCTAAGTAAGTGCAGTCAATCCCATCAAAATTCTGACTTTCCCAGGATGACTAATTTCAATGCCTTTTTTTTTACCTCTTGACAAATTCTTTTCAAACCCATTTTTCTGATTGCTTTCAGCACCATCTGTGTGTGCTTATTTGGCCCCTAAGACAGGACTGTAGCCCTGTGGGTCAAGGACAAGCAGGACGCCACCTATGGTGGCAAAACTTCCTGACCTGCCACCCCCCGGCCCTCCATGTCCGGTCCTGGTGAAGTCCCCAGCAGGCAGGCTGGGTGGGGATTAGGGCTCCAGTCCCCAAGGGCTCCGGCCAGGGCCAGTCACCTGTCCTGGAGGAGACCGCCAAGGGACAAGGCTGAAGTTGGCTAATGATTGAATCATCCCAAATATTGACAGAGCCCAGGTCCTACAACTGCCCAACCATAAATGACTCCTCTTTCTCCTCTGACCAGGCTCCGTGTCACAGAGGACACAACAGGGACTTTGGAGCCAACCACACCCGACCTGAGCTCCCCACCAGGGACCACTTAGGGACCCCCTGTAGCCTCTGTCTTCCTCATCAAAATGGGGGCAGTCAGCAGTTGGCCCGCTGGTTGCTGTGAGAAGCCTCCCCTTACACGGTCAGTGCATGAGGTGTTCAGTACGGCCACTGTCACCCTGGCCTGAGATAGCCCCGGGGCTGGCCAGCTGTCCTTCCCTGGGGCCCATCACCCTGCCCAGCCTCTCTTGGCCTCCCCTGAGACTTGCCCGCCTGTTCCTGGACCTTTGCCTGCTGGCTCCTGCCGCCACCCCACCATCTCCCCCAGCTCACTCTGGTCCTGGTCCTCTTGGTGTGAGTTTACTTAACAGCTTCCCATCTGTGCCTCTGGGCTAAGCAAGGGGGAGGGCTCCTCAGGAGGCAGAACCCCCAGCACCTCACGCCAGCAGCTCCAGCACAGAGCAATCCACACTGCCAGCTGCCGCTGGAAAACAGACCTCTTCCACCTTCGCAGTGACGTTAGCTTGTGCTGACCTCTCCCTTCTCCGGAGAGGCTGGTGATTGTGACCCCCAGTCCTGGAGCAGCGTGGAGGGAAGTAGGTGACCTCCGGGCACCGGGCCCTGCAGGTTTTTCTTTGATCCTCACACCACTTGGGGTGTAGTGGATGGGAATCCAGGTTCTTAGATAAGGAAATGAGGTTCAGGAAGGTCAGGCAACAAGCTACGGCCACTGCTGGGAAATGACCGTGGCACTAAATATAACACGAGCTGGGCACCTGTTGTTCTGTTTTATTCCTTTTGTTCATTTTCAGGGAGCAAATTTGTTTAAGCTGGGAACTTTCTGTTCTTTAAAAGTTTGGTGAATTCACACCCACAAAACAACATGTGGCTGAAGCTTTTGAAGGGGAGCAGGAATAGCTTTCACCACCACTTCAATTTTCTTCTTGCACAGTGTTGGTGTTTTGTATTTTTTCAGGATTGTATCTATTTAATCTCTATTTTCAAATTTATTAGCTGAAAATAATATAGTTCCCAATTCCCTCCCTTTTTAAATTTTATTTAATTTTTATTGAAATATAATTGACATGTAGCATTACGTTAGTTTCAGGTATACAAAATAATAATTTGATGTTCATATATATATATTTTAAACACTTTTTATTGAGTTACAGTCATTTTACAATGTTGTGTCAAATTGATATTTGTATATATTTTGCAGTGATCACCACCATAAGTCTTGTTAACATCCATCATATAGAGTTACAATTTTTTTCTTGTGATGAGAACATTTAAGAGCAATGATTTTAGCAATTTTCAAATATGCAATACAGTGCTATTAACTATAGTCACCATGCTGTACATTATGTCCCCAAATATATATATATTACATATATGTATATATAACTCACATTTTCTTTATCCATTGATAGATACTTAGGTTGCTTTATGTCTTGGCTATTGTAAACAGTGCTGCAATGAACATGGTGGTGCATATGTATTTTCAAGTTAATGCTTTTGTTTCCTTCAAATACATACCCAGAAATGGGATTGCTGAATCATATAATAGTTATATTTTTAATTTTTTGAGGAATCTCTGTACCATTTTTCCATGGTGGCTACATCAATTTATATTGCCACCAACAGTTTGTACAAGGGTTCCCTTTTCTCCACACCCTCACCAACACTTGTTACTTCTTGTCTTTTTGATAATAGCCACTCTAACAGGTATGAGGTGGTACCTCATTATGGCTTTGATTTGCATTCCCTTGATGCTTAGTGATGTTGAGCACATTTTTATGTACCTGTTGGCCATCTGTATGTCTTTTTTAGAAAAATGTCTATTCAGATCCTCTGCCCATTTTTTAATCAGGTTGTTTTTGTTTTTGTTTTTGCTTTTGACTTGTATGAACTCTTTACATGTTTTGGATATTAATCTCTTATCAGATATGTGATTTGAAAATATTTTCTTCATTCAGTAGGTTGTCTTTTCATTTTGTTGATTGTTTCCTTTGCTGTGTGGATACTTTTTGGTTTGATGTTATCCTACTTGTTTATTTTTTTAATTTAAAATTTTTTATATTTTTAATTAATTAATTTCTTAAATGGAGGTACTGAGGATAGAACCCAGGACCTTGTGTATGCTAAGCAGGCACTCTACCACCGAGCTATACCCTCTCCCCAATTTGTTTATTTTTGCTTTTGTTACTTTTGCTTTTGGTATAAAATCCAAAAAAATCATCACCAAGATTCATGTCAAGGAGCTAACGCCTTATGTTTTTTCCTAGTATTTTCATGGTTTCAGGTCATACATGTAAGTCTTTAATCTATTTTGAATTTATTTTTATGCATGATGTGGAAAAATAGTCCACTTTAATTCTTCTGCACGTAGCTGTCCAGTTTTCCCAATACCATTTATTGAAGAGGCTATTTTTTCCCCATTGTATATTCTTGACTCCTTTGTCATAGATTAATTTCCCACAAAAGTGTGGGTTCGTTTCTGGGCTCTCTATTCTGTTCCATTGAGCTTTGTGGCTGTTCTTGTGCCAGTAACATACTGTTTTGATTACTATAGCTTTGTCATATAGTTTGAAATCAGGGAGTACAATATCTCCACCTTTGTTCTTCTTTCTCAAGATGTTTTCACTATCTAAGGTCTTTTGTGTTTCCAGACGAATTTTAGAATTATTTGTTCTAGTTCTGTGAAGGATTCCATTGTTATTTTAATAAGGATGGCATTGAATCTGCAGATTGTCTTGGGCAGTATGGTCATTTTAACAATATTAATTCATCTAGACCATGAGCACAGTATATCTTTCCATCTCTTTGTGTTGTCTTTAGTTTCTTTCATCAGTGTCATAGATTTCTGACTACAGGTCTTTTGGCTCTTTAGTTAGATTTATTCCTAAGTATTTTATTCATTTTGACACAATTGTAAAATGGGATTGTTTCCTTAATTTCTCTTTCTGATTGTTCATTTTTAGTGTATAGAAATGCAACAGATTTTTGTGTATTAATTTTGTATCTTGCAACTTTAGCAAATTCTTTAATGAGTTCTAGTAATTTTATGGTGGCTTCTTTAGAATTTTGTATGTATAGTCTCATGTCATCTGCAAACAGTGACGGTTTTACTTACTCCTTTTCAATTTGATATCCTTTTATTTCTTCTTCTTGTCTGATTGCTGTAACTAGGACTTTCCAATACTATGTTAAATAAAAGTGGCAAGAGTGGGCATCCTTGTCTTGTTCCGGATCTTAGAGATAATGCTTTCAGTTTCTCACCATTGAGTATGAGCTGTGAGCTTGTCACATGTGACCTTCCTTATGTTGAGATATGTTTCCTCTTTACCCACTTTGTTGAGAGTTTTTATCATAAGTGGGTGTTGAATTTTGTGAAAAGCTTTTTCTGCATCTATTGAGATGATAATGAGATTTTATTCCTCAATTTGTTAATGTGATATATCACATTGATTGGCAGATGTTGAACCATCCTTGCATTCCATAGGATAAATCCCAGTTGACCATGGTGTATAATACTTTTAATATATTGTTCAGTAGGGTTTGCTAATATTTTGTTGAGGATTTTTGCATCTATGTTCATCAGTGATATTAGCCATAATTTTCTTTTTTGTATGTGATGTCTTTGTCTGGTTTTGGTATCAGAGTGATACTGGCCTCATAGAATGAATTTGGAAGCATTCCTTCCTCTGCAGTTTTTTTGGAATAGTGTGAGAAGGATAGGTCTTAACTCTTCTCTAAATGTTTGATAGAATTTAGCTGTGAAGCCACCTGGCCTGGACATTTGTTTGTTTGGTGCTTTTTAAAATTACTGATTCAGTTTTATTACTGTTAATTTGTCTTCATATTTTCTATTTCTTCCTGGTTCAGTCATGGAAGATTGTACATTTCTAGGAATTGGTCCATTTCACCTAGGTTGTCCATTTTATTGGCATGTAATTGTTTGTAGTCATCTTTATGATGCTTTGTATTTCCGTGATGTTGGTTGTAACTCTTCCTTTTTCATTTCTGCCCACATACCAGTGAGCAGGCATCATCCCCAGGACCTCCTGGGACCCAGCCCTGCTAACCAGTGGGCTGACACCAGCTCTGGGACACGTTGGGCCCCTCAGCCAGCTGACCCAGGATCTGGCCTCATGCACCAACAGGCTGACACAAGCTTTTGGGGACACATAGAACCCCACAGCTAACTGTGTTAAGAACTAACACCACTCACCAAACAGGCCAACACTAGTTCCAAGACCATTGATCCTTTAGCAACCCTCCCTGGAACCTGGCTTTACCTACCAATTTGCCAGCACTAGCTGCAAGAGTCCCTGGGCTCTGTAGCCAGCCTCCTAGTGACCTGGCCCCGTCCACTAGTGGCCAAAAGCCTCTGCATAAGGCAGCCTCTGGGTCTGACAACCAACTGGTCTGGGAGCCAACCATGCCTAATAGACTGCCCACAGTAGTCAGCCCACCATAACAGAAGGACCCAGGGGGAGGGTATAGCTCAAGTGGTAGAGCATATGCTTTACATGCATGAGGTCCTGGGTTCGATCCCCAGTACCTCTTCTAAAAGTACATAAACCTAATTACCTCCTCCCCCCAAAATAGAAAAAATAATTTAAAATAATTTAACAATAAATAAATAAAATGTTAATAAATAAATAAATAAGCCTAATTACCTCCCCCCTCCAAATTTTTTTTAATTAAAATGACCTGGGGAGTTTTAAAAATATCAGTGTCTCAGCTCCCCACCCTAAATCAACTAACCGAGAACCTCAACAAGTGAAATGGGACATGATGTTTTTGAAAGCCCCCCAGATGATTCAAAAGTACCATGAGGGTTGAGAAACTGCTTTCATCTCGTCTTTTCATTTTACTGATGCCCAGAGAACAGAAGTGACCTGCGGAGGCCACACAGAGGTTAGACTCATTCAGACTCGGAAACGAATGGTCTCGGCTCTGTCCTACTGCTCACTGGCCCTTTCTGTCCGGGGCACCCTCACTTCTTCCTCCACCTCTAAGTCTGGGGCCAGACGAAGCCTCTTTACCTACTGCTCTCCGTGACCAGATGACTCAGTTCTTAAACAGCTTCCCCGCCTGCAGTGTGATCTCCTTCAGGGCTGAACCAATCCCTTCTGAGGGTCTGGCGCCTTCCCACCTAGGGTGGAGTTTCCAGTCTTGGCTCCGTAGCGCAAACCTTCGAGGACCTCAGTTTCTGCCCGGAAACATGGGCCACCAGTTCTACCCTCAGAGCTGGGTTTGCCATCAGGCTCCTCCTAATGGCCTGGGAAGGGCTCTCACAGTCTTGTAGTCACACTTTTCTGGGGGTAGTAGTGGTGAGTGCTTATGTTAATTTCTATATATATATATTTATATATATTTTTACCAATGGAGGTGCTGGGAACTGGACCCAGGACCTCATACATGCTAAGCACACACTCTAGCACTTCGGACGCCACAAAACTGGGATTTGCTCCTCCCTACCCCACAGGGTTGCTGTGGGAAATCAATAAAAGTCGGTTTATAAATTGACACAACATTGTAAACTGACTATACTTCAATTAAAAAATAAATATGCAAAAAAAGAAGAAAGAAAATAATTACAAATGAAAAAGAGAGTCTGTTGATAAAGTGTGGGATGGGCAGCAGAGGCTCCATCAATGTGACTTCCTTCCAGAACAGCTGAGAAAACGAATGGAGAGAAAGACAGATAGCCACAGTCGGTGTGCTTATTCCACACCCCCTTTAATGTCCCATAGGCTGCTATTCAACAACCCACCCTCACCCCAGGGTGGCTCCTGGGGTCCAGACACACGTGGGAGGGATGCTAAGGCACCACCTGGCTCTTGAGGGGGGCCTCCTCAGCTCCAATGTGGCTATGGATCCAGTCAAGGTAACGGCTGACTTTGGTGTAAACGCCGTATTTGTCGGGGCGCCCGCAGCCCTCCCCCCAGCTCACCAGGCCCACCAGGAACCAGGTGCCCCGGAAGGAGGCGACCATAGGCCCCCCGCTGTCCCCTCCGCAGGCATCCCGTGTGTCCCCGAGAATGCCCGCGCACAGCATGTTCTCGGAGATCTCGTTCTGCATGGTCTGGACGCAGTCGCTGTGCGAGGCCAGGGGGACCTTGATGAAGTTGAGGATGAAGGTGCGGTTTCTCTTGGCCTCGCTGCGGTAGCCCCAGCCCGTCACCATGGTCTCCTGGCCAGCCTGGGTGAGCTCGCGCTCTGAGAGGCCACTGTCTGGGAGGCAGATGGGCACAATGGTTGGCGAGAGAGTGGCGGGCCGGGCCAGGCGGAGCAGGGCGATGTCATTGTCACTGGTGCTCTTGGTATAGTTGGGGTGCAGGACGATCTCTTTGATGTCCACATCCACCTCCGAGTTCTCCCAGCGCCGCAGGTCATACTCCCCTGCAGGGCGGAGGGGCTGTCAGAGCGGGCTTGGGGGAGCCTCCCCCACCGCGGGGTCCTCCTCACTCCCTAGGGGCCTCCCACAGGCCCTAGGTGGGGCGGGGAGCGGGTCCACAGCTGGAGTGGTCACCGCGCATCCCCGGCACCATCCCAGGCCACAGATCTGGACCTTAGATCCCTGTCAATGGGCACAGCCCGTCAGTGTCCATCCTGAAGGGGCAGGAAGGAGGCTGCTCTGAACTCAGGACTGGCTCACAGACGGAGCAGGGAGGCCTGGGAAGTGACCAGCCGTGCGTGGGCACTCGGCAGGGAAGCCCAAAGCTCCCTGGATACCAGACACACAGACCAGAGCCACCGAGAGAACATGGAAAGCCTGCGATTGGAGAGACACGACTCTCCGGCCAGCAGCGGCCTGGCCAGCAGTGTGTGAGGCAGGGACAGGCCATGGTGGGGGTGGGGCAGGAGCCGCAAGACCCAGATAGGAGACCCAGCAGGACACACACTCCGCCAGGGGAGAAGGATCACACACAAGACACCAGGTCTTCTCAGGCAAGGTTCCTGGAACATTGTGGGGATGGGCAGCTGGAAATTCCAAGCCGAGCCCCACGGAGGCCACTGGCCCTTGGTGGTGCTGGATGTAATTGTAGGGAGTGTGAATTCGGTTGTTCATTCTCCATAAATCTTTCCCTTCCTTTTTGCAGAAATTGTGGCGTGAGGGCCCCCCACCCCCAGAAATTGGTATAGAGTAGGGCCTGGACAGTTGCAGGGAAGCAGCTGGCTGCCTGGTAAATGCCAGGGCCCCGCAACACAATCTGTCCCTGTCAATCTGGGTGAGGCATGGCCATGAGCCAGGCCAGTGAGGCCTCCGGGGTCTCTGTGCCCAAGGGCGCTGTGGGTCCACACACACAGAGTGAGGTGCTGAGTGTGTGTGGCACCCCCTCACTTGCAAACACACATGTGGAAGCACCCAGGCACCCGATTTGAAGAGAGTCCATTATGTGCAAAATACCAGGTGTCCCGGTGTCTAAAATTCCACCCCAAGGGTAGCAGGCTAGTAGCACACAGGCCTCCTCCCCCCAGGTGCCCCAGAGACCAGGCTCCACACCTGCCAGCCCATCGGGGCCCTCTCCCTCCCTCCTGGTTCCAGCCCACACCCAGCCTGACGGTGAGCTTCTTGGGGTCGTCGAAGCAGTGGGCCGCCGTCAGCACCCAGGAGGTGTGGATGAGCACCGCCCCACACGCCAACCTCTTTTTCGAGTCCAGCAGGATCACCTGGGGGTAGGGGTGGGCAGTGACATCACAACATTGCCTGCTGGCAGCTCTGAGCCGGGGCCCCAGGCTCTCAGCACAGCCCTGGGGCTCAAGCCGGAGGCACTGGCTGTGTAAGCAGGTCTTTCCTGGGTTCCCTGCTCACACGGGCATGGAATCACAGCGCTTTCATGGCATCTTCTATTTCTGCGTGTTTGATGGCATTCACCTATTCCAGGGCATCCCCCCGCCTTTGTCTGTGATCACCCTCTGCGGCATCCAGAGAGTTCTTCCCACCCTCGGGGCTCAGGCGATGTCTTGAGACCTGCAGGAAGCCTTTGAGGCCCCCAGGCTGCCTTGGTGCCCACCTCAGGGTTCAGCCCCTGCCTGTCCTGCCAACCATCCTGGCTCTGGCTGCATCAGGTTGCTGTGCATTTAGAGGCCCAACCCTCCTGGGGGCCACGGGCTCCCCAAGGCCTGCCGATCCCCTGCTTATTGATCACTGGATCCCCCACCCAAGTGCCAGGCAGAGACAGGAATCAAATAGGTGTTAGTTCCCATGGGGAGGCTGGAGACATACTCAGGGGTCAACCTTCCCTCCGAGCCCTCTTCTGCTTTAAACACTGCTCCCCTCAGCCAGGTCTCTCCCTGAAATGCTACCAGCAGAGCATTACCTTTCCAGCTTGTTTTGAGAACGATGCCTCTCCTTCCTACACATGCCCCAGGCTCCCGGGCCCCATTAGGTTAGTGCCATCTTTCTCCAGAACCCTCCACCCTTAGCACTACCCACTCCACCATACTCCCCCCAAGGCAGCCCTTCCCTCCCCATTTGTGCGTCCTGAGCGGGAGCTCCCAGCTGGGGCTCAGGGACCCTGACCCAGCTGGTGAGCTGCGTCTGCTCTCACCTGCCAGGGGCTTTCTCCCCATCTGGTCAACTTCCCATTGGTGAGCCGTGGATCCACTTGGTCTCCTTGGTCTCTCTGGTCTCCATTTTCTTGGTCTCCTTTGTTTACTTGGTCTCCTTGGTTTTCTTGGTCTCTTTTCTTTTCTTGGTCTCGTTGGTTTTCTTGGTCTCCTTTGTTTTCTTGGTCTCCTTGGCTTTTTTGGTCTCCTTGGTTTACTTGGTCTCCTTGGTTTTCTTGGTCTCCTTTGTTTTCTTGGTCTCCTTGGTTTTTTTGGTCTCCTTTGTTTTCTTGGTCTCCTTGGTTTTTTTGGTCTCCTTGATCTTCTTGGTTTTCTCGGTCTCCTTGGTCCGTGTCACGTTTCACATTCTTGCGTTTCTTCTCTATCCGCTTCCCTGACCTCCCACAGGGGAATGTCACTGAAGGTAGGGGAGGCTGGTGAGTGCCAGGCCCTGCTCCCGAGACTGCTCCCCACCACCTCTGTGCATCTCCTGCCAGCAGCCTAGTTTGCTGTGTTGTAGGATAAATGATGCTTAGACACTATTCCATCAACCAGCACACCCCCTCGGGATGGTCAGTTGACCAACAGTGCCACTTAATGGCAAGTGTCAGACCAAGCAGCCTCTCTCCCCAGCAGTGTGCCCTTGGGCAGGCTGTTACACACTTCCAGATGGGTGAGAGCAATCCCTGAGACAAGTAAGTAAGGCCTCTTGCTGGGATGCTGCCAAGCTCCTAACAGAGGTAAGAACTTGTGGGAAGAGGAGGTGGGCTCTCCTGGAGAGCCTCAAAGCAGCTCCGAGTACAGCTGTGAGGTCCTCTGCCCAGAGGAGAAAGCACAGAACAGAACTGGCCTGCTCATGATGGACCACTCACGCTGGATGGAGAGATTTGGACTTGTAGGAACCATGGGAAACCATCAGCAGGGGGACTGCTAATGGACAGAACATGGAGACAGCAGCGACAAAATTCTAGAAGCTGGAGAGCAGATGGCCACTGTAACTGACTTGGCCGACTGACAAAGCAGAAACCTCAACTTCCAGTAGCAGATGCCAAGAGCAGCCTGCTTGACACCACAGAAGCCTGGAGGCCTCCGTGGGTCTCTGAGGATGCACTGCAGCGGGGACCATACAGGAAATATTGAGAGTTTGTAGAAGAAACTGCTAGAGCCCTAGACTTCTGCCTCAACTCCTCATCGGTGGCTTGACTCTCTGTGACCTCTGCAGAAGACCACAGGTGTGTCTTCTGCAGAGGGTGAACCAGAGACCGTGACCTGGGGACTCCAGACACCATCATTAGTGACATGCAAGGCTGACCAGGAGTCGTATAGACACCTGCAGATCAAGCAGATGCCAGCTTCTCTCCCTACCCTCTCCAAGGGGCTGGAAGCCAGGCAGGGGCCACCCAAGCACGAGCTCTCAGAAAGTGGCCTAAAGATCTAAGAAGCTCGACATCAGGGGTTCTGCCAGTGACCTGGGCTTCAGATGGCTTCACGGGGAAGCCTACGGGCTAAGAGGTCCACCAGGCATTTCTTTGCAATTTCCTGTGAATTTCTAATTATTTCCAAATGAAAAGCTAATTTTTTTTTCAGTTAAATGTTTGGAATATAAAGTTGTGGAAAGTTCGCTGAAAGAAGATCACCAAGTCAAAGAGATGTAAAATAGAAGAGATAATGAAACTAGAAGGTCAATCCAGAAGAGATCTGATTAGAAGGTGCAGAAAGAGGAACAGAGAAAGCGAAGGCCAGGTGATCACAGACATAGAGAAACGTTCCAAGAGGTAGGAGATGGGAATTTCCACATTAAAAGGGTCCACCGAGGGCACCGCGCAATGAATGAAAGAGGATCAGCCTGCTGAAATTCATCGCAAGAGCTGTAAACCCCTGACTGTTGTGTACATATATGAATGTGATAGCAATTAACATGTATAAAAAGGAAAACAGAAAAGAAGGTAGAATCACGCTTCCTGTCTCTCCTCGGAGAAGTCGGAGGTAAAGAGGGAAATAAAGCCATCCACGATAGATGGAGAAAGATGCTTGGCCCTCTACATCGTTTCTTCCTTTTGGGAGATGAGCTTCCTCTGTGCTACTGCCCCAGGAGGCGTCCCCACGGTGAGCGGCGCACCTGGAGGAAGGCGGGCAAGCCCAGGAAAGAGCCAGCAGGAGACCCGCCGCGGGCACGACCACGGGCTCCTCCCACTGGGACGCTACGGTGCTGCTCACTCACTGCCCTCCCATCAGGGGCTCACCCTGGGGCTCGCACCGCCGGTGGTCTTCCCCCAGCCGGTAGCCGGGCGCGCAGCTGCAGCGGCGCCCGCCATCCCCCTCCAGGCAGTAGTGCGAGCAGCCGCCGTTGTTCGCCGAGCAGTTGGAGAAGCGCACCTCTGCGGGGACAGGGAGGAGAGCGCCGCCCCGGCGCGGAGGCTCTGCTCGCCCGGGCCCCGCCCCTCCCGGGCTGGTCCGGCCCCGCCCCTGGTCCTCGGCCCCGCCGCAGCCTCCCGCTGCCCCGCGGATGCCCTCTCACCGTGTCTGCAGAAGAGGCCCTCCCAGCCCCGCGCGCAGTCGCAGCGGAAGCCTCCCAGGCCGTCGATGCACGTGCCGTGCCCGCAGCACGGGCTGTCGCACTGGTGCTCCGGGGGCGGGGCCTCGCACTGGTCCCCGTCTGCGGCGCAGGGCGAGGAGGGCGTCACTGGGGCCGCCAGCCTCCTCCGCGTCCCCACGGCAGCAACCCCAAGGGGCAAGGGCGCCGCACGCAGCGGGGGGCCTGGAGTGCACTCACCGTAGTACTTGGACCAGAAGATCATCTGTGGAGAGAAGGGGCCGCGTCAGAAGCCCCCGGCCTGGCCCAGGTCGGGCAGGGCAGCATCTAAGCGGGCAGTGGAGTGAGAGGCTTCCACATAGAGAGGGACAACTCCAGCCTCTGATGCAGCCGCACCCTGAGTAAGGCCAGGCCCCTCCTTGCCTCTATCCGATCTCCACCCCACATCCCTCCCTGGGGCAGCTGGAAGCCAGCCCCGGGGGCCCTCGCTGTATGCTACCACCGCAGCCTCTGAAAGAAGGGGACACAAGTCTTCCACCGAGGGCCTCTGCCTTCTTCCGGTCCAGCCCCATCGCTCCTGGCACCCGAGCACGCTGGTCTGCCCTAAGCCACGTCCTCAAAATTGGGTAACCAGCAGGATATCGTGGGCGAGACACAGACTGCTGGTTCAGAGGGTCTGGGCCAGCGAGTCTGCTTTTCTAACCAAGTCCCTGGTGGCACTTCTGCTGTTGGTCTGGGACCACTACTCCCTGAGATCCATGGCATGATGCCTAGGCCACAAGCCCCTCTGCTGGCCAGGGGGACCGGGGCTGCAGGTGGGGAGGAATGGGAAGTGCTCAGGCTATGCCTGTAGAAAATCATTTTGGCATCTGCTGAGGAAGCGGGATGGGGAAAGAGGCAGCAGGGATCCAGTCAGGGAAGTGGTGGCTGAGGGCCAGAAACGGAGCCAACCAGAGTTCCCCTTTCAGCCTTGAGAGCCCTGAGTGGGAAGGGCATCCCTAGGAGAGACAGCTTGAAGGGTCCCAGGGCCTTGGAGCTGGAGTGCCCTTGGGGGTCGAGGGGATCTGAGCCTTGGATCCGGAAGCCACCTCCCTTCCTGAGTGCATCCCACCACCTCAGTGCCACCAGCACAGAGCCTTGGGGGCCAGAGAGGACACAGACCCTTTCCCCAGATCCCCTGAGCAGTCAGATGTCACCCCTGGGGAATTTGAACTGAGGCACAGAGTGTGTGTGGACAGACATCAGGGAGTCCTGAGTCACATAGACCCCGATTGGCAGGTGCGGAGGAAGAGGGCTTTTGGTCACAGGGAGAGAGAGCAGGGGAGGCAGCGGTGGCCAGTGGCAGGTGGAGGGGGACTGAAATACCTCCATGGGACTGGGTAGGAATCCTAGCCTAAGGCTTCCCCGAAGTCTCCTTTCCAGCTAATTGCAGAATTCTGTTTCCTGCGGTCACGTGTGCCCAGACCCAGACCACAGGGCCATTCATTCCACTGACCCACCCCCAACAGGCTGGGAGGATAAAGGGCTGGTGTCCATGGCCTTCCAGGACTCCCAAGAGGACCTCAGCAACCAGGCCCCAGCCGGCTCCTCCACGTCCCACCCCTGAGCCTCACCCGGTGGACCCAGTGGGGGCGGCCTTACCGTTTCTTTCATGTCTTGGAAAATCTCCCACACCTCCTCAAAATCACAGATCTCCTCCTTGCACTCCCGCTCCAGGCTGCCGGGCCGGAGCTCCTCCAGGAAGCTGTTGGCGCGTTTGTGGATCCGCAGTACCTGGTGGGCATTCTGGCTGCTGGAGAACACAGAGTCTGGGGAGGGGGCAGGGGAGCTCATTTTGGTGGGGTGCCTGCAGGAAGGGGCCCTAGGGGGTCCAGCGGGGAAGAGCCTGGGGAGGTGTCTGTCTCGGGCCCCTTGGGATTACAATTCCAGGTAACGGCCCCCTCCCGGCTCCTCTACCCTCTTCCTCCTCAAAGCAGCGGGGCCGGCCACCGGAGGACAGGATTTGGCCATTCAGAGTGTGTGCATTGAGACAGGCAGACAGTCGAATCCAACCCGACCTCCGTGTGACCTTGAACCAGTGTCTGTACCTCTCTAAACTTTGGTGTGTTCATCGAAAAGTGAGGACAAGATCATCATAAAAAGCTTAGTCTGGGGCCTGGCACAAAAATGAGCAGCCACTGACAAATGCCATCTGCTGCTGCTGTGGTGATTATTAAACTACAAAGTTAACTTGGTCTTGCTCTCCAAATACACCTTGTGCAACCCCATCCTGATGCCATCCCTCCATCCTCCCTCTGCCCTCCTCCTCCACCTTCCCCCCTCATGGAGCGTTTTCCACGCCTGTCCCCATGGGCAGGCATGCCCGGAGAACAGCAGGCCTGTCACGCAGTGGGCATCACCAGATGTCTCCTGGGCTCTGAGAGGTATCTGCCTTGGGTACAGGGGGCAGCTAGGGTGGAGGGAGCGAGTCAGGGGACTGAGCAAGAGAGGCTCGAGAATGCAAAGGCCAGGAAGGGCATCCTTGGGAAAGGAAGATGTGCCTGATTGAACCTGGACATGGGAACCAAATAGACCGCAGACAAGAGCCAGGCAGGAGGAGGGGTGGGGTAAGGGCACCCAAAGCAGACAAGCAGTTCAGGAAGAGGCATAAATGTAAGAAACAGCCTGTTGTGGCTCAAGGAGGTGGCAGGGGGATGGTGGAGGCTACAGAATAAACCAGCTCTTTCCTCCCACAGGCCTACCCGAGCATCCCGGCCTCCAGGTGGTGGAGGCCAGGGGAGGGGTTGGGGCAGGGCAGCAGCCAGCAGGTGGGCATTTTTAGGAGGAGAGGCTGCCCCGGGGTCAGTATAGGTGGCAGCTGGGCCTGGGACTTTCACAGTTGAGGGAGTGAGGGGTGGGGTGAGAAAGCCTGGGGACTCTGTGACCTCCCCCCCCCGACCCAGGGTGAGGAAAGAGCTTCAGGATGTGACACAGTGGGGCTCTCAGCTCTGTCCCTGGGGGGCCTGCCACTGGGTTCACGGCAGTTAATTCATCCCAGGCCCCATTCCTCTCATCTCATCCTGAGGCTCAGAGGAGATGGAGGAAGGTGTGCAGGCATGGCCCTGTGTTGCCCTGGAACAGCCCCCAGGGTCCCAGGGAGGTGGGGGTGGGGCAGGAGAGCAGCCTTACCAGGAGGAGCTGGTGTGCTGGAAATTCCCCAGATGGTCGAGAGCAGGAAGAGGCTTCCAAGCTGCCACATCCTGGCACCTGTCTGAGGAGGGCTTCTGAGCGCCTGGCAGCCCCAGGCCCACTCTGCTTGCCGCCCTGGGTGGCGGCCAAGCCACTGGGCCCCCTGTGTGTGCTGACGGCCAGGCCAAAACCTGGGCTTGGGGGTCCCTGTTCAGATAGCCGCCTGGGGCCTCTGTCCCCTTCTGTCTGTGGGGCTGAAGTCACATGACCTGGGTCTGCAGGGTGAGGAGAGAAGGTGGAAAGGGAGCTGCGTCCTGGTGAAGACCTAAAGGGACAGAAGGGCTGTGGCTGGTGCACCCAGAATATTCCTGCCCTCCCTCAGCGAGGGTTCGGGGCTGGCACCTTTGCTGAATCAAAACGCCAGGCTAAGAGGAATTACCAACGTGTTCTGGCCACTCATGGTGTCTTTCAAGCATTTGTATACGTGGTTCTGAGGGCAGGCCACCAAGTCAGACCACTGGGTGCAAATCCCAGCTCCAGGACAGGAACATTGAGCAAGATACCTAACTGCCCCTCGGTGTCCTCATTTGTAAAAATGGACAGAAGAGCTGTCTTTCTGCCCCCGGGGGTTAGTGTGAGAATTCAGTGAGTGGCTCTAGTAAAGCTGTTAAGTACAGAGTACTCATTGCAGTCGCCATTATTAGTTTAGGTAAGTCTCACCGCCACTCAAGAGGTAGATATTAATGTTGTCACCCCTTTCTTTTTTTTTTTTTTTTTTGATTTTTTGGTTTGTTTTATTAAAAAAAAAATTTTTTTAATGGCGGTACTGGGGATTGAACCCAGGACCTCATGCATGCCAAGCATGCACCCTACCACTGAGCTCTACCCTCCCCCTGTCATCCCCTTTCACAGAGCGGGGAGTTGGGGCTCGTAGGAGGGAAGTAGCTTATATAAACACCCACAACCAGGAAGTGCCGGGGCTGGTGCTCAAGCCCAGGCCTGTGTGGCTCCAGGCCTGGAATCTTAACCCCTGCCGCAAGCCACCAGGGGCACCGCAAGGCCACGGAGGTAGTCCTGCTGGCCAGAAACCCAGGTGCTCCCCTCTACACCACCTCCCCATCCGATCTCACTCTCACCCTCCCTGAGTCCCTCTGAGGCTGGTTCTGACATTTGTTTAAATCAGACACCTCCGAAGGGCTTAGGTGTAGAGGTGGGGGGGGGTGGGCTGGGGTGCCTGGAGGTCCCGGGCTCCAAGCCGCCTCTGGTGATGACCCTGGGCTCTGGGGGACCTCAGCCGACTTCCATATCCCTCAAAGTCTGGGAAGAAGACCCCCAGGAACGGTGGCACCCAGGCCTGGGGAAGGCCAACCATAACCTGGGACTGACTGCTGGCAGAGCCCTGATTTCTTTTACCCCCAGCTTCAGCCAGGCCTTGAACCCCGGCTAGAGGGGTCCACCTTCAGCCCTGCTCACCCTCCTTGGGACCTCCTCCCAGACCTGCCCAAAGGGACTTACTGGGGTGGGCCGTGGAGACACCGCAAGGACTGCCGCCATGACAGCCAGGAGCACAAGTTAATCCATAACCACAAATATTTGCTCGGCCCTCAGTGCTGAGGCCGCCCTCTCCACAGATAAACAAACATGGTCCCGGCTCAGAATAGACCTGTTTGCCCCAAGCCCACCTCTGCCCACCAGTGATGTCATCCGGGAGGGACGGAGATGAGGGGTGGGCACCCTCCAAACTGTCCGCAGACGTGGTCTCATTTCAGCCCACAGTGGCTGGATGAAGGATGGACATTGTCCCTGTTTTGCAGACGGGGACACTTTTACCCAGAGGTATCGCAGTTTACCTTAGGTCAGCACAACTGGTAAGTATATTTCACCAAATCTAGGATGCCATTAATTAGAAGATGGACCTATTTTACGTGCCAGCAGAAAAGGAACATTTTCAGTTACATGCCATCCCGATTTCTGATCTTCATGGAGCAAAATACAAACTTAAATGCTTCTCAAGGTGCCTACTACATGGGTGCCGGGCCCTTGGCTAAACCCTCAGCTCCAGCAGCTCCTATAAAGGCTTCCACACAATGGCACACGATGATTCCCATAACCTCAATTTTGCAGGCGAGGATGCTCAGAAATCTTGTGTTTCTGAGCTGGTAAGTGGCAGGCCTGGATTAGAACTCAGGTCTTCCTGGCACCTCTTGGCCACTTTTGTGAGCAAGCGAGAAAAATAAACAGGATTCCGGAAAGGCTGCAGTTAAGTTCATGGACCAGATGCCAGAAAGGACAGGCAGGTTAAAGGGCTGGACGCAGAACCTTGGCCCTGGCCCTGCGGTCCATCGGCCATTTATTAGGCATCTTCCGTCCTGTACCCACGGTACCCGAGATGCCCCCATGTCTTCCATGCCCTCCCCCCTCCTTGGAGGACTTGATCCCATTCCTCAAAGTCCTGGCCCCTGCACAGGTCACATGACCCTTCCCCGCTTGCCTTTAGTGACTGCACCAGGAAGTCACCTAACCCAGGAGTCAATGAGTCTATGTCAGCCCTGAGAGGAGAGCCTCAGAGCCCTCATTCCACTGTGAGCCCTGGACTCACAGATTTTGAAGCCAGAGTCCGGGCATCTGTGACTGGGCCCAAAGCAGAGGCCACTGATGGGGAGGAAGATGTAGACATGCAGAGAGGCTGAGAACAAATGCAGAGAGGCTGAGCCCTTGAGGACCTGGAGAGTCCAAAGGAGTAGGGGGATGGGGGTGGCAGCTGACCTCGTCATGACTGGGGCACTTCCTGGCTTTGGGTTCATGGGGGTTCAGCTGCCCTCCCAGGAAGCCCCCTCTTTCCTTAAGTTCCCTTAAGTTGGCTGGAGTAGCTTGCGTTCCTTGCAACCAGATGCCTCCTACTGGGGCACAGCACTGCACCCTGCTTTGGGGTACAAGGTCCCTATGCTGTCCACACGGCCCCCTGGAAAAGACCAGAAGAACAGGGTGAAAGTCTAAAAAGGCAGGCCCTTGGGCAGAGGCCAGGTTGCAGGATGGGGACGCTCACGGAATTCCAAGGAGAGGGAAATCAGCACAAGTGGGGTGGCCAGGGAGGGCTGCCTGGAGGAGGCAGAGCTTCAGGCAGGACCCGAAGAGAGGAAGGGCCCTCAGGTGGGAGGGGAGGAGAGGGGAAGGCAAGGAGGGCAGAGTTTGGGGTGGAGCCTCTGGAAATGGGGAGTCAGGGGCTGTTTGTAGGCTCTGAGGCAGCTGCCTGGAGAAGGGGAGATGTGATCCTGACGACTCCGGCAGGAAGCATGGAGGCCGCGTGCCTGACCACACGAGAGGAGCATGTGCACAGCTGAGGAACTTGTGAAAATGCCTCCGGCACCTGTTTTCTTGTCCCAGAGTCCTCTCCCATGAGTCTGCAGCGGTCACCTCCACTTGACGCTGCCACCAAGTGCAAGGCACTGTGCATGTTCTCGGGGACCCCTGCCCATCTCCCCTTCCCTACCATCTCCTCACCTCCCACCTGCACTGTCTCTGCTCATTGTAACAGGCGTCCAGCAGGGGGCGCTGCTCCAATGCCATGGACGGGTCCAGGCGCGGGTTCAAACGTGCAGCGGGTTCAAACGTGCAGCCTCACCCGCCCTGGTGGGCTCTGCTGATTGACCTTGTCTGACTCTGGGGTTTCTCTTCCCAGGGTGAGTTGCCCCGCAGGGGCCCGAAATCAGGCAGGTCGACTCCAGATGCTGGAGCAGAACTTCAGCATCACAGCCAGCAGTGATGTCGAGCGAAGGAGGACATCTGTGGGCAGGAAGTTCCCTGTGTTCGTGAGAACGCAGGCAAAGAATCAAGAAGCAAAGGAGTGCGGGGAAAACAAAACGCCAACATGATGAGATGGCATCCAGCGGTGGGGTGTTCAAAAACCTCATCTTTGGGGTCAGGTTCAGGCTCGCTAGGGTTTAAACTCAACTTGCTGCCTTCCTGCCTGGATTGTTTAACGTCCGTGGGCCTCGTTCCTACGTCCGTAAATGAGGCCAAGCACAGTATCCTCCTCAGGTGGTTGTCACCAGGATGAAATGAAATAGTTTCTTCAAGGGGAACGGGGCCTGGGACTTAACAGGTGATCAGTCGATGACAATTTTCCCTGTGACTCTGCAGATATCTCAGAGAAAAGGTGAGGGACCACACGAAGTCGGGAGGAGCCAAGCCAAGGGAAAATGGGTGTCCCCTTTCATAACTGCCTGTAAAGGGTGGGAGAGGAAGTGTTAGAACAGGCAGAGAGCTAGATTTGAACAGAGAAAGGGAGCCACGGGGCCAAATGGCAGGAAACTACACATCTTGTGAACAACAGGGTCCTTGTGCAGACAGAGAAAAGCAGGAACCTCCAGACTGATAAGAAATCACACATTTAGGGGTGACAAGTATTCCGGAGGCAGAAAGATGTGTGGGAAAAGGCAGGAAATCTCCAGCATCCCAGTGTAACCTTTTGCTCATTATGCCTTCATTTTAATAAAATTAGCCTTGCAGATCAGAAGCACCCACCGTGCACGGACACCAGGACACTTCCCATCCAGACAAAATAAGGACAAAAATCCCTCCTCCCCTTGGGAAGATGGAGCAGGGATGGAGATCAGGGAATACAAACCCCTCTTCAATGAATATTCTGCCCATTCATTTTTACACTCTTTGTAACCAACTTGCCAAAGAAACTCAGGGCAGCTGCTCACCTGAGCCTGCCCCCTCTCCCCTTGAGAGCATCTTATTACTTAATAAATCCCCATTTTACTTTCTTGACCTCAGAGTCTCGTCTCTGAATTCTTTCTGCAACAATACAAGAATCTACTAACAGCAGAAGGGCAGCTGCATCTGTGTCGCAGCTTGGCAGCCCCCCCCCCCACTTTGAGCTTCCAGGGTCACCCTAGCTCCCCGGGGTCTGGGGTGTATGTCTACCTAGCATTGGCCTAGACTCTGGTAATAGCGGCCAGAACCCAATGCAAGCTACTCTACCGACCAGAGTGGTAGGTGGGCTGGTGCTGGTGATGGGGCACCTTCCTCCTCCCCCAGCCCCCACCCCCACCCACTTCCCTGTGCCTGCCGTCCTCCCTTCCCTCTGGCTTGGAACCCAGGCCACTCAGGGCTCATGCCAAGGAGGATGGGTACCGACCAGGATTCTCAGACTCCTTAATCAATAGAAATTGATAAGAGGCCAGACAAGAAATTCAGGCAAGGCTGTATTGGGGCTCCTGCTGCAGCAGGAGGGAGTGAAGACAAATAACAGGTGACTTTGCTCACTCCCTGAGCTGGGGGCAAGCTAGTCCCTTAAATGGGGTGAGGGTAGGGGCAACTCCAGGGATCAAGTCAGAGGGGTGGCTCAGGTCGCCTGCCCACCCCCTTGGTGGTGCTGTGTGCAGAGGTCATGCTGGGTACCCTAATTCTGCTCCTGATACCTCAAAAGTGGGAGTTGGCTTTATGGTCTTTTCGTATCTTGTTGTTCATCACTCACTCCAACTGCTCATGCACCCACTTATTTTTAGTCCCTTATAGTTTCTTTTTTGCTCCAGGAGACGTTTGTCCAGGTGCAAGCACTGCAGCACAGGGTCCCAGGTCCCAGGTCCCAGGTCCCCAGCCTGTCTCAGAGAGAGGCCCTGGGGGCTCCCCATTAAGAAGTGAAGGTGGATGGATGCAGTTCCAATGTCAAAAGCACAATGACACATTGGTTCTTTTTTTTCTTTTCAATCAAGTTTGAGAGGGGAGGGTATAGTTCATTGGCAGAACACATGCTTAGCATGCACAAGGTCCTGGGTCCAATCCCCAGTACCCCCATTAAAAGAAAAATAACAGATTTGAAGTATAATTTACACACAATAAAACTCACTCTTCTTAAATGAACAGTTCCATTTGTTTTGACCATTGTAGATAATGGCGTAACCACCACCACAATCATTACATGGGTCATTTCTGTCACCTCCAAAGTTCACCTGTGCCCCACCCGCAGGCAACCACTGATGTGATTTCTGTTGCTTTTTCTAGAATGGCATACAAATATGGAATCCTTACCATTTGTATGCCACTTAAAACTAGCTTCTTTCATTCAATATAAAGCTTTTGAGATCCATCCTTTTTGATGTGTGTATCAGCAGTTTCTTTCTTTCCATGGCTGACTAGCTTCCATTGTATAGATGGACCACAGTTTATTATCCACTCACCTGTTCTTGGCTATTATTAAATAAAAGCACTAGAATATTCACATACAGGTCTTTGTGTGGGTGTATGTTTTCATTTCTCTTGGGGAAATACCTACAAATGGGATTGCTGAGTATTGTGGTAAGTACACGATTACTTTAAAAAAAAAAAGCCAAACTGTTACCAAAGGTGTCTGGACCAGTTGCATTCCCACCAGCAACATCCATATGAATGTTCTAGCTGCTCTGTACCCTCCCCAGCATTTGGTGTGGTTAGTTTTTTGGTTTTTGTTTTTAATTTTTAGCTATTCTGTTATGTACGTTGTAGTATCGCAGTGGAGCTTTAATTTTCATTTCCCTAACCACTAATGATGTTAAACATCTTTTTCATGTGCTTATTTGCCATTCACAAATCTTCTTTGTTTATGTGACTGTCTACATCTTTGGCCTCTTTTTTTTTAATTTTATTTATTCATTTATTGTTTTTGTTTAGTTGTTTTGGGGGGAGGTAATTAGGTTTATTTATTTATTTTAATGCAGGAACTGGGGATTGAACCCAGGACCTTATGTATACTAGGCACACACTCTACCCCTGAGCTATACCCTCCCCCCCGGCCTCTTTTTTTTTTTCAATTGAGTTTTGGGAATTTTTATATGTTTTGGCAACAAGTCCTTTGTCACATAAATAAAAATTTCTTTCAGTCTTTGGTCTTTTATTGCTTAACAGTGTCTTTTGATGAGCAAATGTTTCTAATTTTGATGGAGTCCAATTATCAATTTTTTTTGTATCTTTATTTTTTAAAATTTTTTGGGGGGGAAGGTAATTAGGTTTATTTTTTATTTTTTATTTTTCTTAATGGAGGTCCTGAGATCAAATCCAGGACCAAGCACACACTCTACCACTGAGCTATACCCCTCCCTGCACCTCAATATTTTTTATGGTCTGTGTTTTTGTGTCCTACCTAAGAAATCTTTGCCTTAGTGAGATCATACAGTATTTATCTTTTTTTTTTTTTTTTTTTTGCAGAGGGAAGGCAGACATAGATGATTTATTTATTTATTTTCTAATTTATCCCCTGCCTTGGTAACCATAAGTTTGCTTTCTATGTGGGTGAGTCTATTTCTGTTTTGTAAATAAGTTCCTTTGTATCTTTTTTTAGATTCCACATATAAGGGATATCTTATGATACTTCTTTTGTGGGGGAAGGTCATTAGGTCTATTTATTTATTTATTATTATTATATTTTTTAATAGAGGTACTGGGGATTGAACCCAGGACCTCATGCATGCTAGGCATGTGCTCTACCATTTGAGCTACACCCTCCCCTGCTATCATATGGTACTTGTCTAAGTCCATCCATGTTGCTGCAAATGGCAGTATTTCATCCTTTTTTTTTCAGCTGAGTCAAACAGTATTTATCTTGAGACTGATTTCTGGATCCTAGAAGAATTTGCCAGAGTGACCCACCATCCCAGTTTATCTGAGACTGTCCTGATTTTAACACTAAAAATCAAAAACATGGGCAAAAGACCTGAATAGACATTTTTCCAAAGAGGACATCCAGGTGGCCAACAGGGACATGAGAGATGCTCAACATCATTCATCATCAAAAAAAATGCAAATCAAAACCACAATGAGATATTGCCTCACACCTGTCAGAATGGCTATCATCAACAAGAACACAAATAACAAATGTTAGCAAGGATGTGGAGAAAAGGGAACCCTTATACACTGCTGGTGGACTGTAAATTAGTGCAGCCACTGGGGAAAACAGTATGGAGATTTCTCAAAAAACTAAAAATAGAACTGCCATATGGTCCAGCAGTTCCACCCCTGAGTATATATCCAAAAAAAAAAGAGAGAGAAAGAGAGAGAGAATTCTAGTTCAAAAAGACATATGCATGCCAATGTTCACAGCAGCACTATTTACAATAGCCAAGATATGGAAGCAACCTAGTGTCCATTGACAGATGACTGGGTGAAGAAGATGTGATATACATACACAGTGGAATACCACTCAGCCATAAAAAAGAATGAATATTTGCCATTTGCAACAACTTACATGGACTTGGAGGGTATTACTCTGAGTGAAATACAAGTACTGTGTGTCACTTATATGTGGGATCTAAAAACTACAACAAACTAAGTGACTACAACAAAAAAGAAACAGACTCACAAATATTGAAATCAAACTACTGGTTAACAGTGGGAGAGCGAAGGGGCCAGATGTAATATAGAGGTAGGGGATTAAGATTTACAAAGGTATAAAATAAATAATCCACAAGGATACACTCATAGGGAATATAGCCAATATTTTATAATAACTATAAATGGACTATAACCTTTAAAAGTTGTGAATTATTATGTTGCACATGTGAAACTTGTACAATATTGTACATCAACTAACTATACCTCACTTAAGAAAAGAAAAAGAAAATAGAAGCCACTGAATTAGCTTGGGCATGCCACACGAATGAATATATTTCTCCTTGGATCATTCTATGAAACTGAGTAAAGTCACATGTCCTCATTTAGAGGCTGTACCTGAAATATCCTGTGGGTGAAGACAAGGAGAAAAAAAATTTTTAACAGCTTTATTGTGGTATAAGTCATGTACAGTAAACTACACATATTTCAGATGCACAACTTGATGGATTTTGACAGATGTATACACCCATGAAACCACCACCACAATCAAGATAGCTAACATTTCCATCACTCCCCAAAAGGTGCAAATCTCCAGCTCCCAACTTATCCCTTCACATCCTCTTTACCCTCTGGTAACCATAAGTTTGTTCTCTATGTCTGTGAGTCTGTTTCTGTTTGGTAAATAAGTAAGTTTATTTTTTTTCTTTTTAGATTCCACATATAAGCAATATCATACGGCATTTTTCTTTCTCTTTCTGGCTTATTTCACTTAGAATGATGATCTCCAGGACCATCTACATTGCTGCAAATGGAATTATTTTATTCTTTTTTATGGTTGAGTAGTATTCCATCGTGTGTGTGTCTGTCTGTCTGTCTGTCTGTGGGTGTGTGTGTGTGTGTGTGTACACCACATCTTCTTTATCAGGTCACCTTTTGATGGACATTCAGGTTGTTTCCGTGTCTTGGTTATTGTAAATAGTGCTGCTGTGAGCTTTAGGGTGCATGTGTCTTTTTGAATTATAGTAGGAGAAACATTTTGGTAACAGATGTGTTGGCCCTTCATGGTGTAGAGCTGAGTTTATCAGACTCACTAACAATCACCCTTTCTGCAGTCTGTGAGTGCTGAGTCAAATCATGGCAATAAAAACATGCTTGCCTACCTCTTAAGTACTTTCATTTGAAAAGTACAGTTTCAAATTTGATTTCTATGAAGATTTTAATGAACCTTCAGAAAAAAATAAAAGAATGTTGATGATATTTTGTACAAAGACAAGGGAAACTTTTCTCCTCTGTCATTGGCAGATAGGGCAAGTGTAAAGTTTTGCAAATTCCTTTCAGTCTATAAACTCCTGCAGAGAAAATACATTTACCTTGCACACCTTGTGCACAGCACGACTATCGGGATGTGGGTTGCTTCCTGTGATACCGAGGCTTTCATGATGAAAGGTTTGGTGACTTCTGTTTCCTCAGAACATACAGAAGCACTCAATAAGCTACTTGACGTTCTAGAAATGGAAAGAGATGGCATCCTTTAAACATGTGTCTACAAGATACCTGTCACTACTGTCAGTCACAGAAGAGATGTAAAAAATTTAGCCTGTCATAAAATCATCCTCTCAAAGAGCAGGATAAGAAGAATGTTCTCTAACTTGGAAATATTCTGAGAATGAGAATGGAGAAAAGGACGGCTGTCAGACAGAAGTTTATAAACTGTTCCTCCAAAGCTATTTGATGATCTTTGAATTGGCCATAAGGATTCTAAAAATGGATGGAACCGATGGCACCCAGGTTGTTCAATGTTATGTGTAGGTAATGACAAAAGCTCATGTAAAGAAAAAGGATTCAGTTTGGGGGAAATAAAACAAAAGACCACCAGAAAAGGAAAACCAATTTAAACAGGACTTTATCATTTCTTCACTAAAACTGGAAATTATTTGTAATTCAGCTTAAATTTCCCAAGTTCAACTGTCGCCATGCTTTTAAACCGTTTTCCCTAAGAGAGAGAGGTTTAACTGATGACATCCAGCATGATTCAAAATATTTAAAAGGATGGTCATATTAGACATATACAGTACATGATGAATTTACAGATGCAAAGGACCTGACGAACAGCTGGTCTACCCAAACCAGCCCGTGGATACAGAGCGGATGGACATTTTTGGAGAGCTGGAAAGTCATCCCTCCAAGTCTGAAAACCTGCTGTTGTAAGTAAGACCCTAACTTTTCCACGCTCGGATGATTTTGTCGAGAGGACCGTTAGCGCCATGCCATCACACTGAACTGACAGCTGGAATCAGTGTAATGTGGGCTTCGTAACAACCGACTTGCAAGCCAGAGAATTTTATGCCTGGCTGTAGTCAGTTTCATCCCCCCATAAAACAAGGGTTTCCTAAAGGCTGTAGGCAAGAAGACAGAAAGAGGTAAAAGTAGCCTTTGTATCATAGGATAGAAATGCCATGATTATTTTTATTAAATTTACATTTATATCTCCCTTTTAAAAAGTTTTACATGCTTGTATCTTATTTTAAAATATATTTTTGGAAAAAAATATGTATGTATATGTATAACTGAATCACTCTGCTGTACACCTGAAACTAACGTTGTAAATCAACTACAATAAAATAAAAAAAAAAAAACCACTTCTTTTGGTAGAGCAGTTTTAGATTCACAGCAAAATTGAGGGAAATGTACCGAGATTTCTCACGTATCCCCGTTCCTACGCATGCGCAGCGTCCCCCATTATCAACACCCCCACCACAACCGGGCATTTGTTACAACTAATGACACATCATCAGCCAAAGCCCATAGTTTACATTCGGCTTGTCTCGTGATGTAATACATCCTACCGGTTTGGACAAATGCCCAGACTGTACATGTGGTGACATATATCTATCATTATGGTAACATACAGAGTATTTTATTTTAATATTTTTGTTTTATTTGTTTCATTTTGGTGGAGGGTAATTAGGTTTATTTATTTATATGTTTGTTTATATTTTTGGTCGAAGTGCTGGGAATTGAACCGAGGACCTTCTGCATGCTAAGCACGCGCTCTACCACCCAGTGATCCCCTGCCCCCAGAGTATTTTCAGGGCCTTAAAATCATCTGAGCTTCACCCACTCATCCCTGGCGTCCCCCATCACCTCCACCCCAGCTCCCGGAAGCTACCGATTTTTTTCTCCCTCCTCACAGTTCTGCGTTTTCCAGAATCTCATGCAGCTGGCAGTCTTTCATATGTATGTAACTTAATAAAAAATTTAAGTAGCCAATGAGTTAAAACAAATCACGTATCGCAGGACATAAACATTATAAAACTATTTTTATATGTGCAGGACATAAACATTATAAAACTATTTTTATATGTCTTTCTCACACCTATTGTTTCATTAGACCTACTGTTAATTATTAATTGCCAGCGTTACTAATCCCATTGTTTTGTTTAACCAATAATATTAACGTAACAGAAAAGTAAATACAGAACATGTAATTTCAAATAAGCACCTATTTTTCACATTTTAATAAGATGCTTAATTCTAATGTATATGTATGATTTCAAATAAACTTCTTTCATATTTCTGTGTGAAAGTAACACATATACATGTACGTGTAGAATTTTTTTTACGTATTATATCACTGTGGGTATAACAAGTATAGAACTATTTTTTACCAATTATATTATCATGGGCTTGGGGTCTCTGACTCCAGTGGAATCTCTAAAGTTGGTCACCCGAGTACATATCCACCTCCTTCTTTCCCAGGGCTCTGTTTAAGCCCCAGGGACGCTGAGCCCTGAGCCGTTAGGCCCGGTCGCTGCCCTCTAGGGGCTCAGTCAGGTGACGAAGCCAGACACAAGGCCAGCACGCGGAGAGCCACTTTGAAGGTGCCAGGAGGGAGGTCTCCCCAGGCAAACTTGGGGCAGGCCCTCCCTAGCCCGGAGGAGGCCCTCTAGGAAGGCCTCCTGGAGGAGGCAAGCGTCTGCTGGACCGCGGGGGCGGAGGACGGGGCGGGGCGCGGTCGGAATTTCGAGAGGGGGCGTGTGAAAAGGAGGGCGGGGCCGGCGCGGGGCCGACGCGGGGCCGACGCGGGACCCCTCCCAGCCGGGGACCCGCCCCACCGGACCTGAGCGGCCGGGGGCTCCCTTCCCGCCCCCGCCTCGGCGCGCCCTGGCGTGTTCCGGGGCAGATCCTGCGCCCCGGCCGTCCGTCCCCCGGTGCCCAGCCTCTGGCGAGGCCACCGCGTCCGGCAGCGCAGGTTTCCCGGCTCCGGGGGGGTCCGGAGCCCGCAGAGCTGCTCCCGCGGCCGCGGCGGGGCGTGCGCCCGGCCCGGAGCTGCTCGCGTCCCGAGCGCGGCCGCCGCCACGCCCCCACCTCCGCCGGCCGCGAGCCCGCCCGGCGCCCCGCCGCCGGGCCCGGGCGGGTGTTGGCGGTGCGCCTGGCGCTGAGTCAGCCGGTGAGTCAGCGCCCCCTGACCGCCCGCCGCCGCGTCTGGGCTGCAGTCGGGGACCCGGCGCGGGGCGGGGCGGGGCGCGGGGAGCTTCTGGGGCGGGATGGAGGGAAGGGATGGGGGGAGGAAGGGAGGGAAAGGATGCAGGGGAGAGATGGAAGGAAGGGATGGCGGGGAGATGGAGGGGAAGGATGGGGGGGTGGGGGGAGGCACTTCCAAAGCAAGGGTTTACAACCTGCGGCCTGCAGGCCCTATCTGGCCAGTCTTACGTTTTTGTTCAGCCCAGGAGCTAAAAATGGTTTTTACATTTTTCAATGGTTGAGAAAGACCAAAAAATGATTACTTTGTCATAAATGAAAAGTATATAAAATTCAAATTTCAGTGTCCATGAAGCGTTTGACCGGAGCAGCCATACTCATTCTTTACGTGCCGTCCCTGGGCTGCTCTGCACGACAGTTGAGGGTGAGCTGTTGTGAGGGACCGTGCAGTGAGTGCAGCCCCTAAAGCCTGGACTGTTCACCTTTACAGAAGGTGTGCGGTCTACATCCCAAGGGCTGTTAGGCAGACCGGTCCGCGGAGAGCATGCCCTGTGTGGGGGAGGGAGGCGGGGGACTCCAGCCTGAGGGGCATCCCCACCCCGGGAACCATTCCAGCCCCAGCTAAGCTCCCTTGGGGTCTGGAGAGCCCTCTGCCCCGGCGCCCCTAGGCCTCTGTCTGTAGGGGGTTGAACTTGCTGGGTCAGAGGGCTCTGGCTGCAGCCTGGGGACCCAGGTTTATCCCACACCATGTCCGGGAGCCCTATACTCCGTGGTGTGGCCCCATGCATGCTCCCATGAGGCCGCGTACTCTCAGCTGAGTGTTTATTGCTCCCGATTAGCCATTAACCAGCTCGTCCTCACATCAAGTTTCAAGGACGTCGGGCCTGCACGTTTATTGCCTGGTGGATCGCAGGACCGTGACATGCCCTGTCACCTGCAGTCTGGGGCAAACTGTCTTGACGATCCAGGTTCTGGCATTGTGACAGTTGTACCTCAAGGCAGTGTTTTTCAAACTTTTTTTTTTAACCCTTCACCTTTAATAAGAAATGCATTTTACTTTGTAACAAAATTTCACAAAACTCTCTTTGCAGAGAGGCGCTCTTGTCATTGTCTTTTCGTTTTTCCTTTTTTCTTAAGCTTCCTGGGTGATAACATTTTTTACAGAGGCTATTGTGGCTAATCTCAAACACAGAAAAGTAGAAACAGGATAAGCAACTTCCATGTACACCTTCAGCAAGGAAAGTTTTGTTTCATCTTGTTTCATCTGTTCCCCTCCTGTTTTCCTAGAAATTGTTCCTTTCTATTTTTTTCTTAAATGATGATCATGAAACACTAAATTGATTTTATGACCTACTAATAAGTTGCAGCCAATTAGTGGAACACAAGTGTGTTTGATGGTATCCACACGTAGTTGTCTTTTTTTTTTTTTTTTTCAATTAGCAATAATCGCCTCAGGTAAACCTCTTTGGCTCCTGTGCACATCTTGTCCTTTCTCTTTTTAATGCAAAGCACAGCAACAGGAAAGGACCTCCTTCAATGTGACCCTCCTTGACTTCCCTGGATCTAAGATCGAGCCCCCAGCCCCTGCCCACACCCCCACCCCACCCCCCGGCAATAAATACAAATACCTGTTTGTTTATACCTGATGTGCATTGAATCTCTCCTAACTGTGATGACCTAGGGTTCTGGGAGGAGGGGGGAATGGAGGGGAGGAACTGAGGATAGGGAGGAGACTTACTTTTCCCTGTACCTTTTGAATTTGTCCCACATTTTAAAAAATTCTTCTCTGGGTTTTTTTTTGGGGGGGGAGGTAATTAGGTTTACTTATTTAATTTTTTTTTTCATTTAACCGGAGGTACTGGGGAATCGAACCTATGACTTCGTGCATGCTAAGCATGCGCTCTACCACTCCCCACTTAAATCTTTCTTTAAAAGCATTTCAAACCTACACAAAGGTGTCAGGAACAAACGTAAGAGTCCTGTACCCATCACCAAGTTCATCAACCCCCCTCCCCTCCCCTTCCCCACAGACATCTCCAGCCAGCCTTAGTGCCCCCCCAGTGGATGAAGCCCAAGAATGAGCATTCCGAGCAGCTCTGACAATCGACCGCGTCCAAACTTGAGTTGAACTGAAGCATTGTGCTGTACACCAGAAATTGACAATTTTAAACTCACTGTACTTCAATAAATATATATTTTAAAAAAATACAAACTTATTTACAAAACAGAAACAGACTCAGACATAGAAAACAAACTTATGGTTACCGGTGGGAAGGGATAAATTGGGAGTTTGAGATTTGCAGATACTACTATATATAAAATAGATAAACAACAAGTTTATACTGTACAGCACAGGGAACCATATTCAGTATCTTGTAGTAACCTATGGGGAAGAAGAATATGAGAGCGAATATATGTGTGTTCCTATGTGACTGAAGCATTGTGCTGTACACTAGAAATTGACACAACATTGTAAACTGACTGTACTTCAATAAAAACATATTAAAAAATAGATAAAACTCAAGTCGAAGGTTTTTGCCACACTGTAGACTGTCCTCTCCTGATGCTGTCTACTAGCACCCAGTCTACTTATTTAGAAAGTTTGAATTTACCAAAAAGGTTGCCAATATAACACCCTTTACTCAGATTACCCTGACATTAAAATGTCTCATATAACCACAGTGTAAGGATGAAAGCCAGGGAATCACAGTGTTATAATACCATTAAGTCATCTACTGAACTGATTTGAATTTTGCCACATCCCACTGATGTCCTGTTTCGGGGCCAGGGTCCCATTCAGAATCCCACATGTCCGTTAGTTGTCATGTTGCCTTAGTCTCCTCCCACCTGGGACAGGTTCTTACAGCCTTTCCTTGTCACCGCAACGCTTTGGCTGGTTATTTTGTAGGACATTCCTCACTTTGGATTTGTCTGATGCTTTTTCCATGACTGCACTGAGGTCATGCATCAGGGAAGTGAGGTTGTGCCCTTCTCGGGACACCAGATAAGGTGTTGTGGATGTGTCTAATTACAGGCATACCTCCTTTTACTGCACTTCGCAGATCTTGCTTTTTTTTTTTTAAACTGAAGGTTTGTGGCAACCCTGCCCCAAGCAAGTTTGTTGGCACCATTTTTCCAACAGCATTTGCTCATGTGTCTCTGTCACATTTTGGTAATTTTCACAATGTTTCAGACTTCTTGATCATTATTATTATATTTGTTATGGTGATCTGTGATCAGTGATATTCCTGTTACCACTCGCTGAAGGCTCAGATAGATGATAGCAATTTTTAGCAATGAAATATTTTTAAATTAAGGTATGGACTTTTGTTTTAGACGTAATGCTTTTGCACACTTAATAGACTACACTTAGTGTAAACATGACTTTCATATGCCCTGGGAAACCAGACAATTTGTGTGACTTGCTTTATTGTGGAGGTCTGGAACTCCACCCGAAATATCTCCTACCAGCACCCAGTACTAGTCATGGTAACTTTGATCAGTTGGGCAAGTGATGTCTCCCTGGGGTTTCTCACTGTAAAGTTTCTTTTGTCATTAATAAACATCCTGTGGGGAGATGCTTTATGACACTGTAAATATCCTGTTTCTCATCCTTCTTTTCCCCTCTAATTTGAGCATCCGTTGATGATTCTTGTTTGTAACAGTTATTACTGGGGTTTTTACCAAATGTCTTTTTCTATAACCATTGTTCCCCCCCCCTTTTTGTTTTTTAAATTTTATTTTATTGAGTTATAGTCAGTTTACAATGTTGTGTCAATTTCCAGTGTAGAATGCCATTTTTCACTTATACAGGAACATACATACATTCATTGTCGCATACTTTTTCACCGTGAGCTACCACAAGATCTTGTATACATTTCCCTGTGCTATACAGTATAATCTTTTTTATCTATTCTATATATACCTGTCCGTATCTATAAACTTCCAACTCCCAGTCTGTCCCTTCCCACCCTTCCCCATTTGTTAATTGGAATTCTGCTGTGAAAAAGAGTTGTCTCTTTCCTCCATTTATTTATTTATGCCATTACGTTTACATCTGCATAGACTCTTGGATGTTTGTTTCATTCTATGGGTTATAAATCATGACAGTTACTTCTTTATTTTTGCTCAAATTGTACCATATTCCTTCAAGTCTTTGATATCCCTGAGTCTTTGAATGTGCCCCCCCCTTCCTCGGAGCACTTCCTGTGGTGATCTGTGATCACTGATGCTTTTTCATTAGAAAGTAAGATCTAGGCCTGGGGCAGATTCCACTTGGTTAGGTGAAAATGCGGAACTGGGCTGGCATCAGGGCAGCTTGGGAAGGAGCAGGACAGAGTGTGCAGGGCTGAGAGGCAGGAGGACAAGCGGACTGTGAGACTGAGAGCCTGAGTGCGCCCAGGGAGGGAGGGCAGCTTGGCCACTCCAGCCTTGGCTGTGAGCACCTGTGGGATGCGGGGCCTCCATGCGAATAACAGGATGGATTCAGAGCAACAGCGCCCCCCAGTCCACTGGGCTCCACGCAGAGTTTGCCTCTGGAGTATGCACTTGGAGCCTGGGGTTGAAAGGGAGAGGCTGATTTTTATTTTCTCCCTTGAATTGGTACCGTGGGAATTTTTTTTTTTGACAATAGCATCCATTATTTTTAAAATAAGACCTACTTCGTTATTTTTTTCTTGTTTGTTTTGTTTATTTTTTCAGAATGGGGATTAGGTTTATTTCTTTTTGATATAGATACACTGGGGATTGAACCTAGGACCTCACGCATGATGTAGATACACTGGGGATTGAACCCAGGACCTCACGCATGCCAGCCACACACTCTACCACTGAGCTATACTCACTCCCATTTCTTTTCCTTTAACAGTGCCTGTATTGTTTCCTTTTCTCAAACTGAAGGACAGTGGAGAGGATGCGGATAGATTGTTTCAGTGGAGTCCACCCATCTCAAAAAGTCTGGGCGAGGCTCCGGCAGCCCTCCGAAACAAAACCCTCAGGCTTCAGGGGGAAGAGGGGCTTTCAAACTCTCCTGATTGTCACCTACAGGAAAAAAACCCTATTTTACAACATGGCCTACTCTATACACACATTTGCAGCTTACGATTTCCCAGCACCACTGTCACCCTTGTTACGTGTGACACATTCTATTTTTCGATTCCATGTGGGCTATTTCCTGCTAGTTTGATTTCACAAAGTATGGATGGACGGATCAGGACCTGTGGTTTCAAAAACAGCCCTCTAGGCCACTTTCTTATTGCACAGACAGGGAAAGTGAAGCCTTAAGAAAGGAAGTGAATGGCCAAACTACTGCAGCTTTTCAGGGTACATTTACTTATAGCCTTTAAAACAATGCTACGTTTTTACAGATGTTGGGGAGAAAGAAGTCTGAATAATAAAGGTAGATTTTTTTTTTTGAAAGGGGGAGGTAATTAAGTTTATTTAGTAGATTTTTAAAGTGCCGAGAGCTGGATGAACCAGAGATTTCTTGCCCTTTTCTTTTTTAAAATTTTTATTTATTTTATATTATTGGGGGGGTAATTAGGTTATTTATTTATTTATGTGAATGGAAGAGGTTCATGGGGATCCAACCCAGGACCTCATGCATGCTGAGCGTGGGCTCTACCACTGAGCCATACCCTCCCCCACCTCCCCTACCCTTTTTCCATAGCCTCAAGTTCCTAACGTTGGAGGCCTTAGGCTCTTTAAAATAAAACACGTTTTGCCCTTCACCAGCCCAGGCGTCCACTTACTCAGCAACGTGCGCAGCTTGTACTAGGTGGAAGCGGTCCTGCGAGGTGAGGGCTGGCGTGCTTTGCCCTCAGGGTGCTTTCAGTCTTGTTGGGAGGCATCTGTATAAGCAGCCAAGGGTTGCAATGACAGAGATGGGGGGGTACTGAGGAAAGCATAGGGGCTGTCAGTCCACCAGGATAGGAGTGTGACCTGAGAAAAGTCATTTTCCTGAGCCTCAGTTTCCTCCCCTGTAAAATGGGGCAGCTGAGACCTGCCTCCCTGAGTCACAGCGAGCCTGGGAGGCACCCAGCCCAGTGGGGCTGGGAGGGCCTTGAGTGGGAGCAGGCAGGGAGGAGAAGGCATTCTGCAGAGGACCTGCAGGCCTGAGAGGTGGGGCTGGCTGAGGATTTGGGGTCCAGAGGGCAAGGGGTGATGAGAGTGACAGGAGAGGCTGGAGATGCAGTGGCCCTGTGACTGAGGCCTAGGGCCTGGTCTGACTGCCACACAGTGGAGTTTAAATGTTACCCTGTAGGCTAGGAAGCCACAGAAGTGCTCCAGGAAGAGGACTGACACGGCGGGGTCTGGATCCTTGACTCAAGAGAGTTGTGCAGCCATGAGGAAATGGGGGTCGACATCTGACCACTGTGTGGCACTTGGAAGACACCCTTTTGGGTGACAAAGGAGGGAAAAAGGGAAGCAGAGCGCAGACAGGCTGGGGCGTGAAGGCGGTGCACCCCCTCCCGGCCAACTGCAGGGACCATCATCAGCCTTTGTCTGACAACAGAGAGAATTCTCCAGCCCTCCAGCCTCTGGGACTACCCCAGAGAATCGCTTCCAGCTGAGCCCAGACACTCACCGTCCCCGAACCCATCAGCTGGGCTAGGGATTTGAGCAGGAGGTGGGGAGTCACAGTGAAAACCCTTCCAGGGCTTCGTACGTACCCCACAGATCCAAGTTTGAATCCTGCCTTTTCCACATACAAAGTAGTTGATTTTAGGAAAGTGAGTTAACGTTGCCCTGGACTCCAGTTTCCTCATTGTCAAGTAGGGGTGGTCTGGGGAGTGTGAAGCAGTTAACGTGTTTAAACTCTGTTGTAAGCCTCCAGTAAGGTCACTCTTAACGTGATCGCGTACTCTTCTCTTACTGATGAGGAGGCTGAGGGCAGAGAGGTTAAGTGACTTGCCCGAGGCTACACAGCCAGCAGCACTAGTTGCCCAGCGGCAGCCTGCCTCGGGTTCCTCGTTGGAGCTGGTGCTGCTCCCCTTCGGTTCCACTACCAGAGCCCAGCCCGCTGCACCCGGCCCCGAGCGACGTGTACCTGTTAAGCCAGTCCCCGGGGTCAGAGTGTGCAGCGATGAGTCACCGCAACCCATTCCGGCGAGGAGACCCCTCCTCCCCAGCCCGCTCGCCGCCCTGACCTGGTTGCCAGGCAACAAGACACAACACGCGTAAACACGGTGCGAGCCCTGGCGGGAAGCCTGTTTATGGCCCCGCATCTTTTCCGCGCATCTCCCGCCAACCCCGCCCCTCAGCCTTCCCCCAGCTTCTCCTGGGGCCGTGGCTCTGACCCTCGGGCTGAGAGCTTCCGGGCCAGCATGAGCCGGGCCGCGGAGCGGGGACTGCTCGGGGTGGATGCGGGGCTGTGCCCGGGGGCGGAGGGGCCGGGCCGCGCAGGGCAGGCGTAGTTCCCGAGACCCACTCGGGGGACCTCAAGGAAGGCTCCTGCGACCCGAGTGCCTGCCGGTCTCCCAGGGGCCGGCGGGGCTGCTGCTGCTCCTGGCGCCCCGGGGGCTGTGACAGCGTCCTGGGTGGGTCTCGGGGTGGACCCTCCTCCAGACCGCGCTGTTCTCGCTCCACCTCGCTGCACCTGGTCACTCAGCTTAGCCGCGGAACGTCTTGAGGGGGCGGCTCCCCTGGGTGGCCTCCTGCCTGCACACTGGCCTGCTCCTGCCAAAGACTCTCCACGTGGTCCACAGCTATTATTTTAGGGCTCCTCTCCTACTCAGGCCCTGAACTTGGGGCCGCCATCTGTATCACTCCATTAACCCTCCCAGCGACACTGTAATGTAGGTATTTTTACATCAGCTTTATTAGGCTTAATTTACATACAATAAAATGCACCATTTTTCTGTGTACAATTTGATGAGTCTGGCTGCAATATACAATCTTGTAACCACCACCGCAAAGTTCACGACACAGACTGTTCCCTTGACGCCTCTGTAGACAAGCCTCCACTCTTGGCCCCTTCACTGCTGTAGCTTTACCTTATTCTAGATTTTCGTATACATGGAATCAAGTAAACCGTAGTTTTTTGTCTGGCTTCTTTCACTCAGCACAATGCTTTTGCAATTAATTCATATTAGCACTGGTTTGTTCCTTTATTTATTTTTTGGGGGGGGATCTTACTCCTACATTTTATTCTAAATTTTTTACTTTATTTTTATCTACTTATTTATTTTTATCTTTCTCCTACATTTTACTCTACAGTTTTTGTTCCTTTCTTTTAATCAGCTGATGAATATTTGGGTTATTTACTTTGGGGCTATCATGAAAGCTGCTGCTATGAACACACACGTACCAGTCTCTGTGTGGACAAATATTGTCATTTCTCTTGAGGAAATAGTAGGAATGGGATTGCTGGTTCATTCAATAGGTATTGCTATTACCTCCATTATATAGATGGAACGGTTGAAGCTCAGACGCCTTATGCAGCTTGCCTGAGCTCACACAGCTTGGCAGAACTTCAAAGCCAGGTCCGACCTGTTTGCCAAGGGGTCACGCATAGGTATTTTTTGAGCTGAAAGTACTTCTTTGGTCAGTAATTACTGTAGTGCTGTGTCCACGGGCTGAATTCAGCCGCATTCAAGTTCATGGCTTGCGTAAGCAGACCCACATTGAGCACAAGGTGCTGAGCACAGCATGTGCATAGGGACATAGGTCACCCTTGGAGGGCACTTCGGCAGGTGACTTCCAGAAGCCTGAGTGGCAGGGCTGCAGGGTGTTTGTTTGTTTCATTTTGTAGAGGTGATGTTTGCAGGTGTCTCCACTGTGAAGTTCTGATTTCCCTGTTGTCATTCATCATTTGAGAGGAGAAGCTTTGACGGTAAGTATCCTGTTCCTCATCCAGCTTTCCCCCACCTGTTTGAACATCCATCATTCATTTTCTAACTCCACCATTCCCTTCACATTTGTTAGGCCTTCTTCTACTGGGAGAGTTTTCCCTTCTGCCTTGTCTATGTTTGCATCACTGTGCCTCACGGGTTATTTTCTTATGCAGGATGGAACTCATTACTGTCACTGCTTTAATGTTCAGCATGTCCCAGATTTGGCCCGAAGCAGTCCCTTTCAGCTGACTCCTGTGTCCTTTTAACCTGCCCTGGTCGTATTCTGAGTACTTCCTTACTTTAGGTGTGAAATGGTCTAGGCTCTCACACAGCTGCAGCATTCAGGAAACAAGCCTGGGGCCCTGGGTATACTCATGGTGACTGGGATGTGGGACTTCTAGGCCCCTCGGGCTACAGGGTCTGAAGGCAGCAAGGTTAGGTGAATGGCAGGGCCCTGAGGCTGGACTGGTGAGCGAGGTTCTCAGCAAAGGCAGGCCCAGCCTGTCAGGGAAGCTACAGTGAGAGCTGGGTGACTGGATGGGGAACCCAAGCTGGGCCAACCACACAGGGAATCTCTACAAACCTCATACATTCATAAACCTCCAGGGGGCGGGAACATCTTTCAGCTCTTCTTGCTTTCGTGTGAATTACTTCCTGGGCAGAGGATGTGAGTGGCTGGTTCTCAAGGATGGTAGTTGAGGGGCAGGTATGGCTGGGAAGGGTGGTCCCAGGGGCTCCAGGTGGTAGATTACATTTCCCCTGGCAACATAAGGCTGAACAGACTGCTCCTGGCACTAACCCTGTGCTGAAGGCTGACTGGCCAGCAGGTTCAGGAGAGCTGGGTCATCAGAGTGACCTCCAGGCATCAGAGGTGGTGACTTATAATGTGGGGTCACAATCTCAGAGTTGGTCTCCCTGAAGATAACTGTGTCTTCCTGTCCTGTTTGGGCCAGCAGGGCAACCCTCCCTTCTGAAGGGCCTGCTGACTCTGCGTCCTAGCAGGGACAAGTGCTATCTGTTTCCAATGGCTTTCACACGCCTTGTCCTGCTGGGGTCCACTACCATCCTGGGGCAGGATGCCTTCTTCTGTCCTCCAGACGAGGATGCTGAGCTAGCCAGGCTGAGAAAAGTGGGCACCAACGTCTGCCAGCTCCAGGGTTGCTCATGGTTCAGGCTGGCCAAAGCCACCAAGCCTGGCCATGGTGGGGCAGCCACTGTCTAAGGGCCCAGGGAGCCCCACTCTCTCAGACTGCTCAGAGCAGCCTGGAGGGGACAAGGGGTCAGCTGCACTGGCTCTCGGGACACCGAACCCTGCCCCGCTCAGCTCTGGCCAGGCTGGCGCCCGATGAAGAAGCAGGCCTTCAGTTGAAGAGAGGACCCCAACCCTGTGACTTGACTGGTGGGAACCATCAAGCTGGGCTGAGGGGGTTGATGAGGCTTAAGGATGAAGATGACTCTTTACTTGCCTGCACTGGTGTCAGCCCCCTTGATGGTGTACTGACGGGGCTTGGGGTCTGGCAAAGCAGATCTGAGAGGGGGCTGGGAAGGCTTGGAATAAAGGACCAGTGGTTTCAGGAACCGCAAGGCTGAGCCTGAGACCAGAGCCCTGGTACTGAGGGGGGCACCCGGGGGCATCAGGCAATCACGGAGAGACCCGGCAACGGGGACACGGCGGGAGACATCAGGCACTAGGGAAGGCCAGACAGATGGATGTCAGTTCACGCTGCTCCATCAGGTGTCCCAGGAGCCTGGTGACAGCAACCCACCTTTCTCTGCCACCTTTCCCCCTGCATGCAAATAAGAATAATAATTCTGCTGACCCCCTTCTCAGGATGTTTGTGAAAAATAACTAATAAAACATGGTAAATTAAAGAGAGTGGGGAAGAGGCTGAGAGAGAAGGAAAAAGAGGAACAGGAAGAGAACGAGACAATATAAACAGGCGAAAGGGAAGAAAAAGCCAATCCTTGTTTTGTTGACAGAGGTCAGAAGTGAGGAGGGGACCATTGTGGGGGACGCTGCAGGAGTGGAGACCACCAGGAGGCCCCAGGCAAACAGCCAACTTCTAAAAAAACAGGTTGTCATTCATGATTTGACATTTTAAAAGCGTATCTTTTGCTGTGAGGTCTCAGAATGCACTAACTCAGATAAACCATATGATTTAAGTACCTCTGGGTCCTTTTCCGAAATAGAAGTTATCTCCCACGGGCAATCACTAGCATTCCTTTTGCATTGTAAGCAAAATTAGATAATGCTGGGACAGAGGCTAGGGGACTGTGAAACGGACAGTCATTTCCCAGATGAGTTTCACTTCCCAGAGTGACGCTGGCCCTGGGATCTCGCGTGGTCACTCTCACTTTGCCTCAAACACTAAGGCCAGAGAGAAATCTCTTTCCTCCCTCCCTCCCTCTCTCTCTGGTTCCACGGTGGCCAAGAAGCTGTCCTTAGCTCTACTCATATCCATTTTATAAACGTTTTTCATTAAATAAATTAGAATAAAGGTAAAATTTTCAGTATACATACCAGCTATTCAAATTTGAGTTTTTAAGTATGAGAAAATAAAGTGAAGCTACTTATGCTGTCTAAGTGAAAAAAGTAGAATATAAAATTGCATGTACAGGGTGATCACAACTACCTAAAAATTATCTGGAAACTTATGTAAAATTAAAAAAAAAACCTCGACAACAAAGATGTGTGCACAGAGAAAAGACTGGATGGACACAGAGCTACACAAGAAATGAGAGGTTATTTTCTATTAATATACATAAGAGAAAATATTTAACAAATATAATTTTAAAGAAATGTAGGGACCAGCAAGTGATAAAAGAATTACAGATGATCAAGATCATGGAAAGTTCAAGGTACTCCTGTTAGAAATCTTTCATATGGCCTTTTTCCACACTCAGAATAACTTCTGGTTTCCAAACAGCAGACATCTCAGAAATGACTTTTCTTTGGTTGTGCAAAGCACTCTGGATGTTTTAGCAGGAGATTTACCTTACAAGTGTTTTGCTTTTTGGAACAGCAAAGTGAGTTTCCACCCCAACTGCCCTGGGGATGATACTAATCATAGACTTGCTGCATATCATTTACACGGTACAAGATGTGCGGAGAGTCCTGCTCCGGCTCCCCGAGTCCTGACTCTCTAGGTGCTTCCAGGCAGACACCGCTGGCCACTACGCCACAGTCACCCAGCCCTCAGCTCCCCTGTACCTGAACCTGGGTTTAGGTCCAGACGTGGCTTGGCAATTTGCCCATCCCAGGCCGAGCCTCATGTGGGTTGAAGGCATAGAGTTCTTTGCAGGCACAGGCACGTGGGCCAGCTCCAGCCTATGAGATGCTACTAGGAGCAGGTTCAGCTTCCAGAGCCAGGTGTTCACTCTTCTCTCATGTGAAAGTACAGAGCCCTGTGGTCCAGACTGGGACTCCGCTTCCATTCCTGGGTGTGGCCCCCTGTCCTCACGTTCCAAGATGGCCTGTGGGTACTCTAGGACGGAGGGAGGGATGAAGACAGAGGAGTCAAGGAAGGTACCTGGATGGAAGCTTCCACTGACTTCCCTTTTGCCAGTACTTAGTCATGTGGCCATATTTAGCTGCAAGGGAGACTGGGAAATGAACTCTTTCTTATGGGGGGGCCTATGTACTCAGCTAAAATCTGATGACTCTGGAAAGAGAAGAATGAACTCGGGGACACCATTAGCAGGCCTTGCTGCAAAAACAAATGAGCCATCTTCTGGGGGGCTGATGTGAGATTGTCCTTAATAAAAACAGAATCCCAAGCACATCCAGCCTCCGATCTTCATTTCTGATGTCATTCCCCAAGAGAGGGAAACAGGGCTCCTTGGAGAAATGACGAACTCTAGGGCTGTGGCAGGAAATATTCAAGATAAATCTGGCACATCTGGAATGCCAGAAAGTAAGGCAGTGCTCGAAAAAATAAAAATATAAATAAAAGCCACAAACGCCCAAAAGCAAAAACCAAAAAGCAAACAAAAAAACCCACCAACAATGATGGGGTCACAAGGTCACAGGAGCCAATGGAAAGAGCTCCTGATGCCCAAACCTGGAGCAACTTGAGTAACAAAGTCAGTAATGTGGTATTAGATTATAACTCAAAGTGCAACATGAATACTCCTGAGCCCACAATAATGTCAATAAATAATTGCATGAATAAGTAACTGAGGGAAAAGGGACAAATCTCCCATGCAGAAGGATTCCGAGGAGTTACTGTCGATACGCTACACTCAAGGAGGTGAGCGTGACTCCCCACTCTTCAGGTGGGAGCACAGTGACTTGCAGAGAGTACAGTATGGAAGGGGGTGGGGAGAGTGGAGGAACCTGACAAAGACTGCTGCAGACAGGCAGTCAGGTCCCCCTCAACAGCTGGAAATCACGCGGACAGCATGTGTCCTTGACAGGCTGTGGGGAGACTGACACTTTACCTCTGTGATCTGCAGCCCTCAACCCACCACTCTAGTCTAAGCACGACAGAAATAGCAGACATCCTACAAAACACCTGACTATCAGTGCTCAGAACTGTCAAGGGCATCAAAAACAAGGGAAGTCATGACCAAGAGGAGCTTAAAGAGACAGGATGACTAAAGGTAATGCAGTGTCCCGGGTGGGATTCTGAAACAGAAAAGGGACAGGGGTGAAAACTAAGGAAATCTGAATAAAGAATGGAATTTATTTACTTATTTATTTTTTAAATTGGCAATGATTAAAAAAGTTATTTTATCATTTTGTAAAAATTTAAGTACAGGTACAGTGTGTCAATTTCTGGTGTACGGCATCATGTCCCAGTCATGCATACATATACATGTATTTGTTTTCATATTCTTTTCATTTGAGGTTATTGTAAGATATTGAATATAGTTCCTTGTGCTATACAGAAGAATATCATTGTTTTTTAAATGGAGGTACTGGGGATTGAACCCAGGACCTCGTGCATGCTAAGCATATGCTCTACCACTGAGCTCTACTCACAGAATGGACTTTAATGGTAATGTATCCATTTTAATGTAAGATGTTAATGATAGGGGAAACTGGGTGTGGGGTATGTGGGAACGCTTTGCACTATCTTGATTGTTCTGTAAATCTAAAATTACTCTGGCAGGGGATATAGCTCAGTGTTAGAGCATATGCTTAGTCCTGGGTTCAATCCCTCGTAACTCCATTAAAAAAAAAGCTACTTTAAAATTAAAAGTTTATTAGAGAAGAGAGGAAGACTTTCCCCCTCTTCTTGAGTGGGAGGTCATAATGTCTGAGGCGGAGGCAGCCACCCTCTACCTGCCCAGATGACAACTCACAGCCCTTATCCACTTTGGGCCCATTTGTTGGATTTTTGTAATGGGAGAAAATAAACTTCACTGTTCAAGCTGTTTCAGCCCAGATGTTTTGATCCTTGTGGCTGAACGCATCTCACCAGAAATTCTTCGTATCACTTTAGTGACCCCCTGCTGTGATTTAGCCCTTCACCTCCTTACCTGAGACCTCCCGCTGGCTCCTACACCCTTCTGTCCTAATCTCTTGCTCTCTTCCTTCTCTGCCTTTATTCCGCTCGCACCTCTTCCAACACCCTCAGGCCAGCAACTCTTGCTGTGGTCCCACACTTCCAAGCTTATGCACACTCCATTCCCTCTGCTTGGGAATGCCCACTCCTCCATTTTTATTTCTCGAAGCAAATAACTACCCTGAATCAAGTTTCAGCTCCCCGTGTGTGGTAGGCAGGATTCTCCCGTGTCCCTGAAGATTCCCACCCACCGGTGGACATGGCCTGCAAAACCCTAGGTACTGTGAATACGAGTTGTACTCCTGGGATGAGGTTATGGTGTACACTCGGCTGACTTTAAGTACAGATCATCTGGGTGGGCCTGATCTGATCATATGAACTGTTTAAAAGCAGACAGCTTTCTCTGGCTGGTGGCAACAGAACAAGGCAGAGATTCAACACGTGAGGGGGAATCAGATGTGCAAGAGAGCCTCAATCGCTGGCTTTGAGGATGGACAGGGTCACACGGCAAGGGACGCTGGTGGGCTCTAGAGGCCCGCAGCCAGCTTCCGCTGACTGCCTGTGGGGAAATGGGGGCCTCGATCTTACAACCACAAGGTACTGAATTCTGCCAACAAGGATGAGGTTGGAAGCAGGTCTTTCCTAGTGTCTCCAGGTGAGAACTCAGCCCCATTGACATCTTGCTTTGAGCCTGTCATACTGAAAAGAGAACCCAGCCATGATACTGTGCAAACTTATGCCCTACAGAACAGTGAGCTGGTAAACAGGTGTTGTTTGAAGCCACTACATCTGTGGCAGCTTAAGTTATCCTCTCAGAAGTCTTCCTTCACTCCTTGGTCACATCTGTGACATCTTTCTCTCTGCTTCTGTGGAACCTCAAAAACATCCCTGCTACAGGACAAGTCACTGGGTATTACAATGATTCATTTATCAGTCTGCTCTGCTCACAAGATTCTGAGTTCCTGAGAGGTGATGAGGACCACCACTTGTAACAGCAGGCTCAGTCAGGGCCCGAAGGCAAAGCCAAAAACTATGTGTTAGATGAAGGCCATTCAGGAAAAAAAAAAAAAAGAAAAACCCCAAGGTCACTGATTTGTAATCATATATACTAAAATAACCCCAGATGCCCAAGATTTAATGTCTAAGCAAGAGTCTCACTGAAGTAAAAAGAGAATGGAGAAAAAGAGAATGTGATTAATATACATGCAGGATGTTTCTAAGGAACCAGTGATGAATGAAGAACCCAGGTGTGGTAGGGAGGGAAGGAGTACGCACATCTCCATCTCTAGATTACTTGGTGAACAAATATTTATTGAGTGCCTGCTATGTGATCAGGTCAGGAACTGTGGGAAACAAGTTTAATATTTAAACTTGAAGATTTAAATTCTGCCCAAGCATACTGAGATCCTTTTTTCCCCTCTGTGACATACCAGGGTGGGAATGTTAGAACCAAAAGCAATCTTAAGGACCAACTTTATGTGTACATAAGCTTACAAGTCCTCCACTTTTTAAACAAGTGGGAGCAAACTGATTTTTCTACTTAGTTCTGTATTTTTGAGGTCCTCCAGGAATGGCCCTTTGTGTTGGCGGCCTAATTCTCTGCAGAGCAGATGAACCATTATTTATCAGCTCAGTCTCACAATCACTTCGATTTTCAGGCTTCAACTATTACAAAAACCTGCCAATCAACATCTTTTGTTTCTGCTCCTCTAACTGGGCTCGCGGGTCTTAACAAAAATTCCAAGAAGGGGACCCAGATATTTTGTTCTATCATACCTCCCTCTCCCTCCCTCCCTGCCCCACGGACGTCAGCTCCCTCCTCTAGGGCCCCTGAGTGGGAGCAGTTGCTTACTCGGGGCGGGTGGGTGCCAGCTCTCTCATTTCAACTTCGGGAGTGGAAATGTGGTCTGGAATAGGTAGGAAGGTGGTGGGCTCCACAACGTATCCGGAAACCTAGTAGGCGCTGAAAGAGGGAAAAAACGGCACAGGAAGTTGTAAGGAGTATTCCAGGAAAACAAGAAATGAGGCCGGAAAGATACTTTCTGGATCACAGAAGAGTGGGGTAAAAACAGTCAGAATGCAGCCCAGCCACATCACAGAGGCCTCCCACGCGAGCGCGATGAATTTGTATTTTATCTCGTGGGTGCTGGGGAGTGAACAAAGGATTCAGTGAGAGAGATTCGGGTTTTACACTCTGCCACCAACTCTGGGGGGTGGGTGGGGGGTAGTCATCGCATCTCTCTGGGCCCAGCTTCCCACATCTATTAAACTGAAAAAAGGGATACCTGTTAGGCCGACCTAGAACATCTACAAGAACTAAACAGAACTGTGAAACAGGAGGCCGACCTAAACAGGAGTGGGGGGAGTGCGGGGGTGCTTTACGGTCAGGTAGGTGACAAGCCGACAATAATTTCTTTAGTGCTTCAGAAAAAATTCTGCAGCCAGATCCAAAAATTAAGAGGCAGATGGCTTTTCGCCTGCAAATGACTTGCCATGGACTCGGAGTAGGTGGCAGCCTCTCCTTGCTCCGCTGTCCCCGCTACGCCCGAAGCCCACGCCGGAGACCCTTCTCAGGAACTGCTTTGCAGTCTCGGCGCCGAGAAGCCCGGCAGAAGCCAGGGCACCAGGTGCGTGTGCCAGTGTGTCTGTATGCGTGCGCGAGTGTGTCTGTATGCGTGCGTGCATGTGCACGCTAGCCCTCGGAGCTAGGGCCGGGGCGAGGCGAGACGGTTCAAGAGCCCAGCCTGGGCGGGACGCGGAATCCGCACCGCCAAGAGGGAGCTGGCCACGGGGCGTGCGTGGGCGCAGCGGGCCACTGCGCAGGCGCGGGCACGCCCCCTCGGCCACGGCGCGGCGCTCCCGGCGGGCGCGCGCCCGCGGCGGGTTCCGCTCCGGGCAGACGGAGGGCTGCGCGCGCACGCGCGAGCCGGCCGTGACGTGTGCCGCGCTACGCCCGACGTCACGGTCCGTGTGTAGTGGCGGCCGGGCTGCCCTCCGCAGCGGCGCCTGACGCGGGTGGTGCGCTCGCGGGGTGCGGCGTTCGGGGGTCGTGCGATTCGCGGCGGCGGCGTGGACGACGACGACCAGGAGGTCCGGCGCCTCCAGCCGCGGAGTCGCCGCTCCCTTCCCTTCTCCGGCCTCTGGCGGCGCCTGGCCCGCGGCTTCCTCCTTTCCTGCCCAGCTTCCCGCGGGCCTCGGGGCCGCGGCGGCGAGAAGCACCGAGGGGCACCGAGAGGCCCCCGCCGGCCGCCGCAGTCCACACGCCCGCCACCCCGCCCGCCCCGGGCTCCATGTGAAGGAGGGCCGGGCCTGGCCCCTCGGCCCGAGTCCGACTCCTCGTGCGCCCCTCCGACCCCTAGGGGCCCGCGGCCTCCCCGGACCGGGGGGGCGCGGTGACAGGCCGCGCGGGGGCGGAGGGGTGGGCCTGCGGCTCCCTGGGTCCCCGCGGAGCGGCCGGTACGTACGTGCGTGGGTGTGGGGGTGTGGGGGGCGGGGTGTGGGTCTGGCGGGGGCGGGGGCGCGGGCTGGACTAGGGGAGGGGTCCGCTCGGCCTGTGCGCGGCCGCGGGGGCGGAGATTTCGCTAGGTGGTTGCCCCGCTTCGGGTGGGCGGGCCCCGGGCCCCCCGCATCCTGTCCTGAAGTCCAGGTCTGAGCGAAGTGGACTTCTGGGCGGTGTAGCTGTCAGACACGTACTCTGCAGGGATTTTAGAAGGACGATCACCCCTGGTCCCCGCGGGAAGCAGAAATGTTACGTGCAGTAAGCGAGAAAGTGCTTGTCTCTGCACTGCTACATCGCGGTGTGCTATTGATGAGGGTCGAGTCCCTTTCTCTTACAGACCGTTTAGCTAGTTGGCACTTACCGCGCGCGTATCTGTCGTGCGTTGTCTCACTTCACCTCGGGCTAGTGAGGTGGGTACGTATCTCCCCATTTTACAGATGAAAACATTGAGGCTCAAATTAAGGAACTTGCCCAAGGTCATGCAGCTGGGTAATCCGGAAAAGCCTTGATTCGAATATGATGTCTTTTTCGTAGAGTTTTGTGTCTGGGTCTTGCAAACATAAATATAAGGGAAATGAGAATAGCTGGAGAATTTCTTCTTGGGAGTAAATTCTAAATACATAGGTAGAGTTTACTTGCCCCTAACGTAGGCTGTTCGATGTGTTTTGCTGCAGCCTAGCCAAATGATTTTCTTGGCTTTTTTTTGTATTATTACTTTTCAGAGGTGACTCCAAGCACCTTCATCTTTTTTTGCAGTAAGACTGACTGAACAGATATGTCTCTTCTTATCAAAAAGAAGAATATATTTGGTAAAACCCCGTATTTCTTGAAAAGTGATAATTTTACTTGTGCAGTTTATTCTTGATGCACACAGGGAACTCGCAGTTGGGTTATTTGCTTGAGATTTCCTCATTGCAAAATTTGTTGCTGGATTATGTGGCAATGGCAACACGCTTAGTAATTCGTGCATTAACTTATGCAATATTTCTGAGCAGAGTGACAAAATTTAATGCGTAGGACATTGTAAAAAGTTACCATTTAATGGTGTGATTTTTTTTCATTTGTAGGAAGTAATCAGTGTTTATGAACTAACTGAAATCTTCATTTTAGCATTGGCCTATGCTATTTCTTTGATTATGCTTAGGGAAAAAGTAAAGAGCCTTTCTGTTTCTCTTTCTAGAAGAAAGTGTTGGTGAATTATTTTAAGTAATTGAAACTTCATGCATAGTTGTAAATGTTTAAGAAATCTATTGATGCCCAGTTGTAGTACTGTATAATTTTCTTTAGTATATTGCCAGGTTTAAGAAAATTTGTAGTAGAATGTCTTTGTAATGTCTGTAGGGAAAAGTCGAGTGACGTTTCACAGATTGATCTGTTGTTTGGTGAAAATGTGAGCATGTTGAGTCTTGTTGAATTATATTGAATATGCTCTCCATGCATCTCTTTTGAAAGAACTAGCTGTTAAAAGATCTATCCTAAATAATTGGATTACATTATAGATTCAGTCTTTAAGCAGTTTTTGATGGAGCTTTCACACCTAGTTTACCTTATTGCTACCAAAGGGTAAAATGTATTTAATAGATGCTGTATTAAAATGAGGTCATGTTTGGTTCTCGACCGTTCCCACAGGTTTGGTTTCAGGTTGATTTTTTTTTTTTTCCTTGGAGTTGGCGCTCTCTATGTTCCCCACTGCCCACCCCAAACTCAGCCCCAACTTTTTATTATGAAACAATTTCAAGCACGCAGGAAGTTGGTAATAGTGAACATCCTTGTGATGACCCTCTTAATTCATTTGTTGACATCTTGCCATGTTTGCTTTATCTATAAATATGTGTGTATTATTTTTGGCCATACCACTTAAAACTAAGCTGTAGACCCTAAATATGTTGACTTGCATTTCCAAAATATGGGCATTTTCTTACATAGCCAAAATACTAGTATTAATAATTTTCTCTTTCTTTTTTTAAAAAATGTTTTTATTTAGGTGTAGTTGTTAATTTTCTTGGTTAATATTTTTATTGATAATTTGTTAATAGTTTCTTACTAATAACTTCTTAATATAATCTAATATCCATCCAAATTTAAATCTCTCCATATGTGCTGAAAGGCTTTTTACATCCAACCTCACCAGACCAGGATCCTATCAAGGTTTTTATTGCACTTGGTTGTTAAGTCTCTTCGATCTTGCCTAATCTGGAACAGCCTCACCTCCCCGTTTTTAAATGATGTTGATTTTTTTAAGAGATGAAGCTAGTTGTATAAAATGAATTACATTCTCAATTTGTCTGATTTGTTTCCCCTGGTGGTGTCATTTAGCATGTTTCCCTATTCCCCCGTATTAGCTAACTGTAAGCTAGGTTTAAGGGGTTGATTAGTTTCAGATTAAATATTTTGGGCAAGAATAATTACTGTGTTGCTGTATACTTTAAATTGCTTCCCATTAGGGGGTGTACATTGGCAACCCCTATTATTTGCGATGCTAAATCTGATCACTTGGTTATGGGGATTAAGGTGAGGTTTATTTTCCCCACTGCAATTAGCAAGTAGTCTGGTATGATAAATTACCACTGTAGTGCTAGCATGTTCTCCAATAATCTTTCACCTAATTGTTGTAGCATCTATTGCTGATCCTTGTCAAACTAACTTTTGACTTTAAGTGTTAACAATCTTTTGTTGGTCTACAGATAGTAACAAAATCATAGGAATTGTAAAAGTATTTGATTCAGCTATGTTAATCACGTTCTGATTTTGAGGATTTTTAATTATGAATTCAAGGTGTCCACTGTTACGAATAAAAGAAACCTGGCTTGAGAAAAATGGGAAAAACTCAATTCCTTTTTTCTCCTAAATTTTCTCTCAAGGAGTGTGTTTAAGTTTTTCTTAGCTAATATCTGTTGCACAGGAATAGCCAGAAATATAATGAAGGAAGGGTGGCTTTCCCAAAAAACATTTTGAGAAAACTGACTCTTTTCTGGTGTAATGCCAGGAGCACAGGGCTGAAAGTCAGAAGATCTAAACTCTGTCCTGATTCTACCGCTATATGAAGTTCAGGAATTACAAGATTTTTACCTTCCCTCTGTGTTCTTATGTCATAATGATTAAGTCAGTAAACATTTGTGAATTTCTGATTAGATGTGTTGGTTCATTTAAGGGACAAATCTCATTTTAATTAAGCCAGATAGAAATATGTCAAATACATGTAATATAAAATTGAATTTATTTCACAAGAAATTAACTGATACTTAGTAGGAGATTGTTTTAAAGAAGGGTTCATAATAGGATTCACTTAAGTAACACCTTCTCTCATTTAAAATATGATTTAAATTGCAAATCAAAACTATAGTGAGGTATCACCTCACACTAGTAGGAATGGCCATGATTAAAAAGTCCACAAACAATAAATGCTGGAGAGGGTGTGGAGAAAAGGGAACCCTCCTACACTGTTGGTGGGAATGTAGTTTTTGGTACAGCCACTATGGAAAACAGTGTGGAGATTCCTCAGAAAACTAAAAGTAGACTTACCATATGATCCAGCAATCCCACTCCTGAACATGTATCTGGAGAAAACTCCAATTTGAAAAGATACCTGCACCCCAGGGTTCATAGCAGCGCTATTTATAATAGCCAAGACATGCAAGCAACCTAAATGTCCATCAGCAGATAGCCGGATAAAGAAATTATGCCCCCCCCCCACACAGATGCACACACGCACAGTGGACTACTGCTCAGCCATGAAACAATGAAATAATGCCATTTGCGGCAACTTGGGTGGACCTAGAGATTATCATACTAAGTGAAGTAAGTCAGATAAAGGCAAATACCATATGATATCACTCATAGGTAGAATCTAAAAAATGATACAAATGAACTTACAAAACAGAAACAGACTCATACACATAAAAAACAAATTTATGGTTATCAAAGGGGAAGGGGGAGATAGCAATAAAGAGTTTAGGATTAGCAGATACAAACTACTATATATATAAAATAGATAAACAATGCCCTGCAGGCCTAAGGGTCATTTTTTGCCCCTTCATGTCAAGATTTAAAAAAAAAATCTCAGAATAATTTGTCTTATTTTTGATGGTTTGAAAAAAAATTAAGTAAATAGATAAACAAGGTCCTACTGTAGGGTACAGGGAACTATTCTATATCTTATAATAATCTACAATAACCTTTAATGAAAAAGAATCTGAAAAAGAATATATACGTGTAAAACTGAATCACTATTCTGTACACGAGAAACTAATACAACATTGTAAATCAACTATACTTCAATTTAAAAAAGTATGATTTAATTCATGAAACAGTTTACATGAAATTTTTCCACATGTCTCCTGTAAATTAGGTTCAACTGTATATATATGGAAATTTAAAAACTTTTCCCTTATTCTTAAGTGTTGTGTGAGGTATATCTCTCTACATACACACACAAACATTTATTATAAGAAACATGTTTGTATAATTTTGTCTTTTGGATATCCCTGGGGTTCATTGGCTGACTGCATTTTCAGCGGTTAATCACATATTTGCTTTGTAACATCTCTTGTAATTTGCCTTTATTGTTACTTAACCCTTAGGTTGTTGTTTAATATTTTTGTTATACATGTTTTGTCTTCCCAACTGACAGAGGAGGATACAGGTAAAATCTGCTTAGGGGTTCCCCCTGTAATTAGCTCACCACCTTTCTTATGAATGCTCAAGAGTGTTTTGCTTGCAATTCACAGTACCATAAATTAAAAAAAAAATTTATAAACTTAGGAAGGTTTTTCTAGAGATAATTCTTCCCCTATTTGTGCACTTAGTCATTTAGTATGGACTTTAATAAAGACAAATTAAAAGAATAGTTAAAGATACGATTTTGTCAGTATTCTTTTGATAATTCTCAGGTTGGGTCCAGTCATCGCTACTGCCTCGGGCAGAACGCTCCCTGAGCACTCTGCCCCTGCCTCTGCCACTGCTCTCCCCACAGGGCGCTGTGGTTGTCTCTGGGTCCTGTGCTAGGAAGTTACCTCTTCAAGGACCCAGGCAGTATTTTGTCAATTTTGGTGCCCCAGCACCGAGCACAGTGCCTGTTGCCAACAAGTAGGGACTTGACAGACAGAAGAAATCTCCTGTTCCAGTGTTCTAAGATTCTTAAAAGATGTGCCTACCTGAGTTGAGCAGGGTGGGGAAGTTCAGTATTTCCATATGTCCAGGAGAAAGTCAAGTATTTTGAACAGCTCTACCACAGAGGCAAGGCAGTGGGAAAGGTTTTGAAAATTATTTTTGAAAATTATTAATAGGAGCCAGTGAGAAAATGTGTGATGATATCTATTTATTATTTTTAGAAACCTTTTGGAACAGATCTGCAGTTTAAGGTGAAAATAGTTTTTAATTGTTTCTGGGCTATTATTTAATAGTAGTTAAATGCTCCCAAGTCATATTTTATTTTAGATTTGTGACTTGAAGATGCTTCATTATCATTATTTGATAAGTTTGTGATTACCCTAAGTGTGACTGTGTTGGCACATTTTAATGGTATTTGTGGAGTTTTAACCCAAAATATTTTGTTCTTTTAATATGATAAGGAAATGAGACCAATGTCCTCTGATTCAATTTAAGGAGAGATTAATATGATTTATACAATAGCTTTAATGTATTTTTAAGTCAGTTTAGGCATTTTTAAGTAGCCTGTTGATTCCTTTTTAAAATTAGTAATATTTAATTATACTATGACATAATGTGTGAGAACAGTATGTCAGACAGTATTTACAAACTTTCTGATTTGCTTAAATACTGTAAGGAAACAAGAGAAGGTATCCTAGCCTTAGTGTTGAGAAAGGTCTGTTTTGATAAATGGTGCAGCATTAACCATCTGGTCTGAGAGCAGTACCTGGCCGCATTCTAGTGACTTCACCTCCAGACCACAATGTCCTTGCATATATAAATCCTGCTGCGTGATTTGAGAAAAGGTACATTAGTTATATGTTGTGAGACCATGTAATGTATACTAATCAGCATCTCAAAGTTATGTCCCATTGTCATGGACTGTTGCGTACTGCCTTAGGGTTAGAAGGTTTACTCAGGGATGTTCCTGACGGGTTTCTTGCCTAGAGTTTTCCTGACGTGAGTACCACAAACTACAACCTATATTCCATGCTGTTTATTGAACAATGATGGTAGGTAGGAAGCCTGAGTTCAGTCTTAAATCTACTGTTAATTAGAAATAGACTGACAAAGTAACTTAAACACTTCTAAATTTGAAAAAGTTGCCCTAGCTGACTTCTCAAGGACCTGCCTAGCCTGTGATTCTGTGAGACCCACATCATAACAGAAAATAGTAAGGAGTTAAGAGAAATTTAAATTTTCTTGCTTGGGAGGTTGTTAAGATGAGAACAGTCCGGGGAAGATTTTTTACAGGGCAGCATTTGGAAAATAAATAGCTCTGTTTAAATGTGATTAATGTGTCAGAATGAGATCTTCTACTTAAAGGTACTTTATAGCCAGGTACATTGTGTTGAACTGTGCTTGGCCTATAGCAGGCTCTCAGTTAATGCTTGTTGAGAGAGTGAATGAATAACTTCAGGACTGATGTGACAGAAATCAGAATCACTTGTGGGACACTTTAGTGATAAAATCCAAGATAGTAAGAATTGAACCCTAGAAAATTACAGAAGAACTGTATTATTCTCATGTTATGAATGGAGGAACCAAGACGAATGAAATATGTTTTTAGAAATACTTTTGCCTAAAAAGGAGAGAAGATCTTTTTGGAAAAGAAAGAAAAATATTGGAAAAATTATACTTGCAGTCTTTTATGTCCACTAGAAATTAGTTAGGGAGATACTTGGATAAGCCCAAAATGATTACATTAAAAATGAAGCTTCAATACTTTCCAATGGAAAAAACATTTTGTACAAACCACACATCAGCACTTTTTTCCCCCCAGCATCTTTTTGTATTGTTCTTCTTATTTCTCCAACCTCACATCTCTAACCAAAGCATAGAAGTACCCTAACTGTTTTTAGCTTATTTTGTTCTTAGTTACTACGTAGGTATTGACTTTCATTAATCTGATACTCTAGCATTTTCTCTCATTTAAATCTTGCTCTTTTGTGAAAGGGATCTTTAGAATGAGGGACACCAGCTTGTTTTCAAAGATGGGCATCTCAGAACTGATAAAAGTCCTGATTGGAGGACTGAGTGACTCCTATTTGGTTGTGTAAGAAGATCCCAGAAGGAAAAGTTGCAAAGATTTGTCAGTAGGTTGAGGGGAGGCTTGATTAGTTAGATTAGGGTTCAGTCACAGAAGCAGAACTGCTGTGCTATTATGGAATAAGGGGTTTATAAAAGGAGGAAGACCTTACACAGTTATGGGAGAGACTCGGAAACGTGAATCTGTAAGGGGAATTGGTAGGTCAGAGAGAAGTCACTAATTAGCCTTCCTGAAGCAGTGGTGCAGTGGGCAGGTCAGAGTTTGCAGGTGAATCTGAGAAGCCAGGTGTGCCCAGCTGCTGGAGTGGGACCACACAGTAAAGCTGGTGGAAAGTCTATGGAAAGCTGATAACTCTGCATAGCTACCTTTTCTGTGGTCTTCAGTCAGCTTTTGGTGATGACCCTGAGGTTGCTGTTTGGTCGGCAGGATTGGCAGTCAGGAAGAAGACTTGCATGCAGTGCTGGGGAGAGCAGAGACACGGTGGAATCTGCTGGCCACTCTGTTGGTCTAACACGCATGATCTTCAGAGAGTAATTTCCTTTTTCAGAAACAGTGTGGGAAGAGAATTCTGGGAAATGTAGTGTGAACTTAACCACGTTGATGAGGTACAGACTGCCACAGCAGGTGAGAGTGAGGGACGGGGAACCACAGTGGGGGATGTGATAGTTGTGGGAGTCCATAGTGATGTTTTGTAGGTCTGCGTTCATCCTACTGTGAGAGAGCGAATTCCTTAAATTCTCCAAGCTGTCTTCTTCCTCTGTGAAATGGGGAGATAGTGTCTACTTTATGGCATTATTGTGAGGATTAAATGAAACGTTTGTAAAGCATTTAGTGGAGTGTCAGCAGTGCAGACTATTATAAGTAGTAGCCTATAGTAGTAGTAGTGATTGTAGCAGTAATAAGAGGGCTTGAGAAATAGAAAGGGTGTGTTTTGAAAAGGGAGGGGAGGAGTGGGGAGAAGATGAATGGAGGTAAGAATGAAGAAGAAGTCCTGTGTTTGAGAAGGTTACAGTCTGGCTGCATATAAAATGGTTAGGAAACTGTTAAGGGAATGTCTTTTAAGAAAGTTAACTGCCGTGATGAGTGGAGAGACAGTGCTGTCATTCCCGTGTGGCCAAGGTTAAGCGATAATGTATGTGAAATTGCTAGTACACTGGCAGTCCGCAGAGGTTAATTATTTTCCACTTCTTATCATTTATAGAAGGAAAGATGGCCAGGTAAAGGGGATAGGGAAGGCTTAAGCTGTGTCCTTAAAAGGTGGTTTAGACAAGTTGAAAAAAGGGAGGAAGGATTTCAGACAGCGGAAATAGGAGGAGGCATCAACAAGGCACGCAGGACTTCGTTAACACAACTCAGTAGCTGTTGACCCTACTCTTTGCTTTTGGTAATCCATTTGTAATCAGTTTCTGGAGATTGTGTTTGCTCCTGCTTGGGCCAGTTGCCCACCTCTGGACCATTATGTTGTGGGACCACACTGAACTGATTTGGTGGCTCTCAGTAATCAAGTGGGTGGTGGAGGTGCTGGTGGTAGGAGGGACAGGCTTCCAGAAGAAGGCCACTGTAAGCGAGGGGAGGGTGTGGCTCAAATGGTAGAGCCCATGCTTAGTGTGCATGAGGTCCTGAGTTCAGTCTCCTGTACCCTGTCTGAAAAAAATAGATAAACCTACCCCCCGCCCCCCAAAAAAAGAAAGAAAAAGACTGGCCAGAAATCAGAAGAAGGCCACTGTGGATGACTCACTGCCTTTGTTATAGTCGCTCAGTAGCAGTATTCTGCTTCTTTTCAGTTATTCGGGTTAAGCATTTTACTCTTTTTATATAATTAATATTTGTTTAGGTTTGCCATGTTTACCAAATTCTTACTAGTTTTTGTTCTCCTGGAATCACTTTCCATCTTTTTGAAGTATATCCTTTAGAAGTTCCTCCACCAAGGGTCTGTTGGTGATAAACTATGATTTTTGTTTGTCGGAAATCTTTAGGTCTTATTCTTAAATAGTATTTCAGTTGTGCGTGAAAATCTAGATTGGTGGTTATTTTTTTCCTCAGCATTTTTTCTTTTTCTCTTTCTTCCTCAGCATTTTGAAGATGTTATTCCATTTCTGTTTCTTGCCATGATGTAATCAGACCTAAAAGGCTGTATGGGTGTTTATTAATGATAATTTTTTATGTTGTTTATTAGAGAGTATGTAATTGACTCTTGAATGGAAGTATTCATATTGGTTTTTCTTTTTTCTTTCTATTTTGATTTTTAAATTCACTGAATATTGAAAATCTTAGGAATGTCAGAGGAAGTCAGTAAAATAAACCTTTAATAAATCTATCTAGTTTTAGTTGTTCCTGTGCACCGTTATTACTGAAATGTTTGGCTACCTTCTCTGGGTTAGCACTGAAGACGAACAGATTAATTAATCATTGTTTCTCTTATCATAGGGCTCCATTCTGGTGGGGGAGGGAGACAGGCATATTAAGGTGACCTCATAATTTGTTGTCCAAACTGGGCCACTTATGAGAGTGAAAGGAAGGCTGTTTTGATAACTATCCTGGAGCAATGAAAATAAATGGGAACTGTCTTTAATAAACTGGGACATATGATTTATCCCACATATGTGAAAATGAGTATGATACAGTGAAGTACGTACAAAGTACCATGGGAATATTATAAATAATGTATTATAAAATATAAAAATTATGTTAAATACAAAAGTGTAAGTAATATTCAGATACCAAAGCTATATTTAATTAAGTAATGATAGCAGTAGTACTTTTGATCTTACTGGAATGAAGAATACCTAGATGTCAGCTTAGCATAGTGAATACATAACAAAAGCCACAGTTGGCAAAAATATTTTAAGAAATTCCAAATTGAATATGTAGGAGATCATGTCCAGAAATGGGGGAAATGGGGTGCAAAGTGCTGAGTTACTTAATTGGAAAAAGTTAATGGGAAATTAAGTTAATTGGAAAAGGTTTCATGAATAAGTTGTTTCGAGATGAATGTTAGAAGTAAGAATCCCTAAAGAGGAGGGAGAAATGGGTATTCAGAAGGTGAACAGAAGCGAAGCCTCAGGAAGTGAGGGGGACGGGGGTGTCTATCATGTCCGGTGGGGAAAGCAAGTAGATTAGATTGACTGAAGCAGATGTGTGCTGTTATGTTGTGTTTGTAAGGAGATTCAAATAAGAGGCTTGTTTATTTAAGGTATTTGTTAATGGTATTTGTTAATGGTTTACAAAGTGCTTTTAGGTGCTGTGAGAGATATAAAGATATGTAAGTAATATTTCCTGCCCTCCAGGAGCTTACGGTCTAAATGAAGACACAGCCATATAACTTTTTTAAAATCATGAAATGAAAGGGATTATGGGAATTGGTTTGGTGAGCATTGGTTAGCTTTGGAGTTTTATGTTGGAGTTTGAGGTCCTGGCAGCATGTACTGACTTTAGAGTTCTGACTGAGAAGGACTGTGTTTGATATTATTTGGGAGTTTTGATTTATATGATAAGCAATATAAAGTGTTCGATTCCCACCAGCAGAATGAGTGTGGCTAATATAATCCTATTTTGACTGTGACTTTGGTCATGATTTTATTATGCCAGTATAAGATATATGTATTTGCTTACTTTTTAAACTTTGGATAGATTTTAGAACTGTAGAAAGACATTAGTATTTTAGATTTTGGTATTTTGTCTTTTTTAAAATCCAGGGGGTTAGTGATGGGAGCATGTCTCATACAGTAGGCGTGTGTTAAGTGTTGGTTGAATAAACAAATGAGAGGCAATATAATGTAGCATGTAAGAGTAGATTCTAAGCAAGATTGTCTGGGTTCCAAAGCTCAACTTAATAAAGTTAGCTCTTGTTATTGTTTTTTTTGAGTGTTCACTATGCTCTAGTATTATTCAGAGTTCTTTACAAATAATATTGCATATAAGCCTTATTATAATCAAATGAAGTAGACACAGTTTTGTCCTCATTTTATAGATGGGGAAATGGGCATTATTGTCATTCTTGTCATTCTTGTCAGTGAATTTTGAGTGACACTTTTGATTAAACAGTTAGGAGTTTTTCTCTCTGGTGCCTGATAGAAATACCAGGGAGTGACAGTCAGGGTACAAATATTTTGTCTGCACCAGCCTGTAGTGATTTGAGAGTTTTTAAAAAGCCTAAGTTTGCTAGAGTATTGATTTGCTAATAACTATTAACTTGTTTAATTTTCATGGGAATCTGGTGATGATTATACTTGTAGAAACCTTCCTATTACAGTGTGGAAACTAAGGTAAAGAGAGATTGAGTCGTTTGGCCAAGATCACGTAGCCAGTAAGTAAGTGGCAGACACAGGTTTCAAACCCAGGCACTTTGGCTCCACAGACTGAGTTCTTAACCACTGCGCTTGGTGTTTTTATTTTTATAGGGAGCATGACCCATTCAGAATTAAACTATGGGTGAGTATGAAGTAATGTTACAGGTCATAAATGCATTGTTTTTGTGTAATACCTTAAAAAGGAGACAAATCAGAATTTGCTTTTGAGTTTAATCTGCTTTGTCTCTGAGCTGTTTGGAGGAAGAAAAGGCAACTGGTATCTATTAAGTTAGACTATGTCAGTTATTTGTGTTAGTGCTATACGTATTATCTTATTCTGCACTTAAAGCAAACCTGGAGTATGAGCTCTGATATCTTCATTTCATAAACAAGAACATAGATACTTGGACTGTATTCAGAATAGCCGGAGCTTTGAACTCAGGTCCCTGTGTGACTCTAAAACATCCTTCTACAATATTCTGCTTCCCAAGGAAATGTGAAAACTCAAATTTGATTTGTCAGATAAACTGCATATTCTTTTTGAAATGTCAATTCAAGAAATGATAAAACGTTTTATTAACTAAAAAATCTTTTAGAACTTCATAATGGAAAGGAAGCAAATGCATCCAAAATATGATGATTATCATGACAACAGGGATCACTGGATGGAAATTAGATTTTTCTCTGCCTTTCTGAGGATGTGCAGGCCTGTTTACAAATGATTGCCACTTTATATGAGAGTGGCCATTTAACCAGTTTGAAGTTACATTAGATTTAGGGCTATGAAGTTATTAAGAATTAACCAAATTTATTGCATCTAGGTAAATATTTTTTAATCATTCTAGGAGGCTATATATTTATTGTTATTACATATGTCATTTCTTAAAATGTTTTGGGAACACTTAAAATTCTCTTTAAGTTTGACTTTTATATGGTATTTAGTAGATAATATGTACAAAGTTCAGAAACTATGAAAAGATACTCAGTGAAAGTTTCCCTCCCCAGCCACTCAGTTCTTAACCAGAAGTGACTAATGTCACTAAGGAAATACTCCTTTGAAATTGTCTTCAGAATTTTTGAATACCTGAAATTGGAATATATCTGATAAATGATGGAAGATTTTATTTTATTTTTTAGAGTCAGAATTCATTCATAGTCTGGCAAATAGTGGCGCTACCAGTCTGGGTAACATTTTTAAAAATCAAAAGCAAGGGGTATCTGGCAGGTAATGAGACTTGTATTATAAATTGGTTTAAAGTCAGTGGTCAGAATTGCAGTGCTAGTAGCATTATCGAATAAAATTTGTAGTTTGATGTAATTGACAGACTACACATTTAAAGTATGTACTTGGTAAAATAGAACACATGAATATACCTGTGAAACCATCACCCCATCAAGATTGTATACATATCCATCACCCGCAAAGCTTCTTCATGCCCTTTGGTAGTCCCATCACTGTCTTGCCCCTTTCAGTTGTCCCTAGGCAGCCGATGATCTGCTTTTTGTCACCATGAATTATTCACCTGGTGATGGACATTTCAATTTCCAATATGGGATGATTACACATAAAGCTGCTATGAACATTTGTGTACAAATATTTTTGTGAACATATGCTTTCATTTTTCTTTAGTAAACACCTAGGAGTGGAATGGGTAGGTGATAAGAATTTGCCAACTGTTTTATAAAGTGGTTGTACCATTTGACATTCTTACCAGCAATGTGCATGTTTTCCTTGTACAAAAATCCTTGCCAACACTTCATATGGCCATTCTTTTGGAATTTCATTTTTTTTAAACCCTCCTTTCTGAAGATGAAAACGAGAGAATTTTACTTTTTTTTTTTTGAGTAGTTTTAAGTTTACAGAAAAATTGGGCAGAATTGCCATATACCCCTCCCCCTCCCACTTTCCCCTATTCTTAACATTTTGCATTAGTGTGATACATTTGTTATATTTGATGAGCCTGTATTGATACATTCTTATTAATTGAAGTCTATAGTTTACGTTCATTTTTTGTGGTGTTCATTTTATGAGTCCTGACAAATGTATAATGACATGTATCTACTGTTATTATGGTGTCATATAGAATAGTTTCACTGCCCTAAAAACCTCCCGTGGTCTGCCTATACTTCCCTCCCTCCCTGGCTGCCATTGGCAGCCACAGATCTTCTGCTGTCTCCATAGTTTTGCTTTCTCTAGAATGTCATATGGTTGGAATCATCCAGTATGTAGCCTTTTATTTCACTTAGTAATATGTATTTAAGGTTCCTCCATATCTTCTTTATGGCTTGAGAGCTCATTTCTTTTTAGCACTGAATAGTATTGTGTTGCCTGGATGTATCAGTTTATTTCTCCACTGGCTTAAAAAAAACAAACAAACCATGATGACTCTCATAGCTGTATGGGGGCTTGGAGTGAAAATAGGCTGGTTAGATGGGCAGGTGTTGCAGTAATCCATGCAAGAGATGATGATTGCTTAGAATGGAGTGGTAGTGGTGGAGATACATATTTTTAAAGAAGAGCTAACAGGATTTGCTGACGAGTTGGAATGTAGAATGAAAATTCTGAGAGGAATCAAGGCTACCCCTAAATTTTTGTCTTGAACAGCTAGAAAAATAGAGGTGCTTTTTTGATGAGATAGTGAAGACTTGGGAGGAATAGTAATGCTTGTATTTTTTGAACTTTATTCTTATTTAAAATTTTTTCATTAGAAATAAATTTAAGCTCCAGAAGTTGCAAAATGGTTATAAAGAAGTTTTTTTTCTGATAATTTGAGAATAAGTTGCCAGCATGAGGCCCCTTCATCCCAGAACACTTTAGTTTGTAATTGCTATCAGAAGGGGCATTTTCTTAGATATCCAGAATGCAACCATCAGAATCATGAAGTTAACGTGGATAGAATAGTATATTCTAATCCACGGAACCCATTCAGATTTTTGCCAGTGGTTCCAATAATGTCCTTTTTAGCAAGACAGTTCAATCAACGATCATATTTTTGTATTTAGTTGTGTCTCTTTAGTGTTTTTCCATCTGGAACAATTCTGCCATGTTTCCTTGACTTTCATCATCTTCACAGTTTTGAAGTTTGTAGAGTAGTTAACTTTCAAAATATTCATCAGTTGGGGTTTGTCTAATGCTTCCCCTGTGATTCAATTTAGGTTACATATTTTTGGCAGGAATATCATAGAGGTGATGTGTTAGTTTTTGCCATGCATCCTATCAGGTGTGACTGATTTTAATTTGCCCATTACTGGTGATCTTAATATTGATCATTTGACTAAGTTTCCTGCCAGATTTCCACACTAAAAAAAAGGTACTTTTTTCCTTTATAATTACTAAATATTTGGGGGAAGGTATTTTAAGACTGAGTGTCTCATGCCTCATCACTTCACCCACTAGTTTCACCATTCATTGATTTTTCTTGGCCAAATTATTACTATTCATGAATGCCAAATAATGATCTTGTAATTTCATTATGTTATTGTAATTCATTACTTTACATTCAAGCACCCACGCTCCCATTTGTTGATTCATTTTTCAGTAATGTCTCTGTGTACTCATGGATTCCTTTTTTATTCAGTGGGTTGTTGTAATCTATCAATTATTTGTTTTGAAGCTCAAATTGTCCCATATTTAGCTAGTGCGAGCTCCTTCAAGGTGGTTCTTGTGTCCTTTTGACATGTCTTGTGATTCTTTGTATACTTTCTTTCTGACACAGTAAGATGTTCCAGGCTCATCTTGCACATACATCCATATTTTTAAGGAGCCCTCATTCTTCTTAGTGAATATTGGTATTTAGAAACCAACATCTTGTGGGTGCATTCATTGTGAGGAGGATGTCACTGCTTCCAGGTCTCAGTAGACAAAGCTATAAAACATATATAGGTATAAACGTGTGTGTGTGTACACAACTGTATCTGTTTCATTTCCCTGATGACTAATTGTATTAAGCGTCTTCTTGGCCAAGTGCTTATTGACTGTTTTTGTATCTTCTTTGGAGGACTGTCTTTTGAAATCCTTTGTTCATTTTATAAATGGATTAGTTGTCTTATTATTATTATTATTGAGTTGTAATAGTTCTTCATACCTTCTGTATACTAGACCCTTATCAGATATATAATTTTCAAATATTTTCTGCCGTTCTTTGGGTTGTCTTCTCACTCTCCTGTTGGTGTCCTTTGATGCATAAAATAATTTAATTTCAATGAAGTCCAGCTTATTTTTTCACTTGCTGCTGCTTTTGGTATTCCATTTAAGAAACTATTGTCTAAGGTCATGAAGGCTTTTATAACTCTATTCCCTTCTAAGAGTTTTCTAGATTTGGCTTTTCCATTTAGTCTTTGATCCATTTTTGAATTAATTTTTGTATATTGTGTGATGTAGGGGTCCAACCTGTTGCTTTAGCATGTGGATATCCAGTTGTACAGCACCATTTATTGAAGACCATTATCTTGGCAGCTTCGTCAAAAACCATTTGACTGTAGATGTTTGGGTTATTTCTGGACTCTCAGTTCTATTCTACCAGTCTCTATCCTTAGGTCAGTACTTACACTGTTTTGATTGCTATAACTTTGTAGTCATTTTTAAAATTAGGAAGTGTGAGTCTTCCAACTTTATTTTTCTTTTTTATTATTGTTTTGGCTATTCAGGGCCCCTTGTAGTTCTTTATGAATTGAAAGATCAGCGTTTCCATTTCTGCCAAGAAAGGCCATTGGAATTTTGATAGAGATTGCATTGAATCTGTAGATCACTTTGAGAGTTTGCCATCTTAAAAATATTTTCTTCCAGTCCATAAACATGGGATATCTTTCTGTATGTTTAGAACTGTTTCAATTTCTTTCAGTGCTTTATAGTTTTTAGTGTACAAGACTTGTTTATTTTTTGTTAAATATATTCCTAAGTGCTTTATTATTTTGATGCTGTTATAAATGAAATTTATTTCTGAATTTCATTTCTGTATTGTTCATTGTCAGTGTATAGAAATACAGTTAATTTTTGAGTGTTGATCTAGTATCCTGCAACTGCCCTGAATTCATACATTAGCTCTAAGATTGTTTTTGTGAGCTTCTTAGATTTTCTGTATATAAGACTGTCACCTGTGAATTGGGATAGTTTTACTTCTTACCCAGTCTAGATTCCTTTTATTTCATTTTCTTGCCTCATATTCTGTCTGGAACCTCCAATACAGTATTAAAAATGAGCAGCAAGACTGGACATCCTTGTCTCTGATCTTAGCGGGGACATGTTTGGTTTTTCATCGTTAAGTATGATGTTAGCTGTGGGTTTTTCATGGGTGCCCTTTATCAACTGGAGGAAATCCCTTCTCTTAGCCTTCTGAGTATAAAGGCAGATTTTAGCACTTGCATTTTCTATGTCTGTTGAGATGATCATGTTTTTTTTTTTTTTTTTTTTGCTTTTATTCTGTAAGTGTGGTTTATTACATTGACTTTTGTATGCTGAACCTACCTTTTTTGGGATATATTCTACATGTTCATGATGTATAATCCTCTTTTTTAATGTTCTTGATTAGGTTGCTAGTGTTTTGTTGAGAATTTTTCTATATTTGCAAGGATGTTGATCCGTAATTTTTCTTCTTGTAATGTCTTTGGTTTGGTTATCAGAGTACTACTGGGTTTAGTAATCTCTCTTTCTTGCTCTTAAAAAAATATATATATTGGTGGTAATTCTTCCTTAAATGTTTTAAGCCATTTTCTGTAGGTCTTTTTGTTTGTGAGAAGCTTTTTATTTCTAATGCAATTTATTTCATCCAGGTGATCTAATTTGTTGATGTGCAGTTGTTCATAGTATTCCCTCATCCTTTTTATTTTTGTAAGGTTAGTAGTAATTCTCCTTTAATTCCTGAGCTTAGTTATTTGTATCTTCCCTCTTTTTTTCTTGGTTAATCTAGCTAAAAATTTGTCAGTTTTATTGATCTTTTCAAAGAACCAACTTTTTGTTCCATTGATTTAAAATTTTTCTATTTTATTTTTATTTTCTAGTTTGTTTCCACTCTAATCCTTACTGTTTCCTTTCTTTTGCTTGCTTTGGATTTAATATGTTCTTATTTTTTTCAGTGTCGTAAGGTAGAAGGTTGTGTTATTGAGTTGAGATCTTGCTTGTTTTTTAATATAAATATTTACAGTTACAAATTTCTCTCTAGGTTGTACATTAGGTGTATCCAGTAAGTTCAGTATTTTTTTTTTTTATTTTCATTCATCTCAAAGCATTTTCTAATTTCCCTTGTGACTTCTTTTTTGTCCCATTGGTTCTTTAGGAGTGCTTTGTCTAATTTTCCCATATTTGTGATTTTTCCAGATTTCCTTCTGTTACAAAATTGTAATTTCATTGCATTGTTGTCAGGCAACATACTTCATATGACTTAAATCTAAACTTAACTGAGATAAGTTTTACTACATAATGTGTGATCTGTCCTGGAAAATGTTGTACATGCATTTGAGAAAAATGTGTATTCTTCTGTTCTCGGGTTGTGTGTTCTATAGATATTTATTAATTAAGTTTAGTAGTTTTATAGCATTATTTACATCTTTGTTTTCTCTTTGATTTTTTTGTCTACTTGTTTTATCCATTATTGAAGATAAGGCATTGAAATCTCCAACTATTTGAGTTGTCTATTTCAATTCTTTTTTTTCATTTGAGAGTCTGTTGTTAGATGCATACATGTTTCTAATTACTATATCTTGTTGCTAAGTTGGGCATTTTTTTTCACTATAAATGTCCTTCTTTGTCTCTAATAACAATTTTGTATTATATTCTATTTTGTTTGCTATTAGTGTCGCGACTTCAGGTCTCTTTCGGCTACTGTTTACATGGTATATCTTTTTCCAGTCTTTTACTTTCCGCCTATCTTATCTTTGAATCTGAAATGTGTCTGATGTACACAGCATATAATTAGATATGTTTTAAAGTCTGTTCTGTTAATCTCTGCCTTTTAACTGGTTTGTTCCTTCCATCTTATATTTAATATAATTACACGTATGCTAGAATTATTCTGCCGTTTTATATTTGTGTTCTATGTGTATTATATCTTTTTTGTTCCTTATTCCTCCATTACTGCCTTCTTTGTGTTAAGTAGATATTTTCTAGTGTGCTATTTTAATTCTCTTGTTTCTTTTGCCATTTAAAAAATTTTTAACTTTAGTCATTTACCTGGGGATTAAAATTAAGATCTCAGAACAATGTAGCTTGAGTTTAATACTCACTTAATTATAGTGGTATACAGAACTTTTCTTTTGTTTGACTCCGTCCCTCTTCTTTCCTTTGTGCCATTATTGTTATACAAAGTATGTTTATATATCGTATGCCCAACAGTATGCTTAAGATTATTGCTTTATGCAGTTTTTTTTAAACTTGTGTACTAGGTTCCTGTTGCTGCTTATGTAGAAAAGAGTTAACATAGGAGGCCTTACTGCTTATCCATAGAATGAACTGCTTGTGAGATCTGCCCTTGGATGGCATCTGAGAATTTGGATTTCAGGAAGGTTCCCACCTGCCTAACAGATAAGAATAACTTATTGTGTGTTGTGGGGGAGGGTATAGCTCAAGTGGTGGAGTGCATGCTTAGCGTGTATGAGGTCCTGGGTTCAATCCCCAGTATCTCCTCTAAAAATAAATAAATGAATAAATCTAATTGCCCCCTCAAGAAAAAAAAAAGACAAAAAAAAGTTACTGTGCCTAAGGTGCTTATACAAACAAAGTAGTTTATGGTGAACTCTTGCTTTTTATTTGAGAATCTGCAGTTTTGGTATCTGCAAGACAGAGGGTATCTATGTGATTAGCCCCTAATAAAAAGCCTGGGTGCTCAGTCTCTAATCTTTCCTGGTAAGTGACATTTCACGTGTTGTCAAAACTCATTGCTGAAGGGAATTAAGTGTATCCTATGTGACTCTACTGAGAAAGGATTCTTAAGTGATTGCTTTGGGCTCCTCTGGGCTTTGCCCCATGTGCATTTTTCTTTTGCTGATTTTGCTTTGTATCTTTTTGTCATAATAAATTATAGCTGTCAGTACAACTCTGTTCCTGAGTCCTGTGAGTCCTCTAGCAAGTCCTTGAAACTGGGGATGGTCTTAATTACTCCCTACGTACTGCTGTAACAGATTACCACGAATTTGGTGTATTTAAACAACGTAAATTTTTTATCGTACAGTTTTGGAAATCAGAAGACTGAAATTAGTGTCACTGAACTAAAATCGTGGTGTCATCATTCCTGTTCTTTACTGAGGCTCTAAGGGAAAGTCCATTTTCTTTCCTTTTCCACCTTCTGTCAGTTGCCTGCATTTATTGAGTCATGGCCACCCCATTCCATCCTCAGGGCCAGCAGTGACTGACCAAGTCTCTTAAACAGTGTTACTCTGACACTCACTTTCCTGCTTGTTCCTTTCATTTGTAAGGATCCCTGTGATTATGTTGGGTCCAGCCATCTCATCTTAAATTTCTTAAATTACATCTGCAATGTCTCTTTCGCCATGTAAGATAATATACACGCAAAAGGCCTAGGAATTAGGATGTGGACATCTTTAGGGTGGGCCAGTTTTGTGCCTACCACAGTCAGATAGGAGAAATACAGTTAGAAACAAAAAACACATTTATGCAGTGTTTTATCTTTACTTATGTGATTACTCTTCCTGGTGTTCTTTCTGCATGTATGTGAGAATTACTGTCTAGTGTCCATTAATTTCAGCCTGAAGGACTCCTTTAGTATTTCATGTAGGGCAAGTCTGGTTGTGATGAATTCTCTGTGTTTGTTTATCTAGGAATGTCTTATTTGTGTCTTCAGTTTTGCAGTATGTAGGATTCTTGGTTGACAGTCTTTTTCCTTCAGCACTTTGAATATGCCATCCCATTGGCTTCTGGCCTTCTCGGTTACCAGTGAGAAATCAATTGAGTATCGTTTGTACATAGTGAATTCCTTCTCTCTTGCTGCTCTCAAGATCCTTTGTCTTTCAGCAGTTTTATTATGATATGTTTATATGTGGATCACTTTCATTTTATCCTTCTGTTGGAGTTTAATGTGCTTCTTGAATGTGCAGATTGTTTTTCACCAAATTGGAACATTTTTGGCCATTCTTTCTTTTTTTGGAGGAGGGTAGGAGTTAGAGGTAATTATTATTACTATTATTATTACTATTTTTATTATTATTATTACTATTATTACTATTTATTATTATTATTACTACTACTACTATTATTATTATTACTATTATTAATGGAGGTACTGAGGATTCAACCCAGGGCCTCATGCGTGCTATAGGCATGCGCTCTACCACTGAGCTATACATACCTCCCGCCTTAGCCACTGTTTCTTGAAATAGTCTTTCTGCCCTCTTTTTTCTTTCTGGGACTTCTATTTTGCATTTGTTGGTGTGCCTGATGGTTTCAGCTATTGTACTTTCCAACTTCAAAATTTCTATTTTGTTCCTTTTTCTAATTTTTGTTTCCTAATTGATACTGTTTCGTGAGACAGCTTTCTCGTATGTTCTTAAGTTCTTTAGACATGGCTTTATTAGTTCTTTGAACATATTTAAGATAACTGATTTTATGTCTTTGTCTAGTTTGCCCACCATTTGGGCTTCCTCAGGGTCATTCTTTTGATTGCTTTTTCTCTGTATGTGGACTCACATCTTTGTATTTCTCATTTTATTTTTTTTTTCATGAAAACTGAATGTTTAAAATATTATAATGTGCCACCTATGGAAATCAGATTCTCCTCCCTCCCCAGTGTGTGTTGTTTATTGTTCTTATTTATTTGTTTAGTGACTTTTCAGAACTTGTTTTTTAAAGTCAGTATTTGTTGTGATTGTCACCGAAGACTGCTCAGTTTAGTTGTTACCCAAAGAATAGACAGAGATTCCTTTAGATGTTTGGAACCAATAAATCTCAGAGTCTTTTTTGAGAGGTTTTCTGTGTGTGTGTGTGTGTTGGAGCATTTACAACTCTACCTTATCCTCCACTTACTGCTGCACAGAGGCTCAAGTTTACCTAGAGGTGAAAGTCGAGAGCCTCCTTAGATCTTTCTTGAGTATGCAACAGCCCTGGGCATTTGTGTGATTTCTAGATTCCCAGGAATTTTTTGGAGCTTTTCAAAGTTCCCTAATGACATTTTATTCCTCAGCTTTTCTAAAAAAATTTTTTTCTTAACCTGTTGCTTGCCCCAACTGTTTTCCCCTTCCTCAGACAGTTGAGATATGTGATAGTTGTCCTTAATTGATTTCAGCAAGTACCCCAAACTCCCCAAACTTTTTGGACTGGAAGAGCTTTGAGTCAGGTTAAATAATGTGGTCTATTAGCCAATCATTTAGATAGGTCAAATTATCTATGAGTCTTGGGAATCAGACCTAGAAGACATTCCAGTTGCATTCTTCCCTCTCCAGTGGTTGCTAGGCTGCTTATTTTCGTGGTGACTGTGGGCCGTCAGTTTACATTGCCACTTCGGAGCTTGGAGTAAGGAGTAGGAAGATAGGAATAGGGAAGGTCAGAATCCCACGAGGCTCTCTTCACTGAGACTCTTGGATGCTGCCCTGATTGCTGGAAGCCTTTGGTTAATTCCTCTTTGTCAATTTTGGTAATTGTCTCTTTTATGAAAGAAGAGAATTTTTATAGGTCTTTATACTACTTTGTTGATGTCCTCCTTTTTGTGTCTAAACATGACCTTTTCCCCTTTATATCTGCCATTGCTCTGTAGGAACTTGAGTTTATTTATCTCTTAAACTTTTTGACTCTCAAAATTGTTTTTTTCCCCTTACCTTAAATAGAAAGGAACATGAGAAGTACTGAGGTAAATATAATATAACATGATGGTTTTTAGTTCATTCTCAATAATTGCGTATCTGGGAAAAATAAAGCACTTCTCCCCAGCAGTGTGTGTAAAGTATTAATATTGTACATTTCTTGTTAGCATTATTTATATTGACTTTTTTCTTTTTGTGCCTACCTCTTCTCATTCTTATTATTAACTTGTTCATTTTTTTACCCCCTTAGGCAATAAAGAATGCTGATGGGAGAATCATTTCCCTAATTTTCAAATTGTTGAGCTGGTTGCCATAATGGGTGAGTTCACACTAAAAGGATTTTTCAAAAATAAAGGATAAAAATGGGGGAGAAAAAATTGTCTATTTTTTTTATGAAGAAATTTTATGAAAAGAAAAAAAAAGAAATTTTATGATATAATGGATTTATGTTATGCTTTATTCTTATTTACTTAATAGATTTTCAATTAAAACACTTTTTTAAATTTTATAGTTTGGAAATAACAAATTTATGCAGGGCATAGTATGGACATTCAAAATAAACTGTTAGGATGGATTGTGATTTTCTTAGGAGTCTGATGGCCAGAGAGAATACTTGATAAAGAAATCTGACTTTTAAAAGATTGAATAAATAATGAGTAAATTTTTATAATTATTCAATAATGTAATAATATAAACTAAAGAAAACAGCATAAAAATAGTAAATCATAAAACTATAACAGAATAGAGCAGCACATCATTGGTGCTCAGGGAGGACGTGTTTTACAGCTCTTGTGAATTTCCTGTGGCGTCATCATGTTAACAAACGGAGGCTGAAGGATGGGAGTGGATTTTGGGTGTTCAGTTTATGTATTATTTTGTTTTCTTCTCTTCCTTTCTTCCTTCCTTCCTTTCATTCTTTCTTTCCTTCCTTCCTTCCTTTCTTTCTATTCTTTCTATTCTTTCTTTCTTTTCTTTCTTTTTTCTTCTTCTTGGGGTTGACGATTCCAGTGTGAGGCAAAGATTGGACAGGGAAACACTAGAAAGGAATGGAGCAAATGGCTCATCCTGTCCTAAATGGGGGAAAATGGATTGTGTAGTCGGAAGCTAAGTTTTTAAACTTAAAAATTATCTTATCTTGATATCTTAACTATGACATATATTTGCCAATGTTTGTTTTTGTCACACTTTCCCTACCACTTTCTTAACAAATGTATTATTCACTTTTATATGTATATACATGGTGTCAGGGCCAAAGAGCTTAAATCTGTCCATGTTCTTCAATGGAAGGGCTAGCACACTTTCAGAGTGTCTGCTTGTGGCAAGTGTGTAAGCTGAAGCTCCACCTTCCTACTTTCTGAATTTCTCTCCCACTTTCTCTTTTTGTAACCATGAGTGCAGTGCCATCCTGTGGTCCAAATTCTTCACTTTCGTCAGCTTCACCTCCAGTTCCAAATTGGATATCCTTTTACTGAATTCATATTAGCTTTTCATTTCTGTGGCTCTCACAGTCTAAACTCTGTATTAATCAAATTGATTTCTACTATACTTCTCAAATAATAATTCACTATAGTATGCAACAAAGCAAAGAACAATCATTGCTTAAAAACATTTGCAAAGGGAGCCACAAAAAACCATGAATATTTAACAGTATGAGTCACAGGGATTTGAATTTTTGATTGAGGATTTCCTCCTGTAAACACTTTTTAAGGGTAATGAATAAGCATATAAGGTACCACATTAAACATTTCTGATAAATTTTTAATTTGAAATTATTTTCCAAATATTTTCTGGTTTTATGCTTAACTAGATGTCCTTTTAGCATGTGTCAGAAATCCACTGCTGCTTCTAGGTGACTGTTGGTCAGACTCCAGGATCCTGTGGGCATCCTCACTGCCATTTGGGTCGACTTGTGACCCTCATGACATTTATAACCTGTGTAATCTTCCTCTGCCTGTAACCACTACAGAGGTGCTTAATGGAGTAAAAGAGTCTAAGAATTGTTAGAACAGTGCTTGTGTGTGTTCACCACTTTGCTTGATCTTTTGGAATTTGTTAGCTTATGTCTTGTCAAAAGTAAATTTCCTGTTGGGTATTTACCTACCATCTGATTCTTTGTCAATCCAGAAAAAGAGCACTCAGTTAAGTAGCCCTTCAGTTGTATGTCATCTCCATAAGAAGTTACTTTATTCAAGTGGCCCTCTTTACTTTTTAACAAACACATCCTGTAGAAAATGGTGCTCATTTTTTTTTTAACAAGGAAATTAGTATACATAAATGTGATGAGAGATTTAAGCCAAGCTTTTCGAGGCATTTATTTTGGTGTTGTAATATTAAACATGTAATGTTAAACATTAAATATAAAAATATCTAAATTCAAGTATTTAATGAAGAAAATAATTAGAACATAGATATGTTTAAGTATTAGAGCTCCCCCGTCCCCAGTGTAGAGCTAAGGATTTTACTTTTCTCAAGTTTACATCAGAGAATTTTATTCCAATTGAGATCATTTTTGGCTTGTTCTTTTCCTCAGGAAAGATTTATTTTTATAATAAATGACAGTCTGGCTTGAACCCATGTACACTGCACATATTGTGATTACGTTATACCCAACTGACTCAGTTACTGTTTAGCTAAGCTAATATTTTGTTGACATTTTACTTTACAAAGGATACTTTGTGAAAGATTATGATATTCTCTAGACCTGGAATTTACTAACAAAACCTTTGGAGCTATTATTTTAAATTTAGTACGCAAGTAGTTCCACTGTGGAACAGAATATATTGAGTGTTACAAAAAAATGAGCACATAAGAGAAGTCAGCTATGTGTGCATTTGAAAGACGGATGAAGCCACTGACTTGCCAAATTCTTTTTAATGATCTCCCCTTACAAGGTAAAGCGTGTTTTAGTTACTACTACTCTGAATGTAAATTATTGTTCACCAAAATGGTTATATTTTTAAGTGTAAGCTGTTAAGTCGCTCAGTTCCTTTACCGATTGTTGATTACCACTAGGTGAATTTGTTTACTAGTGAAAATCAATTAAATTGTCTCTGAAGCATTACTAGGAGTCTTACCTTTATAGTCTTAGAGAGAAATCTTTAATATATTTGAAAGAGCTTAGGAGTTCATGGTTCATGATCCTTTCATTGAATTTTATGGATTCAGTACTTTTTTCTAAGGAAGGGATTTTTCTTGCATTGTTACCTTTTAAGCTGTTAGTGGCTGAGATCATTAAATAGTCTGTTAATGTAGTCTTGTTGAACTTTATGGTGAAGAAGTTAAAAAAAAAGCTTCCAAATACCAGTAGGCTATTATCTACAGACAAAGCTTTTCTTTGTTTCTAACTTAAAGTACCGATGAAAGAGAAGAACTCTAAAGGAAATTTCATACTTTGAACATAAATATTAAATAATGATGGTATTTATAGAAATTTTTAGAATTCATGGAAATTGTTTATTTTTCCCCATTTGTTTTATTTTGGAGGGGGGAATTAGGTTTATTTATTTATTTTTTAATGGTGGTACTGGAGATTGAATCCAGGACCTTGTGCATGTTAAGCACACACTCTACCACTGAGCTGTACCTTACCCTTCCCCCCATCTTTTTAGCTGTCTTGTTGATGTTTTATTTAGGAGTCATATAAAAGAGTTTATCTTAACAGGGCTGTTTTTTTTTTTCTAATAAGACTAAATTTATTCAATACCCTAGTAAAAGTTTTGATTATAAGTATCCAACAGTATAAAAAGTACAAAACAGATTTGTAGATTTCTAATATATTAATACAAAGTGCATGACTACATACAGTACATCCTACAGGCAAAGAGAGGTGGAAAGGGGAAAAGAAGACTGTGGCTGAGGTCTAGTAATAAATAAATAAATACAGAAGTAGAGATGATCCATATTATAGTATATTCTACCACCAATACTGCAGCCAAAATGTACAAAAAAAAAAAAACCATTTCAAAATAACTCAGGAGGAAGATGCTAATTGGCTGGGATTCTTGTAATACACCTCAGAGTCTGTGGGAGCGCTGACCCAACTCACTGTGTCTGTGCATACGGCAGCTTGGAGTTTTGTTTTTTTTTCCCAAAAGGAAGAAATATAAAATTTTAAGTTTAAATTAAGAACTATAAAACTATAGGGTGCCCAGAAAAAGTGGCTCACTCCTTATTGTCACGTATACGATCCAATCTTTCAAATCCAGTTTTTTAAAAAAAAAAGCACTGAGTTGCATTATTATTACAAGGTAGGCGAACGATCCTCCATCCCTGTGAGAAGTCTGAACTGGTGATCTGTTGTTCCTGAACTGGTAGAAAAGAGGCAATGATAGTACTTTGGTTTGGGTTCAAGTAAGAGGCTTTTAATGACGATTTGAGAACTGAAGATGTATTTAGGATGTCTCATCTAACACCACAGTGTTCAGAAAGCCTGACTTTAACAGGGCTGTTTTGCCTAATCCTAGGATGTTACATCATTAGAAGAATCAGAATGGCTTTGTTTGCCTTATAAATGTCTCATGTGAACACCTAGTGTGATGCAAGTTCTTGAGTCCAGTGCAATTTTAATGTTACTTGTCTTTAGTTTTTAGATAGTTAAATTTCATTTCACCAAAATAACAGAAATGTAGGCATTGAAAATGTTCTAGATGCATTTTTGCATTAAATTTTATTATAAATTTTGTGTTTGATGTCTATGATAAATACATATTGAAATTACAATTTTGTGTATATATTATTGAACAAATCCCTAGATGATCAGCAAGCTTTGAACTCAATCATGCAAGATTTGGCTGTTCTTCATAAGGCCAGCCGACCAGCATTATCCTTACAGGAAACCAGAAAAACAAAATCTTCATCACCAAAAAAGCAGGTATTTGTCCCAGTAATGTTTTAGTAAATGTATATTGTTGTTCTGTGAATTATTTTTTTTGAGTATCCTAATCATGTAGAGGGTTTGTTTGAAGTGATTACCTTATAAGCTTTTGGATCAAATATTTTGTCATACATTTTTCCATAAGGTATCTGTCCTAAAAAATGGTAGTTTCATTTAATGTGGTAATTTCTCTCTAAAGCTGGTATTTTATCCATTATTAAGGAGCGTAAGATAAGCAAACTGTTTTTATTTTAAATAGTCTGTTATTCTGTGTATTTACAAATGGAGATCATTTTGATTATTGTAAGTAGAACTTGTTTGGGATGTCTGACATGAAAAGTGGGAACAGAGTGTTCTATATTTCCCTCCATCAGAGTTAGCAGATGCCTCATACCCATGGTGCTACCACTGACGGGTCTTGGTGCTCCTTCCTGTTGAGTCCAGATTTAGCAAACTAATTCTCAACTCACTGGTAGACACTGTCAGTTGATTGGAGTTGACACTGAAAATGGAACCTTCTTACCCTCTGCTCTGCTTTAAATGAATGACTAGGAAAATGATTTAGAAATTCTGGAAATTTTGTCAGATTTCTGAAATGATTAATCATTTCATTACAGAATGATGTCCGAGTCAAATTCGAACACAGAGGAGAAAAAAGGTAAGGAAAGAAACATTACATCAAGTTTGTTTATTTAATCAAATGCATGTCCTAGTTAAGACCATTAGAGGTTCTTTTTAGATTTACTGAAGGTTTATGGCTTGCAAATTGAGAATGAATAGTCCTTGATAACTATAACATGTACTTGGGCTTAAGATAGAATCTCTCAAAATTTAGGCTTAACCTCAGAAATGATTAATATTTTTACTTTGCAATATTAGGGCATAAGTAAGGTCACTGCATAATGCAGTTTTAAATATTACCATCTTTTATTTTTACTCAGTGGAAATGAAATATATTTCTCCTTATCATAATTGTATCATCCCTTCAGATACAGAACTTAGGTATGTAGACTTAACATTCACAATTTTGATTATTCTCAAGAGACTTCAATCATATGACCTGTATTTAATTAATAACATTGAGGAAGTGAGTTGAAATGGTGGCTGTAAGTGATTTAGCAGAGGTGGAAGCCTGGCCTTTAGCTGGTATCTCTGTCTGAGTGGAATGGGGGAAATGCAGGGTGGTGGCTGACAGCAGAATTGCTAACGAGACCTAATAGGAGTTAGAGAAGATGGGATTGTGTTTCTACTATGACTGTCCTGTTAAATCAACTTAATGAAAGAGCTGTCCATTTTAAGGACTTTAAAAAGGCTCACAAATCATATAACCTGAAGATGTACCATTCAAGTATTGTCCAATCTACTTTTTTCCTGTTTACAGTTCTTTTATGGATATTTTCTCGATTTCCTTTTTCATTCATTGAACACTATTTTTTGAGTACCTACTATATATGCTGGCCTCTGAAGGGAATAAAGTGAGTGAAACAGTCACAGCTCCTCCCCTTAAAAAACTTAGTAATGGAGTGGTCTCTAAGTTTAGGTGCATGGTCCCCAGGGGCAACACAGTTCGATTCATTGTGATGTTAGAAGAAAATCCTAGAATTAAAAAATTTTAACCCATTAAAAATACTCAGGTGGGGAGGGAATATTCTTACATGATATATATGTATTAAAAAATGTCGAGTTGATGAGGGTGCAGTAATCTAAATTTACATCCTCAAGGAATGACTTTATTTTCTTACAGTTTCATTGCATTTCATTGTATGGGTATCACATGTTAAAATTTAATTGTTTTCCTCAGTGAACATTTTATATTGCTCTTTAGTGTTCATATAACACTTGCACTGCAAATTATAAATGGCAGAACATTTTGAGAATTCCTTTTTATAGTTTTTATTAGAATAGAACGAACTTCAGAGTTTTAAAACTTTATTTTGAGGTTTAGTGCACTTGATCAAAAATTGGCCATTGTAGTATTCAAGTAGAGTGAGTGTTTACATTTTAACTTAATTTTGTATTTCTCTATCCAAGAGGTAACTGTTGGAAGTATGTTATTTAACCATGCCTAAGAAAATAAAATATATTAAAATTCTGTCCATGTAGAATCCTTCAGTTCCCCAGACCAGTTAAACTGGAAGATCTGAGGTCTAAAGCTAAAATTGCCTTTGGACAGTCTATGGATCTGCATTATACCAACAATGAGGTAAACATGTACAGTTTAACTTTTAATAGTTCTTATTTTGGAAAGTAGTGTGTTTGTTTAAGAGATTGTTTTAGGGGGGTTGTGCTTTTATTTAGGGATTGATAAGGAAGGATATGGTATGTTAATAAGATATCAGAAGTAAATTTTAACTTATTAAAATAAAATTTCTTGTGGAAAAATAATGAATATTCTGTATAAATTGAGATTCTGCTAAAGGAGGAAAGTTATTACTTAAAGATTTGCTGCTTATTTATGTTTCATTTTTACTCTGTGTACTTTATTGATGAATTCTCTTTTCTTCTAAAACTATACTTGCTTACAGAGACAACAGAGCTTTGGTAGTGGGATGGTTTAGTTAAATGTAAACAATTATTTTCGTGTTGGTAAAGAAATGATTCGATTGTTACGTTTACGTTTGGGAGTCAGTACATGTAATCTGAAGGGCTCGCTGTGACACTGAAGAGCTCTGTGTTCTGGAGAATCCCCTTTTGAACCTTTTGTAAAAATTGAGATTGCATTAGATTATTTCTGAGATTTCTTCCTGATCCTGTGATCTCAGATCAAGATCTGGGGATCTTAAAATTTTCAGGGACAATTTAGTTAATTGGTTAATTTGCCCCTCCCCACCCCAGAAAATACTTGTTGAATTTTCCAGGCATAATGGCTATGATTTATGAATTGCAGCCCTTCATGGAGTTTATAGACTTGTGGTAGAAGCAGACAGTTAATAAATGAATTGTTTAAATATATGAAGTTCCTTGAAAGAAATGCATGGAAGTATTGTGATAAAGGATTAGGTAGTACTAAGGAAGAGCTAACTGAGGTAGTAATACTTACTGGTTGAGATTTGAAGTGTGAAAAGCCAACCCTGCGAAGAGTTTGAGGGGCACAGCATTCCTGATAGAGCAGCTCGAGAGCAGTGCACACAGAGATCCTAAGGTGGGACAGACCTGTGTGTTTCAGGGATAGAAAAAGTGTCAGTGGGAATGGAGTGACTGTGGAAAGCTTAGTAAATAGTAATTTGAGAAAACACTGAAAGTACTTTGCAAATGTTAAAGCATTGTGCAAATAAAAATATTTGAAATATTACCTATTCAAATCAATTATTATGGGGAAGGGTATAGCTCAAGTGGTAGAGCGTGTGCTCAGCACCCAAGAGGTCCTGGGTTCAATCCCCAGTACCTCCTCCAAGCAGAAATCAGTGAAGAAACCTAATTATCTCCCCCTCAGAAAACAAAAAGTACAATAAAATGAATTATTATTACTTTAAAGCAGAAGAACGTGCTGTTGTAGCTTGTACAAAGAAACTACTTACAGCTGAAAGAGGAAAATACATTAGTAAAGGAAAAATCCACATCCAGAGAACTAATACTCCTGAACAAAGTGCTGAGTGCTGTGCCGTGGTAATACCTTGACATTTTATTTTTCAGATACTTTCTGGAATATCAGTTAGCCATGAACACCTGTTGTTGCCTGACCCTGTCTTGGCACCTTATTTCTGTTAGTGCTGGCCTGATTTCCAGCTGCCAGCTCTTGAGACTCTGAGGGCTTTTCAGAGGTGTGGGCATAGGGTGTAAGCTGAAGTACATATAGGGGATGGGGATTGGCCCTGAGGCTCAAGGATGTGGTGGAAGGTGGTCTTCCCTTGCCCATGGTGGTAACATGCAACATAATACACCCTTTAGGGGCCTTCTTCTCTTCCCTGTCTTCCCATTTCTCTGCCACTATTGATATTATACTTGTCCCAGCCCCCAGAATTGCTGTTTCTTTTCTGAGTTCTCCCAATTTGTTTACAGGCATACCTTGGAGATATTGCACGTTCATTCCAGACCACCACAGTAAAGGTGACTACTGCAATAAAGCAAGTCACATGAATTGTTTGGTTTCCTAGTGCATATAAAAGTTATGCTTACACTATACTGTAGTCTCTTAAGTGTGCATTAGCATTATGTCTAAAAAAACAGTGTCCATACCTTACTTAAAAAATACTTTATTGCAAAAAGATGCTAACCATCATCTAAACCTTCAGCAAGCTGTAGTCTTTTTGCAATAGTAATATCAAAGATCACTGGGCACAGATCACCATAACAATTATAATGATCATGAAAAAGTGTGAAGTATTTGCAAGAATTACCAAAATATGACACAGAGACACAGGGGAACAAATGCTGTTGGAAAACTGATACTGATAAACTTGTGGCAGGGTTGCCACAGACCTCCAATTTGTAGAAATCAGAGTATCTGAAGTACAGTAAAGTGAGGTGCACCAAAACGAGGTGTGCCAGTGTGTCATTTTTTTCTAGGGTTTTCTTGAGGATCAAGAAATTAACTGATTTGTAGTTTCAGGAACCCTCTCCCATTTTCTAAAAATTGGAGAATTTCTCCATTTTCAGTTTCTTTTTGTCATGTTTTCTGAAGGGTTTCTGAGAGTGGTTTTGCCATTATATATGGGTGGCCTCTTGGCAGGAATGTGATAGAGGAGGCAGCAGAGTAACATTACATTGTTTAAAATTTTCTTGCAACTCAGTATCTGTGCGAATCTGTGATTCTTTGGGTTAACTATGTCCTGATTCATGACAAGCCCAGTGCATGACCTTGGACATGGGAGCTACTAGGCAAGACGTATCAGGGGCGTTAGTTTTGTGGACCTGTAGGTAAGCAGAAAACTCATTTGCACTGCTTATTATTCTGGTTCTATAAGTATCTTTTCCTTGTATAACATAAACTCCTCTGTTCTAAAAGAATCATTATTCTATAAACTAGTTTGCCCGAATTGGAACAGCCAGTAAATTTGAGCTAAGATTGGTTGGATTTGTTAGTTAAGCTCCTCTTTATCTAAGAAAGTGTCAGGGGTGTATGTTGTCATGGTGGGTAGACGTGGGGGTGTGCAGCAAAGTAAGACCTCTCCCGTTTTAGATGGGGAAGGGAGGAAACCTTTCTGTGGACTGTTCTCATGTTTCACTATGTAAAGTCAGGAAGATAATTCACTTCTTTCAAACTTAGGTTCTATTTAATGGGGTTTGGGGCTCAATTTTTAGTTTCCTTTCCAGAAAGGGTTTTTATTAACATACAACTGACTTGTCAGTAATAAACCAGAGGCAAATATTTTATGAATCAGGCTGAAATGAATTCACCAAGCAGGAAAATATTGGTGGTTTATATAGGATAATTTAGTCAAGGTGGGACTTGTTCATGACTCTTAGTCCTCATGTTAAAATTTATAATAGATGATCTTAGTACACATGAGGGGTCAAGTCAGAACCATAGGCAGTCGTCCACACTGCTGCTTCAGGTTCTCCTCCAGAATGTCCAGGTTCACTGTGGCAGACTGAGGAAGAGCAGAATCATTTATTGATGTTTTGTTACTGTGATTTTAACCTGTGTCTTCTCCAAAGGCAGCAATATCTTGGAGAAGTAAACAATCCACTTATAAATAATGTGCAGTTAAAGTAAATATTCAGGTTTTCCCCTCAAATCAAAAATTGTCAGAACAATCCTCATCATTGCCTTAAAATACTTCCTAGTGCTTAAAAATAATTTAAAAACTGTTAAAAATGGGAACAAGATGTACCAGTGTGGTTCATAATTGGTAGGAAAATGAAAGGAATTTAATTAAGTAGGTCAGACTTGTTGTATAATACCAAACAGTTAATATTTTTTTTATTAGAAAAAAATTGTCACAGAGAGAAAAGGGACTTGGTAGTAGATAAGTTGTAGTAGTGTAAAACTAGCTACCAGCAGAAACTGGGAATAGAATTTCAAGTACCGGGTAAGTATTGTAAGCAGATTGTATGCTGGAATTCACGTCGGTCTTGCTTTATGCTTGTGTCTGGCAGCCTTTCTTAAAGTGAGGAACGTTTTCATAAAGAAATCTGCCGAGAAAACACACACCATGGCAGCTAGTGTGTTTGGGTGCAAATGAAGCTTTCACCCTGTGGTGGTTATTAAACAGTGTTTACCAAGTGTTTGTTTTCTGCTGTGCTGTGTGTTCATTACTGGTTTTGGGGTCGGGGTGGTCCTTGTCTTCAAGGTATTTATACTCTAGAGGACCCTTAACTAACTAGGCCTTTACATTTGAATGGCTAGATTAGTGTGTTAATTAGTATAGGGTAACAGGTATAGAATATGTTCTCTTATTTTATTCTATCCTTTCAGTGAAATGTTGTATACTTTGACAATTATTGACAGAGTCGTCTTAAGCTACTAAGTTTACATTAAAAAAAACAAAACCAACCTCTTTTGTTTTCTTAGGTTGTATGAACCATGCTTTTTCCTCATTGATGGTCCAGATGCTTTTGTTCCTGATGACATCTGACCCATGAGAGGACTAATGAAAGCACATGTCAGCAGTCAGGGTGCACCAGGGGCTGGCTCACCCATTTAGCTCGTTTGTTTTAGACTGCAGTGGTCAAGTCCCCAGGATCAGAGAGAGGAGCCCCAGGTGGGCTTAGATTGCAGGGGCATCACTGGAGGTACCCTCCACGCATCCATCACCGGTGCGCATTGTATTTTGTGTGTTGGTGGGTACCCCGGGTAAGAATGCAAATCTGTGGTTACTACAAAAAGGCAAAAGTTTCCTTAATGCAGATGAAAGATAGTACCTTTTCTTGTTTCAGTATGGTTTTTTTTTTGTGTATGCTCCTTAATGCTGTTTTGGGGTGAAGATACTATAACATAAGTTTAGCAATATTACGGCAGTATCCTGAAAAGTTGATCTTTAATCTTTAAATGTGTTTTTCTAGAAGAACTTAATGTTTAATGAAGCAAAAGTATTTATCCGTATCCATCCTTTGATTTTAGAGATGGTGGGATGGGAAGAGCAGGACAATCTAGACACAAGTGTTCAGTCAGAGTCGTGGTATGCCGGCAAGTCAGAGCAAGGGGCTTTGAGATCTGTATTCTGCAGTAGTGGAGGTGCTCCTGGAGGACTTGGCCGCTGAGATGGCTGCACCATTCCTTATGTTCCTTTCTGTTTAGTTGGTAATTCCATTAACCACCCAAGATGACTTGGACAAAGCTGTGGAACTGCTGGACCGGAGTATTCATATGAAGAGCCTCAAGATACTGCTTGTAATAAATGGAAGTTCACAGGTATGGTTTGGGTTTTTTTCAGGGAGGATTATAGGATTTATGCCTGTAAAAGTTAATATATGAAACATAGTTACATTCTGTACTCACCGATGTATTTTCAATATGCTTAAATTTAAACTTGTATATTGTAATTGCTATAGTTTAATATCCTTGTTCCTCAAAGCTATATAGCCAAAATTACCACTGTCATATACTGTACATATGAAACTAACAGAAACTGAGAACTTGAGAAAAATTATATTAGAATTAAAATTTCAAAGAGTAGATTTGCAAAGACCCACAGACAGTGTAGATTAGCTTGTATTTGGTAGGGGAAAGGATTCTGTTTAAAGCCGGAAAAGGGAAGAGTGGCATTAATTTTCCTTTTTTTGTAGGCTGCTAATTTAGAGCCATTGCCATCATTAGAAGATCTGGATAACACAGTATTTGGAGCAGAGAGGAAAAAGAGACTTTCTATTATAGGTAAGGAAGCTAGTGTCTGAGTCATGCAATGGGTGGTTTCTCAGTTTCATCTCCATCCTTTACTGTAGGGCAGCCCCTAAACATAACCCAGATAGAGAGCAGCCTGTCTCTGTACTCTTTGTAACTGACTCAGTTACCTGTGCTCTAGTGTTGATGTCCCTTGAAAAGTTTTTCCAGGATTAACAGTCTCCAACTTAAATGTTTAACAAATTAAAATAAAACCTCAAGAGTTTTAATAGTACAAATAAACTGAAGGGAAAAAAATTAAATAATTCTAATATGTTAAAATTAGTGGATGGGCTAAGTTCATAAACCTTTCTCTAAATTGTAATTATTGCCAAGGATGCTATCAGAATAAAGATTGCTAAGAATTTCCAGAGTATGCTTTATTATTACTTTATTAGTCATTAATAATGCACTATTACAATCAAACTTATGGTAAAAAGAGAAATGGATCCTGTGTTCTGTTCTTTTTAAAGGAGGCCTGTTAAAGAGGCATGGGCTGGGCAGAGGTGCTCTGACCCCCGACTTCTTCAGTTTGTATAAAACATTGATAATCTGTATTTTCATATGATTAAAACATTACATTGCTCCAAAAACACTGGTATAAATGTTTTTAGCAGATAGTGAGTCTGGGCATTAAAGAGCATGAGAATGTATGTGAAGGATGGGTTTGAAGAGGGGAATTGAAGAGGAGATGAAACGGATGAATAGGGAGGAGGTGGGAAGATGGAAATCTGAGGATGGTCATAGAAGAAGACTGTTAATAATGGAAGAAAAAATAAAATTGGCATGTGAACCAACCCAAAAGTCCATTATTCATCTTCTCTTTTGGTCTCCAGAAGCTATTTTATGTCCACTTCCTTCTAAATGTCTGTCTTACTTGGGTTTCAGAAATACTGAAAATGTGAACAGCATAGATAATATACAAGTAAAATAAAAATGCTTGTCTTCACTTGGATATATTTTGATACAGTTTAAAATTTGGGTGGAAGAACATTAGGGATACCTGAATTCAAGTTCCAGCTCTTCAGTTAACCTGAGACCAGTAACATTGTCCTCATCTTTAAATCATGGTATTGTTGTAGCAGTCAGATGAGAAAACACCTTTAAAGTACATTTTGCTTTTCAAACTAGAAAGCGTGACTACTATTAATCATACATTTCTTTCTTTATTTCCTTTTCTTATCATTATAGTATCTATCATTTTAAAGTAAAAAATTGACAGTTCATTTTACTTGAATTAGACAGAACAAGCTAAATGCATTAAATTGACATTTTAAATTCATTTTGAATTAAAACTGTACTGAATACCTCACTCTTACTCTATGAATAAATACCCTTGTTGTTTGACTTCAGTGCCAACATAAGAAGAAACTGGAAATTATAAAGTATAAAATTACTAGTCATTTCTTGGCACCTCTTTAAACTTGGAATGGCTTTGATAAATATGACCATTGTCTTTTTTTCTTACATATTGACCATTATTTCCTTTAATTATTTTCACAAAAGGTAGAGGAAAACTTCCTTTGGGATGAGAGTATATGCTGGTGTGAAGGTCTCACCCAAGAGTGCATGGCATACTTGTTACTAACAAAGGTTCCAAAAAATGGGTAATCAAATAAGGAGGTGAAGAAATGTTTAGAACCTTTTTTCTTCCCTACCTCCTTTGATTAATGAGTGTGTTTATCTTCTTTTATACATAAGGGCACATGGAAGGAATAAAAATATTAGGGACATTATGATCATAGTTGTTACAAAGCCTGAATCAACCCCTGGCTCAAACTTGAGTGCCTAATAATTTTGGAGTCAAGGGTAGAAAGTTATCTTTTTTATGCCCATCTCTTGGTAATCATTTTGTTCTCTTTGTCTCATCACTAACAAATGCCAACATGTATTTACAGTGACTCCTTTCCATAAGGTAGAAGCCTTTTTTGCCTTAAATCTGACCAGAACTTAAATGCTCACATAACTTCCTCATACTTGTTTTATAGTTTAATCTCGAAAAAGGAAGAAGAGAAACTGTGTTAATAATAAGCACAGCATAATTAAATGAACTATATTAGATTTTCTAAACTGTGAAGAAGTTTTAATTCCAGGAATATGGCTTGCCAAAAATGTCTAATTTTTAAGTACCCAAGAATAAAATCCAGGATTCCAAGTTGGAAGCACTCTAATTTGGGCAGAATGACTAAGAAGTAATCTCACTTTGGGTTTCTGGAGATTGAAGAGGGAATGGGAAGAACATCATGTAGACAGATGTGTGTAGTGTGTTCATTGTGAGTATTTTTACTGTCACAGCACCCTGCAAATGAGAGATTCAGTCCCGTGTTTACAGATGAGGGAACGGGTTCATGGAGATTGGATAACTTTCCCAGAGACACACAGCTGGTATTTAAACTGAGGTCAGACTCCAGAGTCCATGTTCTCTTCACTACATTGTGATGCCTTCCATAAATTACATTAAAGGGTGACATATACCAGAGCACAAGTGACCTTTGGAAGTGCAGAAGCAGTGTCGTTTATCTAAAATTCTTTATTATATTGTCCACCTCATAATGTAGTTGTCAGCAGTCAGAAGAACATACCATCTAATAAGTATAAGTGCATGTTACAGTAAGTTAATACTTGTAGTAGGGTAGGAGTTTAGAAAGGAATAAAAATATTTGAAGTTTTACAGATATGAATGCTCTGATAAGTTTTAATAAAAACTGGACTTCAGTTGCTGAAAGTATTCGTACTATAGTCCAGAAATTCTGGGTGTATATTTAATGAAGACAAGAATTAGTTCCCTGCTGGAATTTATTTATAAAATCATACAATTTTTCTCCTTTAAGGTCCCACTAGTAGAGATAGAAGCTCCCCTCCCCCAGGATACATTCCAGATGAATTACACCAGGTTGCCCGGAATGGGTCATTTACCAGTATCAACAGCGAAGGAGAATTCATTCCAGAGAGCATGGACCAAGTAAGCAAAAGTTGGACGTGGTTTTTCATTTCAGTTCATGGGATGCTGTCAGGGGCTAGTGTGATTTGGCAGGTGTATTGGGGCGGGGGCCGACGGGGGTGGTGATGTTTGCTTTACCTCTTCTCCAGTCCCATTATCTATAGCTTTTTAAGTAAACAAAATGGTAAAAATGTAGAAATGTGGGAAAATACCCACTACTTAACAAGTGCCTGTGATCACTCATGTATAAAGGAGGAATAAGGCTGATTTTCTTAGGTTGCTCATTTGTAAATGAATGAATGCTTTTGTTTATAATTCTGGGACTAACATTCAGATTTTTAAATTAACATTTGAAAGATAGAATAAAACTACAAATATTTAACTTTGTGAAGCTGAGGTTTGCCTCCTTTCTAAACATTTAAAAATGGTTTTTAAAGTTTCATGATGTTGAAGTATTCTCATGGAGTTGCTGTAGTTTCCGTGACATTGCATCGGCTGCTGAGGTCGTTGCAGGAGTTTACATTTTCTAATAATGTAGCAGTCATGGTGTCATTAGTTTCTACTTGGGTGGGGCTATTGAGTTTTCAGTAAAAAAAGTTATATGATATCTTTCAGCTTTTAATTATTTAGCTAGTTATCTGGAGAGAAAGAGTGTTTTTCTGTTATAAACTTTTGAAGTTGTAGCCTGCCTATGGGGGACGGCTACTTTTACAACATTTAAAAATGAGTCAACTCGGGACGACTGCTGTTAGTTATTGGAATTTTTGGGGGGAGGGTACAGAAAGTGTTCTGAGCTTGTGATGAGGGTTACACTCTCTCAGTATTAACCACTGAATTGCATCGTGTGCTGTAAATGAGTGAATTTTATGATATATGAATTTATATCTCAATAAAGCTGTTTTAAAACCAGAGTAACTTCTGGTTATATTATGTCGAATCAAGGTGGACTCTTCTTTTTCTAGATGCTGGACCCATTATCTTTGAGCAGCCCTGAAAATTCTGGCTCAGGAAGTTGTCCATCACTTGATAGCCCTTTGGATGGGTAATGTTCATTGTGGCTTTTGTTTTTCAATGTATGTGGGCACATATGCGTAGGTATAGCATGTTGAACTATCAACTCTTTTGTTTTACAGTCAGAGGAATGTAATGATGCTGATTTATCTTTACCATGGCAAAGTGGTTTTTTCACAATTTGGAGAAATCCCTTAACCTCATGAGGCTCAATATCTTTATTAGTTAAAATGATATCTGATCACAGTATTTTGAATTTCCTTCTTGCCTAAATTGTGTGTTTGAAACTTAAGTGCAAACTTAGAAGTTCTGTATACTTTTAAGCTTGCGATGATGAAACTGCTGTCAAAATTTTTCATAATAGGATTGGTTTTGGAGATTCTTGAGTTATTTCACCTGTTCAGGATTACGTTCATTTTGGCAACAAATTATAAAGAGTGTACATTCTTGGAAATTGTGGCCCGGTGTGTTGGTTGTCATTTAAACTTTAAGTACTTTATTAAGATCATTCCCTATTTAATCTCCTCTGGGATTGCTTTATGAAAGCAGATTCTGAAAATAAAACTAATACTGGATGAAAATATACATTTAATTTTTTGTTACCCGTATATGTGAAACCTTTATCTGTGCCCATGTCTACCTCATGATAGATACTTAAAACAGTTGAAGTCAGGGAAATAGTAATGTGAAAGCTATATAATGAGTACTTAATATTTAAAGATACTGTCCTGAAATAGATAAATGTGAAATTGATGAGTTAGACGTTATTATCTCCTTGTTATAGATGTGGAAAGTCTCAGAAAGGTGATTTGCCAAGGTTGCAATAATTAGTTTAAGTGGCAGAGTTAAGATTGAAACAGATGTTTCCATACATCTGTAATTCCAAAGCATATCATTCTTACTACTGTACTCCATGGGTTAATTTTAAAAGCCAAGCTTTCTGCATACATGTACCAAATAAGTGTTTAAAAACAAGTTTCTCTTTTTTCAGTTAACATTTCAGGGTAAGCACCTGCATTTATTTATATAGGTATATTTATATATATTATATACGCATATGTGTATATCCACACACACATACAGGTACTGATATTGTGTGAAGATTTTTTAAAATGTTTTAAGTACTTTCTCTTAATTTAACGTGACATTTTCTTCTTTTAGAGAGAGCTATCCAAAGTCGCGAATGCCTAGGGCACAGAGCTACCCAGATAATCATCAGGAATTCTCAGGTCAGACTGTCCATAATCTAAGTGTTTAAACGTTTATGTCATTGAATAACGTTTTGGCTGGGAGGAGGAGGGAATTTTCTTAAAAAATCAAATACAAATGTGTAAATGTGTTTTTCATCATTAGAAAGATTTGATTTTTTTACAACATGAAACTTTCTTACGTATCTTAATAGACTATGATAACCCTATCTTTGAGAAATTTGGAAAAGGAGGAACATATCCAAGAAGGTATCACGTTTCATATCACCATCAAGACTATAATGATGGTAAGTTTCTGGCAATTATATCAAACAACAGTTTGTTAAAAATCTCAAAAACAATAAAAATAAATTTGTTCCTATATCACTTAGTTTTCTGCTTAAGTTTTTTTTAAAGAAGTTGGATCATAACTAAAACTGTAGTAACATCTTAGCTTTATGCCAAGTTACCTCATAATACTTATCTTCCCCAGAGGAAAGGAGTAATTAAAAATGGTATTAATTAGAAAATTACTCCTTGATGATGAAATTCATACTTGCATTGTCCTCTTAAGAAAACAAAATAACTGCTACCTATACATTTTGCAGTTTTTGTTTTATATTTTAAATTGTTATTGGCAGTGAGAATAAAATATACTTTTTTCTCCTTTTTATCCAAAATGAGGGAGTTCTATGATTTTATGAAAGTGTGTGTGTTTGTTAACATAAGAGGTTATCTGAATCTGTATGCAGATTCTTTTTCTTTTTTCCCCACATTTCACTTCTGCTTTCACCTTTCTTTTCTTTGTTTTTATTTTTGACTTCATGATTCATTGCTATCAAGGATATTTCCTTGAACTCTTTTAAAAAGTACCATTCTTAAGTTTGAACATACAATCAAATAATCATTGCTATTTCAGTTTTTTAGTCTAGTCACAGAACAAATTTGTTCCATATGTTACAAATTTTAGATACTTTCAATTACAATATATTGATAAAAGTTGCAAGGTAATTCTGTTTTCATTTTGTAGGTCGTAAAACTTTTCCAAGAGCTAGAAGGACCCAGGGGACTAGCTTCCGGTCTCCTGTGAGTTTCAGTCCTACTGATCACTCCTTAAGCACTAGCAGTGGAAGCAGTATCTTTACCCCAGAGTATGACGACAGTCGAATAAGAAGAAGAGGAAGTGACATAGACAATCCCACTTTGACTGTGATGGACATCAGCCCACCCAGCCGCTGTGAGTAATAGATATGGGCATCGTGAAATGTACAACAGAGCCTCTGCAGAATTTTATAGTTATTAGAAGGAATAAGTACGAGCCAGTCATCAGGGCGAGACCAGCTTCTCAAGAAAGGTGAAAATGGTATTTCTAAAGGTGGTTCTAATGATGGGTATAAGCATAGTATGACCGCGCTGATTACTTTAAATGATCCTGTCCTTCCTTTCATTAGGAAAATTGTTACCGTTTAGTCACTGATTTCACATATTCTTGTTGAGTGCTTAGCAGGGAGATTTCAGGTATGACCTGCAAGGTGTAGTCTAACGGGGACACTGATGTGTGGAGAAATAACTACAGTATAGCATTTAATCCGTATCTTTAATGTTAGTAGGAATTCACCAGTTAAGAAGGTGACAGGTGCAAAGAGCCGGGACGTATTCTGAAAGTGGGGGAATAGTTCGTTTTCGGGTGACGTGGAGAATATCTTACTTGAAGCAGTGGAAGTAAGACTGGAATGGTAACTGAGACCAGATAGTACTGCAGTAAAGATTAGAAATAGTGCATTTTACAGTCAGTGGCATCTTAAATTGAGTGAAAGATGCTATTACATTTGTAGTCAGGTAAAAACAATAATCTCATGGGGAAAAAAATGAGTCACTGGGATATGAACCTTGTTTGGGTTTAGAATTATAAAATTTACTAAACAGAAAAGTTTTCACAGATGCTGATCATTGTGAATTTGTATGATTATGTTTTTCCCTTAATATCCAAGCATATTCAGTTAAGGATATCACTACTGCAGTGTTCTCATCTAGTCCTTCACCATTGTGTGCCATGTGGCTATTCCATTGTAAGAAAATGTTGTTTTTTAGCACCTCGTGCTCCAACCAACTGGAGACTGGGCAAACTGCTTGGCCAGGGAGCCTTTGGCAGGGTCTACCTCTGTTATGATGTTGATACAGGAAGAGAGTTGGCTGTCAAGCAAGTGCAGTTTGACCCAGATAGTCCTGAAACCAGCAAGGTAAGAGTCACCTGAACAAGCTACTTTACCACATTTATAAGAAGCATTTTTACTAAAATAAATGTAACACACAGTAGAATTTTTTGTTTTTCCTTAGTGCAAATTATTTGCAAAACAGAGAGATAATCAAATATGTTTACTTTGTACCATGGATTTTTCTCTTTTAGTACTCAGTTGTATTCCCAATCTGATTCAGTGTTGCTTTAGCGTACCATCAAGGACTGCTATAAAAGTTATTGTTTAGAGCCTTTAAAATGTTTATTTTGGGAGAAGTGAAAATTTCAGAGTGAAATCACCTTGATGATCCATCAAATTTGAATTTTTTTTCCTTTACTAACAATGCTGTAAAGACTTAACAGTGAGTTCTGTCTTTCAGGAAGTAAATGCACTTGAGTGTGAAATTCAGTTGTTGAAAAACTTGCTGCATGAGCGAATTGTTCAGTATTATGGCTGTTTGAGGGATCCCCAAGAAAAAACACTTTCCATATTTATGGAGTATATGCCAGGGGTAAGTTAGTACATCCTTTGAAAATAGAGATAGTCTATTTAAAGTCTTAGTTGAGGAAAGAACAACAAAACTTTGATTATAAAATGTGAAGGGTATTTCAGAAGCGTTTTAAATTAGAGGATGGGTAATAATTTTATTTTCTATCTTCTTCGTCTGTCTTTGTATTTTTTAACTCTTTTTTTAAAAATGCTAAAGTATACTTGTTGCAGACATCACAGCAGTCTACACTCAGATTTCCCTAAATGCTCTAAAAATCACTCATAATAGCTGATTTATCCAAACCAGGATTCAGGCCAGGACCACACATTACATTTTGCCAAGTCTCTTACTCTTTTAATCAAGAACGATTTTTACATGACATAGATTTGACAAAGAGACCGGGCTGATTGTTTTGTTGACAGTCTCATCTCACAGATTTCTCTAATCTCATCCTTGTGGTGTTTAGTTTGCTCCTTTAGCCTCATATTTCCTGTAAACTCCGAGTTAGATCTAAAATCTAAGTAAGGTTCAACTTCAGCATTGATTAGCATGAATCCTAAATGATGCGTGCACTTCATGTTCGTCTCATTAGGAAACATACAGTTTCTAGCTGTCCCAAGGTAGTGATGCTGAGATGGACTGGACCGCTAGACGAGGGCGACCAGCATCCTGATTCCTCCACTGTAAAGTTTTGTTTTTCCCTGAAGACCAGAAAGTAATCTAAGCTATGGCAGCGGCACATAGAAATATCCATTTCCTTTTAAACCCTCCACCTAATGTTTTTAACATTATTTAATAATATAACAGATTGATAATCATTGCCTGAGTCAATAATTTCAAAAGGAAGTGAAGCAGAGAAGGGTATAGCTCAAGTGGTAGAGTGCATGCTTGGCATACATGAGGTCCTAGGTTCAATCTCCAGCACCTCCTACAAAAATAAATAAATAAGTAAGCCTAATTACCTCTCCCTCAAAAATTAAAAAATTAAATAAAAAATGTGTTTTGTAAACTGTCATTCCTTTTATTGTTATTTTTATTATTTGTAGAGTACAGTCTAATACTAATGATTTTCAAGTTGGTGGTACATTTACTCATTTAAAAACACATTCGTTCCCATAATAGGCAGTGTACGTTAGAAGGTGGTTTGCTTTATGGGTCTTTAAGAACCGCTTATTAGAATTGTATGTAGAATGTACAGGTTGCAGTTTAAGCTTATGGGTCAACCGTGTATAAGTATCTGATATGATAGTACAGTTGTCCCTCAGTATCCCCTGGGAATTGGTTCCAGGACTTCTACGGATACCAAAATTCAAACATGCTCAAGTCCCTTATATAATGGTGTCGTGTTTACATATAACCTAAGCACATCCTCCCATGTACTTTGTCATCTCTGTATTACTTATCATACCTAATACACTGTAAATGTTATGTAAATGGTTGTAGCTACAGTGTAAATGCTATGTAAATAGTTGCTAGTGCAGGAAATTAAAGTTTTGCTTTTTGGAACTTTCTAGAATTTTATTTCCCAAATATTTTCAGTCCACAGTTGGTTGAATTGCAGATGTGGAACCTACAAATACAGAGGGCTGACCGCAATGGGATTAACCATCCTCAGTCTTACAGGAGCAACAGCAAACTCTACTTTGTTTTTTATCTTCATGAATAATTATTTATAGTGACACCATCGTTACTCATTGTTGCTACTTTTTTTAAAAATTTTCAAATATTCTCTTGGCAGTGTAAATTGGTTTTTTGAAAAAAATCCCCTTTTGGAAAACACATTGGTGGGATGTATTAAACGCCATAAAAGTATTGAAGGCTTTTGACTTGGTAATCTCATGGAAAGTTATTCTACCAAAGTAACCCAAAAGAAGGAAAAAACTGTATTGCTTTATTTTAATATCAGTTGTAATGGAAAAAATGGAACTGTCAGTGCCCCCGGTGGAAGTAAATTATGATGGCCGTGCCCAAGAGAATATATATTAAAAATTAAAATTGTGAAGGCCATATAGCAGAGATGGAGGAAATACTTATAATAAGAGAAGAAAAAAGAATATAAAGTGTTTTTAAATGATGGTTATGATATTTTAAAAGTATGTGTATTTGGACAGGAATGAAAGGAACTTAGAAAAGTGAAAATGTGTTATGTTGGGATTGTGATTGATTTTTCTCTTACTCAGATTTCCATTACTGTTTGCAATAAATATTTAAATTAATCATAGAAAATAATTATGAATAAATGTGAATAGAGACCCAGATTGTAAAATTAATCAAAATGCTTCATTGGTTAGAACCAGTTAACATCACAAGTAGAGGTATGGGTCATCTTTATATATTTAGCAATATTAAGACTAAACTAGGACTGTCCAGGAACAGGTGTTAGATCGCATTTCTCATTACCTGTGCTTGGTTTTGTAAGGGCAGCTATCTCTTCAAAGTATGGGTTATCATTCCTTGAATTTGAAAAGCATGTTACTAAATTAATAATAGTTCATTGACAATCTAAATGAATTATATGTATGGCAAGCTCCTGGCATATCTCGGCTGGACGTAGATGTTCCTAGACTTTCCTGAATCTCCAAGTTTGTGGATATTCTGTATAATTTCTCTCATTAAATTTAGTAAGATGGACCCTACTCTGCCCTAATTCAAGCTTTGCCAAAACTGTACACACACACACACACACACACACACACCCAGTTTTTATCTGGCACAGTCCTTCCCAACCCATTCCAGTTGTTCACACTGAAGAAGATAACATTTTTATGGCACACAACAGTAAACAGACTGCTGGAGCTGCCCGAGGGCCCAGAGCATCCTTAAACCTATCCTTCGTTTGCAGCCTACAAGTATTTGGGGGCTTATTGTGTGGGAAGATCAGTTCTAGCTGTGTTATTTTGTGCATTACTGTACAAGTAGACACAATAAGTTGCCTGAACAAACAAGCCACTTTGAATTATGTACGTGTGTTTGTCTGAGTTCACTCACTGCCTAAGGCTCTCCACATGTGTTTGCAAGTTTGGGTCAGCAGAATTGCATCTTGTTGTCCCTTCAGGAATTGCTCCTGAATAGAGCAATTGATTAAACCTGTAAAATCCAGGGCTCTTCTTTAATATGACAAAGTATACAGTTTACCAAAATTAAAGGAATATTTGAATATATTATCTCCTTAAAAGAAAAGATTTTTTTCCCTCAGGAAGCATTTTATTTCCATCTTTTAAAGTGGTGATTATTTATCAGATTTGCACATTGGAATCATCAGGGAAGCTTTTTCAAAATTCAGGTTGCCTGCGTCTCACCTCAGATGGGTTCTCTGTTCTCAGAGGTAGCACCTCATCCTGCCTTGAAAACACTTAAGAAAATTAGAAATTTCTCTTTAATGTATTTTCTCATGTTTTGAACTAGAATGTTGAGTATATAGAAGAAAAACTTAAAAATCTCATGTGTGTTTTGATCGTCTAATCGTACCTATTCTTTCTCCTGAGAAGTAAATCAGCAGATATCAATAAAGCTGTGTTGTAAAAACAGTAAGAACAAAATAAAATGAAAGCAGGACATATATAGAAGATTAAGTAGGAAACACTATATTCAGGGAGAAAAAAAGCAAGATAAAAGTGCTGGAGGATATTTAAAAATATGTAAGGAACAGGAGGTAGAGCCAGCATGGTCATAGAAACAAGGGTGTCAGTCAGAAAATAGTTTTAAAGGCTTCCTTTGTCTGTGACACACACACTGCCTCGGGTCTAGTCAAGGAGCATAGTAGAGCTTATGTTGAATTAAGGTACGGAGTGTCCTTATTGAGAATTCCTGTGCTCTCCAGCTGTAGCCTCCCAGTCCGAAGTAGGATTCCCCAAATTAAAACTTCCAGTTATAAAATAAATGAGTCACAGAGATGTAATATGCAGCATAAAGAATATAGTCAATAATACTTAATAACTTTGTATAGAGATAGGTGTTTACTAGACTCATTGCAGTGATCATTTTGTAATGTATTTAAGTATTGAATCACTATGTTAGACACCTGAAACCAACATGACATTGTATGTCAACTAAACTTCAATTAAAAATAAATAATTATTTTCAGTCAATAAGAATAATAAATACACACACAAATCTTTAAAAATAAATATTTACTTGCAGTAGTTTTCATTTCAGAGCATACTATAGTTTTCTTTTGTTTTTCTTTAATCCTAGGGTTCCATTAAGGACCAATTAAAAGCATATGGAGCTCTTACTGAGAATGTGACTAGGAAATACACCCGTCAGATTCTGGAGGGTGTCCATTATTTGCACAGCAATATGATTGTTCATAGAGATATAAAAGGTAAGTTACAAGGTATTTTTTTAAGTACACAGTTTTTTTTTAATGAAACAAGTAATATGGTTAAGAAATTTAACATTTAAATTAATACATTTACATTTAAAATACCATCGGAAAACAATTCCAGCTAGTCCTGATGTTCAGGTTTCCACAAGAGGGAAGCTTCCTGTGGGGCTCACAGAATCAATAAAGTTCAAATGATCATAAAAATGAGACCATATTTTCATACATAGAGCATAGGTATTAGAATATAATGGTTAAGAGTAGAGCTCTTGACACCAGATGACCTGATTAAATTCAGGCTTTATCCATCACTAAATCTGTGACCTTGGACAAGACACTTAATCTCTCTCTGCCTCAGTTCCTCATTTTTGAGGAGGGTGATAATAACATATAACTCACAGGATTCTTATAAGGATTAAATAAATTAATGTGTATTACATGTCTGAAACATTGCCTGGTACATAGGAAGCACTCAGAGGTTAGTTAGGATGGTGAAGTATTTCATGTGCAGATCATATTTAAAGCCGTGGACATGGATATCACTACCTAAGGAGAGAAGACGAGGAGAGCCCAGACTGAGTTGTGATGAACTCCAGTTCAGTGAGTCTCACTTTTTAAATCTCAAAAACTCAACTGTTTTCAGGGATCAGGCCCGTAAGGTAACTGCATGGAGCGACACAAACTCCAGTGGTGGAGATGTGTACGTTTGAGAGTCTAAAACTGTACTGCAAAGATGCTAACTTTATTCAGTCGATGAGAATAATGAACAAATACACAATATAGGTAATAAATTAAAAACATTTTTTTCCATTGGTCTTTCTGGGGACCGTATAAGCTACCAAAAATTTACTTCCTTTCTGTGGTGTGTCACATCCCGAATATGGCTGTGTTCAGGCTAAAGAGAACGTTCCTAACCAGTTCCTGGTTGTAGAGCAGAATGCTGCAGAACGTCTGAGCCAGATCCCATGTGCAGAATGGAGCTTACCTGTGAGTCTCAGACAGTGACGACATGGCTCCTGATCTGAAAGAAGTAGGAGCTGGTCTTTCTCCTCAAGACCTACCCACTTGTCAAGTACAAAACCGAATAGCTTTTAAAGAACCACGTGAAGTGTGATGTATAATGTATAGAAATATTGAATCACTGTGTTGTACACCTGGAACTAATATAGTGTTGTAGGTCAAGTGTAGTATACTTAAATTAAAAAAAAAAGCCACGAGGAAATGATTTGATTGCGAAGTATTCTATTAGGAGTAATCTCCATTCAAGCTAGTTTCTCTTCAGCATTCATGAGGAGACAAAGGAAAGGAACTGAGGGGAGCCACCCCAAGTGGGTCCTCTTCTAACCCTGCCAGTAAAACGAGCAGGTTGGAAGCAAGCTGCTTTAAAAGCATTTTAGGGCAAATAATATTGATAAGAAAAACATACAATATAAAACTGGATGTGTAGTATAATCTCAAGTTTGTAAAATTAAAGTATGACCTAGAAAAATTCCCGTGTGGTTAACAGTGGTTACTTCCAAGTGGCAGGATGAGTGATCATTGTTTTTCTTCTGCATACTTTTTACTTTTTCTGTATTTCCTAAACTTTTATAACAAGCAATTGCAAGGGAGAAAGAAAGATAGTTGATTACTTTTAAGTTTAAACCTGGGAGTTCATAAAGAAACCTAGGATAAAAGTTAATTGATTACCGTTGCTAGGAAACCAACTAATTTTGTAATAGGGTTCCTTTATTCTGCCTTTCTTTTATGAAATATACTACTGAGGACTAAATAATGGATGAAAGAAAATTTATATTTATAAAAATATTTTGGCCAATAAATGAAAAAGGAATGATAGAATAGTACCATTTTACAACTGCTAATGGATTAATAGATAAAATCACTAAACATTAACAGTTGCTGACTTCACAGAATCTAGCATTACTTACTTGATAGTCATAGACTATGTCTTCATCCACAAAGTAGTCCCCCCCACGCCCAAAATAATTGAACCTGAATCTGATCAAGCTTCTAGATTCAGCTACCAAATTGTAGGATTATAGAACAGCTACATAGGACAGATGAACATGTTAAATGACCTCTTGGAATAGACTTAACAAAATTTAGATCATAAGAAAGCTGTAGGTAGACAACTTAGATTCTTCATAAATTGCGAAGGGAAAAGAAGATTGGAAAGACCTTATTTGGATTCTGATTTTTTTTTTTTAAAGAAAAACTGAAGAATCACTGGATGTGTATTTAACTGTATTGAGGAGTTATTGTCTATCCTCTTAGGTGTGTGACAGTACATATCTTTAAAAGATAAGGACTCCTGAAGTGTTTATTGATTGTGATCTCTTTAATTTGATTTAAATCATATGCGGAGGGAAGGGGAAGTGGCTGCTAGTGTGGCTGGGAGAGATTGCCCCGCTGGTGGTTGGGGCTGGGTGACGAGTTCATATACTATTCTGTGTGCTTCCCAAGTCTGTTTGAAAAGTCTCCTTATTAGCTTACTTCTAACATATCCAAAATAAGTTTTTTAAAAATTAGGTAACTATATTGGGGACTTGGCCTTACATTTTCTCCTCAGCCCTTTGTATGGATTGGCATTGGTTTAGCACTGGTGATTACTCCCCAGAGATGGCTCTCCTTGTCTGTGACTTGCCTGGGACTGTTCCTTCCCAGCTGGTAACCAGTAAAATCTGGCTCATTTGTTGTCCTTCCCTAGGTTCAATATTGTAGACACAGGGCCTTTTTCTGACATCTTTAACTTTTAGCCAGTGAGAGATGTTAAACAGGCAGTGCTGTCTTAGAGACAAACCAGTCATGCCACACTTGGGCTTATGGCGTGCAGAGAGTGGGTCTTTGACCCGCCACTGGAGAGGGGCTTTGTAGAGCCTTAATTGACTAGACTGGGGAAGCTGCTGGGAGAACAGAAAGACAGGTACAGAAATTCATGGTGAGGATGGACAGTCTGTATTCTCACCAGTATTTTCTCCACTATTCACTCTCCTTAGAGGCCAGTAAAAAAAAAAAAAGATATGAAAAATAAGTAACCTTTTTTTAGTATAAAATATGGTTAAGGCTATGGAAGACTTAAAAATAAGAATTGAAGTAGAATTTAAAAACTAAAATTAGATAAGCTAATAAAGTAAGTTGCTTATTTAAAAATAGTTTATAGACAAAGCTAAAAATGAGAATAGAAATAATTTATATAAGAAGAAAGACTTATAATCTCAGAAAAAAGACTAATAAAGGAGATAAAGGGGAAAATAAAGAACAAAAATAAATGAACCTAGCGCCTTGATCTTGATTTCTGACACCGTTCTCCACTGAGTGGAGCCAGGGCTCCTTAGACAAATGGCTGATTCTGGGACTGGTGCGCAGAATACACAAGGCTTGGAGCACCTTCTAGTACCAGCAAATAAGACAGTGCTAAAAGACAACAAACGAAAAAACACCCCAGAGATCCAAAACAAGCAAGAACACAATGATTGAGGGACGGCAGAGGGCCGCAGGAGCCAACAGAGGGAGCTGTGGACAGCCAAAGCTGGAGCAACTCCAGCAAAAACATAGTCGTTGGATTACAACCTAAAGTGTAAAGTAAGTCTCTGTGTGTTCATACTGGTTGAAGTGGGTAGTTGAGTGAGTAAATGGGAGAGAGGAAACAAATCAGTACAGAATAATTCGAAGTAACGTATGCAACTGCTGAGCCTGGAGCAGGCTTCTCACTCCTTACTGGTAGGCCGCACATAGTGGACGTCTGCCCGGGAGCTTAGTGTGGAAAGGGGGCGCTCGCCCGTGGAGAACTCTGCTCGTACACACACCTCAGCTGGGTGACCAGAGTCCGTTTATAAGAAATAAAATTTAAAGTTTACTATAGGAGTAAATGAAATTGTAAAACAGAAACCTCAAAACTTGCTTAGAATAGATTTAAAATATACTGTATAGAAATGAGGAACGCAGAAGGAAGAATTTTGATTGTGAAGGTCCCTCAAGAAGTGCCTGCGGAGGGAGATAATCTCTGGATTATCTTGGGCTCTTGCTTTGTGACAGAGAGACCGGGCCAGGAGCCTGCAGCTGCTTCTCCACCCTTCCCTGCACGTTTTGTTCTTAGTCCTTTCCCCCTTTCTCTTTTTTTCCATGCATCAATCCTTTTCAGTGGCAGAACCTTCTCAGGCCCTGAGGCACACCCCAGTGACTCTAAATACTCAGTGTTCACATGGTAAATCTTTAATGCGCACCGACTGTGTGACTGGCATTACCCCAGGTACCGCTCAGAAGGTGAAAAGTACCCTGATTTTGGAGTAGATTGAAGGGTCTACAAAGTAATTCTCTGTGTTCTTTTATATTATATTCCAGACTGCCGGTAAACATAATGAAATGAGGATATTTCTTGTTTCAGGCGCAAATATTCTGCGAGATTCAACAGGCAATGTCAAACTAGGAGATTTTGGGGCCAGCAAACGACTTCAGACCATCTGTCTTTCGGGGACAGGAATGAAGTCTGTCACAGGCACACCGTACTGGATGAGCCCTGAAGTGATTAGTGGAGAAGGCTATGGCAGGAAAGCAGATATCTGGTAGGTTTTGATGGGGAAGTGGGGGTGGTGCCTGAAAACACCTGCCTTCTTACTTGTTTCCACCTGAGAGAGAAATTACTGAGCTGGATTTAAAGTATCTTTTGTACTTTTGAAATAGGATGTCAGGATTGCAAGGATTATCATCATTTTAACTATGCCTCTTTTTGAGTGTTCCCCATTTATTTCTACAACTGTCAGAATTCATTCAGATTTAGAATCCAACATGATTTTCTTTTAAGAATGCCTACATAATATACTTCCCCTAGAACTGCACTATATCCTTAACACATCCCGGCAGGGAGTTTCAGTGATGATTGTAGACATTTATCTTTAAAACAGCTTTACCTCATTTTTCAGGTTTGGGAATGATGTTACATCAAGTATGGAAAATAACACTTTTCCTTAAGAATACATAAATTCAAGGGGGAGGGTATGGCTCAGGGGTAGAGCGCATGTCCTGGGTTCAGTCCCCAGTGTCATAAATAAATAAGTGAATGAATGAATCCATCCATCCATCTAGTTACCGCCCCCACCCCCTCAAAGAATACATAAATTCACTTAAAAGTGTCTCCTCAAACTCAGAAAACCTCATTTCTTCAGCTCCTCCTGTCAGGTCTCCACGTCAGTCATTGTTAACACTTGATTCTTGCCCTGAGGCCACCTGGTCTTGGGTGTCTGCCAGGTGGTAGGTGGTGAACCGCCCTGCCCGCGTAGGCTGCCCGGAATGTGGCGTTGTGAAAGTTATGGGGCCAGAGCCACTTCTGGGGCTAGTGGAATGTCCGCCGCCCTGGGGCCTGGGCCTTGGAGCCTCCGATCTAAGCGAGTTGTATGTAGACGCCTTTCAGGGAGACTTGACACTTGACTCAGTCGTGTTAATCGCCCATGTCTCACTTCCTGCCAGTTCCCTCAGCCCTCGTGGTGGCACTTTTTGTAAGGCCCTCTCTTTTCAGGAGCGTGGGCTGCACGGTGGTGGAGATGCTGACTGAAAAGCCCCCCTGGGCTGAATTTGAAGCCATGGCTGCTATCTTTAAAATCGCCACCCAGCCCACCAACCCCAAGCTGCCGCCTCACGTCTCAGACTATACCCGGGATTTCCTCAAACGCATCTTCGTGGAGGCCAAGCTGCGACCTCCCGCTGACGAGCTTCTCCGGCACACGTTTGTGCACTATCACTAGCGGCCTGAGACCTCTCCCGTGCCTCCGCCCAGCGCCCATCTGTCCGCTCACCTTCTCTCTGACTGCACTTTTCTTTTTTATAAAAAAGAGAGATGGAGAGAAAAAAAGACAAGAGGGAAAGTGTTTCTCTTGATTCTTGGTTAAATTTGTTTAATAATAATAGTAACCTAAATTTTTTATATTTAATCCTTTTTTTCCCTTACAAGAACTTGAAACTTTTTTTTAATTTTTATAATGTACTGATGTGGTTCAGAGAGATAAAGCACTTTAGTACATAGTCACTCTTTTTAGTACAAAAAATCATTTGGAATGCCTAAAGATTGTAGAGTCTTTCCCTGTGTCACTGACAGATGGATGGTGATGGGGAGACACAGACAACAAGGAGAAGAAAATGATGTATAATTTGTAGTTTTTAGTGATAGTATTTGAAATAGGGTCTCATTTGTGAGGTCGAGCCTAAACTTGCGTTTAGGGTAGGCACTCAACTTAAAGAATATAGGTTCCTTCTTAGATCTGTGTTCTTTAGATCCTAACCTCTGTCTACCAAGCTTTTTGCTCAGTAGGAATCTTGATAGAAAATATGACTCTCTAAGAGGTATGTTTGTTAATCCTAACCAGTATAATAAGCAGATACACTATAATAGATCCAAGTTACTGGAATCTGTAAACCTTGAGGGATAGCTTTCTGCTTTAAAAAAAAGATACTGTTTTATTTTAGAGCAGATACGGGAAGTCAATAAGCAAATCCAAATTAAAAGACGAAAGGAGATTGCTCTAGTTAAATGTGTGAGCAGTAGACCACATTTGCCAATCATCAGAAATCATGAAATAGTGAAAAGAAGTCTTGTTTAGTATATTTTAAACTATGTTCTGTACCTGAGGGGGAAGGTCTGAAAATTAAGAGAAAGGAGAAATGACCAGAATCATGTGTATCTTCCTAGTTCTAAGCTCCGGATTCCCCACAGATAACATACTTTAGGCACTGAGAGTTTGATCCACAGTAGCCATGTGTTAAAGCCTGTGTCATGAGATAAAACCCTTGTTCTTGGGATCACAGAATATTGAAGCACCTTGGAAAGCAGTTACCGTGTGAAACGGTGGTTTTCAACAGCAGGGTGGGGATGATTTTGCTTAGCCTTTGGCAGTGCCTGGAGACATTTGTGGTTGTCACAAGATGCTAGAAGCATCTAGTAGGTAGAGGCTGGGCATGCTGCTAAACAGACTGCACTGCACAGGACAGCACCCCCACCCCGAGTGAAGAATTATCCTGCCCCAGCTGCTAAAAGTGTCGAAGTTGAGAAACCCTGATGGAAATACCAGCCCCAGTTATAAACTGAGAACAGCCATTTTCAAAGCAATTTCCTTGCAAAAAGTAATTTTTAGAGAGAAAGTGATACGACATGTAACAAGGGTTTTACAGGAGCAGGTACCACTACTTGAAGTCAAGGACGAATGATCTCAGCAACAGCAATCCTTTCCTTACGACTAAATCGGTGACTTCTATCTTAGAAACAAAATGAACATAAACACAGAGCCTACTGAACTCAGCCGTCTGTGCATATGCTTTCCTTAAAAGTTAATTCATAATTGTGGGAAAAGAAAAGCATATCAAAACAAAGTATTAACTACTTTATAGGAAGGTTAAAAACTACCAGGAGTTCCTGGTATAATGCATCCACCAAGAGCAAGGCCACAAGCAGAGAGAGGCAGCTGGGAAGCTCGCACTGTCTCCAATGGACTTGTGCTGTTGAAAAACGTGATTGATACCAGAATTTGGCCACTTGCAGTTTTTTCCAACATATTAAAGCAAGTGCTGAGTACTTTGTTTTTAAAGTTCTAGAATATAGTATTCTTCCTGGAGGCCCTAAATGTGATGCTTTTTATGGGATTCGTAGGGGACTCGGGTATTTTATTTTCTGCTAAAAGATGTGCTTATTTAGGAACTCTTTTAAGGTACTTTGTTTCTGAAGTTAGGTAGATCTTGGTTTCCCGTATCAAGGTCCTATCTGGCATTCCCTGTAGGAATATTTGAAATTCCACTGGCTAGTGTGAGAAGAAGTCAAAGCACAATGTAGTTGTTGAACCTTCTGCCATACCCTTATGACGAAGGGAAGCAGCTTGCAAGGAAGACCATGAATCAGTGGCATCCTCCCCCTGGAGCATCAGCTGCCAAGCCTTGTGCTGTAGACATAGTCCCCAAGGATGTGGATCTATTATAAGTTCTTTATCTTCTGTGAGTGAAAGCATCTCTTCTACTTGAGCAAGATCATGGTATCTGGACCAGTGGGCTTTTCCTTTGTCTCTTTGTGTTGTGTGGTTGTGATTTCCTTTTGGCTCATTTTTGGTCTGTCAGGGTAATCAGCAGTGTAGGATATGACATGCGTGTTCTTCAGAGAGAAATCTCGGGAGACTGTGAAACCCGAAGCAAAATTGTTTGCTTTTTTCAGTCTCTTTTTTTTTTTTCTTTTCAAAATGCTATAGAAAATAAAATCACCTGAAAAGAAACTACTACCTTAACACTGCTGCAGAAGACCTTTGTTTTATAAGAAAAATATTATTAGCTGTGGGAAAGTATTCTTCTTTATGTAAAGACTTAAAAATAGACTAATAGTTTACAGAGTTTATAAAATGTGATGTGAATTTAGTTCAGACAAGATGTAAAGGTACCAAAAACCACAATAAAAGTTAATATATATAAGAAATACTAGAACAAAAAAGCTTAATGTGGGGTGAGGTATGGAAGACCAAAAGTAAATTTAAAAAAGAAAATTTTGAAAGGAAACACCTCTATCAGTGGCAGTTAAATACAACACTCCAAATTTTTCCTTCTAATAGTGGTATGGATCAACAAATGAAATTTGAACTTTTTGAGATGACTCTAAATGTAAATTTTGTTTTTTAAATGCACAACTGATTCTTCTATACTGTAATGTTTCTTTGCTGAGGCTGGAAAATGGCCAGGCTGCTGACTTTGTGCCTTTAAAATGCGCTCTGCTTTGACAGTGGCAGACTTTTTGGTGCTGGAGAAGATTCACTAGCAGTCTTTGTATGTGCTTTTCAGGAAATATCTTTCTACTTAGGCCTTGAGAGTTTCAGAACAGCATGACTTAGGCTTGGACCAAATATAAGATCTTTTACATTGCAAACAAAGGGTGTTGAGTAAAAGGGTTGAAGAATACCATAATGACTAATGGAAATTGTGATGGTTGGTAATTCTCTAAAACATATATAAAAGTATACAGACTTTAAAATTTTCTGTATGACTATCTTGAAAATTTTTCAGTTTTCCTCATTTACAAAATATGTTTCTAACCTGAAAAATGGTTAAAGACTACTGCCTTAGAAAGTTTTCAAAGGCACAGTCAACCTTACATAATTTATATAAGATTGAAATGTTAATGCACAGGCTGAATGGTAAAAGAAAAATTACAGCTTATTTCATAGTAAATTGAATTGGCTTTTACTTGAGAGAGTCTCTGTCTTATTCCCAGTAGAGACTACAGTAAAAAGGTGAAATGATTTCTTTAGAGTAGCTTTCTCTGCTACTTCAGCTCTTACACATGTCAGGTCTGGTCTGTGGTATTTCTGAGATGGAGTTGTTATGAGAGACGTGCAATCACCAAAAAAAAAAAAAAAAAAAAATCAAATCTGAGTAGTTTATAGGGACGACCAGGCTTGGGTGCAAAAGCCAAGAGGTTTGCCAGATGCAGACTCCTTGGCCCACAGCAGAGTTCTGTGCCAGTGATTTCATTTGGGGTTTAGGGACCAGTAGCTTGATACAAACTCACCTGGTGTCAATAAGTATCAGAATCTATTGATTTAAAAAAGATAGGGTGAATGTTTTCCATTTGCTTACCTAATATTGTGGCTTATTATGTCAGGTACTAAATATTGTGGCTTATGATGTCAGGTACTAAATTAACTTCTCTTTAAGGAGGTCACAGTCTAGGAGGAAACATGGGCAGACAGATAGTTACTTGTTTTTATGGCATATCCTAACTGAAAGTTCAGCAATGATGTTTTAAAATGTTCTTATTTCTTTTGAAGTGAGGGGAAAGCAATTTTGGGTAGTCGTTGGCTGTTATAAATACTAAAATGTCATTAATAACCGAGACTCAAGTATCCCCCAGTTGGAGGGATCCCCATAGGGCAGGCAGCCTCTCTCTCAGGACTCCCTCTCTCAGCCTCTGCTCAGACAGTTCCAGTGGTGCGGGGCATTGATTCCACAATGTAGTTATTTTTTCCTTGCTTTTTCTTTTAAAGGAAAAAAAATTCTTTTGATCTAAGTGGTTAAAATACCAAAACATTTGATAGAAATTGAATTCTGTCAACAGTGTTACTTATACAAAGATCAGGAAAATTTCTCGAGACCTATTGTTTTATATGAAATTTGGCCTTTGTTAACAAATGTAATGTTCATATTCATTTGAATTTTAAGATTGGTTAAAATGTTAATGAAAAGCAATTTGTTCATTTTTGGTAGTGCCTTTTTCCCTGTATGCCTTAATTTTGTTTTATATCAATAATAATTGAAGTTACCCACCGAAATGAAGGTTTTTCCAAAATCAGTAGGCTTCAAGAGTTCATTTGGCCTTAGACTGTGTATTGGCCCTTAAACATTTCTTCATGCCTGCTTCCTCCTCCTACCCTTTTCTACCTCTTTTTTTTTTTAATATGTTAGAAGAAAAACATTAGTCTATGATAGACACACTGCAGTCTTTACTAGACATAAATTCCTAAGATAAGGATAGAAAGAGGTATTCTAATTCTAAAGAGACAGTAAATTGTTTTCCAGGTTGATTACTTGGTTTTCTATCACATTGGCAGTGTTCAAGTTCTACGTATATCATGGTTCAGTTATGATTTTCAAAGCAGATCTAGAATGGTGGTTTTTGCCCGAAAGAGGTCGTTTAAATGGCTTACAAATGTTAAGGCAATGAAACTTAGGGCAATGAGCAAGAAATCCAGGGACAGTGAATTCTAATCCTTACTTTTAAATGAACATTTTGGCTAAATCTCTAGCTTTTCTGTGAAGTGTGCATGCTGTGTGTGTGTGTGTAGCTGGGACAGGGGTGGGGAGGAAGGAAAAGTATGAATGTCCAATTAGAGTAGTCTCTGTTCTGGGAAGAACAGCTCAAATGTGTATGACCTAGTGATGGATGAGTGTGCCCTCCTCGGGGAGGAGTGCCAGCACCTTTTCCACAAGTAGCTGGTACAAGTGATTGTCTAATAAAGATATTTATTGTAAATTGCCAAGCTCTTGGTTGCTAAAAGTAGATTAAAATTGAACGTGTATGTGTGTATGATATCTTATGTATAATTCTTAAATAGAAAGTACTTGGTTTTGCATAGTTCTTCATGAGCTCTTTGGAATAGAAATTCTGCCAGATATTATCAAAACAAGCTTCCTTAGCTTACCAACTGTTAAAAAGGAAATTGTTTTATACCTCTTTTTGGTTGGCTAGGGAAGATGTGCTGTGAAGCCACTGTTCCTACTTCATAGTTGTCTTTAGCTTTGCTCTGCCTTCTGCCTCAGTCTGGACAGGATGCCATCGTAGGTATGGAAGTGTCAGGGCCAACCATCTTTCAGAGCCGTGGAGGGCAGTGAGCTCTCAGGGTGTGGCTAGAGAATCTTCTCTCGGTTATAGTGAGAGCAGACATGGTTTAGTTTCAGAAAGTTGAGGGAGGAGTCATAGCTATAGTAAAGAAGAGAATAAATTTTATCTGTTGCCCGTATACAGTGTCTCATGTACTTCTTAGTATTTTTCATAATTGTGCATTTTAATTGACAGTAATATGACCTTTTGTTAGTAACAGCAAAGGCATTAAATCAGTGAGTACCGCTATTCCCCCTCTGCCTGGTGACTTCTTGTTTGTATTTACAATCTGTGTTACAGAATCACTGTAAACCAAAGCTTTTTTATTCCCTCCACACAGCCAAAATGATTAGCACTGTTACTTCTGCCCACCTGTAAGCTAACAGTATAAAAATGACAAAGCAGGTACTAGCAGGATTTGTATCTCAGTCTAGCTTCCAAGTTAAAGGACAGGTGCTCTGTGTTTGCATCTAGACACACAGAATTTACTTCAACTATCATGGAACTGTATAGACATTACGAACTTGAGCTTGTCCGCGTGCCAATCTTATTAACGTCACTTGACCATAGATGTATATACATGTACATTAACATGTGATGCCTCAGGCTGGTGGCGTACTTTCCTCCTAGTGTCTTAACATTGATAAACTTGCGTTTGACCTGCGGGGCATTTCAGCAAAGCTTTGAAGAAAAGTGGATTATGGACTTTCTGTGCCATAGACATTTTGGAACGAAAGGAAGTCTGCTCGCCAGCACACATTGCAGAATTTGTCCCCAAATAGCATTTCTGAGTCCCTTCATGTCAGTTGAGGACAGTAAAGTTGGTGACTATACTGGAAAGCATTTTTGTGTTCACTCTTCATGTAACTAAATTGGTGATTTCAGCATTAGCATTACTTGGAGGAGAGAGATAAGTAACGAAATTCCATCTAAACTCTTATTCGATACATAGGCTCCAAAATGTATTTGTCTATGTTCTCAGTTTTTCCCAAAGACCTTTTTCCCACCTGGAATAAGGAGAGAGAACTGGTGGAAACATTTGAGCTGGAAAGGCTTACAGGCAAAAGGAAGCCGGGCAAACGTTTGCAGTCTGCCCCATTCCGGTGAAAGTACAGTGTCTAAGGATAAGAGTACTTCTTTCAAAACAAACACTTGTTTTTAATACAATCTTAATTAGTAAGTTAAAGGTTTACATTTTTTCTATTGCTGTTGGTTTTAAAATTTGCTACCCTGCGTTCCGAAATATTATAAAAGAGTTAATACCAAAAATACTTTTAATGTCTGACATCTCTTACATTTCACGTGGTTCTTTTTATTCAAATATCATTGTAAATAAAAGTAGACTTGGATAAATCTGAGAATAAACTTTTAATTGTTGCAAACTACGGTTATCAATTTGTAAATTTACCCTTTGACCTAATGTACATTTTACAGTGTAACCATTAAATTCTCTATATTTAATCTATTAGTTCCTCTCTGTAAACGTTCTTAATCTCAGTTGAATGCTGGGCAGTTTATAATTATGTACAGAGGTGTTTTTTTCCTATCAAGGTTGACTTTTTTGCACATTTTTGGAAATGTTTAATTTGTACACTGATCTACTACTCTGACCAATAATTGTTGATGGGTGTGTGAGCATCATGAATGCGTGCATTGAACTACTGTCTGTGTCTCCACGTTTAAACTTCTTTCAAGATGTAGCCATCAGTAACTGCACTGCTATTACTGACTTCAATGAACTTTCTTGCTTTTACAAAGTACACTTCTCTATGGTTCTATCTTTGTTGAAGAACTCAGGAGTTCAACATCACTTTCTGATTTTATATGTATTCTGGAACCCATGACTCAGTTGAAAGTATGCTTGTAACTCTGTATCAGGGGACGTGTGTGTGTGGAAATGTCTTTTTCTGTCTGTAGGCACATGTATATATCCCAGTAATTTCTTATTTTCATTTCTACATTTTTATGAACTTGTTTTATAAGGGTACTGTTTAGTTAGAATAATTAAATATATATAAAGCTTTCTGAGAGATTATTTACTATATGAATATATTTTCAGCTGGCTGATCAAAAATATTTTTTTAATTTTGTTTTTAACCATTCAAAATGTATTTGTATTTCCACAATTGGATGCAGATTTACTTAGATATCAATTAAAATACTCTTGCAAGGGAGAACATTGAATTCTCTTTGGGAGTTCTATGAAATGCAAGTTAAAAGGAAAAAAATAGGTTTTAAGCAGTAGCAAAAACACTGTCCACTCTAACAGCCTTTGAATTCTCAGAACTATGAAAAAATGTGAGAAGCTAAATTGTCTTGAAGAGATGTCAAGATTTTTATATCTCCAGTTGCTGTTGGCCTGTCCTACTGTTGTTTTTAATATTTCTTTTATTCTACCCCAAAGATTGCAAGTTTTTGTTTTTCTCTTACTGGGCAAGGTCACACCTCATTTATAAAACAATACATTGACATGTTATGAGTCTCTGTAATGGACTCTTAATTGATTTAGAAATGTTCAAACATACATTGTGTCTTTGTACTGTACTGTGTATTTTAAGTAACTGGCAGAAAAAGAATTGGGAATTAAATTTCCAATTTGACAGTGTTATCGTGCTTAAGGAAAACCTTTTTTTTTGATATGCGGTACCATGTAAAATGACTCATGTTAGGAATAAGTCCACTGTTGAAGTTGAATGTCACTAAGCTTATTATGTTACAAGGAGCCGGTATGATTAGAAAAACCTACAGAAGCCAGATACAGTGTGGTATGTGCCACATTTCATGCACATTTTGACTTTGTGTTCATTCAAAATTGTGCTTGTAAAAATGTAAAGAATTTCTGAGTTTTACAGTTTTTATGTACTTAGTTTTTTTCTTGCTGGTAAATAGCTTTTTTTTTTAAATCTAATGTGAAAGAAACCATGTTTATATTTTGTTAGTGATCAATGACTTTGTTTATATGGAAATTTGTATATTGTTGGCACACATCTTTGTTTAGATTTATCGTGCATGAAGGCCTGCAATAATTAGCACAATGAAAATTGCTTTTTCTTACATGTTAGTTCATTTTTTGAAAGATTGTGGTGCAAAGGCTTACTCTAAGTAACCTTCTGGACTATGGAATGAATATAAATGAATGGCACTTTGAGTGTTAATAAAGCTGATATTTATTTCCACTGTGATCACTTTGTCCAGATCTGTTCTTAGACACAGTGCCTTCCCAGTTGTCCCTCCTTTGCCCGAGTTGATCGCTTTCTAGACGAGTAACAGCAACCTAGAAACATTACAGCTACGTCTTCCCAGGATACAAGTCTGCAGTGTTCTACCCAACATGCTCTGGCATATTTCTCTGGACACTCTGATGACCCGAATCAGAAATTAACAGTGATTAAAACAAAGCCTACTGTCAGAGGGTAAGGAGTGGGTGTTCCCACAGAATTGGAGATCATGTAGTTAATACCTTCGTGTAGAGGGCAACTTAGTCGCAAGTCAAAACCCTCAGGGCCTTCAAAGACACAATAAAGTTGCATCTTATAGACTATAGGCAATAAAGCTAACAATAAACCTTCTTTAACACAAACCATGTCAAAAAAAAAACCAAAAACAACCCAGAATCTTGTATATCCTATGACCCACCAATTTTGTGTGTAGGAATGTGATTGCAGATGTGCTAAAATGTACCCATAAAGGCTCAAAATTAACATTCTACATGTCCAACAATGGGGGCTATTACAACAAAGTACCACAAACTAGGTAGCTTGTAACACAGATTTATTGTCTCAGCTCTGAAGGCTGTAAGTCCAAAATGATGTCAGCGGGGCCAGGTGCCCTCTGAAACCTGCAGGTTAATCCGTCCTTGCCTCTTCCTGGCTCCTGGTAGTCCCAGGCACTCCCTGGCATGCAGCTTTACCTCCAGTTTCTGCTTCCTGTCTTCATGTGGTCTCGCTCTATGTGTTTCCCAGACATACTGGATTAGGGCCCACCCTAATGACCTCATTTTAACTTGATGACCTCTGTAAAGTCTGTATTTACAAACAAGCTCACATTCTGAAGTACTGGAGGTTAGGACTTCAAAATGTCTTTGTGTGGGGAACATAAACCCATTACAGTCTGCCCTATGGCCTCTAAAAATTTGTAATTTTTCCCACGTGCAAAGTACTTTCACCCCATCCCAATTTCCCTCAAAGTCTTAATCGTTCTAGCATAAGACTAGGTCCAACATCTCATCTAAACTTTATCAACTCAAATCTCATCTTCTAAATTATACAAATCAGTTATGGGTAAGAGGTATGATTCATGCTGGAGCAAAATTCTTTTCCATCTGTGAACCTGTGAAGCCAGGTTTTTTAGATTCTACATATGAGTAACATCATACAGTATTTGTCATTCTCTGCCAGACTGACTTCACTTAGCACACTGCCCTCAAAGTCATTCGTGTTGTCACAAATGGCAGGATCTCCTTTCTCATGGCTGAATAATACTCCATTGTATACATAAACCACATATTCTTTTTCCATCCATCCATTGACAGACACTTAGGTCCATAGCTTTGCTACAGTGAAAAATGCTACAATGAATATGGAGTGCAGACGTAGACCCTACTTTCATTTCCTTTGGAAATACACCCAGAAGTAGGACTGCTGGATGATATAGTAGTTCTGGTTTTAATTTTTTAAGGAACCTATACTGTGTTCCACAGTGGCTGCATCATCTTACATTCCCAACAACAGTGCACAAAGGATCCCTTCCCTCCCCATCTTCACCAGCATTTGTTATCTTGTCTTTTTGATGACAGCTGTCCTAACAAGTGTGAGCTGACATCTCATTGAGGTTTGGATTTGCATTTCCTTGATGAATCATGTTAAGCATCTTTTCACGTATCTGTTGGCCATTTGTATGTCTTCTTTGGAAAAATGTCTTTTCAGATCCTCTGCCCACTTTAAAATTTGTTTTGTATTGAGTGAGATGAGTTCTCTATATATTTTGGATATTAAGCCCTTATCAGGTTTACAAATATTTTTCCAGTTCTGTAGGTTGCCTTTTTATTTTGCTGTTGTTTCCTTTGCTGCACAGAAGCTTTTAAATTTTTTTTCCTGCTTTTTTCTTGGTGGGAGGATATTAGGTTTATTTAAATAGAGGTACTGGGGATTGAACCCAGGACCTCACGCATGCTAAGCACACACTCTACTACTGAGCTATACCCTCCCCACTGCACAGAAGCGATTTAGTTTGTTGTAGTCCCATTTATTTATTTCTGCCTTTGTTGTTTGTGCTTTTGGTGTCATATCCAAAACATTGCTGCCGAGACCAATGTCAAGGAGGCTTTTCCTTTTTTTTTTTCTCCTAAGAGTTTTATAGTTTCAGATCTTACAGTTAAGTCTTTAATCCACTTTGAGTTAATTTTTTGGAGTGGTATAGGATAGGGGTCCAATTTCATTCTTCTGCATGTGGTTACCCAGTTTGCCCAACAAAGTTTATTAAAGATTATCCTTTCCCAAGAATATTCAGTGGTATTCTTGTCAAATACCAGTTCACAAAAATATCCTAATTATGAAAACGTCAGATTAGCTGTTCTTCCTCATCAACTCCTTCAGTAAAATTAACCAGTTTTGGCAGTTAGAACTTAAACAAAGGCCGTATGTTTAAAGCCATAATTTCTATTTCTCAGAATTTGCCTTAAAAAAACAATTGAAGATGCTGTTTAAGATTTATATCCAGGGGAGGGTATAGATCAAGTTTTGGCGTGCATGCCTAGCATGTACAAGGTCCTAGGTTCAGTCTCCAGTCCCTCTTCTAAAAACACAAACAAACAAACCTAATTACCTCCTCCCCCCAAATAAAAGATTTATATCCAACGATACTCATTACAGAGCTATTTATAATAGGATAACCTGGAACTAGTTCAATGCCCCCAAATTAGGGCTTGGCTAAATAAATTGTATTACCATAAAATAGAAAAATTCAATAGTCACTGAACATTCATTTTAGTGACAGGTGAACAAAGCTTGTTAGGAGGATATAAAATTACATGTCCAAGGAAAATCTCTTGGTGTAAAAATACCTACTCATAGAAAAAAAAGCCTGGAAGAAAAGAAACCAAAATGTAGATAACTAGGGGTGGTGTTATGTGTGATGTACATAATAGCCTTCACTATGATTTTCTCGTTTTCCAAGATTCTCAGATGGCATGTGTTGCTTTAATCAGAGGGAAAACATAAAAATGCAGAAGTCAGTTTTAAAGGTGTGGTTCCTCCACTTCTTTTTTTCTAATGGAGGTACTGACCTCCCCCACCTTCCTCTGCTCCTTGAGGAAGTGAAATTCACTCAGAGTAGGGAACAGCAAAGCCTCAACTTTCTGAAGGGCATTTAGCTGAGATGCGATCTCTACATTGCATATTCTGTGGCTGAGCCTTAGCTTCAACTTGCTCCGCTGATCAGCAGCATCCAACACAGCCCATCACCTCCTCGATCTTGAAATGAAATAATGAATGAAAGCAGGACTTCAGAACTCCCAATTTTCCCACCTCACTGACTATTCTTCAGCTGGTGCATCTCCAGCCTCTTCACGGTAAAATGTTTCCAGATGTTTTCTTTACCTACCTTCGTTCCCTAGGTAGCTGCAATCTGTTCTACCGTTTCCACACTGCAGATATGATGGCAATTCCCAAACTTATATTTCTAGGTCCCTGAACTTCACTTTTATCCAGCTGCCTGCTTGACAGTTCATTCAATTGTCTAATAGGCTACTTCTATGGATTGAATTGCATCCTCTCCAAAATTCGGATGTTCAAGCCCTAACCCCCAACATGACTGTATATGGAGACAGAGCCTGTGAAGAGGTGATGAGTTAAATGTCATGAGGGTGGGGCCCTGATCTGACAAAGCTGGTGCCCTTATGGGAAGAGGAAGACATCAGAGAACTTGCCCTTCCTTCAATTCCATGTGAGGACATATCAAGAAGGTGGCCACCTGCCAGCCAGGAAAAGAGCAGGACCTTAGCCTTCCAGCCTCCCAAATTGTGAGAAAATAAGTTTCTGTTAAGTCTCAGAGTCTGTGGTGTTTTGTTATGCCACTCAAGCAGACTAATAAAGCCACTCACATTCAGTACGTCCCAAACCACCCTTCAAATCCATACCTGCACAGCTGTACATCCTTTCTGCAGTTGCTCCAGTCAAAAATCTTGGAGTTATCCTTCACTCCTCTCTCACCCTGCACGTCTAGCCAGTCAGCAAATTTTGCGCTATCTTTCAAATATATTCACAACAGAACCACTATTCATCACCCTGACCCCCACCACCCTAGTAAAGCCTGCGATTTCTCAGCTGGAGTGCTACAGCAGCTGCCCTTGACCTCGTAAAGTCCATCTTCCACCCAGTTGCTAACGCAGAGTGATCCTCTAATATTAAATCGCATCATCATTTCTCTGCTCAAAACTCATAGCTTCCCATTTCATCACAAAACCCAAAGTTCTTGCCATGTCCTACAAGGCTCCACAACGGCGGTTCTCAAACTTGAGCATCCGAATCTTCTGGAGGGCAAAGTTGTTGCGCCCACCTGCGGAATTTCATGATTCGGTATTTTGCATTTGTGCCTTTCTAGTCAGTTTCAACTGGTTTCCGTGTGTTGAGGCAGCCAGGGGACCCCATTTTGAGAATCACTACACGTACTGGACCGTCTCCTGTTCTGCGCCCTCCCGGCCACAATGCTCTCCGTCTCAGCTCCCTCGAGGCCCACATTGCTCCTTCCTGGAATTTACATAGGACGTCGTCTCACTTTCTTGATATTTTGCTCAAACAACGCCCCTTCAGAGAGGTATTCCGGGCCTATCTGTTAGAATAGCCCTGCCCGCCATTCGGGGCCTGTTTTCTCTCTCCTTTGAGCGCTCCACACATCTTTCTCTGGCCGCATGTCTCCATTACAAGAATTTAAGCTCCAGGTTTCACTTTGTTCACGCTGCTGAAACGACAGCGCCTGGACGATCATAATAGGTGTTTAATGACTACTTCATTGACTGACCAGGAGTAAACAAGGGGAAGAATGGCCCTCGATGAGTACACAACACTCTCAGGGATCACCCGGCTCAGCCACCCACGCCGGGACCGGCGCCCAGGGGCGGGACTTCCTGTGTGGTCGCAAAATAGCTTCCGGGGTGAACCAGAAGTCCCGGAGAGCGCAGCCGCCTCACTGAGCCGGCGGCTCAGGCTGTGTGGTCCCGACGCCGCCATGGGCAAAAGAGACCGGGGGGACCGCGGTGAGACGTGGCGCGGGCACACTGGGGGCTGCCTGCGCCCGCCGTCCCCGTCGTCCTGTGTGGTAGCCGCTCCGGGCTTCTTGGCGGCGGTCGACCTCGCTGTCCGGACGGGCCGCCGGGCGGGGGGCGACCCCTGGCCTTCGGGCAGCCTGCGCCCCGGGCCGGGTGGGCAGCGATTGAGGGAGAGCACGCCCGCGGCGCGCAGGTGGCCCTGTGCCAGGGGCGCTCGGCGCTGGGGACATCCGGCTGCTGCCGGGCTCCCCCGAGAGGCGCCTAGTCAGTGCAGGGGGATCCCGGGGCTCCTGCGGGGCTCACTTCTGTGTCCGTGTCTGCAGATAAGAAAAAGTCCAAGAAGCGGCACTACGAGGATGAGGAAGAAGAGGAAGACGACGCCCCTGGGAACGAGTCTCAGGAAGCGGTTCCCTCAGCGGCCGGGAAGCAGGTGGATGAGTCCGGCACCAAAGTGGATGAATATGGAGCCAAGGACTACAGGCTGCAGATGCCGCTGAAGGACGACCACAGCTCCCGGCCCCTCTGGGTGGTAAGCACCCCCTCCGCCTGGGCCGGGCCCCGCAGTTGGCGGAGCCCACATCGAAATGCAGGGTCGTGCGCTTCAGAGCCGGCTGGGAGAGAGCTCTCCTAGACGCGGTTTGAAAATGGCCCGGGGTAGGAATGGGCATGTTCTCAAACCCACGGCCGGCTAGACCTGGGTTTCCTTTCTCTCTGACCCCTCCCCTAACTCCCCTTTCGTCTCCAGTTCTTCCACATGTTTGGAAATAACTTTTATCTAAAAAGTAAATAACGTTTCTTATGCAACATTTAAATTCCCCATTAAAAAAATTAACTTGAGACATTAGGTAGGCAGCTCTTTTCGCTCAACTTTGTAATTAACATTCTAAGTTCGTCTGAAGTCCAGCGAGATGGATAGCGAGTGAGGTGGGCTTTTCCTATGAAGACTAGTGGGGAGCAGTTGCTGACTTTGGAAACCTTTTCTTCTGTTCTCTCTAGAGCTTGTATCTGTTTAAAGTAACAGATTCCACAGTTTGGCTGAACTACTGTATACAAAATATGTGAACAACAAGGTCCTACTGTATAGCACAGGGAACTATATTCAATAGCTGTAATAAAAAAGAATATGAAAAACATATATGTGTAACTGCATCACTGGGCTGTACACCAGAAACTAACACAACATTGTAAATCAACTATACTTCAATTAAAGAAAAAAGAATTAAACAACCCCCCAAAATATCCCTGGTGTTGGTTAGCTTAAAGATCACTCTGGGGGCAGCTTATCCTTCCTAGGTAATGATACTGGAAGGAGTCGAATGGTCTCTGCAGCTCATTATTCTCCTTGTCTCTTGTGCCCATTTGCTGTTTGTCAGGCTCCCGATGGCCACATCTTCTTAGAAGCCTTCTCTCCAGTTTACAAATATGCCCAAGACTTCCTGGTGGCCATTGCAGAGCCGGTGTGCCGACCAACCCACGTGCACGAGTACAAGCTGACTGCCTACTCGCTGTATGCAGCTGTCAGCGTGGGGCTGCAGACCAGCGACATCACTGAGTACCTCAGGAAGCTCAGCAAGACAGGAGTCCCTGACGGAATTATTCAGTTTATTAAGGCGAGTGGGGCTACGGCTGGCACTTGCGCCTGCCTTCTTGATGTAGTAATAGGGGGGCCGGGTGCTAAACGTTGTTACCCTGCGGCAGTCACAGAAATGCCGCATTCAGATCCAGCGTTGGGGGCTTGAACACCGATTACCCCAGCTGCTGTCCCTGCTAGGGCCACACTTCTCGTGCACTGCTCTTAGCCAGTGGGTGCTAACACAGTGGGGTTACAAATTCAGGCCCGTTCTGGCCAGGGTTATTTGGGAATACAGCCCAAAGTGAATGGTGTTATAGATAGAAATATGCCCCCTCCAGAGTTTGTGTGTTGGGGCCCCACCCCCTGAGGTGATTGTATTTGGAGTCAGGAAGAAATTAAAGTGAAATGTGGTTATAAGAGTGGGGCCAGTAGGATAAATTAGTTCTGTATAGGACAGGAAACCAGAAGGCTTGTGCATGCTCTTTCTCTTTGCATCTGCATGAGGAAGAGGTAATGTGAGCACACAGTGAGATGGTAGCCCTCTAAAGCCACGGAGAGAACCTTCACTACAAATGGAATTGCTGGCATTGTGATTGTGGACTTGTATAAATAAGTTTCTGTCATTAAACAGCTCAGGCTGCTCTGTTCTGTGTGGCAGCCTAGGCAGACTGGTATAGTCTAATACTGCCTGAGTACTGGCATGAGACCAGTAGTCAACAACTTCCGGTAGGAAAAGTTAAAAATGACCTCAGATGTCGAAGTGGACAGGTTCCATGTGAGGAGCACATGAGTGTGCTTGGCTTTGTTCTGAGAGTTGGTGACAGCTATCCCAAAGGGATGGACAGTGGCTTTCATTGCCCTCTGCTGATCTACAGGAAGTGGGGTTCGGACCCCTAAAACTGGAGTAGCAGGTAAGTGCCACAGGCATCCAGTACCACAGTGAGTCCAATCTCAGAGAAGCTGGCAGGAGCCCTGGAGAGAACCGTCTCTCTCTCTGATGTGACAGGGTGCCTGGGGAGAAGGGCTGGCACCTCTCTGGGGTGAGCCTGTGTCGGTAACCGGGCTGTTCTCAGTCTCGGCTGGGGGCTACCTGCAGGAATGCGGGGATTGGTCATTGTGGTGCTGGGTCCGGGAGGGCAGCAGTGGAGGCGGGCAGGAGCCCGAGATCTGCATTGTGAACCTTCGTGGCCACTGCACAGCCTCTGCTGCACTCCATCCTGGGAGGATTTTCTGCCATCTGGAAGCTTTCTTCTAGTTGGGGAAATAGAAACATTGGTCAGGAGGCCAGGAGGCTTCGTGTTTCATTTACGCAGCAGTGAACATGTACTCTGTGCCAGCCTTGTGCTGGGAGCTCTGGTCATAGTGATGCAGCAGAAGGAACTTCTGGGTTAGGATGGGGCCTTTGGGCATGGAGAAGGAAGGGAAAAGGAAAATAAAAGATTTTAAGCAGCATTTTTATAGATTGAGGGATGTGCATCAGAGATAGCCAGGCAAGAGGAAGGGAGGTTTTGCTCTCAAGCAGAGGCTCGTAGAAAAGGCTCAACTTACGCAGATCTGGACCCTTTTGGATGGCAAAGGGGACTTCCCTGAATTCGAGTAAACACTTGGTGGATGGGTAGTGGGAGGAGCCGGGAGCGACCGTGTTCTCAGTGAGCTGCATGTTGCTAACTTTGCCCGTGTGATGCTGTCGCTCCTTGCAGTTGTGCACTGTCAGCTACGGGAAAGTCAAGCTGGTCCTGAAGCACAACAGGTAAAAGGGCCCTGTGACGGGCCCGTCCAAGGCACCTTCACCCTCTGCAGGCTGGGTGGCGGGGAGCGGCCGTTTGTAGGCTGTCTGCTACGCGCTAACAGAGCAGGGATCAGCGGGTAGGAAGAGTAGTGGAGTGATGTGGCCGAAATGGGAAACTCGTTCACCAACCACTGTGTTCCCCTGAGCAGTGGAGCTGGGTTCAGATCCCGCCAGTTTGTCTTCAGAGCAGGGCTTTGCCTACAACCCTTGTGTGTTACATCACGGCCACTGGCTCAGTGCTCAGACTTGGCAGCAGGGTTGGGGGACAGTGAGAGAGTAGAGGGATATGTGAGGCCACTGTCTCCAGACCCTCTGGTAGAATGTGCAGTGGGACCTTCTGAAAACAGTGTGCTGGTCCTCCTCCCTCCCCTCCTGTAGGTACTTTGTCGAAAGCTCTCACCCTGACGTCATCCAGCATCTCCTCCAGGACCCAGTGATCCGGGAATGCCGCCTGAGGAACGCTGAGGGGGAGGCCACCGAAGTCATCACAGAGACCTTCACCAGCAAGTCTGCCGTACGTGGGCCCCAGTGTCACCCCTGGGCTGAGGGCACTGAGGATTTTAGTTCTGTCAGGCCCAGCACCTGCAGCCTAGGAGTCCTGCAGTCTCCTTTCAACCTTGGCTGTTGCTTGCTCACAGCAGGCTTAAATGTTTTGTGCCAGTGCATTTCCCACCTTCCTCCTACAGATTGCAAAGACGGCTGAGGGCAGCGGGGGGCCCTCCACTTCCCGGGCGACAGACCCACAGGGTAAATCTGACATCCCCACGGACCTTTTTGACTTCTATGAGCAAATGGACAAGGATGAAGAGGAAGAAGAAGAGACACAGACAGTGTCTTTTGAAGTCAAGCAGGTGAGTGAATGTATGCCATCCTGGTTCCCTGTCTAAGCAGGTGTCAGTGGCTGGTCTGACCCTGTGTGGGCTGTTTGGTCTGTGTGAGAGAACAGCTCCCCATCTGTCCCCTGATGTTGGTGTCTGTGCACTTAGCATCGGTCTTCCTGATGGGGTTAGATCTCAGTGTCCTGTTCCTCAGGCTGGTGGGTCAGTGTTCACAGTGCCTGAGGGGCATTTTTGGTGGCCGACTGGATTCAGTTTTGTCCATGTTCTTAGTTTGGGGTGCTTTTCTGTGCTTTAACCCAGCTGTTATCAGGCCAGATCTGAAATTGCAGAAGTCTAGGTAAACTTTTTTTTTAATCATTAGGCCCCTTAGAACTTGTGCCGTTTTTGAGTACGCTTTGGAGTTAATAAGAGTGTAAAACCTCCCTGGTGCTCACTCTTCAGGAAATGATTGAGGAACTCCAGAAACGGTGCATCCACCTGGAGTACCCGCTGTTGGCAGAATACGACTTCCGGAATGATTCCATCAACCCTGACATCAACATTGACCTGAAGCCCACTGCTGTCCTGAGGCCGTATCAGGAGAAGAGCTTGCGGAAGATGTTTGGGAACGGGCGTGCGCGTTCAGGGGTCATTGTTCTTCCTTGTGGTGAGTGACTCCTGAAGGCAGAACACGGCCAGACTGCTCAGTCTGGTGTGCCCGCTAGCTTATGCTCTCCGGAGCGCCTTTCCCTGGGTCACAGCTGGTCAGGGACCAGCCCAGGTCAGGTGGCTACCCAATTCCTGACTTGACAGACACTTGAGGGCTTGTTCCATGCGGAGCGCTGGTATGATGGGGACATGATGGGGCCCATTCTGGTAGGGGACAGACTGACAGTAAAAAACCAGCCAGGCCGTGTACGAAATCTTGGGCAGTGAAGAAAGACAGTGTCATGGGGAAGGGTGCTGGTTTATGTAGCAGGGTTAGAGACTGGTTCTTTGCAGTCAGTCCTGTGAGTTGTGTGTATTTGGAGGTTACCTAGCTCAGAAGCTCTGTTTGTTCCTAGGCTCCCTATTCTAGTGTGCATGTCCGAGAGAGGGCAGGAGCAGCCCTGTGCACCTGTCTGGTACCATTTGTCCTAAGGTGTGTCAGGTCTGGCCTAGGTTGTTGGCCAGAGGTCACAATCGACTCAGCTGGGGGTCCTACCCCTGGACTTAAAAAGGCAGAATCTCCAGGGCCTGTACTTCAGATTTTTTTTTAAAGCTCCATGGGTTATTTTGATGCACGTCCCTGGTAGAGAAGAATGGCTGTTTCAAAGACTAGCCTGACTTTTAATCTGGATCTTCAAATGGTGGATATCAGTAATCTCAGAAGCTCCCGGAGTCTCACCTTCCTGTGTCTCTGCTGGTGCTGCTCACACGTAGTGCACTCCCGAGTTCTCAGGCCAGTTTGTGGTGGAGCCGTATTCGCTGTCTTTACTGAGCCCCTCCCCTAAGTAGTCTCTGGGTTAGACACTCGGGACCCCAGCGGCACTGCTCTCCCACGGCCTTGGGGACCTTACACCTGGGCTTTAGTTTGCCCACGTTTAAAGCAGCAGAAGTAGGGGAGTGGCTTGTTAGGACAAATGTTGTCTTTCAGCATTTAAACAACATGTGTGTAAAATGCTTTAATAGGGCCTGGCACTTGTCTTAATTTTCACGTGTGTGTGTGAAGCGGGTGTGCCTTCTTTTTATAAAGAAGAAAAGAGAGGTTTTGAGCAGTAACTGCCTTCATAACATTAGCTGTGAGGGTCATGACAAGGAATTCTGGCCAGACTCGTGCTGACAAGTCCTTCTGTCTGCCCTGTCCTTCTTTTCGACCTGGGGGTTGCCCTCTGGGTCCTCAAAGGTGCCGGGAAGTCCCTGGTGGGCGTGACTGCTGCGTGCACGGTCCGAAAGCGCTGTCTGGTGCTGGGCAACTCGGCGGTGTCTGTGGAGCAGTGGAAGGCCCAGTTCAAGATGTGGTCCACCATCGACGACAGTCAGATCTGCCGCTTCACCTCTGACGCCAAGGACAAGCCCATTGGCTGCTCCGTCGCCATCAGCACCTACTCCATGCTGGGCCACACCACCAAGAGGTCCTGGGAGGCTGAGCGAGTCATGGAGTGGCTCAGAACGCAGGAGTGGGGCCTCATGATCCTGGACGAAGTGCACACCATCCCGGGTAAGCAGGCCGAGCACTGAGCTGCCCACTCGTTGTACAGACAGAGATTGACTTCCAGTTCCTGGGCCAAGGGGGGCTGGTGTGTAGTGTACCCATCTTGCTGGAAAGACTTGCTCCGTGAAGCTTTTAAATAAGTCATAAGCACGTGTGGGGCGGGGTTAGTGGCGGATGGGTGTACGCACTGGCAGCGTCCCTCATCGCTGGCCCAGCGTCCTCAGTTAGAAAATGTAATTTTCTTCCTCCCTTCATCTTAACTGTTGAAGCTCAGCTTACCCTTAACCCTCCCCCCTCCTTTTTATTTTTTTTTCACTGGTCCTGTGAAAATTGGACTAGGAGCACAAAAAAGTCCTTGCACTGTCTGTTTTACTTGAAGAGTATTGATCCTTAATATATTATAGAAGCCCTCCTTTTCCAAGTATTCCAGGCAGTTCTTCTCTTAAACAGCCGTATTGATGTAATTTGGATTGTAAATTGATGATGTAGAGAGTCATTTCCTATTGGTGAGTTTGGCATTGCTTTGTAGCAGTTTAGTTAGAGGCTGTGTTTGGAGCCTGGGAAGGCTGGAGGCTTTCTGCTCGAGGATGTATTTAGTACATGTTGATGTTCCTTTCCAGCCTGGATCTCAGTCCCAGGCTCTCCTCGGCTCACTGGATCAGTTTGTTTAGGTAAAAGAGGGAACCCAAACATCTCTAAAGGGTTTTGAGTTCAGGCCTGGTGAGCCCCATGGCCTGGCCGTTCTCACTGGGCCAGAGAGCGGATGTTAAATAGGAAGTTCTAGCGAAGCAGAGTAAGACCCTGCTGTTAAACATTTAGCACTTCAGATTGGGAAGGATGAGAAATCTTTGGAAGATTTAGGTTTATCTCGGAAGATGAAGACTGCTACATTCTCTTACAGATCTTCCGAAAGGATTCCTGTTAGGTCACTGTATTAGTAAGACATTCTCCTTACAGTACTCGCACATGTTAAGTGCTTCCTGCATGTGAGGGACTGTGTCACTGTCATTGTTTCAACAAGTGTTTATTGAGAGCCCATTAAGTACTGGGCACTATGCTTGGCACCAGAGACAAAGTGGGAGGGACAGTCAAAGAACCACGTGTGTAAATGTCAGATGACAGCCGTATCGTGATGTCCAGTGAAACGAGCCACATGCAGAAGCTCGTACTGTGATCCCACTTGCAGGAAGCTGAGCAAAGGGGGCAGACGTGCTGTCTGACGACTGAAGTGGAGTCAGGCTCCCCTGGGGCGCGAGAGCTGCTGTGGACTGGAGGGGTCAGAGGTGAAACTTCTGGGTGCTCCGAACATACGTATCTTGTTCTGGGTGGTTCCTCAGGTGGGGCCAATGTAAAAACTTACTGAGCCATATGCTTCATCAAACGTGTGACAGCTGTGGTGCTGACAGTGGGACGTGACCTGTTTGCAGGGCAGAGGCCCCGGGGAGGGCTCGTTTCTGGCTGCGGAGTGTCTAGACAGGGTCCTGACTTGTGCGTACTTTGAGTGGACGTGCCCCTGGGCGGTCCCCAGTGCAGCCTCCTGGGAGCCCATGCTAGGTTGGTGTCTCCATTGCCTTGGCTGCTTTATCCTTCTGACGTGGGGAACCTGGTCTGGGGGCCTTAGCTACCCTTTTTTGGAGCCGGCATAGTCCTTGGAGGTCACCCTGACCCCGGTTTTTTGTTTGTTTGTTTTCCAAGTGTGTGTGAAACTCTGTAAAACCTGGATGTTTGCTTGGAGTTAGACAGCCCTCCGTTATTTTGCTGTTCTTATGTGTTTGGTTTGTGATTTGTTGAAGTCAGCCCTCTCTTTGCCTGAGATTGTCATGTCTGTTTCTGAAGTACCGCTAACCTTACCTTTCATTGTAATACAAAATAAGTATGACTTAATGAACATTTTAACCTTCATTCCGAGTATTAAAATTTTTAAAAGATGAGCCCGTGGAAAAACCCATACATGGATTTTTAAAAAATGAGTGTCTCATACCCTTTTATGTGTTTGTTTAATTTAATTTGATCAGTCAGAATTGTAGCATTCAAAAAAAGGAAGGCAGAAGAAGTTGCTAGTTAGCCAGGATGAGTCCAATCAGAGACTCTGGAGGGGGGCCCCTGGAAAGGGGAGTGGAGCCTGGGGTCCCCTCGCTCCCTGTTTCCTCCTTGGTTTATGGGGAGGTGATGGGAAGTGGAGCAGACCTGGCTCCTTTCCTTCCTCTGACTCACCAGCTGCCCCGCTGTCTTCCTGGTAACCGAGGCACGAGTTTCATGGTGAACAAGTTCTGGTATAATGTGGAACTTGGTGGCATTTCAAGTGTCGTAGATCATGTTTCAGATCAACAGCTGAGCTGAGGTGGGGAGAGTACTGGGGTTTGCTAACTTGGCGCTTCCCCTGGGTTATCTCTCCCCCCCATTCTCCTTCACCCTCCTTTTGAACAGGTCTAGAAGTGACAATTAAGTGTTCTCGCTGAGCCTTCCTTGTGTAGGGCTAGGCTCCTGATCCAGGAGCCCGGGGTGAGCCCCTGTGGGGTCATGGGCCAGGGTTGAGTCCAGGTTGTCTGTGGGACCCCGAGCGCTTGGAGCAGGGGTAGCAGGAGCACACCAATTGTCTCCTCAGCCAAGATGTTCCGGCGGGTGCTGACCATCGTGCAGGCCCACTGCAAGCTCGGCTTGACCGCCACCCTCGTCCGGGAAGACGACAAGATTGTGGACTTGAATTTCCTGATTGGGCCCAAGCTCTATGAAGCCAACTGGATGGAGCTGCAGAACAATGGCTACATCGCCAAAGTCCAGTGCGCTGAGGTACCCCGCCCCGTGGTCTCTGGGGTTCGAGGGGTGGGGGTCGGGTCAGCTCCTTGTGGGCAGTACACAGGTCAGGCCCTGCGCAGAAGTGCCATCCCCTCACCCTCCTCCATCCCCTGTGGGCTGGGCGGTGTCTGCCAGCTCCCACCTCCGGGGCGCAGGAGGTGGTGGCAGCGGGAGGATCCCTGAGGCCGGGTGGGCCCCAGAGTCCCTGCTTCACCTCCTTTCTGGGAGCTGGGACCTCAGGGTCATCCTGCCCTGCCTCTCCCTGAGGGATGCTTGGTGGCCCTGCATGGGCAGCCCACAGGCCACCCCCAGTGCCAAAGCCTCTGGGTTCTCCTGCCCCCAGAAGGCACATGTGGGCCCTGATCATTTTATTTCTCAGAACACATTTTTTCAATATTGTTCTGTAATGAATACCTGCACAGGTGCCAAAGGTAAGTCTTGTTAAAGGGTGAGTCTTCTCAGAAGGGACAATAGCAGAAATCCTTTTTGACTGTAACATGACCGTTGCTCCCTGGCTGGAGTTGGGTGGGCTCTGTCCTCCAAGGGCTGATGGGATTCTTGAGTAAACTTGAGTGTGAGGCCAGGGTGACCACGTCTTGAAGGTTAGGTTTATCACTGTCTTGATATTATTATTTTACTTCCTACGTATATTTCCCTAAATATTTGTTGTTTAGCTTTGCTTTAAAAAAAATCTTTATGTATATGCAGATGAAATCAGGTTACATGTGTTCTTGTATGACTTCTGTCTTTTGCTTAGTATTTTTATTCCTTGCATAAGGCATTGTTTTTCAATGATAGGTGTAGCTGTAGTTCGTTCCTTTGAGTTCCTCTCTGGTATTCCATTGTACAGATATACCACAGTTTGGTAGGTAATGGAATATTATAAAGCAGTGAAAATAAAAATATTCTCTAATGTTGACAGACATTTGGGTTGCTAAGCTGGTTGTTTTTTTTACAGCTTTATCGAAGTATAGTTTATGTTCCATAACTTTCACCTGTTGTAAGTGGATATTGTGATTTGTAACTTCTGTGATTTTAGTAAATGTAAAGAGTTGTGGAGCTGTACCCCAAGCCCACCTTTAGAACATTCCACCCACCCAAAGTTCCCTTGTGCCTGTTAGCAATACCCTGCTTTGACGCCCAGCCCTAGGCAGCCACTGGTTTGTTTTCTATGAATTTGGAGCTTAGTTTTTTGCTGTTAGGGCAGTATTGCTGCAAATTTTTTTTTAAAATGTATTTTCCATTTCCTGGGGCTTTTGTGTTAGAGATTTTCTAAAGCAGCATTGTCCAGACTGTGGACTGTGACCCTGTAGCAGATGGTGACATCACTGCAGTGGGTCATGACCAGGATAGAATAGAATCTACCAGAATGTGTCATGCGTATTGTTTTGTAAAACCATGTTTGTGTGTGTAAATGTTTAGTTTGTGATGTAAAGGGTCTCAGGTTTGAAGGCCACTTCTCTGGCAGATACCTTCACAATTAGCATTGCTGGGACAAGGGCTTTCTAGGTGTTCACTAGTCGTGTTGTGAAAACCTCTGTTTGCCACGGTGGCTGTGCCCGTGAGCTCTCATTGGGTGATTGAGACTGCTCCACGTCTCCAACACCTAATATGGAGATTTTTTTTCTTTTAATTTTTTGCTAACCTTGTAAGTGTGACATGGTATTTTTTTAAGGGTCTTAATTTGTGTTTTCACGTTTACTAACGATGTTGAGTGTGTTTTCGTATGTTTATTGGGCATTTGTGGTGCATACTCTGTGAAATGCACCACTGGTAAGAATCTGATTGTCCTCACTTGGAGCTGGTGTGAAAATAATTCCCTGGTTATCGATATGTTTAAAAATCTTTGTTAAGTGACTAACATGTGAGAGTGTCCTGGTTCCACACTGGGTATTAGATTTTGTTTGTTTTGTGTGTGTGTGTGTGTTTCTAGTGTTACTGAGATGTAATTCACATACCATTGGTTTTATCTTGATTTGTTTGAAAGCTAATTTGCTGAAGTTTCTAATTGTGTGATGTTTAAACTTGCATACTGAGCCCTGATTCTCTCTGTATCACAGGTTTGGTGTCCAATGTCACCTGAATTTTACCGGGAGTATGTGGCAATCAAAACAAAGAAACGAATCTTGCTGTACACCATGAACCCCAACAAATTCAGAGCTTGCCAGTTTCTGATCAAGTTTCACGAGAGAAGGAATGACAAGATTATTGTCTTTGCTGACAACGTGTTTGCCCTGAAGGAATATGCCATTCGGCTGAACAAGTAAGAATGCAAAAGTTAGGGTTGCTTCCAAAGCCAGTTTATCTTCCCCTGTGAGAGTACAGAAGGTGCCAGTTTTGCCCTTGAAGCTCTCAGGGACTTCTTGGGATCTCAAGGTCTAGGTCTGTAGTCGCAGGGACCAGGTGAGACAGAGGGGCATGTGGTCGGAGTCAGAGGCTGGAGCGTATAGAAAAGGGAGTCTGGTCACAGTGAGCCCCCAGGGGGCTGAGGCTAGAGTCCTGCTGCTTTGGAGCTGGGCTCCAAACATAAGCATGGTTGGCATCTGGAGTATCAGGCCAAGTGGGCATGGTGGCTGGAGACGAGGTCAGACTGTGTGGCCAGGGGCCAGGGACGCAGGGCATCCCAGATGTGGCCCGGCATCTAGAAGGAGGTGCTTAGAAAACACCCACCAGAGTCCTGCTTAGCCTACAGCCCCGCCGAGATACTTGTGCCTAAAACCTGGCTATTGTAAATCCCCTGCCAAGTAGGGAGAAAGAGGCCTGTGCTTCCTTCTACAGATACACGGGGCTTCGGGTGCCGTGAGTGCTGCAGGAGGCAGGGCCCTCTGTGAAGATGGGCCTTGATTCATGTCTGTGGGGTTGGGATGGAGACAGACCAGCTTCTCTTCAGTCGTCACTTCGGCCTTATGAAGTCACTCTATTGTTCCTATTTTATAGATGAGAAAACTGAGACACGGGAAGATTACATTTCTCAAATTTCTACAATTGTACCTTTTTTTAAATTTAGGGAAGATTTTACTTTTTATGAAAGTAACATAGGTTATTATGAAAATAAGCAATTCCTTGCACCTCTCTTCTCATCCACAGTTCCTGTTCCCCTGAGATAGCCACTTTCAGCTCTTCTCTCTTTACCTTCCTATTTCTGAGTAATAATTTATATAGTAGTTTCTTGATTATTAACTGTAGATTGACTATTAATTATTAATCTATACTTGATTATTAATTATTTCTATTAATTGTAGAAATTGCCTATTAACTTCCTACCATGGGCATTGAGGATTTAACTCTCTGACATATGCTGCTCCAGCCTCCCACTCCATCCTCCCAATACGTTCTTGGTTAAGTTAGTATTCAGTGTTACATTGTTTTGACTGAATAATAAGTATCGTTCAAGCCAAGGCATATAGTGTACTATGATTATATTTTCTTTTTTGTTAACATTTGTTTTTCCTGGAGTTAATAATTGCCTCTCCATTACTTTTGCTTGGTTTTCTATATACTTAATAATTACTCCATTTCAGACTCTTAATGCAGTAGTAAACTCTGTCTCAAAAGGGTCAGACCCATCAGGCAATCTCTCAGTTCCCTTTTACTTTCTTTCCCTAGTGGAATCCTTACCAGTACTCCATCCTCCATCCTCCTCCCTCCTCCTCCTCCACCTCCTCCTCCATATCCACCTCCACCTCTTCCTCCATCTCTTCCTCCACCTCCATCCACCTCCTCCTCCTCTTCCACCACCTCCTCCTCCATCTCCATCCACCTCTGCCTCCTCCACCTCCATCCACCTCCACCCATCTCCACCTCTTCCTCCACCTCCATCCACCTCCACCCTCTTCCACCTCCTCCACCATCTCCTCCACCGTCACCTCCTCCACCTCTTCCACCTCCACACACCTCCACCTCCTCCTCCACCTCCACCCTTCTCCCTTTTCCACCTCCACCTTCTCCTCCACCTCCATCCATCCTCTTCCTCCTCCATTTCCACCTCCATCCATCTCCACCTCTTTCTCCACCTCCTCCACGTCCTTGTCATCATTGTCATCACTGTCACTACTGACCCTTTGGAAACTACAAAAACCAGGTCGTTACGAGAAAAGCAGAGGAATGGCCTTGGCAGGTGCCAGGAGGTGATAACCAGTGAGGTTGTCAGACAGGCTTGTGCCTCTTGGTAGACAGCTGGGAACTGAAGAGGCAAGTTTTGAACTTAGTGTTACAGGAGGTCAGTGGGGAAAAGTCTGGAAGGGGCTCTTTTTTCTTGGAGAATGCCTGTGTCATCAGGAAAACAGTTGCCTCCACACTTTTGTTTGAAAATAGCAGTGTTTTCTTGGCCACTCCCATTGGGCTTCATGAGGGGGTGTTTTGTCTTGTTGAGTCACTGAGCTTGGAGCGAGAGATGTTGAAGCAGGAAGGAGCAGAGTCCAAAACCAGGGAAGTGCAGGAGGAAGCCCTGGGGAGAGGGGCTGCCTGCACCGCGGAGGGTGATATGTGTGCGTGCGTGCGTGCGTGCGTGCGTGTATGTGTTGGAAGCCAAGTGGGAGGGCCTGTAGCCACTCAGTTTTTTGGTCTCCTCCTGATACTCTCGCCCGACAGAGGGCTTTCTGGGAGAGCAGCCTTGCAGGAACCCCCTTGCTCTGTGCCATGCTGTCAGGACCACCGAGGAGGGATTTCATGGTTTTCCTAACACTGCTTTGTCCTTCTCTAGACCTTATATCTATGGGCCTACGTCCCAGGGAGAACGGATGCAGATTCTCCAGAATTTCAAACATAACCCCAAGATCAACACCATCTTCATATCCAAGGTCTGTGTGGCATGTGGCAACCCCAGGGCCTCTGGGGGACACTGGGTGACTTCTGTACAGTGAATTGGTGTTTGTTGAAGGAACTTTCTGTGTCAGTTTTCAGTCCCACGTGTCCAGTGTCTGGAGGCAGGAGGATGTTGCCTGCCAGGTAGTGGGAGAAGCAGATTAAGGATTTTAATGTGCATAATCTGTACTCCTAACTCAAGGGCTGTGTAATCTATAAAGTCCTTTTGCTTGACGAAAGTTTCTCCCATCTGTTTTTGGGATACAGGGATTTTAAGTTGTATTTTCTTTAGACAAAGGAAAACGTTCGTCGCCTACTCTGGCAAAAGTAGGCATTTGGATGATGTCCTCTTTGTGGCTTTGGGGAGTCCTGGGGATGGTGGGCAGCCTTTGTCCCAGCTCCTGGAGGGCCTTGCTGGTGGGTAGGGAGTGTAACCGCAGTGCAGACTCACATAGGCCCGGCTTGGTGATCGTTTTAATTTGCAGGTAGAGGTGGTGGCCAAACAGTTTAGAACAATATTCAGGTTAGAACCCCCTGGAAGCCTGGTTTCTTATAAAGTGATCATGGTTGGGTCAGTAAGTGCCAAGCTTTGGTTTCTGCATCTGGGAACCTTGATGGTTGGATCCCCTCCTCTGCTAAGGCAGCTACCCTGGGCCAGAATCCAGCCCACTGCAGGCTGTGGCTGCTACCAGGTCACGTGCCTCACGCATGCTGCCGGCCTTAGTGGCCTCCAGTTAAGACTGTGGATGGTTTAGTGCAGACCTATTTCTGTAGCCAAAAATAAGAATCACTCAACAGAGAGATAAGGCTTCTTGCCTTTGGGCCCCTGGCAGCCCACTCCAGGAGCGTTGCTGAGACAGAGATGCCGCACGCCTGTGCTCCAGAGGCCCCATCCGGGCCCAGGAGAAGCCTGTCCTGGCTTCTTCAGGACAGCTCTCAGGAGCGCACACTGGGGCCTGGAGGCCTGCCTGTGTCTGAAGGACCCTGACACAGACTGAAGACGATCGTTACTGCTTTCCTAAATGACTTAAAGAGCTCGTTTAAATTTGAGGCTAGTTGATTTTTTTTTCTCTTTTTATCTCATATTTGAAAACCTTCCCAAACTCCCAGTTGTTTGTTTTCTGTAGGTGGGGGACACATCGTTTGATCTGCCAGAAGCCAACGTTCTCATTCAGATCTCCTCTCACGGTGGCTCCCGGCGGCAGGAGGCCCAGAGGCTGGGGCGGGTGCTCCGAGCCAAGAAAGGTAAAGACGGTCTTCCCCCTTCTGCTCTAGGAGGCCTCTCCCTTCCAGCCGCTTTGGGCAGGAAGAGGGCAGGGCTAAGCTGCCTGTGTGTTCCTGAGGGCAAGCTTGTGCTCCGGGGCTTGGCAGACTCTGAAGGGCGGGGGTCCCAGAGCAGAGATCCCCGAGGACCTCCTTGGCCCTGGTGATTTCTCACGTGTTGGCTGAGTGTGTGGATGTTCTCCATGGCAGCCGCCTGGAATTCACACTCTGAGCTCTGTGTGGGGTACAAATACTTGTATGTGGAATCAACAAAAAAAAACCAAAAAAGCAAAACCTTACAGAAAAAGATACCAGATTTGTGGTTACCAGAGATGGGGGTCTGGGAGTGGGGGAGCTGGATGAAGGTGTTCCAGAGGCAGAGACTTCCAGCTGTAAGGTAAATGTGTACTGAGGCATAGAAAGTCCCACAGGGTGACACAGTTAACCTCGCTGTATGCTATACTTGAAAGTTGCCAAGGCGTAAATTCTAAATGTTCTCATCACTGGAAAAACCTTTTTTTTTTCATTTCTTCTTTTGATATTAATATGAAATGATGGATGTTAACTAAACTTACTGAGTAATCATTCCATAATATATGTAAGTCAAATCATTATGCTGTGTACCTTAGACAGTGTTGTATGTCAGTTTTATCTCAATGAGACTGAAAGGGAGGAAAAAGAGAAAATATTTGAGGTAAGATATTTGGCCCTTTTCTTTGCATCACTGAGCTCTTGTAAGACGAGGAAACAGTTGAAGTCAGAAGCAGTGCATCGATACTTACTGGCATTTGAACTGTGAAGCAGAGCAGGTTTTTGGTTTGTTTCTAAAAGATTGGGTTTTATAGGCTATGGTATTTTCTCCTACTTTCTATGATAATTCTCTTGTTAATAGGTTTTCTCTCTGAGCTTTTTTTTTTTTAGTAGCTTTGTTGAGATATAATTCATATACCATACAATTGATCCATTGAAAGTGTACAGTTCAGTGGCTTTTAGTCTAGTCACAAGGTTGTGTAACCATCACCACGGAATTTATGTTCAGGATATTCTCATCACCCTCAAAAAGAAATCCTTACCATTTTCTCCTGCCACCCAGCCTGCAGCCCCAGGCAACCACTCAGCTACTTTTGTTTCCATAGGTGTGTTCATTCTGGACATTTTATATATGTGGAATCATGTTGTTGGGGTCTTCTGTGACTGGCTTCTTTCACTTAGCATGTTTGTAACAAGGTTAACCATGTGGTAGCACGTGTTAATGCTTCATTCTTTTGTATGGCCATGTAACGTTCCACTGCATGGACATGCCACCTTTTTTTAAATCCATTCCTCTGATGATGTGGGTTGTTTCCACTTTTTGGCTCTTAGAATAATGCTATTGGGAAATTCATGTGCAGATTGTGTGTGGACATAGGTTTTCAGCTCTCTCGGGTACAGATCTAGGAGTGAGATTGCAGGGTCATGTAGAAACTCCATGTTTAACAATTTAATAAACCACCAGACTTGTTTCCAAAGTGGCTGCACCATTTTACCTTCTCACCAGCACTGTATGCGGATTCAGTTTCTCCATATCCTGACAGCAGCTGTAGTCACTTTTTTTTTATTCTGGCCATCCTAGTGTGTGCCAGGTGGTACCTTGATTTGCATTTCCCCGAGGACTAATAATACTGAGCTTTCTCCCTGTGCTCACTGGCACGTGAATCTTCTGTTTCTTCAGAGGAATGCCTCTTCAGATTCTTAGTTCTTTTTACAATTGGGTTGTTGTCTTTTCATTATTGAGTTGTGATCCATTTTCACATAACCTAGATGCACATCCTGTATCAGCTGTGTGCTGTGTGAATGTTTTCTCCCACTCTGGGGGCTGTCTTCGTACTGTCTGGATGGTGTTTTAATTTTGATGAGGTCCCTGTGCAGAGTCAGGGCAGCGACCCCTCTGACCGCAGAGCTCCCCCACTGCAGTCCTCGCTTTTGAGCCCCGCCCCCTCAGTTCCTGCGTCCTGACATCGGATGTTGTCCTCTTTCCCGCCCTCCCCCAGGGATGGTCGCGGAGGAGTACAACGCCTTCTTCTACTCGCTGGTGTCTCAGGACACGCAGGAGATGGCTTACTCCACCAAGCGGCAGAGGTTCCTGGTGGATCAAGGCTATAGCTTTAAGGTACGTATCCCTTTGGCCTCTGGTCAGAGTAGGACCTAGGCTTTTTTGGTACCCAGTCCTCCAGGAGAGGTGGGGGCCACTGTCTACACAAGCAGTAGATACAGATGACAGGCAGGCACAGAACATGAGGGGACCAGGGGCCCCGCCAGTCCCAGACTCCCTTTGTCCTTGTGTGAATTGGGGATTGGGGGCTTTGAGAGAAAAGTACTGGGGGGTCCCCTCCTGCTTCCAGCTTCTCCTGGTGGATGGTAAGAGAATGGGGCCTCTGGAGCACAGGCATGCGGCGTCTCTGCTTGTTAACTCTTTCCAGCTGTCTTATAAAAAGAACACTGCGTGCTGGTGGGGAATGTGCTAGCCTGGTGGGACTGGATATGCCGAGGGGCTGTGGCTGAGCCCCTCGGGGTTACTTCTCAGGGGTGGCCCCTCCAGGTGGCTGGTGAGCCTGGCCCCAGTGGGCATCCCAGATGTCAAAGCCACCGGATACTGAAAATCTGGTATTTTAGTGATTCGGGAAATTCTAAAGCTTTGGTCAGCTTTTCATTGGCTGAGGCATTTGCTTTCTTTCCTGTTGACACAAGTAGCAAGTTAATGTCAGGATTTAGTGTCCCAAAGGCTTTGTGTTGTGGGATTTGTGTTTATAGGGGTGAGGGAGGGTGCTGGAAGCAGGATTGGAAGAGCATCTCTGAACATGTAGGTTCCCTTGTTCTTTTTTTTCCAATCAATATTTATTCTTGGTTTTTTTGGGGGTAATTAGGTTTATTTATTTAATTTTTTTATTATTTACTTTTAATGGAGGTACTGGGGATGGAACCCAGGACCTTGTGCATGTTAAGCACGTGCTCTACCACTGAGCTGTACCCCCTCACCCCGAGTCTTGATTTATGAAGGACCGTGGGCTGCCTTTTCAGATACTTTAGATTGTGTCTTTTTACAGATGAGTTCCCTGTATTAGCCTTAGACAAGAGGACAGGGTTGTCTGACCCCTCCTCTTTTAGCCAAAGGCAGTGACGCTTCTCAGCCTTCTCGTGTGGAATTCTAGTTCAGGACACTTGAAACAGTTTTTTGGAGGAGTTTCATTGTGACCTTTTTACCCGGCTGTAACATGTTCGTGCTGGTCACAGCATCCACACCTCCTGATTCCTGGGAGGGCCGTGAGGGTAAGACAAGCCCCGGATCAGGAAGTGCTCTGGGCCCCTCGGCAGGGGGGCTTGGCAGGAGGTTCCTGAGCGTGTAGTTGTGTGCTGGCTGGGGCTGCCTTTGCCTTCCTCGCCTTCAGGGCTGCCTGCTGAGAGCAGCCAGGTGAGAGGTCCCAGAATCATGCCCCTGGAGTTCCAGGAGGGGTGACTGGGCCGGAGCAGAGGTGTCCTGTATCTGTCATCCAGATCTGTGATCACCTGAGGGGCTCAGCCAGGTCGCTGCTTCTAGGAATTTCTTTTAATTCGAATTACGAGAAGAACTGGAGGAGAGGGGGAAGTTCCCTTGATACGATCAACCCAAGCTTTCTGCAGGGATAGGTAGGCCTCATGGGAAGTTATCCCCAAGGAAATGTAAACCGCATCCCCACCACGCTGCTACCTTGCTCTTTTAGAAAAATGTATAGATGTGTCCTCAGCGTTCTGTCTGCTGTAAGGCTCCCTCCAGCTGGAGGCCCTGGGCGCCTGGCCCAGGGGCTGTAGACCCACTTGGAGGGCAGCAGGCTGTGCCTTTCGCTCACGTGGTGCCAGACGGGAAGACTACAGACGGCTGTTTTGAGGTTGCCAGGATCTCTGGCGATCGTTTGTAAGGGATCGTTTTGCTGCTCTGTGTTGGCAGCAGACTTCCCTAGAATTTCCGAGACCTCTCCCGCCTTGCGGTTGTTAACTAAGTTCCTTGTCAGAGGCGGCTCCTGGAGCTAGCCTTGGACTGCTGGAGAGGAGCCCCCCACCATGAGCTCCCTGCTCACGGGGGCCAGCACGAGGGAAGTGAGCAGAGCACGTGGACCTGGCAGAGGGCGGGATGGGGCCAAGGGCAGGAAGACGAGAGGTTTCTGCGTTGCAGGTGATCACAAAGCTTGCTGGCATGGAGGAGGAGGAGTTGGCATTTGCAACGAAGGAGGAGCAACAGCAGCTCCTACAGAAGGTCCTGGCCGCCAGCGACCTGGATGCCGAGGAGGAGGTGGTGGCAGGGGAATTCGGCTCCAGGTCCAGCCAGGTGAGTGAGCGGCTGAGGGTCCAGGGGTCAGGCCTCCCCGAGGACAGGATCTTAGACGCAGGTCACATGCCCAGTTTTGTGTGTATGTGCACCTGTGTGATTTTTTTTAACTTGGAAAACACAGGAAACTGTAGAGAAGAGAGTAAGAGAAAAACAGCGCCTGATGGCTTTTCTGTGCATTGGTTTTACGTGTCTGAGCCCACAGTGGCCTCTGCTGGTCCCTGCTCTGTCCTTGTAACGTCCCTGATTCGATGTTTATTAGCATTGGGATGTTGACCCCACAGCTGGCTTTCTGTGGGGCTGCTGCAGGCGGGAGCCTGACGAACCCGGGCTGCCTCTCTCTGCCGGGCGGGTCACTGCATCTGTTTCCGTCTCAGTGACAGATGGAGAGCCTTCCCACCTGTAGGATGGAGTTGAGGATCAAGTCATGTTGCAGCTTCAGTGCATTAAAAAAATTTTTTTTGAGGTGGGGGTAATTAGGTTTATTTATTTAGAGGAGGGACTGGGGATTGAACCCAGGACCTCATGCATGCTAAGCATATGCTCTACCATTGAGCTATACCCTCCTCCCCAGCTTTAGTGCATGTTTTGAAAACTTCAGAGTTTTCTGAAAATGCTCAACTTCACATTTATTCTGCAGATACTTACTGAGGTCCAGCCGTGTGCCAGGCAGATATAACACGGTGTAACTAGTGAAAGGATCATTGTGAGTTCTTCTCAGGCCTTTCCAGGGAGAGAAGGACAGTTTAGTCAGGGGCTTCTGAAACTGGGTTGGTTTTAGAGCCAGAAGGAGAGCAGTGGCTGGAACAAGAGAGAAGGAAGCAGTGTCACCTGAGGAGGGGCTTCCTCCCCGCGCCTGAGGCCTTCTGGCCCCTAAACCCAGGGTTGGGGCTGGACCTCCTTCTGGGCCCTCTCCACGGAAGCCCCAGGGAGACTGCCTATTTCTGACTGCATCTGAAGGTGACGTCTGCTCAGTTCCATATCACAGTGGGTCCCCTGAGGTCAGGCTGTTGGAAGCATTGCTTCAGGGCCTGTCTACATCCTTCGCTTGTAATCTGGTGTGAGTGGTGTGCCAGGCTCTGGGTCAAGCCCTGGACTTGTGGGATTTCTGTTCACAGCACAGGAGTCGAGGCAGTTGTGGTTATCCCCTTCTGACAGATGAGATCGTTGAGATGTAGACACTGAGTATTTGCCCAAGGCCACCCAGTGCGACATAGAGCTGAGATTCAAGCCCAGGCTTTCTGGGTTTCCGCATGATTCAAAGCCTTTTGGTAGGGTCTCAGATTCTGAGGGACTTCTTCCCTTGCTGTTAAAACATTCTGTTTAGACCTTGTCCTGAGAGAGGCAGGGTGTCATTGTGGAAGCTGAAGTTGAGCACTTGGGTTCAGGCCCCATCTCTTTAAGACTTGTGTGATCTTGGGCACATCACTTCATTTCTCTGTGCCTTAGTTTCCTCTCCTGTAAGATGAGGATGATAATGGTTGTGAGGGCTGGGTGAGTTAAGACATGTAGTAGAACGGGAGAGCAGTGCCGGAGACGCAGTAAGTAGTAAATATTATTTTAAAAGTTATAAAATGTATTACACTTAAACATTTTGTAAGGTGTGTTGTGGTTGTAAGTGTCACAGGAGGAAAGTCTTTCCCCTTGGAAACTAACAGTGGGCCGGGTCCCCGCAGGTGTCCCGGCGCTTCGGCACCATGAGCTCCATGTCTGGGGCCGACGACACGGTGTACATGGAGTACCACTCGGCTCGCAGCAAGGCTGCCACCAAGCACGTGCACCCGCTCTTCAAGCGCTTCCGGAAGTGACACCCGCAGGTCCCGAGGGCAAGGCTCAGCACCCACACTGGAACGGGGTTTAAATGTAGCCTTATCCCTCCACATCTACGTTCTTTCCGGTGGCGTTGGTCAGACTGACCTAGGTTCCCTGTTGACTGTGTTGAAGACAATGCATCAGGAGCTTGCTTCCGTCTTCATGGGTCAAGCAGGGTTTCAAAAAAGTGGGAGTGGGGGACTCTATTCTCCGGTCTTTTCAGACCACTTTTCAGGCTGGTTGGGGAGTGGTCTTCCTGTATATAAAAATTTGTGATATTTAAGGTGTATTTATCTCACCGTTCTGCTGAATAAACAGCAATGGGACGTTTAACGACTCTTCGTTATAGATGGTGCCCTGCCTGGCCGTGGACCTGGCTTACATCTGAGTGGCAGACCTCCATCAGGGCCCACCTGGTGGCAGGACCAGGGGAGCGAGGTGGGGCCCGGCCTCGGGGAGGACAAAGGGAGACTTGCCAGTGTTGACTGGGAGGCCCCGGGGAGGTTGGGGCACGAGCAGTTTGCAGTGCTGCCCAGGCCGTTTGGCTGGGGTGGGTTGCGTGCTCGACGGCCACAGCTGTGGTCCTCTTGGTGCCCTAAAGGCCGTCGCCTCAGGGAGCCACAGTGCACACAGCTCCCAGGGGTCGATATCTCTGAGAGGACGATCTCTCATTTCTCCCCCAGATACCTTTCTGATGTCCCCGGGAGGCTGGATTCCACTTCTAATAGCGGTTTAGTGCCTTGGATCTTTCATAGCTGCTTCCTTTACTCTGAAAAGTGTCCTCTTGTCTTGTGCAGCCCTGGTATGAAAGGAAAGATGTTGGGGAAGGTCACACAAGGCAGGCCTGCTTCACAGGGGACGGGCGCACACGAGGCACAGGTCACAAAGGAAGGCTTGTTAGTTTGAGGTGGCTTGTTCAGGTAGGCAGCAGCTCCTGCAGCCGGGACCAGGGAAGCCTGTGCTTCCTCGGCCTCTAGACCTGAGGCCCTGCCGTCCCCACTCCACAGCAGCACCCTGTTCCCTGTGAGCACCAGGCACTGCTTGTATTTTCCTGTTTGCCCAGGTTGCTGCCATTTTCTTGTTCTCTAACCTGTCTGTGGACAATGTTGAATTTTACCCAAGCCATGGGATTCTGGAAAACAGGGACTATTAAGGAAATCCCCCATCTTCTGTGCTCTGGAGAACAGCTTACTGCCAAGAAGCACCTCCCCCCACAGGACTGAGGTAAGACTGACGGACGTCCTCCTTGTTTGCTACTGACAACACCCAATGCATACCTTCCAAATTCCCATTCTTTGCCTCAAGTGATTAGCTGAATTGCTTATTCCCTTGATCAACTGCAGCAAAATGCTTGTTAACCAAGCCTTGGTTAAGATTCTCTCCTGCCCCCAGCCCCTGAATTTTGGCCCAGCCTCAGCCTGCAGCCGCTCCTGAGAGCAGGCTGGTCTCAGGGTAAAACAACATCTGATCTGCTGTCTGACACGCTGCTGCATTCACCCCACTTCCTCACACCCTCCTTCAGCTTACTTCCTCCTCCCTGTACAAGAGGGGCTTTTTTGCCTAACCCTGGAGAAACTTGCAGATCTTAGGGTCAGTGTGTTCTCCCTCTTGCAGTAGCTGCCCTGCTCCCCCACCCCCTTTGCAGTAACCCTTTCAGATAAACACTCTCCTTACCAAACCTGGGTTAGTTTTTTTGACACTAAGTAACAAATTCCTATTTGTTCTGTAAAAGTAAATGGAGGTATCATCTCCAGGAAGCCTAACTCCAGCTCCTGTCCTAACAGGATTTCCTCTACTGTGCTCTGTTCTTAATGCTGTCCTTTTTTTTCTCCTTTGAGGTGTTTACATTTGTATCCTATCAGTTATTGGACAGATTTGCATCCTGTCCCCCAATATCTGGCATAGAGTAGGTGCTCTCTGACTACTGAATTGGACTCTCCAAAGTTTATGGACTTAAGTGGAACCCAGTAACCCTGCCAGCTTAAGGAAGCTGTGACTGAACTGCTCACTGGCAACCGTCTACCCCGTTAAACCTCCCTCTGCCTTTTCCCAGAACTGGCAGATGGAATTCACAGGATAGAGCACCAAGTAGGAGAACTGCACAGAGAAGTACAGAGATCTGCTCGGGGTCCCTTGAGTCCTCCATGGAACATTGGTCAGGACATGCATGTAAAGAATCTGCCCACAGCTGGGGAAGAGCCACATGAAAGGACGAGGGGGAGGTTGTCCAGGGCCTGGCCTCTTCCTGTTCCCACCAGCAAGAATCAAGAACCTCGTCATCCACAGAGCATCTGGTGGGGGGGGGGCGGGTATTCAGCAGGGTTTGGCTTCAGTACCGTGGAAAGTTGGATGCAAACTAATGCTGCATCAGTCCTAACAAAGTTTAAAGCAAGTCCCAAAAGGATCCAGCTGTTTCCAAGGAACTTAACCACATTCCAGAACAAAGCTGATTGTTGTGACACAAAGATGCCCAGCAACCAGCGAGGTCAAACTCACGGCGTCTGACGTCCGGTCAGAAATTACCAGGTAAGCAGAGTCAAGGGAATACTACTTATAGTGAGAAGTCTTGTTGCCGCCCTCTCTGACGTTTCTTGTTTGCTTGCTCTGACTAAGTGAGCTGCCCAGTGGAGTGGCTCACGTGACAGGGAATGGATGGGGGGGCCTCAGTCCAGTGGCCCACTGATGGACTGGATCTTGCCAACAACCTGTGAGTGAGCCTGGAAACAGCTTCTCCCAGCTTGAGCCTGAGATGACTACAGCCCTCACCTACCCCTTGACTGTATCCTATGAGAGACTTGGAACCAGAGGACCAGGCTAAGGGCTGGATCCCTGGGTTCCTGATGCACAGAAACTGTGAAATAATAAATGTTGCCATGTTAAGCCACTAAATTTTAAATTTTCAACAATTAAAAAAATATATTTTTCTGTATTATTTATGTCTCTTTTTTAAAAAAAGAATCAATTGCTAAGTCCTGGCCATGGATAGTGGTCATGCCTGCCCATGGTTACGTAGCAATAGATAACTGATACATAGCTTTTGGTACCAACAGTGGGATGCTGTTGTAACAAACACTCAAAAATATAGTAAAGCTTTGGAACTACAAAGTGGCCAGAGGCTGAAAGGATTTGGAGAAACATGTTAGAGAATGCCTGAACTGCCTTCAGGAGACTATCAGTGCACATCTGCACTTTGAGAACACTGCCCGTGAATGCTTAGGAGGAAGTGAACAACCTGTTACTGGAAGCTGAAGGAAGAGGATCTCTGTTAACACAGGGGCAGAAAACAGAGTGGCACTATCATCTGCAGTTATATGTAGAGCAGAATGTGTCTAACGAACTTTGTGATCAGGATTTGTGAAGATTTGTAAGCACAGTGTTCAAGGAGCTACCTGATTTCTTTGTTCTGCTTAGTAAAATGCAAAAGGAGAGAGAGCGAGTGAGGGCAGAACTGTTTTTAAAAGGGAGCCAGATCTTAATGGTTTAAAAATTTTATAGCCTCTCCCCCAAATAACCGATAACTGAAACAGTGGGAATTTTGGAGATTAGGTGTCATTGGGGGAAATATTAGTGAACTTGAAAACACGTCAATGTTAACGTCCAAAGCGAAACAGAGAAAATGAAAGAGAATAAACAGAGTAGCAGTGAGGTACACGTGCCTGGGTGGCTGATAGGTATGTATTCAGAGGCCTTGAGGCTGAAGAGGGAGAAGGGAAGTTAGGGGAAAAAAGATTGAGGAAATGATGGCTGATTAAAACTATAAACCCCCAGTTCCAAGAAACTCAGTGAACCCCAAGCATAAGAAATTCAGACACCAAAGTGCATCATAGTCAAGTTCCTTAAAATCAGTGATTAAAAGAAAAAAAAGGAGCCAGAGAGGAGGATTTTTGTGCAGGGAAAGACAAAGATGGCATACTAAGTTCTGTGACCACAGTGGAATTAAATTTAGAATCAATAAAATAAAGATCTCTGGGGAACCCCCAAATGTTTGATAAAGTTTCTTATTAAAAACCACAGAATCAATTCTGTATAGCACAGGGAACGAAATTCGGTATCTTGTAGTAACTTATAGTGAAAAAGAATGTGAAAACGAAAAAAAAAAAAGCAGTCAAGAAAGTCAAGAAGACAACAGAGCACTATCTTTAAGTACTGAAAGGAAAAAACCAATCACCTAGAATTCTATACCCAGCAAAAAGTTCTTTCAAAAACTAAAGTGAAGTGAAGTTCTTTGGATATAGGAGTCCTGCAAGAATTCATCGCTAGCAGACCTGCACTACAAGTCATGTTAAAGGAAGTCCTTTGAGGAAAGGAATATAATCCTAGTTAGAAAATTGTGTCTACACAAAGGAATGAAGACCACTACAAACTACATTGGTAAATATAGAAGATTTTCGTATTATTTACATCTTTTTTTTTTTTAAGGGGAATTGATTGCTAACTTCTGGAGACAAGTAGTGGTCATGGTTGCACAACAGTGTGAAGTACTTAATGCCACTGAATTGTGCACTTAAAAGTGGCTAAAATGGTTAATTTTATGTCACATATATTTTACCACAATTAAAAAAGAAAACTGTTTAAAGCAAAGAAAATGTATTGTGGAGTTTATAACATGTTAATGTAAAATGTGTAACAACAGTACAAAAGCCAAGAGGGTAGAAATGGATGTGCTGTTCTAAGGTTCTTGTGTTAATATGTGAAGAAGTATAATATTACTTAGAAGTAGCCTGTGATAAGTTAAAACAACCCCCAAAGCAACCACTGAAATAACATAAAGGATTATGGCTAGTAAACCAATATAGGAGATAAAGTGAAATCATGAAAAATACTCAATTCTAAAGACGGCAGAAAAAGGAAGAAGGAAGTGAGCAGATGGGACAACCAGAATAAATAGGAAATGGTCTAAATACCCTCAAAATCAAGGATTGTCAGACTGTTAAAAGAAGAACCAAATTATGTTGCCTATAAGACTTAATATTAGGATGCAAGTAAGTTGAAAGAATAGGAAAATACACATTATGCTAACACTAAGCAAAAGAAAGCTGGAGTGGCCATGCTAATATTGGGCAAAGTAGATTTCAGAGCAAAGAATGTTAACAGGGTTATTTTATAAAGAGGTCGATTCACAAAGACTAAGAATTCTAAACACTTATGCTCCTAATAACAGCTTAAAAATACATGAAGCAAAAGCTGATGTACTGCAAGAAATAGATACTGAAATCTCTGAATTGTGAATTTGTCTTTCTCTCAATAATTGACAGAATAAATCAAAGATCAGTTAAGACACAGAAGAGTTAACACTATCAGACAACTTCTCCTAGTTGACATTTGTAGAACACCACCCGGTAACTTCAGAATACATATTCCTTTTAAGTTCATGCAAATCATTTACTAAGACAGATTTCAGTTCTGGGCCATTCAGCAAGTTACAATAAACTTAAAAGGATTCAAGTCACACAAGCTATATTCTGTGACCCCAGTGGAAATAAATTAAAAATCAATGAAAGATCTATGGGAAACCCCCAAATATTTGAAAACTAACACAAGTCTAAATTTTAAAAAGATAATAAAAGGGAAATTAATATTTTGAATTAAGTGGAAATTAAAACTCTTGTTTTTGTTTTTAATTTTCTGTATATTATGATGTTTTGACACCTTAAAAACTGTTCTGGGTGGGAAGAGTCCACCCCAGCTGAGGCCTTGCCTGCAAGATTTAATATTAGGATGCAAATAAGTTGTGCAAATTGTTGTGCAACCATGATCACTACTCATTCTTGAGATAGCAAAGGGCCCAACCAGAAGTGTGTCTTTGATCTACACCAGTCCAGAGCCACACCCCTATCTGGCCCACACACCCCAGGAGGCGATATTCCTCTACCTTAATCACCCCGGGCCAGATACCAGGCAACCCTTACAGTGTAGAGCCTGCTGAAATTATTCAAGCTAGCCAGTCCTACACTGTCCATCCTGCCCTGCCTTGCTTGTCCCACAGAAACTCCAGTAAAGATTCTGGGGTGAGGGTATAGCTTAAGTGGTAGAGTGCATGCTTAGCATGCAACATGTCCTGGGTTCATTCCCCAGTACCTCCTCTAAAAATAAGCCTAATTACACTCCTCCCAAAAAAACCAGTACAGATTCTAACCTCAGCCTTCCCCTCGTTCCTACTTTCTGCAGCTGAACACCCTGTATGATGGTGTGGTATGCTGTGCATCTTATTTCTAGGACCGGGGAGCATAATTAACTTTTGCTTTCCTGAGCCTTTCCTCTGTCTCCTCTTGTGGCTGCACCTGACTGATGATCACATAAAAGAACATGAAACAAAATTCAACACATCAAAATTTGAGGGATACAGTCAGTGGTGCTTAGAAATGTATAGCATTAAACTATGTTAGTAAAGGGGGGGAGGGTATAGCTCAATGACAGAGCACATGCTTAGCATGCACGTGATTGTGGGTTCAATCCCCAGTACCTCTGTTAAATTAAAACAAAATTAATCCCCCTCCAAAAAACTATATTAGTAAAGATGAAAGATCTGAAATCAATTACCTCAGCTTCTAATTTAAAAAACTAAGAAGAGCAAATAAAACAAAAGCAAGCAAAAGAAAGGAGATAAAAATCAAAGGAGAAAAATCAATGAGATAGGAAACAACAATATAGAAAATCAACAAAAACTGAAAACTGTTTCTTTGAAAAAATAAATAAAATTGATAAACTTAGCCAAACTGATCAGGAAAAAAAATGTACAAATTACCAATATCAGGAATAAGAGAGGTGACATTACTACAAATCTTACAGATATTAAAAAGATAGTAAGTGGATACTGTGAACAACTACACATTCCTTCCCCCTAAAAATCATTCTATGAAGAGAATTACTTTGATAATGAAAGACAAGGATAGGTCGAGAAGAAAATTACAGACCAGTATCCTTCATAAACACTGATGCAAAAATTCTTAACAAAACGTTGGCAAATCAAATCTGAAAATCTATAGTAAGGATAATACATCATGACTAAGTGGATTTTATCCCAAGATTGCAGATTGTTTTAACATTTGGAAATCAATCTCATTCACCATATTGAAAAACCATCCAATCATCTCAGTAGATACAAAGAAAGCAGTGGACAAAACCCAACCTCCCTTCATGATAAAAATTCTTGGAAACCAGGAATAGATGAAAACTTTCTTAAATTGATACAAAGCATCTACAAAAAGCCTACAGCTAATAGCATACTTAATGTTGAATGACTGAATGCTTTTCCACTAAGGTCAGGGACAAGGCAAGGACATCCATTCTCACTGATTTTATTTGACACAGTACTGGAGGCTGTAGCCAGTGTAATAAGGTAAGAAAAAAAATGAAAGTCATACAGATTGGAAAGGAAGGACTAAAACTATCTTTATTTGCAGATGACTTGATTATCTACATCAAAAATTCTCCTGGAATCTACAGAAAAATTTCCTAGGACTAATGAGTGAGTTCTGCATGGTTGTAGGATATATGAACGTATAAAAATCAATTACATTTTTGTGAACTAGCAGCAAACGATTGGAAATTGAAACAAATACTGTGTATAATAGCATAGAAAATATGAAATCCTTAGGGATTAATCTGCCAAAAGATATCAATTCCACCTATATTAATCTATAAATTAAGCCTATTTTAAATCAGATTCTTTACCAGGTTTTTCAAGGGAATTTACAAGCTAATTGTAAAACAAATATAAAAAAAATGTTAATGATAATTTACAAGAAGAGTGCTATAGGCACAGGAACAGGAAAATGCACCAACAGAGTGAAGTAGGGAGCCGGGAAAAGGCTCATTATTGAGAACTTGATCTTTAATAGGAGTAGCATAATTTGAGTTTATATATCCATTATACACCCAGCTATATCCATTTCAATGTTATTTATCTAATGTCTCCTTTCCTCCCTCCCTCCCTTCTCTTGCTTCTATCTGTCTCTCTCTCTCTGTCTGCCTATCTATCTATCTATCTATCTATCTATCTATCTATCTATCTATCTATCATCTATCTATCTATCTATCTCCCATGAGTTCATACTGAGAGCTGTAATTCCAATTCGAGACACAGGGTTTATTTTATTCTTCCTTTCATATTTACAACTCCCTTCTCTGACAGAAAACTTGCTTCCACTTTTACACAATTTTTTTTTTAATTTACTCAGTCCTAGTATGTACATAAAGCAGCTTCAGAGATGTTAATTCTTGCCTCTGTGAAAAAGAAGCCTACTAATTAGAGCTCAGTGTTTAGAAATGTTCTAGGGTTTTAGCCTCAGGAATATAGTGCAAATACTGTCTTCAAACATTACCTAGGTTCTTTCCCCAATCTGCCTTCAGTGTGGTTATGTTATTCATTTGATATGCAGTTTGGTTTCTTTGCAGGTAGGGGTGTGTTAAATTTTAGTTTTATTAAATTCTCCCCATCCTTGATGGCTTTACTTATTTCCCTTGTTTGAGTGTGTGAAACAACTAATTTACTTATTTTCCTTTTTTGAGTATGTGAAATACTAACAAGGTTCCAAAAGTCTGGATTGTATTAAAAATTATATTCAGATAAGTGTCTTTTTCTCCCACTCTTACTTCTTCTGTACCATCCATTTCCTGACATGCCTTATAGGTAGCCAATTTCAGCTTCTAATTTACCTTGCCTGTGTTTCTTTATGCTCAAATGAGGAGATGCATGTATGTTTTCTTACTTTCTCCTTCTTTATTAGTATTTCTTGTTTCTTATCCAATAGGTAGTATACTGTAGATAACCTTTTGCACTTCGCATTTTTGTTGTTAGACTTAATAAATTCTGGAAATCATATCAACTCATAGAAAGCTGTCTTAAGATTTTGAAATTTAATTTTGAAAATTTCTTTAAATCTGTTCTATTATGGTAAAATTGGCTTATAACACTACACATGTTTCATGTATACAATATTGTATTTCTGCTTCTGGGTACACTACAGTGTGCTCACCACCAAAAATTTAGTTTCCATCCCTCACCATACAGATGAGCTCCTTCACCTGCCCCTCACACCCCTTCTCCTCTGGTAACCACTACCAGAGAGAGAAATACTCATATGTGGAATACAAAAAACAAAAACAAAATAGAAGGACAAACCAAATCCTGTCCTTTTTTTTTTTTTCAACTTCCATTGTGCAAATGTACCACTGTTTATTTAACCACTGTTATTATGGGCTGAATGTGTCTTCTCAAAATTCCTGTGTTGAAGCCCTAACCCCCGTTGTGATGGTAGTAAAAGGTGGGGACCCTTTGGGAGAGGACTAGATTTAGGTGAGGCTGGAACCCATCATGGTGCTCTTAAAAGAAGAGGAGAGAAGGAAGAATCACAAGAGTGTTCTCTCCCTGAGCCTGTACAGAGGGAACCCTGTGAGCCTCCAGAGACAGGTGGTCATCTGCAGGCCGGGAAGTGGGTCTTCACCTGCCGGCATGGTGACTGGGGACCTCGCAACCTCCAGAACTGTGAGAAAGCAATTTCTGTTGTTTACCACTCAGTCTATGTTACTACTTTACAGTGACCGGAGCAGACTAAGACAGCTGTCTTAAGCCTGGCATGTAGATTGCTGAAAATATTCAGCAATTGCAAACAATACCTCAACAATACACATTGTGCAAAGTATTTTCTTACTGTTGGAAGTACATCTTCAGAGTAAATCCCTAGAAATGGGATTGCTAATTCACAAGGTAAATGTGTGAGTAGTTTTGTTAGATACTGCCAAATTACCATTTACAAAGGTCATACTAATTCACATTTCCTCTAGCAGTGTATGAGATCCTGGTGTATCCATTCCCTCACCATCAGAGTGTGTTGTAACTAAAATTTGCTAATGCAATAGGTGAGAAATGGTATTTCAGTGTCATTTTAATTTGCTTTTCTCTTATGAGAAGTTGAAAACCTTTTAATATATAATTTCTTGAATTGCTTATTATCTTTTGCCAGTTTTCCTTCGTTTGTATTTTAGATTTTTTCCTCTTTCCCCCTCAATTTTAGATGCAGGCATTTGGACCCTTTATCTGTAATAGATGTTGCAAATATTTTCTTCTAGTGTACTGATTGTCTCATGATTTTGCTTATTTTGATATTTGCCATGAAAAACCATGATTTTTTATTTTAACTTGTCAAAAAATTTTAGGACATTTCGTAAATCTGGATTTTAAGTCCTAATTAGCAAGCCTTTCTCTATATGCAGATTCAAGAGAAATTCACCTAGTTTCCTTCTAATATTTACATGAATTCAGTTTACGTTTAGATCCTGATCATTTGGAGTTTATTGTTGAATATGGTGTGAGGTATAGCTCAATCTTATCTTTTCCCCAAATGGCTAACCAACTGTTCCAGCCTCATTTATGAATTGTTTCAGCCTCATTAGTGTTTTCCTTGCTATTCTTGAATTGCATGTTTATTCTTCCATATGAAATCTAGCATCAACTTGTATAGTTCTATTAAAAAATCTTATTGTTATTTTTATTGGGATTACATTAAATTTATAAATTAACTTAGGGATACCTGACATTTTTTATAATATTGAGTCACTTTATCCAGGAACAAGAAATGTCTTTTCATGTGTTCGTCTACCTTTAATTTTGAAGTTTTCCTCATGTATTTATTTTTAGATTTCTTATTATATTTATTCCTGAGTAATTAATTTTCTTTGTTGTCATATAAAAGGGATTTTCTCTATTATATACTCTTACTGGTCATTGCACAGTCGAAGGCTATTGATTTCTGTATGATAATCTTATAGCCTGCTACTTTATTGAAATGTTAGTTTTATCCTTGATTCCCTAGGAGTTTTCTGGGTACATTCATATCATTTGCAAAACAGAGATGGTTTTACTTTTCCTTTTCAAATCTCATGCCTGTAATTGATTCTCTTGTCTTGGCTGTTACCTCCAGTATAACGTTGAATAGTAGTGGGGATGGGGGGCAAACTTGCCTTGTTCCTGATCTTAGTGGAAATTTCCCAGTGTTTCCCGTTATATGAGATCCTGGCTTTAGAACAAAGATGTGTGTGTATGTGTCTCTCTGTGTGTGTACATGTGCACATATATGTATTTACATGTTAAAAAGTATCCATCAATTCCTATTTTTTTCAGTCTTTTGAACAGGAATAGGAAATGAATTTTGTCAAAGGCTTTTTGCACATTTGTGGGAATAAACACAGTTCTTCTCCTTAGATCTATAAATACAGTGTGTTATTTCATTTATTAATACATAATCAACTTTGTATTCCTGAGTAAGTCCCCCTTGGATCTGTTGTGTTATTTTCATAGTGTGATGTTGGCTTCTGTTCATTACTATGCTAATTAGAATGTTTCATGCATATTTATGAGGGATATTTATAATTTTCTTTTTAAAATATCTTTATCAAGCGTTGGCATTCTCCCTCTTGTACAAGAAGAATTATGAAGTTTTCCTGCATTTTCAATGTGCTTGAATAATTTGTGAAGCACTGTGACTATCTGGCCTTTGAAATCTTCAAAGAAATTTTGGTGAAACCTTAAGACTTGGCTCTTTTTTTATGTGGAAATTTCTTGATAATTTTCTCTATTTCTTCTAGGGAGATTAGTCCGTTTAAACTATCTCTCTCTAATGGAGTAAATTTTGATGAATTATATTTTCATAGGAAGTTATCCACTTCATACAGGTTTTCAATATTTTCATAGAGGTCTGAGAAATGGTCCCTTAGGATTTTAAAAATATCCTCCGTTTCAACAGATATTTCTCCTATTTGTATTTCTTATTTTGTACATTTGTACTTTATTTCTTTTTTCTTGAGTAAAGATAGGTAGCAGTCTATTTTGTTAATTCTTTTCTAAAGAAATAGGATTTTACTAATCAGATCTATTGTTTTTTGATTCTTCAACTCATTAATTTCTGCTTTCAGTTTCATTGTTTCCTTTCTCTTCCTTTCTCCTTTTTTAGCTTTTTGCACTAAGAATTTAATTAGAAATCATTAACAGAAAAATATCTACAAAACCCCAAGATACTTGGAGATTAAACAACAAATGTCTGAATAATTCATGGATCAAAGATGTCTCAAGATAAATTTTAAAATAATCTCAAACGATATGAAACTAAAAATACATCTTATGAAAAGTTGGGGGATGTAGTGAAGGTAGTGCTTAATGGGAAATGTATAGCATTGAATTCGATATATTAGAAAAGAAAGAAGATTTTTTAATGAATAATGTTAGTTTCCACCTTAGGAAACTAGAAAAGAAGAGCACATTAAATCCACAAAGAAATAATAAAAGAGCAGAATGAATGCAACTGAAAACAGGAAATCAGAAGAGAAAAATCAATGAAACCAAGAGCTAATTCTCTAAAAAGCTCTCTCTGAAATCCATGAGGATTGATATTTCCAAACCTGACCGGGACTTCTACCAGTGCATGGATGGGAAGAGGCTGGGCAGGTAGGTGGGGAGAGTACTGGACTAGGGGTCAAGAAACCTAGAAGGGTCCTGGCCCCTTGCCCACTGGATGACTCTGGGCAAGTCACTTGAATAATCTCCAGTCATCTGTCATGGGTCTGTCTAGCCAAAGAGCTGTTGGGCAGGTCCCATAGAAATAACATCTGTTGCAAACTATAAAGTATTGTACACAAATCGGGTATTAGAGTCGTTAATGCTATTGCATTTTCAAATAGGGAGCATAAGGGTCAGAAAAGAATCCTAAAGTGAAGCTCATCCTCTGCCTGTCTCAAGTTACAGGGAAAGTTGGTATTCTTTTTTTTTTTTTAATTGAAGTCTAGTTGATTTACAATGTTGTGGTAGTTTCTGGTGTACAGCATAGTGGTTCAGTTATATATATATGTATGTATATATATTCTTTTTCATTATAGGTTATTACAAAATATAGAATATAGGTCACTATGCTATACAGTAAGTCCTTGTTGTTTATCTATTTTATATATAGTAGTTTGTATCTGGTAATCCAAACTCTTAATTTATCCCTTCCCATCCCCTTTTCTCTTTGGTAACCATAGTTTGTTTTCTATGTCTATGAGTCTGTTTCTGTGTCATTTTTTAAGATTCCATGTATAAGTAATATCATATGATATTTGTCTTTCTCTGTCTGACTTACTTCACTTAGTATGATGATCTCCAGGTCCATCCATGTTGCTGCAAATGGTGTTATTTCGTTCTTTTTTATGGCTGAGTAGTATTCCATTGTATGTATGTTACATCTTCTTTAGCCAATCTTCTGTCTATGGACATTTAGGTTTCCTCCATGTCTTGGCTATTGTAGAAAGTTGATGCTCCTAAAAGGAAAGCAAGCCCTGAATGAGGCATCCCAGCTAATTTAGAAGCCACCACAATATGAGCCTTGCAAGCTACTTAACCCATGGGAGCCTCTGTCCCTTATTTGTTGTAGGGAATCTTTGTTCGGCCACAAAATGTTCACATATGAAGCACGTGCATCCTGTGTGCCCATCAGGACCCACGCAGGGCAGACAGGAGCGGGTCTACGGAGCTGGTCAGGCCTGAGGCAGTGGCACAGTCATTCTGGAGGATAGGAGGAAGCCCCAAGGCCCTGGCCTTGGTCTCTACCAGTCTTGTTCAGTGGACTGTGGGGTCACATGTTCCTTTAACTACTGGAAAGTAGTCTGGCTAATGTCAAAGTCTTACTCTCGCAGGAAGTGTTTCCCTGTGACAAACAGATGGTTTGTGGTTTAGATCTCTCAGTAGAGGTGACTGGATTTCTTTATTTTGCTGACTGAAACAGAAATTTGTCTAGACATTTTTGAGGATCACTATGTTAAGTCTCAGCTCTGTATTAGGCTTGTGGGAGTCCAACCCCGAGTTAGGCAGCCCCAGCTCTCAAGTTGTGCATAGTCCTAGACTCAGGCTAGGAAACCATTATGTAACCAAGCAGGTCCATGAAGGACTCCAGATAACTTTATTTCCAGTGTCCACAGGGAAAAGATAGGCTGGGAGGGTCAACTGCAATGTTTGCCATGAGAGTTCTCTCACCTCCTCCTGGGGCATTCTGGAGACCACGGGGGACGTTCTGCCTTCTTCCTGGGATTGACTACAGAGTCTCATTCTTTGTTATCCATCACAGCATCCATCAGTCAAGGTGAATGCTGTGCGCCCTGCCTCTGCAACCAGAGCTAGCCGCCTTCCGAGTCCCTTCACTGACGTGCAAAGCAGGAACTCGGAAGCTGACTTGATTCAAATGTTAACTTTGTTCTTCCTAACTCAACTCTATGGAGCAAGTGTCTTGAGCCTGTTTCCTTCCATAAGAAAATGAGGAAAATGTGCCCACATCAGAGGGTCGTTGTGAGGATGAGATGGATTATGGGATGCAGAGGTGCCTAGTATGCTCAGTACACGTTTGTTAATGTATTTATTAATATATTTGGCTTGTATTAAACATACGTATTTAACGCATGTATTTACATGCATGTACATATAAACATGTAATTAAGACTAAACGACACATATTAAACATGTATTTGGTGGGCAGAGCTCAGTGGTAGAGTGTGTGCTTAGTATGCACAAAGTCCTGGGTTCAATCCCCAGTGCCTCCGTTAAATAAATAAATAAATAAATAGCCTAATTACCCCAAAAAACAAACAAAAATTTTTATTTTATTTTAAACAAAATATTTAAAAATATAGAAGTAACAAGATCACAGCATTATTCTTTTTTTTTTTTTATATCATGGATTCTTCAAATGGAAAATGAACCCAGCCAGTGGCAAGGAGTCAGAGCCCAGGGAGCCAGCATGGGTGAGAGAGAGTGCCCCAGACCACAGGAAGCTTGGGGCGCTGCTCCTGTCCCTCCATGACCAGCAAGTCTGGGTTCTGGGATTCAGAGACGGGCTTCCTAGAATGTCTTGCCCAGTGGTTCTCTCCTCTGAGATCCAGTTTGATCATCCCTGTTCTAGTCCAGGAACAGACTTCACTGAGCTCTCCTTACCTAACGGCCCCCACGTGCCAGTTCCTGAGACTGATTGGAGGTCACCTTGACTGGAGGTTGGGGAGACGTTAAAGATTCTCTCAGTGTTACTTCCACAGATGGCTAATTCTTTGCGTGGAGTTTATTTGTCTGACTTTTAGAAGGTAATCTTATTTTCCTTTCTGGAGGGTAAGGGTGGCTCACTGCTTCCCTACAGACTGCCAACAAACTGCTTTCCTCGAGGGCAAACATCTGTACAAAGTCTGGTTTCCGGTCACACGGGGACAGATGGTGCTGTTCTGCCTGCTTAAAGTCAGAGTCTCAGTTCTGTTTCCCTCGCTCACTGGGGGAGAAAGGAACAAACGCATGGATGGCATTTTCCTCTTTTGGAAAGAACTTTGTCACTTTTTTTTTTTTTTACTTACGTTTAAGATTCTTAAAACATTCCATCCTTTATTTCCTCCCCGCTAGACTTTCCCACAACTATGAGAATCATTCTTTTTAAATAATCTTTTTTTAAAAAATATAAAACAATATTCACTAGAAAAAACCTAGAGAAGGCGGAGGAGGGTGTAGCTCAGTGGTAGAGTGTGCGCTTAGCATGAGGAAGGTCCTGGGTTCAATCCCCAGTACCTCCATTAAAAATAAATGAGTAAGTAAACCTAATTATCTCCCACCAAAACAAAGCCTTAACAGTTACTTTTAAAATTTCTTTTTGATTAAAAGAAAGTCTCCCAAACCGAATGATTTATTCTATGTCTGGGTTCATACATGTTTTCTACTACTAATAAGGAGCTACAAACAGTATACTATCCTACTGCAGAATTTCAGCCTTGGGGTTACTTTTCATTAGCTCTTGAGGCCAATGTCAAGAACGGATAACTTTATTTGTATCCACAGTTATCAAATGAGCTTTGGAAGTCACCAGAAAAGAAAGCCCTGGACCTAGAACAGGGTTGCTGTATGAACACCTGTTTCTTTACAGGTGTTCAGCCTCTATCTTAATTAGCCCTCTAAGAGAATGAGCTACATTTTTTTATTTTTATATTTTTATTTTGATGGAGATGCTGGGGATTGAACCCAGGACCTCGTGCATGCTAAGCACGTGCTTTACCGCTGAGCTATCCCTTCCCCCGACAGGCTGCATTTTAAATCATTATATATATCATCTCTCTTTACCAGTTCTGTGTCTAGAACGGACTGAAGTGCCTTTCATGTATATGGTTCTTTAATAATTTCTTGGTTCCTGAGGACCAGTCACCCTGAGAAATACTTCAAAAAATCCCGAGCGAAGTTATGGTGCCTTTTGGCTGAATTGCTGCCCCAATTCTGCCTATCGAAACGCAGCCGTCTCTTCAAAACCCTACCTGGAAAATCTTTCTTCTCCACCACCCCTTCCCACCCCATAAGCAGTTGTGATGGCTGCTTCCCACAAATTCCAATCATATTCTGGAGCAGCTTTATGGCCCTTATGCTAAGCTGGTTTGTCTTTGTGTAGTTTTCTTCTTCTTATGTTCCTTTAAAAAATTTTTTGTTGTTGTTGGGGAGAATTAGGTTTATTTATTTACTTGTTTTTTAATGGAGGTCCTGGGGATTGAACCCAGGACCCCGCGCGTGTTAAGCATGAGGTCTTCTGCTGAGCTACACCATCCCCCTCCTTCTTCTTATGCTCCTTAAAGGCAGGTTTGATGTCTTACTCTTTAAGTCCCCTGCAGCTATAGTGCCTTACTGATAAAAGTTGCTACGTATTTATTAATCAAATTCTAGAAACTGAATACCTATGGTCTTCTTTGCTTCCCGTACATACTGACAGTTATTTAGATGAAATGTACATCAGCAGAGCTGTAAAAGTGTAAACCACTAATCAAACGTAACAACACTTTGGGAGTCCTAACTCTGAGGAGTAAGAGAACAGTCATTCTTCAGTAGATGGACATTATTATGAACTTGACTGGGCCCCACCCCGCACCAATTAAATATACATCTGTGGATTTGGTGCCTACTCACCAATACACATTTTTTAATTAATAAAAAAATTCAGGTGATTTTAATGTGCAGCCAGGGTTGAGAACCATTACAGAGCAGTGGTTCTAAACGTGTGGTAGAACCACATTTAGCATCACATGGGAATTTTGGGGAATGCAGATTCTCTGGTCTAATCCTGATCTACTGAATCAGAAACTCTTGAGGGGTGGATCTTGGCAATCAATGCTTTATCATGCCCTTCAGGTGAGTCTAATGCCATAAAGTCATATAAAGAGTTGCAATTTTTCTAATTAATTAATATGAATAGGATTTGCTCTTAACAAATTACAACCTCAAGGTTACCTTGCAGATAAGAAACACACCTAATGTTTCTTTTGTATCCACCCACAATCTAGATAAATGTGTAAAACATACATTGAGTTCTTAATAAATATGTGCTGGTTAACTTGCCAAAAAAAGTAACAATACTTTGTAGACTTAAAAAAGGCTTTTAGATGTGGGAGTATGAACTGCGTGAAATCTTTAAACAATGATCTAAGTTTTCAGAGTAAGTTGAGCGACTAGTTCAGAATCTGGGCTCCCTTCCTGAAACCAGATGACACACTCCTTGCCCTCCCATGCCAGGTCCCCGCCCTCCCCCTTCCCTTCTGCAGCTGGGCTCTGAGATCTGGACCTCAGTCGACAAACTCCTCTCTTCTCATCCTCACAGAGAAGTCGTTCATTTTCCTAAGCGTGCACAGCATGACTCATCCCTGTGGGACACCAGAAAAACAGCAAATGTTAAAAAAGAACTCACTCACTCGGTGCTCACCACCAGTCCTCATTAGCCCTTCCAATGTGTATGTACCCTGTGCTGGGATTAAAATTAAGAAGACTCATAAAAACCGATTGAGACAGCATAATTTTCATCACGGAAATTTGTGATAAAATAATAATGTGGTCATGTTACAATCCTGCGAACTACGGGCCAAGTCATCCAACATTGTTGTTCTCATTTTTGTGCACTGAGTTATAATCGTAGGACTTGAAATCACGAGCTGTTTCCTTGATATACTCTATAGTAATCTTTCAGGAAGGAAATAATTTTTAAAGTCCCAGTAGACTTTTCTTTTTTGGGCCATTGTTGGAAGTGGGGTTGACCTTAAAACTTTGTGGTCTCGAAGAACGCTTAATTAATCTGATGTGAAGAAAAAATAATAATCGCCTCATTTTCTTGCGGTCTCATCACAGACCACCCCCTTTTCCCCAGCCTTAGGGGAGGGAGCGTTTAATAATGGTCTGGTGTAAACTGATGCTCGGGCCGCGTGAGTTCCAAGGAGCGCTGCTGGTACAAGTTAAAACGGAGCAAGAGCCACGGCAAAGGGCAGCCCCCGAAACAAAAAAATTGCTCAAACAAACCAACCAACGCCAAGGACCGCCATGGCTCTGCTGGCGCGGATCCTGCAAGCCCGTCTGAGCCCCGCGCCCGAGCGGGGCGGGCTTCGGGGCGGCTGCACCCCGCTGCTGCCCCGGCGCGAGGGCGCCCGGCTCCCGGCGGGGGCGCGGGCCGAGGACAAAGGAGCGGGGCGGCCCGGGGCGCCGCGGGCCGGGGGCCGGGCGCAGGGACCCCGGAGCCTCGCCGCCATGCCCGGGCCGCGGACCCTCGCCAACCTGGTGGAGTTCTTCTGGAAGGACGGCTTCAGCCGCATCCACGAGATCCAGGTAGCCGCGCGCTGGGGCCGGGAGGGCTAGCGGCTCGCTGTGGGGGCACGGCGCCGGCGAGGAGGCCCGGGGCGGGGGGCCGAGGAAAGGGTCCCCAGGAGGGAGCGCCGGGAAGGGGACCCGGGGAGGGGATCCCGGGAGGACGCTAGGGAAGGGACCTGGGGCGGGAGGACCAGGGAGGCGACCGGAGGAAGGGATTCTGGGCAAGGAGCGCCGGAGGGAACCCCGGGGAGAGGGGCTCTGGGAGGAGGCGCCAGGGAGGGGACCGGAGGAGGAGACCCTAGGGAGGGGGGACAGGGGACTGAGGAGGGGATCCCGGGGGTCGCCGAGGAGGAAGCGCCGGACCTGCCCAGGAAGGGCGAGCTGGGGAGAAGGCTGCAGGGAGCGGCGCCCGGGAGGGACCCCAGGGCCGGGGCATCTTGCAGGGGTGCCCGAGGAAAGGACGCCGGGAGTGTTTCCTGGACAGGGCGCGCGGGGGAGAGGGCTTTGAGGAGTGATCCGGGAGGGGTCCCGGGGGAGGGGGTCTCGGGCAGGAGGGGCCCCGGGGGTGGGGGTCTCGGGCAGGGGGTGCCCCGGAGCCCCTGGGCCGCTCGCGCTGTGGGCTCGGGCGGGCGGACTCGAGGCAGTGGGAGCCTCCCTGCCTCTCCACGAGGTGGGCCAAAAGGTCTGTGTCTTTACGCGGCGAGGACACGTTGTGTCTGTTTTTAGTCCTTTTTGTTGGTGTTTTATGACTGAAAAACAAAACACAAAGTAACAGCGGAGGTTTGGAGGCTCCAGGTTATGTAACCCCTAAGTGATGGGAAGACAGGCGAACATTCGGCGTGGAGCCAGGACTGGGCAGGGACCGGGAAGAACCCAACCGGTCCAACCACCCTGTCGGGGTGTTGGGACCCACTCATTCTAAGGTGTCTCATCTTCATCCTGCGTTTCCTCCTTTGCTCACCCCAGATTGACTCTGTCATTGCCAGGTGACCCTGCACTTTTCAGCGTCGTCAAATCTGGGCCTTCTCACTTGCCTTCGTGGTTTTCTCAGGGGTCCTACCCCAGCCCATGCTCTTATTTCTGGGATCTGGGCCTTTTGACTTATTACAAGAACACCCTCCTCCTCTTTTGTTCAGAGCTTACCCTTTAACCTCCAGATCACAGAGGAACCCTTCGGTAACCACCTACCTGGGTTTTGGTCTTTCATTCATTCCCTCCACCGTTAGCACACATGGTGGTGCCGAGGCCACGGGCTGTGGTTGAAGCAGAAACTTCATTCATAGAAAAAAAGTGGCTCAAGAGGAGCAATTTTCACTCTACTGAAATTCCAGCTGGCCCCTCCTCTCCAACCCCAACATCATCCCCACCCAATTTTTGCCCAGATGTGTTTCTAGGGCTCAAAAGTTATTTTCTCTGTTTCATGTGGAATCTGAACCTGAGATATCAGAATGATAGTTTTCAAATATGGTAAAAAAATATTTATTTAATGACAAGTTCAGTACAGCCTGATTTTTTGTTTTTGTTTTTATCCACCTCTGTGTCCATCTGCTTTTTTTTTTTCCTTCCAGTTTTAACTTCTGTGCTAGTTAAGTAGCTGGCTTTGCCTGAGAAGTGGCTCATCTCCCAGTAGTTCCTGTTAACAGCCGTCTTATCTCTTTTGGGGTCCTGTTTGTTAGGCAGGGTGATCCCTTGGCACAGGACACATGCCATTTGAGTCTTGGTGTCTCCATCTCCAAGCAGGAGGACTTAACTAGGGCCATAAAGAAGCAAACAGCTTCTACCTGAAGGCAGAATAGTAGAGAGACAGCCGACCCTGTGGCCTGCTGTTTCTGATGTTGAGAGTTGGGGTGGTAAGAAATGTTAGCAGATGCCAAAGAGAGACATGGTCATTTTCCCCATGCTCAGCCCTGCCTGTGTCCTACTGAGCCATGCTGGGTGATACTTTCTTCCTCCATTCCTTCCTCCCCTAATTATTAACTGGACAATTTAACTCATTTATATTTATTGTGATTTCTTTCCTTTTTTTTGGTTAACTTTATTGAGATATAATTCACATATCATACAATTCATCCACTTAGAGTATACAGCCATCACCACAATCAGTTTTAGAACATTTTCATAACCTTAAAAAGAAACCCCATATTGTATCCTTTAGCTGTTACCCCCACCACTCTCCCATTCCCCCAGCCTTAAGTGACCACTAGTTGACTTTATGTCTTTGTAGATTGGCTTCCTCTGGACATTTCATATGAATGGAATCATATAATATGTGGTCTTTTGTGTCTGGCTTCTTTCACTGAGCACCATGTTTTTAGAGTTTGGCATGTGGTAACATGTATCAGTACCTCACTCCTGTTTATGGACAAATAATATTTCAGTGTATGAATAGGCGACATTTTGCTTACTCATTCTTCAGTTGATAGACATTTGGATAATTCCCACCTTTTCCCTGTAATGAATAATGCTGCTATGAATATTCAGTGCAAGTTTTTGTGTAGACATATGCTTTCATTTCTTTTTGATAGATCTCTAGGAGGCGAATTGCTTGGTCAAATAGTAACTCTGTATTTAGCTGTTTGATGAAGACTGTTTTAATGTGGCTGCATTATTTTACATTCCACCAGCAGTGCAATAGGGTTTTGATGTCTCCATATCCTTGCCAATACTTGTTATTACCTGTCCTTTTGTTTTAAGCATCCTAGTGGATGTGAAGTGTTCTCTCATTGAGGTTTTGATTTGCATTTCCCTAATGACTAATGATCTTGAGCTTCTTTTCATGTGTTTATTACACATTTGTTTATCCTCCTTGGAGAAATGTCCATTCAAATAATTGCCCAGTTTAAAAGCTTTTTTTTTTTTTTACTGTTGCATTGTAATACTTTAAAAATATATTCTAGACATAAATGTGTGCTTTGCAAATATTTTCTCCATTCTAGAGATTGTTTTTCACTTCCCTGGTAGTGTCCTTTGAAGCACAAAATTTTTAAAGTTTGAAGTCCAATCATCTGTTTTTTCTTTTGTTGCTTGTCCTTTTGATATCATATCTTAAGACACCATTGCCAAATCCAAGATCATAAAGATTTGCTCCTATATTTTCTTCAAAGAGTTTTATGGTTTTAGCCCTTACATTTAGATCTTTGGTCCATGTGGAGGTAATTTTTGTGTGTAGTGTGAGATAAAGGTATACATTTATTTTTTGTTTGTGGCTATCTAGTTTTCCCAGCATCATTTATTATACTGCTCTTTCCCATTTAATTGTCTTGGCACCTTTGTTGAAAATCAATTGACCATTGATGTATGAATTTCCTTCTGGACACTCAGTTCTATTCCAATGATTTAGATGTTCATCCTTATGCCAGTACCACATTGTCTTCGTTACTTTTATAGAATCTTTGAAATAGGGAAATGTGTCCTTCAACTTTGCTCTTCTTTTTCAAGATTGTTTTTGCTATTCTGGGTCCTTTGCATTTAATTTTTAGGATAAGCTTGTCAATTTCTACAAAGAAGCCAGCTGGAATTCTGATAGAGATTATGTTGAATCTGTGGATCAGTTTGGGGATTATTGCCATCTTAATAATACTGTCTTCCATTGCATGAACATGGGATGTCTTTCCATTTCTGTAGGTCCTTAATTTCTTTCAACGATCTCTTGTAGCTTTCAGAGCATAAGTTTTGTACTTCTTTTGTTAAATTTACTCCTAGGTATGTTATTCTTTTTACTGTTGTAATGGAATTGTTTTCTTAGTTTTATTTTTGGATTGTTCATTGCTAATGTATGGAAATGCAGTTGATTTTTGCATATTGCTTTTATATCCTGCAAGCTTGCTGAACTTGTTTATTAGTTCTGATAGTTTTTTAGTGGCTTCCTTATAATTTTCTATACACAAGATCATGTCACCCATGAATAGAGATCGCTTTACCTCTCCCTTTCCAATCTGGGTGTCTTTTCTCTCAGTTTCTTGCCGGGCATATTTTATAGGTCCGTTACAGTTTGCCCACAGCAGCTCCCTTCGTGGGGCGGGCACAGGGAGCTGTTGGGGGCGTGTGGGAAGGGGTTTCAGAGCCTGTTTGGCTCAGGATGGTTAAGACCCTGCAGTTCATCTAGGTCCGCATTTCTCTCTTGTGACTTCACACATCTAAGGGGTTTTTAAACGCATATCTTAAGTTCAGAAGACTTCTATAAATGTGATTAATGATGTGAAAATATTGATCTCAGGAATACTTAAAGTTACCGCCCTGGTTCAGCTCTGTATAACGTAGTGCTTCCTCTTCCCCAGTTTTCTGCCCCCCTTAACCCACAGGAATGTCTGTGTCAAAGGTATGTCATGTCTGTGTATTTTTCCCTTTTTCGGTCTCTCCATGGTATTGCAGCAGAAGCACACTCGGGAGTACGGAAGAATCTTCAAGTCTCACTTTGGTCCTCAGTTTGTAGTGTCTGTTGCAGACCGAGACTTGGTGGCTCAGGTGCTGCGGGCGGAGGGGGCTGCGCCCCAGAGAGCCAACATGGGGTCCTGGCAGGAGTACCGAGACTTACGAGGCAGATCTACCGGGCTCATCTCGGCGTGAGTACGTGGGGCCGGGCTGAGCACGAGCAGGAAATGGGAGCCCAGGGAGGCCCCCTCCCTGAACACTGGGCTCCTAACTCCTGATGGAAAAGTGTCAGGAGAGCCTCTCGTGGGATCCCCTGAAGTCAGGCACCAGAGCCCAGCTGGGGGCTCTCTGCTTCCTCCTGTGGGAAGAGATGTGGTGGCAGGGACAAGGTGGGGGTCACACTAGCCCAGCGATGGGGAGGGGCTGTTTTTCAAGCATTGCTTTGTGGCTTTTGGTGTCCGTTCAGTGACCACCAAGGGAGCTGAGCTCACAGTGCCTGTCTGTGGACAAGGGATGAGGTTGGTTGAGCTGTCTTAGCAGACCCCCTGGAGGGGCTACGAACTTCCAGTGTCCATCGCCAAGTGATGGTTTTCCTGTCTCATAACAGACTACAATGATTATACATCTTTGTGCCTTCTAAGAGCTAATTGGCACTCTCACAGACAGAGAGGAAAATATGAAGCATCTGCAGATCTCCTGGTCCAAATCACTTGCGTTTAGAAATTCTATTTTTGACTCTTTTGATATGTATGTCCTTATACATGAACTGGGGAGTAGTACCATCAATTTCTCAAATAAAGGAAAAAGAAGTTGTGGTTGGGTGTCACCACTGTCCCTCAGTTTCTGTCCTAAGAGTAGTAATCAAACAGCTTCTCTCCCTTTGTCCAGCCCCCAGAGGGCAGGGGACAGTGCTCTGTGCCGTCACCAGGGCGTCTCGGCGCTGGCTGCAGGCTCAGGAGTGTAGGAGTTCAGATCAGTTCAGGATCTGGGAGTTTACTTGTGTAAAGTTTGTTGTCCTTCGCTCATCAGAGCAGTCTTGTGTCTCTTTACTATAATACTGTTGCAAGAGTTTCAAAGGCAGTGTATTACTTTTGATAAAGATGCTTCCTGGTGGCAGTTTTTTCCCTTAAAGTTTGCTTCAAGGGCAACAGCTCAAGTGTTAATGAGACTCCAAGGCTGAGGTTACCCCTCCTCTTTGCAATGTCGGCCCTGCTTTCATCCTATGTGGATGGGCAGGTGTGTTGCTTCTTTTCTGCTGGGGTCCTCTGAATTCCTTCCCAGATTACCAATACAAGGAAAATGACTGGAAATTCACTTCATTCTAGGGAGGGTGACCAGTGGCTCAAGATGAGAAGTGTGTTGAGACAAAGAATTCTGAAACCAAAAGATGTGGCCCCCTTTTCGGGAGAAATCAATCAAGTTATTGCCGATTTAATTAAAAGAATCTACTTCCTCAAGAACCAGGCAGAAGATGGAGAAACTGTGACCAACATCAATGACCTATTCTTCAAATATTCCATGGAAGGTGAGGTGAAGTCAGGAGGTGGGAACGATGGAAGAATGGACGTTTGCCAGAAAATAGTCATTGTCACTCCTTGGGGGTTTCCTGTGCCCCAGGTGGTGTGCTGAGCCCCAGACACACATCCATGTAATCCTCGCCATGCTGACGGAACCGGGGATGTCTATAAATGCGGCAACCGAAAACTACCCCCGTTTTTAGTGGCAGAAACTTAGTTTCAAATACAGGTCTTTTGAAGGGTGGGTATAGCTCAGAGGTAGAGTGCGTGCTTAGCATGCACAAGGTCCTGGGTTCAATTCCCAGTACCTCCTCTAAAAATAAATACACAAATAAACCTAATTACCTCCCCCCCGCCCTGCCAAAAGAAAATTGAAAAAAAAAATTCATGTTAGTTGAGTAGAATTCTCATGGTTCAAAGATCAAAACCAAAATATTCATTGGAAAGTCTCCCTCTCTCCTTACCCAGCTAGGTCACCAGTGTCTTCGAGGGATGTTATATGCACTTACAGAGAAATGCATGCGAATATTTTTTGCGGGCACAGGGAGAAGTCGTTAGGTTTGTTTATTTATTATTATTATTTTGATGGAGGTACTGGGGATTGAACCCAGGACCTCATGCGTGCTGAGCACACTCTCTACCCCTGAGCTGCACCTTCCCCTGTGAATATTCTTTTTACTTAAAAAATAAGTGGTCGAATACCACACATTCTTTTCTGTATCTGGCTTTTTTTTTTTTTAATATATAAAGAATTCTATCAGCTTTCCTATTTTAAAAGGTGAGTTTAACTTCAAATTCAGTTTTTTAAAGTTCAGATATGCACGCTCTCTGAAAATAGTAAGAAAATCAACAGAGAAGAGAGTTGTAAACCCACCAGAAAATCCCGCTCTTGGTGCTTGGAGGCCCTTTCCTCGGCCTTCTTAGCTCTTGGACTGGGGGCTCCCCGATGTGTGGCCAGGAGGAGCCACCTTTCAACTCCCCACAGTTGGGCGGAAAGGTTGGGGGGTCTCGCCTGGTAGGTCTTGGACAGACCGTTGAGCTGGGGGTGTGATGGGGCAGAGGGTCTGTCAGCTCTGTGTGCACGGCCCCCGGTGCATCAGGACCTGGTGGAGGAGACCTCTGGTGATGGAGCGGCAGGCCTCATGAAGGGCCCCTGGACCACTTTAGAAAGTGATTTCTGTGGCCAGGTATCGTCTGCCGATGCTGTGACCAGTCTATGTGAAGAAGGGCTTTGAAATGACACCTCTCTCCCGTGCAGGAGTGGCCACCATCCTCTACGAGAGCCGTCTGGGCTGCCTGGAGAGCAGCATCCCACAGCCCACGGAGGACTACATCCAGGCCCTGGGGCTCATGTTCAGCATGTTCAGGACCTCCATGTACGCAGGCGCCATCCCCCGGTGGCTCCGCCCGCTCGTCCCCAAGCCCTGGCGCGAGTTCTGCAGGTCCTGGGATGGACTCTTCAAATTCAGTAAGAGAAAGTGGGCGCCACTTCTGCACACGCAGGTGGACCTGACTTTCCAGCTAGTTGTGTGTCTAATGCTCATGCGGACAGTGGGTCTCCCTGCAGAGGATGACCCGATGTCCTTATGAGCCATTTGGGCTCCAGAGCTTTTAGATCAGTTTCTCCAGTGAGCATAAAGCGTGTGGGTTGTGACCACAAGCGATGGGACCGATTTATCACTTTTAAACTCTTTATTTCAATACACATCCTTGCAGTGATACATAAATGTCATCTGTGGGAGGTGACACCTTTAGTCCAATAATTCTGTCATTGCTTAAAAGGCAGATAGAATTTCGGACCTGTGCAAGTTCATTTGAACATTCTCAGTGGCAGCTTTGGGGACAGAGAAATTCATTCGTTTCTCACTTGGTGGAAAACAAGCTAGGAAAAACCGTTTTGTTCAAGCCCGAGGTGAGACTGCAAAGCAAGATTAGTTTTCTTATGTGGCTAAAAATTTTACGATAAAAGAATTTCCAAAACAAAAAAAAGAGATTTCCAAAATGTTTAGAACAATGTGAACAGTGAAAGACGCATCCCAGGGTGTCCTTTGAAGGCATATATATCCATTTGAACATATAAGTTTCATATAAGTTCTTATATATTCATTGAATGTATAAGTTCTGATGTATATAATATCCTGGCTTCTTTTTATGGTAACACAGTCTTTTCGCTCAGTTCATTCTCCCTTCTCGAAGCACAGCAGGAGAAAAAAGAATCTGTATTCTTGTCACTCCAAAGCTTTTTTTGGCTGTTTCATCAGTAAAGCAAACATTTACAAATATCTTATTTTTAAAAAGGAGGACATATTTAGCTTATCTTTAACTTTTCCTTTTTTTTTTTATTTTGGAGTAAACTTAAGGATCTAATTGTCTTTCTTCGATGATTCATGAATTGGCAGCACCCTGTCTAGCAGAGAGAAGGATGTGCCCAGCTTTCATTCATTTATACCAACAAGTGTATGAATGAAGTTCCAGAGTTGACAGGAAATCCACTGGGTCTTGTCTGGCCTCTGAACCTGCCACAGACTGAGTTAAGTTATTGAGAGGATGAAGAAGGAGTGCAGACTAAAGAGACTCTCCTTTTTTTTTAAACTGAAGTCTAGTTGACTTACAATGCTGTGTTAGTTTCCGGTGTACAGCGTAGTGACTCAGTTATACACATACATGTATATATTCTTTTTCATATTGGTTTTCATTATAGGTTATTACAGGCTGTTGAATATAGTTCTCTGTGCTTTACAGTAGGACCTTGTTTATCTGTTTTATATACAGTAGTGTGTATCTGCTAATCCCAAACTCCCAGTTTATCCCTCTCCCTACCTTTCCTCTTTGGTAACTGTAAGTTTGTTTTCTATAAGTCTGTTTCTGTTTTGTGAATAAGTTCACTTGTGTCCTTTTTTTAGATTCCACATATAAGTGATATCATGATATTTATCTTTGTCTGACTTACTTCACTTAGTATGATAATCTTCAGGTCCATCCATGTTGCTGCAAAGGGCATTCTTTCATTCTTTTTTATGGCTGAGTAGTATTCCATTGTCTAAATACAGCATGTCTTCTTTATCCAGTCATCTTCTGATGGACATTTAGGTTGCTTCCATGTCTTGGCTGTTGTAAATCGCACTGCTGTGAACATCTGAAGTGATTATTCTTAACCACAACTTTTTTCAAAAGAAACACTGTTTTCAAACAGGCCAAATTCATGTTGACAACAAGCTGAAGGCAATACAGTGCCAAATGGACCGAGGGGAGAGAGTGAGAGGGGGGCTGCTCACCTGCCTCTTCCTCAGTCAGGAGCTGACGCTGGAGGAAATCTACGCAAACATGACGGAGATGCTCCTGGCCGGCGTCGACACGGTGAGTCGTCGGTTGTCCTCTTCTCTCAATAGACAGAGCACACGGTGGCCTTTCTGGGTAATCTGATGGGTGGCAGAGATGTTGAGCCCCCGTACATGTTTGTATGGCTGAACGTCTGCGTTGCTGCTGCAGGTCCCCAGGAGAAGACCATTTTCTTTTTTTTTTAATATCTGTAACGTGTAAAATTAAGGTATGTAGTGGATTCTATAAAGAACATGACCACAATCTCTTATCATGCACACAAAGTAAGAGTTCACTGTAAAGTTTAAGAATCATTCCTTATTTGCAGCCATTTGTCCATTGTTTCATAATATCAGAAATGAAGAGGGCACAGACATAAAAACCCTTTTATTCAGGGGAGAGGATTGAACTCAGTGGTAAAGCATATGCTTAGCATGCACGAGATCCTGGGTTCAGTCCCCAGTGCCTCCATTCAAATAAAAACAAACAAACAAAAAAACCTAATCTCCCCCCTGCCAAAAACATATCTGAAACCAGAGATGAATTGAAACTAAAAAATAAACGAAACAAAACCCTATTATTTGTCTTTTAAAATATTCCAGCCCACGGAGAACTCCCCAGTTCATTTTATAAAGGCAGCCTAACTTTAAAACCAAAGCCTGCCAAAGAAGCATAAAGAAAGAAACGTTTACTAAGCAGTTTGACTGATGAATATGTGTGTGTATCAACTCTAAATAAAATCCTAGGGAGGAGATTCAATTAGTGTAGCCAATGAATAATATATTATGATCAAGAGGCCTCAAGAGTAGAATGAAACAATTATACTATACAGCACAGGGAAATATATACAAGATCTTGTGGGAGCTCACAGTGAAAAAAAATGTGACAATGAATATATGTATGTTCATGTATAACTGAAAAATCGTGCTCTACACTGGAATTTGACAGACAATCAATTATTGGTGATTTATGTAAGAAAGAGAACATGCATTCCAATGAATAGATTTACATTTGAAGAAAAGACTTAAGCTTTAAATGAAAATATTGGTCAACAACAACAACAAAAAGTAGAATGAAACAAATCACTGCCAACTGATTTGAAGGGAATTCCGTACCCTATTGTGAAGTTAGCATAAAAGTCAACTCATGTATAAGCCAGAGTGACTTCCAGACCTCAGTATCATGCAAACTCATAGACGCGGTCAGTGAAAATTCTGCATGAATGCGACGTGTGGGTTTGTTGATGGTGAATGAATGGAATGACTCAGACGCACGGTGCTCTCGCCCCCTGGTGGTGACCAAGAGCATCACCACGCGAACCGTTCCTCGGTGGAGGGAACATCCCTCAGGTGATAAAACGCTTGCAACTTCATACTAATTTAAAAAGAAATGTTATTTTAAAAAATCAGCTTGATTGAAGTATAATTTATGTGCAATAAGCAGCATCCATTGAAACCGTACAATTCGACACGGGTTGTTGGCAGATAACAGTATAAGCACAGATGGAATTGTTTTTGAAGCCAGCACCACAATCGCAATCCTGGATTTACCATAACTGCAAGTTCCCCCCTCATGTCAGTCCATTCCTCCCCAGACCCCCGCCCCCGCCCCCGGCAACCACCGATCTGCTTTCTGACACTCTATGTCCGTTTGCATTTTTCTAGAAATATGTATAAATGGAATCATACAGAATGTATTCTGTGTCTGGCTTCCTTCACTCAGCAAAGTGATTTTGAGATTCCTGGATATTACTGCACCTAAGAGTAGTTTATTCTTTTTTTTTTTTTTAAATTACTGAGTAGTATCTCATTATATGGATAGACCACATTTGGGTTTTACGCGGAAATGTGATTTTAATAGAAAGGTTTTGTTCTCATAATAGAAAGCATCTAAATTATTTCCTTATCATTTATAAAAGAAGAACTTGCACGTTAAATTATGCATTACAGGAGAGCTTGTTCTCCAAAAACATATGGTATCTATTATAGAGAAATAATATCAATATGGCCTACTTAAGTTAGATTAAAAAAATTTTTTTAGGGGGAAAGTAATTAGGTTATTTATTTATTTATTTATTTATTTATTTATTTATTTATTTATTTATTTATAGAGGAGGTACTGGGGATTGAACTCAGGACCTTGTGCATGCTAAGCATGTGCTCTACCACTGAGCATACCCTCCCGCAAGTTTTTTTTTTTCAGATGAAAGAAAGGGCATCTATACTATGGAATTTCTTGGTTTACAAGACAGTGAAATACAGTCATATAGATAACAGTGTTGATTTTAGTGAAAATCTTGGAACCTAGGATATGAAGGTCACAGAAAGTTCCAGGCACCACCTCCAGGCATGACCAGCATCCCTGTGTCCTGTCAGGCTCTGCTGATGGGGCAGACGGCTCTTAAATGATTTCTAAGAGTTCCAAAATAATTTTTCCTGTAACTCTTTGCTGAAAGAGCCCGTGACTACTTCCCAAAAACATTTGGTAGCTTTTTTCTAGGAGGAGGTGAGGGAAGTCATCTTTAGTTTGGGGATGACCAAGATGCTCTGGTAGCGTTGTCGGAGTGTGACTTTGCACCTACGCTTTTTGCCACGTGACTCCTCGTCTGCTGTTTCCAGCTGCTGGAAACCTTGGTTTTCCTCACCGACGTACGTGCCTGTGTTTCTTTCTCAGACGTCCTTCACCTTGTCCTGGGCGGTGTACCTCCTCGCGAGGCACCCAGAGGTGCAGCAGACTGTGTACCGGCAGATAGTGAAGAATCTGGGGGAGAGGCATGTTCCCACGGGGGCCGATGTCTCCAAAGTCCCGCTGGTCCGAGCTCTGCTTAAGGAAACCTTGAGGTAAAAGGCTCGCCCGAATTCAGCTGGAAAACCATGTCCCTTAAGTCTCTGATTCTGTATCATAATGATTGTGCTTCTGACTTAAAAACTGGCTCCTAAACAGATGCTCCATCTCCCCTCAGTGGCTGGAAGGTTTAGGAAGGAGGTCCTCTAGGCCTTCGCTGTTTCCTCTCTGCCCTGGTCAGGGCACAGAAAGGCTATACTGTTCCACAGCTGGAAACGTGAATTTCTTCATAAACATCTTTAGCGACATCATCAAACTTTGCATCCACGCTAGTCCTTGGGCTCCCCTGGTGCTTTCCAGGGGGCTCCTCTGAAGCTAAAGCAGAATAAAAACTGATCGTCAGGAAATGTTTGGGGCTGTTTGGCTGGTTACCAGACTTGCTTACAAAGCCCTGTGTTCCCTGTGTGAATCCGTAGTTGGATTGGAGAAACCCAGTAGTGAGGCTTCTTTACTCCTGGACGGGGCTCTACTGACCCTGGGAAAAGCCGGCACGTGAGGGATACACGTAGCCTTGGGCGCATTTGGATGGGAGGTGGGATCAGGTGAGGGGTGAAGTGTCCTCCTCCTCTGAGGGTCAGGATCCTGTACACAGCATCCCTCTGTGGAGGACATGCCATGACAAGGAGCAAAGATTCTTCACAGAGGACACACTGAAATCATTCTTAGAAACCTGACTTAATGATATTTCAAATTGTGTGTCATCCTCAATCACAGCACGCTGTTTAATCTCAAAACAAAACAAAACCCATAACGTTGTAAAACAACTATTCTTCAGTAAAAAATAAAATAAAATAAAACAGAACAATGATACTCTTTAAAAAAAAAGCCAGTTGTGTTAAGTGGTATTTGTCAATTCAAGTTCTGTTCAGAGTGTTGGCAGGCTTGCCTCCCAGAGATGATCTGAAAACTGAAGTAGCATTTCTCAGAATGTATCTCCTGGAGCCCTGAGTCCTGTCAGCTATTCCCTGATAAAGGGGGTCTCATGTGCGTGTAAATTTCACAAACTCGGAATTTTTCCTCTTGGATGCACAGTGGCACATTAAAGCCTTTGCCTTGTGTTTTGAAAACTCTTTTTTGACCTTTTCCACATTCCCCAGGATACTTCCCGGGCAAAGCTAAGGAGCCGTGAAGGTCTTTGCAAGAATTCCTGATTGAAACCGTATCCTGTGTGACTTTTTAGAAAATGAAATGGCAATATGGCCAGACTTTGAAATGTTTATAAAGTATTTCGAAAGTCACCCCTCCCTTCCCTTCCCCGCTGGCTTTTTTCCAGGCTGTTTCCAGTGCTGCCGGGGAATGGCCGGGTCACCCAGGAGGACCTGGTTGTCGGCGGGTACCTGATTCCCAGAGGCGTGAGTGGGGCTGACTTGGCGGGGCGGGGCTGTGCAGGGGTGGTCGGGTAGGAAATTTGCTTCCATGTTAAGGAGTCCTAGTACTGAAGCAAATACCTCTAGGGTTCCTTCTCTTCTGTTTATATTTTTATGATGAAGGTCAGGCTTTGGGAGCCTGGAGAGGTGCATGGTGCTATTGCTCTGGCAAAAACAAAGCCGGGTATTTCTGTACTCCCAGACCTGTTCCAGCCCCGTCCCTGGAGGCCTGAGTCCCAGAAGCAGCAGGTCTCCCCAGGGAGAGTTTCTGAAGGGCTTGATTGCCTCCTGCGTGGCTGCACTGATGCGCATTCAGGGTGGGGTGTGGATTGATGGAGCTGGCATCCTGGGTCTACGTCTTTGTGGCTCCTTCCAGCCAGAAGCATCTTGGGAGGGACCGTCCAGTTGGGGCTCCGGCCCCTGCCCCGCTTGCCCTTGATTCTGGTCCTTCTTCCTTTTCTGATGAACATCGTTTCTGCAGACCCAGCTGGCCCTCTGCCACTATGCCACGTCCTATGAGGATGAGAACTTCCCTCGGGCCAAGGAGTTCCGCCCGGAGCGCTGGCTGCGGGAGGGGCACCTGCACAGGGTTGACAATTTTGGATCCATCCCCTTTGGCTATGGAGTTCGCAGCTGCATCGGGCGGAGGATTGCAGAACTGGAGATCCACCTCGCCGTGATCCAGGTGGGGCCAGGGGCCGGCCTGAGGGCTTGGCCTCATTTACTGGGCTCCCATGAATCAGGGTTTGGGGGAGAAAGGAAACAAAACTTTGAAAACTTTAAGCTTCAAATTAAATCCCTTTTATAGGTTAACCCCCGCCACCCACCCAGGAGCCACCTTTAGCCCCAGGGTCACCTGCCCTGTTTCTTTCCTCCTTGGACATGTGTGTAGCTGTGGGGGGGCCCACGTGCTCACGTGGGGGGTCCTGCAGAGAGGTGAGTGGGAGGTGTCCTGTGAGTGGCCTTCAAACCGTATGAGCATCCTGTCTCCAAGGAACCCCTCAAAATGCAGGTTCCTGGGTCCTGGCCACAGAGAGAGTAACCTATTTATGGGTCTGGGGTGGGGCTCTGGGCAATTCTGGTCCGTGGGCTGCGCTGGGTCTAAGACAGTGCACCTGGTGGGGCACAGGGCACCTCCACCCGCTGTGGTGTCTGCGTCTGTGGTTCAGGCCCCCACCTCCCGGGTGTCTCTGTGGAGGAAGTCCCACTTGTCCTCTGACTGGGCACCCAGCCCCTCACGTCACCCAAATGAGCCATTCACACAGGGAGGTGGTCCTCAGCCTGTTTGTTGGGTTTTGAAGCATCTGGAAGGCTTAGTATTTTATTAGAGAATACCTTGCATGCTAACCCCTATATAGCAAAGTGTACACTTGTGTGCACATACAGTGTCTGAGTTCTGGCTGCAGCAGGAACTCAGTCCTGTCCGAAGGAAAGTTTATAAGAGACATCTGTAGCAGCGACATATCTGCCTGTGCGAACCTCTGTTTGCTGCAGGAAAACTTGGCCCGAGATTCGGGAGTTGACATCCTTGACTCCAAGTGATAGAGGCATGAGGGGGTCACCTGGTGACTCTGTCTCCCCATTTTGCTGGTGGGGAAGCTGAGGCTGAGGGAGTTGGAGCCACTGGCTGCAGTCCCAGTGGGGCAGGTGCAGGGCCCCTTGTGGATGTGGTGACTCAGCCTTGCCTTCTCCCCACATGTCACGAGGTGCTTCCTGTGGGCTCACCCGGCCCAGGGCAGAGCACCGGGGGGCTGGGACCTTTATGGATGTTGGCATCAGAGAGCATACAAGATGGGGAGGCCTGGCCAGCCTGGGAGGGATTCTGGATGGTCAGTGTGGGGAATGGATGGGAGGCGGTAGGAAGAAGGCCAGAAACTGGTGTTTGGTGGTGGCGATGGGGATTTTATTTGTTTGCTTCTGTTCACAAATGCACCAGCTGAAGTTTTTGCTTCGAGTCCTCATTTCTACTTGTGCAAATGTAGAAGGGGAACACTATTATTTGTAATTGCCAAGAGAAGAAAAAAAAAGAGAAGACACAAATAAACAGTTCAGGAAAGAGATAGGAGACATACTGACTAATGCAGTAGATAATGTTTTTTTAATCAAGAAAATACTGCAAATGGGTTTTTTTAACCAATAAGCTTGAAGACATAGATCAAATGTACAGTGTACTAGAAAAAAATGTGAATTACCCAAACTGACTCCAAAGAAAGAGAATAGACCTCAGATATTGAGTGCATTGACTCGGTGGTAAAAAGATCTACCCCTGAAATGTCCGAGGCCTGGAGTTTTATTGCGAGTTGTATCAAACCTCCACTGAATGGGGGATAATCATCATCTTGTGCAAAAAGACTAGAAAAAGGAAGTTACATTTTTATGAGACTTGCATACCCTTGGTAGCCATAACCTGGGAAGGATAGCATAAGAAAGGAAAACTACAGGCCAATCCGATTTATTAACAAAGATGAAAGCCATTTTAAATGAAAAGTTGGGCAAATCAAATCCAGCAATGGAGGAAACAAATGCACCATCACCAGATCGGGTGCATTCAGGAATGCAAGGATGGCTCACCTCAAGAAAATGTGTCAGTAGAATTCACCACAATGACAGATTAAAGGAGAAACGTTATATGACCGTCTCTTGAAATAATTGATGAAAGTTAACCCTCATTCATGAAGAAAATCTCTTAGCTCTCCAGTAATGGGAGGGCTTTCCTTAACCACATAAATGGGGTCTAGAACAGCAAGCTTGCCTGTGGCCCCCCTGGGAAGGGAAGGGACAGCTTTAATGGTGCAATATTCATGTGTTTCTTTAAGGTTGGGAACAAGACGTTCCTATTGCACAGAGAGTGTCTAGAAGACACACCCCTGCCCCTTGGGAGCTGGAGACTTGAGGTGGAAGTTTGAGGGGGGGAGCTTTGTTTTTTGCTTTTATGTCTCGTGTAGGTTTCACTTTTCAGTGAGCACACATGGCCACTTAGAAAGGAAAAAAGTCCATGTCGTGTGTTGGCCTCATAGTGAGGGGACCGATGTGTGGGTTCTCCCTCTGCCACGTGGGAGTGTGCAGGCAGTGCTGGGAGGCCAGGACAAAGGGTCAGGGGTTGGGTGTGGAGGGGAGGTCATCTTGATGTCAGAACGTTCTCGAACTACCTAAGTACGGGTCATTCAGCTCGGCTCTCTAACAATGACAAAGTAGTGAGCTCAGCCTGTGTCCTCATTGCAGCCCTCTCCCCTGCCTGACCCCCACCCCCACCTCCAGACCTCAGCTCCCCTGAGGACCCATCAGTGGGTCCTGCTGCGTTGCCTGGGAGATGAGGCTGGAGAGTCGGAGTTGGGTGGGGGGGTCTGCATCACAGGTGACAATGTCTGTTCTCCATCACCGACACCCTGTTGGGTGGTTGGAGCAGGGGAGGGGTCAGGGCTAGTCGGACACCCTGCACTGTCCTCACGGGCTCATGAGCAATGCCTTGCCTCCCTTTCAGGAACCAACGTGGTTTTGACATGGGTCTTTAGAGCAGGTTGCCTTTTATTCCCTAAGCCTGGAGGTGACCTTGAATATCAGCCCGGGGCCAGTTGGTGAAGAGATTGGTGCTTTAGGCTGATGGATACTTAGTGGTTCTTTAAAACTGGTCCTGTAGATAATTTTCGGTTTCCCCCAAGAGGTCAGGGTGCTTCTTCTGAACTGCAGAAATGAGAAAAGTGATCAAAGGTGCAAAGTAGGAATATTTAGATTAGGGACCGTGACAGCTGAAGCCTGTTTGGATGGTCTGCCTCTGTCTGACAGCTATGTCCCCCCACTGTGTCTGTACCACATATGAAGTGGCCGCAGGTTCACTTTGTTTCTCTTTCCTCCTTGCTCTTTGGATTCTTTCTTTCTCTCGACCTACAGCAGGAGCAGCAGAGTTAGAATTAGGCCTTTGAACATTCTGCCTGCATTTCTTTGTCACGCTGGCCTCAGAGTTGCTCAGGGGACCTGAAGGCTCTCGGGGACGACTCAATGCTCTGTTTCCCAGTGACCGAGGGACTCGGTGCGATGTCCAGCACGACACCCACATCTCTCTCCCTCGGCTCCCCGGAGCCCTGGCTGGACGGGAGAGCAGGCACTCAAGCAGGACTGCAGATTTTCTGCTGTCCCAGTGGTGAATCTCTTCTCTCTGTTTCTCTTCAGTTGCTGCAACATTTTGAGATCAGAACATCTCCTTGGACTAAAACTGTTCATGCAAAAACCCACGGGCTTCTGATGCCCGGGGAGCCCATCCATGTGCGTTTTGTTAACAGAAAGTGAGCCTGGAGTGTTAACCCAGCCAGTGGACCGACACAGACTGGGCGTTCCTGTGCCCCCGATGACCGCGGCGGAGGAGGAGGACCACTTTTAGGGCTGTCTTGGGTATAGACTGGCCTCCTGGGTTCCGGGAGGCTTTTGAATCTTTACCCAAATAGTGTGAGAAAATTGTTAGACTTTTGCCTACCAGAGTTGCCTTTTCTTTGGAGAAACAGTTGTTTAAAAGCCAGGGGCACCGAGTTCTCCTGCCTCATACAGTGTCTTACCCTTGGGCTCAATGTTTGGTCTCCTATGCGTTTGTGCCAAGAAACGGCACGCTTACAAATTCAGTGCTCGAATGTACATCCTCTGATCCTGCTTCAGGACTCCGTTTGGACGCAGTTATCAACTTCTCATTTTTTAATTTGAAGGGAGACCATTAAGAATGCCTCTGTAATACCGTAATTATGGGAAGAAAGCACCACAGGCGACACAAAGCACCAGATTTAGCTCCTGTGAATGAAAAGGACCATGCTCTTATTTTCCTCTCCAAACCAGTGCTTCTTGTTCTAATCTTAGCTGCTGAAGAAGGCGAACCTTACTTTTTTTGTTTGAAGAAAATAATCATGAAGAAATAAAATTCCTGGCTGAGTCAAGAATCATCACGGTTTCTAAGCAAATCGAAATCCGAAGCACATGTGTAAGAATGGAGAAGCTGAGCATGTGAAACTTCGTTGCCTACGGTGAGAAAACGGAATTAAACGAGGCTGGTGGAAAACAGTGTAACTTCAGAACATTTTCATTTCAAGGAAAAATAAATATCTAAAAGGACACGCTAATAGAGAAAATAATATTTTTCTTCTTCGTAGTCTTATTTTAAATGTCCAAACTGGAAATGTGGTCCAGCTGTTGGTGCTGACATCAGGCTCGACTCTAAGGAGTCTCTGAGTGTCTGTTCCCGTTCATGCAACTTGCTGGTCACCAATAAAAGCCCAATTTCATAATACTCTCCCTGCACTGTCGTGCTTGAAACTGCCTATCCTCAATCCCATAATTCTCTTTACATAATCCTTATCCCCAAGTCACTTTCCTACTAATATATACCATAAATCTCTCTTCCCCTCTTTAGTCATTCTGCAAGATAATCCTTGTATAAAGTAGAAATGGGGGGTGGGGGTACAGCTCAGTGGTAGAGCACACACGTGCTTGGTGTGCATGAGGTTCTGGGTTCAATCCCCAGTACCTCTTAAGGGGAAAAAAAGGTAATAGAATAAAATAGAAGTAATATCCACTTCACATACCATGTTTGTTCAAGTATATAATCATGTTGAAATCTATGTGATGATGGAATAACTGTAATAGGAGAGCTGTAAAAACGTGTACAGTTACATGTGAAATTATGTCATAGTAATTGACAAGATGTTGGACTACAGGGGTATAAACTTTTATAACTAGATGCAATTTTATTCTGTTCCAGACTGACATTTAAAAATCTGGAGACTAAGTAACTTGAGGTGACCCCTTATTCTCCAAGGCAACCTCTAGGGAAGTATAGCTCTACCCGGGGTTAGGGTTAGTTCACACCTGAGCCCACTGCTTAGTCTCCAAGGACAGAAAGAGAAGTGGCCGGGCCTTGGGAGCCTCCTGGTGTGACCAGCGGGACGTGCACAACCCCACCTGTGACGCATTCTTGCCAAAGAAAGTGAAAGCAAATTACTTAATTCTCTAGATCCACGACCAGTGTATAGGGAGGGAATACAGGGTATAGAGGGACATGTGAAAACTCCACGTGGACGCAACAAGCAAAATCCAGAGTGCAAAGTCTACAGGACAAATAACTTGTTTTATTCCTTCAACAAATCAGTGACAAGAAAGAAGAAAAAAAGGAAGGGGGAACTGTTTTAGACGAGATTTTAAAAAAAAATTTATTTTAAGTTTTTTTTTCTGGGAGCATACCCTTTTTTTATTTTTTGCCTTTTTTTTTTTAAATAGAGGTACTGGGGATTGAACCCAGGACCCTGTGCATGCTAAGCACGTGCTCTACCCCTGAGCTATACCCTCCCCCCAGATGAAGAGATTTAAGAGCTAAGTAAGAAAATTTGAACACTGTGTATTTGATGATATTAAGAATTATTGTTACATTAGCAGGAAAGTGCTCTTATCTCTTGGAGATGTTTCTTTATTTTTTTAATCATTTTTTTTTATTGCGTTATAGTCATTTTACAATGTTGTGTCAAAGAGATGTTTCTTAAAGATATAAATATGTAACATTTATGGACGAAATGTTATGACATCTTGGATTTGCTTTAAGATAGCCCAGCTTGCTGGGGAGGGAGGCTGGCTTGTGTGTGTGAGTTGGGGGTGGAGATTGTGGGGGAAGAAGAGAGACTGGCTTGATGCTGACAGCTGGTGATGCTGGGGGAGTGGGTACGTGGAGGATTCGTGTCTCCATTCTGTCTCCTTTGTGTACATGTGAACATTTCTATAATAAAAAGTGTCTTCAAAAACCAAAGGCTGGGTTGGTTCATAATCTCATAGTTCATTTCTCTTTTATTACTGTTCACAAACCAGCAAAATGGATATAAATTAGGTTCTTCAGGGAGCTCTGCCTTCTATTTCAATAATTGTTGGAAGTGATCAATTTAATTAACTAAAGTACAATTGTTGTGATAGGATTCGGGTGACCTGCCGGACAGGGGTCAGCTAGCCTTTGTGGCTGAGACGCCAAGGCAGAGAACAAATCCATAGGCATCCGTAAGGGAAGGAGGAGAGGGCTGGGCACCGCCACCCAGGGCGGGATCCAAGAGGGTAAAAACACTGGGTGTGAGACAGTAGGGAGTGGTGGGGTCTGTGGAGTCTGCTCCCTGCCTGAAGGTTTTCAGAATTCATTTCTGCGATGTGCTGGCCGAACAGAAGGGGTCAGCAGCTGGCCGGGGCTGAGAGATGGCCAAGGGCAGGGAATCAGGTGAGAATCTGGGCAGGCGCCCAGTGGGAAGTTGCTCCAATTCCCCCTTGAGGCCAAGGAGCCATGTCCACGGGGACTGTGGCTCACAGGCAACAGGCTGAATAGGGGGTGGCGGGGCCAGTCACCAAACTGAAGGGAGAACTGAGCAGCCAGAAACCCGGAGGGACTGAGCAAGGACCGTCATTGCTGGATCTCTGAGTACTGGATCCCCATCTCCAGGTTCAAGGTTTACCTTCGCCAAGGCATTAGCCTGGCTCAGCTGGGATTGACAGGCGCCCTGACCAAAGGAGGAAGGAGGGGGAAGGATGCTGGGCTGGCAGAACCAGAGCGGCCAGCAGACTAGTATCTCCAGCTCCTGGCCGTGCCGGGTTCTTAGGGTGAGACTGAAAATGGCCTTTCCTCTCTCACTGCTGTCCCTTCCAGCCTGTGCTGTGGTCACTTCCAGCCTCACATGAAGCCTTGGGCGGTTTCCAGTACATTTTAGATCACTCCTAGAAAAGGAAAAAAGCTCGAGTTACTTTCAGCCTCTGTAACACTCTCAGTGAATAATGAAAATATCCAGTCCCGTGTAATAAACATCTCAGAAAATCACGTGAAGGCCAGCACTTCTGCTTCCCTGGTTCTGGACGGCTCTGGCTGGGAGCCTGTGGAGGGGACCGGGCTGGGGGTTGGCTCCCCTCCCTTCTGCCTTGTCCCCCCTCTCCTCGCCCACCCACTCCCACAGCCAGGCTGTCTGGCTTCTCTGTTTGGAGCTGGTCAGGAGGAAGGAGGGAGGGAAGAGGGGTCCTTTCAGATACAGGAGATCTGACATCAGGCTCTTTGGCCTGGGGGTAGGGAGTGGCGGGTATGCAGGGCTGACTCCCCCTCCTTTGGGGTTTAAGGACCCTCCAGCTGTACTCTCCTCCCCAGGTGGCTTCATGACAGTCCCTCTGCCCTTGGGCATCCAGGGTCTAGTCCTCCTGTCTGGGTCCCACAGCCCCTCCTGCTCTGAGACAAGAATCTGACCCTCTGACTGACTTCCTGTGTCCCCGTCATTGGCGGGTGTGGCTTCCTCTCCATGGTCCCCTCCTGCATGGGGACTCTTTCAGAGTGAGGTGGGCACCAGGCTCTACCCCATAGACTCCAGGTGACCGGGGCCAGGCTCCCTCTAAGTGACTAGGAAGCCCTCTCCCTTGGCTGGGGTTGGGAGGGGAATGTGGGGTCCCCACCACCCACTGCTCTATTCACAGCCGTTGCAGCCTTACCTGAAAAGAGGCAGTCGGGTGAGAAGGTCCTGGTCCCTTCCCTTGAGATCGATGGATGTGTCTCTTACGTATCTTCTAGGGGTCTCTTTCTCTTCCTCTTTCTTTGCAAAAATTTCCTTCCAATTTATTTCTTGAAGAAATCAAGGTGTCTGCCCTGTGCAATGCCCCAAGAACTGGATGGCGCTGATCCTATCCTGTGGTGTCACCCGGCAGGTGCTTCTAGCCCGTTTCTCCTGTATATTTGTAGCTGGATCTAGAGGTCACCTCATTTTTTAAAATTGAAGTCCAGTGGACTTACGATGCTGTGTTAGTTCCTGGTGTACAGCATCGTGATTCAGTTATGCACATAAATATATTCTTTTTCATAATCTTTTCATTATAGGTCATTGTAAGATATTGAATATCATTCAATATGGGACCTTACTGTTTATCTATTTTTTATATTGTAGTGTGTATCTGCAAATTCCAAACTCCTCATTTATCCCTCCCCCGACCCCCTTTGGTAACAGTAAGTTTGTCTTCTATGTCTGTAAGTCTGCTGTTTTGTAAATAAGTTCATTTGTGTCATTTTTTACATTGCACATATAAGTGATATCATGATATTTATCTTTGTCTGACTTACTTCACTTAATATGACAATCTCCAGGTCCATGTACATTGCTGCAAAGGGCATTATTTCATTCTTTTTTATGGCTGAGTAGTAATCTATTGTATAAACATATCACATCTTTATCCAGTCATCTGTCGATGGACATTTAGGTTGCTTCCATGTCTTGGCTGTTGTAAACAGTGCTGCTATGAACATTGGGGTGCAGGTAGCTTTTTGAATTAGAGTTCCCTCTGGATATGTGCCCAGGAGTGGGATCCCCAGTATATCTTGTGTGTGTTTGGCGACTAAGTTTGTGGTCATTTGTTATGGCCCGTGACAGGAAACTAACAAACATGCTCTCCAAAATGTTTGGCCTTAAGTTGTTTTACTTTTCTTGTATTCATTCTTGCCTTCAAAAGGGTGTTTCCAATACCTGCCTCCACCGCATTTCTATGCGGTGATCTACCACACTGATGCTAGAAGAAGCCCTGCCTTCACTTTGGAAAGGGTCAGTTTATCTTTCACTCCCAGGCCTTTTTCGTTTGGGTCCCTGCAACGTATTCCTCGTTCCCAGTCCCCGAATGTGTCCATCACAGGAGCATAAGGACCGAAGAGGAGAAGGACCCCCCCGCCCCCGTTGGGACAGAGACAGGTGTAGGCAGCCAGGGACGCCACAAACCAGAATGACCTTGACGGGTCCCAAGGTCGGTGTGTCCCGTGGCGGCCCTGGTGAAAGGCCGGTGCTGTGTGTCTCTCAGGATGACTGTAGGAGGGGAGGAAGGTTGTAGTCACTGCCTAATGCCTTGTGTTGCATCAAGGCTCTGCTTGAGCTCTCGGATAATAGAAACCTTCTCTAGAACTCCCTGACGTGTGCCACCCTTGGACTCTGTGACAGCGGGTTCTGGGTGGGTGGGGAGCAGAGGTCCCTGCAGAGAGCTGGCCCTTGGGGCAGGTCATTTTGTGACTATGATCAAACCACGAGGACTCCCGGTCCCCAGCGTGGGTTTTAAAATGCCAGGCGTGTGGTAGGTGGTTCTGTTAGTATTACACACGGATTCCTTGGCGAAAACTTGGGCTCACAGCCTTTTTGGCAGAGGCCATCTGGGTTCCCCGGAGCCTGGGTGGGACCAGAGAGGCCAGACCGGGATGGGGCCGCTGCTGGGAGGCGATGTTGAGTCAGCCCCCAGGGCCCACGGGGTGTTGGAAATTGCCTTCTGTGGGAAAGGAAGTTTGGCCAGAACATTTTTCATTTCAAACTGTGCTTTTCAAAGGGAAACGAAACAGTGTTGGGGCTTTGGGTAGAGATGGAGAAGTACCACCCTCCTCTAGGGGCTGGAAGTGATTTCCATAAACAGATGATTTCTCGTGGGTTCCCTGAGCAAACAGCCCTGCCTCTGGGAGGGAGGCCAGTTGGCAGTGCCAGGCAGGGGACCCATCTCGGGAGGCAAGTGGCATCTGCTCAGCCCTAGAGTTTGGGCCCCCCCAGCCCTCTGCCACTAGCATCCTGACCATCACTACCACACGGGTTTCCTCCAGCCCTGCTCCCATCCCCCCAGCCCGAAGCCCCTGGGATGAGTTGTCAGACCCCTGAGATGCCTCCCGCCTTTGGTGCAGAGAGATGGGGCCTTGGGTCTGTCCAGACCTCAGAGCTGTCCAGCGATGGATCTTGGCAACCACTCGAGGACCTTGGGGTCTTTGCATAAACACAGGGTCGCTACTCTGCCTGATAAATATTAAATGAGATAATGTATATGAAGCTGGGGCCCAGAGCTGGGACTCAGGAAAGGTTAACTCTGTGGGTCTTTCCCCACATTGCTTAGTGAAGAGGCCTCACAAAATATTACTGCTCGATACAAACTGCAGCTGGGTGTACACAAGGGTGGGGAATAGTCTGAATGCTGAGTTCCCAGGTCAGTGTGGCGGATCTAAGCCACAAGGAACCCAGGACAGGAATGTGTGAACCGTTAAGGTTTGTCCTGGGGGACTGAGCTGTTAGAGCAAGCAGACAGCCAGATATGAGCAGAGAAAGGGGGACACAGGCCAAATGGCAGGAATTGGGTAAAAAAAATGGGACATGGGCCAAGTGCAGGAAACAATACATCATGTAAACACCAGGAGTCCCCGCGCAGACAAAAAAAAAGCAGGAACCTCTGGGCTGATTGGAAATCACACATTTTGGGGTGACAAGTAGCCTAGAGGCCAACAAAGAAATGTGGGAAAGGCAGGAATCTCCAGTGTCCAAATGTAACCTTTTGCTCATTATGCCCTCATTTCAATAAAATTAGCCTTGCAGATTAGAGGTACCCATCGTGCACTGATGCCGTGACACTTCTGATCCAGACTAAATAAGGACAAAAATCTCTCCTCCCTTCTGGAAGGTGGAACTGGGATGATAATCAGGGAATACGACCCCAAACCCTTCCCTCCCCAGTGAATATTCTGCCCATTCATTTGTACACCCTAGGGAACCAACTTGCCAAAGAAACTCAGGGCAGCTGTTCACAGGAGCCTGCCCGCTCTCCCCTTGAGAGCGTACCGTCTGTCTCTTAATAAATCCTCACTTTACTTTCTTAACCTCTGTGTCCAGTCTCTGAATTCTTTCTGCGACTGAATAAGAACCTAATCACTGGCAACAGTCAGTCTAGATGGAAAGTGAGGTCCCGGTGGTGCTGGAAACCCCTCGCCTGGGGTCTGTTGACAAGCTGCAGGACTTTGTGAAGAGACTGGACCATCCAGGCCCTGGGCTCCCCAGCTGGTAGAACGTCGACCTCCCACAGCTGTTCTTGCCCGATGTCTGGTCCATGGGAGGAAGGTTTGTATTATCCCAGCTCTCCGGGTCTGCCTCTCTCCTCCCTCCTCCCCTCCTGAGCATCTTTCCTCTGCCCCAGAGCCTCTGCGACATGGCACCTCTGCTCCCCACCCCTCTCCCCTTGTGGTCCTGATACTGCCCCCGGTCTGTGCTCTGTCCAGCACCCCTCCACCAAGGCTGGAGATGCTGAGCCCTGGCTCCCACCCGGTTGTGGGCTGGAGCTGTTTTGCACCACAAGGCTCACAGCTGATTGTATGTTTTACGCTAACTTTGAAATCAGGCATGGTAGGAGTATTTACAAGATGGAAATCAGCAAATACTACTGCAATGGCTTCTGACACCCACTGCCCGATTTGGGCCAGACGTCCCAGGTCAAAGGCACTGTCCTCCACAAGACTGCCCTCGCTTGGGCACCAGCCGCAAGTTCCAGGGTCCCCAGGCCAGCCACTCTTCTGACCAGCGGGCTACAAATCTGGGGGTTCTCACCACCCCCTCGGCTTTGGTAATTTGCTAGAACTACTCACAAATCTCAGGAGAGGCTACGCTTAGGGTGACAGTTTTGTTATACCACAGGAGCAAAAATCAGAACCAGTCAAAGGGAGAGATGCCCTGGGGTCAGTTGTCCCCAGGACACATTATCTTCCTGGCACGTCCAGGTGTGACCACATGCAGAGTATGGCCAACCAGGGAAGCTCCCCTGAACTTTGGTGTCAGACTGTTTATTGAGATTTCATGACGTATGAGTGATTGAATCGTTGCCCACATGACTCCATCCCTGCCCCCCACCCCAAGGTCAGGCTGAGATGACGTTGCTCGAAGTTCCAACCCTTAGTCACCTGGTTGGTTGTTCTGAGTCACCTTGTTAGTGTTGACCATCAGGTGTGGTCCAAGGGATCAATCATGGATAATGCTCAGGAAATCCCAAGGGTTTCTAAACCCTGGCTCCTTCCCAGGAACCAGGGACGGAGGCCAGTCAAATTCTCTATTACAGAACAAATACAAATTCTCTATTCCAAATCAGTGTCCACTCTGCCCCAAACACCACCCCACCACATCCTTTCCTGGTTTCCCACCTCTCGTTTCCGAGAGCCAGCACTGGGCAGACCAGACTCATCTTCACCCGCAGGCGAGGTCACAGGTCAGTAACGAGCTTCTGGTCACTGGTCCGGTCACATGGGTGGGAAGGGGTTAAGGGGGTGGGATCACAAGACGTGAACCGTGACCACCTAGTCCTCACCTTTAGCTAAAGCTGCACACAGGCCCACAGTGGGGCTCCCGGAGCTGGGGAAACCCCGACCCTCGGGAAACCCCGACCCGTGGGTTTGCAGCATCGGGGAAGGGATGTTGGATAAGGGACCAGGTGGGGCGGTTCTCATTCTGGCTCTTTGAAGTCCTCGGCATCACATTTTTCTTCCAGGGGAAGCTGATTTTTTTTTTCTTTTTTCATTTTTAAAAATTGAGGTATAGTTGATTTACAGTGTTTCAGGTGTACAGAAAAGTGATTCAGTTATCTATTTATCTATCTACCTACCTACCTACCTATTCTTTATCAGTTTCTTTTCCATTGTAAGTTATTAAAAGAAATTGAATATAGTTCCCTGTGCTATACAGGAGGGCCTTGTTGGTTATCTGTTTTGTATATGTTAATCTTAAACTCCTAATTTATCCCTCCCCCTCCCCCTTTCCCCACTGGTAACCATAAGTTTGTTTTCTGTGTCTGTGTGTCTGTTTCTATTTTGTAAACAAATTCATTTGTGTCCTTGTTTTAGATTCCACGTACAAGTGAGATCATACGATGTTTGACCTTCCTTCACTCTGAATCTTCGCCACCGCCCCCTGGAGGCTTTTATTACCCTACTCTGCAGAGAGGAAAACAGAGGCTCAGAGATGTGCCATAGCTCGCTCAAAACTCAGAATGACCGTGAGTCCCAGGTCGGGGTTTGGAGCCCAGTGGTCCACGCAGTCAGCGGATATTTACTGAGCACCTGTTGCTTTCTGTCTGCCTCCAAAGCCCTCTTTTGTTTTACGCTACCTACTGCCTCTCAACTGCTGCCCAAGAGCGGGTCCCACGAGGGGCCTGAGGTGGGGATGGGGTGGGGTGGGTGCCAGGCCGGCGCGGAGGTGCTCATGCCGGGTCCCACCACTAGGTGGGGCTCCTGTCCCGGCCGCCCAGCAGGCCTGCGCTGCCCAGTGATCCCTGTGAACAGGACTGCCCGGGCCATGCTTGGGGAGCTCTTTAAAGAGGTCCAGCAAGCCACCGCGAGGAGTTCTCGCTGGTGGAGCCCGAAGGGTTTGGAGACTCCTCAGCTCCCGTCTTGCATTTTGTTGTCGTTAGTTTTGTTTTGCTGGCGGGGGGTAGGTAATTAGGTTTATTTACTTATTAATGGAGGTACTGGGGATTGAACCCAGGACCTCGTACATGCTAAGCACGCACTCTACCACTGAGTTGTGCCCTCCCCCACCACATCCAGCATTTTGGTGTCTCAGACACTGCCGCTGTGGAAAACTCCGAAAGCCTAAAGAAATGCTTCTGCTGGCGGAAGGTCGATAGGGCTCACCTGGGAAGCTGGGATTCATTTTTAGGGCTTTTTTTCCCTTGTAAACTTATTTTTGAAACATTTCAAGCCTATAAGAAGAGCGGAAAAAAATAGTACAATGAACACCCATTTCTACTTCACCTAGATCACTATTTAACAGGTGGACACGCCTGCTGTGTCTCTTTCTCATGTGTGCTCGCATGCACGTGTGTATGTGTATATGTGCACTCGTGTGCACACGAGCCATGTGAACATTGACAGGACATGCCCCCCTGGTCACTTCAGCCTGCCTCTCCTAAAAGCAAGGTGGTTCTCTGACAGAACCATGATGCTGTTCCTGGTGGTCTTACTTTGTAAGAAAAGGAAGGAAGGGAAAATGGATCTGGCTTAAAAACCTGAAAAATCACTGGGATCTGGTTGCCAGGAGTGAAACATTAGGAAGCATAACGTTTAAGAGATTCCGCCCTCCTTCACTTGCTTACAGAGGTTTTCGGCTGGACTGTGGACCGTCCCACAGTCAGAGGGTGATTCACAGGAGACACAGCCCCCAGGGCTCTCGGCTTTGGTAATTTGCTAGAGCCCTGGGGGCTGTGAATGCATGCTCAGGGCTCTGTGAATGCAGACAGTGCCCACGGCGGCTGCCAGGAGCAGGAAGACACTCAGCTGCCCCCAGATTCCAGCACAGGGCCTGGGAGGGTGATTCTCTGAGCAAATGACAGCTGGGGCAGGGCATGGAGAAACGTCCTTTTCCGTGTCAGAGAACTGGGGTGGGGACTGATGTTCAGCCCAGTGCTAACAGTGCTCCTGCCTAAAGGAAGTGGAGAGTGGGACCTCTGGAGAGGGGGTCTGAAGCCAGATTTTCCTGGTGGAGAAGATGCGGGGAGAGGGCAGGGCGCAGAGCTGGGCTGAGGCCCACTGTCCCGGGGCCCCGGCTGGAGCTGCGCTGCACACCAGAGGCGGAGCAGAGCTGCTGTTTGCTGGGAAGAAAAACTTCTATGTAGCAGCCAGGGACCCCAGCTTTAGTGGAAGCTGCTAGGGGCAACTCCCCAAAGCATCTCCCTGGCCATCAGACTGTCTGTTACAACAGCCGGGGCCTTGATAGAGGACAGGGGGGCCCTCAGGAAGTCAGGACCCCTTTGATGTGTTGCTCCTTGCATGCTCAGTGACCTCTGAAAGGAGTTTCTGTTCCTTCAGTCTATCCCTCCCAATAACACACCATGAGGCAAAGCCTGGTCGGATCTGGTGACATCTAAGCCCAGACCAGATTGAGTCTGGCCTTACTGCCAGGAGAGGAAAATATGCGCTCAGACCGTTCTAGGAAAAAGGAAGGAATACACAGATACAGCCGGGCATGCACCCAGGCATTACAGAACTTCCAGGAATTGATTCAGATGCATTGGGCATTGACTGGCACTGATTGGGAAGGGGTCTTGGTGGCGTCTGCCCCAACCCTGGGTGTGGGGACCGGAGGGATGCCTGGTCCACGTGCTTCATCTCAGCCTTCCAGGGGCTCCGACTGACCATTGGTGGTCACCTCTCCTGGGCGATGCTGTTAGGACGCGGGCCCGAGCCTCCTGGTGGGTCCTTTTCCAGCTGAGTCATCTGTGCTCTGAGGCAAGGTGATTCAGGGGTCCTTGATCTCAGAAAGAGCCGGGGATGAGGACCAGCTGGTTGCCTCCCCTTCCTCTACAGCCCAGTCTCCTATTTCTTTGGAAACATAGCACCATTTACTTTTGCCCACCAAGGGTGATGGCCAGACCAGGACGTAATTCGGTGACAATCTTTCCTGCAACCACGTCTTGATGGGCCCGGCAGGATGGACATTTAGGGGCAGACAGGTGACTCGCTGTGTGAACCTGGGAACGACAGCCCTCCCCTCCTTAACACTTGAGGTGAAGCTGATGGGTAATCCTGGTGCTAAAGTGACACCTAAGGGCGACTGACAGCTGCCACCGAGGACTGATTCTCTAATTTTTTGGTCTCGGTGGTTCATTAAACGTTTAAAAAATTTAAAAGGCACCAAAGAGCTGATGTGGGTTATAGCTAAAGATACTTAGCATCTCAGAAATTAAAACAGAAAATTTAAAACCATTCATTCCTGGGGTATAGCTCAGTCGTAGAATGCGTACTTAGCATGCGCGAGGTCCTGGGTACAATCCCCAGTACCTCAATTTAAAAAATGAAAAATAAATAAATAAACCTACCCCCCCCCCCAAATCACCATTCACTCCTTTCACTGAATACTTTATTTTCTGACCCTTGGAATCGTCAGCTGCTTTCCAGCACTTCCTCTGCCTCGATCACTTCCACAGTCTTCTCCGAAGCTGTGGGCTCTAGGCTGCTCCACCCCACCTGCGCATGCGCGCGTATTTGCACAAGGTTTGCTCCTCCAGTGCCTCTGCTCAATGTGAGGAAAAGCTATACAGGGTTCACCTGTGTATATCTCACTAAAGTGTAAATGACTGCCAGCTCCATCATAGCTAGGAAAAATCCGATCAGAAGAGGAAGCATGCCCATACAAATACTCCTCTCCCTCTTTGGCTTGTCTAGCATTGTGACCATAGAGTGGACGTTCTACTCACCTGGGGGAGTTACTGTGGAGTTTTGGGACTCCAGATTCCTGGACTCTCTCTGCTTTTCTGAGATGCTTCTACTCTTCCACTTCTGGGCCCTTGAAAGGATTCTCCCAACTTCCTGGAGTCACTGGGGGCTCCAACAGTGCAGGCAGCCCCAAGAAGCGGGGCTTGAGAGCTGTCTTTCTCCAGAGCCTCAGAATCGAGCACCACTGTTTCCCATCTGTGGGGCTGAGCCCCGACCTGGGCCTTGACATGTCTCGTGGTGAACGTGTTTGGCACCCAACATACGGCCCTGGAGGGACTGAGCCAAGTGCCCACCGTGTGTGTCAGGATGTCTGTGAGGGCTCCCTGGGCATCACCCTTCCCCGATGGATTCAGGTTGGCATTGAAGCTGCAGGTCTCCAACGTTTTGGTCTCAGGATTCCTTTTCAGTCCTCAGAATGATGAAGAACCCCAAGGAGGTTTTGTTTAGGTGGATTATATCTATTAATATTTCCCCTGTAAATAAATGCTGGTGAGGGCATGGGAAGAAGGAAATCCTCCTACACTGTTGGTGCATCCATTATGGAGAACAGTATGGAGATTCCTTAAACAACTAAAAATAGACTTACCCTATGATCCAGCAGTCCCACTCCTGGACATACATTCAGAGGGAACTCTAATATGAAAAGATACAAGCACCCCAATGTTCACAGCAGCACTATTCACAATAGTGAAGGCCTGGAAGCAACCTACATGTCCATCGACAGATGACTGGATAAAGAAGTTGTAGTATATTTATACAATGGAATACTACTCTGTCACAAAAAATAATAAAGTAATGCCATTTGCAGCAACATGGATGGACCTGGAGATTGTCATACTAAGTGAAGTAAGTCAGACAGTGAAAGAAAAGTATTATATGATATAACTTATATGTGGAATCTGAAAAAATGAGACACATAAACTTATTTACAAAACAGAAACAGACTGACAGACATAGAAAACAAACTTACAGTTACCAAGGGGGAAAGAGAGTGAGGAGGGATAAATTGGGAGTTTGGGATTTGCAGATACTAACTACTATATGTAAAATATATAACACAACATTGTAAACTGACTGTACTTCAATTAAATTACAAAAGTATATACTTACCCTGTTTGAAACTGGGAACTTTTTCAATATTTATTAATGTATTAAAAAGATAGAGCTATTGCATGTGAACATAAATAACATATTGTTGTGGAAAATAACTATGTTTCAAAAATCAATTTAGTGAGAAGAGTGGCACTGGTTTACATTTCTGGGCGTCTCTTTGGAATCTGGCTCCTTGGAAGACGGCTGGGCTCTTCTGGTCACTGCAGACATCAGTGTGTTGCCGTAGGTTGTTTTGGTTGAAGTGTTCCAACGCAGAGCTCCTGGGCTAAGGGGGTACGTGGTCTTTCATAGCCTTTCCAGGTAGCTGGTCGTCTGCTTTGTTGTCATGGCACCAAAACATAACAGGTAGTTTTTTTTTTTATTGAAGTGTAGTTGATTTACAATGTTAGTTTCAGGTGTACAGAAAAGTGATGCAGTTATACATATATATACATGTATATTTTTTTCTTTTCAGATTATTTTCCATTATAAGTTATTATAAGAAATTGAATATAGTTCCCTGTGCTCTACAGTAGGTTCTTGTTGTTTATCTGTTTTATATGCCATAATGTGTATCTGTTAAGTTTCTTAAAGGTTAATTTCACCGTGGAATCTGAAACCATTTATGCTCCGTGTGTCTCTAAAGCACTGGTCCAAACTGCACTTTGAACAGATCTGTTACTCAAGCATGTAATGTCACCCAGATTCACTGAGTGACACATTTTCCCCAATGTACACACACAGTATTAAAAAAAATCACATTGGTAATGTAACCACCAATCCCTTCAGAAAAATCCTCAAATATTCGGAGGCTGTCAAGCTGAGGTAGCAGGGTCGAGTCTTGCCAATTTCTCATTTTTGCCTGAATGCTCAGATTTTTTCAGTAGTTGCAAATACTGTCATTGTTTCCCTCGAAGTGACAAGCTCGCTTTGTTCATTTTCGAAGAAACTTCTGTCAAATACCCGAGGCTCAATAGCCATTGTTTGTTGGTCCATCATTCTTTTAAGTAAAATGAAATTTCACTCTTGCAAGTAAAAATATTATTCCCTGAAAAAGCATCCATTCAGATTGGCTCCCACTGCAAACAGTCCAGCAGGGGCTTTTCTCCAGAACCATCGTCCTGGGGTGGCCAGAGGAGACCTCCAGGCCAGCTTGAATTCCACACACTTAATACTTTTTTCACTGCTTCATCAGGCAGAATGCTAAGAGGAACAAGCCCTTGCAGTGGAGAGTCACGTGACCACCGCTGCCGTTTGGGTGGTGCAAAGGCTGGCAGCTTCACCCCCACTGTTTGTGCTCCAGCAATGCGAATGCCAGCAAAACTGAAGAGACATTTACTTCAGTGGGATCATGAAAATAATCTTTACTTTATGGACTCCCACTAGGGGCTCATGAATTTCCAGCTTGCCTGGGCAGTGCTTTGGAAACCTGTGGCTGGGAGCGTCCGAAACTGCTGTGTTCTCGCGGTGTCGTCTTCTTTTTCAAATTGAAGTATAGTCAGTTTACAATGTTGTGTTAATTTCAGGTGTACTCCATAGTGATTCAGTTATACATACATATATTCTTTTCAGACTCTTTTCATTATAGGCTATTATAAGATATTGAATATAGCTCCCTGTGTTATATGGTAGGACCTTGTTTATTTATTTTATATACAGTAGTTAATATCTGCAAATCCTGAGCTCCCAGTTTATCACTCCACCCTCCCCCTCCCCCCCGGTAACCAGAAGTTTGTTTTCTATGTCTGGGAGTCTCTGTTTTGTCAATAAGTGTCCTCTTAGCACGGCTCCCAGGTCCTCAGAAGCTCCCTATGTGCCCGCTTGCTGAAGGCGTGGCATTTCTGTGAGGCAGGTTTAGGGAACAGTCTGGATACAGGAGAGATTAATGCCCGGAGCCTGTGGGCTGCTCCCTAGAGACTAATTGGCTTGGGGCAGTGCCTAGGCATTGGTATTTTAAAATATTTTAATTATTTTAAAATCCTAACACCAGAAAACCAACTTTAGGGCTGTGAGGCCAGGAACACGGATGTATCCCAGCAGCAAGGGGTGAAGCCACAGGCTTCTAGAACAGTCTAGAAGGGGCACCCTGACCTTGGATCACAGGCCCTGGGCTATGCGGCTGGGTAGCTTCCAGGATCTCCTGAAGTACATGCTCTCAGGGGCCCAGAAATGGACTGCGGGCCCTGGCGCCACCAAGTACCTTTGTAATCACTGGGGAACGGGTTCTGACCCCGGAAGGGATCGGACCACAGAGTTTTGGAGCTGCAGGGCAAGGTTAGGAGGCCTGGGAGCTGTGAGCGCAGCCCTGCCCTCTGCCCCTCTTCCATCAGGGATCTCCCTGCGTTTCTCACTCTGAGAGCGCTCTCCCCCCTCGCAGGGACCCTCTCTCTGGCCTTGCGTCTCCCCAGGGGACTCTTAGGAAGTCACCAGTGTTTCCTGGAGCAGCAGTGATTCTACCTCTGGACCCATATGCCATCCCGGGACAGGCTGACCAGCTCCACCCTCCGTGTCCTCCAGCCCTGGGCACGCTCTGTCCTGGTACAGGGGTCAGACTGGAGCCCCAAGTCTCCACCATCCATAGTCCACCCGTGAGCCTCCCTCCCAGAGTGTATCTGTGGCTCGGAAGAGGTGCAAGTTCCCTGAGAACAAGGCTATCCTGGTTCCAGGAGATACTTTTGATTCCCTTTTTGTGAGTGTCCCCTGCCCTCCAGATAGTGACCCCTGGGCTCCTTGTCTGAAAAGCTTCCCAGGTTATTCTAATCTATGGCCTGGGGAGAACCTGGTTTTGTCTGTTATTTATTTATTTATTGAAGTATAGTCAGCTTACAACGTTGTGTCGGTTTCTGGTGCACAGGACAATACTTCAGTCATATGTATACACACCTATGTTCCTTTTCATATTCTTCTTCATTATAGGTTACTATGAGATATCGAATATAGTTCCCGCTGCTATTCAGTAGCAACTTGTTTTTTTATCTATTTTATATATGGTTGTTAGTATCTGCAGATCTCCATCTCCCAACTGGTTTTGTCTATTTTTTTGTTTGTTTATTCCTTAATATCTACTATTCCGCAGGGAAGCTAGGGAAGATATTTTGAGATCTAGGTGGGAAGTCCAGATATGTACCCCACCTAAGGTTAGACCATAAAAAAAAAAAAAGGCAGTATGTTTCTGGGTAGTTCGTATCTATAGATGATCAAGCCAGAACTGTGTTTCATTGATTGTGTTATCTTTCTGGGATCACTTCCAAAAGGGTATCTGGAATCTTGAAGACCAAGTTTCTCAACAGCACTTCGAGCTTCTAAGAAGAGCAGCATTATTTGATTATGTTATAATGAGTGTGGAAAATCTGATTTTTGTATTTCTGCAGGCTTACTGATTGAATTTTGCTGAAACTTGGAATCCTGGGTGTCTTAATCTGCCTGGGCTGCTGCAACAAAATACCACAGACTTGAACAAGAGAGATTCATATCTCATGGTTCTGGAGGCTAGAAGTCCAAGATCAAGGTGCCAGCTGATTCAGCTCCTGGTGAGAGCTCTCTTCCTGGCTTGCAGATGGCCACCTTCTTGCTGTGTTTTCACATGAGGGGGAGAGGGAGAGAGAGAGCCTGCTAGTTCTCTGGTGTTTCTTTATAAGGGCACATGAGGGCCCCATCTCATGCTAGGCATGCACTCTAACACTGAGCCATACCCTCTGCCCCAATTCTCACTTTTCTTGACAATCTTATAAAATCATGTATACATGCACTGCTGGTTTGCAATAAGCTGTTGGAGCTCACTGTTTAAATTGTTCTTTGGAGCTGCTGCGATCTGAATTCAGAGAATAGATATGCCTGTGAAAATAGTCACTCTCTACTTGATTTTATTCATGTTGAAAGAAGTGTATCTTCTGGTGGCTCCAGAGGCTTCTAACCTAGAATTTCAAGACAGTGATTCCCACCAGGAAGCCTGTTAGAGCTCACTGCAGAGAACACACAGTTTGGAAACGACCATGGTTTATGTCAGAGCTTAGAACAAGTATTGAACCCAGTCTAGTGGGCTTATCCATCCCCAGGTATGATTGGATGACCCTACCCAAAGTTGGGACAGCCAGATAAATGAGAACGAGGACCATTCATTTTGGTTCCACATTTACAATTGCCCTATTTTAAGATCTGGGCCAGGCACAGTTGACAGAGATGAAGGCTTCTTGGCTCTGCACCCAGGGAGGTTACAGTCTGGTGGAGGAGAAAACACATAATTAGCAAGTTATAATGAACTCTGCTTCTTTAGAGTATGCTGGTGGGTATGCGGTCCCAGAATAGATGCAGTGTATCTTTCCAGAGAGTTGATTTCATTCCACAGGAAATAATTTAAAATCAAATAATGTCATCATGAAACCCTTGGGAGAAAAAACCCACCTGGAAACACTGTGGAGTAGAATGCAAAATATGAAGTGGATATTGGTAAAAATTGTGATGTAAGGACTTCTGAGGTTTTTCTCTATAACAGCAATGAGAAATGCTAGAATCAACTTCTTTTTTTTTTTTTTAGAACTCTGGAAATTAACCACAGGATTGCAGAAATCTAGGAAATGCTTATTCAAGAAAAGTGACAGCATCTTGGTAAGAGCGGTGAGCTTTGTGGCATTTTATTGTCCTCGTCCTTCTCCCTATATCGTAGCCTTGAAAAACAAGTCACATTTGCAGCGAACTTCAGCAGCCTGGAAGCCCCCGAAGGGAGCAGAACTGGCCTGCAGCTCTTTCAAAGCCTCATTAACAGAGAACTCTCATTGTTTGACCAGCTGGTGGTTCCCTGGAAGACCCCTCTGACAAGGCTGTCTGTATCTGACCAGACTCTGAGCACTCACAGTGGGAAAAGCCCTGTCCCAGGAAGAATTTGTTAAAAACAGTTACAGGCAATTGGTAACAGCTGGGTTAAATAATAGATACTCAAAAAGATTAAGAGGGAGGGCATAGCTCAAGAGGTAGAGAGCACGTGCTTAGCATGCATGAGGTCCTGGATTCAATCCCCAGTATCTCCTCTAAGAATAAATAAATAAACCTAATTACCTCCCCCCAGCCAAAAAAAAAAAAAAAAGATTAAGGGCGAAAAGCTGGGAAATGAGATGTCTATAGGGGTGTTGAAAAGCTCTAAAATATTCCTAGGAGTCTAGAAGGCCATGCTCACGTGTAAGGAGGTAAACATGCCCAGGGCTGTATGCAGACTTGAGAAAGCCTGGGGAGCCTCTCAGCTCTCACCTCTGGCTGATCTTGAGGCTCTGTGAAAACAGGAAGTGAAGGCTGTAAGAGTTGTAAACTGCGTGGCGGAGTGTCACATGCATGTCCAATGCACACATACACATGCACACACTCACAGCTCTTCTGCACAGATTGGGAGATGTACTGGTCCCAGGTATTTAAGGAAATCTCTGTCCAGTCATTAACTGATCACTAACTGAGAAGAAACTTCAGAGGCCACATAGGACAAAGAATACCTACTATGTAGAATTAGTTCAAAAAAGGCACTAAACAAACAAAACAAAACTCCAAGTACAACAAAGAACAAAAACAACAAACCCTGGGGAGAGGGAGAACCTGTTTTTCAGAATATGTATATGTCACAGCATATTATTTGAAATGTCCAGTGCTCAGCAAAAGACTGTGAGACGGTTTATAAAGAAATAAGAAAATACAGCCCATTTGCAGGAAAAAAATAATCAGTAAAAAGTGAGGAAACCTAGATGTTGGATGTTGGACTTACTAGATAAAGACTTTAAATTAGTTATTTTAAAGATGTTGAAAGGACTAAAGAAAACCATGCCATACCAAGAGAAAAATTTATGTATTAATTATATATAATTTCTCTTTATTGGTTTTCTCTATTTTTTGTGACATCATTCTTAGGCTTTTCTTTACTATGAGCAATATATCTCTTTATCTATCTATCTATCTATCTATCTATCTATCTATCTATCTATCTATCTATCTATCTGTCTATCTATCTATCTACCTACACAATAATATAAAAATGTCACCAGAAAGGCTCAACAGCATATTTGAGTAGACAGAAGAAAAAAAGTCAATGAATTTGCAGGTAGCTCAGTTAAGATTATCCTAGTCTGAGAAGGTTCAACAGAAAGAAAAAAGAATGAAGAAAAATTAACAGCACCTCAGAGACTTGTCAACATCATCAAACCAGCATATGCATAATGAGAATCTTTCAAGGAGAGGAGAGAGATCTTTGAAGGAGAAGAGAGAGACAAGGGGACAAAAAAATACTTAAGATATACTGGATGAAAATTTATGAAAAATATCACTTTATGTTTTTCATTTTGTATACAAATATGCCTAAAAAACTTCTAAGTGCTCAGAAAACTTCAAGTAGGGTAAATTCAGGGATCCACACCTAGACATGTCATAATCAAATTCTCGAAAGACAAAGACAAAGGCAGAATCTTGAAAACAAAAAGCAAGAAATGATTCATCATTTACAAGTAAGCCTCAAAGAGATTCAAAGCTGATTTCCTATAAAAAACAATAGATGTCATGAAGCAATGGGATGATCTAGTCAAAGTGATGAAAGAAAAAAAAAAAAACCTGTCATACAAGAATTCTACATCGAGCAAAACTGTCCTTCAAAAATGAAAAGGAAATTAAGCTATCCCCGTGTAAGTGAACACTGAGAGACCTCATTGCTAGGAGACCTGTCTTCAAGAAATATTAATGGGGATCCTTCAAGCTAAAATAAAAGAAACACTACACAGTAACTGGAAGCCTGTGAAGAAATCAAAAGGCTGGTAAAGTAACTACATAGTTAAATATAAATACAGTATAAACGTATATTGTTAGTAACTCTCTTTTTTTTCCATCTGGCCTAAAAGACAATTGCATAAAGCAATAATTAGAAACCTGTGTTAATGGTTACAAAATGGATAAAGATCTAATTTATATAGAAATAACACCACAAAAACAGAGGGGAAGGAATGGAGCTTTATTAGAACAAAGTTTTGTATACGATTGAAACTAAGTTGGTTTTAAATTGAACTAGATTAATTTAAATTAAGATGTTAATTGTAATCCCTAGAGTAACCCTTAAGAAGAAATTTTGAAAATATATAATAAAAGAAGCACTAAAAGAAAAATTGTTACTCTAGGAAATATCTGTTTGATACAAAAGAGGGCAGTAGCAGAGTAATAGAGAAACAAAAGACATATAAGAAATGTCAAAAACAAAAATAAAAGGGCAGACGTAATTCCAACCTTATCAATCATAACATGAAATGTAAATGGATTAAGCAATCCAGTCAAAAGGCAGAAATTGTCAGACTGGATTAAAAAAGAACAAGATCCAACTGTCTACAGAAGATATGCTTTAGATTCAAAGATACAAACTGATTATAAGTAAAAGAATGGAAAAAGATGTAGTGCAAACAGCAAAGATGAGAAAGATGAAGTGGCTATACATGGAACAAAATAAACTTTAAAATGTTACTATAAATAAACAGGGACATTTTATAACAATGGAAGTGTCAATTCATCAGTAAGATGTAACACTCATAAATACATATGTACCTAACAGCAGAGCCCCAAAATACATGAAGTGTGACATATTTAGAGGGAGAAATAGAGAATTCAGCAGTGATAGTTAGAGAATTCTTGTGCCGTATTCAATAATGGATAGAACAAAGCAAACAATAAAAAATAAAAAAATAGAAGACTTGAATGTCACTATAAACCAACTAGAACTAAGAGCATCTTTAGAACTTCCACCCAACAACAGTAGAATGTACATTCCTCTCAAGTGCATATGCAACACTGAAGAACACATCATATATTAGACCAAAAAGCAAACCTAAATAAATTTTGAAACTGAAATAAAAGGATATCTTCTGACCACAGTGGTATAAAACCGCAAATCAATAACTGAGAGAAATTTGAGAAACTCACAGATATGTGGAAATTAACAACACACTTCTAAATACCCAGTGGATCAAAGGAGAAATCACAGGCGAAATTAGAAAAGACTTTGAGATAAATGGAATGGAGATACAATACACCAAACTTATAAACTGCAGCTAAGGCAGAGTTTAGGGGGAATGAATAGCTGTAAACGTCTATGCTAACAAACAAGACAGATCTAAAATCGATAGCCTGAACTTCCACTTCGGGATACTAGAGAAAGAAGAACAAACTAAACCTGCAGCAAGCAAAAGGAAGGTAATAATAAAGATTAAAATGAATGCGAGTGAAATAAAGGACAGAAAACAACAGAGAAAAATCAATAAAACCAAAAGTGTGTCCTTTAAAAATACCATCAAAATGGACAGATATAACTGCTTTGACAAAGAAAGAGGGAGAAAACTCAAATAATGAAAATCATACATGAAACTGAGGATATTACTGCTGACTTCATAAAAGCGAAAGGGACTACCAAGGAGTACTGTGAACAATGTATGACAGTAGATTAGGTAACAGGTGAAATGAATACATTTTCAGAAAGATACAAACCATCAAAACTGACTCAGAAAGAATTAGACAACCTGAACAGACTTAAAATAAGAAAAGAGATTCAATCAAAAAACAACAAAACAAAACAAAGAACTATTCACAAAGGACAGCTCAGGCCCAGATGGCTTTATTGGTAAATCTCACCAAAAAGCTAAAGAAAAATTAATATCACTGCTTCACAAATGCTTCCAAAAATATAGAAGAGGAACACTTCCCAAATCATTCTACAAGGCCAGTATTACTCTGGTACCAATGCAAGACAAGGCCATCACAAGAAAAGAAAATTACAAGGCACCGTCTCTCCTGCCTATGAATGCAAAAATCCTCAACAAAACACTAGCAAACCAAATCAAGCCACGCATGAAAAGATTTATACACTATAACCAAGGGAAATATACCCCCAGAAGGAAGGTTGGCTTAATATCCTAAAACAATTAACGTAGTACACTATATCGATAGATTAAAAACAAAAACCACATATTATCTTAATAGAACAGACAGCAAAAAACCAATTTAACAAAATTCAGACCCTTCCACGATAAGACACTGAACAAAGCAAAGATAGAAGGGAACTTCCTCAGCCTAATAAAGAGCATCTACAAAAACAAAACAAAACAAAACAAAACAAAACAAAACAGAAACAAAACCCCCAAACCCATAGCTAACATCATGCTTAATAGTGAAAGAATGGATCCATTTCTCCTAAGATCAGGAATGAGACAAGGATGTCTGCTTTCACTCTTTCTACTCAGTCTTGTACTGGAGGTTCCTGCCAGGGCAATTGGGCAAGAAAAGGAAATAAACAGAACTCAGATTGGAAAGAAAGCATAAAGGTAGACGTGTAGATGAATGGAACAGATGAGAATCTGGAAATAAACTCTCACATCTACAGTCAACTGATTATCGACAAAGGTGTCAAAAAATTTCAACAAATGGTGCTGGGACAGCTGGCTTTCCACATGCAAAAGAAAGACAAAGAATCCGTATTTCACACTATATACAAAATTTAACTCAAAATGGATCAAAGGAAGTGTTAATGTTATAAAAATTTTAGGAGAAAATAAAGGCGTGGCCTTTGTAACTTTGGATTTGGTAGTGATTTCTTAAGTTTGATACCAAAAGCACAAGAACCAAAATAAAAAGTAAATACTTTAAACTGCATCACAATTAAACACTTTTGTACTTCCAAGGGTCCTTTGAAAGTAAAGGCCATCCAAAGAATGAGAGAAAATATTTGCAAGTCATATATCTAACAAGGGACTTGTATCTAGAATATATAAAGATTTACAACTCAGTAATAAAAGGACAAATAACCCAGTTAAAAATGCACAAAGAGTCTGAATAGGTAGTTCTCCAAAGGGGTTACTCAAATAGCCAAAAAGCACATGAAAAGATTTTCAGCATCATCAATGATCAGGGAAATGCAAATCAAAACCACAGTAAGATACTACTTTGTACCTACTAGGATGGTTATCATAAGGAAGACAGTTAACAATACCGAGTCCTGGCGAAGATGTGGAGAAACAGGAATCTTTATACATGGCTGGTGGGAATGCAAGATGACGCAGCCTCTGTGAAACAGGCGGGCACTTCAGATGTTCCCCTCTGAACTAATTACTGAGGATAAGAGGGATCTGAGGGGGAGGAGCAAATCCTTCAAGGAAGAAGGTGCTTTTCTTAGAAGAAAGAGGGCAGCACTGAGCAGAAAAGCAAACAATGTTCCTTGCCTGGACCTTACTGGATTCTTTGATGCTGAAGCTCTTCGGGATAGTAAATCCTGGGGTAACTGAACAGATTACCATTTTATCCAGCAATTTTACTCCTAGGCATACATTCAAGAGAAATGAAAACATATGTTCAGATAAGACTGGTACATGGAATTTCATAATTGCATGATTCATAATAGCTAAAAAGTAGAAACAACCCAAACATCCACCAATGGATGAATGGACAGAGAAAACGTGGTAGGTTCATACGATGGAATATTAGTCAGCCATTAAGATGTCCTGATTCACGCTACAACATGGATGAACTTTGAAAACGTTCTCAGTGAAAGAAGTTGGTCACGAAAGGGAACATATTGTATAATTCCATGTGTAGGAAATCTCCAGAATAGTCAAATCTATAGAGACAGAAAACAAATCAGGGCTACAGGGGATGGAGCAGTTGGTGGAGGTAACAGATTGAAAGGTGAGGGGTTGAGGGGTATAGCTCAGTGGTAGAGTGCTTGTTTAGCATGCATGAGGTCCTGGGTTCAATCCCCAGTACCTCTATTAAAAAAAAAAGGTGAGGGGTTACTTTTGTGGATGATGAAAATGTTTTAAGATTGATTGTGATAGTTGCATGACTGTGTGAATATATAAAAACTACTGGATAAACTGGATGGTCTGGGAATTTGATCTTTATAAAGCTGTTAAAAATGCATAGGAATGCTTTAGGAGAAAACTCGAGATCACAGGAAACCGTGCCCTGGTGGAATGCTCTGACAATCTGTACTTCCTAGACATTTCAGCAAAGATATCTGAGAATTTTTGCGGGTCCTGGAATGCACGCTGCAAGAGGGGCAAGTCCAGGATGCCAGGCAAGGTTGGTGTGATGAAGATTAACTTGTTGGTGCGGATTGGCTTGGGGTGGTGGGGGCAGGGGTCCTTCCGAGCTGCCAGGATGCATCAACTCCCTCCATCCCTTGGGCTTTTTGAGGCATGTCAGCCTCTCCGGCACTCTCAAGAGACGCCTCTTGGAGCCCCTCGGCTCTAATCCCCTCTGCAGTGTGAATCAAGTTCACGCTGCTAAGCTCACAGGCTCAGCGGGCCAGCACAGCTGAGGGCTAGCTCATCTTCCCCCAGGACGTGCAGCCGCAGGGCTCCCGAGCCCTTCCTGAACCACGCACCACAGGCTGCTAAGAATAGCCAGAGTACAGTATGTGTGCCTCGGAAGATCTTCCCATGGAGTCGGGAGGATTTACAGACCTTCTTGGGATAAAGGGATCTTCAGTCGGCAGGATTGCTTTGAGAGTGCCCTGTGGTCTCTCCCTTCAAAACCCAGCCTTGGGAGGAGGGTGTAGCTCAGTGGTAGAGCATGTGCCTAGCCTGCACGAGGTCCTGGGTTCAATCCCCAGTACCTCCATAAAGAAATTGAATAAATAAGTAAACCTAATTACCACCTTCAGGAAAAAAAAAAAATCCAGCCTTCAGTTCCCCTCCTCCAGAAGCATATCTTGATTTACGAAACCTCTCTGACTGAAACTCGAATGACTACACTTGAATTTGGCTGATGCCTAGGCCATGAAGAGATGACGTCTGTTGGGCTTTGAGGAAGGACTCGGGCCCTAGCACTTCCTTTTCCACCTACTTATCCTCTTTTTGGGTCAGTTGATCTTGAACGTGAATATTAGTTATTACTCTTGATGGTAAATGACAGAATCCCAGCCCCAGACTTGGGTAATAGCTGGGGCGATGGAACCAGGAACTCAGGGCTATGGGGGAGGGGCAATCTTCTAATGAAGGAAATGCCTTTTTTTGAGAAATGGAAGCTGTACTGGGCAGAAAAACAAACGATGCCTGTTGCACGAGGCTGCCCTGAATCTTTGATGCCGCAGGTGCCTCCCTATAACAAACTGCTGGGATAGCAGACTGGAGAGGATATTTACCATTTCTTGCCTGTCCAATAGCCACTCCCCACTTCCACAATGACCACTCCTCTTTCCTCTGGGAAAAGATCTTACTCCTGCTCCCAGCCCATGTGTTGGGCTGAGACCCGCCCCCTACCCAAGCCAGACTGGCCAGTCATGTAGTCCAGTCCCTGCAACCATCCTGATGGTCCCTGTGAGGGTCTTGAGCACCAGGGCAATGTGTCACTCAGTTGTGGGCCCCCCAGAGCAGTGGTTCCCCGACCCAGATGACCTGACGGACACCCAGGGACCCCTCCCCAGATGTACTGAATCTGCACAGCTGGGGCTGGTCCTGGGCATCTTTATTTTTAATAAGCTGCCAAGGGAATATGGGTAAGTAGTTTTGGGAATCATTTCCCTCATAGTGTTTGTATACAGTCAGTGCTTTATAGCTGCTGGTGTAATGGAAAGGTGAGAGACCTTTTCCAGGGGTGATCACACCAGCTGTCTTTGAGTTGTCCATGGAAATAGAGCAGCCAGGACTCTCTTTGCCTGTTTGGAGGTGGTCCTGCCTCTTTTGGCTGGTTATTCACCCCTTTCCTGGTGGTAAGATGGCACTGGCTGATGGGAACAAGGTCTCCCGTTCCAAGAGCGGGCAGAGCTCCAGGGGTCTGGGACACCTGAGAAGACAGCCTGAAATGGACTCCCCCAATCTGTTCCAATCGGGCCACCTCAGGATGACTCAGAATGTCAGGCCTTCTAAAATTAATCTGTGGCCACATCTAAAATCAGCACCTTGCTTAGAGTCACCAGCCCCTCCCTGTCCCACAGAGGGCTGAGGAAGGTGGGGGAGCTGGCCCTGGACCGGCTCCATCTTTTGGCCCCTCAGACATTTGTCTGACTTTAGATTTGCTAACAGACAGTTTTCCTTCTGCTTTTCCCTTTTCTTTTCCTTTTAAAAATCTCTCCCTTCTAACTGCAGGCAAAGGCTATTTTTATGACCAAGGGTTTCATTTCTCAAAAGGAGGATGACAGGCAGCAGATACTTTAGTAGCATGTCCTTAGTTCTTATTCATAGAATTTAGGTACAAATGTAATCCAAAATATTCAGAGCTCTTTTTTTTTTTAAAAGATTTTTTAAAGTATTTTTTTAAATTAAGTGTAGTCAGTTATAATATGTCAATTTCTGGTGTACAGCATCATGTCCCAATCATGCATGTATATATAAATATATTCTTTTTCATTAAAGGTATTACAAGATATTGAATGTGCTATATAGAAGAAATTTGTTTTTCTTTTTTATCTATTTTTATATATAGTGGTTAACATTTGCAAATCTCAAACTCCCAAATATACCCCTTCCCACCTCTTTCCCTGGTAACCATAAGATTGTTTACTATGTCTGTGAGTCTGTTTCTGTTTTGTAGATGAGTTCATAGTGTCCTTTTTTTCTTTAATTTGCACATATGAGTGATGTTATATGGTATTTTTCTTTCTCTTTCTGGCTTACTTCACTTAGAAAGACGATCTCTAGTTCCATCCATGTTGCTACAAATGGCATTATTTTATTCTTTTTTTATGGCTGAGTAGTATTCCATTGTATATATCTACCACATCTTTAATCCGGTCATTTGTTGATAGACATTTAGGTTGTTTCCATGTCTTGGCTATTGTTTATAGTGCTGCTATAAACATTGGGGTGCATGTATCTTTTCAAATTAAAGTTCTTGCTGGATATATGCCCAGGAGTGGGATTGCTGAATCAAATGGTAAGTCTATTTTTAGTTTTTTGAGGTGTCTCTATACTGTTTTCCATAATGGCTGCACCAGATTTTTCTTTTTCCTGATTAAGAGTTGACTACAGTCTTGTAAAAAAAATTCAGATAATACGGAAAATTCTACAGAAGAAAGCAATAATTACTGAAAATCTCTCATGTAGAGAGAAGCACTCCTTGGATTGTTGGTGCATTTCCTTCCATTTTTAAAAACAAATCCCTAAATCCCACAGATTAAAACAAATTTGAACGCATACTTTGCACATATAGAAATAAACATGAGGTCTAAGAAAGTCCCAGGTTCTTTGTGCAAGACATTCTGCTGGAGGGAAGAAATCAGATATTTCACTAGATTATGAACGAAAAACTTCTAGAAGGCAATTTGAACTTATGTGTAAAGAACGAAACCTGCCTACCTTTTCATGCAGCAAATGCAATTCTAGGGGTTTATTTTAGAGCTGAGCTTTTGAAACTTTCTCACTTCTTGGTGAATTTCAGTGTCTCAGAAATTTTTTCACAGCTCTTCCTAAGCCAAAAGAAGCAGCTAACAGTCCCATTTATTAAGGAGTTAGGTCCAAACAACGTATTTTCTTCCCAAGAATTCAGTAGTCAATTGAAAAAGTAATACACATAATTTGAAAAAGAAATTTTAAATTGGTTTTAATTGATGACAGCAATACTGGTAACTAGAAAAAGGTAAAGGAACACTGTCTTCAAAAATTCTGAGGGAAAATGATTTGCTCAGGGATTGAGCCAGAGAAGATGCTCAATGAATCTGTACTGAAGAAATGAATGAATGAACAAATAAATGAGTTTACAGGGCCTGCCAGTTTTCAATTTTTCTTCAAAGTACTTGGGGAAAAGGGGACCTATCACTAAAGGCAGAGCCTTAGAAGGTCTGCATCAGAGGCCTGGGGGAGGGGGTGCGAGAGAGCGGATATGCAGACACCCCAGGATGTACCCTATGACAGTTGGGGAGGGGGCGGAGGGCCCGAGGGTGCAGGCATAGGAAACAAATGGCCCTTTGCTTTCGAAGCCTGGGTTTAAGCGAGTATGACTGGATAGACATAGGGGACCAGAAGACCCGATTTCAGAGTCTCCCTCACTGACTCAGTGAAATTGAATGCAAAACAGAAATATTAATAATACCTATTCTCATAGTGAGAATAAATGAGTTTAGCAGTATCCTGGCATACGATTAGCACTGCATAAATATTAGCTATTAATATTAGTGGTTACTGTCTTAGAACCACTTTCTCGACTCTGAAATGGAATCACATCTTGCTCACAGTAAGGATGAGGGACGCCGCTAAGGCGGTGCGCACGTTCCGGGCTCTCCGGGGTCCCCGGAGCAGCGTGGCGCCTGCCCGCACATCAGTCCCCGGCGGGGAGACTCGATCTGTTCCCCTGTACTTCTCTTCGTGTCCCCGTCTCTCTCTTTCCCTTCTCTCCCACCCCTCCTGCTTTCCAAACCAAAGAGGAACAGGAAGTGAAAGCAATAAAAGTAGAAAAAGAGAAGGACCTTTTTCTGTAAATTTGGGATGTCTCCTGGTGCGCTGGGGTCGCTCAGCCCTGATCTTGGCTTTGAGGGCCTTCCTGTGAGTTCCGTGGAGAATTCCCCAGACGGGAAGGCTTAAGAACTAGCTCCTGTGAGATTCCGGTCCCCGCCAGCCTTACTCGGTCTAGAGCAGAGGAGTCTGACTGACCCTCTCCCTCCAGCACCCAGACTGCTCACTCCTGGAAAACCCCACCAGCCCAGGTGCTTGGAGAGCGTAAGGGATGATGGCAGGAAGAAGCTGGTGACCCTGGATTCCACTTAGCTTGGAGCTGGCTCTATTTCTTGAAGGACAGAGAAAAGGAAAACAGATTCATAAAGCAAAGGCATTCATAAACAGATTAATATCAAATGCAACTGCAGCACTGCATGATGGATTATCTTCAGAAATCCAAGGGAAAATTATTTGAACCAGTCAAGCTATCAGTCAAGTGTGAGGGCAAAACATATAAAGGCAATTTCAGGCATCCAAGGATGCTAAGAGAGATCACCTTTGTTCTTATCTGTGAGAGGATGTATGTACTCCAATACCATGAAAACAAATCCAAGAGAAAGCTACAGGATTTAAGAAGCATACACAAAAATTAACTCAAAGTGAATTAAAAAACCTAAATGTTAGAGCAAATACTATAAAAATTTTAGAAGAAAACATAGGGGAAAGCCTTTTAACATGGATTTGGCAATGATTTCTTGGATATGACTCCAAAAGCAGAGGCAACAACAGTAAAAATAGATGTAAGTTGAATTATATCAAACATAAAAACATTCATGAATCAAAGGGCACAGTCAACAGAGTGAAAAGCCAGTCTACAGAATAGGAGAAAATATTTGCGAGTCATATATCTGAAAATGGTCTGATATCTAGAATACACAAAGAACTCCTACAACTAAACAACAACAAAACAAACAACCTGATTAAAAAATGGGCAAAGGGCAATGTTCACAGCAGCGCTATTTATAGTAGCCAAGATGTGAAAACAACCTAAATGTCCATTGGCTGGTTACTGATAAAGATGTGGTGTATATATACATATATATATGCACATACAATGGAATACTTCTCAGCCATAAAAAAGAATAATGCCATTTGCAGCAACTTGGGTGGAATTGGAGACTGTCATTCTAAGTGAAGTAAGCCAGAAAGAGAAAGAAAAATACCATATCACTTATATGTGGAATTAAAAAAAAAAGACTCAAATGAGCTTATTTACAAAAGAGGAACAGACTCACAGACATAGAAAATGAACTTATGGTTACCAGGGAGGAAAGGAAGTAGGAAGGGATAAATTGGGAGTTCAAGATTTGTGGATACTAACTACTATATATAAAATAGATAAACAACAAATTTATACTGTATAACACAAGGAACTGTATTCCGTATCTTGTAGTAACCTATAATGAAAAAGAAAATGAAAAAGAACATATATATGTATATTGATGATGGAAATATTATGTTGTACACCAGAAATTGACACAACATTGTAAACTGACTATATCTCAATAAAAATTTAAAAAAATGGACAAAAGGCTTGAATTCATCTGAGAAGATAATGTAAGTGGCCAATAAGCACCTGAAAAGATGCTCAACATCAGTAATCATTAGAGAAAGGCAAGTCAAAGCCACAGTGAGATACCGTTCCACACCTATTAGATGGCTACTGTTAAAAAAGAAAAAAGAACAAAGGAAAAAACAAGTGGTGGTGAGGAGGAGGAGGAGGAACTGAAATCTTTGTACACTGTCAGATGCAAAATGGTGCAGTCATTGTGGAAAATAGTATGGTGGTTTCTCAAAAATTTTGAAAAACAGAAATCTCATTTCATACAGCAATTCCACTTCTGCGTATATACTCCAAAGAATTGAAAGCAGGGGTCTCAAAGAGATATTTGTACACCCATGTTCATAGCAGCATTATTCACAACCAGCAAAAGTTGGAGGGAAGCAACCCAAATGCAGATCAACAAAGGAACAGATTAAAAATATGGCCTATGGAATATTGTTCAGCATTAAAAAGAATGGAAATCCCGACACGTGCTGCAACACGGATGAATCTTGAGGACATTATACTGAGTGAAATACGCCAGCCACAGAAAGACAAATACTGAATGACTTTAATTACATGAGGTCAAATTTGCAGAGAAAGAAAGCAGAACGGTGGTTGCCAGGGGTTGGGGAAGGGAGGATGGGGTGTAGTAGTTTAATCGGTAGAGAGTTTCAATTTTGCAAGATGAAAAGAGTTCTGGAGGTTGGTTGCACAATATGAAAGTACTTAACACTACTAAACTGTACACTTAAAAATGGTTACGATGGCAAATTTTATGTCATGTGGATTTTCTCACAGCTAAAAATAAAAAAATAACTGGGAATGAAGAACTTTTTCACTTACCATATTGCCAAGAATAAAAAAGCTCAACAACATACTAGATTGGAGAAGCTGTGGGGAAATGCCTCATATTGCTGGTGGGAATATACTCTGGTGCAGCCTCCGTGCAGGGCAGTTTGGCAGCTTCTACCAAGCAGTTATCCTCCGAATATACTTGGAGGCATGAAAATGACGTGTGGTCTAGGTTATACATTGTAGCATTGCTGTAATAGCAAAGAGTGGAAACAAGACAGCCTATCCAATTTCATCAGTAGGAATGAATTCAAGAAAATACGGTACTTTCTTAATAGAGACTACTGTGCAGCCGTAAAAAAGAAGGAAGCCTTATATGATCTTTATATAAATGAATGTAGAAAGCCTGTCAAGATAAATTAGGTAAAAAAAAATGTACACAATAATGTGACAGTATTATACCTCTGGTGGTTTAAACACACATTCTTTGACACTCCTCCCATTGAGAGGAGAGGTCTGTGCCCCATCCCTTGAAACTGGGCAGAGCTTGGTGACCAACTTTTTTTTTAAAAAATCACTTACAGAGTTCTGTAAAAGCCAGATCCCTTCCATATTTTTATTCTTCCACCCATTCAACACACATATATTCAATATATACAGTACTTGAGATGACATTTATAAAATTTGATTTATCAGAACATATCCTAATCTTTTTTTAATTGAGGAATAGTCAGTTTATAATGTGCCAATTTCTGGTGTACAGCATAATATTTCAGTCATGTATGTATGTACATATGTTCATTTTCATATTCTTTTTCTTTCTTTTTAAAAAATTTATCAAATTATTTTTTATTATGGATATTGTTATAGCGGAATATAAAAATGAAATGATAAAAGTTTCTTCTAAGAGTACAACTTAACTTCATCTTTAGAAAGTTCAGCTATTTTTAAAAAACTATACATACTCAGGTAAAAAAGGCTCTAAACTTAATGACTTCAAATTAAATTAGAAATAAATGCTATGGCCATCTTAAAGTTTATATTGACAAACTGCATACATTTTAAAATTATAATGCAATATTTGTACACAGAATAACTATATATACACTTCACTTACATTGCTGATATATAATAGTTACCCAGACTGTCTTGAGAAATGAGGCTTAATAGAGATTCTAAATAAGTAGATCTGTCTCAATTACAACATTTCTTTCACAACTAATAAGAGATAATCCAAACATTTGCTGAATATAAAAAAAGTCCCATGCTTCGTGGTGTGTTCAGGGAATTCCAATGTATTTTAGATGAGAGATGTTGACCATGAAGGAGCTCACTGCTGTGCTCACTGGTAAAGCTGGAGGAACTCTGGTCCAAAGGAGGGGACTGCCCTCCATCCACTGGCCTCAGTGCAGCTCAGGTGGAGACCTGACTGAGTGGGTGAGTGCAGCCTGGCAGACTGGGGGGCTGGAGGGGAGGGAACAGCACAGCTTTAATATGAGGGCCCAATCCTGGGAAAGGGGCCATCAGGACTTGGTGCTCGGTCCCCTGGTTGGCTTGTAAAAGCCCCTTGTGATGTGCTGATTCTTGTGACCTCCTCCAGGAACTGGAGCACCTTCAGCATCTCGGCCATCTCGTCTTGTATAGACTGCAGGAATCTCCTCTCTCTTCAGTTCTTGGACGAGAAAATTGATTTCCTTCCTCGAGCTCAGGTTGACCGTCATCAACTTTCTATAGGTGTCAGTGAGGCTGGGTGTACTTACTGGCTCCTTCTCTAGCCTGGCTTTCTTTACAGTTGTCTTCATCCCGGCACACTCCTGTTTAGCCATATAAAGCTTGTCGATGAGGTGGCACTTCTCTTTGATCTGTGCAGCCAGTGTTTTTGCCAGTTGCTTTTCATGTCTTCCATTAAGCTGACTTCTAACAGACTGAATAAGTCTGAAAGTAAATAAGACACCCAGCATTAAGGTGAGGACAGGCAAACTCAACGCTGTCTCCCAGCCGAGGGGGAACATGAGCTGAGAACACAGGCCGTTGGGCAGCAGCAACACCAGGACCGCACTCAGCTGCCTAAGGATCAGCCCAAAGCCAAGCTCCACAGAGGACGGCAGCCCCTCCATGGCACTGACCCACCCAGGGCTCTGCCCAGTTACCGTGGATCCACCAGCCACAACAAGCCCCAGGGGACACCCCAACATTCCACCTGGAACCCAGCCAGCAACTGACATCCCGGATTGGTCAGTTACCTGGTCAGTGTCAGTGGAGAGGAGGGGGCGTTGTCAGAGGAGAGGTTTGTAACTAAAATGTCATTTTCCTCATTATTGTCTAATGGTAATTTTTTCTTACCTCTTTTTTTTTGTGTCTATATCTGTATACAATAAAAATATAGTGAAATGTGTCAATGTAAAGTTTATGATTTCACAAACCTTTCAAATCCCTAACCCTCGACAGTATAGGAAAGGTCAGTGTATGAACCGTATGCTTGAATCACATCCATCAACACAGAATATATACCCTCTGTCACATTTCAACTGAAATACACACACTCTCACGACAGCATCCATCAGTCTGATGGTGGTTGAACTTGATAAAAGTGAAAAAAATCACAACGTATACTTTGATGTCTGTCTCTTTTGCTCTAAGTCATGTTTTCAGAGCTACACGTTTTTATTTGAATATGCCATTCATTCTGTTTGTAGGAGTGAATAATTTGACCTTGCAAGATTATATCACAAAATATTAATCCATTCTCTTAATAATGGACGTTTGGTTTAGTTCAAGCGTGGGTTACTATGAATAAATATTTTTGTATATATATGCATGCATCTTTTTTCTAAATATCTGTTTTCATTTACCCTGTGAGGTGAATACCTGGGAGCAGCTCTGTTGTATAGATATGTATTAAATACTCCTTCATTTTGAAAGAGACTTCTTGAGGTATAATTTACATGCCATAAATTTACCCATTTAAATAGAAAATTCTTTGGTTTGTGTGTGTGTGTGTAAATGTGCAGAGACGTGTCTCCCTCACAATCCCATTTTAGAACAATTCTATCACAGGAAAAACAGATTTCTCAACCCACACTTTTCTTTATCGGCTTCATTTGACACAGTCAGTCTCTCTTTCTCTTTGAAATACTTCCATGATATAGATTCCAGTTAAATGCATTCTACCATTTTTATAATTGTTTTTGTTGTTGGTTTCTGTTTTTTTATGAACTGACTAGACTTTCCTTCTGTGACTACAATGATGGTTTCCACTTTTCTTCCAAACGCTTTAGCATTAGTTTGACTCAGGAATTAGTTCTTTTTTTTTTTTTTTTCATAGTTTACACTTGGGGTTTACTCTTGATGTTGTACATTCTATGGGTTTTGACAAATGCATAATGACATATAGCCACTATAGTTTCATACAGAATAATTTTATTGTCCTAAAATTCCTTGTGCTCCATCTATTCATTCTTCTCTCCCTCCCTCTCCCCAAACCCCCAGAAACCAGGATCTTTCTATTGTTTCTGGAGCTGTGCCTTTTCCAGAATGTCATTTGGTTGGAATCATACAGTTTGTAGCCTTTTCAGACTGGCTTCTTTCATTTAGTAATATGTCTTTTAAGTTTATGTCTTTCATGACTTGATCATTTTTTTACTGCACATATATCTTTTAATTTACATATATGTACTGTTCATTGTTTCTAAGAGTGTTTACAGATTTAGCTTTTTAAACTTACATAGTTATCAAAGGAATAAAGCCAACCACAAAATAAGAATTAACCCAAAAAGATACAAACACCCTGCTATTAACAGCAAAATTATTTATAATTGCCAAGATATGGAAGCATTCTAAGTGCACATCAGTAGTTGAATAGAAAAGGAAGATGCAGCATATGTATATATATATATATATGAATACAACTCACCCATAAAAAAGGATATTTTGCCATTTGCAACCCTTCATTCACCTTATTTTTCACTTCAAAAACCAGAATTTTATAACTGGTAGAGACATTTCCATTACATCAAAAACAACAAAATACCTAGAAATAAACTTAACCAAGGAGTTTACTTATACTCTGAAAACCAAAATGACACAAAGAAATATAAAGATTTCTTGTGCTCTTGGATTGGAAGAATCCACACTATCAAAATGGCCACACTACCCAAAGCAACCCACAGATCCAATGCAACCCCCATTAAAATACTCGTGACATTCCTCACAGAACTAGAATAAACAATTCCACAATTTATAAGGAACCACAAAAAACCCCAAACAGCCAAAACAATCTTTTGTAGGTCTCTTTTTCTCTCCCTCTTTCTTCTTTTTATTCTCTATTCTTATGATCTGATGACAAGAGAAGGTCCTTTAACATTTGTTGTAAAGCTGATTTGGTGGTGCTGAAATCTTTTAGCTTTTGTTTATCTGTGAAGCTTTTGATTTCTCCACCAAGTCTGAATGAGAGCCTTGCTGGATAGAGTATTCTTGGTTCTAAGTTTCCTCCTTGCATCACTTTGAATATATCTTGCCACTCCCTTCTGGCCTGTAGAGTTTCTGCTGAAAAATCAGCTGATAACCTTATGGGAGTTCCCTTGTATGTTATTCATTGCTTTTCTCTTGCTAATTGTAATATTTTCTCCTTATCCTTAATTGTCAGTTTGATGACTACGTGCCTTGGTGTGTTCCTCTTTGTGGGGGTTGATTCTGTGCGGTGCTTTCTGTGCTTCCAGGACTTGGGTGACTGTTTCCTTTCCCAAGTTGGGGAAGTTTTTGGTTATTCTCTCTCCAAAAATTTTCTCAGGTCCTTTCTCTCTCTCTCTCCTCTTTCTGAGACCCCTATAGTGCGAACAGTAGAGTGCTTCATGTTGTCCCAGAGTTCTTTTAAACTATCCTCATTCCTTTTTATTCTTTTTTCTTTTTTCTGTTCTGAAGTAGGGATTTCCATTAATCTGTCTTCTAGCTCACTGACCCATTCTTCTGCCTCATTGAGTCTATTTTTGGCTCCGTCTAGTATATTGTTCATTTCAGTGATTTTATTCTTCAACTCTGTTTGGGTATCCTTTATATTTTCTAACTTTTTGCTAAAAACTTCACTCTGCATCGGTACTCCTCTTGAGTTCTCTGAACATCTTCGCCATCATTACTTTAAACTCTCAGATTAATTACCTAACTCCTCATCACTTATTTCTTCTTCTGGGATTTTATCTTGTGCCTTGGCCCGGGAGATATTCCTTTGCTGCCTCATATCGTCTATCTTTCTATCCACAGGCTTTGGGATTATTGTTTTCTTATTTCTAGTATCTGCCCCTGGTGGATGAGGCTGGACTAGAGGCTTATGCAGGTTTCCTGGCAGGAGCAGCCGGTGCCTGCCCACTGCTGGGTGAATCTTGGTCCTGGACCCCTGGTGGGCAGGGCTGTGTCTAGAGGCCTTTGTGGCTTAAGAAGTCTGCTGATGGGTGGGGCTGTGTTCCCACCCTGTGTGTTGTTTGGCCTGAGGCTTCCCTACAGGCTGTTGGGTGGGGCTAGGTCTTGGTGCTAATGATCCAATCAAGATGTCAGCCTCCAGGAAAGCTCATGTAGATTAACACCCCCGGAATGTCTGCCACCAGCTTTTATGTCCCCTGAGTGAGCCGCAGCCATCCCCCACATCCCCATGAGACTCTCCAAATCCAGCAGGCAGGTCTGGCCCAGGTTCCTATGAAATCACTCCTTCTGCCCTTGGACCTGGTGCACATGAGTTTCCATGTACCCATCTCAATGAATGTGGTCTCCATTTCCCCCAGTTCCATGAGCCTTCTGGAGCCAAGCCCCCGGCCTTCAAAACCAGACGTCCTGGGGTCTCCTTTTCCCAATGCCAGGACCCGAGCTGGGGAGCCTGACGTGCGACTGAGAGCGCTCACTCCTGTGGGAGGGCCTCGGTGATTTAACAAATCTTCTGCTTGTGGGTTGTCCACCCGGGGGCTATGGGGCCCAATTATATCACAAGCACACTCCTCCTACTGTCCTGCTGTGGTTCCCTCTTTATGTTTCCAGTTGCAGAAGATCTTTTTTGCTAGGTTCCAGTCTGTTTTTGATGGTTGCTTAGCATTCAGTTGTGGTTTTGCTGCAGTTGAAAGGAGAGGCAAGCTCGTGGTCCTACCACTCCGCCAACTTGACTGGAAATCCAAACCATCTAGCATTTGCTCTTGGATACCTGGAGCCTCCATGCTGTGAGGGAGCCCAAGCCACCACAAGAGCCCACACTGGGACATCTGGTCACCAGGCCTGACTGACCCCTAACCATTGGATCTTTCTTGTAGAGATCCCTGACTTGGTTGGGGCAGAGGTAAATGAATGCCCCAGAAGCCTGAAAAACTCCTCACCCAGACTCTGGCCTACTCCAAAGGTTGTTATTTTATGGGCTAAGTTTGGACTATTTCATTCCCCAGGAGTAGAAACCTGGAAGATTACTTCCATGGGGAGAACGCATTTAGGTATTTGTATGTACATGGATTCTTTCTAGAAGGGTTCCCTGGACACAGAGGCTACTCCCAGGGAAGGGACCTGGGTGATTAGGGGGTAGAAGAGGCTGCCTTTCCACTTTGGTGTCTCTTAAAACAGATATTCCTTTGACCAGAAAAGGAAATAAAAAGCATAAATACTGGATAGAAGAAGACAAAACTTTTCCGTTCAGAGATAGGTAACCCAAGAGAGTTATCTGGCAAATGATTAAAATGAATGAGAGAATTCAGCATGCTGGTCAGGTTATAATGTCATTAAGCTAACATAGGTCTTCCCTCTGTTCCAGGAATAATCAAGCTGAAAATGCCACAACAGCAACAGAAACAGCAACAAACCCCATCATTAGTGATTTTAGTTTCTTCACTATACTGCCCCTTTTAAAAGGAAGCCCTTCAGGACAGTATGGAGGTTCCTTAAAAAACTAAAAATAGACTTTCCATATTATCCAGCAATCCCACTCCTGGGTGTATATCTGGAAAAAACTCTAATTTGAAAAGATACATGCACCCCAATGTTCATAGCAGTATTTACAATAGCCAAGACATGGAAGCAACCTAAGTGTCCATCGACAGTTGACTGGATAAGGAAGTTGTGGTATATTTATACAATGGAATACTACTCAACCATAAAAAGGAGAAAATAATGCCATTTGCAGCAACATGGATGGGCTAAGAGATGCTCACATTGAGTGAAGTAAGTCAGAGAAAGACAAATATCATATCATTTCTATGTGGAATCTAAAAAAAATGATACATATTCTATTTACAAACCAAAAACAGGCTCACGGACATAAAACAAACTAAGGTTACCAAAGGGGAAAGGGTGGGGGAGGGACAAATTAGGAATTTGGGATTAACAGATACACACTACTGTATATAAAATAGATAAACAACAAGGGCCTACTGTATAGCACAGGGAACTATATTCAATTTCTTGTAATAACATAATGGAAAAGAAAAAATATGTATGTATGTCTATGTATAACTGAATTGCTTTGCTTTCCACATGCACCTAACATTACAAATCAACTACACTTCAATAAAAAATGAAGTTAAAAAAAGAAAATAAATAAACTAAATTCTCCAGGAAAAAAAAATATTAAGAAACCCTTTAGAAAAGCCATCTTTAACTCCTCATCACTCAGGCTGAATGTCTTTTCTCCAGAGAAGATGCAGCAGGTGTGGAGAAGGGTGCAAAGAGCCAAGGGGCCGCCTTTATGTTGCCTTGAATCTCGCTCCTCCTGGAAGGTTTAACCAGGACCACAGCTGGCAGCACAGAGGAGTGCTTGGCCAGCAGGGAGAGGGCTAGGAGGACAGAGGGAGGTTAAATAATGACCAGCTCTCCGTGGTCTCCTCCCGGCCTCCGCCTTCCAGGGCTGAAGCTCTCTCCGAGCCACGGCCCCGCATGGGACAAAGTCCGAGGAGTGAAGGGTTAATGCCTAAGCCAGTGGTTTTCAACCTTTGGTAGCTCCAGAGCCCCTGGGAGTAGAGGTGCAGCAAATGCAGATTCCCAGGCGCCCCTCTCCCCCGAGCCTACCTCACCCAATGGGTCCGGCCCAGACCTCGCGCACAGGCAGGGCCTGGGCTGCTTCGCCCCGCTGGCCCGCGGGCAAAGGCTGGGAGCCGCGCTGCCCGCCGCAGGGCCCGGCTGCCTGTTGGAGACAGGACACGTGGGATTTGCTCTCCGTAAAGTATCCCCTCGCGGGGGCGCCGCATCCTCAGATCCCTCTGCCCATCTCTTGACTTTGTTTTCTCATCACCTTCTTATCTCCACCACTCGTCACTGGAACCGCCGAGTTTGTAAAATCCCAATGTCCATGCCGGCCGGCACCTCAGACCAACTAAGTCAGAATCTCTGGGGCCGGCAGTGGGCTCAGGGTGTCCAGAGCGCCCCAGGGAACCCAGTGCGCAGCCAAGACAGCCATCACTCTAGGGCGACCCCATCTGCTTGTCTGTGATTGGTTCAGGGATGGGCATGTGACCCAGTTCTGCCCAATGAGAGGTGAGGAGAAGTCTTGGGGGCGAAGCTTTGGAAATTCTCAGTTCTGAAAGATTATTCCGTCACAAAAAAGGAGTGAGACATTGTGCCCTTCAAAACCATGATGCTTTGAGCACTATTGACAATAGCCAAGGCATGGAAAAGACCCAAATGTCCATCAACAGTTGACTGGATAAAGAAGATGTGGTCCATATACACAATGGAATACTGCTTAGACATAAAAAAGAGTGAAATAATGCCATTTGCAGCAGCATAGATGGACCTGGAGATTGTCATTCTAAGTGAAGTAAGCCAGAAAGAGAAAAATGCCAAATGATATCACTTGTATGTGGAATCTAAAAAAAAAAAAAAAAAAAAAAAGGACACAAATGAACTACTTATTATTTATAACTTAGATGATTGATTTCTTGAATATGTATAAGCACATTTGGCTGTCCTTTATGATTGGATTATCGCATTCTGTTGATTCTTATTTTGTGGTTGGCTTTATTCCTTTGATAACTATGTAAGTTTAAAAAGCTAAAGCTCTAATCTGTTCTTAGAAACGATGATCAGTACATATATGTCAACTAAAAAAAAATTGTGAGGTATATTGTGTATATGTATTTACATGCAATATAATGTATATGTGCACTCAAATTGTAATAATTCTACCTAATAAAACTGAAAAAGAACCCCCAAAACCCCATGATGCTATGTTTAAAAGCCAGTCAAAAAGGCAACATCTTGTATGAGTCCACTTAGATAAATGTCCAGAATTGGCAAATCTATTGAAACAGAAAGTAGTGATCTTTCTAAGGTTGGGAAGAGGAAGAGGATCAGGGAGTGTCTGCTTAATGGTTACGGGGCCTCCTTCTGGGCTGCTGGAGGTGTTCTGGGACCGCATGGGGTGATGGTCCCGCGACATTGTGAATGATGAGGCTTCGCTAACGGTCACCTTGGTTACGTGTGTTTTATTGTGCACATGCAGAGTTCGTTTGTTCCCTAAGAGACGCAGGGAGAAGCGGCACCTCTGTGTCAGGGTGAGAGGAAGTGGCTGTCTGGGCCCTGGGAGCAGCCTGAGGAGGAAGCCACCGCTGGGAAAGGCGGCACAGAAGATGGGGCCAACCTGGTCTCAGGTGTCGTGGCTGAGCCACCGAATCCGCGCCCCTGGGGTCTATCCTACCTCCAGGCCTTGTGGTTTAAGGCAGTTGGGATCAGGGTTTAAGATCAAACGTTTTAGATCTTCCCCTCATTCGTTGCTGCTGCTGCTTGATTGGGCTCAGTAGGTCTGCCGGTGGCCCACAGTAAGCAGTGATGTCCATCTCACCCAAGACGTGGAGCCAGACTTCCGGAGAGCCTGCAAGGGAGTGGTCCTCCATCTGTAAGAGGGGCTGAGTAGGACAGGCCACACACACCGCCCCCCGCAAAAAAAAAAAAAAAGGCCAGGAGTGACCTCTGGGAGTCACCTGTTAGTGACTGCTGCTGAGAATTCCCACAGGCACACCTGAGTTCTTGGTGCCAGGGCTGTCCCTCAGACCCTGCCCTTAGGCACACAGCGCATCTAGACCCAGCTGAAGAAAGCGTGTGTCATGAAAGGGGCAGTTACAAAAAGGGGATCACGGCTCCTGGGCATATATCCAGAGGAAACACTAATTTGAAAAGGCACATGCACCCTATGTTCACAGCAGCACAATTTGCAGTAGCCAAGACTTAGAAGCAACCTAAATGTCCAGTGACTGGATAAAGAAGTTGTGGGATGTTTAAACAACGAAATTCTACTCAGCCATGAAAAGAATGAAATAATGCCATTTGCAGCAACATGGACGGACCTAGAGATTATCATACTAAGTGAAGTAAGCCAGAGAGAGAGAGAAAAAAATACCATATAATATCACTTATATGTGGAATCTAAAGAAAATGGCTACAAATGAACTTACTGAAAAACAGATAAAGACTCACAGATACAGAAGACGATTTCATGGTTACCAAAGGGGGAAGGTGGGAAGGGATAAATTAAGAGTTTGGGATTAGCAGACACAAATTAATATATATAAAATAGATTAAAAAAACAGCCATCACTGTATAGCACAGGGAACTATATTCAATAACTTGTAATAATGTAAAGTGGAAAAGAATATGAAAAGGAATATATACATGTATAATTGAATCACTATGCTGTACACCTGAAACTAACACAACATTGTAAATCACTAGACTTCAATTTTAAAAGAGAAAAAAAAAAGAGATCAGCCAGTGAACTCGGGCTTTGGCCTCTGTTGGGGGGTCCTTAGCCCACAGGTCTGCCCTCCTGGTCCTCACAGCAGGCCACACTTAAGGAACACATCGGGGTGATATAGTTCTGGACCAGGGCCACTGAGCTTGGCCACTGATGTGCCAACCTCAGGGAGGGGAACTTGGCCCCTGGCAGCTGAATTTCTCACTGTCAATTCAAATACTGGTGTCTGTGAGGAGCCCCTGGACCTGTCCCCTGTGACGACTGAAAGGATAATGTTAAGTTAATTTGGAGACTTACTGAGGACTATGGATCAGGTGACAGCATCTCAGTAGCTCTGAGGAACCGCTCCCAAGAGGAAAAGGAGGAGTCAGGATATGGATGATTTTTTTTGCTGGGAAAAATATGTAGTCAAGCATCAAAAGATAACAGACATCTCAAGTGAATGATTTTAGTGCTTTTCCACATATGGGATGATGCAAGGTCTGGAGTCATTTGAAATTCTTCTTTAAATATGCACCGTGACTATCTAAGGGTCAATATATCCAAAGCGTGAAATGTTTCCTGTTTTCCTCCATCCTGAATTCCCCTCGGGGCTCACTGTCAGTGGACAACGGCAGTGGTCTGATCCCTGTAGAACTAGAAAGGCAGACGACATTTTTTTCCTCACACCTGGGACTGGGTGACATCAGGTGGCTTCAGGGACCACCTCCACGTGATATGCCCACCAGCTCCCAGGGCCGCTCCACCCCTTCCGGCTCTCCTGGGCCCCGGCCTCTGTGCTGCAAGGTTTTTGCAATAGGAAGGCACTTTATCCCTGGAATGGAGGGGCTGGAGCCTCCTCAAACTGCCTCCTGTTTCTCTGGAAGGAGAGTAGCTTCAGTCTGATTCTGCAGGATGAGATGATCAGTGGGTCCAGACGTCAAAGACTGAAGGGAAAATCGCCTGGAGACTCATGGCCAGCTGCCACTCAAACAGGGCCTCGTGAGTGACCTAGGCACCTGGGGAGATGCCAGCTGGAGTCTTCCCAGCACTGCCAACACCATCATGGCTTTCATACCAAGAGTGCTTCCAGGTCCATTCTGGGAGAAGCTGTGCCCACTGTCTTGCAGGTGAGATCTCCTTCCGACAGCCTGCCTCCTACTCCCCATCCAGGCTGCATGAGCAACGTCCAAACCCCGCAGGGCTCCTCTCTGCCTGTTTCCCACACCTATTCCTTCTCCTCTCCAGGGGTACTAAGGTGTCCCCCCTTCTCCAACCCCCAGGAGTTCCTCTCCTGTTGCTAAGATATGGCTGCATCGTTAACCCTCAGGTCGACTTCCGTCCCTTCCTTTCCACAATGGATGTAAACGGACACTAGACCATTAGGTGGACCACCCCTCCCCCACCCAATTCCATGAGGGGGTGGACATGCCCTGCAGACTCCTAGCCTCCCTCGAGCCCCCTTCAGGCTCTTACTCCTCCTTCCCCCTGTATCCCCCTCACCCTTCCTCCTCCACTGCTCATCTCCCAAGGTCCCATCCTCTCTGTCTCCCCCATTTATTCCCCAGCCCTAAGCCCTTCTCGGTTCACTGATGCTCTGGTCTCTCCATTTAAACCAGTGCCAGTGTTCGGGATCCATGGGCATCTATTCTCAGGGCCTCACTCCCACTTCACAATTCCCTGACTCCCCACCTCCACGGCCTGCACACTGGGCAGGTGGCCCTTGCTTGCCTTACCTCATTTTACTGCTTCACTACAGACTCACGGGGAGGTGCTGTTTGTGGGCTCACACAGCTGGAATGAACAAATGAATGTCTGCCTTCCTACAGGTGTGCGTGTCTCTAGGGCCTCTGCCTCTGGCTCTGACACACAGTGAGGCCCCGACAGGGATGGCTGATTGATTGGTGAACCATTCCATGGTACTAGACTCAGTTCCCGGGTTTCGGGGATAGGGGATGAGAAGGCAGAATGACTTGTCAGGACAAAGGTGGCTGATGGGATGAGAAGCCATTGTCCATGATCACTTCCCTGGGCTGGCAGCTGAGATCCACTGAGCCCTTCCTGTCTATCCATCCACCCATCCATCTATCCACCCATCCATCCATCCATCCACTCATCCATCCACCCATTCATCCATCTATCCATCCATCCACCCATCCACCCATCCATCCATCCACTCATCTATCCATCCATCCATCCACCCATCCACCCACCCATCCACCCATCCATCCATCCATCCATCCATCCACTCATCCATCCACCATCCATCTATCCATCCATTCATCTGCCTATCCATGCATCCATCCATCCATCCATCCATCAATTCATTCATGTAGCTTGGTGCAGCTGTCCACAAGACAATGTGGGTACCATGGGTAAGTGGAGGTCAGGAGGAGGCCCAGTGGGCTCTGATGAGGACTGGGAGAAACTAGGGAGCAGCCTACTATTGCCAAGAGGAAATGTGGGCCCAGTGGGGCCTGATGCCCTGAGAGAGAGAATTCAGAAATGAGAGTCTTTATATAAACTCTCCTGATCATTAAATGTTGACAACTAATCAAGTTTAAAACACCAGGCAAGCCTCAGTTGTGCGAGTCAAGCCAAATATGGGTAGAAGGTGGAATTGGCTGAGGGGCCACCAGTGTGCAGTCTCTGGCATGAGATCCAAAACACAGGCTTCAGAGTCAGAGGTATAGCCTTCTCTTCCACTGGCTGACTGGCTAGTCACCCAACCACTCTGAACCTCAGTTTCTGTAAAGTAGGGTGAGATCTACCCACCTCCCAGGGTGGGTGAGAAGCACCACGCGCAGCACCTCCTTGATGCACCCGCTCAAGATGGAGGCTGTGTCACTGTTTTCATCACCATTGGTGAGAGTCTGCTTTGGGCCTGGCCCTATGGCCATGAGGATCCTCCTGGAGCAGCCTCTGAAGGCTCGACGGTGCTGGCTGCAGGCGGGGTGGCCTCCCGCGGGCCCTGAGGACCAAGAGGAGGACGAGGGGCCCCCCAGCTGGGACTTCCCCATTTCTGTCCTTCCACCTTCCCCTGGCATCCTTCCCTGGTCCTCTTCCCGTATGTCTGCTGAAAGTGAAAAGAGGAAAGGGGGTTTTTAAAAAAGCAGAACAGAGGTTTTGGTTATAGTTTTTTGTTGTTGGTTTGCTTTCGAAGCCTATTTGAAGTCCCAGTTTCCAGAAAAGCCATAGGCCATGGGGTAAGGGCAGGGGGTGGAGGTCGTCTTCGCGGGGCTCAAAGCCTCTCAGAAATTTCCTCCTCCAAGTGTCTCTGCTCAGTGGAGAAGAGGGGCTGCAGTGAGGAGGCAGGGGGCGGAGCGAAGGGAGCGGGGACAGGAGGGCCCCTTGATTTCCAGCTGAGCATGTCATAGATTCTCCTGGTGGCTTGAGTTGCCCTCAGTTAGTTTCTGTCATTTGAATCCTAGATGGAGTTGTTTCGGTTTCTGGGAGCAGAGACTGACCCACATTCTTATAGGCCAGGGAGTGTTCACTGTGGGTCCCCGGTGGTTCTCCTCTGGGTCTGGGCCCCCCAGGGCTCTTGTTGCTTCCTTTGGGGTCCCTACAGCTGCTGTCTCTCCTGTGATGGCTGCTGGTCCAGCTGCCTGTCATGGGGGTCAGTGGGCCATGGTGGGCGCCTGGGTGGGCCTGGGTCCTTGGTGTAGCTTCCACTCCCACACCTGTGCTCTACCCCCCACCCCTCCCATCCTTTCCTCTCAATCTCTCTCTCTCTCTGCATCCACATGTCTTCTCTCACTCCTGGAGGGTTTCCACCTCACGAATTCTCATCTCAGCATCCATTGCTGACCAGCTAATCTTCTCTGGGTTTCCCAATTCAAAGAAAAAAGAACCCTGCAGGGAGGGGTCTGAGAGCACTTCTGGTCACTTGGGTTCACCATCATTGTCCATCATGTCTTTCGTTGCTGGCTTGCTCCTGGATAGATTGCCCTCTGCAGGCCAGGTGTCCATTTCAAGTGCTGTGTGACCTTGAGCCAAGTCCTTCACCCTCTCTGAGCCTGCGTTTATCCCGCCTGCCAAATGGGGACATTAATGCCAGTCTTACAGAATCGTGTGACCCACAGGAATGTAATCCTGGTACTGTGAATTCCTTGAGGTCAGGGACAATGTCTTACTCATGTCTAGACACTTAGATTCAGGTTCATAATAAGTACTCTAAATTTCTATTGAGTTAAGTTGTTTGTAAGTGGTTAAGTATGTATCAGTTAAGAATGCTTTTTGCTATAAGACACAGCAAATCCTCCTTACAGAGGCATAGTCAAAAAGCAAGATTCTTCAGATCAGGCAACTGCTTGTTAGTTCAGCCACTTACATCCTTGTAAGCTTACCTGCCAAGTCTCTTACTTATTGCCTTGTGATCACAAAATAGCTGCTGTGGCTCCAGACATTTGATTTGTGTTCAGCATGAAGGAGGAAATGCCTCACATTTCCCTTTAAACCAGAAAAACAGAATCCTCCCTCAATTCCAGAAAAATTTCACATTTCACAGAGCTTTGTCAAATGTCTGCGTAGTTTCAGGGAAGGTTGGGAAAGTGAGCATTTAACTCTCCCAGCCTCTCTAAGGGAAGCAGCAAGGACCAGGGGCAAGAAATCCTATTGGTTTAGCCAACTGCAGTCTGCCCTAGTCCTGTTTCTTCTCCCCTCCTTCTGATGCGATTGTGGGATAGAGGCATTTTTTGAGCTAATCAGGATTGTGTCTGGAGTAGGAGGGAGAGAGAGAGAGAGTCAAGTACAGGATTCAGGGATTCAGGCCTGGAGGCAGGAGGTTTGTGTTACAGCAAGCATGGCCATCAGCTGGTCCATATCCCTCTCTGGACTTGGGCTTCCAGGCTCCCTAATGAGGTGACTGGACAAGGTGGTGTCTGAGGGCCTCCTGGCTCGTGTGGTCGTGCTTCATGTCATCACTGTGCGAAGGCTGGAGAGGAAGGAAGAACAGAGAGGGAACAGGGAGTTGGAAACAAATATGTGTGTCTGTGTGTGTGTGCGCGCGTGCATAGCTGCACATGCGTTTGCAGACGGTAGGAACTGAAATGCTGGATTGCAGCATCCCCTGCCCCAGGCCAACCAGGACGGAAGTGAAAAAGCTGTGGGTTACTGTGTGTGTCAGTCCCCCAAGGCGGGCAGTACCCCCAGGTGGCACTACCTCCAGACAGACAGTACCCCCAGGCAGCAATACCCCCAGGTGGACAGTAACCCCAAGCAGCAGCACCCCCAGGCAGACAGTACCTGGGCCTCAGAGATGGTTCCAGCTCCCTGGGTGGACAGACTGTGGGGCAGGGAAGGTAGTATGACCAGCCCTTCAATTTCTGTCCTGAAAGTCAGAGGTCTGGGACTCCTTCATCCCACATCCTTCTCGGGAGGCACTTACCTATCACTGACTCTAAAACAATAAGGACATCGACTCTTTCTCGAGCTTGTCTTTGTTTTCTGCTTTTCTAAAAGCTGGGTCCAGGCAGGATTTGCCATCTTTTAAAGGAAGAAACTCTCTCTCACCCCAAGTGTGGACTTAAATTATATTTTTAAGGTAGCTTTATTATTTAATTATTTTTTTTTAGTTTGTGAGAATGATATAGGCTTATAAAGAAGTCACTCATTATAAAAAATATAAAAACTGAATTTCTGAATTTTTGCTGTTTTTCACTAACTTTGTACATCTCCTTGCTGTTCAAGAAAGAACAGCTACATCTGCCTTCATTGTGAGATCTCTACCCAAAACTAAAGTGTTTTGATTATAACATTTCTTAAATATATACAAATATAAAATTAAGTATACACTTTTTATGCTGATAGCTCTTAAACCCAAAACAAATTTAGAAATCATATATGAACAACATTATAAAATCAGTAAAATTCAAAATAACATTAATATAACATGAAAGATGATGGTGTTTTTCTGAGAATAAATAATAATCTACAGTATTACTGGGAGGCAGAAGACTTCACTTTTGCTTTTTGTTTTGTTTTTGACTTTGCTCAGCATACCTATACTTCTAAGGACAAAGGAATTGAAAACAAATCTTAAACTCTATGTAATAGTTTTAGTCCTCCAAGTAATACTAGAAATGCAATTTTGAAATTGATGCATATTGTAGAAGAAAGTAAATAAATACATAGTAATTGGAACCAAGATTTTCAATTTAAGGGGAAAATATACAAATATAATCTCAAAGAAGTTAAGGGGGAAAAACCCGGTAATATTAAATTTGAATAGGAAATAGCAATAAGAACATATATATCTTTTTAAATGTGAGTTTTCTAGCTCAGCTCACTGAAAGGGCCCAGGAGCAATCATATCTCAGTCGCAATGAGCACACCTAGCATCCAGGTTTTGGTTTCTAATACCATTTCCACTGAAAGCAATTGGAACTCTTGGAGAAGCGGCTGACTCCAGGGATGGAGAGAGAAAATACAAGGTGAGCTTGGAATATCTAATGCCAGAAAGAACTTTTGTGATGGTAAGTTTTATCTGTTAACTTGGCTAGGCTATGGTGCCCACTTGTTTGGTCAAATATGAATCTAGATGTTGCTGTGAAGGTGTTTTGTAGATGTGATTACATCTATAATCAGTTGATTTTAAGTAAAGGAGTTTACTCTTGATAATGTGGGTCACCCTCATCCTATCAGTTAAAGGCCTTAAGAATAAAAACAGAGGTTTCCTGGAGGAGAAAGCATTCCACCTGACTGTAGCAGAAAAATCCTGTCAGAGTTTCTAGTCTGCTGGCCTACCCTACAGATGGTAAACTTGTCTGTCTGCACAATTATGTGACCCAATTCCTTAAAAGAAGCCACACACACACACACACACACACACATGTATATAAAACATGTTTTTATTGGTTCTGTTTCTCAAGACAACTCTGACTGATACACCTTGAAAGACTAACAGGGACATATCAAAAAGACAAGAAACCAGCTAAAAGGGGCTCCAACTGGCCAAATCTGGGACAATTTGAGCATCTAAAAAAATAAGGACTGAACTGATTAAAAACATTGAATGAATAAAAGACCACGAGTCCATAGCAATGTTTAAAAAGAAAGAGAAGAGAGAAAAAAATCCCACCTCACTTACTGTCATCAATGACTCATACCAATTTCTGATTCTGGAAATAAAGAGAAAGAATTAGGCATTTATCCTATCGTTTTAGCTGGAAATGTAGAAGGCAAGGTAGAGTTAAAAAAAGCAATCATTTTGCAATCCCTAATGGAATAATTGATTTGGGAACAGATCATCAATGAAGACTAAAACTCCATTAGCTGAAAGTGTGCTAGATCGGGATACTTGCATGGTGCCAAACTACCACCCTGCCTCCCGTCTGCTAACTGCAAGATAAAAACACACCTTCACAGTGGGAGGAGCAGGCTGTCGCCACTTCAGTCAAGTGGTCCAACTGAGCATCTCTACCAGTGGGATCAGATGACATTAGGTACCACCCATAGTGATGTGGTGTGAAGTACAGAGCATTGCCTGTCATGTGAGCCTGCCAAAGAGTGTTTAGACTCAGCGTCCAGTTTGTGAGAAGTCCAGGGAAGCAAGGCAAGCCAAACCCCGAGGAAACACAGTTCAGAATACGGGACATCCTATAAGACAAATGAGCTGGTTTCTTCAAACAGGCAATATCACATCCCCCCAAAAGACAGTGGGACTCAAATGTCCCAGCAGCAAGACCAAGACGTGAACATTACTTGAATCCCATTTATGAACAAACAAACAAAACCCCCGTGTAGATGTCTCTTCTTTCTGTTTGTTGTTTTTTAGGGGGAGATAATGCCATTTATTTATTTATTTATTCTAATGGAGGGACTGGAGATTGAACCCAGGACCTCATGCATTCTAAGCACATGCTCTACCACTGTGCTATGTCCTCTCCACTAAACGTCTTTAAATATACCTATATGTCTTTGTGGCAAGTGGTAAAATTAAGTTTAATTTAATATGGATTGGATGTTAGATGGATGAAATTAGATATACTATTGTTTAATTTCTCAGGCATGACAATGATAGTGTAGTTTAGGAGAATTCCTTATTCATTGGAGAGGCACTGAAGTTTCATGAAGGATTGAAGTGTCATGATGTCTGCAGCTAAATTTCAGAAGGTTCATATATATTACATGAAAATATATGTAATATATAAATTATATAGACATTATATATAATATATACATGGCTTATGTATACATTTGTATATATGATATACATTATATGTAGAGAATGTATATATAATTTTTTTACTACATATATATGTGGCAAAATGTTCACACCTCTTGCATTGAAGTGATGGGTATATGAGTGCTATGTTATTCTTTCCACTTTTCTTTATGTTTGAAATTTCCCATTGAGAAAAGTCGGCAAAAGCTGTAAAATCAATAAGATCAAAATAACAGCATAAATGTAATGTGATGGAGGATGTTCCTACTTTGCTTGTAGCCCTTGGAGGCCAGCTCTTGCTGCTGTTTTACATTCCGAGTGCTGCATGTCCAGAGAACTTGGTGTCGTGAGGCAACTCAATTCCCCAAATATCTTCTCTGCGCAAACCATTGTCAAACCTTTCTTTGGGAGCATTATGAAGTTGTGTGGACTATGACCAAGTGGAATTTATTCCAGGAGTGCAAGGCTGGCTCAATATTAAAAAGAATCAATCAATGTAATCCATGGCATTAACAGTCTAAAGAAGAAAAATTATATGATTGTATCAGTTGATGCTGAGAAAGGATTTGGCAAAATTCAGAACCCATTCACAATTAAAAAAAAAACAACTCAGAAAACTCCGGATAGAGGAAATTTCCTTAATTTGATAAGAAAAAAAAATCCAAAAGAAACTTGCAGGAAATATCATAGTCTATGGTGAAAGACCAATGTTTTCTTCCTAACATTGAGAGCAAGGCAAGGACATTAAAGCTGTATAGATTGAGGAATGTAGAAATAAAACTATCTCCATTTGTAAGTGACGTAATTGTGTACATAGAAAATTCTGATGAAAGAAGTCAAAAAGGATCTAAATAAATGGCGAGACATAGGGTGCTCATGGGTTAGAAGACCTCATGTGAAAAGATGTCAGTTGTATTCAAATTGATATACAGTGCAATTCCTCTCAAAATCCCAGCAAGAATAGATATAAACAAGATTATCCTGAAATCTATATGGAAAGGTGAAAGAACTATGATGGCTATTTCATTTCGACATTTCAACCCCAACTATTCTGACACCAATGGATGTACTGAGTTATAATTCTGACTGTAACCACCCATGTTAGTGCAGACCCTGTAAATTAAAGGACATGGTTGCCAGCAAGACTGCTCCCACTTCAGATTCCAGCCACAAGTCGAGTCCCAGGACACTGGCGCTTCTGATGAACTGGGTATATCTGGGGGTCCCCGAGACCACCTCAGGTTAGATAATTCACTAGAACAACCCACAGAACTCAGGAAAACGCTGTGCATATGATTACAATTTCATTGTAAAAAACACAAATCAGGAACAGTCAAATGAAGAGATACACGGAATAAGGTTTGGGGGAGGAAGGCAGAGCTTCTGTGCTCTCTCCTTGTGGAATCAGGTCACGTCAATGTGTTCACCAACTGGGAAGCTCCACTGAGCTTCAGTGTCCAGGGTTTTTATTAGGGTTTCAATATGTATTGAATCATTGGCCTTGTGATTGGACTCCATCTCCCATTTCTCTCTGATTTCCCTGAGTTAAGAGGTTGGGCTGATGTGATGTGGCTCAAAGCCCCAGTTAATCACAATGTTGATCTTTTTGGTGACCAGCCTCCACCTGGAGTCATTTCATCTCAGAGCATCCCTTACTTATTTCTGAGTAACAGACATTCCTATTACTCTGGACATTCCAAAGGTTTCTTCTCTCTCCCAGGAACCAAAGACAGATGCCAGTCAAATCCTTTATTATGTAATAACAGCTAAAACAATTTTGAAAAAGAAGAAGAAGGTGGAGGAGCCCCTCTATCTGCTGCTGTGACTTATGCTGTAGCCAGTGTTACTAACACGATGTATGGGCAAAGGAATAGACACATAGATCAGTGAACAAAGCACAGAGCCCAGGAGGAGACCACACAAGTATGACCAATTAACTTTTGACAAAGGTACTAGGGCAATTCAGTGGAGGAAAGAGAGTCTTTTCAGGGCACAGTGCTGGAGCAATTGGATACCAATAGGCAACCCAACACCTCATATCGTTTATAAAAATTAGCTAAAAATGGATTGTAGATTTAAACATAAAACTATAAACCTTTTAGAAGACGATATAGGGGAAAATCTTTGGGACCTAGGTTACGGTGAAGAGTTCTTCAATATGACACTAAGAGTGCAATTTCTGAGAGAAAAAAAAATTGCATAAATTGGACTTTAAAGTTAAGAGCCTTTGTTAAGACTTTGTTAAAAGATCCTGTGAAATGATGGAATACGATTCAGCAATGAAAAAGAATAAAATAATGAATGCCTTTTGTAGCAAAATGTATGGACTTGGAGATCGTCATTATAAGTGAAATAAGCAAGAAAGAGAAAGAAAAATATCATATGATATCATTCATACGTGGAATTTAAAAAAAAAGAAAGAAAAAGAAAAGACACTAATGAACTTATCTACAAAACAGAAACAGACTCGTAGATATAGTAAACAATCTTATGGTTACACAGAAAGGGGTGGGAAGGGATAAATTTGGGAGCTTGAGATTTGCAAATGATAACCACTATATATAAAAATAGATAAAAAACAAATTTCTTCTGTATAGCAAGGAAACTATATTCAATATCTTGTAATAACCTTTAATGAAAAAGAGTATGAAAATGAATATATGGATATATATGCATGACTGGAACATTGTGCTGTATACCAGAAATTGACACATTGTAACTGACTATATGTCAATAAAAATAAATAAATATTAAAAATTCAAAAAAATTAAAAAAAAGATCCTATGAAATGGATGACTATAAGCTAGAGACTGTGAGAAAATATTTGCAAACTGCCTGTCCAACAAAGGACAACTACCTAAAATAGACAAAGAGCTCTCAAAATGAAACAGTGAAAAAACAGGCAATCTAATTGGAAAATAGGAAGACAAAAAAAAATACATTTCACTGAGGAGGATATACAGATTGCAAATAGGCACAGAAACTATGTTCAACATCTTTAGCCATCAGGGAAATGCAAATTAAGCCTGTGAAGGGTTATTACTATATACCTATCAGAATGGCTAAAATGAAAAATAACGACAACACCAAGTGCTGACAAGGATGTAAAGCAACAGGGACTCTCATTTGTCACTGGCGGGATGTACAATGATACAGCAACTCTGGAAAACAGTTTGTCAGGTCCTTAAAAACGGAACATACGCTTATCCCCAGATGAGGTAACTGCACTCCTGGGTCTAAACACTCTGGGATAAATAATAGAGAAATAAAAATTAGGCTCACATTAAAAACATGTACATGATGGTTCATAACAGCCTTATTTACAGTAGTCAAAAACTGGACTCAACCAAAATGTCCCTTAACATAGGTGAAGCAAGTGTGGTACGTCCAACCACATCATGGAATACTTCTCGGTAACCCCAAGAGTAACACGAAGAAATGAACAATTGGTAGAGGGGAAAAGCCCATCTCCGAAAGGTCACATCCACCACGATTCCATCTACATAACATTCTTGAAATGACAACATTATGGAATCAAAGAATGGATTAGTGATTGCCAGGGTGGGAGGGTAGTGGGGAGGGTGAGACTATAAAGAGAGAGCACCAGGGAGGTCTTTGTGGGCATCTTGACCGTGGTGGTAGTTCACATGAATCAACATGTGTGATAAAATGACAAAGGGCAAAGCACATACCTTGAACCAATGTCAGATTCCTGGTTTTATATCGTATCATAGTTACGTAAGCTGTTACCAAAGGAAATGGGGTGGAGGGTACACGGGATCTGAATGGCCTTGTCACTTCCTGTGAGTTGCCCTTATTTCAAAATCAAAAATGAAAGAAATGGGGGGAGGGTATAGCTCAGTAGTAGAGTGTGTGCTTAGCGTGCGTGAGGTCCTGGGTTCAACCCCCAGTACCTCCGTTAAAAATAAATAAATAAACCTAATTACCTAACCTCCAATAAAATAAAAATAAAAATAAAAAAATCAAAGAAATAAAGGATGGCAAAATTAAAAACAAAAAACTTCTTTTAGGAAAAAATTAGTAAGATGGAGTGTATCAGGGCCCGCGGTCCCCACGTGAGAATCACGGAGTTGGGGCGGAGGGGCCGGGATTGAGGCCTTCTCTGTGCAGATACTGTCTGGTTGCCTGGCAGGTGCCCCGATGAAGTTAGCAGCGCTTGCCCCAGAGGAACGCGCCATCGAGTCAAAGGGTACCGGTATTACGACATCCCTTGCCCCCTGCCTCCCACTCTCCGCTTCTCCCAAGCATCAGGTGCATCATGCATCAGGGCTGTCGGGCACCGCGGATACGATGATGAATAACGTGGAGGCCTCCTCTCAGGACGGACAGAGAAGGCGCTGGAAGGAGAGCTGTAGGGTCTCGGAGCAAAGGCAACGGTCCAGCTGGCGGACCTGGGGAGACTTCCTGGATGGCGGAGTCTTGAACTGGGTCTAGGGAAATGCGCTGGAACCAGTGAGGCAAAGAAGGGGAGGCTGGTCGGACAGAGCGGAGAGCTCGGGCCAAGGCTTGGGGGTGAGGTGGGGCGGAAAGGGCTGGGCGTGGGGGGCGGAGGCAGATGCACGGCCGCGGGCGGGGCCTTCGGGGCGCTGGGGGTCTGTCTGCGGTGTTTGTAATTCATTCTGCCGTCTCGGCGAGGCAGTGACGGGCTGGAGAACGGCATGATCAGATGAACATCTTAGGAGAAAATCTCCCTGGGCAGCGGGGAGGAGGCAGGTTGGAGGGGGAAGATCAGGGTCCGACCAACAGGGCTAGGCACACGACGGAGCGGTGGTAGGGGCGGTTGGGGGGGTGGGGGTGGGCCCTGAAGGAGGGCAGGCGGTGGGCGGGAGGAGGAGGATTCGGGGGAGGCCGATTGGGGGGCGTGGTTACTTAGCCGTGTAGAGGCAGCGTAGATGCGATGGTTCCAGAGGCCAGCCCAAGGCCCTCACCAAGAATCCCTGGAACTCAGCTTCCTCTTGGCTGCCAGATTGTCCCCGCCTGGACCCTGGGGCAGGGCGGACCCAGCCCCGGACTACCTCACAGCTTTCTCTGACCTGCTGGGCCAAGAGCCTGCTCACTGCTTGGGAACGTCTTAGTTTCTGCAGATGACTTGCAAAAGGGTCGGGCTTTTGGAGTGGGTACCGCAGGGTGCTAGCTGCCGGGAACCCCACCCCCACCCCCACGAGCTGCGGCTGCAGGTCCAGCTCCACTTAGGGCAGGTGCTCTCCTCCAGTGGAGTCCACGTTTGTGTGGCTGCCAAGCCAATATTACAGCGTCTACCCTTGTTCAGGACGCTCTCCCACTAGTAGAAATTTTGGCCACAGGCAACGCCTGTGTGATGTTACAGATGAGCGTCTCCCATGGGTACTTGTAGGGGACTGCCTGTCTTCTTCCCAGGACTCCTTGTAGGCAAGACGCTGCTTGATTCTACTTTGTGTGTCCCCAGTGTCCACGGCTGGCTGGCTCAGTGCTTGCCCAACGCTGGCTGGATGTTTCTCCCACGTCCCAGAACAGACCCACGATATGGGTGACACAGGATCCCAGACTGGAGAGAGGCCAGGGAGCATCCTGTGGTGTATAGAAGTGTCCAGAAGGCACATGTGAGAACCAGAGCTTTCTACGTCTGGAGAAATTGGAGTCCAGCCGGGGCGGGAGTGACCTGCTGGTGCAAAAAGATTTTGAGAAAGAAGAACAAAGGAAGTCAATTCTTTCCTGCACGGCCAGGACCATGGATTGAGATCTGTCCCCACTACCTTGGAATGCACATATTTTCAGCCATTTTTTTTATTTAAGGAAGCATTGTTGTGTATTGAATCGGACATTGTCAGCTGTTTACTTGAAATGAACAAAAACTATTATTATGTTCTGTGTTCTCCTCTGTAAAATATAAAATGTGAGAAACATGATTTCATTGCAAGAGTGATGCTGGCCACCTGCACTCTGTGAATGTGCATCACTGTCTGTCCTGCCACACCCCTACACCCCAAGGTCCACCAGTTAGAACTCAGCAGTGTCCTCAGTGCTCCCACCAGCTCCCTGGGTTGGGGAACTGGGCTGGGGTGGCAGAAGCTGGTTTTAGAAGCAATACAAGTCAGCAGGAGATAAGTGAATCACTCAAGGTCAATGGCATAACCGTAAGCCGCAGCATACTTCAGGTAGCGAATGTCAGTAAGGTGGGGAGGGTATAGCTCAGTGGTAGAGCACATGCTTGTCATGCATGTGGTCCTGGGTTCAATCCCCACCACCTCCATCAAATAAATAAATAAATAAATAAATAAATAAATAAATAAATAAATACTTACCCCCTGCCCCCCTCAAAAAGAGAGGAGGTGACAAGGGTGGGGCATATGTGGAAAGACAAGGAGGCAGGTGACTTTGAACGAATGCAGCCTATTCACTGATAAGACCTCACCTCTGGTAGATCTCCATCCTCTGGTGCTGAGCGCCCCCTGAACTTGGGTGGATCATGCCCAGCGCCACACGCAGGGGTAACACCCAGCATCCATTGGCTGAGCACCTGATCTGTGCCCAGTCACGTGGAGGGGATCAGGGGTCAGAGCTAACCAGACCCAGTCCCTGCTCCTCAGGAGCCTCAGTCGGAGGCTGTAGTTCTCAAACTGGGTATCATGTCCACTTAAAGGCAACCACAGTTCCATGCAAGGGGTGGTCACTTCTCAACTTGGAGTCTGAGCAAGAAATGATTCTTCCTCCCCAGAGGAACATAACCTCTGCCAGCTCTGGTCATCACCAAGGCCAGGAGGAGCACAGTGAATGCTAGCAGGAAGAGTGAAGAATTGACTCCCAGAGTGCCTTCCTCCCACTATTACAGAATGACTTTTTGTTGGGGATGCTAGGTGTGTGAGAAAGGCAAGCACAGGACTCTGGGGAATACAGAGGCGGGTCACTGAGCTTTGCCTGAGTTTGATGGGTGGAAGAAGGCTCTCTGGAGGATATGATGTGTGTGCTGGGTCTGAAGGATGAGGAGGGGTCGCCAGGCAGCCTGATGAGGAATGAGGGCAGGAGAATTGGGTATGTGTGCGTATGTCCTCAGGAAGGATACAGTCAAAGCCCCAGTGCGTATTGGGCACTGAAGGGATGAGCCGGGCTCCTTCCACCCAGGTGTAGCCACAGGACTCTCTGGAGGTGAAACACGCAGATGGGCCCAAAGCAGAGGTAGGAGAAAAAGGGAAAGAAAAAGAAAAATTTGTCATGAGCTAAGGAGGAATCCGAATCAGGGGAAGATGTGGCTCTCGGCAGAATTCTGGTTGCTTCACATCTTCACCAACATCTGGTGTTGTCAGTTTTTTCATTTTAGCTATTTTGGGGAGTGGGTAGTGTCCGCTCATTGTGGTATTAATTTGCATTTTCCTAAAGACTGATGAATTTTAGCATCTTCTCAGGTGGCTTATTGCCTCTTTCTTTGGTGAAGGTTTTTTCCCCAGATCATTTGCCTGTGTTTTGTTTTGTTTCCCCTATTTTTCTTTTCCTTTTTTTTTTCAATGGATTGTTTGCCTTCTCCAGGAGTAGTTTTTATCCGAGGGGATCACTTTCTCATTGTCCTAATGGTATCTTTAGAAGAGCAGACTTTCTAAATTTTGAAGAAGTCCCATGTATCAATTTTTAACTGTGGATTAATATTCAAATTCTAGATAGACCGAAATTTAGAAATTAACTTATTTCACCAACTCATGCTTGGACATTTAGGCTGTTTCCAACTTTTCACTGTTTCTCTTGTAAGGAATGTCATTGTAATTGTACTTTTAACTGTTTTAAGGCTAGTCTCAGACGCATCTTAGGAGGCCAGCGTTCGTAAGGCTTTTGTTACATGCCCTGAAAATGCTTTCCTGAAGGGTGCCTCGTATACTGTAAATGAAGCCCAGCTTCAAGGGACTGGCCAGTTCTCTCAGTATTCCTTCTGATGGCTGGCTAGTTTGTTTATAGATAAATGAAACTTTAGAAATGCTTAAAAACGTACATGGGCAATCTTGTTGGGACATTTTGTTTTGTAAACCATTTTTTTTTCCCAAGATAAGACCAAGACAATGATCATAAATCTCCAGTGAGCGTTTCCAAAGGCTGGACTCTTGCTTCTAGAGGAACTCAGGCATGATTTATTGAAGGAGAGTGCAGGGCGAAGGGCTGTTTGCTTTTCTGCACCCCTACTGACCCGTCTGTCAAGCTGGCAGAGGTCAGCCTCCTGTGCCTCAGCAGCAAAGAGGACCACAAACCAGATTAACTAAGAGACACTGCCCCTGATCTTCAGGGCAGGATGGCAGAATAGTTAACTGCCATTTGCCAAGGTCACTAAGCGCTGGGTTGGAAGCCAGGAGGTGAAGCCTAGGGACAGATCTCCATTCAGAAGATCCTTGGGGGGTGGTGCCCTCCCATATATGCAAATATCCCCTGCAAGATGACGGGACAGGCCTGGGAGAATGGACAGGCATTGGTCCTGAGGACCAGCCTGACCATAGGCTGTGAACTGTGTGTCCTTAGCTTCCTTTGCACTGTATTCTGCACTCCTATCCACTGGCTCTGTATTCAGAAGTCATGATTTGCCCAGGTTAGTCCTGGTTTAGGCCTAAGATCCCAGTGTAATTATTTTTCCCCCTTTCATGCAAAACTATCCAAGTTTCGGCATTTTATATTAATTCAGATGAACCAGGTAGAGATGCTCAAGAGAAACTCTAACTTAAAAGCACTTGTAGCATTAGGGATTCACCAGGGTTGCCTCTTAGAAGGTCAGGTTTTGGGTAGCTGTGTATTAGTCATGACAGTTGTGAGTGACCTCAGATTGGCTTTAGAAAGAAAAAAAAATGTGTTGGCTTGTTTAGCTGGATAGTGGGAGGTGGGGAGTGAGCAGGATTCTGGCATGACTGGAACCAGGCTCTACAGTAATACTGTTATGTCTGTCTCTCTGTCTCTGTTTCTCTCTCTGTCCCCGTCTCCCAATTCTCAACACTAGTCATCTTCATTTTCTAGGCAGGATCCTAGACATATCCCCTTCTGGTTCTGCTACAGATTCTTCAGCGTCCTCCCTGTCTGTGTAAGAAGTGAAGCCTGCTGTTCCAGGAGGAAGGTTTGGAGCTAGTCTGTTCCCCACACTGGAGATGGCCAGGTGCTAAATGATCCGAGCCCAGGACCCATCGGCTGCATGCCTTTGGGTCGACCTGTCTTCTCCAAGTTTCTCCAAATCTTCATCTACAAGAGAATGGCAAGGGGTTCTCCTGCTATCGAACACAGGATTACTCTGACAGTTGAAAGAGAATAAAACAAAAAGTCTTACTTTGTAAAGGACAGGATGAGGTTGATAAGAGCCATGGTGCCAGCTCTGAGCCTCTTACTCAGTTCTTGAAGGATTGAAGGAAAGCTGGCGCAAAGCTCTTTTGTCTCCCTTTGCTCGTCTGACTTTTTCATGGTTTAAAAAAAAATCATTTCCTCAGATCTCATGGCTCTGACACGCAGGCCATCGGGCGCGGCACACGCTCTATCACACTGTGGTTTTCCAACCAGAGTCTCAGGGAACAGTTTCCTCCTTTCAGTCTGTATTTTGAATAGCATTTCTTTCTGATTACAAGAAGAGTGCATGAATGAAGTTTGGAAAATAAAAAAGAAGAGGGAAAAAACCCAAACCAAACCTAAGCCGAACTGCTTCACTCAGCGAGACCGACCACATTTGGATATCATTTGGCGTTCTCCTGTTGTACAATTTATTTTTATTTATTTAAAAAAAATGAACTATAGGCTTTTTTTTTTGAAGGGGAGGTAATTAGGGTTTTATTTATTTACTTACTTAATTATTTTTATTGAAGTATAGTCAATTACAATGTGTCAATTTCTGGTGTGCAGCACAATGTCCCCGTCGTGCATATATATACATATATCTGTTTTCATATTCTTTTTTATTAAAGGTTATTCCAAGATATTGAATATAGCTCCCTGTGCTATACAGAAGAAATTTTTTTTTTATCTTTTTCAGTATATAGTGGTTAACATTTGCAACTCTCAAACTCCCAAATTTATCCCTTCCTACCCCCTTTCCCCCTGGAAAGAGGGAGTTATTTATTTACTTTTAATGGAGGTACTGGGGATTGAACCCAGGACCTTGCGCATGCTAAGCATGTGCTCTACCACTGAGCTGTGCCCTCCCCACCCCCGCTGTATAATTGAATATCCTGCATTATTTCATTAACGCCCATTACAGCAGTTCCTCATCCCAGACACATCAGGAGTGTTGTTTTGGTAAACATCTTATGTTCAGCTAGACAGGAGTTTGATCACTGTTGGTAACAGGCCTTGGGTATAGGCCAGGGGTTGGGCTGGATGGGCAGCCAGGTTGCTGTCAAGAGCGGGAGGGATGCAGAAGCTGGGGGGCCTGGGTCCTAAAAGTGCAGAAGGAAAGACACACCAATAACACGTCGGATATTGTCTGCTCATCTGATGTCTGCTCATGGATTCCTGCCTCGGTATTTTCACAGGTACCAGGCTCCCCTCCTTGCCCTGTCAGTGCCTCCATCAGGTTGTCAACGTCACTCCCTCAAAGGGCCTCCCACCTCTCCCAGCCCCACCCAGCCCTCCACACAGTGAACTCCAGAGGAAGGGGCTTCATCGCCCCACCGCTGGCAGAGCTGAGCCCAGGACGGTTACCTAGTGAGTGCTCAGAAACGTCTGGAGACTGAGGGAGTGCACAGACACGAACAGTAACAGCAACAAAAATAGCCAACACTCATGCTGTCAGTCTCGTACTATTATTATGTGATAAACATCTGTGTGACTAACACTTTGCTAAAATTGTGAGTTGTTTCCTGTACTTGGGATTGGAGAGTTGCAGAATATAGATATTTTGATGGTTCTTAATACACACTACAAGATTGCTTTCCAGAAATTCTGTATCTGTAGTACGTGAGAGTATCCGTCTCTCTGATTTTAAGTAACATAATTGAAAAGACGATTTGCTGACTTGGTGAAAGTCAGGGTAAGAATGGTCTCTCATTGATTTAACAAACACTTTTTCTTTTTCTTTTTCTTTTTTTTCCCTGCTGAAACAGAACTCTTAATATCCATGTCCTGATCATTTAAATCCCCAATTTTGTCAATTGTCCTTTTGTGCCATTTGCTCATTTATTTGTTGGAATATTAGCTTTTCTTATGAATTGTGAGGGTTCTATTTTATTTTCAAAAATGTTTCCCACTTTCTTCTACCTGTTAATTTTTAATGTCAACTTTCTTTTCAAAGTGGCAATAACTTAATTTTTTTCCTGAAAAGTTTATGTTTTTCCATCATAAAAACAACGGACTATCTCAGTAAAAAGTCAGATACTATAAAAAACTATAAAGAAGAAAGTAAAAATCTCCTACATTCCTACCGTTTAGACTTATAATAACCTTTTGGAGCACTTCCTTCCAAATTTTCATCCTATGTGTTAATGGTATTTTTTGAGGTTTAAAAAATTTTTATTTTTCCATACCCTCAAACTAGCACTTTTTATTTCAATACATTTTCCAATGGTTTTGTGCTTAGAAAAGTCTCCCCATTCCAGAGATCAGATAAAGAATTGCCTTCTTTAAAGAGATGTGTGTGTATTTTTTAGTTGTGAAAGTAACACAGCATATTACAGAATATTTAGAAATCAAAAGGAAAAAAATAAGTCATAATGCCTTGACCTATTTCCTTGTGCCTGGTTCTTTTGGTCTTTGATCACGAGCATTTATATTTATTTTTGTGTGGTTGAAAAGTTAGTGCATGCACAATTTCCTGTCTTCTTTTCAGTCATAATTATACCTAAGTATTATTTTCATCATCACTGGCAAGTGATATTTTGAAACACCGAAGTCCAGCCAAGCAGAATCTCCCCGTTCCCTGGGGGCTGACGGTAATACGATTTGATTTCTGCTTATTTCCTCCTTTTCTCCGAGGACTGCTGGAAGAAATTGCCCCTCGAAGATGGTTAGAATAAAGTGCCAAACATAAAATTAGGAGAGGGACCATGAGGTGAAAGCATGATGAGCTTTCAGGCGAAAGCTGTCTTAGAAACCCAGGCTGCATGGTTTAGGTTTTGCTTTTGTAACTCAGGAATCGGGCCCAAATTTATCGTAATAATTTTGACAGAGTGCTTTTCCTGGGAGGCATTTTGGGGTATCAGCTGTGGGCTTCAGTACAGGAGAGCCTGGGTCTGAATTTCTGCTTATCCCTTGTGATTTTCAGCAGCTGTAGAGCCTCGGTCTGTCTTCCTCCGAAACAGGAATAATGCTAGGCTAAGAAGACTGAGGTGCTGAGCGGCCTTGTAATAAACCAGGTGGAGTAGCCAGAGAGATTGGGGAGGAGACTTCCCCGGGGAACCCAGGCTGAACCTTTTATTCCTGGGCCTCAGTTTCTCCATGTGTATGGGGGTCTTGGTGTAAGAGCCTCTCTGCTCCTCCCAGGGACTTCTGCCCTCACTCCTCCGGGGCGCTGGACACGTCCGGGCCCCCTCAGCACGGCCTCCAGGGCTCCCCTCTCCAGCCAACTTAGCCCACATCCCTGAGGAAACTTCCAGGGACATACCCTGTCCTCTGGGGCAGTGCTATGGCATCCTTGGGGAGGGGTGTGGGTGGTCTGAGTAGACCCAGTGGACATTTATTAGTTTCAAACCAGTGTCATTGGTCTGTTGGCAAAGTTGTCACTGGTCGGTTAGCAATAACCTTATCTACTCTTTGAATAATGACCATTGATCATTTTTCTTCCAGCCCGGAATAGGAGACAACCCCAGGGATGGTGGCTGAGAGCCTGGGATGGAGAGTCAGAGATCTGGTTCCAGGCTTCTCGGTGCCATTATTTGTAACATGGAATAATAATAGCACCAATCGAATAGGGCTGCTTTGGAGACTGACTTTGAGATAATGCCTGTCGAAGAGGCACTGAGTGTACTGTTAGGCTGTTATTATAATAATAATAGTTATTCGCAAATTAGAAAACCAAGAGCCTGGTTGGTCTGGAACTAGGCACGGGGGACAGCTGACCGGAGGCGCCCGAGACCCCACGTCGAGAAGGGTGAGCCTACAGGCCAGGAGGAGGACGTGGGTCGACAGCGGGGCCAGAGGTAAGCCCCGGGGAAGGAGAGGGGGCTCCGGCGGCGCGCTCCCAGCCCGGGCGCTCCGATTTCGGGTTGCGCACCAATCGCTACACTTGATCTTTGGTTTTTGAAAGCACCCTTCTCCTCCATCTAGCCTCCTTTCCTGGGCTGCAGGAGGCGACTGCTTGGGAGGGAGGCGGGTCCGCGGCAGCGCCGGTCCCAGGACTGTCGTTGTAGTCCCCGCCCCGGGGCGGTGTCATCGGAGCCACACTGGAGTCCCGCTCGCCGGCGCAGCCTCGGCCACAGTGGGCGCCGCTCCCTCTTGGCCGGCCGAGCGGTTCCAAAGCCCGGAGTGGCCCTTTAAAAGGCAGTGTCTTGTCCGGAGGGGCGGGCGGGGGGCGCTGACCGCTGCTTGCTCGAGGCCCGGCCCCTCCTCCCTCTCCCCGCGTCCGTCCGTCCCTCCCTCGGTCCCCGCGTAGCTCGCTCGCTCGCTCGCCGGGCGCACGCTCCGCCTCCGTCAGTCGGCGCGGCTGTCTAGTGCGCGGCGTGGAGCCGGAGCCGGGGCCGGACGCGCGGCCGGGGCCGGGGCCGGGGGCTGGGAGATCGGCGCCCGCCACCGGGCGAGCCTGAGCCGCGATGGCCGAGATGGGCAGCAAGGGGGTGACGGCTGGGAAGATCGCCAGCAACGTGCAGAAGAAGCTCACTCGCGCGCAGGAAAAGGTGAGCGAGCCTGAGCCCCGGCCGCCGCGCGATCGGGACACCTGTCCTCGACCCCCGCACCAGGGGCTGGGCCTCACCCGGGGTCTGGCGCTGTCACCTGCGATCGACCGCTGCCAAGGGCCCTCGGGGGTCCGCAGGCTGCGCCCCCCCCCGGCACGCTGGGTGCCCTGTCCGTCCGCGTCCTCTGTCTCCTCACCTCCGGCGGGGGCAGGAGAGGGCGCAGCTGTCCCCTTGTCCCCCCTGCTCCCCCCGCCGCCGCTCTGCATCTTCGCCGCACGTCTGCAGCTGAGAGACGGCCCACGCTATTCTCGGGGCGCGGGGTCCAGGCTAACCTCGCCCTGGAGGCTGAGGCCCGGAGGCTGGGAGGCGAGGTGGCGCCCCGAGCCCTCTGGGACCACGCGGGCCGGGCAGGAGCTGGGGGGAGGGGGCCTGTCCCTGGTTCCCCGGGTCGCTCAGTTCCGGGAATCCCGAGGTTGCCCCTCCGCCCGCGGGGCCCGCGCGCTCGCTCCAGGCCTCTGGGCGCCGCCTCCAGCGCCCGCCGTTCCCTCTTCTCCACCCGCCTCTCCACCTTTTTTCCCCGCGGGCCGAAGGAGGGGTCAGGTTTCCTTGCCCGAGAGGTGCCTGCGGCCTGGAAGCTTCGGCCTGGCTCCCGGGGAGCAGAGGGCTGCGCGCCCTCCGGAGGTGCCCTCACCCAAGCAGGGGCTTCGCGTTTCCGGCGGCCGGGGAGAGGGTGGCGGCTCTGGTTTCGGGAGCCCGCGGCCGCGGGGATGGCGGGCACCGCAGGAAACCCGACCCCTGGGCTCGGAGAGCGGCTGGCCCTGGGCCGGGGGCATAGAGCCGGGGCTTCCCGGGGCACCCTGACAGTGCAGGAAATGCAGGATGGGGCGGGGGGCGGGGGTCCGCGCTCGCTCGGCTTTCTGTCCCTAGCTGCCTCTGGCTTATTGAGTTGGATCACGCCAGCTGCTGACGCCACTTCCCCTGCCGACGCCGACTCTGAAATCTGAGATTGCAGAATCTGCGCTCCAGCCAAGGTGGCCCCCCTGGTGCCCCCCTGACTGGGTCTGTCCCCTCTCCCGCCCGACACACGGCCCACGGCCCGTTGGGAATCCGGAGACTGGCTGGCCTTCCCCCGCCAGGCTTGTGGCTGTTTATAAACAATGACTTTTGCAGCTGAGACCTGCGGGCTCCCTGAGGATGCAGCCACGTGATGGTGGGGGTGGGGGTGGCCTGGGCGGCGAGAGCTTCCCCTGCTGCTCATCCTTGTGGTCCCGGGCTAAGGAGGTGGGCGGGTGTGCGTGGAGGGAAGGGCCGTCAGCCAAACTCCAGATCTGGCCTGCCCCAGCTGTCCTCCTCCCCTCCCCGGGGCTGGCCGAGGGATTAGAGCCCCACAGATAGCTGGCTGGGGCCTGGGAAGATTCAGTCGCCCAGGTTGGGAGGGGGGACATGCTGCTGCCCTTGTGGCAACCCCCCCCCCGCCCGCGCCCCCCGCCACCTCCCGTGACTGGTAATCCATTTAGGTTCCCTGGGCCTAAGCCTGCTTCCTGCCCCTAAGGGGCTGAGGAAGATGAATGGGAACAGCGGAAACAATTTCCCTGCCCCCACTCCACTGATGTCCAGGTTCTCCCTGGCTTCCCTTTGCTCTTGCTGTGTCCCCTTTGTCCTATTTGCCTTGTTCCTGCAATGGCACCTTCCAGTAACTGCAGGGGCAGTAGGCAGCCATGGGCTGTATCCCCTCTGCGCACGTGTCGATGTGTCATCACTGACCCCACTAAGCTGTCACCCTTCCTTCTTTGGCCCCTGCTCTGTGGCCATGGGCAGTTGGCTGACAGCTGGTCAACTATGGATGCTGGCCTTGGCCAAGGGCTGGCCCTGCCGGAGCCTGGACCTCTGGGGAGCTGGTGTTGCTGAGCACTGCTGCTGTTCCCTGCCCCACGGGCAGGTGCTGGTTGGGAGACCCTCCCCCATCACAATCAGAGCAGCGCCACGGGGTATCCTGGCTGAGTCAGGGAAAGTAGCCTCCTTTGTTGGCCTGACTGCAGTCCCCTTTCCAGGAAGTTTGACTCCTCTACACACACCAGTCTTTTCCCTGTGCCCTCCTGAGGCTCAGAGTCTGTGTGGCAGCCTGGGTACCCCTGACCTGGCTGCCTCAGTGTCTTCTGCGGCATTCAGGACCACATCTAACTCGCATGGTCCGTGGCCTCAGAGGCACTCTGCCCCCACCTCACCTTGGTCACATCTGTGAGTGATGGGGAAATTACAGTTGGCCCATTGGTATAGTAGGGCCTTTCCTGACCAGGGACAGGAGGAGCTTTGGTGGAGGTCCTAGGTCTAACCAGGTAGAAAGAAGGGTCCGATCTCTCTCTTCTGTTCCTCTCCCTCAATTTCCCCGCATCTCTTTTCAGCCCCAATATCTGCCTAGGCTTAGACGGACAGCATACTGGAGAAGGGTTGCCCTCTGGTGCCTACCTGTGGAGCCAGCCCTCCCGTCCCCCTGCTCAGTGTGAATCTCACCATGGGCCCTGGCTTGGTGTAGCCCGTCCATCTGCCGTCCTCCACCCCTGGTCTGGTGCTGCCTGTGGTGGGCAGATCCGGGTGTGTGCCCAGCGTTTATCTGGCCCCAGCAGGTGCAGAGTGACTGTTTAGGGACAAACGAGGGTCTTTGGGGGCTTGGCTGGGGAGACCTGATGCAGGCCCTTGTGTGGGCTGACTTGTGCTGTGTGCTGCCCTGCCTTCCCTGGTTCAGCAGATCCTGCCTGGACCGGTGTTGGGTTCCTGGTCCTGAGCAGAGCTCAGGGTGCCTTGGGGAACAGGGTGCACACAGCTCTGGCTGGCATGGGGATTATCGTTGTCAGGTCTTGTGGCCTCTGGCCCTAGTGTGAGGGGGCATGAGACCATCTGGGAGGGGTCCCCAGGGGCTGCCAGCCTGGCTCCATCACTGCTAGCCTCCCAGTCCCCGGCTGCCCCCAGGGCCCTCCGGTGCAGACCGCGTGCCTGGAGTTCGGACCCAGGCCCCATGAGGTCATCTTCCCATTGCATTTGGCTGATCGGACCCTCTATAAATGACTCTGTCCATTTTTGGGCCTCAGTAGGTGGCTGGGCAGAGCTGAGTTGGGGGTGGAGCCTGGGTCAAATGACAGAGGATTAGGGATTGGCGGGCTGGGTCTTTTGGGGGATGGGACTGCTGGGGAGAAGGGACAGCTGGGGTGAGGGTAGAATCTGGCCTGCTTGCCCCTGAGGTCCACTGCCCAGAAGTGCTCGAGGAGCAGGCAGGAGGGAGGCCGGCCTGGGCTGGTGGAGCCAGACCAATGAAAGGCACAGGGAGGAAGTCTCTCTGCCCCTGGTCTGCCCCCCACCACATCCTTGAGCCCTCAGGGGATGGGGAGGCGGGGCTTGGAGGGGCTGGGCCCCGGGGGGCTGTTAGTGGGCAGCCTAGCCCTGGCATGTCGGGGCAGATGCTTACTGGAGAAAAGGTGCAGTGGCAGTCATTTTATAGGACCCTGACATATGGCCACCATGGTGCCATGCTCATTTGCATGATTAAGGTTCTCACGCTGTAGCCACAGTGGTCTCCTTGGGAGGAGCCAGGCCTTTACCACCAGACTTTGTGCTTACAGCAGCCTTCAGAGTAGCCATGCCACACTGAAGGCAGGTGCCCTGGGAGCAGGGAGCCCACCTGGGCCTGCTAGAGGGCCTCTGAGGCCCCGGGCCCCAGCCAGCGGGACTGTCCTCCACCCAGATCCCACGTTGCCCTCCCCTTCATGGTGTCCACCTCTCTTCCCTGGGTGTCCTCTCTCTCATCTGCCCCCATGTTGTCTTTGCCCCAGTCTCTCTGTACCTCCCTGCCCTGGGTCCCTTTCCTCTGATCTTGCACCAGGTTTTCTGCCCTTCTCCCTGGACCTAAGTTATTTACAGAGATGGTGCCTCTTGCCAGTGCTGGAGGAAGGCTCCCCAGCCAGGCGTCCTTCCTGGGTAGGGTGTTCATGGAGGCTTGGTGGACATTTGGCTGAGGACTGTGGGCATGGGGGTTGGAAGCATGGCCTCCAGGGTGGGCTGGGGCCCAGGCGTGAACTGAGCTCCTGTTTTGGGCTCATGGCAGGGCCTCAGGCAGGCTCAGGCTGTTTTGCTCAGGGGCCTGCCGAGGACGGTCAGCTCCTGGGGCTGCCTGGAGCCTGGAAAAGGTGTTCCCTGAGGGACAGAACTGGGCCAGGGTGTGTGCTGGAGAGTGGAGGTGGGCTGGCTGGTCACCAAGAGAAGGGTAGGGTGTGTCAGGAGTGGTGAGGCTGGTAGACTTGGGCCGGATTTGATAAAGTCTTGAGTGATCTCTGTATCCCGTGTGCTCTTGGAGACGCTGAGGCTTGAAATCTTCACCTCCCTCCTTCTCAGATGATCCTGCCAGGGCCCCCTCCTCACCTTCACCCCCGGCATCCTCCCAGGCCCTTGCCCCTGGACTAGGAGATCTCTGCCCAGCTTGCCGCTCACAAGGCATGTGGATTGGACAGGCATGTGAGGAGAATGCTCTGTCTCTCCCTCCTGCTGGAGGCCCGGCCTCACATAGTTCTTTTTCCATGAAGTTCTAGAATCCCTGGGTCCTACCCTCGGCTGCAGGGGGGTGTCAGAGACAGAGCAGGCGTGTGGGCTCGTGGGCAGGTGGGTGGACAGGTGGTCCCCGGCTCCCCTGACCAGCGGGGACCCTGGGCAGGTTGCAGGACCAGCCTGAGCCTAGTTTCTTCATGTATAAAATGTGGATAATAATGGTTCCTCTTCGCTGGCTCGTGGAGACTAGAGCCTTGGACAAGGGCCCATCACAAAGCAAGTGTGATGACCTGCAGGCCTCCCTCCCCCACAGCCCCTTCTCTGGGCCTCTGTCCCTGTGAGTGTCCATTACAGGCCTCTATAGACAGCTAATCCCAGCTGAGCCCTGGACTGATGAGGGTTTATAATGTCCCAGCCCAGAGTGGTGTGTGTGCGTGTGTGTGTGCGCATGCGCGTGCCTGTGTCTGTGTCTGTGCCTGTGCAGAGGGTCCGGGGAGGGAATCGGGCGGTTCCGGGGTGGGGATCTGGACTCACCTGCACAGAAATCCGGCAACCCTGGCTTAGTTTCCCTCTTCCTGGGCTTCGCTCTGGCCATCAGTAAAGTGACTGCAGGGTTTACTTATTCCTCATTTATTCACAAAACAAATATTGAGCACCCACTCTGTGCTGGGCACTGTTGTAGGGACGGGGGATACAGGGCTGAACAGAATCAAGCCCCCATCCACCTGGAGCTGACGTTCTGGCTCGGGGAGACTGTAAAGAAATGAAAAGTACTGCGGCAGGTAGCTCCCTGAGAGCAGGGAAGCTCTTCCTCCATAGAGTTTGGTTGCTCAGCTCAGCCTTTAAAAGTGCAGATCATCCTTCTTCTTTTTTTTAAATAATCATAGTTTTTTAAAGAATTTATTTAAAAAAAATTTTGAGGGGGAGGTAATTAGTTTTTTATTTATTTAATGGAGGTGCTGGGGGTTGAACCCAGGACTCATGCATGCTAAGCATGTGCTCCACCACAGATCATCATTTTAAGTGAAGTAAGCCAGAAAGAGAAAAATACTGTATGATATTGCTTATAAGTGAAATCTAAAAAAAAAAGACACAAATGAACTTATTTACGAAACAGAGACAGACTCACAGACATAGAAAACAAACTTATGGTTATCTAGGGGGAAGAAAGGTGGGAAGGGATAAATTGGGGGTTCAAAAGTTGCAGATACTAAGTAGTATATACAAAATAGATAAATAACAAGTTTCTACTGTGTAGCACAGGGAACTATATTCAGTATCATCTAGTAACCTATAATGAAAAAGAATATGAAAACAAACATATGTATGTATATGCGTAACTGAAACATTATGCTGTACACCAGAAATTGGCACAACATTGTAAACTGACTATACTTCAATAAAAAAGAATGCAAAAACAATTTTTTTTAAAGTGTAAAGAAAAGGACACTTAATGCTGAAACCAGTCAGCAGGGCACCGCCAGTGTGGGCCTGGGCAGCTTGGTGGGCGGGGCTCTCACCCAGGATGTGGGCGGGGAGGTGGGAGGGGCCAATAAAAGAGGAGGAGGAAGGCTGCAAAGGTGACGGAGACCGGGGAGGACCACCTGTAAGGTTTTCACATCCAGCAGCACCTCAGGGTGGTAGAAGCCACCAGTCTCTAGGCAGCTGGGGTTGACTCCCTCCCCCCCGTCACTACCCTTGCGCAGGTCACGTTGACCCCTTTGAGCCTCAGTTTCCTCAACTGAAGTAGGTGGTGGGTGCCCCAGAGGATGCTGTGAGGATTAAATGGACACGAGCCAAGGGCAGGGCGGGTGGTTCTTGCGCCGGGGTTGGGGCCCGCATCGGGGGAACTGGGGGGCTCCTGGGGCCTCCCTGAAGAGGCTGCTGCCTCCCCAAGAGGCCACGTGGTTCTGGACTGGGCAGTGAAGCTGGCTTAGGGCCAAGGGCTGGCAGGAGTCAAGGCTGGGGAATTCAGAAGAGAAAGGCAGGCTCTTCCTGCCCCAGGGGAAGCCTTTGTCAAATATTAACTTAAAAGTAGCCCGGTTTGTGGCCTACTTGCTGAGTGCCAGGTGCTGTGTAAAAATTATCATCCTCGCTGCAACCAGGTGAGCGTTGGCGTGACTTGTGCATGAGCTGTCCTGGTCAGCTGTCTAGGGTGCCGCTTCTTCCTTGGTGAACAGCTGTCAGGTCTTTGGGGAGGCCTCGACACTAGCAAATGGGTCTTACCAGGGAGAGAAAGCCTGCCTTGAGGGGGTATCATTTGACAGACTTGGGTCCCCACACCCTCTACCCCATTAAATGAGATCTGGGATTGTTTATCTCCTTCCGGACCCCAGCCTGGGGTCTAAGCTTTACTTTGGGGTATGACCTTTCAGTTTTGGGGGTGTTTGGTGGGCTCCAGGGTTAGGGGATAGCCTGGCATTTCATGATGCAAGTCTTGGGACACGAGTTCTGCCTGCAGGTGAGGACAGGTGAGGCAATGTGTGTGTTGTCCCAACTATAAAAGCTGCCTCTGGTTTATTCACTATAATAAAACATGCTTTATTCTGAGATTGTATCTCCATTTGTGTGTATTGTTGCAACAGTGTTTCTTTTATGAAATGATTGTTTCTTCATGTTCTTGGAGAGGAAATAGTTATACCGATGACCACACACACACACACACACACACATACACACACACACGGGGAAGATTTTCCTAGAAGTCTGGGACCCGCAGCTCTGGGGACTCGCCACCTGGAGCCGGGGTGGGGAGGATGCTTTCCCGGGTCCAGGCTTGACACAAGCTCCCTAAAATATCTGCTCCGTGCAGGTGGGTCCTGTCTCCTGTGGTTGCTGTGGCACTCCCAGCTCTGCACACAGTAGGTGCTCAGTGTATATGTGTTTCTTGGATGCCTGGAATCTTCTAGCGGGTGGAGACAGGCCCATGGCCGGCAGAGGCCCGGGAGGCCGCAGGGTTTCAGGGTGTAGGGTGGGAGGGGTAGGGGAGGTGTGGCTGCAGGATTTCCGGCCCCCAGAGAGCACAGGGGCCGGTTTGAGCTCAGGTCTTGGAGTTGGGTGGAGGGTCCCCCAGCACTGGCCATTCCGGGGGACCCAGGCATCACCATTCAGTGCCTTTTCTCTAAGTAAAATGGCTCAGGGCTCCGGTGGGGCTTACTTGAGCTGGGGGCTGCAGTGCTCCGCCCAGAGACCTGAGTTCTCAGGAGTGAGTTGGGGCCCTCCTGGGGGTCCTCGTCCTACCTGGGAAGGCTTTGGGGTGACAGAGGTGCCGGGGGTCGCTGACCTGGGGGTTGTGGAATTTGCTAGACCCAAGAGTCACTTCTGTCCTTAGACTCCTTTCAGCTTGTTCTTTGCCAGGCCTTTGCCTGCTGCCTCCTGGACCTCACCTTTGGCCCCAGCCCTCGACCCAGGTCTCAGTCCCACAGCAGATGGGGTGGGATCAGCGCCACAGTATGGGTGGATGGTGGGGTTGGAGCTGGGGCAGGGGCATGGGCCTTGGGTGCTGGGAACTGTCCATGGTGCCCCCGGGAGTGGGCATTTGTGCCCCCCTCCCCATGCTGTCCCCAAGCCTGGGGTGACTGCCAGGTCCCCAGTGCTGTGTCCGCGCTGTGGAAGGGTGGTGACCACAGATATCTCTGCCTCTGCAGCTCGAGGCCTGCAGTGGGGCAGCGGGGAGCCGGCCCCGCGGGCTGGGAATGAGTGGGCAGCAGCTGCAGCCGCAGCAGGGCTGGGGGAAGGGGCTGGGCCAGGGCTCTCAGGCCTCCCGGGCCCCTGCCAGTCTCCCTATCCTGGAGGCCCCAGGGCACCTGAGAAGGGCATCCCTGCTGGGTCCTTGCTTTAGAAGCCTCAGCTTCTTATGCTGAATTAGCTGGCAGAGGCTGGGATGACCTTATGCCATCCTCTTGCTTGTGGCCTGCCCACCGCGGCCAGGACGCTGAGGCCTGAGGGCACCTAGAGGAGAAGAGCTGGCCCTGCCCTCAAGGAGCTCCCAGCCCCCTGCACAGTGCCTATCCCAGCACCTGGGGTGGGGTTGGGGGGGAGGCAAGGGAAGGGCCCTGGGGCCCTGAGGAGCGTCACCTCTGGCTTGGGCAGTCAGGGAAGACTCCTTGGAGCAGGTGGCATCTCCTCCTGATGGAGTGACCCCTGCCAGTGTTCAGGAAGGCGCAGAGGGGTCTGGAATAGGGCTGCCATCCTGGAGTCGTTGGGGCTGGGGCCACTTCCTGGAAGGGCCAGTGTACCTCCTGTGCCCCCTCCCATTACATGCATACCTGCTTCTCTCTGTCTTTCTTGAAGCCCCAAGGTGACACTGAGGAGGGGATGACGCCGCTAAGCTTGTAGAGCTGGACAGCAGGGAGGGCTCGGTGGATCTGCTCACCCTTGTCCAGGGCACACCTGTGCGCTCTCCCCTTGCAGGCCAGACCACAGGGCCAGGTGGGGGACCTCTAGCTCCTGGATCAGAGCCGGGGAGGGTCCTCAGAGGATGAGGGGGCATGCCAGCCGGTGGGGACCCAGGTTCCAGGCGTAGACGGCCGGGCGAGGCATGGACGACAGTAAGGTGACGTGTGGATGAGGCTTGGGGTGAGCGGCTGGCTGGTGAAGGGTCGGGCTTCCCCCCACCCTGCCCCCACCCAGGCCTGTGCTGGAGGAGCTTGGACGCTGTGGGGCCGGAAGGGGGACCGGGTAATGGAGACTCTCCAGCCCTTTTTCCAACAGCTGCTGCTACTTTCTTTGGACCCTTTGCTCAGCTCGGCCCCTCCCTAGGATGACGGCCAACATGCCTGGGCCCTGGGTGAGCCCAGGCCCGCCATGTGGCACTGAGGACAGACCTGGCACAGGGAGACCAGGGCCGGAGAGACCCCTCGAGGGGACCCCTGCTACCCCTCCTGGCTGACGTGGACCCCTTGTTTCTCTGCTCTGAGAGGGCACCCATCTCTCAGGACAGGTCCTCCAGCCCATCAGTAACCATCTTGGGGCCTAGATGTGGAAGATGAGTGAATGAGAGCAAGGTGGGCAAGGGTCGAGGTGACACTGAACGAGGGAAGGAGGTGGGGGGCGTGTGTGGGAGGAAGACAGACCTGAACAGAGAGGAAAGAAGCCTGGCCCCAGAGACCACCCACCTGCTCTGGGGCCCTGGGCAAGTCATGCCCTCTCTGATTCCCCATTTCTTCTTTTGATAATGGGATGGGGCTTCCACACAGGGCTTGTGGAGTGGGCCCAGGAGGCAGTGAATACGGGAGCGAATACACGGGTTCTGTTCCCTGCAGCATCTTTTTTGGGGAGAGGGTAATTAGGTCTGTCTTGTCTGTCTGTCTGCCTATCTATCTATCTATCTATCTATCTAATGGAGGTATTGGGGATCGAACCCAGGACCTCATGCCTGCTAAGCACATGCTCTACCACTGAGCTATACCTTCCCCCCATCCAGGGAGCATCTTGAGGAGCCCCGGGAATGCACAAGTGCAGACCATTCTGGCTTTTGTGTTGTGAGCTGTTTGTTTTTGCTGATACAGGATTTTTGAAATTAAACTGCATTGAGTGCCTTTTTTTCTCTTTCTTTCCTGTCTAGGCTACAAGCACAATTAGGAAGGATGGTATTGTCTCCCTTAGGAGGGAAGTCAGAGCCCCCCCACCACTACCCATCCCAGCCAGAGCTTGATTGAATGGGTGGGGGGAGGACTGATGGTTCCAGGTTTGAGGGGCCTAATGTGGGGAGGGAGCTGGGGACAGAGATGAGGGGTCTCTCATCATTCATTCATTCATTCATTCAAGGAGTCTGGTGTATAGCAGAAAGAGCCCAGGCTTGAGACACCTGGGGTTGAACCTGGGCTCGGCCACCGAGCCTCAGTGTGCCCATCTAGGGACTGGGAAGCGAGATTCCTCTCTAACTGTGGGCAGGTCACCTCCGGGACTCTTGGAAGTGACGGTGGCAGAGCTGAGTTCTGCTGGGTCCAGCTAGGTCCAAATGATTCTGTAGGGGAGGGCCATGTGAGCATCTCCATTGCGTTTTGTACTTTGCAGAGAATGCTCTCTCCTGCCGTTTCTCATCTGTTCCCCTCAGGGACCTAGGAGGTAGGCAAGACTGGGTAATGGTTCCACTTGGCAGATGAGGGCCCTGAGCTCAGGGAGAAGCTGTGATTTCCTCCCATTCAGTGTCAGACTGGGCCCCAGGTTGGCCTTTCCCAGGGGCTGCCACTCCCATCCCTGAGTCCCTATCCCTGAATCCCAGGAAATGGCAGTTCAGGATGCTTGGGGGAGACTATTGTAGTGCAAACATGACTGCTTAAGTGTTTTCAAATGAAAATTGGTGTGTGTGTGGGCTGCCTTTGTGGGTGAATACTTGGGTGTGTGTGTGTGTGTGTGTGTGTGTGTGTGTGTATGTATTGGGGGACGGGGAGGGTGGGACCCTCGGTTGCCCCAGCAGGCTGGCACAAAGCTGACCCTGCAGAGCCATGTGGCCCAGGGATCCCCGACGACCCCACCGAGGAGGTGGAGGGACCCGACTTCACGCAGGAATCAAGGGACTTCAGAGAGCCAGGGTTGGATTTGAATGGAGCGGACCTGACCCTGCACCTCCCAGGGAGCCCCAGGTAGAGAGACCTGGGTGCTGACACGAAAGCTCCCAACCCGCACGAAGACAGAGTTAGGGAGGGTGGGGTTGCTGGGTGACGGAGGGGAGGGGGGAGGAGAGACTTAGGGAGGGAGTTAACAGCCAGGAATATGAGTTGAGTCTTGATTTAAACCGAGAAACAGAATCCACAGTGGAGTGTGTGTGTTTGTGGAACCTGGGACAGGACGGAAAATACTGTTCTTCTGAAATATAAACTAAGCCAGGCGTTTCCGTGTCTGTGTGACTAGGCAGGTCCTGGGCCCTTCCTGTGGACACTGCCCTGGGTCCGTTGGACCTGGTGGGAGCCCAGTGGTGTGCCCCAGGAGGCTGGCCGAGGTCGTGGGGAGCCCGAGGTCGGCCGCGGGACAGAACCGATTTCTGCGTCCGGGCTGTGAGTCGCCACACCGTCGGGTCACAGTGTCTGCTGCGTGCCTCGACTGACCAGGGGAGGCCACCCCACATCCTGCTCTTCCGAGCAGTGTGGTGAGGAGCGGGGCGAGTGCAGTCAGTGCACGGGAGGCACAGGGCTGAGGCCTTAGGGGGGCTGGGGTCTTCCGCTGGGCCCATGCCCTCTGTGTGGGTCCTGTGGGGCCCTTCTGCCTAAGTCCAGGCCCACCTTGGCCCACCAGCGGTGGACGAGTCCAGGCTCAGCTTGGGATCCAGGTGGCGGGGCCTCAGGGGAGGAAGGAAGGGGAGGGGTTGGCCCAGAGAGGGCCTGGCATGGACCCCTCTACTTCCCACCACTTTCAGCCCTCCCACCCTGGCGCCCTCTCTCTGTAGGCAGCAGGAGTCCCATCCAGCCTTTAGATGCTCCAGAAGTGTCCAGAGCACATGCTGGCTGGGGGCTGACCTCCTGGGGTCTCGGGCTGGGCGTCCATCCCCAAGCATGTCCTGAGCTGTGCCTTTCTGCTCTCCTCCTTTGGCTGTTTCCCATGATTTTGTATTTTTTTGAGGGGAGGAGGTAATTTGGTTTATTAATTTAATTTAATTATTTTTTTAATGGAGGTACTGGGGATCGAACCCTGGACCCCATGCATGCAAGCACATGTTCTACCACTGAGCTACACCCTCCCCCCTCATTTTGTCTTTTTTAAAGGACATTGGTGACTGTCTGGCTGCCCAAACTCTCCTTACCATTGAACTGCATTTGTCCTAGAAAGAGGGCCCTGCGGGAGGAAAGGAACGGGAAGACATGAGACCCTCCGCAGTGAGGGGTGAACTGGTTTTGCTGTGATTTCTGGGGCCCAGCACCCTCTCTTTAGAGTGTGTGTGTGGGTCTCGGCCACTCAGTCCTGTCTGCACTGCCTCCTCTCTTCTTGCTGAGGGATGCAGACCAGATCCTGGGGACCTCCTTAGACGGGGAGACTGGCCCCAGGGCCTACGCTCTGCCCCAGCCCTGGGAAGTCAGGGATGAAGGGGACCTTTCGCACTCGCCTGGTCTTCTCTGCCCCACTTTGATTGTGGAGGCAGGACGCCAGGACCTGGAGGGCAGTGATCTGCCCAGGCCTCTGGAGGCCCCTGCATCTGCTAGGTGGGAGGAACAGTGCCTCCCCCTCTGGCCCCTCCTCACCTACCCTATTTCTGTACCCACTCCCCTCCCACCCTGTCCCAGCACAAGAATAGCGGGGTGCAGAATTAGCAGGTGGGAGCCTGGAAAAGCCCCTCTTGTCCCCTGAGCAGTCGTTGCATCTGCTGGGGGCTGGGGCACCCCCTGCCTCCCCTGTCTGTTGTGTTCTCGGTCCCTCTTGTTTCCCTCGTCCCGTCTCCATCCTTGATCTGATTACCTTCCCTTCTGGTCCCACCCCAGCCCTCCTCCAGCCTCCACTTGAGTGGAAAGCAGTGGAACTAGTCCTGGGCTGGGGGCAGGACCACCCGGTTCTGCTCTGGGTGCCTGAACCAGTGAGCCCCCGCAGCCCCGACCCTGCCCCACCTTGATTCTCCATCTGCAAAGTGGGGGTCCTCACAGGTACTGGAAACTCGGAATCTGTCCAGGGCTGAGATGGGACAGCTCCCCTGCAGCCGAGGGCCTGGGACTGGCCACAGGGCTAGGGGGCGGCCCTCCCCACCGCTGTCTCATGTGTCTGCTCTGGTTGGCAGGATTGGGTGGAGCTATTTAAAGCTGACTCTGGGCATCGACTCCTTTGAATGACAAAAATAACGATAACCCAAGTAATAGCAATAATGCGTTTGGAAAAAATACCACGGGTCTTATGTCCTTCAGGTGCTGTTTAACAGTTTCAGATTCACAGATGTGGGTGTGGAGGATTCTGAGTGGTGAAATGAAGGAATAGCCTGGTTGCATGTTTAGGTCGAGCTTCGCAGGCAGGAACAGACACACAAAGGGCTGAGGGCATTCTGAGGGACAACTGAGTCCCTGTGCCTGGAGTGGGGGTAGTCAGGGAAGGCTGCCTGGAGGAGGTGATATGAAGGACCAGCATGGCCTGGCGTCAGTAGGGAAGCGGGCTTCCTGATGAAGACTGTGGGGTTGTTGGTGGTCCAGCTGGGGTCAGACCTTTGCTTGGCCCCAGGGGGTGAGTGGGATCGGAACTTCACCTCCCCTGCTTGGGCTCTGCTCTGCTGAGCTGTGGGCTGAGCTCAGGCTTGCGGCCCCACCACATGGGCTGTTCCCCCACTGAGCCCAGGAGACAGCTGATGAGGGGCTGGTGGGAGGTGGCTGGGCTGGAGGGGCAGATTCCACCCCTCTGTTGGTGGCCGGCGTCCTGGAGCCTGGGGCTGAGAATAGCACCCACACTTGCATGGAGGGGACAGGTGGGTGGGCTGTGGCTCTGGGGGTGGCGGTGCTGACATTTCTGAACAGGTGGCGAGGAGGGCTGGGCCAAGGGTGGGGCCGTGCCTGTCCTCCACAGGCCCCACCCAGCAACTCTAGTGGCCAGCAGCGGGTGGCCTTGCGTCCCTCCCATCCCAAGTGCCCTGGCCGGGAGCCCTCCTTGACCGCGCTGAGGAGTGGGCTGCGTCCCGGGCTCCGTGCTGGGATGTCGCACATCAAGGCCCATCAGGGCTGCTTGGGACGGGTGCTGCTGGTCCGAAGGGGCCAGTGCTTTCAGCTGCTGTTTGGACCCCAGGGGGCCCTTCCCAGTTTATCCTTTTACCCAAGGGGCAGGGTGGTGGTGGCTGGGCTTGCGAGGTCCCTGCAGAGCCGTGGGGGAGGAGGCTGCTGGGCGTGGGGTGGGGCGGGGAGCGGGGGGGGGGTGGGTTGCTGTCTGCTGTCCCCGAGGAATGTAAGCTTAAGCCTGAGTGAGTCACAGGGAGCAGGTGCGCGGGGCGGCAGGCACCAGGCACGGGAAGGGCATGTGGGGGCTGGGGCTGGGGGCTGGGGCTGGAGGCGTGCAGGGGACCAGGTGGGAGAGGCTGCTAGAGCTTTCTGGCTTGGCTAGTAGGAACCTAAGGCAGCACGGGAGGAAGGGGACGGGGACGGGGGTGGGGGGAACCAGCCAGCACTCTTCCCGACGCAGCCTCCCTGCATCCTTGCACCCCCTGGAGGGAGAGGTCTGGCTCTGGTTCACTGATGGGGCTCAGGGCCCAAAAGGTTAAGTTCCCTGTCCTGGGCTGCACAGCCTGGGCTGTTCCCCACGCCTCCTGCCCCCTGCCCCGAGGCCTCCCCAGCAGAAGGGGTCCCGAGTCGGAAGTGCCTCTTCCCTCCTCCCCTTCTTTCCTCTTAGCAGCTGTCCAGACCAGACACCAAGCTGGTCACTGCCCTGAGCCGGTGGCCGGGATGGGAGACACTGAGGGGGCAGGAGCCCGATGGCAGAGTCTGTCCTGGCTGCCCTGGGGCTCCTGGCTGTTGTATCTCCAGCTCCCTCCCCAGCACCTCTGGGCACCTCAAACTCACTGTGACCCCCATGTATCCCCCTCTCAGGGGATTAAGTCTCCTTCCCTCTTGTTACTCAAACCTGGCATCCCCCTCACTTCCCTGCCCACATTTGACCACTCCTCCCCATCGCCTTTGCTTGCCCTATACTGTCATTTCCCCTACCTGAGTCATTGTGGTCACCTTGAAGACGGGCTCCCTGCTCCAACCTGCTCTGCACCCTGTCCCCACGCAGCAGCCTGGGCTTCCTGGTTCATACTGGAGTTTCAAAGCCAGAGTTTTCCTGGGGCCTCCAACCAAGGCCCTGTGACCTGGTCCTGGCTGCCAAGGCAGTTTTGTGCAGTGGTTAGAGCGCATAGCCTCTGGAGCCAGGCTTGGGGTTGGGATCCTAGTCACCCTGCCGGCAGCCCGTGTGACCCTGGGGCGTTTTTAAGGCAGTGCCTCAGTTTCCTTATCTGCACAATGGGGATGATGGCAGTAGTTCCTTCGTGAGGTTGCAGAGGGGATTGGCTGACGAGTCATGCCAAAGGCTCAGTACCTGTGTTTCAGGGCATCTTCCTCCTACGCCTGCCCTCTTGCCCTCTCTCCACACTCCAGCCTTGCTCTGCCGACCTCAGGGCCTTTGCACTTGCTGTGCCTGCTGCCTGGTGTGCTCTCCCTCCTTCATCAGGTCTCAGAGCTCACTTCTCTGAGCCCCACCCTCTCCATGCTCTGCTGTGTTTTTGCTCAGAGACCTCCATCACCACTGGACATGCCTCCCGCTGTGTGCACCAGCCCCTCCTGCTTCCTGTAGAATAGAGCCAGGCAGGCTGGGAGAGAGTGTCCCAGAGTCCAGGGGTGGGGACTCCTCCCTGTGGTAGGAATGTGGGATCCTGGCAGTGAGGGGAAAATCAAGTGAGGGTCCCTGCGGAGGGAGCAGCTGGGGTCCACCTCTAGAAGTTGGCGAAAAGTTCCTTTCTTCCATTTGATTGTGGAAGCGGGTGGCCAGCTCCATCTGGGTGGTCCTGGCCCTTCCAGAAGCCCTCTTACTGAAAAGGAGGCCTGGTTCTGGTTCTGCTGATGTCTAGAAATGGGCTCAGCCTGATGGGTGGTCCCTGAGGAGTGGGGAGCCAGTCACCACCAAGCCAGGCCCCCCTGAACTCCCTGGGTTCCTGGGCACCTCCTCTTGGCTGACCTCCCACGCCCGCCCACGTGGAAGGGGCTCTCTTAAAGCCACTGGCTTGAGAATGGATGACCACGTTCAGATTCTAGCTCTTGCTGATGGAGCCCTGACACCTGGGGCGTTGAGCCTCAGGTCTCCTCGTCTGTGGGACACCTCCCTCTCAGCACAGGATTCAGAGAACACTTGTAAGACTCTGGGACGCTGTTGGATTCAGGACCGCCTCTGTTTGGTGGCTGCCTGTCTCATTCCGCCAGCCCAGCCCCTCCCAGCTCCCTAGCCCCTTCCCCATCCTGACCGTAACCCCTGCTCCCCTGTGCTCCGTTCTGGGCTGTTCTGCTGCCCTCAGCCCACCCTAGCTTCCTGAGGGGTCTGGGTGGCCCCACTTTGGCTGCTGGCCACTGACTTATCTGCTGAGGCTGAATTTTCAGGCTTCCTGGGAGGGGAGGGGAGAATGGGGTGGGGGAAGGGCTTCCTGGCTGGAGTCCACTGGAAACTCTTTACCTGGGCTCAGAGCCCTTCCCTTCCACCTAGCGATGGGTGTGGAGGAGACCCCAGCCCCTACCTTTCCCAGGGGTTGGGCTAGCCCAGGAAAGGGCCCCACTGGGAGGCAGGTGGGGTGTCTGCACTTCGGTTTCATATTTGAAGGCATTGTTATGGGGCTGACATAGGTGGCAGCCAAGTTTTTATGCACCAGTGAAGGATGGAATGAAAGCAAACTAAACATCACTTTTCACTCTCGCCAGTATTTCAGAAGAAAAGGGAAAATCACTAAAAGAGGAAGGAGATAATTTTAGAGTGACAGTCTCCTGAGAAAGGGCAGTTGGCTTCCTCAATCAGTCAAGCGTTCTTACCAGGGGCCCATGGAAAAAGATGATGAGTCTCTGTGGACTGGTGTCAGGGGACAGGGACCTCTGGAACATGAGGACTTGTGAAAAAAAATAGATCACCGAGCTTCGGGGATGGGGGTGGAGGGGACCGTGCAGCCCGGCCTCAGCTGGCCAGTGGCAACCTGGAAATGCTTTTCAGTTTTGCATTTGATTGTAAAAAAAATCTTTGCAGACTTTGCATTCGAATACTCAATCTGTCTCTCCTGGTTATGTTACAAAAGTGGTTTCTTTACCAGTTAAATCTTTGGACCGCAGCAAGATGGAGTTGTAGTAAACAGACACCCTGCCTGTTACCCCCAGGTGTCTGTGTACCCTCGTTGAAGAATCGCAAGTTGGGTTTGGGCTTTGAAATCCATCAGGTTTGGGGTCCTGGCTCTGTCACTCGTTAGGAGAGTGACCTCTCTGGGCCTCTTTCTTCAGCTTGGTAACGGGACCAACGGTCATCCCTTGGGATGTCCTGGTGGTAAGAGCCCACTTGTAAGGGGATGTCAAGGATGGTGGCGCCCCCGGTGGGTCCTTGGACTGGGCTCCCTGGGTCATGCCTTGCAAGGGGATCTTTGTGGAGCTTCAAAGGAGCCAAGCAGCCGATGCAGGGGTCTCAGCAGGAATCTGCGGGGACTGGGGTGTGGCTGAGAGTGGAAACCTGAGGGTGAAGGGACCCCGCTGGGGCAGGAGCTGAGCTCACAGCACTTCCCCTGAGAGGAGGGCAAGGTGGCAGCCCCTCTGGCCACCACCTCCCAACCAGCCTCTGGGAAACAGATCCTGAGTGAGGAGTGGGGTGCAGAGGAACCAGGGGAGAGGACCGAGGCCCCGGGTGCAGGCCCATCTCTTGGGGGCAGCCCTGCATGTGTGTTGTGTTGGGGAGAGGGAGGCCCCCTCTCCTCCTCGACACCTGTCTGCCCAGAGCTTGCCCTCCCCGACCTGGAGCCCCTCTGGCCACCCTGGGAGACTGTCAGCTCCCCTCTGGTTTTCTCTCCAGCTCTCTCTGCATTCTAGGTTCTTCCGCACTGTCTCCTGGCCTCTGCTCTGCTTCTTGCCCGGCTCTGTGGCCTCCTCGTGGTTCCTGCCACCTTCCTGCTGTGCCTGGAAATGACTGAAGGGCCGTGGGCAGGAGCCTTGTCGTGTGCATGTGTGTGCGCCTGTGCGTGTGCAGACATGTGGTTGACACCAGCACGTGGACACGCGAGATTGCAGATGGGTGCTGCGTGGGGGCCCAAGCTGCGGGGTGTTCTGGCCCCCTGGGGGTGCCGTGCTGTTCCTGGCTTTTGCCCAGGGCCAGGGTTTCAACATTAATCTTTCTTAAAAAGTCCTCACCCTGCTGGGAAGCAGTAAGGCCAAGCCTGATGTGCGGCCAGCCCGGCACTGCAGCTCGGCACCAGATTTATTGGCAGGGCCTCTGGCCATTTGTTCTGGACTTGCTTTCTGGGCCCAGGGTGCCTCTTCCAGGCAGCAGCCCTAGCTGCTCCTTGCCCCTGCCAGCCACAGCCCAGGAAGGCCAGGCCCCTCATTCTTGCAGATCACCAGCCCTGGGCGTGAGTGCTGCTGCCCTGGAGGTGATGGACACGTCCGTGGGAGTGAGCGCACGGGGCCCTGGAGGGAGAGGCAGAGTTTCTGTTGGCTGGGCGACAACTGAAACTGTCCCCTCCTGTAGTGACCAACCAGCCTGGGGGCAGAGCCACCCACCTCCCTCACTGGAGTTGCACCCAGTAGAAGGGACTCAGGGGTCAGGAACCTGGGGTCCAGTCCTGGCCAGTCCACTGTCCCTTCAGTGCTTTCGTCTCCTCCCTCATAAAATCAAGGTACCATGCTCCGGGGCTCACATCGCAGCGCAGTGCCAAGGAGGGTTCCACCAGGCCAGCAGGGCGTCCCTGGGCCAGAGCTGTCTCTGCATCCCCTGTGCTCAGTCACTGGGCACATGGCCTTGGCCGGGACACAGTGATGGACCCAAAGGGCAGCTGCTGTGGCCTTGAGTCCAGTCCAGCTCACTTTGCCACGGAAGATCTGAGCCACACTTGCCTGGGTACCACAAAGCCACTGCGTCTTGGCTCTGCTCCCTCTTAGCCCCGTGGCCAATTCCTGACTTTTCTTATCTCTAAAGTAGGGGTGAGAGAATGTACCTCAAGGCATAAGATGAAAAGAAGGACCTAGAAGCAACGACACCCAGGAGCAGTGAGCACCCCCTCCTCACAAAAGGGAGCTTGGCTTCTTTGAGAAAGGGCTGATTCTTGGAGAAAGGGCTGATTCCAGGTTCCTGACCCCTGGGTCCTTTCTACTGGGTGCGACTTTGGTGAGGAGGGTCAGTGGCTCTGCCCCTAGTCTGGCTGGTGACTGCAGGAGGGGACAGTTTCAGATTGAGGCTTGGAGAAAGGGCTGATTCTGGGGCCGGGCAGCACACACTGAGCCCGGGTGAGCCTGGGGCATCCCGTAGTGTCAGAACCCAAGGAAGTGCTCAAAGACCAATGGAGACGTGTCCACAGGCTCCCACTGGCCAAATTAGGACAGTTTGAGCATCAAAAGAAATAATGATGGAGGTAGGTTATAACACACTGAACGCAAAACGGAAGCAGGGGTCCATAGCGGTATCCCCATAAGGCATGGCCAAGGGAGGGTCTTCTTTCCAGAACACCAAGTGGTGTAGAGTGGGTGATGGAGGCCCTAACAGTTGGCTCAGGCAAAGGCCAGGGGTGCAGAGCTTCTCAGGCTTCAATGTGCATCTGGAGCACAAGGGAGCTGTTTAAATGCACAGGCAAATCCAGCAGTTCTCGGGAGGGGCCTGAAACTTTCTACCAGGCTCCGTTGAACCCACTTTGAGTAGCCAAGTATTCAGCAGCTGTGAATGTAGACATGGGGTGAAAAGTTATCAGCCGTGGACATTCACACAGTGACGCTGTGTTGCTCCTCACTGGGGTACCCCTAACTAATGCTCATGAACGAAGTCACCTTTACAGCAGAGGTCTGGTAAACCCTGCCCGAGCAGCGGGCATGCAAGCTCAGCACAGCCAGCAGGGGACGTCCTGATGGGATTCTGCCTGAGGGACACACTGCCTCTGCAGGATGCTTGCCAAAACAATGTTGAACCTGAGCTCCGTCGCGTCGCACGGAAACAAGCAGATGGACCTGCAGGAAGGACTGGTTTGTCCTCTTTAAAAATGTCAGTATCACGAAAGAGAAAAAAATCCATACAGGTGTGCGGGGGAATATTCTAGATTAAAGGAGATAAGAGACGTGACAGAAGCCCTGTGTGAGCTGTGTTTGGATCCCAGATCAGAAAAACAAACAAGTAACCCAGGCGTAAGGGAGATGTGGGGGCCCACGACGGGTGTGTGAATAGGGACCGCGTACTGGAGAAGAGTAATAAGAGTCAACACATCGGGTGTGCTCGGTGCTAAGCAGTTGTAGGAGAACATTCTTAGGGAACCTGCAGAAGTCAGAAGTGAAGGATTTGGGTAAAGGGTCACGATGTCCGCAGCCTGTTTCCAATTGTCCAGCTAATGTACAAACCAACTGTGTAAATAGAGAGAAAGAGATAAAGCAGAGGTGGCCTCGTGTGACAGTGGGTGACTTGGGGGAGGGGTAGATGGCAGTCTGTTGTACATTTTTTAAAAATTATTTTTTGGTGGGGGAGGTAATTAGGTTTATTTATTTATTTAATGGCCCGACTGAGGATTGAACCCAGGACTGGTACGTGCTAAGCACACGCTCTACCACTGAGCTGTACCCTCTGTTGTACTGTGCTTTCAACTGGCTGTGTGGTTTAGGCTTCAAACTGGAAGTGGGCGGGTGCAGAGGCAGCGCCTGGTGGGCCTGGGGGCTCACCTCTCTCTCTTCCGCCCCTGCTCTGCTGAGGCCTGCCCACACGGCTCTTGGGTTACTGGAGGGTTGGGAGGAAGGAGGGGACAGGCTCGGGCCACTCTGTGGTTGGCATCCATCCCAGGGGGCCAGGGGCCTGGCAGCATCAGGGTGGGAGGACCTTGAGGCTGGCTGTCTGCCCAGCTCTCCTGCCTGGGACCTCCAGGTGTGTAGAAGGGGATGGAGCAGGTGGCGGGGGACACTCGGGGAGCCCCCTGGGGTGTCAGGGAAGGGACCAGAAAACCCCTGAGGCTGTGGGCATGTGTACCTGGGGGTGGGGGCAGCTTCAGCCTCTCAGTGGCCTTTGGCTCCATTGTGGAGTCCTCCTCCTCATTTTTGCCTTTTGGGGTGTCCCCCTCAAAACAGTCCTGGCTGTATGTGCTGGGGGATCCGTGGGAAATCCTGCCCATGCATCTGTCTGTCTGCATCCCCCCCGCCTACCAGGGAGTCCCTGTGGCAGGACGAGCATCCTGCCGCTGCGGTCCCCGGACCGCAGGCTCTGCTGAGAGGAGGAAGTGTGCTGGTGACGCCTGACGCCCCAGCTCAGCTCACTGTGGGACCAGCCTCGACACAGGCTGTAGCCAAGGAGGTTCTGGGAGACAATGAGGAAGGTGAAGGCCCGCTGGAGTCTCAGCAACTGGGTGGTGGGTGCCTGGGGGAGCGGGACGAGGCCGTCTTGTGTGTGCGAGTGTGAGGGCTGGGGTGCCGGGGGTGCTCTGGGTGAGGGGTGGACAGCCGCTCTCTAGGAGAGCTCTTGAAGCGTTCTTCCTGCCCTGTGCCATGCAGTTCAGATGTGGGCCGGTGTCCCCACCAATGCGGGGCCCCAGCCACTCTCTGGGGGGTGGGGGGTCAGAGCCTCTGGAAGAGGGTTGCCTGGAACTCAGGGCTTAGCATTCGCAGAGGGGCCTCCAGGGTCAGGGGTGGTGGGTGCCAGCACACTTGTCCTCTGCCCTGCGCCGGCCATGCTGGGGTGGCTGGGAGGGGGCCAGGTCGACCGGGTGCCCCTCCTCCAATTGTGGAGCTTGGGAGCAGCCCTGTGCTGGCTCCTGTGAGTCTTAGGCTGTGTGTCCTGATTCACTTGCCACCTGTCACCTGGAGGTGAAGACACCTGCTGTGAGGAGGGGCGAGGGGTGTCTGTAAAGTGTTGTGCTTGGGGGTGGCTCCTCGTCCCAATGGGACTGGCCCTGGGGGGCCTTTCTGTCTCTCTGGGTTTGGTGGCTGTGTGTGGGGAGGCGCGTGGGCCCCGTGGGCTTGTCTGTGTCCTGGGGCGGTTGGCCAGCTGGGAGGAGAGGGCTTGGTCAGGTGCCCCGGAGCAGCTGGAAGGGTCGATGCTCTTGGCTGTGAGAAGGGCTGGGGCAGGCAGGGCCCCTTCCTGCCCCGCAGCACTCGGGCCACAGGAAGCTCTTGCCTTAGAGGTGCTCAGTCATGTCCTGGTGGGCCTCCCGCCCCACCCAGGGAGGGGCTGCCGGCCCGTCACAGCCCAGGCCCAGAGAGTCTGGCAGGTGGATGTCGGAAGGACGTTCATTCTGCCCCCAAGCCCCCTCCTCTTTCTGCCCTGGATTGCTCCTTCTGAGGCATTTCAGCCCCTCTCCTATCTGGCTGAGTTGAGAGTGTGGTGAGGGCAGACACAGTGGCCCTGATAAGGCTTCTTGGATGGTGTCCCTGCTCCTTCATTGTGGGTTCACTGCTCTGGGACGTCTGTGTGTCAGGCTGAGTACTTTCCATATGCGATCCTCCCATTTTACACAACAGGAGACTGAGGCTGAGTGATGGGCTGGCTGTTTTGTTCAAGGTCATGACTCTACCTTCGAAGTTCACAGCTCTGATGAGAACACATTGTGTGTCTCCCCTGTGCCAAGCCCCGTTAGGGAGCTGGGGTCACAGAGAGGGCTGGACGTTGTCCTCAGGCTGCTCAGGATTGGGCAGGGCCAGAGGCAGACACTTCTGCAATGAGGGGAGCTGGTCCCAGGTCCTAAGTGGTACAGAGTGAGGTGGAGGAGGGGGAAGGGAGGGGCAACTTTGCAGAGGAGGTGTTGCTAAGAAAGATTTTGAAGGATGAATAGGAGTTTGCGGTGTGCACACGCATTCAAGTACAGAGTGTCTAGCATCTTGGGCTACCATCAGTCTGGACTGAGAGGGTGGGTCAGTGTGGGGCTCGGCCCCCAGCTGTTTGAAGGCTGCTCGGAAAGCCTCTTAGGGGATCGCCAGTACTCAGGTCCCCACTATGGGCCAGGTACAGAGATGGGCTTTACGACATGAGCCTTAAGGTGGGCGCTGATGTTCTCTTTATTTTCCAACAAGGCGCTTGAGGCTCAGAGAGACAGTAAGAGTCCCTTTCCTCAAGGTCCTCCTCACTGCTGCTGCTGGCGTAGTCTCACCACGGCCGGCCTCCTTCTCAAGGCCTGAAGGCCTCCCTGGAGGCTTCAGCTGTCTGGGTGGACCACACAGCTCTCTCTGAGGATGGGGGCCAGGCGTGCATGTCTGTGTGGACATCCCGGGGCCTTGGAAGCCTCGGGAGCCTTGTTGGTAGGGCGGGGACTGGGGACTCTCTGATCGGGTGCATCTCCTTGGGAAGAAGGAGAGGCAGGGGGCCACCCAGGCCCTGACCCTGCTTCCTGGGACCCTCTGGTTCACTCTGGTGGCCCCTGCTGACTTCCGGAAGTTCTTTCTCACCCTTGGTGGTCCGTTTCTGTCTTTGGACATGGTGGGGCTGTGGGGCGGGTGTTGGCGAGGGTAAGTCAACTGCCTGTGCTCAGTGCCGAGCGGACCAGGCACCTCCACGGCTCCACCCTGTTTCCCACCAGGCCTGATTGCCAAGGGGAGTAGGGGAGCCTATGGATTGAGGGACATGCCCTTTTCTTGCTTGTCCTTGTCTAGTTTTGCTTTTCTCCTCTCAGCTCAGTGTCAGTGCTTGGCATCCAGCTGCACTTGCCCAATGGACAGTGTCTTGACTGTCATAGCACAAAGTTGTTGGCGGCCGCCCCCCCCAATCTCCTCCCAACCCCCTGCCACTCTCACCTTTCCTCTCCATCCTCTGTGACTTCTAGTCACCTTGAGCAATTCAAAATTCCCTGGTCGTGGACCTCATCTCTTTGGTCTCGCCTTTGCAGCAAGCCTTCCCCTCAGTTTGAGCTGCCACTTCCCCCAGGAAGCCTTCCCTGATTGCCCAAGCTGGATAGGATTTCCAACCTGGGCTCCCACAGTCTTGTGGATTCCGTGTCTTGGGACTGGACCTGTGTCCGATGGATCTGCTGTCCCAGCAGAGATGCCCAAGCACCCTGAGCAGGTGCTTGGCAAGAGTTGGCCAAATGCATTACATGAAGAGAGAGAGGGGGTCAGAGGGCTGACTGGCCTCACTGTGGTTCCTGGGCAGCTGGGGACAGAGCAGCAGGGCAGCACAGGGCATCCTAGGACCAGTCAGGGTAGGAAGTATTTGGGCTCTGCTCTGGGAATGGGCATCCCTGGGTCCAGGACCCTGGCCTGGCATTCCATGCAGGGTAGCCCACTTCAGGGTCTTTGAAGGGAGGACATGGCTGAGGGGACCTTCTGGCCCCGGACAGCTGCTGGGCTGGCTCACAGTCTCCTTGTGCCTGTTGGGCCCATCCTCATCTCAGCCCTGCCCGGGGCCCACTTTTCTTCCCCCTCCACCCACCACCCCCACCTTTCTTCCGTCTGCACCTGCCACCCCCACCCACTACCAACCGCTTTCTCACTCTTGTTGGGTTTTGGCCATAGCCTCAGTGTTGCCCTTTCTGCTTCCGGTGGAGGTGCCTGTCCAGGCCTGTGGAGGGGGCCTTTGCCTCCCTCTCTCCCTGCAAAGCTCACTCCCTCTCAGCCTCACTGTATCCCCATCTCTTGTCTTTCTCTTTCTTTGCTCTCTTCTTGTTGCCCTCAACTCTCTCCTGCTCCCCAAGTTTCTCTCCAGGATAGGAGGGAGCAAGAGCTGAGAGAGGGGAATCTGGGAGGACCTGGTGGGCCAGCCCTCTGGTCAGGCGCCTCTCAGGCTCCTGGTTCAGTTCCTATGTTTTCTAGGTCTTTCCCTCTCTCCTGGCCTCGGGTCTCTCTCTCTCTCTCTCTCTCTCTCTCTGCCTTTACCCACCCATCTCCCCTCCTCCGCCCTCCACGTCCTCTGCTATGAGACAGCAGAGAAGGGACAGCTGTGACTCACCAGAGGGGACAGTCTGCCTCTGAGATTTTGGGAGTAGAGCATGTGGCCGTGAGCCCGTGTGTGTGTGTGTGTGTGTCACTGTGGGTGCCGGGGTGGGAGGGAGTCTGGATGTGGCCTGGAGTGGATCATATTGGGAGTGGACTCCTAGTACCAGCCAGAGGCCCCCCCACCCTCCCACCAGCCCTCCCTGCCCTCTTCGTCCTGGGGTGGTCCCCCCCACCCCCGCCTTTCCCTCTGGTGTTTGTGAGCCTTGGGCCCAGGAGGGAGGTGGAGTCATGTCTGGAGGGGAGCTGCCCCTCCTGGCCTCTCTGCTGTTCAGCTCACTTTTCAGCCACCAGGGTAGGGGTGGGGCACCCAGGGGTGCGGAGTGAGATCAGCTGGGAGGGGTGCCCCTTCCTTCACACTGTTGGTGAAGCCCTCCTCTTCCTGGTTTCGATGACTACAAGCCTGTCCTAAGCTCCTCCTCCTGGCTGATGGGTGAGCCCTGTGTAGAGGGTGGAGAGGTCTCAAGAATCGGTGGACCCAGTCCTGCCCTTGGAGATCACAGCGCCACAAGGCCTCCCAACGTGCCCAGTGCCCTGGGCTGCGTGACATTGGCTGTGGGCCTCTCAGACCTTGGCTGGGGTGGGGAGGGTTCCGCGGGATTGGTGACAGGACATTCGTGGTTTTTGCCACTCTCCTCAGGGTAACACTCCTCCCTTCTCCCTCTGCCTCGGCAGGTCCTCCAGAAACTGGGGAAGGCGGATGAGACAAAGGATGAGCAGTTTGAACAGTGTGTCCAGAATTTCAACAAGCAGCTGGTGAGTGTCGGGGGGTGGCTGCCGGCCTTAGAGAGCACAGTGAAACTGTGGCTGCCAGGTGGAGAATGTCAAGAGCTGAAGTTGTGGAGTAGGGGAGCCTGAGGAGGATTCGAGTGGGCTGGTGAGGTCATGGAAGACTTCTTGGAGGAGGGAGCACTGGTGCTGGATGTGAACCATGGGAAAGAGGAGGGAGGGGCAGGGGTGTACTTGAGGGCCTCTGTAAGATATCAGGTGTGCAGGAGCAGACAGTAGATTGTGGCCAGACTCTGGAAAACCTTGAAGGTCCAGACAAGAGGGAACCTTAGAACCTTCTCATGAAGAGAGTGTGTCTGCGGGGCTTAATATGGGAGCAGAGTGGACTAGATTTGGTTTGGGCCCCTGCTGAGTGGTGGGTTTCAGGCCGGGCCATTTGTGGAAGGCTTGTGGGTGCCTCTCGACCCCCCTGTAAGGCAGCTGGTATTATTGTTCCCTTTTGTGGAGGGGCAGCTATTGAGGCTCAGAGAAGTTGTGTACTTTGCCCAAGGGCATCCAGCTTTGGGACAGGATTCAAACCCATACTCGTCTGGTTTTGAAGACTGCAAGGGACTTGAAGGGCCTCCTTGCAGGGAGAAGGGCCCATTCCTTTTATGGGCCAGGGTGGAAGCAGAAGGGCCTTGATTATGTTGTCAGCCTGGGGGTGGTGGTTAGGTTCAAGGGAGGGCTTCCTGACCAAAGGGCTCTAAATATCTCAGCAGGGTTGTACCTGAGACCTTCCCCCTCAGATCTGCTAAGTCTAGAATAAGCTACTTTGGTGGCTGAGTCCGAGGACAGTAGAGGGAGAGTGAAATGACCCTGGAGATTTCCCCTCTCTGGGGATGGCCAAGGAGGCAGGGAGAGAGAGCTGGGCCACGGCTTCTGCAGACCAGCCCCAGTGAGGGAAGGCAGAGGGGAGTGGTCATGGAGAGTGAGGTCAGGAAAGGGGCCAGGTGGGCTCAGACTGGAGGCTGGAGGGACCAGGCCTCTTCCTGCTCCTTGTCCACATCTGAAGCCTCAGAAAGCACTGAGGGTGCCCCCAATGTCTCTGCAGCTGGAATGGAATCCTGGGGTGAAGGGGCCTCCTTTGGAGAACTCAGCCCACTGGCCAGGGGCAGGGAGCATGCTGGGAGAGGCCAGGGGAGCATGCTGGGAGAGAGCCGAGGAGCATGCTGGGAGAAGAGGGTGCGGGGAGCATGCTGGGAGAGGGAGGAGGAGGGCATGCTGGGAAAGGGCTGAGGTGGAGAATGCTAGTAGAGGGCTGGCAAGGAGCATGCTGGGAGATGAGGGAGCGGGGAGCATGCTGGGAGAGGGGCGAGGGGGGCATGCTGGGAGAGCGCTGGCAAGGAGCATGCTGGGAGTGGCTCCAGGACCAGGTCCACCCTGCCTTTCAGAGAAGCTCCCCAGAGCAGGGATGGGAGCCTCCATGGCTGCTCGTCCCCCAGGTCAGTGAGGGGAGGTGTTTCAAGGCCCGTCACAGAGACATCTACTGTCTGTGTGGCTCAGGTGAGCCCTTGCCCCGTGGCTTCAGTTTTCTCACCTGCGCAGTGGAGGCTTGAACAAAAACTATGAAGTCCTCCCTCCTGATTCTGTCCCCCGGAAGGCCCAGGCCTGCCCCTTACTCAGCTGGCCTCCCCGGGTTGCCAGCTGCTTTGAAACCCTTTTAGGGAATTGCCGTTACTTGAGTTCCTACCGCGGGGCTGGTAGTGCCCTCTGTTTTATAGACAGGAGCCTCCAAGCCTTGAGGTGGGCGCTAATATTCTCTTCATGTGATGGAGGAGGGACCTGAGGCTCAGAGAGGTTCCCAGGCCACGTAGCTGCTTGGGGGTTGGGGCTTGGGGATTTAAATCCAGATCTGTCCCCTCTCAGGTTCCCACTCTTGGAGCTGAGCTCCAGTCTTGACGGCAGAGTGGAGGAGAAATGTTAGGGCAGCTCCTGAGCTGCAGCCCCGGGGTGAGGGAATGGAATGGGCTGGGCTGTTTGGTGAAAGGTCTGGGAGCTGATGTTCCCTGCGGCTGGCCCCAGAGCTGTGACCAGAGTGTTGCTCCCTCCGCTCGCCTTTCAGAGTCACCCCCTCTGGGTCCCTGGCCCTGGGCAGGGAGTCGCTCACTGATCCTCGTGCAGAAGGGCAGGGGAGTGAGGCCAGGGCTAAAGATAACCAGTGCTGGGGGCTGCTTGTGGCTCCCTGGCTGTGGACACGGACAGTCATTTGACCTGGTGCTGTGTCTGCCTTCAGGGTGGGCGGGGTGGTCGGCTTCTCAGGGGCCAAGGGTGAAAGCAGGGGTGGGCAAATCTGAGGTCTCATTTGAGGCTCAGGGCCACCCTCCCTTAGGGCTTAAGGCTGCTAGGCAGTTCTGGATTTGATTGGTGTGTGGGACTGACAGGGGCCTGGGGGTGAGGGGGTCAGGGTTTAGAAAAGTTGAAGGTCATTATTCTTGAGGGAGTGAATTCAAGGAGCTGCAGGGCTTGGGGGCCCCTGGGAAAGGTAAGGTGAAGCCACAGCACGAGGAGCCCCGCCTCATCTGGGAACACTGAGCGTAGTGGGCCTAGTGCCAGTCAGGGCCGAGGGTGGCAGGAAATTTGGGCTTCCAGGAAGCAAATCTCCCATCCCTTGCTATGAGGGTGCACCCTAGGAGAGGGTGTAGGTCACCCTGTGTCATCTGCTTTCACAAGGGCCCAGTTGGCACAGCCCCTCTGGGCCTACTCAATGCTAGTCACGGCACCGCTGCCCTCAGTCCCTGCACTGAGAAACCCTGGGGAGCCCACTTGTACCCCACCAGCCCGAGTACTCCAGACCGAGCTCAGGCCTTCCTGGGAGCCAGGTGGCCCAAGCTCTTCCTCCTGGGGCCGCCTGGACCTTGCACCCCAGGGCTCATTCTGGCTGTTTGTGTGTCACTGAGGTGAGGCAGGTCTGATTCCTGCTGGTCCCCCAGAGCCCACCCTGGGCTCTGCTCTGAGTGGGCCTCCCTGGCTATGGAGTGAAGATGCTCTGGCATTGCCTGCAGAGGGCCACGGGAGGCAGCTGGAGCCAGAGGCAGTCTGTGCAGAAGGGGACTTCCCTGCCCTCTAGATTCACTGGGAAGATGGGGGCCTGGGTCTTCAGGCCACCAGTAGGGGCTGATGCCAGGAAGGCGGGGGATAGCCTTTTGTGGGAGGTACAGCGAGGACGTGGGGTACCTGCCGAGCTGCCCTGCGGAGCCCCGCCTGGTGTTGGTCCTGGGCTGTGGTGCCCTTCCAGACTCTTGAGTCCAGAGCCCGGAGAGCAGGCTGAGGGGCAGCGGCTGCAGGACTTTCCCCTTCCCCCAGCTGCTCTGCCAGGCATGTGTTAGCGCCCAGGAGCCTCCGGAGGCCAGTTCGGAGGGGAACACACACATTCTGTGCTGGCGGCCTGGGCATCGCCCTGCAGGAGGCAGCTGGCTGGGAGCCCCGGGGCAGGCACTGGGGACCGACCGGGGAGCGGGGCCTGGGACCAGCTGCAGTTGGCAGCGGGGAGGCCAGGCTCCGGGCGGCCCCTTGCACATCTGTGCCCAGAGTGGCTGCTCACAGTGTGTCCCTGTTTTGGAAGCACAAGGGGCCCTGGTACAGCCTGAAGCCTGGGTGAGTGCAGCACCCCCCACCTTCCCCAGGGCGACCCCTCCTCTGGTACAAGACACTGGGGGACAATGGGTAGGGAAGCAAGATGATGGAGCCTTGGTGGAAAGAGAAGCTGGGTCTGGAAGATTCTGTGATGTCAGACGAGTACAATAGCATTGCATCACAAACACACTTATTTTTTCTTTTCTTTCTTTCTTATTTATTTATTTATTTATTTATTTATTTATTTATTTATTTATTTATAGTCAGTTTACAATGTGTCAATTTCTGGCGTACAGCACAATTTTTCAGTCATATACGAATATACATAGACTTGCTTTCATATTCTTATTTTTTCTTTTAAATTCAAGTATAGTTGATTTACAGTGTGTTAGTTTCTGGTGTGCAGCAAGGTGATACAATTACACGTATCTATTCTTTTCCATATTGTTTTCCATCACAGGTTATTACAAGCTATTGAATATAGTTCCCTGTGCTGTGCAGTAGGGCCTTGTTTAGTCCTCATCTCTGCCACCAGAACATTTACTTGGTAAGCCTAGGCAGGCTGCCTCCAGAGCAGGGCGGACCCCTCCTGACTCCCCAGTCCCCTGGGGCCCACAGGCGATCCCTGGTGGAATGCCAGGGAGTTTGAAGGCTTGTGGCTTGGCCTTTTCTTTTCTTCCTTTAATCTTTAATCAGCACGCCTTAAATTTTGATGCTTGTAAGAATTATGTGTGGCTGGGGTTTTATGCTGTCCTCTGTGGGGGTTGAAGGACTTTTGGAGAGGGTTTCCTTTTTTGACTCGATGCTCTGAAGTCCTCCCTGTGTGGTGTCTCTATGGTCCCATGGAGGCATCTGTCAGGACACACAGGCAACTCATGACCCATTCAACACACTGGGGCCTGAGTGCCCAGGCCTTGGAGGTGTTGCTGGCTTTCCAGGTGCCTGCATCACCCTGGCAAGTCTTGGAACCTCAGCCTTGGTGCCGGCCCCCATGCGCAATTGATGCACGGAGCTCTAAGGACACTGTAGGGGTGGTGGTGGGGACTGTGTGACGGGGACGGGAGAGGGTACTGGGGTGACCCTGTGCAGGGTGGCCCCGCCCCCGCATCTTGGACAGGGTGGAGGGATGCCTTCCTGCCTCCCCTCCGGGGCTGAGAATAGTGCCTGGAAGAGCAGGTGCTGACAAACTTGGGATGAGTGTCCCTTTGGGCAGAGGGGTCCCGAGATGCCCAGATCATGACGGGCACCCAGCATGTGTCGGTGGCCAGACAGGTGATAGCCGCTTTGCTCCAGCCTGGGGGCACTGGCCCGTCTGGTCTTCTGTAGGCTCCCCCTGATGCCTGGGTCAGGACAGCCATCCACTATCGATGGACGGGGGCCTGTGGGAAGAAGAGGGCAGCTCTGGCTGTGCCCCAGGCCCTCACCATGGTCTGTCTTTCTCTTTGCAGACTGAGGGCACCCGGCTGCAGAAGGATCTCCGGACTTACCTGACTTCAGTCAAAGGTAAGGGACAGACGTGGCCTGGGTCTCAAAGAGGGGCCTTTCCCTCTGGAGCTGACGGTGCGGAGCTGGGGAAGGGCAGCGGGCTCTGTGGTAGGGGCTCGGGCCGTCAGTGGAGACTCACCGACCTCCTGGGCCTTTGGGGATGGGGGCAAGGCTATCTCCCGACCAGGGGCCCCCGTGGCCCTGGCTGCAGCATGGCCCTCCTGCCCCACAGCCATGCACGAGGCCTCCAAGAAACTGAACGAGTGTCTGCAGGAGGTGTACGAGCCTGATTGGCCTGGCAGGGACGAGGCGAACAAGATCGCGGAGGTGAGTGCGGGGCTGGGGTTCAGCCCTTCCCCGAGGGCCCCCCGGCTTCAGCTGGCCAGCCTAGCTGGCCCACCCTCCGCGTCCTTCTGGTCCTCAGTCCTGTGTGCTCTTGGGCAAGTCCTCTCCCTTCTCCGAGGGTCATTTTCTCCTCTGATGGCTCTCACACTGAGATGGCTCTTCTGATGATGTCCTGAGGCCACCCCTCCCCTCTGTGTTGTGTCTCTGGCCTCAGAAAGCCTTCCCCTGGCCCCATCAGCCCTGGGCCTGTCTGATCCTCACGTCACCTTGTGAAAAGGCAGGCGTGGTTACCCCCATTTCACAGATGAGAAAACTGAGGTTCTGAGAAGCCACCACGCTGTGAAGTGATGGGGCCAGGGCTGACCCCCAGGTCCGCGGGAGGGGAGGGCTGGGTTGGGTGTGGCCCAGTTCCCCTGGTGGGACCCTCCCGTGCTCTTGCCTCCTTCAGAACAACGACCTGCTCTGGATGGATTACCACCAGAAGTTGGTGGACCAGGCACTGCTGACCATGGACACATACCTGGGTCAGTTTCCTGACATCAAGGTGAGACGCCTCTGTTGGTCCACCCTGCTCTGGCCCCGCAGCCTGTGTCGGGTAGCTGGAGAGGGAAAAAGGGGCTGGTGGGCAAGGGGCAGCCCAGGGCTGGCTCAAGCCCTGAGGTTACTGGCCTGGATGCTGGCCTGCACTCGCCTGGCACTTCACCTCTCCAGGGCAGCTCTCTCTGAGCCCCCAGACCTGGGCCTTTCTGGGCTGGAAGCTTTGGGGCCCATAAGAGAACTCACGGTGCATGGCCGTGGGTGGCCGTGTCACTGTGGAGTGACGTATTAGGGGCTGGAAGTCCTGGGCGTGAATGCCTGAAGGTGCCCCGTGCGGGGCTGTGTGTGCTGGGAGGGGAGTGTTTATGTAGCTGTGCACGTGGCCGCTTACCTGGGCGTGTCTGTGTGCTCACACGTGTTCAGAAAGCAGCCGGGGCAGGAAGCTTGCTGGGCCCAGTGGGTTAGCAGTTGTCAGTGTGCCAGGATCTCACCGAGGAGAGTGGGACCCCGGGGCTCCTGATGGGGAAGAGGAGCTGTCTGGAGCTCAGGGGTGACTGTAGTTCATGCTGGACCCAATCCCCAGGGGGTCATGTTCCATGCTGGCCCCCTCAGCCCCCTGTGCACATGCCTCAGGCTCCCAGAGGTGCCTGTAGGCAGTGTGGAAGGGAGGTTGGTGGTGGCCCAGGGGGAGGGAGGCCTGAGGCCCAGGAGGCCAGGGAAGAGGCCTGCCCCACAGTCCTGGCCGGTGGCAACTGACAAAAGTGGAGTCATTATTACAAGGTCCTCTGTCTTGGGAAGGACCACAGGAGGTGTGGACGGCCTTGAAGAGGGGGGCTTCTTGCCCCCAGAAATGTTCAAACAACAATGTCTCAAGCACACGTTAGATGGATTTGCCGAGCCTGGGGTCCGCTGCCCTGAGCCCTCTGGGCTCATGTAGGTCCAGGGCTCACGACCCAGTTTCCCTGGGCCCCGCCTGGGTCAGCATCATGGCAGGGGTGCCGGGCCCTGCTCAACCCCCTCTTCTTCCTTCTGTCCCCCAGTCACGCATTGCCAAGCGCGGGCGGAAGCTAGTGGACTACGACAGTGCCCGGCACCATTATGAGTCCCTACAGACCGCCAAAAAGAAGGATGAGGCCAAGATTGCCAAGGTAAGGCTGGGAAAGTGGGGTTTTGGTGGTGGGGAGGATCTTCAGGGAGTCACAGCAGGGGCCCAGAGCAGTGCCCCTGGTGGGCAGGAATCCTCACCCTCTTTACAGCTGGATTCACAGCCGCCAACTGGTCCCTGGTCCCTAGTCCCTGGTCTCGTGATGGCGCTGGGCCCAGGGCCAGTGAGTGAGCGGCCCTCGTGGGCCCACCCTATGGTGCCACCCTGTCCCCTGGCCCCCGCGCCTGCTCTGAGGCCACTTCTCAGAGCGAGAACAGGCCCGGCTTGGGTTACCCTGGCCCCGCCCCTCCTGGCCTGGCGAGCTTGGAGTGGAATTCCGTCCTGGGATCTGATCCCATGTGACCCCGGCTCAACTGAATAAGCAGGTGTGGGGGGCAGACATTCCCCTGACGTGATGTGGGGAGGGTCTAACCCACCGAAGGCAGGACCCTGCTTGCTGAGCCCCTCTGTCCCTGCTAACCAGTCTCACATTTTGCTTTGCAGTTGGAGTTCACCCTTCTCCACCCTGCTCTGCTTGGGGCTCCCCTTAACTCTCTCAGCCTCAGGGGGTCTTTACCTGTGCTGTGGGTGGTGGGGGGCTGGCCCTCTGGAGGGGTGGCCAGCTGTCTGTCCCTGCACTGGGGACGCTTGGACGTGGTGTTTAATATCTGTGTCTCTGTTTCTCTCTCCCCACCTCCCTCCCGTTTCTCTCCCCTTGGCCTTGACTCCCTCCCTATCCCCAGCCTGTCTCGCTGCTTGAGAAAGCCGCCCCCCAGTGGTGTCAAGGCAAACTGCAGGCTCACCTCGTAGCTCAAACTAACCTGCTCCGAAATCAGGTGACACTGGCTTCTAACCTTGCACGTGCTGGCGCCTTCTGGTCTGTTGTCCTGTCCTTGGTGCTGGGCGCCCGTCTGCCCAGTTGCCTGGGGAGGTGGGGGAGGGCTCGGCCTCTTTCCTGGCTTGGGAGGCAGGGCTGTTTTCAAGTGTCTCTGCTGGGAAACTCCCACCTCTGAGGAGATCTGAGGGCCAGCGGAGGAGGTGGATGGAGGCTGGGGGCTCTGGTTGGCCTGGGCTGGGCCCAGCTCTGTTGCGTGGTGCCCGGCTCTCCGGTAGTCCTGAGACTCTGACATCCTGGCCTCTAGGAACCCAGGAAAGTCTCGGAGCCTCTGACCTCCATGAGGGCTCCTGCGGGGAGGGGCGTGTTGTCTTTAGGGCTCCTGTCCTGACATGTGTTGTCCTTCAAGCCCCACAGGAACTGTGAGGTTATCCTGAATTCACTGAGGGCACAGACCTGCCCAGAGAGGCAGCACCTCCTGCCCCTGGAGGGCACACTGGGAAGGCTCCTCAGTCTGGCTAGGGTGCTGAGACCTGGGGCCTGGAGGACTGGCTCTTTGGGAGTTTCATGGAGGGCACACAGTCCACATCACGGTGGGCTTCCTGGAGGAGGCTCTTTGTTCAAAACTCCTGCGTGATATTACTATCCTGGCAAGACTTCACTCTTCTCAGCCCCCTGCCCTCAGAATGGGCCAGGTCCTGGGTGGGCACAGGGTGGCCAGGCACCACGATGTGGTGCCCTGGGAGAGGAGCCCTTGTGCTTTTCTCTCCAGTGAAACTGGCATGACTCCAGCACCCCTTCACGGTCCCGGGGTGGGAGCAGGCGGCAGAGGCCCCATCCAGGAGTTTGAGTTTCTCTCTGGGCAGCTGCCTCCTTTTTTCTGGGCCACCTTCTGATTTCATCCTCCAGCCACGTGTATTGAGTGCCTGGGGTGTGGTGAGCTCTGGGCTCAGTGTGGGCTTGTGGTCCAATCTCTTACCTGACCTGCTGCCTGAATAATTTTAGGCCAGAGTTGTGGGCTGACTTTGGAGGCACTGAGCAGTTGACAGCCTCACCCGTCCAGGGTCTGGGGAGCCCCCCTGAGGGGGTGGTCTTCGACAGACCCACGTCCTCCTCTGCCGTAGGAGGTGGAGGGGGGCCAAGGGGCTGGAATTGGCCTGTCCTGCTGGTTGAGTGCAGGACTTGTGTCTAGAGGGGGAATGGAGCCCTTGACCCACAGCCAGGGTTTCTGCATTATTTTCCCTGGAACAGGTTTGGCAGGAGGCCAGGTGAACATTTCTGTCCAGTAGGGGAAGCCTCCAGGAGACTGTGGGGCCTGGGGTGGGGCCTGTGACTTCTTTGGGGCTCCTGGGGATGGGTGTTGTTGAGGACCGTGCTGGGAGGGCCCCCCACCCTGCCCTGGGGGACCCACAGGGGAGGCCAAGGCACGGGATCTCATCTCTGGGTGTTGGACTGCAGATGTTTCGCCTTTCGGCCAAACTGACATTCCCATTTGGATCCAATTTTTATTTGAGCCTCTACTTCTGACCCGCCCTGCCTCACGCCTGGCTGGAGGCTGGGGAGCTGTCAGGCAGCTGACTGGCTGTGAGCTGGGGCACTTGGGGCCTTGGGGCCGCCCTGCTGGCTGACTTGACTCTGGGGAGACAGTACAACCTCCCGAGGCTGCTCCCCTGAGCTGACCAGCTCCAGGTGCCCCCCGAGCTAGTTCTGAGCTGCTGTCTTCTAAAACCCACCTGCAGGACCCTGGTGGCCCTCTGCGTGGTGGGCAGGCCGATTTCAGTGCTGATCTCCATGTCCGTCAGCCTGTGGCAGGGCCACTGGGGCTGCAAGGCCTCCCCAACCATAGACAGCTCTCTTCTACCCCCTCCAAGGGCTTCTGAAGAACAAAGATATGAGAAATGTGACTCAAAGGGGATAAAAGACATAGGTCTTGACTTCAGAAACTCTAGCACGGGACCTCCCCATGCTTCGCAGTGTTGCTGGTGTGTGGGAATGGGTGGGGCCCACAGCTGTGAGCTGCAGCGTCATCCTTGTGGACCAGCATCATGGGATGGTGGCTGGATCCCCATGGAGAGGTGGTGTCTGCGGGCACAGGAGTGGCGCTGTCACAGCAGCTCTGGAGGATAAGGGTCTTGGGTGGGAAGCACGAATGGCAATTTGAGACGCTCACAGCTGTCCGTGTGGCAGTCATATTTCCTGTGGGGTCTATAAACCATTGTCTGTAGCCCTCCATCAGGCTCTGGGTCTCAGAGGAGGGAGGCAAGGATGGCCTGGCCCACGGCCGGGAGGGCACACCAGATCTGATCCATTCCAGGGGGGCCTCAGGGCACACATGCTTGTAGATGGCTCTTTTATTTCCTAGTCTCCCTTTAATTTTTAAATGAGATTTTAAAAAGTCAGGCAGGGCTCACATGCTCACTCCAGCAAGTTCCAGCAACCTGAAGGTCACTGTAGTCAGGAGCCCTGGTGGCTTCTCTCCTCCAGGTCCAGCCCAAGTCAGTGCAGCTCAGCACGGGCACAGCAGGGACAGGAAGCAGGGGACTTGGGCTGACACGGTGCCTGGAGCCGGGTGGGACCGCTGGGTGGGCCTGGGGGAGCCGTGTGCCCTGTGGCTACTTGGCGTGCTGGCCGGTTGGCCTGGGGACAGGAGGCCTGGGCGGGGCCTGCCACATTCCTGGGCCTGACTCAGACCCTGAGTCACTGTTTCCAGCAGCGCCCTCCAGGATGAGCTTGCAGAGCCCTTTCTGGGGCCGGGGTCTGTGACTCAGCCCTGCTCTCCCCTGATCCCTCCCCCAAACTCCCAAGTTTCTTGGACTCTGTGGTGGGGCCTCAGTGCCCCCCGCCCCGTGGATGTGAGCAGGCCTGGAGGGTGCAGGGCCTGCCCTGGGGAAGGTATGAGGTCTTGGGAGTGGGCGGGGCGCCCAGCCCAGCAGCCCAGCTCCCTCCTCCTCTGCCCGCTTCCCTGTCTTTCCCCTGATGTACCTGAGCTTCGCCCCTGGCCTCAGTCTGGAGGGGACAGGTCACAGGAGAGAGAGGGGAGGGGATGGGAAGGACTCTCCCAGGGAGGTGAAGCCTGGCTGGTGGTTGAGGCTGAGTGGGGCCCGGCCTTGAGGACGGGAAGAGGAATACTCTAGAGAGCTGGGCGCAGGCTGACATGTAGCCTGGGAGGGGTTCTGTGTGGGTGGGCAGGGGCCCCACCTGGCTGGGCCTGGGGTGTCTGCCCCCTCCCGGTGCCCCAGCCCCCTGGGTCCCTTGACTCTGGCGGTTTTTTTTTGTGCCCTCAACGTCCCGCATCTCCTTCCTGGCCCACCCAGACTGGATGGGAGGTTCTCCCTTTGCCTCGACTGCCCTGCACGCTCCTTCCTGGAGCGGCCCCCATGGGCCTGGCTGCAGGGGGCCGGGGGCTGCGTGCGGAGGTCGGCCTGGGTGTCCATGTCTAGTTCAGCCTCCGTCTTGCCTGGAGCTCTGGTTCCCCGTGCATTGGGGGAGCAGGTCTTGGGGGTGAGCTGGGCCTCGCCAGGGCTGGCGGGACAGAGGCCCAGCAGAGAGAGTGACCAGTCTCGCCCCTTAGGCCGAGGAGGAGCTCATCAAAGCCCAGAAGGTGTTTGAGGAGATGAACGTGGATCTGCAGGAGGAGCTGCCGTCCCTGTGGAACAGGTGAGGGACGGAGGTGGCGGGCTGTGCCCGGCCTCCCATCTGTCCACTCTGCTCTGTGCCCTCCTGGACTGCCCGCCCTGACCTGCCAGTTCACTTGGTCCTCCCCTCCCTCCTGCAGCCGTGTAGGTTTTTACGTCAACACGTTTCAGAGCATCGCGGGCCTGGAGGAGAACTTCCACAAGGAGATGAGTAAGGTAGGGCCTAGTGACCCCCATGGGCCTCAGAGCCTCGGGGAAGTGGTCCACCTGCCAAGGGCCAGGGGCAGAGGCATGGGCCCAGTTTCCCGTCCCCTGCTGGGGTCAGATACACACTGGTGACCACAGTGTCCCCTCTGGGCCTTGGGGAGGAGCTGCCCAGCCCCTGCCCTAAAAGAAAAGAGTGTCAGGGCCAGTGGGAGCTGCTGGGGAGGCTGTGAGCTGGACCCCCTCCCTGCTTCCAGCTCTGTTCTCCCGCCGGGACAGAGCCAGCCCCTCTCCAACTGTGAACGCGTTGGTTCTCAGTCTGCCTTGGCCCAGGGAGCTCAGTGTCAGTAAATGGTGGCACTTTCACGATTCGTAGGCAGATAATAAATTACTAGAATTTTCTCAGTTTAAAAAATTTTCCTCATGTTTCTTAAGACATTGAATCCGGTCTGCTTTATCTACAGAATCTGGTGTAAGAAGGGGTCCGATAGCTTAAATTCCTGTGCTGTGTTATTTTCATCTTGATCTGGCTGGCAGTTAAATTGCAAAGCTGCGTTAGAGAAACACAGTGTAGGCAGCGGGCTCCCTCCCTGGGCCGTGGGGGGTCTGACCGTTGGGCCCAGAAGGGCCCAGAAGAATGAAGCGATCGTGGTGGGTTCCAGGCCCCGGGCAGGGGGCCGAAGGCCAGCCTGCGTCTCTGCTGAGTGACCACCCACCAGCCCGCGTCTGGGTTCCTGCCTGGGAGGCCTTCCCTCCCCTTATGCTTCCTTCTTCTCTGCCAAGATTTGAGATAACATGAAGATTTTTAAAAAACGGAGAGAAGTGTTTGGGAAAGAAATTGTTTAAGTAAAGTGGGAGAAAAATTCAGCTGAGGGCTGCCTGGTGGTTAAAATGAAGGGAACTACCACCAGTGAAGAACCCCCCGGTGCATGGGGTGTGCTTTCGCTGAAGTCTCTGGCAGTTGTAATGTGGCCTGAAAGCATCTTGGCAGATGGCTTTAACGATGAGGATAAACAGTTATTGTGCAAAAACAATGGGAAAAAAATGAAAAGCAGGGCAAGTGCTAAGTGGCGTTTTCAAGAAATCCCTTTAAGTAGGAGGAAGAGAAAGATGGCTCCCAGAGTAGTAGCTGTTGGCAATGCGGCTCACGTCCTCCTCCCTTTTTCTCCTCCGTCTTTCTGGGGCCGGTGTGCTGGTCCCCAGCTCCCACTGATGGAGCTGGAGGAGCTTGGCGAGGGGCCTGTGGAGGGAGAGAGGCGGGGTGTTATCAGGGAGAGCGGGGCTGTCCGGTGGCCCCCCTCCCCGTCCCTGCTCACCTGCTGGCTGTCCTTTCTGCAGCTCAACCAGAGCCTCAGCGACGTGCTGCTCAGCCTGGAGAAACAGCACGGGAGCAACACCTTCACGATCAAGGCCCAGCCCAGGTGTGTGCCGCCCCCGGGAGGGCGGCGGGCAGGTGTGGTCTGGGGCGAGGCTCTTCCCTGGGGTCCCCCCTTTCAGGCCAGGGCACCCCTCCTCCTCCAGTGTGTCCCTTCGGGCAAGGAGAACTCCTGAGGGGCTGTCTGCAGATGACCCTGCCCAGGCCTGGCCTTCCCGTCTGTGGAGCAGCAGTCAGGGTGCCTGGCAGCTTTGGAGGGGGCTGGGGTCTGAATGATCCAGCATTTGGAAAGTGAGTGGGCCTCGTGGAGCCGGGGTGTGACCTCGCCTCTCCCCTCGCTGGCTTCCTGGAAGCCCAAGGCCCTGGCCCGCGGCGTCCCTCCTCCTGCCCGGCCTCCCTCAGTGAGAGCTTGAGGGAGGGGCGGAAGCCACAGCAGGTCTGGGACCCCTTCCTCTCTGGCTGTGCAGTACACGCAGTTGTGGCACAGGCTAGGGAGCACCAGTGCACCCACTTTTCTTGTCTACAAAGAGGGTGATTGCGTCTGCTTCTGGGGTAACTGGAGTGTTCCCTAGGACGAAGAAGCCAGCCAATAGTCGATCAGCGTTGTTGCCCCTCTTCCCCTGGAAAACACAGCATGTGTGCCTGCGAGTGGGGCCACGGGGTGCCCTGGGGGCAGTCAATGTCCAGAGGTGCTCCCCAGGTCACAGCCTCCCTCATTGCACCTGCCTGGCCTGGAGGTCCCGGTGGAGCGTCTGGGTCGGACGAGGAGTTGGGAGCGCGGCCAGGCCGGCCGTGCGGGCAGCTGGGACCAGGCTGCTCCAGGACAGGGCTGGTCTGGGCGGAGAGGAAGGACATGGGGCTTGTGAGCCTTCTTTACACCAGAGGGGCCCGTTTGGCAGCCAGGTCACCTTCTCTCCCAAGGCCCCACCCCGGGCCACCCACCCCGTTCCTTCCTGCACGCTGGGCCCCTGGAGCATCTGTGTGGCTAGACCCCAGGCAGGGCAGGTGGCCAGCACTGTCCGCAGGCTCAGCTTCAGGGCTGCGCTGTCTTCTGCTCATTCTGTGCGTGCCCCCTCAGGGCACCTGGCAAGATGCAGAGGCTGGTGGGGGCCCTGGGATGGGACAGGGCCCCGAGCACAGGGCCTGGCCCCTCTTACAGCCTCCTGGAGTTAGGGGGGCTTTGCCCCTTAGCGCTCCTCTGAGCAGAGGGGCTGCCGATGAGGGAAGGGAACCCCCACCCGGCAAGAGTTTTCCCCCGATGAAGGCCCCCTCGTCCCGTCCGTCCCCACAGAAAGAAAACAAAACTGTTCTCCCGGCTGCGCAGAAAGAAGAACAGGTACAGGCAGTGAGTGCCGCGTGGTGGGGCCGCATGCGCCTGGCCCCGCCGAGGGCGCCACTAACCCCTAACCTGCCTTCCTGTGTGCGGAGCGCCCACCGGGCCCTGTGCCGAGTGTGTGTGGAGGGGCAGCGGGGCATCAGTGGGAATCAGGGCAGACAGCCTGGGCATGTCCCTCTCGGGCTGCGGCCCGCCTGGGAGTGAGATGGGCCAGAGTGCGGCCAGAGGGAGCTGGGGGCTCAGGGAAGGGGCTGCGGGCACAGCGGTTTGCGGGGAGTCTACGTGCACGTGTGTGCTGGATGTGTGTGCGCTCTCGAGGGTGGCAGCCGTTCCCACAAAACACCTTCAGTAAAGAGAAGGAACCAGCGGTGTCCCTCACTCACACGTGCGTCCCGCCAGTCACCCAGACCTTTTTCCTGCAGGTGGCGGTCGCTAGACCTGCTCTGCCCAACACGGTGGTCGTAGCCCCTGTGACCGAGGAGCTGAATTTTTCATTCTGTTGAATTTAAACATCAGTTTGAACAGCTGATCTCAGTCAGCACTGGTGCAGAGACTCTTTATGCAAGTTCAAACACAGATGTTTATTTCCTGTCCCCTGGGCGCCCAAGTGGCGGGCTGTGCACACCACGTGTCCTTGTCGGCCTTGAGACATGGTGGGGACCTGGCCCTCCTATCCCCACCCCTCTGCTCTGAAGGCTCCGCTCTTTTGTTACCCAGTGGCTTTGCCCGTGGCCTCCCCTCCGACTGGTTTTCCAGGGGAGCCAGTGGGAGCAAGGGCTCGGAGACAGTGATGGCATGGTGTGGCTGGGGAATCTGTGTGCTGGGTGAGGGTGAGGGTAGCAGGGAGGCCAACTGGCAGGCCTGTGGGGTCAGGCTGGGTTGTGCAGGGGCTGCTGTGTGGTGTGTGGGGTGACACTCACTTTGCCTCTAGGATGTTTGGCTTTCTTGTGCTGTGGGGCCTGGGCCCCCTGATGGAGGCTGGTGGGTGGCTGGTGAGGCCCTGGTGGCGGCTCCTGGACCTGCTCGGCACCCTGGGATTGCAGACCTCAGCTCAGACTCGCCTGTGATGTCACTGCCTCTAGGGCAGGACCTGCTGTGAATATGCGCGTGTCCCCACGTGCTGGGGCCACGTCCCCTCCTTCCGCCCTGTCTCCTGCACACCTACGTGTGGTTTCACACGTGGACACGCGGGGACACACTGTGCACATGGACGTGCTGTTTTCACAGCATGTCTGCGGACACACTCGAGCCCCCTAGTTTCCCAGCATCTCTGTGGACACACGCTCACCCTCCTGTGCACACACGTTTCCACACACGGGTCCCCAGGTAACCCCTCCATCAGGCTCCCTCTCTGTCTCGCCTCCACAGTGACAACGCCCCTGCGAAAGGGAACAAGAGCCCCTCACCGCCACCCGACGGCTCCCCTGCCGCCACCCCGGAGATCAGAGTCAACCATGAGCCCGAGCCAGCCGGCGTGGCCACGCCCGGGGCTGCCCTCCCCAAGTCCCCGTCTCAGGTAGGCACGTGTCTTGGTGGCCTGTCCTGTCCTACCCCTTCCTCCCTCCTGTGCTGCCGTCAGCCCCGCTTCCCAGTCCTCTGTCCCTGCCCCGGGCCTGGGCAGCTTTGGATCCAGAGCCGTGGCCCCTTCTTTCCTCTTCGCCAGCCTCTGGGCTGCTTGACTTTCTCGTCTTCCTTTGCTCCTGAGATGCAGGCTCCGGGCCCCCCACCCTGAGAGCAGCCAGAACTCCGGAGGCGACTGCTTCTCTCTCTTCCTCGACTTCTTTCTTGCAGGGGCCCTTGTAGGACCCTGAAAGGGACGGCAGGAAGGAGGGCTCAGCGAGGGGATGGGGAGAAGCCTGGCCCCCACCCCCATCCCCACGGGGTTTCTCCAGGTGTCTTAGTGTCCCTGGGAGCTGGAATGGGAAAAAGGAGGCAGGGGTCCACTGTGCAGCCCGGCCTGAGCCCAGCTAGGCTTTCCCTGGCCGTTCGGCCCCCAGCCGCAGCTCCCTTGGCTGTCGGCCCCATCCCGTTGCCAGCTGATTCGGAGAGCGGTGCTGAGAGCCCGCACTTGTCGGGCACTTACTCTGACGTGCTCTTGGCCTGAAGGTGCCAGCGCTCTCGATAATTTCATTCGTTGTCCTCACCGCCCCCTGCGAGGCAGAGGCTGTTATCACCCCAACTTGACAAATAAGGAAACCCAGGCGTGGAGTGGGGTGTGACTTGCCCGAGGTCCCCCACGTGGGTGTGTGACCATCTTCCCGGCCCTCCATGCAGGCCTCCGTGGTGCTGGGGGAGGCTGGGCTGCGGCTCCTCAGGGAGGTGTGCTGGGGGCCCTGGCTGGGCAGGAGCGGAGCGGGTGGGAGGGGCGGGAGGCTGGGCGCTGGCCCTTCCTCAGCTCCCGTTTCTCTCTCCAGCCTCCCCCTGGTCAGTGGGAGCCCAGACCACGCAATGGCGGCCTTGGCCTCTGGGGCAGGCCCTCCTTTCCCTCTCTGTCCTGTTCTGTTCTCTCCTGTTCCTTCTCACTCCCTTGTCTTCCTCCCTGCTCCTCTCTCTGCAGTGTTCTGACCTCCGGCCTCGTACCCCATCCTGGGTGGTCTTGGTGTCTGTGTCTTGGGGAGCAGTGCCTCTTCCTCAGTTGCCAGAGGGCCGGGGCTGGGGCGTGACTAACCGTGGCTTTGTCTCTGTTTGTCTGTCTCCCCCACCCCCGTGCTCCGCTGTGCCTCCCCTGCGGCCCCCCAACCCGCTGCTGACCCACAGCTCCGGAAAGGCCCACCAGTCCCTCCGCCTCCCAAACACACCCCGTCCAAGGAGGTCAAGCAGGAGCAGATCCTCAGCCTGTTTGACGACACGTTTGTCCCTGAGATCAGCGTGACCACCCCCTCCCAGGTCAGCCGCGGCCACCGCGGCCCAGCTCTCTGCCCCTCTGTCGCGCTCTCGGGGTGTGCATGGCCTCGCCTCCATCCCACCCCTGCAGAGGTTGGCCCTGAGCCTCCCTCTCTCATCCATCCATCCCTCTATTCATCCATCCATCCCTCATCTCTGAGCATGTGCCCCAGATGCAGGGACCCGGTGAACCGTCCTAGTAGAGACGGTCAGCACAGCAATGGCCTCTCGATTCCACTGGTGCTTTGGCCAGAGGGGGTGGGGAGCATGAACGACCTGGGCCGATCAGGGAAGGCTTCTTGGAGCAGGTGACGTTTGCCGTAGTGCTTTAGCCAGAGGCAGCAGCTTGTGAGCAAGGAGGGGTGAGAGCCAGGCTCAGGACCTCCGGGGAGTACAGTGTGTCCGGAGAGCACAGGAGGTGACAGACACACAGCTGGGAAAGCCCAGCAAGGCACTGAGACGGTGGCTCCCAGGGCTGCTGACAGCCACTTGGAGGTGGGGCGGTGTCTGGGCCACAGAGCAGGGCTGCTACTGTACATGCCCGCAGGAGGCGTCTGATGCCCATTCAAGGTGGTCAAGGGGAGGGCGGAGCAGGCAGGTCACTGTGGGAGCAGAGCCGTGGGCTGCATGTGGTTGGATCAGCTCACAGAGGCTGTGGTGCCCAGGCCACTACAAGCCTGGCTTCCAGGCCCCACGGTCAGGGCCCTGTCCATGCCAGGCCTCCCCTTTTGTGCAGGCTAACTCGTCCCAGGCTGTGGCGGGCCCGAGTTGCAGCCTAGGTGTCTCTGGGCTCTGCCTCCAATGGGCTCCTTGGCACAAGCTCAGAGGCCTGGAGGGGAGGGGAAGGGACAGAGGGTTGACTGTGGAGGGGGAGGCAGTTGGGGGCAGAGGACAGTGCCCTCTGCTAAGATGGGCTTAGGGGTGAGCGGGCTTCAAGCCTCCATGGGGGGACTTCAGGTTAGAACTAGGAACTTTCAGTACAGGGCAGTGGGGGAAGAAGGGTGATGCTGGGGTGCTCCCGGCGCTGTGGGGAAACCACGACCTCCAGGGCAGCTGGCGGCTGGGATGCTCCAGGCCCTGAACCTGCCTCTGCCTCAGGGTGCACAGGAGGGACACGGGGTGACACCAGGGCTAGGAGACGCTGCGCAGGGGCTGGAGCCAGCGGCTGACCCACCTGGCCTTGTTTGGTTGTCGGTCCCCTCTGGGAGGGGTAGGTCCCCATTTGACAGGTGAGGAACCTGTGGGCCTCACCTGCAGCCAGGCCTCCGGGTCAAGTGGCCCTCCCTGGGCTCCCGCATGCCTCCCTGCGCCCCTGCGTCCACTCCTGGGGTCCGGTCTCTGCCCGGCGGGGCTGGGGAGCGCACGCTGTGGGCGCTGTTGCCCGGGGCTGGGTGGGCTCATCCGTCCACGACATGCTGTCAGGGCTGCTCTGCTGGGCTGTGGTGAGTAGCCTGCGTCCCCGCCCCGAGGACGGTTCTGGTCCAGCACGGTGGGAGGCTGGCCTGCTGGGAGGTGGGCAGGGGGGATGTGACCCTGTCCCATTGGAGCACGAGGAGGCGGCTGCCTGGGCTTGGCTGACTTCTGAGAGGGGACGGGTGTTAGGGCCACATGGGAGAGAGCAGTGCTGCGTGCGGCTCGGGGGAGGGCGCCCAGAGGCCACGCGCCACCGTGTCCTTAGAGACGGCAGTGACCCCCCTCCCTGTCTCACTGAACAGGGCTAGACCTAGAGGAGAGTCAGTCGCTGGGGGTGAACTTGGGCAGGGGGCGAGTCTACTTGGCCTGGGCTCTGAGCTCGGTGCCTTGGCCCAGCGAGGATGCCGGGGCCTCTGAGCTGGGGGTCAGTGGGCACTGAGAGTTCTCAGGACCGCGGGTCTTGGGTCTCCCTGACAAGTCGCAGCTCAGCTGGGAAGGCTCCTCTGGGGAGTCCCTGCCCCCGCTCCCAGGTCTCGGGTCCTTCTAGGTGGAGGGCCTTGGGGCTCTCTCAGACCTGGGCACAGCCCTGCCTGAGCCCCGGGGGAACCCCTCACAGGAGATGGGTTGAGCCAGCCCTCCTCCTAGGAAGGCAGCATGTCCTCTGGTGCCGGTGCTACGCGGCTTGTCCTCAAGGGCGGCTCTGGGAAAGACTCAGCTTCCTGTAGGGCTGGCTTCTCACAGTGTGGACAGGCCCCCCACGCCCTGCCGGCCGCCGCGCCTCCCTGGGCTGCACTCTGCCCAGCTGAATGGGATCCTTGGGGGTGGCTGGGGGAGGACCCCTTGCGTGAACATGGTGCTCAGGTGTTGGGGAGCTCACGTTTAAGATTGTGTGCTGGCTCAGCCCTGAGCTGGCTGGGGGCAGGTGTCACCACAGGGTGACCTGTCTATCTGGGGCAGCAAGGGGAGGCCTATGCCTGTCTGGAGGCCCTCTGGACCAGGAGAATGAGTGTGGTCATGTCCAGCCCAGGCTGTGGCCGGGCTGCTGCTGGAGGGAGGCCGAGGTCGGGGGCGCTCGTGTGCACAGGTGGAGAAGAGAGAGCTGGGGGCTTGGCATTGGTCAAGCGAGAGGCTGCCTGGACCCACGTATGAGGCAGGCCCCAAGTATGTCCTTGTGTGGGTGGAGCTCGTGCCAGGGTGTGTGACGTGGGCCGGGCCCTCGTGCTCAGTGGGTGTGTCTGGGGGCGCGGGCCCGCTGTGCGCGCCCTCGGGAGTGCTCCCGGCCTGTTGCTAACTGCCTTCCTCTTCTGCTGCTGCTGCCAAGTTTGAGGCCCCGGGGCCTTTCTCGGAGCAGGCCAGTCTGCTGGACCTGGACTTTGACCCCCTCCCGCCTGTGGCGAGCCCTGTGAAGGCGCCCACGCCCTCTGGTCAGGTTGGTCTGAGCCCACCACTGCCCACGGGCCCGCCTGCCTCTGGGCACCGGGGCCAGGGTTCATGTCCGCCCACCGGCCGTGTGGGCCTAAAGGGGGTCTGGTGTCTTTGGAGGTCCTGGTGTCACCAGGTTCTCTTCTCACTCTCTGTCCTCTCCCGGAGCCCGGGCCCACAGCTCTTGTCACCTCCTCTGGTCCTGCCCACGGGGAAGGGGAGAGGGCAGACACAGGTCAGCCAGAGGACCCTCAGGAGGAGGTCAGCCGAACACTCACCTGGCAGCTTTCAGTCTGTCTCAGGATTCTGTCCCGTCCTGGTGGCAGCCCCGGGTGTGTGCACTGCCTGCCATGGGGTCTCAGCCCCCTGGAAGGTGTCCGGGACTTGGCCCTCTGGAGACCACAGAGCCCAGCTCTGCTCTGCCCTGTCCCTGCTGGGCTCTAGGACCTGGGGCAGTGTGGGATGGGGCCCCTGGGGCTGCTTGCCTGTCCCCGTCTCTAACCTCTGTGCTAACTCTGCCCTTCTCCCTTCTGCTGCGCTCAGTCAATTCCGTGGGACCTCTGGGAGGTAAGCTGTGTTTGCTCTGTGCTCACCCCTCACAGCTGCCCCACTGTGTGTCCCGGGCCCACCCGGCTGGGTCCCGCACTAGCCAGACCACTGTGCGCGCACGGCTGTGCCCACGCACACAGGGAGCTGGCCCGGGCGCCCGCGTCTCCAGCTGCTCCGTTGCTTCCCCCGGGAGACCCTGTGCCTGCAGCCAGGCCCCATGGGGCAGGGGCTCGTTTTAACATGAGAAGAGTCCTCCGTGTTATGGCCCAGGGTCAGGGCTTGTTATGGCCCTAGATGGTGACCAGCTGATCCCTCAGGCTGGATAGGGTGTCCCCCTGCCAGGCCGAGGCCTGTGGGCAGGCAGCCTCGGGGTGGAGGGTCCGTGTCCTTGAGCAGCTTTCTAGGGGTGGAGACCCCACCAGGCAGTGGCCTCTGGGAGCTGCTGGGACATAAGGGAGGGCGGCATGGTTCTAGAAGCAGAGAGGCAGAGCAAGGCCAGGTGCCTGCCAGAGGACTGTCATTGTCACCTGGAGGCTCAAGGAGGATGGAGGACTTGCCCTGTAACTGGTGACACAGCCCCTGCAGGAACAGGAGGGGCTGGCGTGATAGGGCCAGCAGTCCAGGCCGCGGGGCTCTCAGCTCCAGGAGGTGTCACTGGGGCCAGGCAGGCAGATCTGTTTTCATGAGCAGATTTTGGCTGGTGCTGAACTGCTGGGCTGCACGCGACAGGTGTGCACCTCCTGTCCCCTTGGCAGTGGTAGAAGCGAGGAGGTGGGGGTATGTGTCCCTCCAGGGGGTCTTCATCTGTCCTCTTTGGGGCTCTGGCCAGACTGCCGGCCGCAGGCCCCCAGATGCTCCCCTCTGCCAACCTGGGCCGCTCACAACTGTCTTCTCCTGTCTCGTGCCCCCACCCAACACCCCCCCCCCGGCCCCCACCCCTCTTGCCCTGTTCTCCCTGGTGGCCCATCCCTAGCCCACAGAGAGTCCAGCTGGCAGCCTGCCTTCCAGGGAGCCCAGCGCTGCCGAGGGCACCTTTGCTGTGGCCTGGCCCAGCCAGACGGCCGAGCCGGGGCCTGCCCAAGTAAGTGCCCCCACCAGCCCCTCACCTGCCCCTGTCTCTGGGGGTGTAGCATGGAGGAGAAGCCCCGAGGAGGGGGCACAGGATGGACAGGAGCACCGTGGGACTGAGGGTGAGGCGAGGGCCCTGAGCCTGGAGGCCCCGGGGGGCGGCTCAGGTCAGGTCAGCCCCTCGCCCACTCGCCAGCCCCACCCCGGCCTCCCAGCTCTGGCCTCCCACGTGGGCAGGAGGAGCAGTTAGAGCACCTCCTGCTTATGGTGGGTACTTCCCAGAATTCTCTTTCAATCTTCGGCCTCACCTAGACTCTTCCTCCTTTTCCAGATGAGGAAGTAGGGGCCAGGAGGGCGGAGTGACTGCTCCCAGACCTTGGGAGTGGCTGAGTTCCAGTGCTGGCCCGGGGCAGCCCACCTTTGCCTTGCCTGGGCCCTCCCCACAGGAGCAGCCTGTGAGGGGCCGGCCAGCCAGGCGGGTGGCGGGGAGCTGAGGCTTGGTCAGGGTCTAGGCTCAGAGGGCAGGGGCTGCAAGGGGGATGCAGGGGTGGCAGCCAGGCCCTGAGCTGGGTTCTCAGCAGCACATCCCCTGCTGCCAGCACTTCTCCAGCTGCTCCCTGTGCCAGGGTCTTTGGAGGGGCTCCCCGTGCTGAGCAGAGGCCCTGGACAGCTCTGGGCACCTCTCCTCGTCCTGGGTCCTGGCCCCAGTGCCCTGGCCCATGTTGACCCCCCACCGGCATTTGTGTTGCAGCCAGCAGAGGCCTCGGAGGTGGCGGGGGGGACCCGCCCTGCGGCTGGAGCCCAGGAGCCCGGGGAGACGGCAGCCAGTGAAGCAGCCTCCGTAAGACGGCAGGACTCGGCCCTGTCTTTCCCTCCCGCCGCCCGCGGCTCCCCGCCCCGTGTCCTGCTCTGTGCTGGTCCAGGTCACGGTTCCTGTCGAGGAACCTGGAGGCAGGCTGGTCTGGCCTCAGGCACAGACACCCCCGTCTCTGCCCGCGCGGCCCCCGCTCTCCAGGACCCCTTCCCGCCCTCGCTGACCCATTGTCCCACCCACAGAGCTCGCTCCCGGCAGTGGTGGTGGAGACCTTCTCAGGCACTGTGAACGGCGCCGTGGAGGGCGGCAGTGGGGCCGGGCGCTTGGACCTGCCCCCAGGGTTCATGTTCAAGGTGAGCTGGGGCTTGCTGACCCCCAGCCTCTGACCACCTCCATCACCAGATGGGGGCCCCCTCTATAGATGAGGACCCTGGCCTGAGGCTAGGTGGTCGGCCCACAGAGTCCACCCCGTCCACCCCTGCTGCCCAGTGGGCAAGGCGATGTCTGAGCCCCACTCTGGGTCTGCTGCTCTCACCTGCTCCTGGGCCACCGCGTTGCCACGTCGGGCCTGGTGCCCTGGGCGGGGCTGCATGTGGATTCGAGGGCGCAGAGGGAGGGGTGCTGAGCTCTTCCCACCCTCTGCAGGTGCAGGCCCAGCATGACTACACAGCCACCGACACGGACGAGCTGCAGCTCAAGGCTGGGGACGTGGTGCTGGTGATCCCCTTTCAGAACCCAGAGGAGCAGGTGAGGCCGGGCCTGGGGCCGGGTGGCGCGGCCAGCAGCGGCGCTCCACCCCTCCCCTCCATCCATGACCCCCCGGTCATCTCCCCCTCCTGCCTCTCTCCCTCCCTTCCCTTTGCCTGGCTCTGGCTCCCACTTTGCCATCCCCTCTGGGTCTCTGCCGCCCCCCTCAGGCTCTGCCTGCCTCTCTAAACTTTCTGTACCCCCTTCTCCCTTCCCTGCCCCCCAGGGCCCTCCTCCCAGGACATGAACCCAGGCTCATTGCTCCCTGAGCCCCCACCCTGCAGCCTCCCCCTCCTGTTGGGCTCCTGTTGGCCCCACGTGGGTCCCGCATGCCGCCCCAAGGCCAGCCCTGCTCAGTCCACAAGGACCATGGGCTCCGGGACCCCTAAGCCCCTAGCCCTGTCCCCAGCTGGTCCTCCAGACCCTCCTCCTGCTGGGGCCTCTCCTTGTTAGTGGGTGTCCTCAGAGTGGACTCCGCTGAGCCTGGGGCCAGTGCAGAGCCGGGACAGGACTGCTCCCTCAGTCTGGACTGCTTCATTCCGGTCACGGAGGCCCCTCAGCAGGAGCTCTTCTTTGTGGGGTGCAGCTGGTGTAGTGGGGGTGCCCACGCAATATGCAGGTGGCAGCCGCAGGGCCCAGGGGCCTGCTGGGACTCTGATCTGTCTAATCGTCTACAGGTTCCCGTGACGTAATTGTCAGAGTGGCTGAGGGTGGGAGGAGGGCTGGGTTTGGGACCAGGCCAGCCTGGGTGCGGCGTCCTGGGTACTTACTGAGGCCACAGTGGGTGGGAGGTTTGTATGACTAGGGCTTCCTGGGCCTGGTCCTGAATCCGCCGATTCTCCCAAAGCCCCACTGATCACCCCAGTGGACCAGCCTCAGGCTGGGTGGGGTTTTCAGCAGAATCCTGGCCCCCAGCACGCAGTGGGAGTCACCTGGAGTGGGTAGAAGCCGCTCAGATAGGACACAATGGGGTCTGGGACTAGGCAGGTGCAGAATGGAGTAAAGACCCAGGTGGGTCCCAGCTGCCCAGGCGGTGATGGCCGCAGCTCCAGACCGGGTGTATGGTCACTGCAGGCCCAGGGGTCAGGGTAGGGGCCAGGGAGGGCATCGGGGCCTGGGGAGATGACCCCTGTGCGGGGTCGGTATTAAAGCAAAAGGCCCATTTGACTCGGAGGGCTTGGTGGGTCACTCCAGAAACTTTCACGTGGCCAGTGCCCCGCAGAGCTTTCTGTCATTGTTTGCGGAAGGCCGGAAGGACAGCTGCTGTCCTCAGTGATGCGTCCTCTGTGGGCACCAGACATGGGGAGCTCCTTGCCAGGGCAATGGAGGGGTTGTTTTAATATGTTCAGACCAGGGCCGCAGTCAGGCCACGTTCTACAGTGAGGAGGACTTACCAAACGACACAGAGTTATTAAATCCACCTGCTGAAGGGTGGGATGGCTCCCCGGTGGGCTGGTTTGGTCTCAGGTGAACAACAGGAGTGCTGCCTGGAGGAGGCGTCCTTTAAGGGGGGTGGGACAGAACACTGCCGATGGGCGGGAGCACCCCTCTCCCTCCCCATCCCCGTCCCGTGCTCCCGCAGGATGAAGGCTGGCTCATGGGTGTGAAGGAGAGCGACTGGAACCAGCACCGGGAGCTGGAGAAATGCCGGGGCGTCTTCCCTGAGAACTTCACCGAGCGCGTGCAGTGAGGCCCGCGGGGGCGCGTGCAGAGCAACACCTTTTCCGGAAAAATGTGTGTTTCTTTTTTTTTGTTTGTTTTTGTTTTTCTTCCCCCTCGTTTTTGTTTTTAAACGTTTGAAAAGCAAAGGGAAATGGAGGGGGAGACCTGAGCCGAGAGGTTCTTCTCCCAAAGACGAAGTGGTTTTTCCAAAGAGCCTGGTTCTGGCGAGCCTGGCAGCATCACCAGTGTTCCATAAGCTGCTGTGTTCCCTAGTTGAGTTCCTGGCCGCCTCCCTGCCCGTGCCCGTGGGTGTTGCCGTCGCCGCAAAAGTGCCCGGCCACCGGCGGGGCCTGGGGGCCACCGCGCTTGCCTGAGCTTGGGCCGCGCCCCGGGCCGGGGTCCTCTGTTCCTGGCAGCTGCTGAGGGTGGGGTCCTGTCTCCCCAGAGACCAGCCTGGCCTGGCCCCACCCCGCAGACCGTCTGTGTGCTGTTTGAAAAATAAATCTTAGTGTTCACAACAACATGAAACAAACAAACAAAAATACCCAATGAAAGCTCTCAGGAAACATGTGTGTGTGTTTTTCTCTCTCCACGTCTGTCTGCTCTGCGGTGGAGCCAGATGATCTGTGCTTTTGTCCAGACAGTCCCCTGCAGGCCCTCTGCCCTGGGCGGGTGCTGGGGGCACGAGGCTCCAGTCTCGGCCTCCCTGGCCGGTGAGTGACCGCCGCTGCCTTCTGAGTTTTCCTGGGCCCAGACCCAACCCGGCTTAGGCCCCCGCCTCTGACATTTTCACGGGCGGCTGCTTGGGAGACCCAGCCCTGTGCCCCGCCATCCGCTGGGTGCGCCTCAGTGACATTATTAGAATACGGTGAGAACTCGGGGCGGGGGCAGTCCCAGGGCTGCCTCTCGCTGATGAGGAACTTGAGGCCCAGGGAGTTTTGGTGGCTTGCTGGTGAGTGGTGGGACAGGAGCAGGGGCTGGACCTGGGCTGCTGGCCTGGGGGGGCAGCTCCCCCTACTCCCCGTCGGCCTCCCTCTCCAGCGTGAAGGCCCCCCTCCCCCCACCCTCCGCCACACAGCCTGGTCTTCAGTGCTGTCTGCGTGGCAGGTGGCCTGGGTCCTTCCCATGTGGGGCCAGCCCGGACTTCCAGGTGGAAGGAGTCCATCTCTGCATAAGTCTGACCTACAGTAAAAGTCTGCGAAGGGGATGAAGGTCAGATTCTCAGGTTTATTTGAGAAGAAAACCCCCAAGCTTTGCTTCGGGGGCAGGATTGTCACTGCGGCGGCCTTGTCCTGTGGCTGAGTGCTGGCTCTGCCAACCAAAATTTCTGAGCAAAGAACAGGACAGTCCTTCCTCCCTCCCTTCCTTAGTTCCATGTTGACAGGTTAATTCTCTTGCCCAAGGCCACATAGCTCATGGCTGGTGGAGCCCAGCTTGAAGCCCAGACCCGGCCAGCTCCACTGAACTTCCAAACGTGGAGTGTGGGTGCCCTGGGGTCCCTAGGGTTGTGGGGTGGAGCCATGGGGCCAACAGGAGAGTCTTTAGTTCTATTTTGTTAAGGAAACTTAAAGACGTGATTCAGGAGAAAGCATTTGCATTAGATTTCTTACAATATGAGATTCAAAGATGGACCAGCTGGTGGTTGTGAACTTCAGCCCCTGACCCTGAAGGGGGTCCTGCCGCCTGCAGCGGGGGTAATTTGGCAGGAAAAGCCCTGCTCTGTATGCCAGGGGTGGGACTTGCCAGGAGCTCCTTGTGGGAGTTGGGAGGAACTGGCCCTACAGAGACAGCTCCCAGCAGGAGGACCCAGGAGCATTACCCCCCACCACGTAGATGAGCAGCTGGCTCGAGTGTCTGGAGTTGCCCTGAGTGTCTGGGAGCTGGGGCACTACCAGGTCTGTGTCTGTCCAAGAGAATTCAGAACCTGGCAGCTCACACCTCGTTAGTGCTCATGGTGCCCCCTCCATACCCAAGGCCACAGCTGTCCCAGCTCATCCCAAGGAACCTCCCCCAAGTCTCCCCTCCCTCCTGCCAGCTCTCAAGGTCTTCCACGGTGACTCGGACACTGTCCAGCCTGCTGGCTGGCCTCCCGCTCTTCCACCTTGGTTGGATTTTGGGACCACACTGGCCTGACTCCTCTTGGTTCCACTGGCCTGGAGACACTCATCTCTGCCTCTAGGAATTTAAGTATTCACACCTGTCACCTCAGCCACCCCAAAAACCATGCTCTGTGCAGGGACATCGTGATCAAACATTGGATTCATTGGCTTGGCAAGCTTGGTTGGGCATCTTCAATGTCTGAGGTGACCAGGGCTGGGGCCTCTGGGTTGACCCCAAACTTACAAAGCCTAGAAATGGAGGTGGGGCTGGGCTAGGGGTTGGTGGGGAGTAGACACCTGAAAAAAAATTGGATATTCCAGAGGGAACACTAATTCAAAAAGCTACATGCACCCTAGTGTTAATAGCAGCACTATTTACAGTAGCCAACACATGTAAGCAACCTAAATATCAACAGATGACTGGATAAAGATGTGATGTATATATACAATGGAATACTACTCAGCCATAAAAAGGAAAGAAATGCCATTTGTAGCATTTGTGTCTGTCCAAGAGAATTCAGAACCTGGATGGATGGACCTAGGGATGATCATACTAAGTGAAGTCAGACAGAGAAAGACAAATATTATATAATAATCACCTGTATGTGGAATCTAAAAAAAGGACACAAATGAACTTATTTACAGAACCTAGAAAACAAACTTATGGTTACCAGTGGGGAAAGGAGCAGAGGAGGGTTGAATTAGAAGTCTGGGATTAGCAGACATGCAGTACTATATCCAAAATAAACAACAAGGTCCTACTGCAGAGCACAGGGAACTATATTCAATATCTTGTAATAGCTTATAATGACAAAGAATATATATGCATAACTGATTGCTTTGCTGTGCACTGGAAACTAACACAAATTGTAAATCAACTATACATCAATTAAAACAATTATTTGGGTACAGCTTCTAAGAAGAGCGATGATCCTAGTTTTTCAAGCCAGAGAATGTGCACTCCATGGTGGCTTCCACAAAGGGCCATGAATGAGAACAGGGTATGCGGCTGGATGGAGGGGTGTGTGTGTGTGTGAGTGTGTGACACTTGGGAGACCCTGGTTTTAGTCACGCCGTCCAATCTATCAGGGCTGATCTCAAGGTCAGTGTCTGTTCCTCCGTGCTCCAGGAGTAATGTTCACCTGACAGCCCCCACCCCTCCCCCCAGGTCCCAGAGCCCGTCCCACCACTGGCGACAGGGCAGACTGTGACATCCCGAGTCTCCCGGAGACTTGTGTGGCTGGGAGTGCAGCTGCATCTGCCTAGATCCAGTGTCCGGGGCATCCACCCCGTTCATTCATCCACTCACCCACGCGCTCATGTTCCTCACACAGGCCCCGAGATTACGGAGATGAGTCCCATGTGGCTCCTGCCCCGATGTGCTCACAGTTTGGGGAAAAGCAGACAGGAACACTTAGGACCAGAGCAGGTGCTGTCCCGGTGGTGAGTCCAAAGCTCTGGAGGTAAGCAGCGGCTGCCACCCGGCTTTACATGGGAGGGGGCGTCTCCGCCCAGCCTTTAGAGGCGCTGGAGGCCCATGTCAGGCAGAGTCTGCAGGTGGGAGAGTCAGAGAGTCTGGGGGAGAGGTCATGGGCTTGGAGAAGCCTGCGGGGAGCTCAGGGGACAGGCTGAGGCTGAGGGGCAGGGGGGTGGAGACTGGCCAGGGAAGATATGAGGGCACCTGGAGAGCTTGTGTCTGAGGAGGGAGAGGGGCCGGGGGGACCCCTGACCGCCAGCATCAGGAAGAGGGAAGAAGACAAGAAGCTGTCTGTGACCAGTAAGGCTGGACTGGATCCAGAGGACAGCCCTGCCTGGTCTTCTCTTGGTTCCCAGAGGGGAGGGGCCGCTGTGAGTCACCAGGGGACACGGGCTGGCCGCTGCCAATGGCATCCTAGGTCCAGCTCTGGTGGTGAGGACGAGCCAATCGCTGGGAAGGCCCATCTCAGTGTAGTGAAAAAGGGTGATTAACGATGAATGAGCAAGGAAACTGCTTTCCTGACAGCCCTGGATTACAGATGCAGAGTAGAGACAGCCCCCTCCCCACCAGCCAAGGCCACCGCCCCGTGGCAGAGATGGACGTCCAGTCTCGGAATCCCAGGGTGGGCAGAGGTTCTGTGTATGGTGGGTGGGCCAAGGTTCACAAGCAGAGACCAGCCCAGAGCTAAGGCCGTGGGGGTCCTTCTTTGCAAGCCTGATGAGACACCCTTCTTTTTTGGGGGGGTTTCCCTTTTTTTTAAATTGAAGTAGAGCTATTTTACAATGTTGTGCCAGTTTCTGGTATACAGCATAATAGTTCAGTCATACATATATTTGTTTTCATATTCTTTCTCATTATAGGTTACTGCAAGATATTGAATATAGTTCCCTGTGCTACACAGTAGAAACATGTTGTTTACCTATTTTATGTACAGTATTTAGTATCTGCAAATCTCAAACTCCCAGTTTATCCCTCCTCCCCTTTCCCCTTTAAGTAACCATAAGTTTGTTTTCTATGTCTGTGAGTCTTTTTCTGTTTTGTAAATAAGTTCATTTGTGTCTTTTTTTTTAGATTCCACAAATAAGTGATATCATATGATATTTTTCTTTGTCTAAAGGAAAATTTTTTTACTGCACCTAATATGATAATCTCCAGGTCCACCCATGTTGCTGCAAATGGTATTATTTCATTTTTTATGGCCGAGTAGTATTCCACTGTATACATATACCACTACTTCTCTATCCAGTCATCTGTTGACACCCCATTCTTAATTTGGTGAGTCTAACAGGCAGAGTCACAGGATGGGCTGGGAAATTTTTGGAAGGTCGTCCTTCATCATGAGCTGGCAGCCCTGAATTTGCATCTTCAGGCTAGTGTCCTCACCCAAGGAGGGGCCTCTAACTTCCCAACTTCCCTGAGGCCCCTGGCCCCTCTAAGCTGGGCTTGTCAAACCTGGGGCCTCCCCTCAGAGCTGCCTGGTCCTTCTCACCTGACACTCCTCTGCCCTAACTCAGCTCTGACTTGTTCATGGCACCAGTGAGCACCACTGGAGTCACTCAGCCTTCCTTGCAGCTCTGGGTGGCCTCTTGACTTGAGATGAGAGAGGGCATACTTTCCAAAAATGTCAAAGCCTTCTTAAGAGAAAGGTCCTTGCCTCCTTCCCAGCCTGGAAAGGAGCAAGCCCGTCCATCTGTGAGGGTGTCTGTTCCTGGAAGCCATCCTGGTTGCTCTGTGCTCTTGTGTCTGTCACCAGTTCCTCTGGCCTCTTAAAGGTCTGAATCGGCCCCCTGCCTCTTCCTAGTTCGGGCCTGTCGCCTCCTCCTGCAGGAATGTGAAAGTGAGTGTCCCAGCCCATCCGGCTGCCTCTGTGGCATCTCTCTCTGGTCCAGACCTGGAGTGGATGGACCAGAGACGCCAGGGCAAGTTTTCAGACACTCATCTCTGACCAAACTGCTCTCACATTTAAAACCCCCAGGAGTCTCCAACCCAAATCCCTTGTCCAGACCCGTCAGGATCTGGCTCCCGACCCCCTCTCTATGCCACCCACCCTGTGTGACCCTCCACGCCTGGCTCCAGGCTCCAGCTTGGGATCCAGGTGCCCCCAGGCTCTGCTTGGTCCCTGTCACAGGGCCACCACTGCTGTTGCAGAGGCCAAAGGGCACTGTTCACTAAAATTGGCATAAATGAGTCACACTCCCATCACCCCAGCCAGGGAACGTGTTTCGTGTTTGCCTGTTTTGGGCTGTGGTTTTCAAAACTCGAGGGCAGGCTGACGATTCTCTTGGCCATGTTTTCCCTGGTAGCGTTTGTCACCATGGCCGAGACGGGTTAGCCTTCGATGACTTCTGTTCATCTCAGCCTGGGTCCTAACATGGGCGATGCCTGGTGCCCAGGGCGGCGGACAAATGGAGGGGCAGGAGCACTTCCCAAGGGGGCACCTCCCTCAGTCCCCTTAGAAGCCTGGAACCCAGCTTCTTCACAGTTAAGTCAGGGGTGGATGATGATAAAATTGCGGAACTCCACACAACCAGCCACCCTCAGAGCCCTGAGGTGCATGGCATAGACTCACGCTCTGCAGATGCTCTCCTCCGGATGCTGGTGTTCCCAGTCTGACCCCTCCCCCCTTATTGTCCTGCGGCCAATCTTTCTCTATTATTGTTCACAAGAATTTCTGGAGAGACTGTGAGATTCTAAGGCAAGAGTTACATTTTAAAATGTGTGTCCATCCTTTTTTGAGCCAACTGTTCATCCAAGTGAACATTTATCTTTCAAAATACTGCGTTTCTCACATTTGTTCCTCCTTCCAACAAAAGACTGCTGCTGCTTGGCACATTCTAGGATTTCCTCTCTCAGAGTATCTTCCTGCCACCTTGGAAGTGAACTGTGCTTGAAGTTTATCATCTTTTGTTAGGGAATTCGATTTTTTGTGTGATAAGAAGTAAGCCATTTCTGTTTGAAAAGTTGGGCTACAGCTTAAATTCAGAATGGTTTAATCCATTCTGGGAAGAGGCAAAAAAGTTCTGCTAAATGAGAAAAAAGATCATTTGCTGGGAAAAAAAAAATACCTTAAAGATCATGTTGGATTCCACATATGAGAGATATCATATGGTCTTTTTCTTTCTCTTTCTGGCTCACTTCACTTAGAAGGCACTAATGAACTCATCTACAAAACAGAAACAGACTTACAGACATAGTAAACAAACTTATGGTTACAGGAGGAGTGGGGAGAGGGGGTGGGAAGGGATAAATTGGGAGTTCGAGATTTGCAGATACTAACTACTGTATACAAAATAGGAAAAAAATTTCTACTGTAGAGCACAGGGAATTATATTCAATATCTTGTAGTAACCTATAATGAAAAAGAATATGAAAATGAATATATGTATGTATATGTATGACTGAAACATCATGCTGTACACCAGAAACTGACACATTGTAACTGACTATTCTTCAATTAAAAAAAAAATAGATCATGTTGGGTTCTAATGGTGATTCCTCTTCCCTTCTCCCAGCCTGGATGGAAGAAGCCACAGAGGCGAATTGTTCTGCAGGAGAAGGGACTTTCCCTCTGTCTATGGAGGAGGAGGAAGGAGGGTGTGAGGACCTCAAACGGGGAGGATGGAGAATGAGTGGGGAGGAGTCTGGAGAGGTGGGACCCGGAGGATGGCAACATTGAAGACTAATATTCAATTTGTGTTTAATTCTGGGCTGGGCTGAAAATCCCACCTCTGATCCTAAATCTTCTGGATGTCAAATTTGCATTGAGGAAACCAAGTAGGAGGAGACACAGAGAGCAGGATGTGGAGAAAAGGGCCGCTCCCCGCCCAGCCCTTGGCCCTGCAGAGGCCCTAGGAGACAGGGCAGGGTCTGAACTGTTCAAAATAAGTAGGAAGGGACAGAGGGCCATTGTACTTGGGAGCAAAGGAAAGGGTGATTCCAGAAGGGGCAGGGGCCCGGGGCAATGACGGGGCAGATTTCGGGTTGCATTCAGGCCCCTGGAAGGTGGTGGCTGTTCACAGCCCGACTCCAGGCTCCAGGCATCTGGCCTCCATGGTGGGGTGTTACCTTGAGCCTCAGATTGTCTCCTGTCAAATAGCAGTGACAACACTCACAGCATTGTTGCCTGAACTAAGAAGCACTACAGAATATATTTTTAAAGATTTATTTATTTATTGGCAGGGGAGGTAATTAGGTTTGTTTGTTTGTTTGTTTATTTGTTTCATGGAGGTGCTGGGGATTGAACCCGGGACCTCGTGCCTTCTAAGCACACGCTTTGCCACTGAGATCTACCCTCCCCTTCCCCACTACAGGGTATTTTTTAAAAAGGTATAATCATACATACATATGTGCATACGCATCACACAAAGGAAAAAGCAACATGTTTTATTTAGTCAGTCTGTGAGGGACCACTGAGATGCTGACAGGCAGTTTAACTGGGAAGCAGGGTCACAGAGATTCAGTCTTTCCCGAACCAGATTCATGTGCACCCGTGCGTGGGAGTCGAATGTCTATCTGCCAGCCTTGCACGAGCGACCTCAGCGTCCACAGGGCTGCAACCCCAGATGGTCACAGGTCACAGGCAGGCACCTCTTACAATCAGACACCCCCTAGGTGACACCCAGCATTCCATCAAAGGGACACTCAGTAATTTTTTGGGGGGAGCTCAGTAAAGCCTGTGGCAATTTTTCAGTAAAGAAAAAAAGTCTTCCTCTCTATCCTCCAGGGCCACGATGATCACCCCAAATTATTCTTGATCGCAGAATTCCGGGGCTCGTTAGGTTTGGCCTGATTATTTATGTGGGTGCCGCCAGAAGGTTCACTGGCTTACAGTCCTCCTTGAGTTTGCGGTGCACCAGTGAGGCATCACCAAGGCTCTGGAATCAGCTTCTTTGGGGAATTCTATTCTTCTTCTTCTTTTTTTTTTTTAAAATGAAGTATATTTGATTTACAATATTGTGTTAGTTTCTGGTGTACAAGCATAGTAATTCAGTTATATATTCAGTTTAGTTTTTTAAGGAATCTCCATACAGTTTTCTGTAGTGGCTGTACCAAACTACATTCCCACCAACAGTGTAGGTGGGTTTCTGTGGGGAGTTTTCATAATGAGTCACAGCCTGGATTTTTTTTTTTTTTTTTTAGTGGAGGCACTGGGGATTGAACCCAGGACCTCATGCATGCTAAGCATGTGCTCTACCACTGAGCTATACCCTCCCTCCTCAGCCTGGAATTTTAAAAGCTGCTCTTATTTGCTGGGAAACTGAACCCAAGGAACTGTTACCACTGGATTGGATAGTTTCTTCTCAAAGCTTCTTGGATCGGGGGGCACTCCTGGCTTGCAGGAAGGGACCCTTCTCACCACCTGGGAGCTGGGACGGCACGTTCTGCTGGGAGGGCTCCGTGGTCTTGACTCTGTCTCTGAGGTGGCTGGTCGGACTTGATTAAATAAGAATTGTCCTCAAGTCTGACATCCCAAGTGCACAGTCCAGTCATATCCCGGGAAAGAAGAGGACAGCTTCTCACGGAAACGATGACAATAACTCCATTTCCGTGAAAACTTGAGGGAACTAAGGAAGAGCCTCTGATTTCCGGGGGTGGGGGGAGGAGGGTCAGTGAAACTCAGATGAAAGGTTTCCTTTCCTGCCCAGCTGTGAACTGTTCAGCCGTTAAAAACAACGCCAGCTTTCCATTCGAGGCTGTTTCACTCAACACGTAGGACCTCAGACCTGCACAAAATATGTAGTTCATTGCATATGGATAAAAAATGGCAACACTCCACATGCCCACTGGCAGAGAATGGATGAAGGGTAGTCACGTGATGGCTTACGCAGGGGGAAATGAACAGGCAAGCATGATGGAGACTGATTCGGACCCATCTCAAAAACGATGCCCACCTCACTCTGCCCTCAAAAGAAAACTGCAGAAGGAGAGCAATGGTTCCAATTTTAGGGAGATTCTTGAAAGCTTGCGAACAAAATAAAACAAAACAAAACAAGCCCCAAAAAACCCTCATGCCATATATCACTAATGAATATTCCTATAAAGCAAAGTGTTTAAAAATACATGGAAGTATATAACCCAATAAAAAATTGCTTGGGAATAAAATATATCAAATTCAGATGAATACCTCTGAGGAGGGATGAACATGATGAACGGGGTACCCGGGGAATTAAGTCATTTCTGGAAAAAAAAATGCTTCTTTTCAATTTATAAAAGCAAAGTGTACTAAACTGTAGGGTTAAGAAGGAAGAGAGAGGGCTTCCTCACTGATCCAGAAATGAAAGAAGATCAAAGCAAAGCCCCACAATCTTCCTAAAAGTAGCCATGAAATGGCCGCATTCAATACTAAGTCATTCATTCTTTTTTTTAAAATTAATTTATTTCAGGGTAATTAATTAGGTTATTTATGCATTTCTTTTAGAGGAGGTACTGGGGATGGAACCCAGGACCTTGCGCATGCTAAGCATGTGCTCTACCACTGAGCTACGCCCTCCCTGCTAAGCCATTCATTCTCGGTCCCTGGATCCTGCGTCAATAGTCTGCTTTTCAGAAGGATCTGCTACAGACATAGAGTCCTAGAAACCCTGACCTGTGGGTCGGTGTGTCTGATGGGAGGTCAGCTCACCAGACTGTCCCCAGGACGTGACTCATTGAGGCATCAGAGGGCAGAGAAGCCAGCTCAGTCCTTTCATAACGCCCTCGGGCTGCTCTTCTCTGCTGAAGACACAGGGTCCGGCCAGCAGCTAATATAGCTTCCAGACAAACAGCAGGATAAACTCAAGACTCTGTCTAGATGACAAAAACGGGGGTTAATTCACGACCGCAACCAGTAATGCAAAAATGGAGGAGAGTCAAAATTCTCTATATTTGGAAGCATCTATTGCCTAAGAGTTTAGAGCAGTGTTATCCTGAGGGTAAAATAAATTATGAACAGCAAGGGCAATGACAAACCTTCAGGCCTTCTGGTAAATCGTGCCACACCTAGAATATTTATACTGATGGCAGTTACCGATACGAACTTAACCTAGGGAAGGCTGAGGGTCAGCTCTGATGTGATATGCAGCACTGATGAAGGATAGTGAGCCCATTAAACAAACAATTCCTTCTAGCATTTTGCTCTCTTTTTTCACAAGGTGAAAACAAATCTTTGTGAGTTTCCGGGGCCCCTCTGAGATGTTTCACAGAATGTTGTCATTAAAGATATCTGAAAGTTTTATTTTACTGTCTCTGTATTTAGGATCTGATCTTGGGAAGGAGAAATCAAAAGAGCTGACAGAGAAGACCTCAGCCCCGTGATTAAGAGAGTACCACGGAGAAGCGGGGAGGGGACAGCTCAGTGGTGGAGCGTGTGCTTAGCATGCAGAAAGGTCCTGGGTTCAATCCCCGGTACCTCCATTAAAACAAAAACAAAGAGTACTCTGGGGGCTGAGAAACCATTTTTGCTTGCCTATTTCGGAATAATCAAAGATTGTAAAGCAAATCTAAGAGGTGATAGGATTTTGAAGGTCCGCATCTCTTTTCTGAGTGAGGTTTTGTGTGTGTTTTGCTTTTTCATAATCAAGGACGTCATCAAGTCAACAGAAAGCACAGCGGTGTTTACGGTAACTCCTGGGTGAGGAAGTACGTTTCATATTGCAAATAAAGGCACTTGTCAGTCAACCCAAGCAGCAACCTGTCAACAGTGAGGGAGCCTTGCCAAAGTTTTTGCATGTTTCATGATTTCTTTTCCGACTCAGGTATTCTAAACCCAGGCAAATAAAATTTACTTTTTCAGAACAAAACCACTCTTCAGTCCCTCACAAAACAAAAGCACGTAGACTGTTGTGTTTCTTTGTTACTATTGCTTTAAAATTTTTTTTTGAGGGGAGATAACTAGGCTTACTATTTATTTATTTATTTATTTATTTATTTATTTATTTATTTATTTATTTATTTTGAGGGAGGCACTGGGGATGGAACCCAAGACCTCGTGCATACTAAGCACACACTCTGCCACTGAGCTACACCTTCCTCCTGCTTTGGGCATAGCATCAACCACCCATATTGATGATAACTTTTATCCAAAGTAACCAACTTCCGTCTTAACAGAAAACACAGGGGAGGTGGGTGGAAAATTGAGAGCTTGCCCGCACAAGCCTGTTAACAGACTAGCAGAGCACACGGACCCACAGACACACACCTCCCTCATTCCATCTTCAAGTGGCAAACAGGAATATGTTCATTAACATGACCCAAATACAGAGCCTTTCTGTAGTGTATAAAAATAAGAAGCAAAAGTGTGTAAATTTAAAATTGTGCTTAGTAATTATGTTTTGGTATTGTGGCTTACTTAGAAATTACCTATGATTATCCATTAATTAGCTCCATTCAATGTTAGTTTAAGGTTTTATGTTTTCTGAAGATCTTGGAACTTTACTTAATCTGATACACTACGAAATATGTAAGTTTGTCTGATTCATGACTCAATTTTGAGTACCACCAATTTATAGTTTTCATCATTGTAATATATAAGGGTACTGTTCAGTGTTTCAGTCAGCAAGCTATTTAAGAAGTTCAGATTAACTATTGTTTTCATGAGAAATCAAACCAAATAAAAGGTGCACTCGCGTTATACTTAACATTGATAAATCAAGGAAGATGTATTTTTTTTTAAACAAAATTTTTACGCTAATCTGACTTACCTTATTTATGTGAATTTGGATTTATAAAATGTTTCTAAACTAGCGTTATGAAGGATAGTTTTTTTTAACCAAATGCAGTGGAATAAAGGAATATTAGATTTATATATGTCCTTATTTTTTTTCTATAAACAAATCAGAACAGAGCTCCTTTAACTTAAGTGACATACCAATCTATTCTATTAACATCTTTCACACTCACACGCCAAGAACTCAACGTCTTTCTCCACAATAGACTCACAGACACATGGACACACAGATACACAGAGAGATTTGGCTTTAGTGCTACAACCCCAGTCACAGGCTAAAAGTAAACACGAAGTTGGACCAATCCTAGATCTCAAAGAGCTATTTTTCCCAATGGGCGCCAAATTCTTCCTTTAAAAAAAAATTTACTGATCATCTACCATGTATCTTGCTTTGTGTTTTATTTATTTTATTTATTTTTTAGTGGGGAGGTAATTAGGTTTATTTATTATTATTTTCATTGGGAGTATGGAGAATTGAACCCAGGACCTCACTCATGCTAGGCATGCACTCTACCACTGAGCTGTACCCTCCCCACAATGGGCACCAAATTCTTAATTGACTTGAGCTCAAAATAGACAAACAAACAAACAAACAAGGACTAATGAGGTGGATTTTCTCTTGTCTCTCATCCAGAAAGTTCTAGATCTCAATCATCCATCCACAGAGATCATCAAATGCTCAGACCATAAAACCAAATACCCAGCCACGGTTGCCAAGAATGCAGAATGACTTATCAGTCCCTCCTGAATAAGAAACAAAAACACAAACCCAAACTCAGTAAAGATGAAAATAACAGAGAAACAGAGAGTGAATAAAGTCAAAGTTCTCTTGCTGATTGGGACCCACTCTGGGAGCCTAGAGAGCTACGTCCTAGCTCAGCAGTCCAGGAAGTGACTCTCTCCTGCACCTGGTTTACCTGGCTCCGCTCAGTGAACCACCTGGGTACCTCAGCGGGACCTCTGAAACTGCTAAAGGATAATTTTCAAAGAGGTAAAATCGTGACTCTCTTACAAATATAAAATGAGCACACATCAAAGATTTTATTTAACTACAAATGAACAAGACAGCCAGTTCCAATGATAATTGGATTTACAGAGATTTCTATTCTCCATTGGATAAAACCCACCTGCATTGCTTGTAAACATCTTTTATGTTCTTAGGACAGGAAATATTTACAGCACCAGCAAGTTAATGCCTGTCTCTTCAGAGTTGTCAAATAGTCCACTTAAAGTCAGTCCAAGGTGCACACCCTCAGAGAATCAGACAGTTCACTAAGGTTCTGCGAGCCGTTGACCGGAATCATTGAAAGCGTATCCTGGAAACTTTTTTTTCCCATTCCAAAGTCTTTTTCCAGATAGAAAGATGCAGGAAGGATACCTGTCACAGAAGAGAGGCCAGCTGAACGGTGACCACTGGTGAGTCCAGTGGTCAGCAGTCACCCGGTGCTTACAGATATTTTCAGGCAGGAAGGCGCTCTGGCCCCAGGATGTACAGACTTGGCTCTGCCCTGGCTCCTCAGAGTTGACTTTCTTCCTGGGGAAAGAGATCGAAAGTGCTGGTGGGGGAAAGGGGGTCCAGGAGCGGGAGAAGGTGGAGGCAGAGGAGTTGGTTTTGATGACCTGGACGGTGTCGAGGGACCAGGTGTTTTGTAGAACGTTCCTCAGTTGGAATTTGTCTACTGTTTTTCTCATGATTAGACTGAGGTTATGTGTTTTTGGGTTTGAAGACCACAGAGGTAAAGTGTCTTTTTTATTGCATCATGTCAAGGGTACACACTCTCAATATGACTTTTCACCCTTGGTGTTGATCTCAACCACCTGACAGGGGTAGGGTTTGTCAGATTCCTGGGCTGTAGTTAGAGTCTTCTTGTCATAGTCTTTGGAAGACAGTCACTATGTACAATTCACACTTAAAAGATGGCTATTTAAGGGGGTGGGTACAGCTCAGTGACAGGGCGCACGCTCAGCATGCAGGAGGGCCTGGGTTCAATCCTCTGTACCTCCTTTTAAAAAAAACACATAAGAACCCATGGCTAGTTATGCCCCGCCTCCTTGAGGGAGGAGCGTTATACAAATTTTTTGGGAGGTTTATCTATTCTCCTCCATTCATTCATTCACTTATTCAGTTGTTCATTTATATCAGAATGGACTTGTGGCTATTGGTTTTATACTTTGAATTATCATTCAGTGTCGCTTGATTTTGTTACTCAAATTGTTCTAGCTTTGATCACTGGGAGCTCTTTCAATGACTCCTGTGTCCCATCATTGTGGGTTTTTTTTCCCTGACACTTCCTTAAGTGTCTGGCAGTACAAGCTGCTCTAGGCTGACCTTGAATAGTTCCTGATTCAGTCTTGGAAGTAGCAATCTCTCCAAGGAGCCCAGGGCATACAATTTTAAGGGACTTTGATACATATTGCTTAATTATCTGCCAGAAAATTTATACGATTTGTAATCCAGCTGATACTGTATGTGTGTCTAGTTCTCATCAGGCCACAATGATTTAAAACGTATTTTAAAATAATATTTCATCACTCTTTTAATTGGATTCCTTTAATAATTAGTGACTTTATCTAATTTTGTGAGTTTATTAGCCGCTTGTAATTTGGTAAATTGCCTTTTTATGTCCTTGACCCATTGTTTGTAACTGAACAGTAAAAGACTTTTCAACTGGGAAATTTTCAACATGCACAAAAGAGGATATGTAATGAGGAATTCATATGTACCCTTATGTAATTCTTATGTAACTTCAATACTTATCAATATTTTGCCGTCTTTATTTGAGCTACTCCTTCTCCTACACTGTTTGAAAAAAAACTGAAATCCCTTAAAGCAAACCTCAGACAGCATGTAATTTTACCTATAAATACATCTCGATGCATCTCTAACATTTAAAAAACACAAACAGCATACATTATTACACCTATTAAAATTAAACCATCATTCCTTAATATCACCTAGGGTACTGTTCATGATCAAATTCTCCCCGAAAAGGGAGAATTCTGCAATGGATTTGTCTAAATCAGTTTCCAAACAAGACCCCTATGTTGTATTTGGGTGTATCTTAAATATCTTTTGTGCTTTTTGCATAATTATTATTATTGTATTATTATAAAAAAAGTCTCTGGTTCATTGGAGAAACTTGGTCCGATCTCTAAAATGTTCTGCATCCTGGGTCTGGCCGATTGCCGCTAAGAGGGCTTCTTTCACTTTTCTGTCTGCTGTGTTTTCCTACAAACTGGTGGTTGGTCTGTTCCACTGGAGCCTCTAGGGTGAAGGGTGTTTGTATTTTTTAAATGCTCTTGTTAGTTCTCATCACATCACTGCTCTGCCTCACTGGCAAACTTCTGCAAGCCGCAGGCATGAGACCTGTCCACATAAGTGGAGGGTTTATTCTATCATCCATAGTGATCTAAGTCCAGGGATTGGACCCGAGCCCCACAGGGATGGAGAGAAAGGAGAGCTCAGGCTGAGCTGATGATCAGAGAGGGCTTCCTGGAGGAAGCAGAGCACAAGGAGAACCCTGAGAGGGGAAAGGTGGTTGGAGTTTGGGTAGGAAGAAAGTAGGGGATGAGCATTCTGGGAGGGGCCAGCCCCCATCAAGGGGAGGTGGTGTGTGGGCACTAGGGGAACATAGGGGTGACCGGCATGGATAGCAGGGAGGGCCAGGTCAGGGGTGGCCCAAAGGCTGGCAGAGGAGCTCAGATGGGAGGCACAGGCGATGGAGGACCCAGAAGAGTGATGAAACAGTCCAGCTGTTCTTGGGCTGCTGCGCTCGGACCAGAGGCCAACAGACTGCAGACATGATCTCAGTTCAGCCCGTTTTGGGATGGAGAAACTGAGGTTCAGAGAAGTGCTTACCCCAGGTCACCCAGAGGGAGAGGAAGGAGCCAGAAGTGGGGATCAGACCTTCTGAGAGAAGAGCTGTGCCTTTAACCACTGTGTGAGCTGCCTCTGGATGGGAGGGCAGTGGGGGGACCACCTTGAGGCGGGCTGCTGGTGTGTGACCAGAGACTGCCAAGGAGGCTTCTGCTGGGGACGGGGCAGAGGCAGTGTGCAGGGGCAGTGTGCAGGCTCAGAGGGGAAGAGGCATGTTCAAGGGACACCAAGTGGGGAAACAGGATGAGGAGGAGAGAAACCTCGGAGAGGACTTCTCCAAAGACCCTGATGCTATCACCTGCCTCCTTGCACACGCGCACGTCCCTGATGGCCTGCCTGCCTGCGCCCTGGTCCACGAGGGAGCTGTGTTTTCCGAGCTGGTACTTCCCAAACTGCAGGTGTGGTGGTAACTTTCAGCCACCTGTCCAGTTGTTAACTGGGATGTATGCTAATGAGGGCTGTGGTTTACATCAGATGACATTAGAATAAATCCTGCGTGGGAGCCCGCAGTGTGGCCGACAGGAGAAGTCGGCAGGAATAAAGTCAGCCTTTGGGGGCTCCATAGGCTGAGATGGTGGGCAATTCTGACCCCCCACCCCGCCGCTGTCATTCGCTGTGTTAATTCTGTACCACTATGGAGTGATTTCTTGAAGTCTTCATAGACACCTGCTCACACCAGTCACAGGAGGGTTTTAGCTGCTAATTGCAGAACTTCCAGCTTAAGCAGCTTCCCCAGCGCAGGGGAGCAACTGGTCCAGGCATCAGGCTCAGAGCTGCATCCTGCATCCTTCTCTTGGTTCTGCCTTCTGCCAGGCTGGGAGCCTACGTTTCAGCCTTCCTGTCTGTGCCTCACAAAAGGGAAAGAGAAGAACCCATTTCATGCATTCATCCAAAAAACACTTATTGGGTGCCTACTGCCTGCATTATACTGTTCTAGATGCTGGAATTAGACCAGCAAACAGGTGGAGATGCCTTGCCCAGGAGCTCCAGCAGGGGGAGGTAGACGACAGTAGCTGTAGACAGTCTAACCCGCAGGTGTAACAGGTGATGAGAATAGGATTGTAAAGGGGGAGACAGGGCGCAGGATTCCGCAGGGTAGTCAGGGCAGGCCTCAGGGAGAAGTTTTCTGGAGGAAGAATGTTCCAAGACCAGACCAAGAGTCGCTGCTGCGGAGACGTGGAGGTGAGCATCTGCCTGCGGTTGCTCCTGGAGCCGGACGGGGGCGCTGTGGCTGCAGCGGAGGTTGGAGAGGGGAAGTCATAAGAGATGCCGGTAGGGGTGATGGGGCCGGGCGGTGGCTGTTGTAAGGACTTTGCCTTTGAAAGAGACGGGGGTCGTCGCAGGGTTCTGAGCGGAGGGTGACACAATATAACTTGGCAACAGGGGGCCAGTTAAGAGGCTCTGATGGTCCTCGAGGCTTGGGCCGGGGTGACAGCACTAGAGGTAGTGGGCGTGGTCGGGCTCTGGACAGACCGTGAAGTCAGTGCCAGCAGCATTTCCGGAAGGCTCAGATGCGGGGCGTGGGAGGCGGACACCGTGCAGCCTGACTCAGGGTTTTTGCTGGGGGAGTGCTCAGGTGGGACCCGCTAGGGAGGATTTGCCCATCAAGCATCTGGCGGAAATGGGGAAGAGGCGGGTGTCCAGGTGGGCCCGGGGTGCGGGGAAGAGGCGAGCGCTAGAGACCTGAATTCGAGAGAGGGCGGCAATTGGGTGGTCCTTGGAGCCACGGCCTGAATGACACTATGGGGTGGGTGCAGAGAGAGAAGAGCCGTTGGACCGAAGCCGGTGTCCCCACCAGGAAGAGTCGGGGAGAGGAGGATTCAGCGGAGGAACCGGATGAAGAGACAGGGCGAAACAGTAGTCGGGGAGGAGGGCCAGGAGAGAGTGAGGCTGTGATTTATAATAAGACATATGTACTAGGTTTCTGTCTCCTTTTCTGGCACAAAACTCCCTTGGGACCTGTCTTTGTTATGTTAATGAGGTGGCTTTTGGAAAGCATCTGAGGATGGGAGCTGGTGGCCAGCGGAACCAACCACGTGATGAGTGAATTGGAACCTTAAGTCCCATGTCCCCCGACCTCCGGGGCAGAGGGAGAGGGGCTGGAGGCTGAACCAATCACCAGTGGTCAATAATTTAATCATCCATGTGTATGTAGTGAAGCCTCTGCTAAAACCCCAGAAGGACAGGGTTTAGAGAGAGTCTGGGTTGTGAACACGTGGAGCTTTCAGGACAGGGGCGTGCTCAGAGATAGCATGGGGGTGTGTGGAGGGGCGGGAGTTTAAGTGGCTTGTTCTCTCAGCTTTGCCTCCTGCTATGCCTGCCTCTGGTCCTCTGCTAGCATTTCCTCTTGGGTCAAAGAATCCAGCTTTTCCCGACCGGCTGGCTTCAGGTTAGGAACTCTTGGTCCAATCCCACCATTGAGGCACCTGCTCTCCCTCAGGGATGTCAGACAGAGCTGATGATCAACACCAGAAGAATCCCAGATCCAGAGACTCAGAGATGCTGCAGGGAAGCCCTGTGGTGGGGAGTGGGGGGAAGGGGACCCTGCCGCAGCCTCACAAAGAGATGAATATCTGTCTTTCCAGGACCAGTATGAGAGTGGAATCGTGGTCCTGCTTACAGAGGGGCAAACTCAAGCTCCAAGTAGTCACAAAACTTGTCCAGGGACGCTCAGCTGGGCAATGGAGAGCCGGGATTTGAGCTCAGCCAGTTTCATTTTCAGTCTCCTCTTAATCACCCTGCCTTACCAACTCTTAGCTGACTAGACTGGGGCTGCTTGGTTTGCAGAACCAGAAACCTAGTCCAGCTGGTTTCCACACTAACTGAAGGGTTCAGGGGTATTTCACAGAGCCGAGGGGCAGGACGTGTGCCCACACCCAGGAGTGTGTGGAACCACGCCTGGATGTGGTCAGCCCCTGTCCTCAGTCTCTCTTCTGTTCACTGACCTTCTCGGCCCCTCCAGCCACACGGAGGAACATCCCTATCCAGCCCAGATTTGACCATTCCCTAGACTGCCTGCCCCTAGTAGAAATGGGTGGGGGGCTCAAGCTGGGCAGACCAATGTTTTAGAGTGAGAAAATTCTGGAAACACACTGCCTGGATTCCAACCCCAGGGCCATTTACTGGCTGTACAACCTTGGACATGTTCCCTAACTTCTTCAACAAGTCATGAGGACAGTAGGACTTACATCACAGGGTTAGTGTGAGGATTAAATAAGGCACTACTGGCAGAGCATTTAGAACAGAACCTATCATGTGGTTAAGTACTCGAATAATGTTAACAAATTGTCATCTTTTTGCCACGATGGTTGCTGTCTCTGAATTCCAATGTCAGTTTCTGGAAATCAGACTCTGATTGGCCCAGCCTGTGTCAGGTGGCATATTTGGTATAATCAGTCCACTAGGTGGTGTGAAAACCTGTACTAGAGAGCCACCTAAGAGGACAGGGGCGGAGGGGGAGACCGGTGGACCTCCGGAACTGTGGGAGCATCCCAGAGGTGTCTCTTAGATCTAACCACCTGAATTTGTCTGAAACTGAATGGTTTCCTAAGAAATGAGACTTTCAGTGCTAAAATTAAAAACCTCCCAGGCAAGGGAAGCCTTGGTCATCCATCAAGTTTGAAATAATTTCACCAACTCCCAGGGGGACCAAAGCTCCAGTATGATGTGTGTGGAGACTCTCTTTGGAAATCCTTGGAATGAGAGTGAAAAGTGGGTGAGGCAGTTTTGCAAATACTTTGTGATGGGTCCTAGGCTGCTCCAAACATTTGCTCCAGCATTTCTCTTTCCTCCCACTCCCCAGCCCTGACCCCTGCTGGCCACTGATGTTTCTTGGATTCTCCACTGCTTCCAGCTTCTTAGTGGTCACTCAAAGTGGGGGTCATTACTCAGAAGGTCTTTCCCACATCTCCAAATCTCTTTTTCCACCAACCTGCCACTGCACACAAAACACAGTTATTTCCTCCTTTGGCTTAATGCTCTCAGACTGAATTAAAGTTCAAGTGTTTTATGGAAGGCAGAGTCCATTAAGCTATATGGCTCATTAGAGTCTTAGCCTGGATAACTTCATTGGGTTAGTCAGTCCCTGAGTGGTGTCCCAGCTTGGGACACAGAAACTCATGTTTGGAGGAGAGAAGAAGACTAGCATGACACTGCACTGGGGTGGAAGACAAGGGACCTGGCCACACTGAGGCAGGAGTCAGCCCAGGGCAGGGAGGGCAGGAATGCTGAGGCAAGTTACTGTCTTCCCAAGTCAGCCGTCCCATCTGTGCTGAACTGGATGGAAGCGCTGACTTTCCTTCTATCCAGGAAAAACTGGCTCAGAACTCTTGACAACTTTTCAAAGAACTAGAAAGAAAAGGATAAGGCAGAGAATGGACTGAGTCCTGAATGTTGCTGTAAAACACTCTGAATGAGTCTTTAAGGAAGACTGACTTAGGATTTTATTCTTTTCTGAGCCCTGTTTTTTACCCCCAGTGACCATGCATGGTGGGTGGGAGGCATTGGGACATTAATAGGGGAGTTATATGATAACATTCATTCAGTCACTTACCCCATAATGGAGCTAGTTTAGGAAAATTCACACTTTAAAAATAATCTTACAAGATTGACTAAGAAAAAAAGAGAGGAGACTAAAATTACTCAAATCAGAAATGAAAGTGAGATCATTACTACCAATTCCACAGAAATAAAAAGGGTTATGAGAGTACTGTGAACAATGGCCTGCCAAAAAATTGGATAACTTAGATGAAGTGGACAAATTCCTAGAAACCACAGAACTTACCAAGACTGACTCATGAAGAAACAGAACAAATGAGTAGATCTACAACTAGTAAGGAGATTGAATCAATAATCAAAAAACCCCAAACAGAGAAAAACCCTGGACCTGATGGCTTTACTGGTGAATTCCACCAAAGATTTAAAGAACTAATATCAATACTTAAAAAAAAAAAAGGTACTGTTTGGACCAACTTTTTTTTTTTTCTTATTTGAGGTAATTAGGTAGGAGGTAGTTATGTTTGTTTATTGGTTGATTGGAGATACTGGGGATTGAACCCAGGACCTTGTGCATGCTAACCACATGCTCTACCACTGAGCTATACCCTCCCCCTCAATACCAATCCTTCTTAAACTTTGCCAACAAACTGAAAAAGAGGAAGTATTTCCTAATGAGGTCAGTACTGTCCTGATACCAAAGTTGGAAAAGTCACTATGAGAAAAGATAACTGAAGACCAATACCTCTATGAAAATTGATGCAAAGATCTTCAAGAAAATACTAGCAAACTGAGTTCAGCAGCATATTAAAAGGATTATACACCATGATCAAATGGAATTTGTGCCTTGAATGCAAGGATTTTTCAACATATGAAGTAGCAGATCAATGTAATATACCCTATTAACAGAATGAAGAAAAACACATATCTCAACTGATGCAGAAAAAGCATTTGACAAAATCCAACATACATTCATGATAAAAACACTCAACAAATGAAGAGTAGAAAGAGACCATTTCAATGTAATAAAAGCCACATACAAAAACCCCACAGCTAACATCATACTCAATGGTGAAACTCTGAAAGCTTTTCCTTGAAGATCAGGAACAAGGCAAGGATGCCCACTTTCACCACTTCTATTCAACACACTACTGGAAGTTCTAGCCAAAGCAATTAAACAAGAAAAATAAACAAAAGGTATCCAAATTGGAAAGGAAGGAGTAAAATTATTTCTATTCCCAGATGATATAATCTTACTGTGGCAAACTCTAAAGATTCAATGGAAAATTATTAGAACTAATAAACAAATTCAGCAAAGCAGTAGGATACAGAATCAACATGTAAAAATCAGTTGCATTTCTCTACACTAAAAATGAATGATTCTAAAAGAATATTAAAAATAATTCTATTTAAAATAACATTAAAACAGAATAAAATACTTGAGGGTTAATTTAACCAAGGAGGCAAAAGACTTATACAATGAAACTACGAAACATTGCTGAAAGAAACTAAAGAAAACAAATAAATTGAAAAACATCCTATGGTTATGAATTGGAAGACTTAATACCCTTAAGGTATTAATAATATCCAAAGCAATCTACAGACCTAATGCAATACATATTAAAATCCCACAGATGTTTTTGCAGAAATGGAAAAATCCATCTTAAAATTCATATGGAATCTCAAGGGAACACAGATAGCTAAAACAATCTTTAAAAGGCAGAACAAAGTTGGAGTACTCACACTATTTGATTTCAAAACTTACTACAAAGTTACAATAATCAAAACTGTGGTATTGGCATGAAAGACAGACAAATAGACCAATGGAATAAAGAGCCCAGAAATAAACTCTAGCATATATGATCAAATAATTTTTGACAAAAGTGTAAACACAATTCAATAGGGTAAAGTCTTTTCAATAAATGATGTTGGGAAAACTGGATGCCCACATGCAAAATAATGAAGTTGGAACCTTACCTAACAACCTATGTAAAAATTAACTTAAAATACATCAAAGATCTGAAGCTAAGATCTAAAACTATAAAACTTTGAGAAGAAAACATAGGACAAAGGCTTCAGTGAATTTGGCAACAATTTCTTTGGTATGGCACCAAATGACAGGCAACAAAACAAAAAACAGACAAATTGATTTTTATCAAAATTAAAAACCTGTACATCAAAGAACACTATGAAACACATTCCCACAGAATGGCAGAAAAGACTTTAAATCATATAGTTAATAGGAGGTTAGTATCCAGAATATTCAAAGAACTCCTACAACTCAACAACAAAAAGACAAATGACCCAATTATAAAATGGGCAAAGGACTTAAATAGATTGTTTTCTAAGGTAGAAATGAAACTGGCTATAAATACATGAAAAGATGCTCCACATCCTAATCATCAGGGAAGTAAAAATCAAATCTACAAGAAGATAGAATCCTACACTCATGGCTACTATAAAACAAACAAACAGAAAAGGACCAGTGTTGGAGAGAATGTGGAGAGATTGGAACTCTGGTGCACTGTTGGTGGGAATGTAAAATGTGCAACTGCTGCAGGAAAACAGTACAGCAGTTCCTAAAAAAATTAAAAATAGTATTACCATATGATACAGCAATTCCACTTACATACCCCAAAAGAATTGAAAGGAGTGTCTCAAAGAGAGTTGTACACTCATATTCATAGCAGCATTATTCACAATTGCCAAAAGGTGGAATCTACCCACGTATCCGTTGACACATGAATGGATAAAGAAAATGTGGTGCATATACACCATGGAATATTATTCAACCTTAGGAAAGAAGGAAAATTTGACACTTGCCACAGCATAGATGAAACTTGAGGATAATGCTAAGTGAAATAAGCCAGCCACAAAAAGACAAATATTGTATGATTTTACTAATATGAGGACCTAGAGTAGTTAAAGTCATAGAGACAGAAAGTAGAATGGTGGTTGCCAGAGGCTGGGGACAGGGGAAGAGAAGGAGTTATTGTTTAATGGGGGCAGAGCTTCAGTTTTTGCAAGATGTAGTTCTTGGGATGGCTGGTGGTGACAGTGGCACAACAGTAAGAATGTACTTAATGTCACCAAACCGTGTACTTAAAAATTGTTAAAATGGTAAATTTTATGTGTATTTAACCAGTGTTTTAAAAAAAACCCATATAGGCTTTAGCCATCAGAATGATGCCCTGGGATTTGTTATTCACCCTGTTTGAGGATGTGCCTTATGCTTTCTGTAACTGCAGGTCCATAAGTCTCAGTTTCAGTAAGAGGTAGTGCTCAGTACTGTATCATTTCTTCCCCTTATGTGTCATCTTCCTCCTCCTCTCTCTTCTTCCTTGAAAATTTGAAACTAAGTATGATTAACTTGGAACTTTGTATAATACACCTATGAGTCAGATAATAATTACTTTCAGTAAAAGTGTTGATTTTTGGCTTGAGAATTATAGACATGGAACCTATAATGAGACAATGATGACCATTGATTGACAGCTGTTACTATAGCAAATGATGCCACAACAGAGACCAAACGAGTGGTTATCAGTGGAGAGAGGGGAGGGGCAAAATGAGGGTAGGGGATTAAAAGTTACAAACTACTACATATAAAATAAATAAGCAACAAGAATATATTGTACAGCATAGGGAAATATAGCCATTATTTTGTAATAACTTTAAATTTTTTTTTCCTTGTGGGAGGGAGGTAATTGGGTTTATTTATTTATTAATAAAAAAAATTTTTTTAATGATGGTACTGGGGATTGAACCCAGGACCTTGTGCATGCTAAGCATGTGCTCTACCATCGAGCTATACCCTCTCCTCAGCCATTATTTTGTAATAAATTTAAATGTAGTATAATCTATAAAAATTTTGACTCACTATATTGTACAACTTAAACTAATACAATATTGTAAATCAAATATGCTTCAATTAAAAAAATCAGCCATAAAGCCCAGGTTAAAAAAAAGTTATCTGGAACATTCTAGACAAGAGAGCTAGGGGCGACTGAGCCTTCCAGTTATTTAAGGACTTGGTTTTTCGTACTATTAAGAACGACTTTTATGAAAATTTAAAAATGCTTTTCAAATAGAAATAAAAGTAATTATTCCTTTTTGGAAGCTATTATAAATGGTACACTTTAAATTTCTTTTTCCAATTTACTTGCTGCTTATGTATAGAAATGAAATTGCATATGTTGATTAAAGACTTGTACAAAAATGTTCATAGAAGTTTTATTTGTAACAGCCTCAAACTGGAAACCACTCAAATGTCCATCAACAGGTGAGCAGATCAACTTTGGTATATCCATACAACAGAATACTATTCAGCAATAAAAGGATAGACTATTGATACATGCTGTAAAATGGTGTACCTCAAAACAACTATGCTATGTGAAAGAAGTCAGACAAAAAAAGGATATACCACATATGTTAGCCCAGTTATATAAGATTTAAAAAAATGCAAACATCTGTACTGACAGCATGCAGACCAGTGGTTGCCTGAGGATGGGGAAGGGGAGGTATGGGAGGGAGAGAGGGATTTTGAAGGGGCATGATGAAATTTTCGGGGGAAACTTTTGGGGGTGATGAATATGTTTAATTATCCTGCTTTTGATTTTGACTTCACAGGTGTATACCAATGTCAGAACTTACCAAGTCATATAATTTAAATATGTGCAACTTATTATCTGTTAATTATACCTTAGTAGAGCTTTAATAAAAATTTTAAGAGGAAAATGAATCCTCTGGGACAAGGGAGAAAAATAAGTTTTCTCTATTAATCTTGTATCCTATGACTTTGCTAAGTTCTTATAGTTTTTTTTTTGTAGATTCTTTAAGACTTCATATGTATACAATTATGTCTTCTATGAAAAAAACAGTTTTATGTCTTTCTAATCTTTATGGCTTTTATTGATTTATTTTTCCTTCCATTGCACTGGATAGGATCTCCTTTTTTTTTTTTTTTGGGAGAGATAACTAGGCTTCTTTCTTTCTTTCTTTGATGGAGGTACTGGGAATTGAACTCAGAACCTCATGCATGCTAGGCATGCGCTCTACCACTGAGCTATACCCTCCATTCAAGATCACTTATAAAAAATAAGAAAAAGTAAGGGTACTTAATGATACTTTTACAAACCTTTTGGGAAAGAAGCAAAATCTCCCTTTTATCTTGATGAGATTTTGTTCACCAACATTGTGTGAGATCCTACCCCTCTAAGACCAGGACTTCAGGTAGTGCAAGAGAAGGGAAAGAAAGGCAGGCCAGGAGCTCATAACTTGTAGAATGGAGAAGAAATAGAGGGGGAACAAAATAATTAAATAAACAGTATAATATTTTGCATTTATGATTATTTGGGGTTTTAGCTGGAACCCACTCTACAGATTTATTTAGAGGAGAACCACCATTTTTATACTATTGTGTTCCCATTCTTGAAGGTATTTTATCTTTCCATTTATTTAAATCTTCTTTTAATAAATTTTTTGAAAAATTTACCTTCTTTTAATAAATTTTTTGAAAAATTTACCTTGCACATATTTTCTGAGAGCAATTCCCAGGTACCTGATTGTTTTTGTCGCTATTGTAAAATCTGTCGTTTTTAGAATTTCATTTTCTGATTGATTGTTGCTGTTGGGTTGAAGTGTGCCAGCCACCTCTTGATTGCTCTCACCTATTTCGGTATTTCTTTTTTTTTTCTTCTGTACATCTCTTTCAGATATCTGCAAGGAACTATCTGCAAATCATGATTTTTAAAAACTTAACTTTTAATCCTTCGAGTTACTTGTTTTTCTTATATTGTTTTGGTAGCCATGGCAGCCCTGGGATGGTGGTAAGTAGATGTGATGATGGCATTGAGCACACAGACACCCTAGCAGGCTTCTCTGGGCTGTTCCAGGCTTCTAAAAGAATGCTCCTTCTGTTGTATTAGTAACATTTGCTGCCGTAGACTTTTGCACTGTGCGTTACCACTTTAAGAAAGTTTCTTTTTATTTCTAGTTTTCTAAGAATCTTGTCCCTTAAATCGTAAATCACAAATGAGTTTTGAATTTTGTAAGATGATTTTGCTGCATTTACTGACATTATTTCACTGTTTTTCTCCTTTATCATGTATGATACACGTGTGTATATGTCTGAAATGGAATGCTTGTAATATTTATTTCTGGATCTTTTTGTTTTATGCATTTTTGTATTCACATTCAAAGGTTAAGATTTACTATAACTTTCCTTTCTTTTTTAAAACAAATTTTTAAAGGGGAGGAGATAATTTTAGGTTTCTTTATTTGTATATTTATTTTTAAACAGGTACTGGGAATTGAACCTAAGACCTTGTACATGCTAGGCATTCACTCTACCACTGAGCTATACCCTCCCGGCTACTTTTCCTTCCTTATACTGTCATTTTTCTGTCTTATATTCAAGGTATTACTTGTCTTATTAAATGAGTCTAACATATCTCACTGGTAAAACTGTCTGGACTTGGCTTATTTCGTAGATTGAACTTAAAATACAAATTCAATGTCTTTAATAGCGAACAACCAATTTGGGTTTTTTTAAGTTGAAGTATATTTGATCTATAACTTTGTGTATATTAAAGTCACAACATATTGATTTAATACATTTGTATATACTAATATGATTGCCATTGTAGTGATAATGTCTCTGTCATGTTGCATAATTATCATTTCATTTTGTGGTGGAAATAATTAAGATCTAGTCTCTTAGTGAGTCTGAGGATTGCAATGCTATATTGTCTCTGTTCACTCTACTGTGTGTGAGATCGCCAGGACTTATTTACCAACTAATTGCAAGTTTGTACCCTTAAATGACATCTATTCCCTCACCCACTGGCCCCTGTAACCACCATCCTATGCTCTGTTTTTGAGAGTTTTTCTTTGTTAAATTCCACACGTAAATGATATACAGTATCTTTCTTTTTCTGCCCTTTCTCACTTAGCATGTGTCCTCAAGGTCCATCATGTTGTCACATATGGCAGGATTTCCTTCTTTCTCATGGCAATAAAACCACTTTATATATATATATATCACATTTTCTTTTTTAAAAATATATTGTTATTGAAGTATAGTCAGTTTACAATGTTGTGTCAATTTCTGGTGTACAGTACAATGCTTCAGTCATACATGAACATACATATATTCATTTTCATATTCTTTTTCACTGTAGGTTACTACAAGATACTGAATATGGTTCCCTGTGCTGTACAGTATAAACTTGTTGTTTATCTATTTTATGTATATTTGTTAGTATCTGCAATACATTCATCCACTGACGGACACTTAGGTTGGTTGCTTATCTTGGCTCTTGTGAATAACACTGCAGTGAACATGGGGGTGCAGCTATCTCTTTGATATCCTGTTTGCATTTCCATATACCCAGAAGTGGAATTGTTAGATCCCATTCAGATTTTTAATTTTCTTTTTGAGCCAAGCTTGGCAATTTTAATTTTTCTGGAGAATTGCCCATTTATATCTAAATTTCAAATTTTTTGGCATGATTTTTTTTGCAATCTCTTACGATTTAAATATAATTTTTCTTTCATATTTGTAATTAGGTTCCTTCCCCCCTTGCCAACCAATTGTTGCTTATTCTGGACTTGCTCTTTTTCCCCTTTATTCTTCTTGTCAGGAATTTGTCTATTTCATTGGTCTTATTAACAATCAGGCTTTGGAAATACATACTCGCTAATTTTTGGGTAAAGGGATTTATAGGAGTATATCCATTAAATCAAAATCATTTAAAAAATATGAGTATCTTTTTTTTTTTGAGAGGGGGAGGTAATTAGGCTATTTATTTATTTATTTATTCATATTTTAATGCAGGTACTGGGGACTGAACCCGGGACCTCGTGAATACTAACCATGCACTCTACCACTGAGCTATATCCTTTCCCCCAGAAACATTTATTATGGTGTCCAATTATTCTACATCCTTATTTTTTCTCCCCACGTTGGCTTGACTTGTTTTTTCCCAATAGAGGCCTATTAATATCTCTCATTATGATTATGACTCTTAATTTTCCCTTACAATTCTGCCAGCTTTTGCTTTGTATAGTTAAAGCTATGTTATTAAGTAAAGCTGTTACTTCTTTTCAAAATTTTTTTATAGTTGTAATATAGTTGATTTACAATGTTGTTTTAATTTCTGGTGTATAGCACAGTGATTCAATTATACATACATTTTCTTTTTTATGTTCTTTTTCATTATAGGCTATTACAAACTATTGAATATAGTTCCTTGTGCTGTACAGTAGGACCTTGTTTATCTATTTTGTATATAGTAGTGTGTATCTGCAAATCCCAAACCCCTAATTCATCTTTCCCCACCCATTTCCCTCCCTGGTAACCAAAAGTGTATTTTCTACATCTGTGAGTCTGTTTCTGTTTTGTAGATAAGTTCACTTGTGTCATATTTTTAGATTCCACCTATAAGTGATATCATATAATATTTGTCTTTATCTGTCTTACTTCACTTAGTATGACAATCTTGAGGTCCATCCATGTTGCTGCAAATGGCATTATTTCATTCTTTTTAATGGCTGAGTACTATTCCATTGTACATATATATCCCATCTTCTTTATCCAGTCATCTGTCAATGGACATTTAGGTTGCTTCCATGTCTTGGCTATTGTAAATAGTACTGCTATGAACATTGGGGTGAATGTATCTTTTTAAGTTAGAGTTTTCTCTGGATATATGACCAGGAATGGGATGGCTGCATGATAGAGTAACTCTATTTTTAGGTTTTTAAAGGAATCTCCATACTATTTTCCATAGTGGCTCCACCTAAAGTTGTTATTTCTTGCAGTAAATATTTTGGAAATGACCTTCCAGATATACTCTTAATTGAATTTAAAAGTGGGGTGCTGTAAGAAGCAGTACCTAAAGGTGAAGGGAGTCTGGCTCCCGGTGTTGTGGACACAAATGTTGCAGGCTGGAGAGCAGATGGCCTTTGTTCTTCAGCAGTGGGAACACTGGGTCAGACTGTCCACTAGGGTGCAAGCCCTGGGTGGTGAAATGTGTGATGCTTTTATGACTGCTTTCAGGGATGTCTAGAAAAAGAGTAAACTCAGACTAGAGGTAGCCAGTCTGCCAGCAGACGTGGAGATGCTGTCCTGAGAGAATGCTTCTCTGACCACAGCCTCAAAAGTAAATTGATCAAGTGCCCTGCAGGTTGGAGTGTTGCAAGGTTGAAGAGTTCAAACAGAAGTGGTTATAAGTGGCAGCCTGAGCAGGAAGAGGATCGTGGGTCCCAGACTTTCACACAGCCCAGGTTCACTTCTGTCTGGCAGGATGAGAACATGAGACAAAGCAGTCAGAGGTAGTTCCCTCCCTCATCTGTTGGGCTGATTCAAGGCAAAGGGCATGAGAACACATCAGACAAAGGTGAGAAGATGTGGAAGCATGGCTGCCCATCTTCTCCAACATCCAATCTACTCCTCCTTTGTAACCGAGCCCAAGTAAATTGGGGCATGAAGTGCCAGTTAAAAATTGCATTTCTCAACATTCCTTGCCTACCTGACCCAGGTAAATTCTGGGTAATGAGATCTAAGAGGAAGTTTTGCGGTCCTTTCAGGAAGTCTAAAAGTAAGGCCATATCTCTTTCCTTCCTTTGCTCCATCTTGCTGCTGGGAAGATTTATGTGATAGTTGAAGCTGTGAGACAGACTAGCACCTGGGACCTGGGACCTCTTGCTGTAGTGCTTGTACCTGGACAAATGTCTGTTGCTCAAGCAACAGAACACAAGGAAACCATAAGTGGCTAAAAATACAGCAGCTCTAGGAAACACATACACTAAGTACACAATTCTATGTTGACAGTTATTTTGTTTGAAACATAAAGAGGATGTTATTCTACAGTCTTTCTGAGTTTCTTTGTTCTTCTCGAGAAGTTAACTGTTGATCTAACTGTTGTTTGTAACCAGTCTCTCTTTCCTTGTTGACTGGTTTTAAGATTTTCTCTTTGTAGCTACCGACAGAGAAATACCTGGGTTTGGATTTCTTCTTATTTATCCTGTTTGGACATATTGGATTTCTGTATCTGAGGATGTGTGTCCTTCATTAATTCTGGAAATTTCTAAGCCATTATCTTTTTGAATACCTTTCTTAATTTTTATCTCTGCAATCTCACTCTGAAAACCTAATTAAATGTAAAGTAGCTCTTTTTACTCTAATCTCGTTCTTAATCTCCCTTTCATATTTTCCCATCTCTTTGTCTCTCAGGCTGTGCTTCAAATCTCTTTTCCACTTTACCAGTTATTGACAGATGTTCAATTAACAATCAAGTTAAGAAGGAAAAAGGAGAATTTTACTCAAGCCAAACTGAGAATTGTAACCTGAGAGACAGATTCTCAGAAGCTCTGAGAACTGTTTCATCTGTTAGAATCAAAGGCACAGTTGTATACATTTTGAGACAAAGAATGGTAAATCCAAATGATATACTGATATTTTACATAAAGTTCACCATGGATACATAGTCCAGGCAAGCAAGTTCAAAGTGAGCAGCAAGTCAACCATGACCTCCTACAGGGTTGGGAAAGAACACTAATCTTCTAAGAAGTGACATTGCTAGTGTCAGAAGAAAGGAAAACAAATTGATCTTTATGGCTGATCAGGCACTGCCATCTTTGAGGTGCTCTGGTTAGTGGGAAATGGAGATGCACACTGCACATTAGGGAGGGAGGAGGCCCAAGTAGATGCAGAGAGAGAATTTTATGTTTAAATTTGCCTTGTTCTGCTTTAAAATATAAATTTTATTTCATCACAATTCTCTGTTTGTATATAATACACTGTTTAATCCACCCATTGAGTGTTTTTTATGACACAATATAAAAGTTTGAATGTTTAAATTTTTTGTTAATTATAGTAAACATACAGAAATATATGTAAAACACAAACATATTAGCTTAACAAATTGTGGTGAACACTTGTGTAATTGCACCATGTGAGGAGACAGAGCACAGCCAGCCCCCTGGAGCCTCTGCATAACCCTCCCAATCACAGTCTTGTCCCTCCCCTGAGCAGTGACCACAGTCTCGACTTCTTTAGTACTATTTTAAATTTTATTATTTTTGTTTGTTATGCATCCCTAAACATCTATTTCTTAAAAAATTTTTTATTGAAGTGCAGTTGTTTACAATGTTAGTTTCAGGTGTACAGCAAAGTGATTCTGTTATATATATACATACACTTTTTTTAGGTTCTTTTCCATTGTATGTTATTACAATAAACTGAATATAGTTTCCTGTGCTATACAGTAGGTCCTTGTTGTTTATCTATTTTATATACAGTAATGTGTGTCTGCTAATTTCCAACCCCTAACTTATCCCTCCCTGCCCTTTCCCCTTTGGTAACCATAGTCTGTTTACTGTGTCTGCGAGTCTGTTTCTGGTTTGTAAATAGAATTTGTATCATTTTTTTCTTAGATTCCACATATAAATGATATCATATGGTATTTATCTTTCTCCGATTTACTTCACTCAGTGTAATCATCTCTGGGTCCATCCATGTTGCTGCAAATGGCATTATTTCATCCTTTTTTATGGCTGGGTAATATTCCATCACACACACACACACACACACACACACACACACACACACACACACGCATACATACACATACACATACATCTTCTTTATTCCAGTCATTTGTCGATAGACATTTAGGTTGTTTCTGTGTCTTGGCTATTGTAAATAATGCTGCTATGAACACTGAGGTGCATGTATCTTTTCAAGTTAGAGTTTTCCCTGAATATATGCCCAGGAGTGGGATTACTAGATTATATGGTAAGTCTGTTTTTAGTTTTTAAAGGGACATCCATACTGTCCTCCATAGTGGCTGTACCAAACTCCATTTCCATCAGAAGTGTAGTAGGGTTCCATTTTCTTCACACCCAATCCAGCATTTGTCACTTGCAGACTTTTTAATGATGGCCATTCTGACCAGTGTGAGGTGGTACCTCATTGTAGTTTTGATTTGCATTTCTCTAATAATTAGTGATGTTGAACATGTTTTCATGTTCCTGTTGGCCATCTTCTTTGGAGAAATGTCTGTTTAGGTCTTTTGCCCATTTTTTGATTTTTTTTTTGTTATTGAGTTGTATTAGCTGCATAAACAAAATTCCTTAATTATAATGTAGCTAAATTTACTAATACTTTTCACCGTCTACTGCCTACTCTGTCCTTTTTAAGAGATCTTTTTCTACCTTAAAGTCATGAAAGACATTTTCCTAGATTGTCTTCTCAAATATTTGTTGTTTTGCTTTTCACTTTAAGCTTTATGATCTGCCAGTATTGATTCTTGGGAATGGAGAGAGGTAAAGATCCAAATTTACTCTTTTTTGTATGATAATCTGTTGTTCTAGTGCCATTTGAAACACAGCTGGCATTTCTCCAGACTGTGGAATATCACATTTATCATAAATCACATATTTATGAGTTTGTTTCTAGAAATTTTAATGTTTTCCATTGGCTTGTGTGTCTACCCTTGTGCCTATATCATGGTTTCTTAATTTCCATCTGTGATGGTTAATTTTATGTATCAACTTGGCTGTGCCACAGTGCCCAGAATTTGCTCAAATGTTATTCTGAATGTTTCTGTGAAGGGTTTTTTTGAATGAGATTATCATTTAAATCTGCTTTCAGTAAAGCAGATTGCTCTCCACCTTGGGGGTGGGCCTCATCCAATCAATTAAAGGCTGTATTAGAACAAAGACTAGACTTTCCTGAGCAAGGAAGAATTCTGCCAGCAGACTATCATTGGATTCAAACAGCAACTCTCGCCAGTTTCCAGTCTGCTGGTCTACCCTGCAGATTTTGGATTTACCAAGCCTCCTTAATCATGTGAGCTAATTTCTTAAAGTAAATCTGTCTCCATATATACATCCTGTTCCTCTGTCTGGTGATCCCTAACTACTGCATCATCTTTTTATAATGTTTTGATAGCCCGTAGAACAAACCAATCCACTTTAAAAAATGTGTTCATTAATCTGGGTCCTTTGCTTTTCCTTATATTTAGGTCTTCATTTCTCTCTGCTTCTCAGTGATAGAGGTCTTTCTTATCTTTCCTCCCTAAGAACATCCCAGCCACTCTAATGGTCTGTTGTAGCCTCAGCACTGAAAAGGGGGTGACCTGAGGGTGTAAATGCTGACTTTTTCCCTTTGCATCCCTTGCACCTAACACAGGCTTGGCCCGGAGTAGCTGTGTAACAAATATTTCTTGCATAATTTAAATGAATTTTCTTATTCATACAGAAGGTGACTTTTTTTTAGCAGTCTGTCAAAAGATTAATAATGCAGTAGTGAGTCATTAAACATTTATTGAACACCCATCACAGGCGAGGATGCACAGAGAGCACATCCGTTTCATTTTGTTGTGTCCCTGCTGGCAGCAGCAGGACTAGCTGAGAGCATCTCTAGGTCTCTCCTGCATCAGGACCACAATGGGCCCTGCAGGTTCGCTTCTCCTAGATCTCAGTGTCTCCTCCCAGAGGAGAGCAACTTCAGTGGAGGCAAACTGGCCCCAAGGCTCCCCTCCCAAAGCTGTAGCTCAGAATTCCTGTGGCTTCAGCAACACTTGGGTCTCAGCTTCTCCCTCCATCCAGGCCTGCCCCCTTCACTCCACCCTTTCCTTCTAGCCCCCTTCTTGTTCTCTTTGTGCAAAGCTCAATTTGCATCTTGATGGAGGTGAATAATTAGAACCCTTCAGCGTGAATAATTCTAGGCAAATTAATTTTCATGCCAATCAGGGAAAATTAATTGGCTTCATGATGTTTCATATTTTCCAGGTGGAGCTCCTCAGGCAGGGCCCCCGCCTCTTTCCAGCCTCAGGCTCTTCTTCCCCAGCACTTTGGAGAAGATTGCTTGTTAGTTTTATTGTTTGTCTATTTGCTTTTTTAACACTACCACAGGCAGCAGTGCTACCCCTCCTTGCAGCTAAATGAGCCATTTAACAAGCATGATGGAAACCTCCTTCAAGCCACTACTGTCTGCATCTAAACCACCTGGTCCTCTATATCCCAATGTCTTTTTTAACCTTTTCATTTGCTTTTGTGGATACAAAAACATACAGAGAAGCATATAATATATATAAATATGCAGCCTAATAAACTATTATAAAGTGAATGCTCATGAATATCTCCTCTCATTCTGTGATAACTTTTGATGGAAGAAATTCTTGATTTCAGTGTAGTCAAATATACTGACCTTTCCCTTTATGCCTCCATTAATAATTATTCCAAAATGAAGTCTTTACCCTGCATTTTATGGGAAAACTGAACTTCTTTCCCATTTTTTTCCAAAATGGAAATAGCTTTATTACATTTTTTCCTATAATAAAATAATAGATGGCCTTAGGATGTGCCTTGCACACACATATACACACACTCACAAGAATAATTTAAAAGCAGGTTGCACGAATATATGTATATATATACATGACTGGGACATTGTGCCCTTCACCAGAGATTGACACACTGTTGTCTGTACTTCAGTTTAAAAAAAGGAGGTTGCAATTATCATTTTACTTTTTTGTCATTTTAAAAATTTTTAATTTTTTTAGTTTTAGCAGTTTCTTTTTTTTTTAACATTTTTTATTAATTTATAATCATTTTACAATGTTGTGTCAAATTTCAGTGTAGAGCACAATTTTTCAGTTATACATGAACATATATATTCATTGTCACATTTTTTCTCTTTGTCATTTATTTTTAAAAATTAATTTTTCTTCCAGTTTTATTGAAATATAATTGACATATAGCACTGCATAAGTGTAAGGTATGCAGCATAATGATTTGACTTACATACATCATGAAATGACTATTACAATAAGTTTAGTGAGCATCCGTCTTCTCATGTAGATATAAAATTAAAGAAACAGAAAAAAGTATTTTTTCTTGTGATGAAAACTCAAAATTTACTGTCTTAACAACTTTCATATATAATGGACAGCAGTGTTAATTAGATTTACCATATTTTACATTACATCCCTGGTAGTTATTTATCTTATAGCTGGAAGTTTGTACTTTTTGACTACCTTCATCTGTTTCCCTCTCCTCCCACCCACCACCTCTGAATCTATAAATCTGATCTCTTTTTCTATGAGTTTGTGTGTTTGTTTGTTTATTTTTGAAGTATAATTGACCTACAATACGATGTTAGTTCCTGTTACATAATATAGTGACTTTTTCTATACATTTCCAAATGATCACCATGGTAAGTCTAGTTACGATATGTCACTGTACAAAGATATTAATTATTAACTATGTTTTCACACTGCATTTCCTCCCTGTAACTCATTTATTTTGCAGAATGGAAGTTTGTACCTCTTAGTCTCCCTCACCTATGTCTTTTCTCCCCCTACTCCCCTTCCTTTGGTAACAACCTGATTGTTCTTTGTATCTATAACTGTGTTTTTGTTTTGCTGTTTGTTCATTTGTTTTGTTTTTTAGATTTCACATATAAGTGACATCATACACTATTTGTATTTCTCTGTCTGACATTTCATTTAGTATAATGCCCTCTAGATCCATCCATGTCATTGCAAATGGATGAGTAATATTCTGTTATGTATTATTATGTATATTAAAATTTTCATTATATACATACCACATCTTCTTTATCCGTTCATCTATTGATGGGCACTCGGGTTACTTCCATATCCTGGCTATTGTGAGATGTGCCATAAAGATAAAGATAATGCTGCAGTGTAGGATGGGGTACATACATCTTTTCTAAGTAGTGGTTTTGTTTTCTTTGGATAAATAACCAGATGTAGAATTGCCAGATCATATGGCAGTTCTATTTTTAATTTTTTGAGGAACCTCCACAATGTTTTGTAATTTACATTCCCACCAACAGTGCACAAGGGTTTCCTCTTCTCCACATTCTCAGTAACACTTGTTATTTGTCTTTTTGATAAGAGCCGTTCTGACAGGTGTGAGGTGATAGTTCATTGTGGTTTTGATTTGCATTTCCCCAATGATTAGTGATTTGGGCCATCTTTTCTTGTGTATGTTGGCTATTTCTATAACTTCTTTGAAAAAATATCTATTCATAAACTCTGCCAGTTTCTTAATTGGATTGTTTGGATTTTGATCATGAGCTGTATGAGTTCTTTGCATATTTTGGATATTAACCCCTTGTCAGATATATTGTTTGCAAATATCTTCTCCCATTAAGTAGGTGGTCTTTTGTTTTGTTGATAGTTTCCTTCACTTTTCAGCTTGAAGTGGCCCCATTTTTTAATTTTAATTTTTGTTTCCTTTGCCTGAGGGAAATTAAAAAATATTACTAAGGCCAATGTCAAAGAGAGTACTGACTACGTTTTCTTCTAGAGTTTTACGGTTTCAGGTCTTACATTTAAGTCTTTAATCCATTTTTAATTTATTTTTGTGCATGGTGTGAGAAAGTAGTCCAGTTTGGTTTTTTTTTTTTCTCATGTAGCTGTACAGTTTTCCCAGCACCATTTGTTGAAGAGGCTGTTTTTCTCTGTTGCATATCCTCACCTTTTTGTCATAGAGTGATTGCCCATATAAGTGTGGGTTTATTTCTGAGGTCTCTTTTCTATTCCATTGATCTTTATATCTATTTCTGGTCCAGTGCCATACTGTTTTGAGGACTGTGGCTTTGTAGTATACTTGAAAATCAGGATGCATAATAACGCCAGCTTTGTTCTTTCCTCCCAGGATTGTTTTAGCTATTCAGGATCTCTTGTGTTTATGTACAAATAATTTTAGAATTATCTGTTTTAATTCTATGAAGAATGCCATTGATATTTTGATAGGGATTCCACTGAATCTGTAGATTGCCTTGGCTTGTATGATTATTTTAACAATATTAATTCTTCCAATCTATGAACATGGTATATTTTTCCATTTGTTTGTGTTGTCTTCAATGTCTTTCATCAGCGTCTTGTAGATTTCCAAGTACAGGTCTTTTACTTCCTTGATTATTCCTAGGTATTTTATTCTTTTTTGATGCAATTGTAAATGAGGTTGCTTTGTTACTTTTTCTTTCTGATAGTTCATTATTAGCGTATAAATATGCAATGGATTTCTGTATATTAATTTTGTATCCTGCAACTTTACCAAATTTATTGATGTGCTTTGGTAGTTTTTTGGTGGTGTCTTGAGGATTTTCTATATATTGTATCATGTCTTCTTCAAAGAGTGACAGATTTACTTCTTCCTTTCCAAATTGGGTTCCTCTTATTTATTTTTCTTGTCTGATTGCTTTTTCTGGGATTTCCAATGCTATGTTGAATAAAAGTGGGAGAGTGGTCATCCTTGTCTTGTTTCTGGTTTTAGAGGAAATGCTTTCAGCTTTTTGCTGTTGAGTTGAAGTTAGCTGTGGGCTTGTCATATACGGCTTTTATTACATTGAGGCATAGTCCCTCTATACTCACTTTATTGAGAGTTCTTACCATAAATTGATGTTGAATTTTGTCAAAAACTTTTTCTGCATCTATTTAGGTGGTCATATGATTTTTATTCTTTGGTTAATGTGGTGTATCACTCTTATTAATTTTTGGATATTGAAATATCTTTGCATCCTTGGGATAAATCCCACATAATCATGGTGTATGACCCTTTTAATGTATTGCTGAATTCAGTTTGCTAATATTTGGTTGAGGATTTTTGCATCTGTGTTAATCAATGATATTAAGCTATAATTTTCTTCATTGATATTCATTGATAATTTTATTCATTTGATATCTTTGTCTAGTTTTGGTTTCAGGGTGATGCCAGTGTCATTGAATAAATTTGGAACTGCCCCTTCATCTGCAATTTTTTTGCAATAGTTTGAGAAGGATAAGTATTATCTCTTCTCTAAATATTTGGCAGAATTCAGCTGTGAAGCCAGCTGGTCCCAGAGTTTTGTTTGTTGGGAATTTTAAAATTGCTGTTTCAATTTCACTACTGGTAATTGGTCTGTTCAGGTTTTCTGTTTCCTCCTGGTTAAACTTTGGGATATTGTATAGTTCTAGGAATGTATCCATTTCTCTAGGTTGCCCATTTTGTTGGCATAGTAATTTCTTATGATTCTTTGTATATCTGTGGTGTCAGTTGTACCTTCTCCCTTTTAATTTCTGGCTTTATTGACTTAGGTCTTCTCTCTTTTTTTCTTGATGATTCTGGCTAAGGTTTATCAAATTTGTTTATCTTTTCAAAGAACCAGCTTTTAGTTTCACTAATCTTTTCTACTGTTTTTCAGTCTCTATTTCATTTATTTCTGCTCTGATTTTTATGATTTCATTTCTTCTACTAACTTTTTTTCTTTGTCTTCTTCTTTTTTTTAAGTACATTTACATATAAGGCAAGGTTGTTGATTTGAGATTTTTCTTATTTCCTGGGGTAGGCTTGTATTGCTGTAAATGTCTCTTTTGGAACTGCTTTTTCTGCATCCTTTAGATTTTGCGTCTTTATGTTTTTGTTTTCATTTGTCTCTAGGTACTTTTTGATTTCCTCTTTGGTTTCTTCAGTGACCCATTGGTTGTTTAGTAGCCTACTGTTTAGCCTCCAAGTGTTCATGTGTTTTGCAGCTTTTTTTTTCTTGTAGTTGATTTCAGGTAGTGTATGGTTCAAAAACACGCTTGATATGATTTCACCATTCACAAACTTACTGAGATTTGTTTTGTGGCACAGTATGTGATCTATCCTGGAGAAAGTACCATGTACACTTGAAAAGAATGTGTGTTCTGCTGCTTTTGGATGAAATATCTATGCATATCTATTAACACATTTAGTCTAACATATTGTTTAAGGCCAGTGTTTTCTTACTGGATGATCTGTCCATTGATGCAACTGAGGTGTTTAAGTCCCCTACCATTATTGCATTACTGTCAATTTCTATCTTTATGTCTGTTAGTATTTGCTTTATGTTTTTAGATGCTTCTTTGTCAGGTGCATAAATATTTACAGTTGTTATATCTTCTTGGATTGATTCCTTGATCTTTATGTAATGTCCTTCTTTGTCTCTTGTTACAGTATTTGTTTTAAAGTTTATTTTGTCTGACATAAATATTGCTACCCCAGCCCCTCATTTACTGTTTTTGACATCTTATTTTATATCTTTTTTTTGTGTGTATACATTAACTACTTATTGTGGATATAGATGATTGGACTACTGTTGTCTTTTAGGTTTCCTACTAGCTTTATATATGGTTGATTTACTAGCTTTATGGGTATATTTATCTTTACCAATGAGATTTTTCCTTTCATAATTTACATGTTTCTAGCCATGATGATTTCATTTTTGCTTAGAGAATTCCCTTTAACATTTCTTGTAAAGCTGGTTTGGTGGTGCTGAACTCTTTCTAGCTTTTGCTTGTCTGTAAAACTTTTGATTTCTCAAAAGCCTTGATGGAGAGAGTACTCTTGGTTGTAGGCTTTCTTTTCTCATTATTTAAAATATATTGTGCCACTCCCTCTGGCCTGCAGAGTTTCTGCTGAAAAGTAGCTCTGAGCCTTATGGGAGTTCCCTTGTACATAACTTATTGCTTTTCCCTTTCTGCTTTTAATAGTCTCTCTTTACACTTAGTTTTTGTCATTTTAATTACAGTGTGTCTTGGCACGGACTTTTTTGGGTTGATCCTCTTTGGGACTCTCTGTACTTCCTGAATCTGGATGTCTGTTTCCTTTCCCAGGTTAGGTAAGTTTTTCAGCTGTTATTTCTTCAAAACTGTTTTCTGTCCCTTTCTCTCCCTCTTTTCCTTCTGGGATGCCTATAATGCAAATGTTAGTACACCTGATGTTACAGAAGTTTTTTTATTCTTTTTTCTGTTCAGGTGTAGTGATTTCCACTACTGTCTTCCAGCTTGCTGATTTTTAACTCTGCATCATTTAATCTGCTTTTAATTCTTTCTTGTGTATTTTTCATTTCAGTTATTATATTCTTCATCTCTGTTTAGTTCTTTATATTTTCTTTTTGTTAAAAATGGCTAACTTCTCACTCTGTTCATTCATTCTTCTCCTGACTTCTTTGATTATCTTTACAATCATTACCCTGAACTTTTATCAGGTAGATTGTGTATCTCCACTTCAGTTAGTCCTTCTTCTGGGGTTTTATCTTGTTCCTCTGTTTGGATAATGTTCCTCTGTCACCTCATTTTGACTGATTTGATGGGTATTTTTTTCCTATGTGTCTGATAGGTTGGTTATGTTTCCTGACCTTGGAGAAGTGACCTTTTGTAGGAAATGTCCTATGTGTCCCAACAGTGCACTTTCCTCTGGTTTCTAGAGCTATATGCTGTAGAGGTGCCTCCTAGGTGGGCTGCATGGATCCTTCTGTTGTGGCAGGATGACTACTGAGGGGGTTCTGGTAGGTGTGGCTGGACTCTGGTCCAGTTGTGCTTGCTATGCCCTGCCTTGTGTGGAAGCTGCTGGTCACTGGTAGAGGGGGCTGGGCCATGAGGCAAAAGCTGTAGAAACCTGGGGGTTCCAAGGGCTAGTGCTGGCTCACTGGTGGGCAGAGTTGCATTCTGGGGTGGGTGGCTGCAGGGCTGGGGTTCTGAATTTTAGTATCAGCCTGTTGGTAGGTGTGGCCAGTTCCTGACACAGCCAGCTGTGGGGTCCAGGGTGTCCCAAAGTTTATGGGTGGGACTAGACCCCAGGACAGGTGGTTGAGGGGCCCAAGGTGTCCCAAAGATGAAGTTGGCCTGCTGGTGGGCCGAGCTGAGACCCAGTGAGTCCCTGGGCTTGTGCCTGTCACTGATGGTAATGCTGATTCTGAGGCCAGTGACAGCTTGCTAGTGGGTGGGTCTGGAGCCCATGGGTTCCTAGGGCTGGTACCTGCCCACTAATGTGCAGATCTGGGGCTCAGGGTGTCTGGCTACAAGGCCTTAGGGACTGGTACCTGTGCACTGGTGTGTGAGGCTTGGTCCTGGCTCATCTGATGGACAGAGCCAGGTCCCGGGGCAGCTGTGTGCTCAGCAGGTCTTAAGGCAGTCTGCCTGCTGGTGGTAAGGCTGTGTTCCTGCCTAGCAGTTGCTTGCTCCCAGCACTGGTGACAATAGGCTGGTGGGTGAGCCAGCCCTGATGTTAATAAGCTAGAGAGAAGCCTCCAAAATAGCACTTGCTAACACTAGTGTCCACCTGATAGAATGAGCTCCCCAAATGGCTGCCAGTGTTTATGTCCCCAAGGGAGCTGAAGTTGCCTCCTGTCTCTCCAGGAGGCTCTGCAAGATCAGTGGGTGGGTCTGACCCAGGCTCCTTTCAAATTACTGCTTCTGCCCTGGGTCCTGGGCCATGTGAGATTTTTGTGTAAACCCTTTAAGAGTGGAGTCTCTATTCCCCACAACCCTCTGGGTCTCCCAGAAGTAAGACCCTACTGACCTTTAAAGCCAAATGTTCTGGGGCTCATCTTTCTGGTGCAGGGCCTTTGGGCCGGGGGTGCTGTTGTAGGGCTCAGACCCATTGTTCCTTGGGGAGAAACTCTGTAATCGTAATTATTCTCCCATTTGTAGGTTGCCCACTCTGAGGTTTGGGTCTTGACTGTACCACAACTCTACCCCTCTTACCCTTCTTGCTGTGGTTCCTTCTTTATGCTTTTAGTTGTAGAAGATCTTTCCTGGTAGATTCTGGTCTTTCCCATCAATGGTTGCTCTGTAAACACTGGTAATTTTGGTGTGCCTGTGGGAGGAGGTGGACTCAGGGTGTTCTTACTCGGCCATCTTGCAGCAAAGGCCTCTCATTGTGGTTTTAAGGTGCATTTCCATAAGACTAGTGATGTTGGGCATCTTTTCATGTAAAATCGTATTCTCCCTTAAATTTCACTTCTGAGTGTTCATTGCTTGTGCATAGAAATACAACCAATTTTTGTATACTGACCTCATATCTTGCATTACTACAAAATTCAATTATTAGTTTTTTTTTCTTTTGTATTGTCAACACATACACGCATGCTGTCTGTGAATAAAGAGAGTTTTGTTTTTAGCTTTCCAGTGTTTATGGCTTTTAATTCTTTTTCCTTGCCTGCCTAGGGCCTTCAGTCTAATGTTGGCTAGAAGTGGTGAGAGTGGCCATCCTTGTGTTCTTCCTGACCTTGGGGGTGAAAAATAGTTCATTCTGTCGCCATTAAGTGTGATGTGAGTTGCATTCTTTATCAGCTTTAGGAAGTTGCCTTTCATTTTCAGTTTGCCGAGAGTTTTATTAAACTAACCAGGCCTTGAGATTTATCATGTGTACCTTTTTTAATATCTCTGGAAGTAATATGATTTTTCCTTCTTTTTTCTGTTAATGTGGTGAATTACAGCAATTGATTTCTGAATGTTAAACAAGCCTTGTATTTCATGATATATATCGCTGGATTTATTTTCCTTTTTATATATCACTGGATTTATTTTGCTCACTTATTTTTCTTCTTTTTCAGTTTTATTAGGTAGCATTATTACAGTTTGACTGCACATACATATTATATTGCATGTAAATACATATATACAGTATACTGCACATTTTTTAGTTTACATATATGTATTAATTATATTTCTAAGAACAGGTTAGATCTTTAGCTTTTTAAACTTACATAGTTATCAAAGGAACAAAGCCAACCACAAAGCAAGAATCAACAGAATGCAGTAATCCAATCATAAAGGATAGTCAAATGTGCTTACATATATTCAAGAAATCAATCATCTTACTTATAAATAATAAGTAGTTTTCTTTTCTCTTGCCGTCCTTGTCAGATATTAGAACTAAGCTTATGCTAGTGTTGTAAATGACCAGGACAGTGTTTCCTCTTTTTATATCTATGGAAAGGTATATGCAGAGCACAGGCTTTATTTCTTTAGGTGTTTGTTACATTTTTCTAGGGTAAAGTTCCATCTTGTCCTGCAGTGCTGTTTGTGGATGTATTTTAGTTTCTCTAATCATTGTAGAATTATTCAGATTTTCTACTTCTTCTTGTGCCTGTTGTGTTTTTATAGACATTTATTTGTTTTGTAATAACCCATTTCTAAAAGAAAATTACATCCACGCCATCCTCTCAGGCCTCCTTCCTATTTCCTGAAAGCTAAGAAATGTAAGCATAATACATTAAAGCTGTCATTCCATCCTGGACATCATGTAGCATCTAGTCTATCAATAGATTTAAAATAGATACTCAGTATTTTGTTGTCCTTTTTGCTCCCAACTCTTGGTGAAATCTCTCTTTTTATTCTACTGATAGACCTTTGTAAGGAACCTCCATAAATAGTTTGGAGTTTTGTTTTTCCTTGAATCAGAAAGGATGCTATGCACGTTAACTCATCATTCATCAGGGATCTTGATATTGAAGGTCTCTAAACATGTTAGGAATTTCTTGGCTATTGAGCAAGGAATTCCTCTCTTCCTTGTTGGCTTGTGGCTCAGGGAACAGAATGTCAGTGTGTTTGCTTCCCTATGGAAAAGGATCTGATGAGGACAAGAAGCCACTCTTGGCTGCTTCATAGATACCAGCTTGCTAGAGCAGCAGGAAGACCCTCTCCAGCCTCTTTTGCCAATATTTGATGACTCAAAGATGCACCCAACAGGAGTTTGATTAGAAAAAGAGCCACATAATCATGGTGAAAAGAGATGCAGCAGCTTGATGGACTTTAAGACTGATGAAGAAAGTCCTTATTCCCTCTGGACCATCAGAACCATAAGGGACCTCGCATGTGACTTGGTCCAACCCTTTTGCTGAACAGGTGAAGAGACCACTGCCCAGAGAGGAGAACAACTTATCCTTGTTATTGCACGGGGTGAAGGTGGGGCTGAGACCAGCAGCCCAGTCGTCTGACAACCACAGTTGATCGCTTTCTGCAGCTGCTGGCAAACCTCCTCACTTCACTTTGGGTCTTTGTTTTCATGCTCACTAATCTACCCAAACTACTAGCCTTAGGAAGAGATGCTCCTGCTTCTCTTCACAGCGGACCCCTCTCCTTGTCCCCTTACATTCTCACCCAGGGGAGGAGCCTGACTATTCACTGGGCCACGTTTCTTTAGTGATGTGATTTCCAGGCCTTCATATCAGGAACCACCTGCAATTTTTCTCTTTCTCCTTGTGTGGTCCCTTCATGGGTAAGGACCAGGAGCAGGCATGCTCTACCAAGTGGCTGGTTGGATAGGTGGATTCAGGAGTCTTCTTGGGGCCAAATTATCTGTTTAATTGTTCAGGCATGATGGGGAATATGGGTTGACAGAATTACTCTTGGAAAAGAAAGGAGGTCTTAGAACCTAAGTGTTATTATTATTACTTCTATTTTTTGTTTTGGAGGGGAAGGTAATTGAGCTTATTTTTTTATATAATGGAGGTACTGGGGATAGAACCCGGGACCTCATGCATGCTAAACAGACACTCCACCCCTGAGCTATATCCTGCCCCACTAAGTGTTATTTAATACATGTTTATTGAGCCTTGAGCCTCTGTAGGTGCAGGGAATTCTACAGTGAACACACTAGATAGGGGTCCTGCCCTCAGGAAGCTAACATTCCAGTGAGGGAAATTGCAGTTAAAAAAAAAAAGAAAGAAATAAGGACGGATCACAGGTGGTGATAAGACCCTTGAAAGAAATACCTAAAGTAATACAACAGGGAGGAACTTGGTGGTTGGGTGGGGGTCTGACTTCCACCTGGTGGCCTGGGAGGGCCTGTCTGAGGGGCTTCCATTTATTCTGTAAGATGAAGAAGAGGCAGGCATGAGCAGAACCTGGAGGAGGGCAGAGAGACCATGGCAGGGGTTGGATGTTGTAGGAATCTGGCAGAATCTGGTCATTGCAGGCAGAGAGTCGCATGTAAGGCGGAGCGAGGTACCAGATGAGGTTTGAGGGAGGGTGGGTACCAGATCTTACAGGGCTTTGGGGGCCATGCAGGGGGGACTGGATTGTATTCTAAGAGAATAGAAACATTTTGATTTGGAGGGGAGTGATGACAGGATCCAATTTGTATTTTTTTAAGAGACCATTTTGGCCAATGGAGCCTCCACTGTGTGACAGAGCAGTGTGATTCCCTGCCGTCCTTGTTCCCAGACCTTTGCTTACACAGACATGGGTGGTGGGGACAGGGGTGGGAGGTAGGTGATTAAGATAGGGATTGTTCTGCTAACTCCTACTGGTCTCCGAGGGGGTGCCTATTGCCCACATATTGGTGGCGTTGTTGAAATAGGGAGAACTTAGTGACTTTTCTTCAGCTTTGGGTCCTAGTTGCTAACTGTGGTGACATCTTTATCAGCCCATTACAGCAGCCAATTACACTATTATTGCTGTAGTTAGCATCAGTAGTTAGTTAGTCCTTAACAATGCCAGCCCCATCATTATAATCATTAAAATTGTCACTGTCACCCTCACTGTTACCATCACTGCCATCCCCAGGATTCCTGCAGCCCTGTATCCACTGGCCCTCATCTCAACCATCATGACTACAAACACTATTACCTCCTCCAGCATCACTGGAACCACTGTCTGTAATAGGTAGGTCACAGTAGCTGCTCTAACAAATGGACCACAGAATGTATGATGGCTCAAATACTGCAGAAGTTTATTTCTCATTTATGTAATTGTCTGCAGCAGGTGTTCTTGGTTGGCAGGAGACTTCCTCCACACGACAATTTAGAACAACTTTGGCATGTCGCCAAAGGAAGGGGAAGGAGGGTGTGGGTAGGCACACCTGCTTCTTAAAGCCTCAGGCTGGAAGCACACGCATCATTTCTGCTCTCATTCCATTGGCTAGAATGCAGTCATATGGCTGTGTCTAACTACGGGGGTCTGGGATGGGCAGTGCAGCTGAAAATGAAACAGTTTTGGATCCAGGGGTGGCCTCTCTGCCAGGCCATCCTCGCAAGCACCTCCATGCCTCTGCCGTGTTTCCAGGCTATGCTGGACCATTTCTGTCGTACATCATCAGGAGAAGAGGAGGTCTTCTCCTATGATCAAAGGCTTCATAAACCAAGTAAAGAGCAAAACAAAGGAACATATGTTGGGTTTATTATTCTAGACTGTTAGGACTGAGGTTGTTGAGTGTGCTGAGCTGGTGCAATCTTGGAGAATGGGTAGAATTTCTTCAGTTGGAGGAAAAGTGGAGTTTGAGGTGGGGAGGGTGCTTTGTGCAGGAGGATGGCCAGGGCACGGGCCCGACTGGGCTCAGCTGGAGTGGAGAGGAGGGTGGCCTGGCTGGAGTGTGTAAGTACTAGGGAAAGGGGAAGAATAGGCTTTGAGCAACAGATGGAGCTAGAGTACCAAAGGCTGTTTAATGTATATTAAAGATCTTTGGTTACAAGTCGCAGAAACCTCTATCCAAGTGAAGTAAGCAAGCAAGCAAAATCCCTCTGAAACCCCCAAATACACTGGAAGGATAACGGGATATCCTGCAGAAGCAGAGGGAGGACCCAAGGGCCAAATCCTAGGCTTTGGCACCTGCCAGTGGAACCCAGGGCACCTCCAGCAATGACTCCCAGCCTCTGTGATCGTACCTTTAACACTCATACTCCAGGAGACAGCCATGCACGACTCTGCTTGTATCACCTGCCATGGCTGGGGGGCTGTTTCGTTCCAGGCAGTGTTCTCCCCACACGCTGCCCAACACCTGAGTGTGTCCTGTAGGAGACAAAGTGGGGGTGGCACCCGAGAGTCAGAAAAACCTCTGCAGCGAAGCTAGTTTTTCCGGTGTTCAATTCCTAACTTCTCAACTGACTAGCTGGATGATGAAGACAGAAGAGTTGTCCAGCTTCTGAGCCTCGCTTTTCTTTGTTTTTATTATTACTATTTTTTTAGTATTTTTTTTGAGGGGAGGTAGAGGTGTCTGTCTGTTTGTTTGTTTACTTATTTATTTATTTAATGGAGGTACTGGGGACTGAAACCAGGACCTTGGGAACGCTAAGCATGCACTCTACCTCTGAGCTCTACCCTCTCCCTGAGCCTCACTTTTCTCACCTATAAGATGAGTATCAAAAAATAGAAACCATCTGAGAAGATTAACCTAGAGATGCCGGTGGAGGGCTCCCCACAGGGCACATTCCGTTCTTTTCTGGTACACGACCTGACTGCCCTGATGAAGGCAGTGTGACCCTGGAGGGGCAGAGGGGATTTGGAGAGGCTCCATCACGGTTTTCCTTACAGAGGAAAGTCCCCTCCAAGGCCTGGCTGGCCGGCCCTGCAGCACAGGTGGGAGCGCTGGCTGGGGAGGGCATGAGGGAGCCTCTCTGCGGGGGTGCTGGCTGCTTTTCTAGAAGCTCTGAGTGCATCGGGGCTGTGAGCCGGGATGGAGCTGGAAATGTAATTTTCAATTAGGAGTCCTCGCTTGTTCTTGCTTACAATACACTCTAATTAAATTTCAGTCCAATGTGGCACGGTGCTGTCAGGGGAGGGCAGGGAGCGGGCAGAATCCCCTCACTGATGTGAGGCTTCGTCTGACCAGTCCCGGTCTTCTCACCCCTCCTTTTCCACCTTCCGGACTGTCTGGAGCAGGTGTCCCTGCTAAGTGGACGCAGCAAAGCCCTGGGGGTGGGTGTTCCACTAACACAGGGATACGAGAATTAAAGTGGCTACTGATGTCAGGACCCCCAACTAACTGGGGATGCTCCCTGCACCAGCCATTCTGGCTAAAGGAGAAGTTGGAAGAAAACCAGTAGAGGTGCTGGTGTGGGGAGCTGGCAGCTTTCTGATCATCTGGGCTTGCTGGGGCTCATGCCCCCAGGAGGGGGACTGGGGCTGCCCTCTCTGCCTGTTCTCTCCCCAAAAGTTTAGCCAGCAAGGTTGGAGCCCTGATCAAGTCTCCCCAAAAGCTCCTTTAAAGCAAACAATGCTGTGAATGTGGTCGAGGCAGAGGGGAGGGGGGAGGGGGAAGCCCCCTCGATAGGGGCCTGGGGCCGGGATGGGCCATGACCCCAGCCATCGGGCAGGTCCTGGAGGGCTGGCTGGGTTGTGAGGACCTGGGCACCATGGCTGGAGAGGCTGGGGATGGGACTCTACAATTTACAGTTTTTTACTTATTTTATTTTTTGGTTAAAATTTAAAATGGTTTATTTTGTGAACAAAATAAGTAGAATATAGAGCTTTATTCAAATATAGAGCTCTGTTCAAATAGTTCTTTTTTTTTTGCAGTAACTGATTTTTCCTTTTAACAAATGTTTCTTCAACCTTCTGTTTTAAGGCACGTTGCTAAGGCTTAGTTGAATCTAAATCTCCTGTAAAATAGAAAAATTTGGTGACAGTTCAGCTAACTTTGTAAGTAAAAATAGCTGGCAATGTTTCAGGATACTAATCAAAAAGTTTTATTATTAAATAAACATTCTTTAAATTTATAAGTAAAAGGTAATATCGTAATATAGGCTGTCTTTAACTTCTTTTATTATGCTTTTTCTTAAAATTGGAAATCCTAGACTACTCTTTTTTCCTTTATTATTGATTTATATTAATTGATTGATTGATTGAAGTCTAGTTGCTACTCTAAAGCACAGGGAAGTATATTCAGTATCTTGTAGTTGCCTATTACAAAAAAGAATATGAACAGGAATATATATATATATATGAATATATTCATAGAAATGAATCACTATGCTGTACACCAGAAATTAACACAACATTGTAAACCCACTGGACTTCAACAACAACAACAAAACCAATTTACGGCCTTTTAAAATCCCACCTCACATTTTCCATTTCCAGCAGCAGGAGGGGTTGCACATGCTTGTCGAGAGCCGTGAGTTTTAGAAACCAAGGTGCCACTGAAGAGTGGCTGGGCTGTTTCCTCCGAGCGCAGGTGGACCAGGGCCGCCCTGTGGCCGGTCTCAGGTCAAGGGCAGACTGCACTCTTGCCCCTGGACGCCTCTTGGTTTCCTCCTGCTCCCCTCGGGCTGGAGTCACACCCTCCTCCCCTGCTCTCCCAGGAGACCCCGCAGCACCTCTCCCATTTGCGGATAACACTCCATTTTCTTTGTGACTGGGTAGCCGTCCCCATTTTTCAGTTTTTCTCTTTCACAGCTGAGGGTGCCCTTTCCAGCAGGGCAGTGACTTCCTTCCCTCTTGCTACACACCCTGTTGGAGATGGAAATGCCCAGCTCTTGTGTCAGCCGAACGGAGTGGGTGCTGGGGAAGACGGTTGCCTCTGGACATTTGCCGCATCATGACTCACTTTGGTGGTCCACGAAGACAGCTACAGACTCTGCCCAGGAACGTGCCCCCAGTACCTCACAGACTCCCTGAAGTCATCCAGTTAAAAACCTGGGACTGCATAGTCGTCGGGGTTATGGCTCTGAGGTTCTGTGGTTCTCCTGAGGCTAAGACTGGAGGTGGATGCTTAGGACGGAGCAGAGAACACCCAGGCCCATTTTTCCTTAGGACCCTGTAGGAATTCTCCTCCCATCGCCAGTCAGCCCTCTTCTCCACACTGGGGCCATAAACACCCTCCTTGGAGTGGGGATTCTGGTTCTGCCCTGGGGGGTCTGGTGGGGTGACCTGAGGGTGGTGTCTGGGGTCAATCTCAAGGGGACGAGATGTCTTCCCCTCTAGGGCGAGCTTTCACCATTCTCCCAGGTGAATTTTCTCCTCCCTGGGGGAGTTCAGACCACATCGCTGTCTACACCCTCCACTCCATCTCCCACCCTCTTCCTTCCAGTGTTCTGGCCAAGACAAGCTGGACATGAATAGCCAAGCCAAGTAGGGCAAAGTACCTGTGTCACCAGGAACTTTCAGCTCCAAGCTGGTCTGGAAGACGTTAATGGCTCTTCCTCTGGACTCCCTGAAGTGGACCTTGGGACCCACGTGACTCTGTCCTGCCCTCCCCTCTGCCAAGAGGCAGAACCAACCCTTTGTGAGAAGCTGTTCTGCTGGAGACATGAGGATAAGTAGGAGCTGTTCAGGAGAGGACTTTTTTCCCTTTTCCCTTCCTGTACCCTGGGAGCTACTGCTGGGACCACAACCTCCACTTCTGTCATGCACTTAGGCCAGGGAGAGCTGTGTGGGGCACGGTGGTGGCTATGCAGGCAACATGGGCTGCATGAGGGCAGGTGCTCACCTGGGTGGGTGGGACAGCTGTGCACCACACAGACCCTCACAAGGGGGAAGAAGAGCTTGAGTTTTGGTCCAGGAGGGAAGGAAAAAGATCAGAGAAGGTGGAGAGGCAGTATTAAGATTTGGGCTTGAATATGATCCAGCAATCCTACTCCTGGGCATATATCCAGAGAAAACTCTTAATTCAAAAAGATGCATACACTCCAATGTTCATAGCAGCATTATTTACAGTAGCCAAGACTTGGAAGCAACCTAAATGTCCATCAACAGATGACTGGATAAAGAAGATAAGGTGTATATATATTGTGGAATACTACTCATCCATAAAAGAGAATAAAAGAATGCCATTTGCAGCAACATGGATGGACCTGGAGATCCTCATTCTAAGTGAAGTAAGCCAGAAAGAGAAAGAAAAATACCACATGATATCACTCATATGTGGAATCTAAATTAAAAAAAGGACATAAATGAACTTATTTACAAAACAGAAACAGACTCACATACACAGAAAACAAACTCATGGTTACTAAGGGGAAGATGGTGAGAAGGGATAAAATGGGAGTTCAGAATTTGCAGATATTAACAACTATGTATAAAATAGATGAACAACAGATTTCTTCTGTAGAGCACAGGGAACTATATTCAATATCTGCAGTAATCTACAATGGAAAAATATGAAAAGGAATACATGTATGTCTATGTATGACTGAAACATGATGCTGTACACCAGAAATTGACACAACATTGTAAACTGACTATACTTCAACTAAAAAAAAAGATTTGGGTTTGAGAGTCTGTTTCTGTTTTGTAAATAAGTTCATTTGTGTCACTTTTTTCAGATTCCACATGTAAATGATACCATAGGGAACTATATTCAATAGCTTGAAATAACCTATAATGAAAAAGAATATGAGAAAGAATATATGAGAAAGAATATATGTATATATATAATTGAATCATTATGCTGTACACCAGAGGCTAACACAACACTGTAAATCAACTAGACTTCAATTAACAACAACAAAAAAAGATTTGGATTTGGGAGGCAAGAAGCCAGAGATGGGCTTCTTGGGGTTAGGGGCTGGGATGAGGTAGAGTGAACAGCAGAAAGGTGAGGGTGAGAGCTGGGATTCATATGCGCCTGACTCTTGTACTCACTAGCTGATGATCTTAGCAAGACTCCTGCCCTCTCTGAGCCTTAGTTTCTTTCTTTCTTTATAACACATGAAGATAACACCTCACAAGATGTTGTAGGAATTAAAGTATTTGTACAGCAGTGACACGTGATACCCACTTAAAAATTTACTATTATTATTACATAATTTACTATTATGAGCTTGAGGGGTCAGGGCAAGAGATATAGGTGCCTGGCTTCTTAATCTCAAGTCGGTGGGGTACACAGGTAGGAATAATTACCTCTCGAAATTTTATAGTTCACAGAGGGAAAAGAGAATGTTTAAAAACATCCGGATAGAAGTGAAAGCAAGGGCTTTGATAACTCTGCACCCATTGTTTGCAATAACCCAAAGCTGGAAGCAATCCCTGTATCCATGGATGGATAAACGAATAAACGCAGAGTGTCGTAAACCTTCAGCCTTAAAAAGGAGGGAAATTTCAACACACCTACGATGTGGCTGAACCTTGAAGATGTTCTGCTCAGTGAAACAAGGCAGCCAGAAAAGGACAGACACGCCTGATTCCACTTACACGAGGTGCCTGGAGGAGTCACATTCATAGAGGCAGAAAGCAGAAAGGTGGCTGCCGGGGCCTGAGGGAGGGGAAATGGGGAGCCATTCTTTAATAAGCACATAGTTTCAGTTTGGGAAGATGAAGAAAGTTACGGAGACGGGTGGTGGTGATGGTTACACAACATCATGACTGCACCTACTGATGCGCGCCATTTAAAAATGGTGAAAATGGAAAATTTTGTGTTACGTATATTTTACCACAATAAAAAAAATACAGAATTATACGTGGGGTGACATTCGCTGTGGGTGGAGGGGAAGGGGCTGACCGACCCACCATCGGCCTTCTGAGCCCCACTCCTGTTCCCTGGCTGTCTCCGTCCGGCCCTGGAGGGCTCCTCCCCAGGAGGGAAAGACCATTTTCTTTTGGTCAGGCCGCCCTTGTTGGTCGTACTCGAGGCGGCTTTGAGAGCGAGGGCTGCCCCTCCGCTGCCAGCCCTGCCTCCCCTCTCCCCTCTGGAAGCCCCTGATTCATTAGGGGATACCTCCTGGTTTTCTCCCAAATCCCGTTGGCAGCCCTGATGAGCACCAGGGCTGGATGCTCGGATCCTGGCCCTGGCGGCGGGGCTCGTAAGCCGCAGGGAGGGCCGGGGCTCGCAGCCAGGTGTTCCCGGCAGCCCGGGCCCGGGGGCTGGCTGCCCACCCAGCACTAGGGAGGCAGACGGCGTCAGGGATGCTCCTGGCAGGGAGCTCTCTGCAGTGCCCGCTTGGCTCGGCAAGGGGGAGACAGAGCCCCGCGTTTGGCTCCCTGGACCAGGACCTGCGCATCAAAGCGCTTCTGGCTTGGTGTGGGGGAGGGGCGGGCCGCCCCGCCCGAGCCCCGCCCACTCCCCACGCAGCTCGGACAGCTGGGGCTGGGGTCCATACCCGAGCTGTGTGCAAGCCTTGTTGTCAAGGCTCTCGTGCTGGATACCTATTTGCTATGCGACAAACCACCCCGACACTCGGTGGCTTAAAACAGCCCTTTATTATCTCACAGTTCGTGAGTTCTGACTCTCAGGGTGTTGGCTGGGGCTGCGGTCCTCCCCGGGCTCGGCGGGCAGTTGGGGTCGGCTCTCCTCTGGGAGGGCGCCACCTGCAGCCTGTGCCCAGAGGTGGCCCTCCAGGTGGCTGCCTTCCAGAGAGGCATCCTAAGAGAAGGACTTCCAAGAGGGACCGAGCGGAATTTTCCTCTTCTGGTCCACCTTCCAGGCAGGCACCACGTGATTGCCGCTGACTTTAAATTTTTTTTTAATTCTTATTTTCTGTTGAAGTGTAGTTGATTTATCATGTTAGTTTCAGGTGTATAGCAAAGCAATTCAGTTATACACGTACATATGTATAGATTTTTTCAGTTTCTTTTACGTTACTGCTCATTACAAGAAACAATATAATTACCTGTGCTATACAGTTGTTGTTTATCTATTTTATATATAGTAATGTGTACCTATCAATCCAAAATTCCCAATCTTCCCCCTTCCCCCCCAGTAACCACAGTTTGTTTTCTATGTCTGTGAGTTTTATTTCTGGTTTGTAAATAAAATTTATACTTTTTTTTTAAGATTCCACATATAAGGGACATATAATATTTGTCTTTTTCTGACTTACTTCACTTAAAATGATAATCTCTAGGTCCATCCAAATGGCATTATTTCATTCTTTTTTATGCTGAGTAGTATTCCAGTGTGTATATGTATGTGTGTGTGTGTGTGTGTCCTCTATCTCTATCCCTATCTATCTATCTATCTATCTATCTATCTATCTATCTATCTATCACATCTTCTTTATCCATTTCTTAGCTATTGTATATAGGGCTGCTGTGAACACTGGGGTGCATGTGTCTTTTCAAATTATAGTTTTCTCCAGATATACACCCAGGAGTGGGATTGCTGGATCATATGGTAAGTCTGTTTTTAATTTTTTTAAGGAAACTCCATACTGTCTTCCTAATACTGCCACTGACTTCTGATTAAGCAGGCCCAGTGCCAGCCTGGATTTAAGACACGGACAAAGAATTCTTGGTCATCTTCAATCCACTCTGTCTTCAATGTTTCTGGGCCTCAGTTTCCCCTTGTCAAATGGAACTGTATTCTGTCCCATCCCTGTAAGAGTGAGCACCTGTTTCATGGGACTTAAGCAAAGCTTTAGAACCCCTTGGGAGTCTCAGTAGCAGAGAGTAGGTTGAAAGCATGGCTGAGGCCAGGAGGGCAGGGCAAGCTGGGAGCAGGGGTGGGGGTTGTGCTCAGTGGGCTACTAGTTGGCTAGAGAGGAGTTTTTTTTGCCAGGGAAGGATAATTGGAAACTTACTATGTACCAGGGCATGGACTCCACTTTCATTTCCTCTAATCCTCATGACAACCCTGTGAGATGGGAAAGATTGTCCGTATTTTATAGATGAGGAAATTGAATGCTGTTAATGACTGGCAGGATACGCCAAGCTCAAGAAGCAAAAAGGTAGGCTCTGAACCCAAGGGCGCTTCTCTCTGGAGAGCTTGTGCTTCTTCCACTGTACTTGGTTGCAAGGAAGCAAAGTTATACTTTGTTTACAGCTTGGGAATCTTCAGAGCAGGAAGACAAAGATGACTCTGACATCTAAAGGGTCTTTCAACTGGATAAAGAAGTGGTATATTTATAAAATGGCATATTACTCAGCCATAAAAAGAATAAAATAATGCCATTTGCTGCAACATGGATGGACCTGGAGATCATCATTTTAAGTGAAGCAAGCCAGAAAAAGAAATAAAAATACCACATGATATTACTCATATGTGAAATCTTAAAAAAAAACCAGACAGAAATGAACTTATTTACAAAACAGAAATAGACTCACAAACATAGAAAACAAGCTTATAATTACCGAGGGAAAAGAGGGATGGGACAGGATTAATTGAGAGTTCGAGATATGCAAATACTAACTACTATATATATATAAAATAATCAACAAGTTTCTTCTGTAGGGCATAGGGAACTACATTCAATATCTTGTAGTAAGCTATAATGAAAAAGAATATGAAAATAAATACATGTATATATATATGTATATGTATGTTTGAAACATTATGTTGTACACCAAAACAAAACCAAAAAAAGGGCCTTTCAGAGATTTATGGTAGGGAGTGGGGGTGAGCAGGGAGCTGGCTATCCAGGAAGCTCCAGGAAGGGAAAGAGTCAAGCTGACAGTGTGTCTTGGCTGGGGCAGCCCCAGCTGGAAAGAAGCTCTGGGGAGTCAGAGGGAGAACCTGAACCCAGAAGCAGCTCTGGGTCCTACCAGGCAATGGAGGAAGAGGGATGTCGAGCCAGGAGCCAGGAGGCAGAGAGTAATATCCTGGTTACCAAGTCCAAACTCTTTCTACTTGTTACATGACAGGCCAGTAAATCCGGAGGTGAGCTGTTGGGACAAGGAACAATGGCTTTATTAAGAAAGTCAGTAGACAGAGAAGATGGCAGACCAATGTCCTGGAGAACCACCTTCCCTGGGTCAGAATTCAGGCTCCTTTTATACTAAAAAGGGGAGGGTGTGTGGTTGGTTGTTGCAAACTTTTTGGTGTTGGAACCCTTTGTTCTTGCATCTGTCCATGTAGGTCAGGTCATGGTATCCCTACAAACCTCCAATAGGACAAATGTTATTCTTTGATCTGCAACTTTTTATCTCTATATGAATGGGAAAGTGTTACACCCTTAGAGGTCAGAGCCTTGAGAATGGGCTGTCCTGTCTATTTCAGGCTCTAGGCAATATTCTTTTACAAAAGGTGCAGAACCAGCATGACTGAGCCCAGGAGACAGAGCACAGGGTTAGAGCCAAAGGAACAGATTGAATATGGGGACAGATTCGTTCTTCCATGTTACAAAGACACTGGGAACAAACTGAAGGAAATTCTGGGTTGTAGGGATTGAACCTAGGAACAGGAGATGAAAGCTCTCCATCCTTTCCTCATCTGTCCATCCATCCTTCCATGAATTCATCCACACATCCATCCATCCCTCCATGAGTGAATTCATGACTGCTTTCACCCTCTGATTTTCTGTGATGTCTGACCCTGCTTTACATATATGATTAAGATGCAGCCCGAGCCCTTGGAGACCTCAGGTTACCCTAGGGCAGGGAGACCTGGCATCAGTGGTGGGATTATTGTGTTGATATTGAGAAGGGTACACAGAAGGAACAGCTGTGGGAGACCAGAGGAAGGAGAGAAGACTGAAAATCAGAGAGCCAGTGTGAAAGACAAGGGAACCTGAGTGTAGCTGGGCCTCATTCTGGAAAGGATGGGCCCAGGCCCAGAGACCCAGCCTCTGAGCCTGAGAAGAGCTGCTGTGTTTAAGGAGGATGTACGCCCCCCGCCCCCAGTGGTGGCAGGGACTCTGAGGGAAGGGCGGGGGCCTCTCAGTCTACCTTAATGGTGTGAGGGTTCTGACAGTTCTGACCTATGAGTGAGTGTTCAGCTGGGGACTGTAGCTGAGGCCATGCCTGAGACATCTCAGAAAAATGTGTCTGACAGCTCTCCCTTCAGGGAGGACTGGATGTGAGGAAGGCAACCTTGAATTTGCAGCATGATGGCTTTGGGTTCATCTTAAGACAGCCGTTGAAGAAAAAGTTTTTCTCATCTTGCTGTTAAAAAAAAGATGACTTTATTATATTGGGGCATATATATTGCACAGTATTTTGATGTGGTAATGAAACTAATTTATCCTTGGTAATGTCCTTTACACAAAAGTTGTTCTGTTTGGACAACTGAACTGTGAGTATGACCACTACTTGGAGAAAGGGGACAAGACATTGTGGTAACAGAACTGGAGAACCCAGAATTTGAATTCTCACGTATGAGATGAAAGTAGAGGGATGTGATAATTCAGAAACGTTTTCTCCCCAAGTCGTATTGCCAAAAAACAACTTTGCTGTCATTTTTGTGGTTCCAGATGTTTCCTACCTGCAGGTGTTTTTCACTAGGCTTTAAAAAATGAATGAATGAATGAATGAATGAATTTTATTGAGTTATAGTCAGTTTACAATGTTGTGTCAATTTGTGGTGCACAGCACAGGTATTTATTCATACACAAATATACATATTTTCATTTTCATATTCTTTTTCACTGTGAGCTACTACAACATCTTGAATATATTTCCCTGTGCTATGTAGTATAAACTTGTTTATCTATTCTATATATACCTGTCAGTATCTACAAATCTGGAACCCCCAATCTGTTCCTTCCCACCCCCTCCCCTCTGGCAATGACAGGTTTGTATTCTATGTCTGTGAGTCTGTTTCTGTTTTATAGTTAAGTTCATTTGTCTTCTTCTTTTCTTTTCTTTTTTTTTTAGATTCCACATATGAGTGATATCATATGGTATTTTTCTTTCTCTTTCTGGCTTACTTCACTTAGAATGACATTCTCCAGGGACATCCATGTTGCTACAAATGGCATTATGTGTCAGTTTTTATGGCTGAATAGTATTCCATTGTATAAATGTACCACAACTTCTTTATCCAATCATCTGTTGGTGGACATTTAGGTTGCTTCCATGTCTTGGATAGTGTAAATAGTGCTGCTGTGAACTTTGACGTGCAAGTGTCTTTCTGAATGAAGGTTCCTTCTGGATATATGCCCAGGAGTGAGGTTGCTGGGTCATATAGTAAATCTACTTTTAGTCTTTTGTGGAATCTCCATACTGTTTTCCACAATGGCTGCATCAAACTGCTTTCCCACCAATAGTATAGGAGGGTTCCATTTTCTCCACACCTTCTCCAGCATTTATCATTTGCTTTTTCACCAGACTTTATGCAGCCTACTTAGATGTATAATATTGCTCTTTTTCTTTTTTTTTTTAACATTATGGACTTTTTGTCATCATGTAATCCTCATACTTACCTGGTAATGCAGATAATATTTCTTTCATTCTACTGATGAAAACTTAAGTCTCAAAGAGCTTATATAGGCAGCCTAAGATCCCACGGCCAGTGAACAGTAGAACTGAGACCCAAATCCAGGTCTCTGATGCCTGAGCTGAATTCTCTTTTCTGCTGAGCTGCTTCATGTGAGAATTGAGGCACCTCCATCAGTTTGATGTTTGGAGGCTGATGGGTTGGGGTTTGGACTCCCAGGCACTCTCCCTTTGCTCATCTGCTGGGGCTGCATGGACCAGGTCCTGATCTTATGTATCTTGAGTTTGTGGCAAACAGGGTATCTGTTCCTTTGGTTCCAACATAACTTAGGAATGTGGCAGATATTAGTTCTCCTTTTCCCTCCTACTTCAGTTACCATACCTGGTCCTCAGGTCTCCTCCAGATCCCAGGGGTTGGCATGTGACCCTTACTTGGCCAATGAGAGCATCCCAGTATCCCTGGCCTCAGCGATCTGTTCAAGAATATTAATGTGGTTCACTTGGCCAATTAGAGTCTTGCCCCAGGATTTTTCTCCTGTTGAACGTGGAAAGACTGTCTCTTACCTGGGAGTCACAGTGGAAGAATGTGACTCTGAGCTGCCAAAAGCATCTTCCTCCCTCATGGAGGAAGCCCATTTTTTTTGGAGGAGAGGAGGGCCAGGAGATGGTGAGAGAGCTCATCAAGGACACATCCTGCATCTGGATTCAGTTGTGTGGGGTGTCTGCTACCTGACCCCACCTCTCAGTTGTGTGAGTGAGCACGTTCCATCTATGATGGAACCAGGTCCTTCAGGATTTCTGTTACTTGCGATCAAAAGTCCTGACCAGTACTGGGATCATTTGTTGTAATGATCAGAAGCCTAGTCAAACTCACTCATATTTAAAGGTATTTTATTGCAAGGACTTAGGGACATATGTTGGAATTGAGGAGAAGGGTGTACAGCTAGACCTTGTGAGGAACAGGGAATCCCAAGGAAGCTCCTCTCTCCATCTTTCCTTCTCTCCCTCTAGGGTCTCATGGCCTCAACTCTGCTTCCTACTGGGTCTCTGTCACATTCTTCTGCTTTCCTCTGTAGACCAGTCTCCTCCATGACTTGTTAGACCCTCCTATACCTAAGCTCACCTGTGGCTTTGGCCAGCTCTGGTGCCCACAGTGGCCCTGAACTACATGACTTTGCCCCCCAGCCAGTCTGTACCCTGGTGTGATATACTAATTACATGACCTGAGGAGAGCAAAGACACCTGCTCACTTCTGGGCTATCTGTGGCCAGAGGCATGGGGTCAATGGATATAATTATCCATTGGACTAGTCCTTCAGCAGGGGCTGTGGTTGGAGCCATTCTTCTCAACGAGCGTGATTGGGAGGCAGCTGAGGTGTGGCTGGTGCAGGATGGCTGACACTGATGTCGCGGTGAGACTGGGATGTTGAACCCCTGCCCCTTCTCTCAGTGTCCACTTGTGGCCATAGTCCCATGGCCTCCAGTGGCCCAGATCATTCTGCCTTGCTTCTTCCCGCCTTTCTTCCTGCTTCACTATGTAGTTCCCATCCCAGCACTTGTCCTAGAAGTGGGAATCTGATCCTGCTGGCCACTCTTCCCACACTTCCACTGCTAGGACTGAGCAGATTCTAACTCTCCATGCTAGCCATGCTGCATGGCTCTGCTACCTCACTGCCCTCTCTGATCCTGGCACGAGTCTCTCCAGCACTGCCACCACCTTTGATCACCAGGAGGAACCAGCTCCTTGTTAAAGCTTTTCCTGGGCCCCAAACTTCCTTCCCTGTGCTCCCTTTTTGCTCCCTCCAGGAGGGTATTTATTACATTAAGTTACAATTACACTGTTTATTTGTCTCTCATATGAGACAGTAACTGAGTATGTAGCAGGAAGACTTTGGAATAAAAAAAAAAATCGAGAGTTCGAATTCTGATCCACCACTCATCTGTGATGAGTGATTCAATACCCTGAGTGTTAATTCCTACCTATAAAGTGCAGACAACAATGGCACCCACCTTATGGTGTAATGTGAATGTTAAATGAGATAATGTCAAGTGAATAACATTGTACCTTTCTTGAAGGCAGGGACAGTGTGTAACTCATCCTTGATTCCTCAGTGTTAAGCACAGGGACCATCACACAGGAGACTTAGTACAACTTGGTTGAATGGATGAATGTTTACTTCAAAGAATAAAGCTCAAAGAGTGGATGAGCAGGCACTGTGCTAGGAGGGGATGCTCAGGGACTGGCAGGTCTCTTCTAGTCGACTGAGAATTGATGTAGAAGGCATCTCATCCCCTGCCCTTTCCCAGGTCCCTTATCATGTGCCTTTCTTCTCTGTGATTCACAACACAGGATCACTTCTCCTTTTGGTCACAAAGGAGTTGGCAGTATCAGACTTACTCTCTGTATTAGTTACCTTTTGTTGCATCATGATATTACCACAAACTTTTAAGCTGAAAACAACACACATTTATTATCTCATGGCTTTTGTGGGTCAGGATTCTAGGCATCTCTTAGCTGGGACTGCTGCAAGGCTGCAATCAAGGCGTTGGGCATGGCTGGATCGCATCTGTTCCTAGCAGGCTGTTGAACTAAAGACCCTAGTTTTGCACTGGCTTTTGGCCAGAGACCATCACCAGTTCCCTGCCACATGGCTCTCTCCATCTATCTCTTACAACATGGTGGCTTACGTCTTCAAAGCCAGCAAAGGAAAGGGAGATACTGCAAACTGCAGTAAAACAGGCACTACAAATGTATGTAACATAACCATATACAGTAATGAACACATGAAGGTATAAATTCCATCACCTTTGACACATTCTCTGTGTCTAGAAGCAGGTTACAGAGCCTCCCCATACTCAAGGGGAGGGGACTGTACAAAGACGTGAACATCAAGAGGCAGAGAGAATTGGTGGCCATGTTAGAGTCTTTCTGCTCCACCACCTGACAGCAAACAACTATAAAGTAGAACCAAATATTTGAAACAACTGTTTTCAGGCACTGAACAGAGGACAGCACTGGACTGTGAGCCTAGAAATCAGCACAAGAGATAAGCTTGGCATTTACCCTGGCTTTCAGCCTGGGGGCAGTTTTCAAGCCATAGAACAGGAAAACAGAACTCAAGTAGAAGATAGAAGTCTCATTGAGCAGAGGGAATAGAGATTGGAACTCAAGGCTGCTGGCTGGCTGGGATTTGAGAGGCAGGGCACCACAGAGGAAAGAACCACGGAGTAGAAGCCACCCACCCCTACCCCCGATTCCCTAGGAACTTGGCCAAATCTCAATTTGCTCATATTGAGCCAAAGACCCTGAGAAGCCAATCACAGCTGCTGGGGTACTATGGCAGATTGTATTTTGTAACGAGGGCCACACCAATATCTCCTATCCCACATTCTCTTCTGAAATGTGACTTTGGCATGCTCTCATGAAGAGATGGAGTTTGTTCCTTCCCCTGGAGTCTGGATGGGCTGTGATTGCTTCAACCAATAAAGCACAGGAACTGATGTGTGATTTATAAGGCTGGGCAACAACAGCCGTATATTCATCTTCCACCTTGTTCACTATAATTCTTGTCCTTAGAGTCCTGGGTGGTAATGTAAGCATGCTGGCTACCCCAAGCCATACCAAGGGGCTACATGTAGACAGACACTCTAGTCAGCGGTCCGGTACTTTGGGTCATCTGAAGCCAGGCCCCAGGTAGGTCAGATGGTACCAGCCTGAGTTGTCAAGGCAGATTCATCACTTGAATCTTCCCAGATGAGGCCTGAGACATATTGTAGAACAGAGACAAATCAGTGTTACTCAGCCCTGTATGAATTCCTTACCCACAGAATTAGAGAGCATAATAAAATGGTTTTTTTTTATGATGCTAAGTTTTGGGGATAATTTGTTAAACAGAGACAGTAACCAGGACATGAATTAGAGTTGAGCAGTTTTCTGCAAGTTGCTGGGAAGACATTGGAGTTTTGTCCCATGCAGAGTGACCTTGTTGAACACATTGGACATTCAGTATAAACCCTTAGAAAGGGCACATTTACTGCAAAAAGTCTGTGCCCATGGAAGGCAATACTCTTAAGATTAAGACTAAACTTGAAATAGACCCTCCTTGCCAGGAATTTAACTGTCTAACAGAACAAAACATAGCATAATTTGGAGGTAGCTAACATAACCTAGATCTCTATAAAGTGTCATTGAAAATGTCCAGCATATAACAATACAATAACCAAAAATGTGAAGCAGAAAAATACGACCCATAAGGAGAATGAAGTTGATAGAAGTAGACTCACAGATCACTCATAGGTTAGAATTAGCAGACAAGGATATAAAATAGCTATTACAAAGAATTTATAGAAAAGGTGAACAAAATAAGTGAACATATGTAAAGTTTAATCAAAGAAATGAAAACCTAAAAAATAAATTAAAAAAATGGAAATTCTAGTACTGAAAAAGTTTTTTAAATTAAGAATCCACTGAGTTGGCTTAACACTATGCTGGACATAGCTGAAGAAAAGATCATTGAATTAAAAGACAAGTCAATAGAAATTACACAAACTGAAGAATACAAAGAAAAAAGAAAGTGAAAAACAAAACCAAATGACTAATATCAAACAGAGTGCCTAAGAGTGATCAACATCAGTTAGTCTAATGTGTAGGTAATTCAAGTTTCAGAAGTAGAAGAGAGAGGAAAAAATATTTGAAGTGATAATGGCTGAAAATTTCCAAATTTGAAAGACATAAACTACAGATCCCAGAAACTCAGCAAACACCAAACAGGAAATATATCTGTGCACATCATAATCAAACTGCTGAAAGTCAAAGATAAAGAGAAAATCTTAAAAGCAGTTGGGATAGGTGTGTGTAATATTACATTAAGGGAAACAACAAGAAGAGTGAAGACTGACTTCTCATGAGGAAAAATGGAAGCAGAAGACAATGAAATGACATCTTCTACATGCTGAAATAAAATAATCTGAAAATAAAAAATTCTATATCCGGTGAGTATCTCTTCCAAAAATGAAGAAAAAAAAAGAAAGGCTTTTAGAGACAAATATAATTTGAGACCATTTGTGACCATCAGAATTATGCTTTGGCAGAATGCCAAGGAAAGTGATTTTTGGGGGACTAAATATAAAGGATTCAAGATATAAGGTCAGATTAACAAATAAGGAGAAAGAGTACTGGAAATTGTAATATGTGGGTAAATAAAAAGAACATTTTGTTTTTTGTTAAAGGACTATTGACTGTTTAAAATAATAATAAAAATATACAATGGGATTAAAATTATATGTAGAAGTAAAACTTGGGAAAACAAAAGCGCAAGGGGCAGAATGGGGGGATAACTGGAATTGTGCTGTTATAAACCTCTTGTATTTTATATGAATGCAATAATATTAATTCAAGATAGACTACTTTAAATTGAAGATGCCTATTGTAAGTGCCAATCACTTAAAATTACAAAGAGTTATGGCTAAAAGCCAATAATGTAGATAAAATGAAACATATAAAATACTTGAACAGTCCAAAAGAAGACAGAGAATGTGGAATAAAGATACAAAGTACTGAAAAACAAATGGAACAAAAGCAAGATGGTGGAAGTTAACCCAGCCATATCAATAATCACATTGAGCAAAAACGAACTATAAACTTGCACAAGTTGTCCACTGTTGAAAAACAAATTACCCCCAAACATCAAGGCTTAAAATAACAAGCTTCTTTTCTTCTTCTCCTTCCCCCTCCTCCTCCTTCCCCTCCTTCCCTCCCCTCCTTCCCCTTCCCCTTCCTCTTCCCCTCCTCCTCCTCTTCCTGCTCCTCTTCCTGCTCCTCCTCCTCCTCCTGCTCCTCCTCCTCCTCCTCCTCCTCCTCCTCCTTCTTCCATAGATAAAGAATTCAGGAGGGGGTTAGCTGAGAGGTTACGACTCAGGATGACTCATGAAATGAATTAGGATGTTGCAGGGACTGCAATGATCTGAAGGCTTGACTGGGGTGGAGGGTCTATTCCAAGATGGCTCACTCACATGGTAATTGGCAGGAGACCTCTTCCTCACAAGGACCTCTCCGTAGGCTACTGGAATGCCTTTATGACATCTAACTTCCCCCAGAGCTGGCAGTTCAAGTGAGAGAACAAAGAGGAACACACAATGCCTTTTAGGACCTAATTGTAAACTGTCACTTCTGCTTTATTCTATATGTCAGAAATGAGTCACTAAGTCCAGCCTGACTCAAGGGAAAGGAATCAGTCCCCACTTCTTGAAGGGAAAAATATCAAAAATTTTATGTACTTTTTTGGGGTGATTTTTTATTGTGGTAAAAATATACAACATAACATTTGCTATTTTAATTACTTTTAGGTGTACAGTTCAGTGGTGTTAAGCACATTCACATTGTTGTGCAACCATCACCAATATCCATTTTCAGAATTTTCCCATTATTCCAGATGGAAGTTCTGTACTCTCTCTCCCCTAATCCCCTGGTAACCTCTATACTACTTATATCTCCGTGAATTTGCCCATGTTATGTCCCTCACATAAGGGGAAATCACACAATATTTGGCATTTTGTGTCTGGCTTATTTCACAGCATAATATCCTCAAGGTTCATCCATATTGTAGCATGTGTCAGAATTTCATTCCTTTTAAGTCTGAATAGTATTTTATCTGTCCATACTACATTTTTGTTGATCCATTCATCAACCAATGGACACAGGTTGCTTCTGCCTTTTAGCTATTGTGAATAGCACTGCTGTGAACAATGGTGTGCATATACCTGTTTGAGTGCTTCCTTTCAATACTTTTGGGTCTATACTTAAAAGTAGAATTGTTGGATCATATTGGCAATGCTATGTTTAACTTTCTGGGGAAAAAATTGTCACAGAAGCTGCACCATTCTATATTCCCATCAGCAATGCATGAGGGTTCCAATTTCTCTACATGCTTGCCAACACTTGTTATTTTCTCCTTTTTTTGGATAGTGGCACAATATTCTCTAGGTCCACCCAAATGCTACAAATGGCAATATTTCATAACTTTTTATGACTAATATTCCATTGTGTGTATATACACACATACACACACACCATATCTTCTTCTTCTTCTTTTTTTTCAGAACTGAAAAAGGATTTTGTTTATTGGGTGCAGGAGGATGTAAGCAATATAAAAATTGAAAGCTTATCTGATTTTAACTGACTTTTCTTTCTCTGCTTCTCCAAGGGGCATTGGATTTTATTTGTACATTTTCTAAGGGTCCCAATCTGCTCAGGAAATCCTTATACAGGGGGAAGGTGTGGGGCAGATTCCTAAAGTGACCCTTTGGGAGACTTTTTTTATCAGGGCAGGAGTAATTGCTCAATGCCACTTACCTCTTTCCCTTCGGCTTCATGTATACTACAAAAGAGTCATTGCATGCAGTGATGAGCCCAATGATTTAGTGAAAAGAAACACTGGAAACCATTTTGCCATCTCGTCCCTGGTCCAGGTCCTTCATTATTTTGCCCATGGCCAGAGGGTCTTTTTGATTTTCCAAAAATCCAGGGAACTCCTTTTCCATTAGTATTCTCAGGTCATCCTTTGTTAAATAGCCTTTATCCCCAGCAAATTTGTGAAATGTGAACATCATGGTTTCCATGGAATGTTCCATTTCAGGTGACATTTTGGTGAGGTCTGTTGAAGCCTAGGCAGTAGGCGTGGTGGGGCTGGCAGGGACGCGTGGCTAGTGAGCAGATCATCATGGGCTGGGCACCTTCCACACCATCTTCTTAATCCAATCATCTGTTGATGGGCACTTGGACAGCTTCCATGTCTGGGCTATTGTAAATAGTGGTGTTATGAACATTGGAGTGCATGTATGTTTTTGAATTAGTGTTTTTTCCTTCTGTATATATAATCAGGAGTGGAATTGCTGTATCATGTACTAGTTCAATTTTTAGTTTTCTAAGGAACTTCCATGCTGTTTTCCATAGTGGCTGCATCAATTTGCATTTCCACCAAGTTAGAAGGGTTCCATTTTTTCCATACCCTCTCCTGCATTTATTACTTGTAGACTTTTTGATGATAGCCATTCTGACTAGTGTGAAATGATACCTCATTGTGGTTTTGATATGCATATCTCTAATAATTAGCAATGTTGAGCATCTTTTCATGTACCTATTGGTCATCAGCATGTCTTCTTTGGTGAAATGTTTATTTAGGTCTTCTGCCCATATTTTGATTGTGTTGTTTGTTTTTGTATTGAGTTGTATGAGTTGTTTGTTTATTTTGGAAATTAACCCCTTGTTATATTTTGCAAATATTTTCTCCCATTCTGTAGGTTGTCTTTTCATTTGGTTTATGGTTTCCTTTGCTGTGCAAAAGCTTTTAAGTTTGATTAGGTCCCGTTTGTTTGATTGTAGGTTTTTGATTTGTGGCTACCAGTGTATGTGTTCATACATTTTGATTCAATTATACCTACTTGCTTTAAATTGATAGTCATTTAAGTTCAAACACATTTAAAAAGATCTACTCTTTTACTCCTCTCCCCTATATTTTGTGTTTTTGATGTCATATTTTACACTTTATGTTTATCCCTTCATTTTTTGTTATAGTTACAGTTGCTTTTACATTTTTTTTTTAAATTCACATACTAGATTAAGTGATTTTCAGTCCTTACTATACATTTACCTTTCCTATTGGGATTTTTCTTCTCTTATAGATTCTTACTTTCTTTCTGTTTAGAAAAGACCCTTCAACATTTCTTTTAGGACAGGTTTAGTATTGCTGAATACTTTGAGTTTTTGCTTGTCTGAGAAGTTCTTTATTTCTGCCTCTTTTCTAAATGATAATTTTGCTGCATCAAGTATCCCAGGTTATATCTTTTTCCCTTTCAGGACTTTGAATATATCATAGCACTTCTTTCTGGCCTGCAAATTTTCCATAGCAAATCAGCTGATAGCCTTATGGGGATTCCCTTGAATGTGACTCTTTCTCTTGCTAACTTTAGAATTTTCTCTTTATTTCTATCTTTTGCCATTTTAATTTTGATACGTCTTAGCATGTCTGTTTGGGTTCATTTTCTTTGGGACCTTCCGTGCTTCTTGTACCTGGTATCTGTTTCTTTCTTTAGATTTAAGAAGTTTCCAGCTATAATTTTTTCCGATATATTTTTGATCCCCTTTTCTCTCTCTCCTTTATCTGGAATTCCTTTCATGTCATTCTTGGCAAGTTTTATGTTATCACATAGACTTCATGTGTTGCTTTTATTTTTTTCCATCTGTCTTTCTGTCTGCTGTTTTGATGGGTGATTTTCCCATTATTCTATCTTGCAGATCACTTATGCTTCTTCTGGGTCATTTAGTCTGCTATTCATTGCTTCTAAAGTGCCTTTTATCTCAGGAATTGAATTATCTATTTTTGATTGGGTCTTCTTTATATTTGCTAGTTCCTTGTCAAAAACCACCTGTGCTTAGATCAATTCTCTTTCCTAATTCAGTTAGCATTTTTATTACCAGCGTTTTGGATTCATTGTCTGGTAGACTGATTATCTCTTTTATTATTTATTTCTTCAGGGTTTTTCTCTTGCTCTTTCAATTTAGAGTTTTTCCTTGGCACTTTACTTAAATTTCTCTGCCTCTAAGAATTTAGATGAAACTATTATGATCTTGAGGGACTGTTCTTAGGTGAGAGCATCCCTATGTAGGCTGCATGTGTTCAATGTCTTTGGCGCAAGGGCTGGATTTGATGTGGACACCAGTTGTGTTTTTCATCAGGGTGTGCTGGCTACTGTCACCTTGGTAGGGGGTGTGGCTGGTGATGGAGGAGCTGGAGCCTGCCCAGGGTATGAGGCAGGACTTCTTGGCTCAGTGATTATTACTGCCCTCTTAGGGACGAGGTCTGCTACCAAGTTGCTGGAGCAGAAGCCCTCATGGTCCGGCCTGGGCCATCTCTGTTTTCTTTAATTGTGTGTGTGTTTTCCTTCTCCTCACACTCGGGCCTTTGCTCCAAAGGAAGGGAGGTGATGAAGCAAGTGGAGCTTGTGTGCTTACAGAGGTCCAGTGCACTGCCCATGTAAGCATCTGAGGCTCTGCTTAGACACAGCCCAAGGTCTTGTCTTTTTCCCTATTGTGGTCATCCCAGATCTAGTGCTAAGTTGTGGTGTGGAGTGGGTGGGGCTGGAGGGTTCACCTAGCTGTGACTAGGGAGTGTGGAATGGTGGTCATGGGAGTTCAAGCAGCCACACTGCTGCCAGAAGTCTGGTCTGCTTCTGGGTTGTGCAAATAATTGCTGCCACCATCCCACCTGGACCACACTCTGGGCTCCCCCAGTAACCTTTGTGTTCCTAGATTGAGTCTTTTCCCAGATGCTGGCCACCCTAGATCCAGTGCCAAGATTGGTGTAGAGTGAATGTGGCTGGGGTGTTTGCTTGGCTCAAATGGGGAGTGCAGCAAGGTGGCAGCCACTAGGGCAGAACTTTCTCTGCCTTGCCTGGGGGCAAGCCAGTACCTCCAAAAATTTAAGGTTCTCCATTTTGGTTGGATCAATTTACCTTCCCACTAACAGTGTGTATCCTTTTCACCACGTCCTTGCCAGCACCTGCTGTCTCTTGTCTTCTTGATAATGGTCATTCTAATGAGAGTGAAGAGATACCTCATTGTGGTTTTGATTTGCCTTTCCCTGGTGATTAGCAAGTTTGAGCATCTTTTCTTGTGCCTGCTGGCCATATTGATGAATTCTTGGAAAACTTTCTTAGTTCTTCTGTTCATTTAAAAATTGGATTGTTTGTTTTTTTTGTTATGAAATTGTATAAATTCCTTATATATTTTGCATTTGAATCCCTTATCCAGCATATGGTTTGCAATTATTTCCCCATTCTGTTGGTTGTCTTTTCATTAGTTTTTTATCTTGCTGTGCAGAAGCTTTTGAATTTGATGTAGTTCCACTGGTTGATTTTTGCTTTGTTGTTTGTGCTCTTGATTTCACACACACACACACACACGTTACCACCGAGACCAATATTAAGGAGCTTCTTTCCTACATTTCCTTCTAGCAGTTTTATGATACCAGGTCTTATGTTTAAGTCTGCGATCCGTTTCAGGTTAATTTTTGTGAGTGATGTGAGGTAGAGGTTCAATTTCACTGTCCTGCAGGTGTCTCTCCAGCTTTCCCACCACCATTTCTTGAGACTATCCTTTCTCCATTGGATGTTCTTGGCTCCCTTGTCAAACAGTAGTCGACCGCATATGTTAGGATGCAGTCCTGGGCTCTCTATTCTATTCCATTGGTTGATGTGTCTATTTTTGTGCCAGTGCCATGCTCCTTCTGTTTCTATGGCTTTTTAGTCTAGGTTCAGAAGCATCCCTTCAGCTTTGTTCATTTCAGGATTGCTTGGGCTACTCAGAGTCTTTTGTGGTTCCACATAAATTTTAGGATTGTCTCTTCTGGTGTTTTGATGAGGATTGCTTTGACTCTGTAGATGACTCTGTATTTGCCTATACAGGTTCCATCCCTCTACTCCTCCTCTTTTATATTTTTGATGTCACAAATTATCTTTTTATGCTGGGAATTCATTTCCAAATTGTAGTGGCTGTAGTTATTTTTAATGCTCTTTTGTTTCTAACCAGTTCTTGTTTTTCTCTTTGCAGCTGCCTCCTGAGACTTAGATAAGAGCAATTGGTTTCCATTCAAGGGAGGGGAAGGGCCCCTTGATGATTCTGGGGCCCCAGCTTTGGTAACAGAATGACCCAGATCTGGGCAGAGTAGTTAACATGACAGAACTGAGTTCCAGTGATGAGGCAGAGGAGACTCCCAGTGTTTCTGGCTTCTGGGCCAGTGTAGATGATCATGCCCTTCCCTGAGGTGGGGGTTGCAACAGCAGGAAAGGTGGCGACTGAGGCTTGGGTGTGCCTGTAGGACATACAACCATGGGATATACTGGTGTGGGAGACAGCAGAGTCTGCTCCAAGCCCACCTGGGAGATCATCAGCCAGTAGAGGGTGATCGTACAGGAGAGCAGAAGAGCGCTCAGACTGATGCAGTTCACGCAGGCCCTGGGGAGAGGGGCTGTGTGCATCCTAACCATCAGGAATGTGTAATTCTGGGAATCAGAGACACTGCTGTCTTGGGTGGAGTGAGATCAATTCATCATGCTCACCAGCGTTTATCTGGCAGGAGGAGAAAGAAAAAGTAAAGAAGGAAGACATTCTTTTAAACAGTTTGTCTTGGATGTGACCCATATTAATGCCTGTCCCTTTCCATTGGCAGTGTAGGAGACCAGAATGTGCCACCCCAAAATATACTCCTGGGGCCTAAGGGTTCTTTTGAGCTGATTATATTAAGAAACTGCAGGCACAGGTGAAGTTCTGGAAAGTGAATAGAAGTTACCCTTTTGTAAGGGAAATTTACATTTATAAAGGAAATCTCAATTTCTAAGGGTGTCTCCCTCTCTGTATGAAGACAAGTTTGACTCTAAATCACAAGAGAATCTTACCCACAGAGAAGGCAATGACTTGAATCTGCAAAACAAACATTACCCTTTTTAATCCTGCTTTTCTTGTTCTCTTTCCCATAACTTGCCCACCAACCACAACACCTTTGATTTAGAAGATGGTATTTAATCCTGAATTCTAAGCTACCTTTATGAAAGCTACTCATTTCCTGCTGAGTATCTTCCATGTATATGTTATAGTGGGACACAGGCCAGGCCAGTGATGGGCTGGTGATGTGGGTTGGTAAAAGAATTTACCAAAGGCAAAGGACGAAAATGGGAAAGGAGTTTAAGAGGTTATGCTGCCATCCACAACAGTGGGCCACAGAGATGAGAGGCCTCTGTGTGAGCCCTGAGGTTGGTTGTTGGGGTCTTTTATAAGGTAGGGTTACGAGGTGCCTGATTGGCTTGTGCACAAGGCTCTGATTGGTTGTAGGTGAGGTAAGAGGTTTAGGGTCTGTGAAGGGCTGTAGGGTATAGGACTCTGATAAGGTGTGCTGAAGTGAACCAGCCTGAGCTATTGTGAGATTAGGCATTACCTACGGGCTATTAGTTTGTTAGAGTAAACACACCCGGTAAAGAATGTACTTTGTCTGCTGAGGGATCACAGGCAGAAGTGGGGGTTGTTGGACTTGGAAGGATATCAGTTGACCCCACATATATGACGTATAAATGTCAATAAACTGCTTTTTGTTTTTCTTTCATTAATCCTTTCTTACAGGGTACTTAGGAGGGTAGTGGGAAAATTGTGTTTCCACCCCCACAGTGGGAAGGAGACACATGCCCCATCCGGATGCATAAGTCTGAGTTATGCAGTGCTGGCTCAGGGATTCTCTCCAGCCATATCTCAGAATCTATAAAAGGGGGGGCATGAACCTTTGAGGGTCAGCTGCTTTTCACTGCCTCAGACACCCATGTCTTCTGGTGGTGTTAGAACATTTACACAGTGTCACATTGCTGAAAGGTGTGAAAACTCTGTTTCTCACTTTCTCCCTTCATCTCTCTCTCCGTGCACCTGCTCCTCCAACTTCCTCCTTTTTCTTCTCAAATCTGATGCTCAAGGAAGGGAAAGTCTTAATACCTTGCTTTTATTAATCAGTTTTATCAATTAATTATATTCCAGGTACCTACTGTGTGGCAAATACTGCATTTATTGAGCCTGTAGCACAAATAAAGCACTTAAAATTCTCTCTCTTTTTAAAAAAATTGATCCTCCCAATAGTCCTTTGAGATGAGCAGCACTTTCCCCATTCTACTCTTGAATAATGGCTCCCTAAAATGGCACCAGTGCTATCTGTTTGTAAGACAAATGGCCTGATTATTGTGGCAAGGGAAAATCCTACCTTGACAGTTGAGTCTCAGTGTCCCAAAGGAGAAAGGGTAATGTTGGAATACTTACTGTGGTTTGAAGTCTGCTTTAAGGAGTGTCTTAAGTCAGGGACTTGGTTAGGTTTGGGTAAGGGTCACGATACGATAATTTAGAATTGGTGGGCACTGCTTCAAAGTCTGTCAGGGTGTGATTTGCCATTGATATTCCTATTGAAGAATTGATGGTCTTTTAGGAAGTTTCTGGAATGAACAAAAAAGTAATTTGCAACTTTTATCTTCCTGGGCAAGAGTTTTCTGGAATAGTAAAGCTATGGTGATGAAGAGATGGAATAGTAAATGCGTGTTAATGTGGACAGTGGGCTGTGGGAATGTTTTGACTCTCAACACGTAAAGGGTACCGATTCAATGCAGGAAAGACCAAAATCTGGGTGGAGTAGTTACTGCGTGCTTGTAAGTTAATGCTTACAAACCCCCATTTGTAATAATATCTCCCTCTCCATACTTGGGAATGGAGGGATGACTGTAAATCACAAGAAACTCATCAAGTGGAAGGCACTGACTTAAATCTGTATAACAAACCTTACCCTTGTTTACATGCTTTTCCTGGTTCCCTCCTGTTAGGGGACATGCTGGGCTCATGTTGCAGGTGGTAAAAGAATTTACCAGAGACAAAGAATGTTTAAGAGACAACGGAAAGTTCAAGAGATACGCTGCTGTAGGCAACAGCGGGCCACACAGACGAGAGGTGTCTGTGTGAGCACCGAGGGTGAACGTGCAGGGTCTTTTGTTGATGAAGGGGTTGTGCACACAAAGGGATAGAGGAACAGATTTTTTGATTGGCTGTAAGTGAGGTAGAGGGCTATGGTATATGGGAAGATAGTGGGATCTACAACTCCAGTAAAATGGAGACATAGGTGAGACAGGCAGGGTAGTGGGATTTATGGCTCCAAAAAGGAGGAGACGTGGGCTGAGAAAAGTCATCCTGAGTTATGGTGAGGTTAGCCATTTCTCAGAGCTGTTCATTCTACTAGGGCAAACCCATGTCAGGAAAGAATGAACAGGTAGATGCCTAAGGGCTGGAAGTTTGGGGGTCACAGGGCCTTGGCAGGCACCAATTGGCACCACACCTCCCATTACTGGCTTTCCCTGCTCCCCAACATCCTTCTTTGGTCTTTAGCTGAAGATGGTACTTTAAAGTGGTGGCTTGGGCCATCTCAAGGAGTCAGTCAGTTTTCCTGGGCATCTCCCATGTATACCTGTTTTACATATTAAAAGACTTCCTGTTTTCCCCTTGTTAATCTACATTTTATTACAGAAGGTCTCAGCCAAGACCTCAGAAAGGTAGGAGGGAAAATTATTTTTCCTTCCCTACAGAATCAAGATTTCAAACTATATGGAATGATGACTTCAAAAAAAAATCAATAGTAATGAGTTAAAAGGTGTGCCATTTGGGTTCTAGAAACCAGAGGCACAACTTCAGGGTTGAGAGGAACTGGTGGAGGTCATGTGCATCATTTTAGTGTCCAGATCTGTAGCAGAGGTTGTGACTGGCATTGTGTAGTCTGCTATGGGTGTCACCTATTGTGACGAGCTGTGACATGTGAAAATCCATGAGAAGAAGAGGAAGGATGGGGGAGAGTCCAATCAAGATATGTCAGGAACAGAAGAAAGAAACGACACTGCTGGGTAGGTTGAAGTGAGGATGAAGGGAATTTGTGACAGCTGCCCCGAGATATCTGAAGGGTTGTCAGACATCCCATAACAGGGAGCTTAGCTCATTCCATCTTACTGTAAAGCGTATCACTAGGATGACTAGGCAGATGTTTAGGGAAGCAGATGTTAGCTAACATGAAAGAAAATCCTTACAGAGTGGTCCAACAGTGGAGCAGCTGCCTGCTGAAGAATGAGTTCCCCATCACCCAAGGAATGAAACAGAGGCTGAGATACCATCACATCAGCATGTGGCAGAAGGGGCTCAGCTGGACTCTGAGGTCCCTCCCAGCTGTGAAACTGTAGTTTGTCAATACTTCTCAGTTGAGCTCTTTTCGGACTGAAATAAAAACTTCTTAGAAGCCTGAAAAAAAATCAGGTATAACATTGAAAAATACGAAAGTGCTTTCTAAGGCTCCTTTGATTTCTCTTTGAAATGCTAAAATACGATGTAAGCTTCTTGGTTTTGGAACTCACAACTATTCAATTCCTTCTACAGGTGATAAAACTGATAAAACACGTCCTGCCTGGAGCAAAGTTGTGTGAAAATAGATTAGGCAGTGTGTGAAAACACTTTCCATCAGCCATTTGACGGCTTTTTTTTGAAATGCAAATATCAACTCTACAAAGTTGTTACCTTGGAATTCACACCTATTCAATTCTACATCCAGGTAAATAAAGCGTCCCTTGTGAACATAGATGTGTGAAACCAAACTGAGGCAAACTGTAAAAGTCCTGAACCCAACCCATCCTGAGGAAGAAGGGAAATAAAATTATCTTCCTTCTTCATCCTGTATCATTTATTTGTGAAAATTTTGAGCTTGAAGTGCTGAAGGGGAGATAACTAAGTAGCATTAATTGAGCACCTACTACAAGTCAGGAACACATGGGGGTATTTATATTTAAATTTCCCTACAACCCGATATTTTATGTTTTATTAGATCTGTAAAAAAATTAAACAGAAACCTGAACTAAATAGAATTGGGGAACTAGAAGGGAGAACTCTCACATCCTGCAACAATAGCAGAGCCCAACAGGAGGAAGACTCCTCTTCTTTCTTGGTAAGGACTCAGCCAATTATAAAGCCATGGACTCTTTGTTAATGACAGCTCTCTTAACTTCCTTTTCCTCTCTATAAAAGCATTCTCCTGCCCTTGCTATGCAGGGACTTGTGTGTGGCTCATCATGTTTACAGAGCCCGAATTTCAATTCTCTGCTGACCCCAAATAAATCCATCTTTGCTGGAGAAATAAGTGACCATCTATTTGCTTCAGGTTAACGTTTTGATGGTCTGTAAAAGTACTAGAGTAAACCCTAATACCTCTGGAGCTGGAGAGAAAAGAGGTACTGTGACCACGTTTTAGCCCTTTAGGGTAACTTTTCTCCCCGACCTTGGATTTCGAATGTGCTTCTTTCTCCTGGATCTGAGCTCATGCCCTCTTTACATTTGAATCTCTCCAGGCTTTATTGGGAATCTATTTTAAGGTTTTGCTCTTTCTGGATAAGGCTTTGTTTTGTACTCATTTGGCACTTCAGTCTGATTTTGAGATCACACTGTTTCAACTGAAGCTGGCTGAGATGCCTTCAGTCCATTCCTTTGGAAACAAGGGTTGCTTCACTGAAACTGTGCTGGTTTTTCAGCCTTTGGCCCATTTCTTTGGAATAGGAGCTGTTTTACGGAAACTGGCTGAGAAGCCTTTGGCCTAGTTCCTCTGAGACCAAGCTGTTTCCTTAGAGGTGGCTGGTATTAGATTGCAGGCTGTTTGAGCTGTAAGCTGTTTGAGGTTCAAGCTGTTTGAGTAGAGCTGTTTGAAAACTATAATTTTACTCTAGAGGAAAACCTCTGAGAAACGGGATCCCAGTTACCTAAATATTTGAGCTCCTTTCTCCCCTGAGCAAGGACTCTGGGTGGTTTTATGCTTAAAAACTGCATTCCTGAAATGCAAATCAAAACCAAAATGAAATATAACCTCACACCAGTCAGAATGGCCATCATTAAAAAGTCCACAAATGGTAAACGCTGGAGAGGTTGTGATGGAAATGCCAATTGGTGCAGCCGATATGAAGGACAGTATGGAGATTCCTCAAAAAGCTAAAAATAGACTTACCAAATGATCCAGCAATTCCACTCCTGGGCACATATCTGGAGGAAGATACAGGTTGAAAAGACACCTGCACCCCAATGTTCACAGCAGCACTATTTACAATAGCCAAGACATGGAAACAACCTAAATGTCCATTGTCAGATGGCTGGATAAAAGAGATGTGTGTAAGTATATACAAAATATATATAAAAAATGGAATATATATACAAAATAGTACAAATAGTGGGAGTCTTTAATAAGCCCCAAGAGGTTTCAGTCTCTGAACCTACTCCCTTTTGCTTAGTCCCGTTAGGAGATAGACACCCTTTTCTCCTCAGTCCCTCTGCCCCTGTCTGTCTGTTAGATGGAGACTTCCTAGAGCAGCCATGCTGGAATTTCTTTCTCCCCAAAGGGGGCAGTAATTCTAGACATTAACAGCAGTTATCAAAACAACCAGCCAGGTGAATTGAATGAACCTGTGACAACTTTCATTTCCTCTGTCTCTGGTGGCACTAGAACTGATTCTGGAAACACCAATCATTTGTCCCTATTGAATCAACTACTACTTTCTTTATGGGCTAAATCTCCAACTGATATTGACAAAATCACAGCCAACCTCCTATCAAGATTCAAATAGGCCCCTTAAAACCTGTTCGCAGGCTTAATTGATACCTTATAAGTAAAAAAGCCTTTCAAGGCATAAAACCCATAAAGAAGATTACAGGGTTCAGGCCTCATTATCCCTTATACTCGTCCCTGTGACACCTCTGTCTTACCAGCAAGCAGACCCGAGGGCACAGGGTGGGGGCTTGTCCAGGGCCCCTGTATGAGAAACAACACTGTCATCCCTTGACATCCTGTTCCTAACCCTCACACGTTACCAACATCCAGCCCCAGTGGAAGTAAATTCTCTGCTGTAATTGATTCATGCAGTGAGGTTTTTAATACTGCAGTTGGTTAAACATGCCTATATCATTTTTGCCGTCACTTGGGAAGAAAAACAATTTACCTGGACAGGGCCTCCAGGTTTTACTGAGGGTCCTTCTTATTTCTCACAATCCTGAAGGCTGATCTGGATGAAGTAAAGTTCCCTGGAGGTTCTATTTTGTTGCAGTATGTGGGTGACTTGCTTCTTCGCTCTCCTTCTCAAGCCTCTGCACAGGAAGACAGCTTCCACTTGCTAAAGCTTTTAGCCTTAAACGGAGATAAGGTCACTAAATAAAAAGTGCAGTTTGCCCAAACCCAGGTTTGATATTTGGGGCATCTGATGTCAGGACAGGGCTACACCTGGATCCAGATGGACTTCATGGTGTCTCAGGCTTCCTCAAAACCAAAACCGAGTGCCAGCTGTGAGATTTTTCTTAAACTAGTTGATTATTGCTGTGATCAGATTCTAAATTTATCTTTTTTGGCCAAACTTCTATATGTTTCACTCAACAGTAATAACCCCAATCCAATTTGTGGGAACAACTGGATGACATAGCCTTCAAGGCCTTAAAGGAGAATTTGATGAATGCAGCTGCTCTTGGGCATCCCAATTAGCAGATTCCTTTTTCCCTTATTGTATATGAAAGGGAAGGAAGCTCACCCCAAAACAAGGAGGGGGGCCTTATTGACCCACAGAGTATTATAGCTAAGAGCTGGACTCCGTGCCATGAAGATATCCCACATCCCTGGCTTAGAGCCATTTTAGCCACTACCTTTTTGGTTAAGGCCACTGAGAAAACTGTGGGATTCCTTTAGCTACTTTGTACCTCATGCAGTGGAAACTGTCCTGAATTCTCATCACACTCAACATTTCTCAATCAGCCACCTCACCTCCTATAAAGTCATTTTGTGAACTGCCCCCCAAAGCTCTTTTACACTGTGATAATGTTTACCCTGCTGTTCACCTTCCTTCTGTCACTGATAAAGTCCCTCACGACTGCTTAATGCTGGTGGATCACTTCCTGTCTTCCTGGGATGATCTACAGGAAGCTCCTCTGGGTACCACAATCTTCTCAGGGTTCACTGATGGTTCTTACTTACAAGGTGTCAATGGCGAATTTTCTGCTGGGCATGCTTTTGCAACTCCTTTTGAGTTTGTTCAGGCAGTATCTCACCATGGCTAATTTGGCCCAATAGGCTGATTTATATGCTTTTACATGGATTTGTATTTTAACCAAGGAGAAAACTGCTGGTATTTATACCGATGGTAGACACGCTTTCTGAGTGGCTCATGATTTTGGAATATTGTGGAAGCAACATGGCTTCCTCACTTCTGGCAGAAATAACAAAAAATGGTTCCTATGTTCAGGAATGTTCAGGAATGCTCAGGAATTACTGGGTGCAATGCTTTTACCTGCTGCTTTAGCTATTATTAAGATTCTTGGGGCATTCTAAACTTGACATTCTGGAAGCTGAGGGAAGTCACCATGCTAGTGTTTTTTCAGGGAATGCTATTCTCAAAGGGACCGACAGTAGCCAAAACCTTGTCATGGTCCAATGGAATATTTCCCTAAATGATAACTTAGAAAAAACAGGCTACAGAAACCCAGCAATAGGCCCTCAGGGAAGGAAAACAAGATTGGAAATCCAACAGTTGTGGGTTTGATAAAAAGAGAAAGTTCTGATTTGGACCAAATAGCTACCCAGCCCCACCAGAGGCTCTAAAATTTCCACTTTTGCTACGATTTCACTACTGTGCATGCATTAAACTGTTGGTCTACTGACAAAATGATGTCCTTCATGAATCAGTATTGGTGGGGAAACGGTAACGAATCTGCGAAAAGTGCCTGCATCACTTGTCCCTCTTGTCTGAAGTACAGCCCAGGGAAGCCTGCTCATCCTGCTTCTGGACATTTTGAACTGCCTAGTGGGCCCTTTGAGATCCGGCAGTGGATTTTATACAGTTTCATGCTTTACATACAGCTTCATCCATTCTGTCTAGTGGATATAAATATGTTTTAATCATAGTCTGTATGTTTCCACATTGGACTGAAACCTTCCCTTGCAGACAGGCTACTGCCTCTTCTGTGGCTAAAGTTCCTTTGGGAAAGATTATCCTTCTTTCAAACTTCATAGTGATCAAGGAACCCATATACCGACTAAGTGCTTTGACAATTCTGTACTATTTGGCTGGTTTTACAGCACTTTCATTGTGCTTACCACCTCAATCCTCCGGTTCAGTTGAATGCACTAATGGCATTATTAAGACTCAGTTGGTAAAATTTGTAGTGTTCCTTCAAATACCTTGACCAAAAGCATTGCCATTGGTCCTTTTAAATCCCAGATCCACCTCTTGGAACTCATAAGCTCTCTGCCTTTGAGATAGTCACAGAAGGTCCAATTTATTTAGCTCCGACTTCTTTGCCCCACAACTGATAAAAAGAGAGAATTCAGTATTGCAAAGGCCTAACTACTTAAGCACACACCTTGCAACTAGGACATTTTGTCTGTCGGAAAAAGACACCTCTAGAAAAACTGTCTTCAACCTCATTGGAAAGGCTCCTATCAGATACTGCTAACCAACCTTTGTGTCACCAAACTCGAAGGCACAGGCTGTTGGAGTCACTTGACATACCTAAAGAAAGCACCAAACCCCAACTGGACCTACACATCACCTGTGACCTGAAAGTAAAGATTTCTCAGGATTGAAGCAGATGGCAGCTGGTGAGACAGTTTTCCCAAGATATCTAGACCAGGTCTGTTACAAGTTTGCCAACAAAACTTTGATAATGACAGAATGCTTCTGATGATGACCAATGTCTATAATCTTGATAATATATGGACTTTAGATAAAAAGTACCTGAGACTTCTCCCTCCTATCTCTCCTTGTTACTTGAATATGACATCAATAGGTTTTCAATCTGTGTGCTTTGAGACACTGCACCCAGTAAAGGTCTTTCCTTTTTTTTTGGTCCCATTGAGGGACAAAAAGTTCCTGAAACTGGAAAATCCTACTCTTAATCAGCAACACTTTCAGAGAAAGATCTTGATCAAAGTGGGGGAATGTAAGCAATTAACACATAGAAAATTCTCCTGAATAGAGTTGGGAGACCAGAAGTAGAAGCTTTCACACCCTGTGATGATAGCAGAGCCCAACAGGAAGAAGGGAGACTCCTCTTCTTTCCTGGCAAGGACTCAGCCAATGAAAACCATGGACTCTTTGTTTGCCCTAGCCCTCCCAACTTCCTTTTCCACTCTATAAAAGCATTCTCCTTTCCATGCCAGGTGGGGACTCGCACGTGGCTCACCCTGGTTGCAGACCCCAAACTGCAATTTTCTGCTGATTCTGAATAAGTCCATCTTTCCTGGAGAAATTATCTGACAGTCTTTGTTTTAGGTCAACAGATCCAATTTGCAATGTGTGACTCACAGTTGACATAGATTAAATAATTTGCTTCAAAGGCACAGAGCATTTAAGGAGTATAGCAAGGATGTTGACATAAACTGAACATTCATTGCCTCAAGTCTCAGAGACCTTGCATATTTATTAGTGAAGAAATGGTAGCTGTTGTAACAAAAATCCCCTAAATCTCAACAGCTTAAGACATAAAACAGTATTAATTGCTCAACTCTCATGTGGTTATTGGGTGGTTGGTGAATAATATGCTCCAAACAGTCTTTCAAGGGCTGCTTTTCTTCTCTCACTGCTATCATCTCCAAAATCTGGCCAGCAATGTTACCCCAGAAGGAAAGAGAGTAGGGTGGAGATTTATATGAGCCAGGCTAGAGGTGGTGCACCCCACTTCTGCCATCACTTCTTTCAGCTTAGTTCAGTCCCATGGCTCCAGACTAACTCCCAGGGGGTTCAGAAATGTAATTAAACTGTGTTCCTAGGAGGAAAATAAAAGGATTTTGGAAGTACATATATTGTGTATTTTTAAATTTTTTATGCTCAGTTAGACACTGTGTTGCACCTATAGCAGGCACTTTAATATGCATTTTCAGACTCAATATATGAATTAAAGAATCTGTTCCTGAATGATGGCTCAATCCTTCAGTAACAATAATCTAGTCATTAAAACACCCCAGAAAATTAAAGCTGGGTTCATTGGAGCCATTAAAGTCAATGCTGGTTTATTTAAATCAGAGTGGAAGTGTGGGTTAATGAGTGTAGAGGGCTGGGTGAGTACATGGCATATAGTAACTTATACATGGTAGCTATTATAATGACTAGCTGATGGGTTTCCCCTAGTGGTCTTTAGTGAGATACTTCCAATCGCTGCTGGTTCTGTCTGTTCTCTCTGTCCCTCCTTAACCGAATTCTGGAGTTTTTAGTAATAATTGATATTTTCTCAGTGGAAAGGAGGTGCTCCCTTAAACATTTGGGAGATTCAGAATCAGTCATGTTATTCTTAGTCACTCAGAAAGAGATTCTGGCTTTTTAAATGGTACTAAGCAAATTTGCAAAGGCAAAAGTAGAGATCCGTTGACATGCTTAATAATGCCACTATTTGAAGCCAATAAATTTAATAAAATTTGCCAACAAAAGGGTAGCTTACTAAGTGTTGAAGTTTTTTCTACAAAATCCCCTATGGCTTGTGAGGGAAGCCATTTCTTCTTCTAAAACACTTATTCTCACCAGGCTTTCATTCTCAGTGTGGGACGTCTTACTTACCGGTCCCTCTAGCTAGCAGATTATTTCTCTCTCTCGATGTTGACTTGGTGTTGTCCAGCCAGGAAAAAGGGATATGAGTTTGGGGGTCTTGGGAAAAAAGGAGTGAAGCACAATCAACCTTCCCAGGAAGACTGTATGATGAACGTGAGAAGCAGGGTCTGAGATGTGGACACAGAAGAAGAGAGAATGCACTTCCATGGAGGAAGTCACATTTAAAATACCATTCTGATGGGTCATTCCAGTCAGAGGGGCTCTGATGAGTGGGCACAGTGTGTCCAGCAATGGGGTCTGAGTTGAGAGTAACAGGAGATACCTCTTGGTCAAAGAGACCATCTGATGGCCTTGTTAAAGAATTTGGACTTGGCTCTGTGGACAGGGGGAGCCACTGAAGGTGTCTGAGCAGTAGAATGAATGATTACAGCTGTGCCCTAAGAAGCATAATGTAGCAGCTGAGTACCCTGGATTTGAGCAAGACTAATGAGAGTGTGACAGTGGTCCAGCGAGACAATGAGAAGTTACACTAGTTGACTCAGTAGGTGGAATGAGGCCAAGAAGTTAAGTGCCAGGCCCCATAGGACCAGATTTATCTCTGCAGCCCACCACATACCCCCACCCCCACAAAGACTCAGTGTAGGTTAGTGGTCTTCATACTTGAGTGTGCGCTTAAATCAGCTGAAGGGCTGTTAAACTCAGATTTATGGGTCCTATCCCAGAGTTTCTGATTCAGAAGATCTGGGGCAGGGGCCAAGAACTTATATTTATATCAAGTTCCCAGATAATGTTGATGTTGTAGGTCTGGGGACACATTTTGAGAATCACTGGGAAGCAGATTACCTTTGCTGAGAACCTGAAGTCTCTGCAAACTGCTCTCAGTCTCACAGAGATGCAATATTAAGTCCAGTTATTTGCACACATGCACACTTGACTACTCAGGTGTGGTCACTGGGCAAAGTGGCCCAAACAGAAGATTTTTCTGGGCCTGTAGCTCCTCAGTGGGGCTCCATTGCTTTGAGTCTCCCAGTATTTTCAATTTAGAGTCCCTACAGAAATATAACTGACCTGCCATTGGTTTGGCTGAAAGCCAATAGGTAGCAGACCCTCTGATGTGGCCAGGTATTGGGGAAATAGTGACAGCCTGGGGAGAAAGTTGTTAAGGGGGAAGAATGATGGTATTAAGGACTGCTCTAGCTGACTTGCTGGAAGTTCCTGAGATTCAGGTCCTGTGGAGCGATGAATGGGGTGGGGAAGAAGGGTAGGGGGAGGTATAGGGAGAAAAGGGGAAAAGGAAGACATGGATTCAGTGAGAAGTGGAAACCAAGGAGAAGGGGTGCATGAGGAGGGAGAAAGGAATAGGAGAAAGGCAGAGAGAGATGAAAGGAAAGGAGAAAGTTGAGGTCATGACTGACTGTAGCCATTTTAGCTCAAAGTTTGAATTTTCAAATTCTAGCGTCACCTCTCTCCATGACCACAATGATATCAACACAAGGGTGGCTACTCTTTCTTGTTATGTGCCGGGGACTTTGTATCTTTTCTTCTTCAGTCTCATACAACCCAGCAAGGTAGGTTTTATTGCCTGGACTTTATGGATGGGGAAACTGAAGCTCAGAGAGATTAAACCCTGGGTTAACCTGTAGTCCACCTCCGCCTTGTGCACTTCCCCTCCGGCCTCTCACACTCACCTGCAGGACTCTAGGTCCTGAGGGAAGATGAGGACTTTCAAGCAGCACCATGGACAGCAGCTTTCAGCCATGAGATAGGGTGAGAGCAGTTGCCCAGAGGCGGTGGGCAGGACAGATCCATGTAGAACACCATACCTGGTTTGGTCAGGATTAGAATCTGGCAGTTCAGATCCTGGCGTTCACACACTTGATCACTCAGCCATGCCCTCTGCACTATTCAGTTGGCTGAAAATTTTTTTTTAATTTAATTTTTTGAAATGGTTAATCACCTCTTCTGTCTGTCTCAGCAGAGGACCTCACCTCCACTTTCACTGAGCGACAAGCTCCCTTAATGTCCTGCATTTCTACCTACAAAAGGAAGTTTCTTAGTCTCTTTCTATTCTAGTTTTCTATTAATGGTTGCTCTTTCCTGAGGTCCTGTCCTCTGCTGAGATGGACATGAAGAAGCACTGCCCAGATCTGCCTTCAGGGAAGGATTTGTTACCCAAGATTCTGAGTGCTCCTGGCATAAAGCTTTCAGCTGTCTTCAGGGAGTCCCTAAGCTACAGGGTGACCTTGCCTGGGGTAGCTTACAAGTAATGACTGATCAAAGCAGGAGTGTTAAGGTTCAGCTACTTCAGCCCTGTGCAGAGCACCTGTGAGTGCCCGAAAGTGTAAGCCTGCATGATCACCTGACATCTCCCCCATCCACCCCTGCTTTCATCCTCTCCCTCCCACAGGTGTGGATTCCAAAGGAAATCCCATGTGACCATCCTGGGGAACCCAACCTGCCATGTCCACTCATTCCTTGGACCTCCCCAACTCACTTATCTCAGTTCTGCTTATTCTAGGGAATCTGAACACAAATACAATCTTGCCTTTCTGTTATTTCCTTTCCCTTCTCTGATGATGCTGACCATATATTTTATTTATTTTTCTGCTTTTAGGATAAAGTGCCAGCAAGTCTCTTGAGTGGTTTGTGAGAGGCGGTAACACAAAGCCAGCCTTTTCACTTCTAGGGTGTTATTTTACTGATTTTTTCACACAAGTGTGGGGTGACATTTGAACATGGTTACTACTGCAGTGTTGCTGGCAATAGCAAAGCAAGGGATACAGGCTGAATGGGCAACAAAAGAGATATGTCTACATAAACTATATCAATTTATGTTTATAACACAATTCTGAAAGAAATAAGAATGCTCTGATTTGAAATGATCTCCAATACATATTGTTAAATTAAAAAAAAATCAAGGTGCAGACCGGAGTGTGCAGTCCACTGCCATTTGTGTGAGAATACGTTTAACTACATGCTTGTGGAGCCAGAAAATGCACCTGAAGCTGTGAACAAGAAACTGAGAACTGGCTGCCTGTGGGGCGGGGAGCTAGGAAAACTGGAGGACAGTGGTGGGAAGGAAGACTTTTTCATAGCTTCCCCTTTGTACTGGCAGAATTTGAATTATGTGGACTTTGTACTATGTGGCTTCTTAGCTTGTTCAAGAAATAAATCTAACCCATCCATAATAAACCATGGAGGCAGTTGCACCTTTTTGAGAATTGCAGGAAATGAGTGCTTTTAGTTGCGTGGGGCTGCTGGGAGGGATTCTGGCATACATTGCATGGGTGGCGGATGCCTGGGTGAGCTTGGACATAGTGCAGATTTGGAGAAGAATGGCTGGGAGAGCAGGTGAGGGGTCTAGGTCAGGGTCTGTGGGGACTGAGCTTGGCATGGAAGCAAGGGATGGCCAGGGGCACTTTCATCCTCAGAGGATTGTGCAGACCTGGACACCCAGCTTTGTTGTCATGGGGCTGCTGTTCTAGCTCAACAGTCCAGAACTGAATCTGGCAGGCACACCGCAGGGAGAGCAGTCCTCTCTGCAGCAGACCAGCCCCCAGGGCTCCTGCTGTATCAGACTATCTCCGTTTTGGTCTGAATGAGCCTTTGGAGTTCTTGGATGATTGAGGAAGTGGGGAGAAGGTGGCCCAAGGGTACAAAACTGGACATGGTGCTGATCTGGCTGTTAGTGGTTTGGAAAAACACTTTCACACTTCATGCTGATTGTTGCCAGAGCTGTATTTGTAACCAGTGCTCTCTCTTCTGAGCTTTATATTATATATTCAATTCTGTCTAGGACACCTTTGTGCGGATGTCCCACAGAAGCCACGAGGTCACCGTGCCCTGAACTAAACTCATCTCCTCCACTGCAGCCCTCTCCGTCTCCTCTGCTCACTTCTCTCTTCTTTCTCTTCTAAGCCAGAACCAAGGTGTTGTTACTGGTTACTCCTCCTCCGTCATCTCTCCTGCACTTTTCCAGACACCTCTGCCTTGAGCTATTCTAGAACTGTATTGCCTGTAGGACAAATTCCAAGCACCTTAGCATTTTGTGAGAGTCCCCATGATCTGGCCCTCACCTGTCTCTCTCATCCCACCTTCAACGCCCACCCTCTCCCTGCTGTTGCACTCTCTCTGCTTGAGTTCCCATCCACTCCCAACCTGCTTGCCTTTAAACACTCAGCTCAGGGGCCACACTCCTAGGGGTTCTTTGCGATCTCCAATCTGAGGTTGGTACCCCTTCCATGTGCCCCCGCTGGCTCCCCTCTGCACAGCACTGCACACTGTGTGGGTCATTGTCAGCCTCCCACCTCCTGGGAACCCCTGGAGGGCAGGATGCATGATCAGGTCATCTTGGAGTCTTTAGGACCCCGGACGCCAATGCTGTGCTGGACACCAGCTGGGTCTCAAGGGACGTTAAGTGAGTGAAGCAAATGACCCCTATCTCCTCATGCTGTTGGGGAGGAGACAAAGCCCATGCAGCTAGCTGGTGGAAAGCCTGGGCTGGACCTTCCCTCCTGAGCCCAAGCTCAGGGCTCTGTGCACTGCAGAATGGGCTATGCTGTTGACTTCTGGCCTACAAGGAAGTTGAAATACCCAGGAAAAGTCCTTTATCAGACTTTTATGGTCTATTTTTTTCCCTTTCAAGTGGCTTTCCCTGAATTTGGCAAGATTCTACTGCTGTGAAATTGAGGAAGAAAGTGAATTTGAATTTACTGGGGTCCTTACCTTGAAACAGTTTCCTCTCTGAATTATTAAAAATAAAAAAACCTCTAGTGTGGAGACCTAGAATCCCATTTCCTGGCCAAATACATCTTGTCATATTTCTGGGACTGATTTCACAGCTAATTAAGGATGTATGATAGCTGCCTTGCTTCCGCACACCTCTCTCATATCAACAGGACCGGCCATGGGAGAAAGAAAGTGACAAACTGTCTAAAAATAAAGCAAATCTCCCAGCCTGTCTGCAAGAAAGTTGTTGGCTTCTGGTTGGACTTGAGTGGGAACAGATGGATGGCAGAGGAGGAGACTCTGAAGGAGGCAGGAGGGAACAGAGATCCCCAAACTGTCCTTTCCAAGGCCATCTGGTTTCTCCACTGGGCTCCAGCCTTCTGTCTTCAAGGGTCACAGGTCCCAGCCAACAGGGAAGAGACAGTTTGATGAGATACCCCATCTCTGCTGGCTCCTCCACCTCACTGGCTAAGGCCAAATTCCACATGGTTGGGGAAGGTCTTGACCCACCTATGGTAATTGATGTCAGGAGAGAGGTTCTGTCTTAGTTTGGGCAGCCATCATTACATGGTTTAAACAACAGAATTTACTTCTCACAGTTCTCAAGTCTGGCACTCTGAGACTAGGGTACCAGCAGGGTCAGGTTCTGATGAAGGCTTTTTTTTCTGCGTTGTAGATGGTGGCCTTCTTACTCTGTCCTTACATGACAAAGAGAGAGAGGGAGAGAGTGAGCACTGGTGTCACTTATAAGGGCACTAAACCCTCATAAGTTCCCACTCTCTCGAACTCATCTAACCCTAAACTACTTTGGTAAAGGTCCTCTCTCTAAATACACTCTCCTGGGGGATTAGGGCTTCAACATGTCAATTTTAAGGGGACATAATTCGGTCTGTAGCAGGTTCCTTCTGGGGGTAGGGGAATTGACTGGGAAGGGCACACGGAGCTTCCTGGGGTGTTGGAATGCTCTATATCTTGCTGTAATGATGCTTTCATGGGTATATACTATGCAAAAATCTTAATGTTTATACTCTCCCTTATATGTAAATTATACACTGATTAAAACAAAACCATGTGGAAAAGAAGTCTTGAATTACATTCCAAAACTATTAATTCATTACTGGCATGTCTTGTAGATGTTTGAAGATCTCCAACTGTCAAATAGCCAAATGTGTGTCTTTGGTTTTGCTAATGTTGAGAGGTTTTATTCCTGACAAAAGGCGATTATTCATTAGTAATCATGTCGACCGGTCAGTGATGAGGAAGCAATATGTAAGCGCTTTACATCCTAACTTTTTTTTTTTATAGTTGTATTACTGGTTTAGGTATGTTTTAGGAATATTAAAAGCAGAGAGGGAAAAGCAACAAGTAACACACAAGGGAACTCCCATAAGGCTATCAGCTGATTTTTTAGCAGAAACTCTGCAGGCCCGAAGGGAGTGGCATGATATATTTAAAGTGATGAAAGGGAAAAATCTGCAGTTGAGAATACTCTACCCAGCAAGGCTCTCTTTCAGGTTTGACGGAGAGGTTACAAATTTTACAGACAAGCAAAAGCTAAAAGAATTCAGCACCACCAAGCAAGTTTTACAACAAATGTTAAAGAAACTTCTTTAGGCTAAAAAGGAAAGGCCCCAATCAGAAACAAGAACATTACAAAATGAAAAAAACTCAGTGGTAAAGGCAAACATACAGTAGAGGTAGGAAATGATCCATGCAAAAGCTAGTAGGAAGGTTCAGGGGCAAAAATAGTAAAATCATCTGTCTCCACAATAAGCAGACAAGGGGTACACAAAACAATTAGATGTCAAATATGATACTAAAACCAGTAATCAGGAGGGGAGCAGAGTAAAAAGGCAGGGTTTTAAAAATGCATTTGAAATTAAGAGAGCACCATCTTAAAACAATTATGTATATTTAAAGAGTGTTATATAAATACTTCACGGTAACCACAAGCATAAAACTTATAATAGATATACACACATAAAAGAAAAAGAAATCCAAATATAACACTAAACTAGTCATCAAATCACAAGAGAAGAGAACAAAAGAAGAAAGGGAAAAAAGAGACCTACAAAAACAACCCCAAAACAATTCAACAAAATGGCAATAAGGACACACATATCAATAATTACCTTAAATGTAAACTGACTAAATGCTCCAACATAAAGGCACAGATGGGTTGTGTGGATACAAAAACAAGACCTGTATATATGCTGCCTATAGAAGACTCACTTAAGAGCTTAAAACACACACAGTCTGAAAGTGAGGGATGGAAAAAGGTATGCCATGCAAAAGGAATTCAAAAGAAATCTGGAATAGCCTATAATACTTACATCAGACAAAACAGACTTTAAAGTAGACTGTTATAAGAGACAAAGAAGGACACTGCATAAGGATTATGGGATCAATTCAGGAAGATGATATAACAATTTAAAATATACAGCATCCAACACAGGAGCACCTCAATACATAAGGCAAATATTAATGGACATAAAGGGAGAAATTGGCAGTAGCACAATAACAGTAGCAGACTTTAACACCCTACTTACATCAGTGCACTGACCACCCAGATAGGCGTCCATAAGGAAACATTCACTTTAAATATCACATTAGATCAGATGGACTTAATTGGTAATACAGAACACTCCATCCTAAAGCAGAGAAGACACATTCTTTTCTAGTGCAGGAACATTCTCCAGGATAGATCACATGCTAGACTACAAGGCAAGCCTTGTTATATTAAAAAAATGAAACCATATCAAGCACCTTTTCCAACCACAGCACTGTGAGACTAGAAACCAACACAAGAGAAAAACTGCAAAAAACATGAACACGTGGAAGCTAAACAGTGTGCTACTAAACAACCGATGGATCACTGAAGAAACCAAAGAGGAAGTCGAAAAATACCTAGAGAAAAGTGAAAATGAAAACACAATTATCGAAAACCTATGGGATGCAGCAAAAGTAGTTCCAAGAGAGAAGTTTACAGCAATACAAGCTACCTCAGGAAACAAGAAAAATCCCAAATAAACAACCTAATCTTATATCTAAAGGAACTAGAGAAAGAACAACACCTAAAATTAGAGTAACGAAAGAAGTCATAAAGATCAGAGCAGAAAAAAATGAAACAGAGACTCAAAAAAGATCAATGACACTAAAAGCTGGTTCTTTGTAAAGAGAAGCAAAACTGATAAACCTTTAGCCAGACTCATCCAGAGAAAAGGGAGTGGACCCAAGTCAATGAAATCAGAAATGACAAAGGAGACGTTACAACTGACACCATAGAAATAGAAAGGATCATTACAGATTACTGTGCCCAATTGTACACCAATAAAATGGACAACCTAGAAGAAATGGACAAATTCTTAGGAAGGTACAATGTCTTAAGACTGAGTCAGAAAGAATTAGAAAGTATGAACAAATCAATCAGCAGTAATGAAACTGAATTAGGAATTTAAGAAGTCCCAACAAACAAAAGTCCAGGACCAGATGCCTTCACAGGCGAATTCTATCAAACATCTAGAGAAAGGTTAACACCAGCATCTCAAACTATTCCAAAAAATCACAGAGAACTCTGGATACCACTGGGAAGGGTGAAGGGGGAACAGATGCTGGGGGGGGGTACTGACCTCTCACAATCTGCCTGGTACCTTCCTGGTTTTAGCAATGAAAGTTCTCTGTCTTGGGAACCCTCCCAGTTCTGGGCAAACCTGAGTAGTTCGCATTAAATTGGCCATCAGAACAAAGCAGGGGTATGTGTTTCTCTACAGCAGGGACATATGGTGTAAAAGCAGGGATGTGAAGACCAGACAGATGTGTGTTGGAATCCCACTGGCAACACATTGGGTAAACCTCTAGGCCTCTGTGAGCTTGGTAACTCATCTAAGAAGGTGAATAATCTCTGCAGGACTGTTGTGGGGATTCAGTGAGGTCGTGGACGAAGGCTGGAAGCACACAGCTGGGAACCCATAAATCCTTGCCTACTCAGGTCCGTGTCCTGATGCCTCCAAATGTAGGCCTATCAGTCCTGTATTCAAGATGATGCAGGAAGAAGAATATTGATTTGCATAAATATTCATCAGTGTATTACTGAGGGTGGCTGGGACTGGATGTAAAATGTATGCTCTGCTTCATTAAAACTTTGGACATGAATGATTTTCTTTCTCCCTCACACTGAAGCTAAAAACGAAGTCTGTTCTTCTTGTTAGAGGACTCCTCACTGTAATGGGTGGTAGTGGCACCCACTGTGAGCTGCGCCCCAGGGAGACGGATGAAGGAAAGGAGATGGGATGTGTGGAGGTGGGGTGGGACAGCTGCTGCCATGTCAGATGTGAGGGGTCTCCATGAGTATTCCGAGCTCCAAAAATCTGCTTTCCTTCTGGATCAATGAGGCCAGGACCCTGTCTATCCTTCGGGCCAATGGTAGGGGGACATCTGGACTCTCAGGGTGAGTGGCCAGGCCTTCCAGAACAGGACTGTCCCAGCCAGAACACCTCACCAACACATTTAGAAGATAGAGCCAGTAAAAAAGGAGAATGATAATGGGGTTGTGGGTTCACATAAATATCCTAACAGGATCATTTTCCTTAAATGAAGATGGAATGGGACTTATTCTTTTCAATTACAGAAATAATAAACATTCTCTTCTCTTGATCAGTTTTCCTAACTACAGGCAGTGTTGTTAACGATGAAATGCCTAACATGAATTCTGGGTACTGTCCCCATTACAGTACCATAAAAGCTGCAATCAGACAGTTATTGCCAGTGTTAGCTTTGAGCAACTGAGGGGAGATTAGATTTACTTTTTTAAAAACTGCATACACATGCAACAGATTTATTGGACCTCAACAAATGTTCTTCGAACAAAAATTATAGTCTTAAATACTCTTCAGAAAGTGGCCTCATTAAATCTTATTCCAGATCATGCATTTCAACAAAATTCAAGTTAAGTGGGCTTACTGGCTTCTCTTTCCCTAGATAATTAATCCAATGAAAGCTGAACTTTAAAATGGAGTTACCAATTGCCTTGAAAAATACAAATTCTTGGGGGGAGAAGGGTGTAGTTCAGTGTAGAGTGTGTAGTTAGCACGCAGGAGGTCCTGGTTTCAACCCCAAGTACTAATAAATAAATAAATAGACTTAATTACTCTTCCCTCAAACAAACAAACAAAGAAAAAAGAAAAATACAAATTATTCACCCCCCACTCCCCCCCGGTTCTGTCTGTTCCTCTTTGCCTGTGGTTTCTTGACCAGGTCCTTAGAGGAATGAGTTTGCTCAGATAAACTTAGTTTTAGAAGTGGGACTTTTTATGTTGATCGCACTGTGGTGTAAGACAGGCTGGTGGTAAGCCCTGGCCGTGGAAATGCAAGCAGGGCCCCAGTTTATGAACCTGGATCGTTTTCCCTTCTGAGGTTACTACTCAGCGCCCCCACCAGGCTGGGGGAGGATCATATTCCTGCGTCCTCTATTAGTTGCCTGGGGAAGCTGGGTGAGCATGCGCCTTGGGGTTGGATAAGCCCGCTGTTCGCCCTCCAGCTCAGCGGCCTGTAACTGGTAAGTTCCTGGAAGCTGGGGCGGCCCTGAGTAGGGTGCACAGAGCATGCCTAACTCTGGGGGAGCCCAGAAAAAGGGAGGCCCAAGCGCTGGCGGGGCAAGAGCCGCAGGGCCTGGGGTGTGGACTGCAGGTGAGGATTGCATGCGCATGAGGCTGGGTGCACCGCAAGGTGCTAAGCCCACCGGCGAGGGGAATGTCCTCTGTTAACTTCCAGGCCTGTAAGGGACAACGGGGCACTGGAAGCCACCTGGGCCACCCACCGCAACCTCATCTCAGGCGCATCCTTGAGCGTAAGCCGAGAGCGGGATGGAGCGGGATGGGGCGGGATGGGGCTGGGTGGGGTGGGGCAAGCAAGCAGTCCGCAAACCTTGAACGAGCCTAACTCCGCCGGGCAGGGTACCACTGCCGACTTCTTGGGGAGACCCAGCCGCCTCCTCCAGAAGCTGGCTATGATTGACACATCGCCATCCCCCTTCCCTGACGCCAACTGGGGAGGAAGAAGGTCCCGAGCCTCAGGGTTGAGCCGGCCGTTCTGGTCAGGCTCTCAAAGCCCGGGATCGCAAAGCCCCGAGGGAACACAAAGAGCCCCTGCAGTTCGCGGTGGCTGGTTCTGGAGGCCTGGAGGGACACAGTGAAAGCGGGCGACATGGGGAATGTAGAAAAGGGAAGAGACGTCTTGCGTCCTAATTCAGCTCACTGACTCCTCATTGGGTGGAGCAGCCTTGCACGTTTGGGGGAATTCAGGAAATGGTTTTTGACTTCCTGTTGCTTTTGGTTAGGAGCAGAAACTCAGGGGCCACCAGGGGCTGGGCAGGAGGTGTGCACGAGGGGGTGGGTCAGCCCGGGGAGGGCTGCCAGGGCTCCGGTGAGGGGGTGGGTCGGGGCTCCTGCCGGGGCGCCTGCAGAATGTGGGCTTGGAAAGGTCTTGTATTCTGTTTTGGGAAAAAAATAAAAGGAAAAATCAGATTTTAGTGTGAAAAATCTCCTGAATTTTAAAAGGTGACAATCAATTTAAAAAAAAAAAAACGGTCTGTGGTGCACAAAACCTGTCTGCAGGTGGACTGGACGTCAGGTCTGTCGGCGTTTCCTGCATAGACCGCACCACCTCTGAGGGTTCATCCTTGTGGTTGGGAGGGGTGTGTGTGTGTGTGTGTGTGTGTGTGTGTGTGTGTGTGTGAAAGAGAGAGAGGGAGGGAGATAACTTGCTCACACCCAGAAGAATACAGCGGAGGAGAGGGTATGTCACAAGCTTCAGTGGACAGGGCTTGAGGTCCACCCTGGCCTCTCCTACCAGAGTCCCCAGTGTGCATCTTGGATTGGGGCAGCAGACTGCTGGCGGGGGTAGTGGGGCTCTGTGGATGGGGTAGCAGGTCCTTAATCGTAGGTAGACGATGGATGATTTGCATTGTAAAAAGAAGCTGGGGACTGTCCCCAGGTGGAGACCCCAGGGAAGGGCTTACCCTTTGGGGACCGGTTCCCTTAGACTATGAGGGACAGTTGTTGGTGAGAACTGCTCCCCCCACCAATCAGCTCCCACAAGGGAGGTGATCCTTAAAGGAACAGAAAGGTCTCTGTGAGTACGGGAGATGAGGTGGGGAGAATGGCCCCCATCCCTCTGCTGGGTGGGGCGCCCAGCTCTGGGTGGGGCTCAGCCCATAGAGGGCCGTCTTCTGCTCCGCGCTCACCTTGGGATTGGAGAAAGGCCAAAGCCGCCCCACTGTCCATCACCTCTCCGTGATGTCTGGTCTTTAGTTAGTAAGACATCCAGGGCCACTGTGTCCCCAGGAGCAGGAAACGGGCGGCCTGGGGGAAGAATGCGCCCAGGTGCCCGCAGTCTCCGGCGTGGATGGCCACAGTCCCAGCTCTGGAAGCTCAGTGCAAGGTTCGTCCTCCTCAGCTCATTCTCAAGGCTAGAGGATTCCGAACGTGTTTCTTTCCTTTGACTTCTACAGTCACTCGCGGTGCGGCCAGACAGCCTCAGCCTGCAGTCCACTGCCCATCCGCCAGGACCCAGGTAGAGTAGGACATCGGCTCAGCACGAGTTCTTCCCCCCTCCCCAAGCCAGGGACAGAGCACATCTTAGGAGCACGGTGGGGGCTGAGAGTGTGGGTTCCAGAGTCACACGGCCCTGGCTCCTGTCCTGACTAGTTGTGCGACCTTAGGCAAGGTCCCAGATCTCTCTGGGTCTCAGCTTCCTCATCTACTGAAAGGGAACAGCGACTTCAGCCTCCCAGCATGGCGGGGGTGGGCTGAGACGGTGCAGGCAAAGGGCGTGCTCAGGGGAAGTGTTGTCCTTACCAGCTTCACTGTCATGCTGGTGGTTGTGCCCTCCTGCGCATCTGCACTGGGCAGCACACTGCCTCCGGGGTCAGCCCTCTCCCCCTCGCATGCAATTGTCCAGGAGACCGTGCACAGGGACAGCTGGGGAACCAGCCCAAGCATGTTGTCAGGGCAGAACACCCTTCAGACCACAGGAGGTGAGTGTGGCAGAGGTCCGGGGTGGGGGCGGCCTTCGAGGAGGGAAGAGATGTTTTAGTTGGTCAAGCTCCAGTGCCCTGGGTGTGTGTGTGTGGGCCCTCAGCCCTGGTAACCCCAGGCTGCGCTGCGCTCTCTGTGTCTGCAGGGTCCTGGGTCCCTACTGCGTTAGAGCAGGGAAGCTGTGAGCAGTCTCCCGCAGCATCTGCCAACAGCAGGAGGTGACTGGGTGCAGGCGAAAGGGCTGCTGGGATTCTGTCTGGCGATCGCATGGGACTGTTCAGACAGATGTTTCTCAACAGCTGGGCCCTTGCTGGGAGGGGCTTACCTACCGTTTTAGAGTTTCAGCTACAAAGTTCCTGACCAGAGAGTGTTTCTTGCTTAACTTTATCCTAAACATTTACATTCATTATTACAAATAGGGAGGCCAAAGGGGTCCTTGGTTTCCCCCTCCACTCCCTGGGGCAGGGTCTAATAAGGCATGAAGTTGCAGCTTTGCAGAAGGTGCAGGGCGGTTGCCATGTGCACAGGAGCACCTTGTTGATTTCAGGGGAGGCGGGCCTGGTGTGAGAGTCTTGCTGGTCCCCAGATGAGGCCACTACCTGCCCAAGAAGTAGACAGCACTGGCTGCCCGGTGTGCGATGAAGGGGCTCCCCACCCCTCTGCCCCCCACTGCCGTTGCTGCCCCTCTGCTGCATGGTAACCAGGCATGCCAGGGACAGTGCCACTTGCCTGTGAGGCCCGAACCAGAGGTCTGTCACTAATAAGATGAATTTCAGGCAAAAGGGGTAGCTGTGATAAGTCAGTGGACAATGTATTTTTGGTCGCATGAGATCTTACAGTGGTTACAATGTTGTGTTAGTTTCTGGTGTACAGCAAACTGAATCGGTTGCACAAATATATATTTATGTTCTTTTTCATATTCTTTTCCATTATAGGCTATTACAAGGTATTGCATATAGTTCCCTGTGCTGTGCAATAGGGCCTTGTTGGTTATCTATTTTATATACAGTAGTGTGTATCTGCCAATTCTGAACTCCGAATTTATTCTCCCCACCCCTTTCCCTCCCGATAATCATAAGTTTGTTTTCTATGTCTGTGAGTCTGTTTCTATTTTGTAAATAAGTTCATTTGTATCATTTAAAAAAATTGGTTTGGCTTTTTTTGGGGGTAATTAGGTTTATTTCCTTATTTGATGGAGGTCCTAGGGATTGAACCCAGGACCTTGTGCATGCTCAGCATGCTCAGCATGCACTCTACCACTGGGCTATACCTTCTCCCTCATTTGTTTTTTAGATTCCACAAAAAAGTGATATCGTATGATATTTGTTTTTCTCTTTCTGACTTACTTCATTTGCAGACTTTCTGTTTTGTTCTGCTCTTTTTGGTGTATTTTATTTTTAGTTGCCCTTGGTAGGAGTGTTGGCCTGCTCCAAGCCATTCTGTCATATCTGGAAACAGGGGCCCTTCAGAGCCTATATCGTGATCAAAGTTTGCCTGACTCAAAAATCCTTACTCTTTCTACTCTAGCAGAAGTCAGGATTTAGTTTTCATGCCAATATGGCCATGAATAATAATAATAAAAAGTCTGTTGATAAGAGATACATTTATGTTCTTTTTCATATTCTTTTCCATTATAGGCTATTACAAGGTATTGCATATAGTTCCCTGTGCTGTGCAATAGGGCCTTGTTGGTTATCTAGACAAACAGACAAACAGACAAACTCCTGCTTCATATAAATTACACCCAGGGTTTCCGATTTTCACTGCAAGCATCAAGAAACAGTTGCTCTGGATACTTCCGAGGTAGTGGTCTAAGTCTCAATTTAAATACAAATGGGAAAACCTTATCACCGCCAGGGAACTTGGCTTTTCCCACGTCCTGGATGGCAACCGGATTTCACAGACGTGCAGAGAACCATGGTCTCCCGGAGGTTCCTGAGCGCTGTGCAGGGGCTCTGGCCGGCCATTCGGAATGGTTATGAGTCTGTCTCCAGCATCCCCTCTTCCCAAACTCCTTACATCTCTGGACCCCTCCCCGCTCTGTAAGCAGGGAAGATTTGTGGAGAGGGTGGAAGGGGCACTGTCTGTCCAGGCACAACCACCCTCCCCGGCTCCATCCAGGTCTCTGGCATTGTCCTGCGGCTTGGGACTGCCTCTGGCAAAACCCTCCCCTGCGTCTCTGCTGGCCCGCTCTGCCCACCTGCTGTCCTGCTCTGCCCACCTGCTGTCCTGGGGTCTCTCGTTGGGTTCTTTTCTCAGGTTTGCTTTGGACCCACACACACTTGGGAGCCTCCATGCGCCTCCCTCTTACCCTTCTCTCATCTGGGCCCCTCCTTCCAGCCATATCACTTTCTTGGAGTTTCCCATCGAGGTCTCTCATACCTCCCTCCTCTGCTGTGCTGAACCCTCAGTGAAAACACTCCTCACTCCCTTCTGCCTTCCCCATCCCCTCACTGTTGAAGATGCCACCTCAGGGAGGCCTTCCTGGCTTCCTGGCTAGGTAAGCTGGAGATGCTTGCAGCTGGGTACCCACAGCTGCCCTTGGCCGTGGTGCTCCCCATCCTGGCTGCCGTTTATGTCCTGTTTCTGTCTCGCCTTGATCTCTTGCAGTCCCCCCACTCCCGCCCTTACTGCCAGATGGCACTGCTGAAGTCAGCCAGCTTGCAGCCGGGCCGCCAGCTCGGAGGAGGAGGACCAGCGGGGCCAGAGGAGACTGGAAGCCTGTTCTGGGAGCTGAGCGATGGGCCCCAGCAGGCACTGTGAGGCTGGTGTGAGCCTCAGGGGGGACCAGGAGGAGGATAGCTCTGTCAGGAGGCAGGTGGAGCGATGGGACAGTCCCCACCAGCCCACGGCGGGGAGGACTGCAGAGCTGCTGCAGTGTCCAGGGCCCCGTAGGAAGCGGATGGCTCGGACCATCAGAACACTAAGACAGGGTTTTAATGAAGGATATTTACAAGGCATGGGCGTAGGGAAACCCCAAGGCAGAGTGCAGTCTCCTAGGTCTCAGAACTTCAGACCTGTTACCACCCCGGGTTGGAGGGGTCAGGGGAGGGAAAGTTACCAGAACCCAGAGGTAAGAGAGCTTCCTGACGGCAACTGGGACCTTTGTTCAGTTGAAGGTGACCTGCGGCTTGCTGGGTCCCTGCCGAGAGAGGAGAAGCAGGCCTGCTTCTGCCTCTGAACTGCTGCTGGCCGGACCCGACCAGGGGCAGAGGGCAAGGAGGCTTGTGGTGGTTGCTGCAGTCAGGGAGCAGGGTGGCAGTGGGGAGGGGGGCTCTGCAGAGGGACAACGACAGCTGTGGGTGGAGGGCACTTGGCGGGTCAGGTGGGGACCGGGGGCTTAGCGGCCACCATGTCCTGGGCGTCTGGCCCCGGGTGTGTCTGCTCACACTGGGGGCTGTCAGCAGCCCTCCGGAGGCCCTCGATCCAAATGGGTCCTGAAAGCAGGACCCCAGGAGCCGGACTTGGGGACTCCAGCCTCTCTACCCCTGGGCAGACCCTGCTTTCCCTCCTTGGGGGTCCTGGATGCCCCAGGACCTTTTCTGCCTTCTGCTGCTGTTGCTCCTTCTTCTTCTTGAGCCAGAAAAGGTAACATCTGGGCCAGGAAACAGGGTGGAGATGAGTCAGTCAAGGAGCAGGCATGTCTTCCTGGGAGACGCGGGGGCTTGGAGAAGTCACTCACCCACCTCCAGCCAAGAGGGCCAGGGGCAGAGCGATGCCGAGGCCTAGGGCCCACGCGAAGGTCCTCCGGGTCCCTGCTGGGGGTAGGAAGGGGGGTCAGTGCTTGGGGCAGGCAGGGCCATCTCGGTTCCAAGAGGAGCCCACGATCTTTCTTTCCTTTTTCCCCCCAGCTCAGTCACGCATTCGCATGGGCACCTACTGTGTGCCTGCACACATCCAGAGATGCAGGAGACAGGGTCCCTGCCCTCTAGGAGGGACACAAGCAAATGGTTACGCTGTGATGCCCCAGGGAAGCAGGGCAGTGCCAGATGGAGGAAGAGTGAAGGGGCGTGGGAGCTGGTCAGAGAAAGCCTGGGAGACGGGACTTCTGAGCTGGACTTGGAAAGACAAGTAGGAGTTCAGTTCAGATGGTCAGGGGGCCAGACTGTTACAGGCAGAAGACACAGGATGGTCAAGGACAGAAGGACGGAGCCGAATGTCAGTGTGTCAGCCGCTCAGTGTGGCTTGGGAGGCCAGGGTTGGGAGTGGTGAGCAGGGCCTCTCGAGGTGGGAGGACTTTATCCGAGGGCAACTGGGAGCCACTGAAAGTTACAACAGGACAGGTCGTAGGTAGATAGGCTACTTGAGAAGCAGTTCTTTGATTGCTGAGTAAGAGGTGGCCGGGAGGGCCAGGGAGGCCAGGTAGGAGATGTTGCTGCAATCCAGGCGAGCGATGAGGCTACCCGAGGAGTGTGGACGTCAGAATGAACATATGGCAACACACTGAAGAGTTCTTTAGCAAGACCAGGTGATTACCTGTACTGATGGGAGAGGGGGACCCCTGGTTCAGGAGGTCAAGGGCCTGGGTTGGGCATTTGCTGAGAGGGGCCCTGAGGGAAGAGCAGATTTGTGGGGTGGGGATGGGTGTGGATACTGCCCCAGGCAAGCCGGCCTTGAGGACCTGACGGACCTCTAGGGGAGATGTCTTAGAGGCAGCTGGCTCCACGGCCCTGAAGCTGGATGTGTGGAATGCAGAAACCCGATAGGATGGAGGGTAGAAGGGCTCGGGGCGGGACAGAGTAGGAGGACAGTCCAGACAGAGACAATAGTGGGCCTCGAGGTGGGTAATGGGGTGGGGGAGGCTGGAGCCAGACGATCGTTGGTCACTGACCTGGGCAGAGGATGGGGTCCTGGCAAGTGAGGAAGTGCGTCCTGCAGTTGTCACAGGTGATGATCTCCAGCGTGGAGCGGATGTCTGGGAGCGAGGATGGCGGGAGTCTTAACGAGGGCTGGGGGCCCCCTCCCCTGCCCCCCACCCAGGCCTCATCCCCAGAGACACTCACCACAGGACTTGTTGCAGGCTGCCCAGGGGGTGACATGGCAGAGAGACTGAGGTGCTGGGGAGGCAGACAGAGCCGGGAGGGGTCGGGGTGTGAGCAGGACGTGAAGCCAGGAGGTATAGTTGAGGGCCCCGCGAGAAGGCGGGGATGGGGGCTTCCGGGCAGGGACCTGGGGGTTGCAGATTGGACTCTGTCTCCTGGGATCTCTGCGAGGGAAGGGCTGGAGGATGGGCAGGAGCCAGCCCCACCTCTCACCCTTCTCCTTCAGCTCCATGCCTCTCTCCTTCAGCCGCTCAGAAAACAGCTGCTTCTGGACCCGAACCTCTTCCAGGAGTGACGGTTTATCTGGGTAGATTTAAGAATCAATAATGTAATTCTTTCAAGGTGGGGAATTCAAACCAGTTTTTTCAAAGAGGAACTCCACAGAGCACATGGATGGAGCCGGGTCTGATCTCACCCTTCACCTCCCAGCCCAGGCCGGTGGTCCTCTGGGAATGCCTTGGAGGGCCAGGCTCTGTCCACTCAAGCCCTGGGGCCCTAAGACTCTAAGCTTCCTCACCATCTCGATACTTCTTAATGGCTTGATCTATGTGAGTAAACAATTTGCCCGTTTCTTCCTCCAAGTGGTCCTGACCTGAGCATGGGATGCAGGACAAAGGGAAGTCAGGGGACTACGGCCCCAGGCTGGGTGAGGGGTCAGCCCTGATCCCTGGTCTCCTGCCCATGCCTCACCGAGATAGGAGGCTTCAGCGAAGGCACGGGTGTCCAGAAACAGGGAGTGGAGGCTTTGGGAGAGCTCTGTGGGTGGCCCCAGGCTGCCCCAGAGAACCTGCAGGTCGTAGTCGATCAGCGCAGGCAGCTCTGGCCAGCAGTGGAGGCAGCTCTCTCCGCTGGTGGCGGGCAGGATGCAGCCGAGCAGGAGAAGCAGCATCTTCTGGGGTCCTCCCTCCAGGCCTCACCACCCTGCCTGGCAGGTCCACACCAAACGCTGGTGCCCGGTCTCCCTGGTAACCACATTCTCTTTGCGGAACAAAAGTAAATTCCGCTGGGTGGGGTGAGGGCCAGCCGTGGCGCAAGACTTCGAATGGGGAACTGGACATCCTCCTCCACAGATGGGCTCCCTGGTGCTCACTGGGGACGGGTCTCATGAGAATCTAAGAGGTGGCCGTGCTGCCTTGTGGCTGATGCCGGCTCTCCTGAGAGCATTTACTGAGTGTGGAATAGCTCAATAAGCTGAAGTTTGCAAGGCCAGGAGAGAGCACCACAGAGAGAGGGCGAGCCATGTAAAGCTCCTGAGTCACCTTTCTGCACGGAGGCGTCAGCCCTGGGAAGCGGGTGGAACATAGGTCTTTTTCGTGGTGCATATAAACCGGCAGCTGTCTTGTACTTGGTCAGTCCAAAGAGGCTTTGTAGCTGCTCCCACCACCGTGTAGGCAAACAGTGTAGACAGGGTTCTGGCTGGTGCGTGGAAGTCCAGAGAGAAGCCATCAATGTGTGCTGAAAAAAAGAAAAATCCTTACTGCTCAATGAAGAAAAAGCCAGTCGGATGCTTGTCACCCCACAGCTGGTAAGCTTTGCCCTTCCCTGAGTTCCTCAGACTGAATTATGGGCAGCTGAAAGCCACTGGGCATTCGAGGAACGCTTCTAATGTGAACGAGAGGCAAAATCATGTCGAGAATTCAAAACAAAAGCAAACAAAACCACAGGAAAAAGGAAGGGTACAAAGACATGGTGGGGAGCAGAAGAAAACTCGGAACCCTGCTCTAATTAAGCAGACAAAATATTGCAGAAGCTGCTGCTATGTAAAACATCTGAGAATAACAGTTATCAGAGATTAAAAAATACGATAGCAGGTATTTAAAAATTACATGTATATGTTGGGAGAGAAACTTTCAGAGGCTTCCCAGACGGAAGTACAAAAAAAAAAATAGAGATAAGAAGTGGAAAAGAAAAGATAAAATTAGACAACCCACGAAATCCAGGTCCAACATCTAGCTAATATCAGTTTCAGAAAGAAAGGACAGAGGAATTGGAGGGGAGAACATTATGTTGTTTGTAGTAGAAGCTGGATGAGATGTACATACAGAGAGGACCACTATCTTAATAGGGAGAGGCGTATGGAGGACAGGAATCAAGGTTTGTAAGAAACAGCAGCAGCCAGTTGGTAAATTCAGGCTGCGTGGGTCAGACAGGCTCTGAGAGGAGGGTGATTCCGAGGCCTGCAAAGTTGTGGCTTTTTCACTGGCTTTGGACATTTTGGCGTTAGGGAATTATGCCTGCTTTTTCCGCACTCAGGCATTGCTTCTGGGTATAATTTATATGAAGCAGGAGTTTGTCTGCTTGTCCGCATGCACGCATCTCTTCTCAACAGAGGTTTGGGCTAACACCTTACCATGTGCTACGGGCTTCCTTTTCCTTGGTTTATGTTCTTCCTTTGGGAAACTTTTGAGGTGGGCAGGATTCAGGTGTCACTTTGTCCCTGGCCCAATACTGTCTCGATTCTTTCCCACCTTCTAATCCTTTGAAGGGGCATTTAAACATAGAATCATGGAGTCTGTGGGCTGGGGGAGCTTTCAATCCAACGCATGACTATAGTTTTAGTCTCTGCTTGCTTGCCTTGATTTCTCTTCTAGTTTCTCATTTAATGCAGTTGTGTGTTGGGTACTTGGAATGAATTAGGAGTCTGAATAATAAACCTTCCATTCCTGGGCATCTTGAGGGCATCTTATGTTGAGATCACATCCATCTTGCTGTGCTTCCGGTCGTTCGGGCGTGTCCAGCATCTCTGACATGGGACAGCTCACCCAGTGTTTGAAGATGGAAATCAAGCATCTTCTTTTGGGGTCAAACACCATCTCTCCAGTCCAAGAGCTCCCTTAGCCCATCTTAGTATCTACTTTCATGTCTCCCACCATTCTGATTGCTCTTCTTTTGAACCATTCCTGACTGCCCTTGGCAGGAAAGAATGAGCAACTGGATTGCCCTTGACCTTGGCAGGGTTTGTGTTTGTGTCTTCCTGCTTCCCCTAATGATGCAGACTTCCCCCACTGGTGCAGACTTCCCCCAAGTGTTCGTTTTGTATTGCCGCATAACAAAGGACCCTAAACTGAGTGGCCTAGATCAGCACTCATCTGTCATCTTGTGGTGGAAGTTTGGGCTTGGCTGAGCTGGGTTCACTACTCAGGGTCTCACAAGGCTAACGTCATGATGTTATGTATCATAACCCAATCACAGGAGTGAACTCCTTTGTTTTCACAGTGCTGGGACTTTGAGTCAAGAGATATCAGCCCAACCTCCAGGGAGGAAAGGGGGTGGAGATTGAATTCTGCTCAAGGGGAGAGGATTGTGTCTGGTGTGGACCAGGAGACAGGAATCTTGGAAATCATCTCAGAATTCTTCTGGCCACACCTCTAAGCCCCAATTATCTACCCTTTGGATCTGAAATGGTGTCACCACTCCTGATCTCTCCACACAATTAGTCACCAGTTTGGGGTAGGAAACTGTGCCTCCCCAGACCCCCTTAGTATAAGTTAGTTGGAGGCACAGATGCAATGCAGTCCTGATTCTAACTACCCAGAGTCAGTGCACACTCCATAGGTTAGGAGGCCATCCTTCAAGGGCTAACCTCCTTTCGGATGGGGGCAACTGTCACGCCAGCTTCACTTCTGATCAACCAGCCACAAATATGGAGGTTTCCACTATCTCCTCAGCTTTGATAACTCACTGGAATACTACACTCAAGATTGCAGTTTTACCATAAAGGATACAAATCAGGAGCAACCAAATGGAGAGACACATTGAGAAACATCTGGGAGGGTCCCCAACTCAAAGCTTTCATGTTCTCAGGATGAGTCACCCCCCTGGTATCACCCGAGCTTCAGTGTCTAGGATTTTTACTGGGATTTCATCACGTGGGCGTGACTGAGTTGTCGGCCACGGGACTGAACTCAATTTCCATCCCCCTCCCCTCCCTGGAGGTTGGGCTGATATCTCTTGGCTCAAAGTCTTAATCCTCTAATCACATGGCTGCTCTTTCTGGTTGGCCAGCCCCCATCCTGAGTCTTCTCTTCAGCATAAAGCCAGCAGGAAGTCCACCCTAAGGAGCACAGACACTCCTATCACTCAGAAATCCCAAGGATTTAGAGGTTACCTCCCAGGAACCAGGGACAAAGGCCAGCCAGATTCTTTACTGTCCAATGATAACACATAAAGTCTTTATTGCGTATTAACATTTTGGCTGGAATATACCAGGGTCTGGGCTTTGTGTTACGCTTCTGGGGTTTCCTGGAATCTTCTGAGAATTTCTCAAATGCCAGACACAAGCTTTTGATTCTGAGGTGCTGAGTTGTGGGGATATTAAGACAGCAGCAGTGAAAGCTCTAGGGACAAGTAGAACATTACGAGGGCATCTATCTTCGCCAAGTACACGACCAAATTAACTCACTTGGTTGGCAAAACTGTCTCAGAGGTTATTGACCAGTAAATCCTGTCCAGTTGTTACAGGGAACCTCAACTGAAAGAATCTGTGATAAATCCAAGAGGTTGGTATCAGCTTGGTCAATGCCTTTACAAGAGGTTAGATTTAGTTGTTTGATTTTCTTAATGAAAAAAATTAGAAAAAGTTCCTCACCAGATGACCTATCATAAATGAAATATTCATTTCATTTTCTTTCTGGTTAAAACTCATGTCTTGAAATGCTTTGTTGTATCTACTTAGAATGATCAGTGGCGATGCCTGGGGGGATTTCTCTTGCAGAATTTGTTGGTAGAGAACATTAAAATTGCATGAAGCCCCTCATGTAATTTTAATGATCATCAAAAGGAGTTTGACTGGAATTGGGAGGAATTTAAAGTGAAATGCTTCTTCAGGGAAAGGCTGAAGCCATGCTCCTTTGGTATTCAAGGAGGTGAGGTCAGCAATCTCTAGGACACGTCTCCATCCATGCGGGACAGAGACATTCTCTCCATGGTCAGGGGCCGTGGTCAGAAGGTCTGCAAGACAAAGAGTACCTGGTCATCTCCTTGACATCCCTGGGGGACCACCCAGGGCTAGATGTGGACATGGCCTTGAACAGGACTCAGTGTGAATTCTTTGCTCTTCCCAGGAGGAGTGAGCTGAGACCTAGAGTGGGACGTGATGAAGGTTCAAGTTCAGACCTGTGCCTTCCAAACCAGAGCCCATGACCCCACACCTCACATCCCAGTCTCTTGGGTTTTTCATCTGATGGTCACTGAGCTCAGCTCCTGCATCCATGAAGCCATAACCAGGCTTCTCCATCCCGCAGTGATTCCCACATCCTCCAGTCCCTATGACGGCCACATTTGTACTCCATTAGTTAACTAGCTGCGTGCCAAATTGTGACGTATTTTCTGTTGTTGACTTTAAATATCATTAACATCCAGGGTAACCTGTGTTTCTCCTGGACCTTAATAGCTTGCTTTGAAATGCAGGGTCAAGATCATAGTAATATTGCTTCAGGTCATCTCCTTTGGCAAGGTCTCGGCTCTCCGGCTGTCCTGCGGTCAGAGCCAGAGGCCGTGGAGCACGTCCCCCATGCGGCTATGAGCACAGCTCCTGCAGCTGACGGGGGATGCCTGCTCCTCTCTGTGGAGGTGAGCCCCCCCACCACTGCCACTCCCCATACACCACGTTCTCAGCTTCTTCTTCTCTGCCTTGGATGTAGGGGGACCTGGCTCCCTGTTGAGAGCTCAGGACTCTCCTAATTGCCTTTAGGAGAGCTTGGCCCCCATCCATGGCCCTGCAGAAGAAGAGAGAAAGGCTCCTCTCCTTCAGCCAGAAGTCTAAAGCAGAATGTTTGTGTTCTAAGGCTCTGGGGTGAGTCTGATACCACTGGCTTCCTTCTGATGGAGATGTGCAGTCACCCTGGAAGCAAGCTTCTTCCTCTCGCCTCTTGGCTCCTTACAGTAAATCCCTTCTCGTGATGCTCTTGGCAAAATGGATGGGGCCCTCCCAGAAGCCTTGAAGACAGGCCTGAACTCTGGGGTAGAAGGAACAGATGGACAATGGTTGCATTTGCTGGTCAAAGGTAGTCTTGATGAAACAAAGCTCCAGTTCCTAGATGGGATATTTATTTTCCCTGGAGAAGTGGGAGAAGAGCTCAAGGACCTCATGCATGAGATGTCTCCACCTTCACTTGGGATGGCCCTCAGGTTTTGGCGTTTGCTCGGGACAGACTAGGGTCCTTGGCTAGGCAGGGGACTAGAGCATCTTTTCTCTAATGAGCTGGCTTTTGGGGCTGTCACGGTGGACACCTGAAGTCAGGAGCACGTGTCACTGCTGAGAGCACTAGACATCTTGGAAGCACTAAGGGGGCTCCCTGTCCAGACTGGCTGATACCCTTCTCTGCCAGAATGTGTTCAGTCCCTGAATCTTACTAATCACGCTTCTTCTTTTCCAGGGTATTCTTCCAAAGAAGGTGGGGCTTTATCTCCTACCCACAGACTCCTGGGCACTGGGAACTGGCCATTCCCCCACCAAGGCCACTGGCTACTTCTCCCTTTGATCTGGACTGGACTGAGTGACCTGCTTGTCATGAGTGGATCACAGTAGTGGTGACCCTGGGACTCCCTGGGGCAGTCTCACATATGGCTGTGCAGCTTCTGGTGGTGCTGTTTGCTGGAAAGCTCACGCTCGCTCTTGGGATGGTCCTTCTTGGAACCCAGACACCACCCTGGGAGAAACCCATGCACTATGAAGAAGCCACTTGTGGGCACTCTGGTGGGAAGTCCCAGCTGAGTCCACTTTTTGAGTCGTCCCAGCCCAGATACCAACATGCGAGTGAAGAAGTCCCTGGATAACTCTGGACCCTAGCCACTCAAGTCTTCCCAGTTAAGGCTCCTGGAGCAGAGGGGAGCCACCTCTGGGCCTGTGCCTGTTTTTGTGAACACAGGCTCTGTGCAAACAGCACAATACACAGACTTGTTTACCTGCAGGAGAAGGGCTCAGCCCCACAGACCAATGATGCACAAAGCGGGATTAGAGGCCTCCGTCAGGGCAGGAAACTAAAGTGGTGGTGGCTGCTCCTGTCTGCGAGGTCCCAGTCCTGGGAGTTTGTGCATGAAGTTTTGGGTCTCCAAGTGGACTCTGATTACACAAGCCCTGTCAGCCACACAGAGTGTCACAGGCATAGGTCCCCAGGTGAATGACGCTGCAGTCACTGCCATTGACCACTGACATCCAAGAAGCAGAGGAGATGGGGAGGAAAGGCCAACTGGATTCACTGCGACCCACCCTCCTTGTGGGAATGTGGAGGTGAGGAGAAAGAAGTGTGCAAGCCATCTCTGCTGAGCCAGGTCTGGGTTTGAAATCTTGCTCTGACATTTCCTTATTGTATGATCTTGGACCAGTTTCCTCTTGTCTCTGGGCCTCTGTTTCCTCATCTTTAAAATGAGGATAATTAGAGGGCCGCCTCCTGGGGGTTTTGTGAATAGGTGTGTCAAGTGCTGAACATAAAGTTCCTGGATTTCTCTTAAGTTCTTTTCCTTGTCCTCGAAAGGGCCCGGATGCAGCGGGACCCAGTTTCCAAATAAAGACAGCCAAGTATTGTGAAGTGTGTACTGTACCATGCAGGGTGCTCAGAACATAGATCCCTTGGATACACGTGATTAATTAGAATCTTCCTGCTCAAGACTCGTGTGCCAGGGTACCGTGGGATGGCTTCTGAAAGGAGCCTCTTTACAGCATCAGAGAATACGAAGTACCAGACAGCAGTGCTTTGGGATTTCCTTCGGTTGGGAGCTGCATAGCCACGTGGCACAAACACATACACGTCCATCTGTATGTGTGCACATGCTGGGTGTAGGAGCACTTCTTACCTAAGGGCTAGACAGCACAGCTCAATAGCTGATTGCTGTTGGTATTTGCATCTGAGAACCAATCATTCAAGTACTGATGCCCGCAGAACGCCGGAAACCAGCTCCTCCGGGGTCAGAGCAAATGGCCACCGGTTCAGCACTGGAGGCTGTGAGTGGCCGGGTTGTTGTGGGCGGGGCTCCTGTGGGCGGGGCGCTGGTGCAGACGTCGCTAGTGACCGAGGAGAGGCCTCACAACGGGAGCTCCTGGCTGCTGGGTGCACTTTCCCAGCCTCCTCCTGTGTCATGCACAGCATGCCACCGTTCCACGTGTCTGCAAAACCTCATTTATTGTGCACGCGCGCGGGTTGCCGAGGGTCATGCTAGACGCTCCACGGAGATGGTAGCATCGAGAGCCTTCCTTTTTGCCTGGGAGGGGCTGATCAATCCTGGGGACTGTTTGTATTGCTGGGAGAGAGGAGTGAACAGTAGTGGACGTGGGATGTGGAGCACAGGATCTGGCCCCCAGTGGATGAGCAGGACAGGGTGTGTTTGTGAGGTCTGGATCCGATCCTTGCTGGGTAGCCAGGAGGTGGGCACACCAGGGGCCCGCCCTTGCTGGGTGCTGGATCATGCGTTCAGACACCTACAAGGCCCTGTTCTCACTTCATGCTTCCGGGGCAACTATCCCTCCCCACTCCTCATTCTTCCTCTCTGCAGCCGCATCCTGGGATTCTGCAGAGCTATAGGATTTGTTTCCTGATGCGAACTTCTGCAAAGTGGTGAACGGGGCCACCGTGCTCTGGGGGTCCCATGGTGAGCACAGGGATGATGCAAGTGCCGTCTGCCTCTTTCCATCCTACCCTGGCTGCACACCTGTGCCTGTGTGTTCTCACCGCCCTCCCAGCCACAGAGGCTTTTTGGGAAATGTTGGTCCCCCTCATGTGTATCTCAGTATGCATGGGCGTGTATCCTCTCTGCTGGGGACATCTGACTTTACCCAGCAGATCCAATCAGTCCAGTCAGTCTCCAAGGGATGAAACCTCGGCAGCTTAAATTTTCCATCCTTCCTGTTTTCTCCCCCTCCTGGCCTTTCCTCTAAGTTTCTAGCCCCAGGAGAGCTTTGTAGGGTCAAAGAGTCAAACTCCTTGGAGCAAGACCCCTTCCCCATGCACTCCCCTGCCTCAGCGCCTCGTACACCCCAGCAGGGTGAGTGGCAATGGGTGGTGATCAAGATTTAGCCAGCATGGCCCTTGGTCTTCCTGGTAGGCACTTCTGTGTCCATTTTAAAGATGAAGAAACGGAGGCTTTGAGAGGTTAGAGTGGCTTGTCCAAAGTTGCCTGTTAATAATGGGCAGGGCAAGGCATTGATGAGGTCTCGGACCTCAAGGTCATTGCTGCCTGCACCCCTACTGCTAAGAGAAGCCAGAGGCCTGCAGATAAGGGGGCTGCATGGAGTGCAGACAATATCCTGCCCATATCCTGGGTGGCCCTCTTGCTGGGCAGCCATGAGGACAGACAGGCCCAAGGAGGAACCTGGGACTTTTCAAGACCTGTGAGCCTGCCTTTTGGGGGAAGTAGGGTTTGCCCTTGCATTGGGGACAGAGGATCCCCAAAGGGGACAGAGTGGGGAGAACTGCTGTTGGGGAGGAGCGGGGAGCCTTGGCCTTGAGAAAACCTGGTTCTCTGATAGGTTGATTTCACATCACTCATAGCTCTTCGAGGAACAACTTTCTGAGCCCCGGAGTCTCCTGCTCCGGGTGTGCTCCAGGGTCAGAGGGCGTCAGGCAGGACCTCAGCGCAGCCCCTAACCAGTCTCGTGGCCTTGGCCAGTCACTCACCCTCTAGGGATAGCAGTCACCCCTGTCTCACAGCGTTGTCGTGGGAATTATTTAAAACGGCTAATCAAGAGGCAAGCACAGTGCTTGGCACATAGTGAGCCCTGCATATAACAACAGCAACAGAACAGCAACAACAACGATAATGCCAGCTTCTGCCACTATTCATACTATTGCAGGGAGCCCCAGCCATGACTGGCTGGGAGCCTGGCTGGTGGTGTAGGGGAGACATCCGCAGTGGAGGAAGATTGACGCTCATCACGTTCCGGCCCCTTTATCTGACTCTGATCCTGTTTTCGATGAGCTGGGTGGCCTTGGACAGGATACACGACCTCCTGGGACCTTGGTTTCTTCTTTTGTAAGCGCTCCACTTTTCCCAGGGGGATAGGATGATAGTTCAGTCCAACAAGAGGTCACGTCAGTGACAGAGCAGCAAGTCTGAGAGGGGGAATGAAACACGGCTTCTGCAAAGACGAGGGGTCAGGATGACTTCCAGGGGTGACTTCCCAGACTTACTTCCGGACCAACTTCCAGGGAGACTTTCAGGGACAACTTCCGGGGATGACTTCCTGGACCGACTTCCGGGATTGACTCCGGGGACTGACTTCCTTCACCAATTTCCAGGACCCACTTTTGGGGAGATTTTCAGGGACCGACTTCCTGTACCGACTTACTGGACCAACATCTGGGGAGACTTCTTGCACTGACTACCAGGGACCGACTTCCAGGACCGCCTTCCGCTGGGGCTTTGCGCGGCCCCCCGCCCCTACCCAGCCGCTGGCTTCCGAAGGCTGTGGACCTGGGAACCCGTGCTCCACGCACTCCTTTGATGGGCCCCGGGGCTCACTGAAGTCAAGTGCACAAAAACTCCCTGTAAACGCCTGGAAATGCGGCTCAGAATTGGGCCCTGCAGGATTATTAGAGCCATCCATCTTAATTATACTGAAAATCACTTATGTGCTTTACATAATAACCCTGCATTTACAATTTCTGGCACAAAGCAGAGCAGGGCAGGGCTCTTTCCATCTCTGGATGGATCCTTGTTCTCAAGCCACGGTTTGTGTTCTCCCTCCCTGGATGGGAAGCTGGCTGGGTGTTTATTTAACTACCCCCTTCCTGGTGGGTGGGGGCTCAGGGCTGGTCTCCGTGGGGACTGATCCCTCCTGGGTCCTGATCCCTCCTGGGTCCGGCACTGTCCCTGATGCTTCCCCCAGCATCTTGTTTAGTCCTTAGCATGGCTCTGCGAGGTCTGTGTGCTTATCACATGTTACAGATGAGAAAACAGAGGCTCTGAGAGGCTAGGTAACTTGCCCAAAGCAACACAGCTAAGAAATGGTGGATCCAAGAACAAAAGCTCCTCCTGCCTTTCATGGATGTGTCTGCGGATGCCTTTCTTTCTCCCCTCCAGCCCTCCTCCCCACTTTCAATTCTGTCATTTTCAGGGGGCAGTGATAGGAAGAAGTTATCTCCTCATCTAAGGCAGACCACCCTGATAGTCCCAGAGAGCACATGCACACATACACACACACATAGCACACACACCACACATGCGCGCACACACACACACCACACAATGCACCGCACACACAACACCTCCCCGTCTAGTACAGGCCTGGCTCTCTCCATTATAAGGTCACCACGTGGGGTATGGCTGGGTCCCCTGCTCCTTGTGCATGGGAAATGGACCTTGAAGATAACACTCAGTGGGACTGTGAGCTACTCAGGACAAAAACGTGCTTTGGTGTGAGTCTTGGGAGGTGGACCTCCCTGGTGCGAAGGGCTGGAGGGTGGCCTGGGACAGGGACACATGCCTGGGTGCTCAGGTCTGGGGAACAGTGCCTGGCCACTGGGGGTTCAGCCTGAGGGGGCCCCTCCTACAGAACTTGAGACTCCTGAGAACTTAAAGTAGAAGCCCAAAATAGAAGCCAACAGCCAAATATTGTGAGTCAGGAAGATATACAGTCTTGGTGTCTGCCAACCATGACCAAGGACACTGAGCCATGGAGGATTTAGGCAAGGAAGGGTGAGGGGGGGTGGGGGAAGGAGGCTGGGGGGAGGGAGGAGGTGAAGAGAGTAGGAAGTGGGGCTGCCTGCAGGGATCAGCAGGGGGCTGGGGGTTCTTGAGGGTGAGGAGGGCAGTGGGGAGGTGAGAGAGAGGAAGCCAGCCAGGGTCAGCACCATCTACTCTTCATGAGAGGGTCCCCAGATGCAGCTCAAGGGAGAGGCTCAGGCAGAGCCAGTCTCTGCTGTGATGGGGCTAGAAGGGGCCTCCTGCACCCTGAGGTCCAGGCCCAGCCAAGCAGGGGATCCAAGAGCTGTGCATGGTCTGCCAGGTAAAGACCACCCCTGGCTGGTCTGTCGGAGGGGCATGCTCTTGCGGAGAAAGGTTAGGCTGGAGAGGAGGGAGGCTTTGGTGGTCCACCCATCCCCCTCATGGTGCTGCATCTGAGGATTATGCTCAGTGCCCTTCTTTTGCCTCTGGTGCCCTGCTCTTGACCCCGACCCATTAGAAAGAGCAGTTGGGTATTCTGTGCATCTTGTTGATAACTCACCAAACTGAGCACGTCTGCTGTTGTTTTTGACCCTTTGTGGTTTCCTTGTATTCTGTTGTTCCAGCTGCAGGCCTCAGCCCATAGCAGGAGGTCCCAGCCCTCAGCCTTCTTAAAAGACTAAAAACATTTATCAACTTGACTTTAAGCTGCACAAGTTCTTCTCTAGAGCTCTTTTCCATGGAGCCCCTTCCTAGACATCCTTTGTTCTAGGTATAAGAATATTAAGAGAGTCCCAAAGCTGGAGGTGAGCTTCATACCCCGCAGAGGGAAGGGGACCACTGCATTTGCAAAAAAAGGACAACTTTGCAACAATTTGTTACAATCTCTATGGAAACTAGCTCCACCCCTTGAACTCTTGAACTTTTACTATAAAACCTCCTGCCTTCTCTTCCCAAGCTCACAGTCTTAGAGGCATTTGCCCACTGTAATGTCCTTTGCCTGGCAAAGAAATAAAGCTCTTTTTCTACTTCATCCAAAACTCTGTCCTTGAGTCTCAATTTGGTAGTTGGGGTATGGAGGCCATGTTTCAGCAACAAAATGTGGAACGGTTGTAGGAATGTGTGTGTCTGTGGGTTACAGGAGTGTGTGTGGGGTTTGCAGGGCTGTGTGTTGTAGTACGTGGCTAGGTTATGCTGCACCAGTAAACAACCGCCTTACTCCCACAACAGGAATTTAATATTCCTCACGTGAAGGTGGGCAGGGATCTCCTCTTCATCGTCATTCAGGGCCCCGGGCTAATGGAGGCCCCATCTTGGCATGAGTTCCTTTGTCACTGAGGCCAATGGAAAGAGATGTGATCAGTTGTGTGCTTCTTCTCAACACTCTCACCCAGAGGTGACACCTGTGATTTTATCTCCCTGTTGATGGTTCAGAACAAGTGCCGTAACCTCACCTAATTCAGATGGGTGTGGGCGGCACAGTCTTTTCAGAAGCAGTGACCAGGGAACACGGTGGGGGTCCTGGTGGATGGCCCACCCCTGGGGACATGAGTCAGGTGGACCAGTTAGAGGGACCTGATTTCCTCTCTCAACGTCTGGGAACTGGGGCAGGACCCACAACCCTAGGATGAGGCTGGGAATCACCATCTGGAAAGACTGAACATTCCACTAGTCTTGAACTTAGTGTCAATGTTTCTTCCTTGGCTGGAAGTTTGGATATGCTACGAGGCACTCGGATTGAAAAAAAAGTGTCTATTTGAAAAATACCCATCTTTTTTTGCATATTCTAAGAGGAGAGAGCCCATTTTGCACTTTAGTACTGAGGATGTCTTCACAGGGCAGGTGTGGGGCACGGTGGGCTGGGAGTCCACAGTCCTTGGGCTGAACGGGTTAACCACTGTTCAGCTCTGTGGCCTTGGGAAGCTCCGTCATCTTTCCAAGCTATTTGCCCACCTGTAAACTGGGGCTGATGACTGTCCCAGTAGCTTTAAAGACAGAATGAGTTCGTGTCTGGCCAGCCCCTAGCATCAGGCCAGGCCAGAGTGAATGTTTGGTATGACCTTAGCATCTCTTTTTTCTTTAAAAAATTTTTATTTTTGTAATTCTTATTTTTCATTGAAATGTAGTTGATTTACAATGTTAGTTTCAGGTGTAGAGCAAGACGATTCAGTTATTCATATACATACATACACATTTATGAAAAGATTCTTTGCCATTATAGCTCATTACAAGGTGTTGAATATAGTCCCCTGTGCTATACAGTAGGTACTGTTGTTTATCTATTTTATATATAGTAGTGTGTATCTGTTAATCCCAATCTCCTAATCTATCCTTCCCCACTTCCCCCTGGGAACCACAGTTTGTTTTCTGTGTCTGTGAGTCTCTTTCAAACTTAGCTTCTCTTCATCCCACATGTTCAGCTACAGCCAGCCCTGCCCTGTCTTTCACCAGCTGTGTGAGTGTGGACAGTTGCTACCTGCCTCTTTCAGTCCTCAGTTTTCTCATTTGAAAAATGTAGATCGTTATACCTACGTTCCAGAGTTGTCATAGACTTCCGAGGCCCACGTGGGTAGGTGTGGGTGGGTCCAGGGAAGGCACATGGTGTATGGGAGGAACACAAGCAGGCACTGGTGCAGGGCAGCCCTGGGGATGCACAGGAGCCAACTCAAAATCGGTTTCACACTCTTCCTTAACTAGGACAGTGCTTTCCCTTCCTTTCATTAAAAGGAAAGCCTTGCTGGGGAGCCGGGTGGAGCTGGCAGTGGCCTTGCGGACAGTATCCCTCTGTCTCTGTGTCCCTCCTGGGTGATGCTTCAGGTCCAACATCTTCCTCTCCCCTCCCGTCCATCCCCACAGAACTGAAGAGTCTTCAATAAAGAGGGTGGGGGAGAGAGGCCGTTAATTTTAGAGCGCTGGGGAGCCAAGACAGGCACCTTCATTAGAAAGTTCAAAATTGAATTTGATTTCCATTTTGATGAGATTTTGATGCGTTCGAAGAGATGAAGTTGAATCCCGTGAGTGTAATGGACCCAGAAAGATCACAGATACTGGATTGAACCCAATGAACCACAAGGCATTTAGTAAATTAATTAGATTTAAGAAAATAATGAATTTTTTTTGGCCACTGCATTAAAATTTCTAAAATGTCCCAAAAAGGCAGTGGCAATCCTCATTCACAGGAAATTACAGTTACCCAACACCCTCCCAAGCTCTTTCTCACGTTTGTTTTAACAAAGCTGTGTTGGCGAAGGAAATTCTGCCGTGGGGTTGGGGGAGCAGCGAGGTAGAGGGAGTGCTTTCAGAACGCTCCTACCTGGTGGGGTCCTGAACGACTTGTCAGAACGGATTTGAGTTGGGGTTGGTGTAGGCGAAAGCTGATCAGTTACCCAAAACGACCACAGAAGACTGCTCCGGGGGGACGTGGAGCAGGAATCCCGCTGTAATCCCTGCACTTTGCATCGTTGGCCCCAGGAGGAGGTGGTGGTCGGAGGTGGCTGGGGTTTCCACGTTGAATAAGGACTCACTCGGTGCTAGACGTGTGCATATGATCTCCCTTAATTCAACCAACAGCCAAAATGTAACCTAATCAGGGACCTGATAATTGCCATATGACCGATAAGGAAAAACATATTACACTGATACGTCTCATTTTATGTTTAGGACCAAGGTCCTCAGGTGGAGGCTTAATTCTACCTAGCAATCATATTTTTTTTTGCTGTGAGGAGCCAGATAGTAAATAGTTTAGGTTTTGTGGGCAGTTCTGTCTCTGCTGCAACCACTTAACTCTGCCACAGGCAGTGCCTGAATGAAAAAGCGTGGTTGTGTTCCAGGAAAACTTTTGTTTGTGGAAGCTGAGATGTGAACTTCATATGATTTTCGTGTAGTACAAAATATTGTTTTCCTTTTGATTTTTTCCCCACCGACCATGGAACAATGTGAAAACTATTCTGAGTCCCGGGGCCGCAGAAGCACAGGTGGTGGGCGGGGTTTGCTGATTGCCACTGTCCGCCTTACCCTGTGTGACTGTTGGATTCCACATATAAGGTATACCGTGTGACATTTGTCTTTCACACCCTTTCCCTGCAAACCTCCACCACTGCCTCCTTCATCGTCACTCTCAGGGGAATACCTTCCTTCCAGCTTCACTGAGAAAAGAGCAACCATCAGGAAATCCACAGACCCCTACCTGTCCTCACCTGCCCCCACATTCTCTGCCTCCTCGCTCCGACCATATGTGGCCTATCTGGGCTCTTATTTAAAGTCAGTTCCCTTTGGTAGCCATAAGTTTGTTTTCTATGTCTGTGAGTCTCTTTCTATTTTGTAAATAAGTTGTTTATTATTATTATTATTATTATTATTTTAAGATTCCACATATAAGTGAAATCAGTTGATATTTGTCTTTCTCTGTCTGACTTACTTCACTTAATATGATCATCCCGAGGTTTATCCATGTTGCTGCAAATGGCATTAAGGAGTTTGAGATTAGCAGATACTAACTAAAATATATAAAATAGGTAAACAACCAGGACCTACTGGGAACTATAGCACAGGGAACTATATTCAATACCTTGTAGTAGCCTATAATGAAAACATAATATGAAAATAAATGTATAACTGTGCTGTATACCAGAAAGTAACACAACATTGTAAATCGACTATCCTTCAATGAAGATGAATAAAGGCAGTCCACTACTTTGTCGAGCTCTCACCTCTGTCTACTCAAAGAAAGCCGCTGGTGATGCTTGCCCTGTCCCTGGATCACAACTTAAAGCATTCATCTTAAAAAAAAAAGCAAGCAAACAAAGTTATCTTCCCTGCACTCACCTCAACTGTCTTAGTCCCACTTCTCTGCTCTCACCTGTAGCAAAACTCTGAAGACGTCTCTGTATACCTTGCATCTAGTATTTCTTCTGTCATTCTCTCTTTAAAATATTTTTTATTATTTATCTTTAAATTGAGGCAGATTTCATAGATTTTTTCCTTTTCGTTTTTCGCTTCCTTCCTTCCTTCTTCTCTTTCTCTTCATTTCTTTCTTCCTTCCTCTTTCTTTCCTTCTTTCTTTCCTTCCTTCCTTCCTTCTTCTTTCCTTCCTTCCTTCCTTCTTGCCTTCCTTCTTGCCTTCTTTCTTTCCTTCTTTCTTCCTTTCCTTCATTCCTTTCTTTCCTTCTTTCCTTCCTTCTTTCCTTCTTTCCTTCCTTCCTTCCTTCCTTCCCTCCTTCCTTCCTTCTTCCTTTCTTTCTCTCTTTCTTAATACCTTCATTTTATTCCAGTCTCCCCAGGTACCTCCCAACTCTTGGATGAAAGCAGAGAAGAAAACAGAAATCTTTAACATTACATTTCAAATAGTCTGAGAAGAAACCAGGTTCTGTAAGAAGAACATCAGGAAATAGAGAACGCTGAATCATGTGCTATGACATTGGCAAGGAACTTTCCCACCATCTAAGTTACTGAATTTGTTGACATAAAGCTGTTCATAGTATTCTATTTTTATTCTTTTAACATCTTTAGGACAGATCTAATTTCATTTCCTTCCGATATTAATAATTTGTGCTTAATTATTTTGTATTCTTAATCACATTTGTTATTTCATTAATATTTTCAAAGAATTTATTATTTTTTTGCTTTGCAGATTTTCTTCATAGCTAGTCTGTTTCTGACTCCACTTGTTCTTTTTTTTACCCTCTTGTCTTTATTATTCCTTTATTTTTCTATTTGCTATGCACTTAAACTTTTCTTTGCAAACTTCTGAAATTGTGGCTGATTTAAAAATTTACAGAGCTAAAATGATAAATTTCCCTCTAAGCCTTGTGTTAGCTGCTTTTCACACATTTTGAAATGTTGTATTTTCACTGTCATTTAGGTACAAATATGTTACAGTTCCCTTTTTAATTTTTCTTTGAACCATGGATTATATAGAAGTCTATTAGTTTCAAGAGATTTGGGGAGACATTCTAGTTAATTTTTGAAACTATTGCTTATGTATTTATTTCTTTCTAATTTAATTCCAGAATATGAAAAGATATACTCTAAAATTTCAATCCTTTGGGATGTATTTCATGTTCCAGCATACGATCTATTTTGGTGAATGTGCAGGGTGCACTGAAAAGAAATGTGCAGCCTGAACTTCCTGGGTCCAGTGTTCTATAGACGCCCGTTTCACAAAGTTGGTTAATTGTGCTGTTCTGTTCATTTATATTGTACCGATTTTCAAAATCAGACCTTTCTGTAAATCACTGAGAGAAGAGTGTTTGATCTCCAACTCCAGGTGTGAATTTGTCTGCTTCCATTTCACCTATTAATTTTTGCTTCATGTATTTTGAAGCTATGTTATTAGATAAATGCACACTGGGATTGTTAGGTACCCCTGGGAATTAATCTGTTTACTTTTGTGTATTGTTCCTCCGCATCTCTGGCAATATCTTCAAGACTACTGTTACCATTGTAGTAACACCAGCTTTCTTCTTTTGTTTTTATTTTCCTTTTTTTTTTAATTGAGTTATAGTAAGTCTACAATGTGTCAATTTCTGGGGTACAGCACAATTCTTCAGTCATAAATGAATATACATCTATTCATTTTCATATTTTTTTCACTGTGAGCTCCTACAAGACATTGAACACCAGCTTTCTTATTATCAGTGTCTGCAAAAGCATACATTTCTCTAACCTCCTGCTTTCAAGTTGTAGTGACGATTAGACTTAAACTTTGTCCTTTATAAATGGTGAATTGTTTTTCATTAATCCAGTTTGATAATTTCTGCCTTTTAAGTTAGGTGCTTTTTTTTCCCCCTTGTTTTATGAGGGGGAGGTAACTAGGTTTATTCACTTATTTATATTTGGAGGAGGTACTGGGGATTGAACCCAGGACCTCATGCATGCTAAGCATGTGCTCTACAGCTGAGCTCTACCTTCCTGCTTTAAGTTAGGTGCTTAGTCAGTTTATATTTAATGAAATTATTGAAATTGTTAGATTCGAGTCTATTGTCTTGTTATTGATTTTATATTTGTTCCATTTCCCTTTGTTCTTTTGTTTTCATTTTTCTCCTTTCTTTTGAAATAATCAAGCACATAAAATTTTTTCCATTGTATTTCCTTTTGGTTATTTAGCTATACTTATTTGTATTATTATTAATTTTGGATCTATCGTGATCTACCATAATTTATTATTATACTACTCACTGTATAGATTAATTTTCCTTTCCTCCAGCCTTTTTGGCTATTACTGCCCTGTATTTTACTTCTACATGTATTATGAATCCCACATATTTATTATGCATTTCTAATATTTTTACTATAAACTACTAAAATTACAGACAGTAATTTAAAAAATTAACTAAGGACAAAATTATTTTATATTTACACTTACATTTACCATTTCTGGTGCTTTTTATTTCTGCTGATCTGGGTTTTCACCTGGCATCTTTTTTCCTGGTGGACTTCCATTAGCATTTTTTGTGGTTTAAGTCTGCTAGTGAAGAATTTTCTCGTTTTATTTTTCTGTCTGAAAAATGTGTTTTTGGTAAAAAATAAAAACAGAAGCTAATTTGAGTTTTTAAAGTGTTTCTCACTGATACAAAATTTTAGGTTTACTTTTTTTATTCCTTTTGGTACTTTAGAGCTTATACCCTTGTTTTCTCATTTCCATTTTTTTTTTCTCCTTGAAATGTGGTTGTTCCCTTGAATGTGAAGTCTCCTTTGTCTCTGGGGATCCTTTAAGATTTTCTCTTTAGTCTTTATCTTTGGCACGGCGCCTATGGTGTGTCCAGGAGAGGCCATCTTTGTATTTCTACTGTTTGGCCTTCTTGGCTCTCTGGTTTAGGTCTTTCATCTATTTTTAGAAAAAACTGGCCATTTTCTCAGTATTCCTTCTGCCCCATCTCTCTTTCTTCTTTCTTCCTGGGACCCCCGTGTTGGACCATTTGATATTCCACTATATCACCCATCCAGTCCTCTGTGTCATTCAATCTACTGTTGATTCGGTCTAGTGTATTTCTTATTTCAGTTATTGTGTTCTTCATCTCTGTTTGGTTCTTCTTTATATTTTTGACTCTGTTAAAATTCTCACTGTGTTCATCCATTCTTCTCTTGAGTTCATTAAGCAGCTTTCTGATCATTTCTTTGAAGCCTTTATTGGGTAGATTGCTTATCTCCACTTTGTTGAGTTCCTTTTTTTTTTTTAAGGTTATGTCATTTTAACAAATTAATTAAAATTTTTTCTAAGTTAAAAAAATGTTTTTTTGTGGGGGGAGTTAATTAGGTTTACTTATTTATTTATTTTTAAAAGAGGTGCTGCAGATTGAACCCAGGACCCTGTGCATGCTAGGCATGCGCTCTACCACTAGAGCTACACCCACCCTCCTTTGAGGTTATGGCTTAATCCTTTGCTTGGAATATATTCCTCTGTCTCCTCATTTTGCCTAATTCTCTGTGTTTATTTATATGTATTTGGTAGGTTGGTTATGTTTGCCCATCTTGGAGAAGTGGCCTTATGTAGGAGATGTCCTGTGGGGCCCAGCAGTGCACTCCCCTCCGCTCTAGGGCTGCCCCTGTATGGGCTGTGTGGGTCCTTCTGTCATGGTGGAGCTGACTACTGTGGGTGTGCTGGTAGGCAGGGCTAGTCCTGGTCTGGTTTGCTGCCATGCCCTGCCTCATGCAGTGGCCGCTGGCCTGTTGTTGGGCAGGGCTGGTCTTGGGGCAGCTGGCCTTGGCAGCCATGAGGGCCCAAGTCTGCTGCTGGCTCAGTGGTGGGAAGGGCCAAGTCCCTGTATGGTTGGCTGCACCTCCTGGGTGTCCTGGGGCTGGTGGGCCCACAGCATGGATAGTTTAGAGGGGAGGGCTAGAAAATGGTACCTGCTGGCACCAGTGTCCTCGTGAGAGCCCCCAGGATGGCTGCCACCAGCATCCAGGCCCCAGGGGCAGCCCCGTGGCCTCCTGCCTCTTGGGAGACTCTCCAAAATCAGCAAGTGGATTTGACCCAGGCTCCTTTCAAACAATTGCCTCTGCAGAGTGAGTGAGATTTTGCACATGCCATTCAAGAGTGGAGTCTCTGTTTCTTACTCCCATATGCAAGCCCCACTGACCTTCAAAGTAGACTTCTGCAAACTTGCCTTCCCAGTGCAGGACCCTGAGCTGGGGAACCCAATGTCGGGCTCAGACCCCTCGCTCCTTGGGGAGAACCCCTGCAGATGTAATTACCATCCTGGAGGAATGGGCCTTGACTGTGCCCCTTCTCCACCCTGCCTACCCATCTCATTGTGGCTCCTTCTTTATATCATTAGTTGTGGAAAATTTTTCTAGTCTTCTGGTCTTACAGATGGTTGCTCTGTAAATAGTTGTAATTTTGATGAGCCCATGGGAGGAGGTGAGCTCAGGGTCTTGGCCATACCTCTCTGTCCTTAAATTTCTTAAACAGATAGTAGGTAGCACTGGGTCACGGGAGTGGAGGCAGAGTCTGGGGCCATAATCTGATTGGCCTTGTCTCTTCGAATCTGGATATTTGTTCTCCTCACCCCACATCCTTCACAATCTGCTCTGACTGTTGTTTAATTTACTGTAAAGCCCTGGAGTGGTGCAGCTGCATGACGGGTGAGGGGGGTTGGTTTGTGGCTGGTGAGTGGCAGGCCATCCATCACACTGGAGGGAAATTGCTCTTTTAAGGAGAAGTAGTGAATTGTTTGTGGCCTGGATGTAAGTCAGGCAGCCACTTGGAACAGTGACAGGACACGCAGCCCCGGGCGGGATCCCTGATTGATCATTCATTGCTGCTGAAATTGTCACACTTTGCAAATATGCCACGGAGAAGCCATTGGAAGAGTGGGGAAAAGCAGTCACGATGCCTCCATCTTGGCTCCCTAACAAAGATGTTCCCAGGGCCGCCTGGCTGCTAGGTGACTCATCTGGGCCTGCTCAGCATCACCCTGGGCCCATTTCTCTTTTAAGACAGCCAAGAGCTGTTCAGTCATCCTCTCATTCTCTGATTCACTAGCACAGTGGTTCCCCACTGGGCGATTTTGCCCTCTACGGAACATTTGGTGATGTCTGGAGACAGTTTTGACTGTCAAAACTGGAAGGTGCTATAGCATCTAATGGGAAAAGGCCAGGGACGTGGCTAAACATCTTACGATGCACGGGACAGTCTCTGCAACAGTGAAGCATCTGGCCCAGACTGTCAACAGTGCCACCATCGGGAACCCCTGCGCTAACTCACTGAAGGGCCACGAGCATTTGCTGAGTGCCAGTGATGGCCAGGAGCTTTCCAGCTCAGAAGACAGCTGCACCCAGCTCAAGTGTCTGGGGACCCCTCATCCTCAGTGTCCCTGTACCTACTCAGACACAGTAGATCTCACCCCAACATCAGCTCCTCAGTCCAAGGGGAAGGCACTGGCTTTTCAGACCCCTTCAATGGCTGCACCCTATCCTAATCAAAGGTGATCCTCCATCAGGCCCGGATCTGGGAGGTGAGGAACCCATCAGCCAGTGGTCCAGACACAGGTGGTGTCAGGCAGTGCACTACTGTGAAGGCTGACCCCAGAGGAGCCCCGTGGAGGGCAGGAGGGCAGTGTGGTGTGGAGGCCGAGAGCAGGAGGCAGGCTTCCATCCTCAGCCGTCCCGTGCTGGCCGTGTGGCTCTGGGAATTTTACTTAACGCTCATGGCCTTAGTTTTCTTACCTGTAAAACGGACACATTGAAATTACCAAACGCCTGGGGTTGTTATGAGACTTAAACACACTGATCTGTGCAGAGAGGTCCTACTGCATTGCCTGGGGAATCAAAGCAGTCTCCCTCTTAGGAGCAGAACTGGGGACATTCTGGCCTCATCCCTCCTGGGGCTACCTGCGTTCCTCACTCGAATGTTGCCACGTCCACCTCCTTTGTTTCTTTTCGACTGTCTCAGTGGACAACGGATGGCACCCTGGATGCCCCCACTTGCCTCCGTGTTTCCCTTTGGGTCTGGGCCACTCTGCCCTGCCGTGTTGGAGTGGTCACACTGGAGTCTGAGGCAAAAGGAAAAATTGGGAACATGGATCCTGTCTTTGTTTGAAATTCTGATATTTTGTTCATCCTGGGGTTTTTGCATTAATTTAGATTAAAAATATTGTATTAAAATATTATTTATCTTGACTGTTGAGTTTTTTTTGGCAGCCCTAGATTTTGCTCCCAAAGCCTTCCCCCGGTCCTGGCTCTACATCTGGCAAATGATTCTGGCAGATCTTCCTTCACCGTCTCGCTCTGTCAACGAAAAATTAATCAGTCGATCTAAGAAAGAAATAGAAAATTTACTTGAGCTGACTTTGAGGATTATAATCTGGAAAAAGCATCTCAGAAACCTCCAAGAACTGTTCTTCCTGTTAGAAATCAAGGCATAGTTTTATATGTTTTTTGAGACGGAGGGCTGTACATTAAGTTTAATGATGTACTGTTGACAGTTTACACAATCCAGATCTAAATAGCATCCTGGTGGGTCATATGACCCCTTACAAGGTCAAGGGGGAAAGTTATCTTGAAGGAGCTGTCATGTTGATACTAGAATGTTGTTCTTTGTGGCTGGGGAGGTGTTTCTGCTGATGTGGGTGGTGGTTGGTCGACTCATGACGCAGGTACACAGTTCACAGAGCAGGGAGAGAGGAGGCCAAAGGGCAGAGAAGGATTTTTTTATGTTTAAATGTTTCTTGTCTTGCCAGAAAATGTGAATTTTATTTCACAGCTTCCACCCCTTCCCACCTTCATGTTCCTCCCAGCTCCACCCCATCCACATCTCTGTCTTCACCCATATCTTCTTCTTCACCCCCCAGGCCCACTCACCTCCAGTCTTCATAGAATCAAAACCCACGTGTGCAGAGCCCTGTGGAAGGCAGGAAAGATGAAGCCAGGGAGGTGCGTGGTTGGGGTGGTCTGGGCACAGCTGCCTCAAGACACCTGTCAAAGGATGGTGCCCAACCTGGACAGCCCACTGCCATCTCATGGCAACCATGAGGCTCATGCTCTCTGAACCTGGAGCTCTTAGGCTGTTTTGTTGGCTGGAGACCAAAGTGACCACTGGAGTGTGCCTGGCTCTGCATCCCTGACCTCTGTGTCACCAGGGGGTCTGTAGCCCAGGATCTGCAGGCTGTACCAGAAAGCAGAGCTACAATCTCTGGAATGGTTATCAGAGAGTAGGTTCTTGTCTAGTCCCAGAAAAAATTTGAAGATGAGACACAGAGGCCAAGGAAGCAAAGTGAGGATTTATTAAGCAACAGTAAACTCTCAGGACGGAGAGTGGGCTGACTCAGGTGAGCAGCTGCCCTGAATTCCTTTGCCAAGCTGGTTACATGGAGTGTGAAATGATTGGGCAGAATATTCATTAAGGAGGGAGGGGTTTTGGGTCATAGTCCCTGATCTCCATTCCAGCTCTACCTTCCCAAGGGGAGAAGAGATTTTTGTCCTTATTTGGTCTGGACTGGAAATGTCATGGCATCAGTGCATGATGGGTACTTCTAATCTGCAAGGCTAATTTTATTGTAATGAGGGCATAATGAGCAAAAGGTTACATTTGGGCACCGGAGACTCCTGCCTTTTCCCACTTTTCTTTGTCTGTCTGTAAGATCCCTGTTGCCACAAGATGTATAGTTTCCTGTCAGCCTGGATGTTCCTGCTTTTCTTTGTTTTGCCCCAAGGACCCCTTTTGTTCACAAGATGTATAGTTTCCTGCCACACAGCCCATGGCCTTCTTCTGTGCTCACATCCAGCTCTCTGCCTGCTCTAACAGAATCATGGATGGCTCCCTTCTCTTCCAGGGCAGTAGAGTCTGAAATACTGGTCTCACTCTTCCGCAGAGTAGATAGAGCACCATCCATGGGCCAGAGGGTCCTATTTCTGCACTTTCACAGCTCTGGTCCAGTCTGGATGCCCTTAGCAGAGGAATCACCTTCTTTTGGCATCAAATTCTGGGGGAAAGGACTGCCAGGCATGCCACCTATCTCCAGGACAGGGCAAGGGGGATGAAGGGCCCCCTCTCCACATGGTGGCCCCAGTGGAAAAATCACAGTGGAGCCAGGGCTTTGTAGCTCCCTTGTGGGGGGTTCCTGCCTTGGGTGGGCTCCAGAGTCTTGCTGACACAAACCTATGTGTTTAATATGATCAAGCCACTCCTGACCAGTTGAAGAAGCTGGAGGTGTCTTGCTATGTAGAGCAAATGAAAATGCCAGTGAAATACATCAATGACAGTGCAGACAAGCCTGCTATGGGAGGCTTGGCCCTGCCCCACTTTGCTCTGCTTTTTGCTATAGTGGGGCAGCTGGTGCTGAGGCTCCGGCCTGTAAGCTCAGGCCAATCCACCTGTCCTGGGAAGAGGTATGCATGGTGGAGCAGGTAGAGAACCAGCTTCTTCCACACCAGAGCACTTACCTGTTATTTACTAGTTGGCTCAGAATCGCGGATCCCTAGGTGGAGATATGACTTTGCATCTCACTCCTGTGCTTCTTCCCACAGCCCACTGGACTTGGGTTTCCTCTGAACCACACTCTGGCCCGTCCCTGTGTCTTCTCAGTGCCCACTTGTCCAGCTGAGGGGCTCATGTCTCTCAATTTCCCTGCAGCACTGGCCTCCTGGCCAGGTCTCACCATCTCACCTCCTTTCCAAATGGCAGTCCTGATCTGGCCACTGTTGACCTCAAACTCTTGGCTTGATCACAGAGTGAAGTCCCCCTGTGGTGGCCCAGCTCCTGAAAGCCTCTCCAGCCTCATCTCTGGATGCTCATGTCAGATGCTGGATGCTCTGGAAATGCTTCCCTGCACAACCTGCCCCATGCTACCTCCGTGCCCTTATTCCTGCTGGTCCCTCTCCCTGAATTGGCCTTAATTCTTCTCCCTCACTCCACTCCCTGCCTGGATAACCCTTGTACTTGGCTTCTGTTCCAGTGCCACTTCCTCCAGGAAGCCCTCCTGGTGTTCTCCTCCTCTCCCCATACCTGATGAGGTAAGTACTATTCCCTGGGCTTTCCCCTCCTGTGCTCTTACAACTGTTGTGAGACTCAATGCAGTGAACTATCACTGTAGATGCATCATCTGCTTCTCCATTAGAACGACCACTCCTTGAGGACAAGGTGACTTTTTCCGTATCCCCTGTACCCTTAGCCCCTAGCACAGGACTGAGCCCAGAGCGTGCAGTCAGCAAATGCCTCTTACCACCACTGAAGCCTTATGCTCTGCCACCCCCACAAGGAGGTTGAGGGAGGTGGTACTGCCCCACCGCCTCCGCACCCACTTCCCCAGCACAAAAACCTACAAAATCATGTCGTCCCAGTAATCTCCTTCACCACCGCCTCTGCCATAGCAGAAGTGGAAACACCTGCCCAAGCCCACAGCGCACACCTGTTCTTGCTTGAGGGGAGTGAAGTGGAAGAGGGGACTTCTGTTGAGTTACTGCTCTGTACCAGGCTCCAGGCTACTTGCTCTCTCATCCCATCCCTGCCGCTTCCTCCACACACACACACACATGCAGAGCTGAGAAGTGGTTACCATTGAAAAGCCTGAGGTTGAGAAGGTTAAACCATGTGTGCAGAGGTGGAGCAGGAACACGATGCAGAGGCTGCTGACCTGGGCTGTAGCTGTCCTGTGGGCCCACGCTGCCCAGAGCAATCTGCAGTGAGATGCATGCAATGCACTTAATGCATCTGTATCTGGTGTTTGTGTGTGGGTGGCAGGGAGTGGGGAGAGGCAGGAGCACTCGGCCTTCACTGTGAGCTCTTGCTGTCAGCCCTTCTAATGATTTGAATCAACAGCATGCTAATAAAATTCAGAGAGAATATTAAGTTGGGAAGGAGCATAAACACCAGAGAGAATAAAGGAAAGAGTTCGGTGGAGTCTCAGAGGTTATGAAAATGGGCTGAAAACAATAAAGTGAAACTCAAGCCTAAAAACAAATTAGAAGAGAGATTTACAAGGTGCCAGGGGTAATAGAAGAGGGTGGGAGTCTTACCCAAGCCTTGATTTATGCTCACAAATGCCAGCCAGGATGGACAGGTGTCATGGTAGTCCTGGGCATGTTCCATGGCAAGGAGCTTTTTCAGGGATGGGTCCCTGGAGGTTCTCCATATACCCTCTTGGGCGTGGGGGGATGAAACACACAGGGTCAGCAGAAGGAGAAAGATTTCATATGATACCTGTGGATGAAAAAATGTCACCTGTCTTATCAGTAAACGAAGGGTGTTGCAGAATCAAGCCAGCAACCATTGCAGCTGCCCCAAACTGTGCACCCTGAGGGGATTCAGGATAAAGAAAGAGGGGATACCAGCCCTAGGTAGTTAGGGTGCAGATCAAAGGAATGTTTTCAGTGAGCCCAGACTCTTACATCTTCCCATACATGGAAAAGCACTAAATTCTTTAACTTGAGATACCTGGTTTTCTTTAATTAATTTCTTTAATCTTTTGATGTTCAAACTACCTGGTCTTTGTTGCAAAAACTCCTATATTCCTTGGTTTCTCCCTTACCTCTTCAGCGCAGTCCTTCAGAACTATCTGAGAGGCTGCCCCTCTGGGCTTACATCCTCAGTTTTGTCCACTAAATAAAACATAATTCTCAACTTTTAGGTCATGCATTTTTTTTGCAGTCAACATAGTCAAGAGCTAAAAGATGCTGGTGGACAGGTGATTGTCTAAGGAAAGAAAAACATATTCAGATTTCAGAAGTCCCAACTAACATTTCTGCCCATGTGGTCAGGGAAGAGGGGCAGATCCTGGTGCGGTAGAGATAGCTCTGGTTGTCACACAGAGCCTGCTTCTGATCTTACCTGGTGTGAATGAAAAATATTGCCTACCATATCAGTAAACAGAGGATGTTGTGGCCATCAGGCCATCATACTGCAGCCACCCCCTGACGGTAAGCCCTGAGAGAACTCAGGATGGGGAACACAGGACACTGGCCCTAGACAGCTGAGGTTCACATCAAAGGAGTGATTTCAGTAAGTCCTGGCTCTTGCATCTTCCCATACATAGAAAAACATAGAGATGCCTGGTTTTCTTTAATAACAATAATCTTTTGATGTTCTGACTGCTTGTCTTTGTTGCAAAGACTCCTATATATCCCAGCTCCTCCATTACCTCTTTGGAGCAGTCTCTTAGAGAGATCTGAGAGGCTGTCTCCTGGGCTTGAAATCCTCAGAAAGTCCGGTGAATAAAACATAATTCTTAGCTTTTAGGTTGTGCATTTTGTTGTTGTTGACAGTGGTTATTAAATCTTTCTATGTCTTAGTTCTCTCGTCCCTCCAGTAGAGCCTGTGGGACAAGAGAGAAAGTGAGTGTGGGCTGCTAGTGGGACCTCTCCATAGAGCTGGAGGAAGAAGGAAGTAGAGGGATCTCGAGGGTAAACAAGATCTCTGATCTGTTTGGGCTTGAGAAGGAGGGGCAGATTGCCTTTGCTGGGGTTCCACAAACACAGACCCTAAGATAAAGCTTTGGTTCTTCAGGAGGTAAGCCCAAGCATCACAGGTAAGAAGTAGGGAATTGAGACCAGGAAGGGGAGGGAGCCTCGGTTATCCAAGCAAGTTAGTGCTGTGGGTGGTTGGATTTGTTTCCACTGGAGAACTTTGGGAGCTGGTGCAGAATGAACTCCTTAGAATCACCCCACCCCAGGGGCAAGGGAGCTGGGGTATATAGACACCAACTCCTGCTGTTGGTTGGTGGAAAGCTGCCCTCCAGGGGGTATTAATTCACCAGCACCCCAGGCTCTGGCAGTCAGAGAAAGTCCGCAGGCAAAGGGATGCAGACACTGTTACCGGATATTACGTACCATGGCAGAAAGAATTTGAAGATGAGACTTGGTGGTCAAGAAAGCAAAGTGAGGATTTATTAAGGGGTAGGATACTCTCACAGGGAGAGCATAACCAGCTTGCCAAAAAACTCAGTGCAGCTACTCACCTGAATCTTCCCACTCTCCCTTTGAGAAGGATGGATACCTGTAAGAGACATGAGACTCCTGGGTCAGAGATAAGGGACAGGTTGTTACTCACAGCAATGGCAGTAGTGAGAGTATCAGCACTCTGGTGCCTGTTCCCTTAGTCCCGGTTCTCACAGGACAATATGAAGAGCACCAGCTCACACCTGTGGATACAGTGGGGTACATCACAGGAGAGGGACCCTGATCTTAGGGCGCCCGAAGCTCTTGTCATGGGCAGTACGCATGCCTGCCATCTGCTCCAGAGTGAGACGTTCTCTCTCTTACTGGACGGTACGAATGCCTGCCTTTGCTTTGGAGGACTGCTATGTTCATCTTTTGAGGCTGTTCAAGACTAAGCATTCTTGAAGATAGCCTAGAACAAAGAGCCGGGTAGCACCTCGCTTTCTAGACAGGCTGAAACAGGGACCAGCCGGGGGTCTCCCGCAATCCCAGCACGGGCTGCCTGGCCCTGGCTGGATCTGGTTTCACCTTCAGCCTGTGGATGCCACAGCTGCGGGGGGCTTTCTGCCTGCAGTGAATGGGGTTTCCTAAGGAGGTAGTCTGCTAGGCCCTGGCCCTCTCCACCCCAGGGACTTCCTGGGAGAGGACAGCCATGCCTCCCTTCAGTCCCACAGCTCCACACCCCAAGCCTTCCTGGGTGGGGTCCCGCCTGCCTGGGCCAGGAGCCACCTGGGATTTCCCACAGCCTCCTCTTGCCCCTGAGATCCCCCCACATGTGTTCTGGGAGCTGCTGGGGTCCTCTTTTCTGCCGCCCAAGGAGCACAGAGACCTGGGGTGGGGGTGGGATGTGAACTCTCAACGTGTCTTTTTCAGATCCCTTTGGTCTCAAAATCGTTATAAGCTTCAGTGAGTATTTTCCCATCAGAAATCTTCAAGTGAGAAGTCCGCACTGGTTTCCATGTCCACATTCAGTCTGAAACTCTGGGGTTTTCATCAAGCCCCCAGGACTGTTTGCTAGGACCCTGTTGCTCTTGAGGGGCCCTGAAGCTTCTGTCTCACCCTGCCCCCAGCCAGGCGGCAGGGTCCTGGGCTCTCTCTAGGTGGGGGGTCTGATCTGTGAGGGGTTCTCTTGGGACCCCCCTACTCCTCAGCTTTGCTGGGGGCGGGTGGTCAGTGGCTGTGGGCACAGTGTTTCTCCATGACCCCTGTTTACCTTGATTACTACACTGGTACCCTACTTTCTTCCTCCCTTTTTTCCAGTTACCTCCTTACACAGAGTTGGGGGCATGTGGCTGTTAGCTGCAGAAGGGCCAGCTCACAAAAGTGACCCATGACTGGTTGGGTGACCTGGCCTCGGTATTCAGCCAGGAAAGGGCACAAGATTGGCCCAAAGGCCAGGGACCTGAGAAGACAGATCAGTGGCAAATGTGCAACTAATTGTTTGAATAAAATCATGGGAGGAGAGGAGCTCTCCCTACTGAAACATCCCCGTTTCGTGGGAGGGGTTGGGGGAGAAGTAGGTCAAGCGTTGGTCCCTGGTGGCCAGGAAGCCACCTTCCGAGGAAATTACCTGCCTTGAAAATTGGGTCATGCTGGCACAGCAGGGACCTGGGGGTCCCCAAGCTCATCTACTCTGTCCTGCCCCTCAGCTCCCTCTAGCAGCAGTGAGTGTCCAAGGCTGGGCTATTTTTAGCCACCTGATCAGCTGGTTGTGTGCTGAGCAGAAATTAGGGGGAAGGCACTGCAGAGCATCCTAGAGCCGCAGAATCTGGCCTGGTCCTCTCCCCAGGCCTGGGCAGACCACCGAGGGCCAGGCCTTGGAGAGACAGCAGACATGACATCACCACATGAATGGGGTCCCACAGTGAGCCTCCTGAGGATGTGGCCACCACACTATCCCCCAGACTTCAGCACGTCTGACCATCATTCCTCTGGCTGGAAACCTTCAGAAGCTCGAGCCCCTGGCCTGGCCAGTGATGCTCTCCATGACATGAGTGCTCCCATGCGGTGTCTGACTCCTGCCAATCCAAACCATTCAGCGCTTCCCAGACTGCCAGGCTCTACCCGGGCACACGCTGGGATGTCCTTCCTTCTCACGACTGCTTGTCACATTCTTATTTCTACTCCCAAACTCCATCCAGACACCCTATTCCCTATTTCACCCATTGGGATCCAAGCATCACATACTGAAAGAATTTGTTTAAATGTCTGTTTCCCTGCTGGGCTGGGGCTCCTCAAGGCCTTAAGTCAGAGCCGGGCACATAGCAGGTTCTCAAAACGTGTTCATTGCACAGATCATACAATTTTCCTCTGTAGTGCGAGTAAGAAAATCCCTAGGGTGCTGGAGAGTCATGGGAAGTGCCTGGAGAACAGAGACCTTCCTGCAAATGGGAGCGTCTCTCTCCCTGCTTCAGGATTGGCCTCTGGTCCCAGCAGAGCTCCTGGTGGACAGCCTCAGTAAGGGGAGGGAGGCGGGGCAATCGGCAGACTTGGTGTAGGGCATCGAGGGACTTCAGGGCTGAGCAGGGAAAAGCTATGGCCGCAAGGTGGCAGTAGCAGTAGCAGATGCAAGCTAGGCTTGAAAGACCTTTGCATCTGAGGACGTCCCTTTCAGCATGAGACCTTCCCTGTCAACCCAGAGGCTGTGGTGCACGGTCACCACCTGGAAGAGGAAGAGGGCAAGGGAATTCCTGGGAGGGAGGCGGGAGGGGGTTTATGTGTCTAGGTGGTGTTGCTCCATGGTCTGGCAGATCAGAGAGCTGCAAAGGGCAGCAGGTCTTGGGGTCATTACAGCTTTGGGGTTTATCTTACTCATGGCTAGCCGAGGGTGAGTGCAGCTTCGCAGACTGTGCAAAGCAGGCAGCCTTGAAATGGCTCAAAATCTGCTTGGACTGTGTTTAAAACAGTTGGCTGTATAAAAATTTGAGTTTGGCTCCGGTGGGCTTTTGAGTTAATGTTAGAGTCTCATTGTGCTGTGAAGAAGTAAGGGGCCCAGATACAGAAGCATCTTTGGCTCACTTGTATGTCACCCGGGGAGGAAAGAGTCTGTGGGATCAGCATCACCAGCGCCTGTTCCTGCCTGTGCTGCAGACCGCTCTGATATGGTCCCGGGAATCCCTACATTTGTTTATCATGTATTTATGCAACAGAGGGATTCAATATTTTTATAGATTATACTCCATTTGGAGTTATTATAAAATACCTGTTGAATTCAGGACACTTCAACACATACTCACTGAGCTTCTGCTATGTGCCTGGCATGAAGAAATGCAACTGTGATTAAGACACAATGGCCTACTGTATATAAAATAGATTGAAAACAAGGTCCTACGATACAGCACAGGGAACTATATTCAATATCTTGCAATAACCTACAATGGAAAAGAATACAAAAAAGAATATATATACGTATAACTGAATCGCTGTGATGTACACCAGAAACACAACATTGTAAATCAACTTCAATCAAAAAAAAGATACATGTACTCCCTGGTAGGAGTAACAAACCACCAAGAGCCAATTACAACTCTGTGTGAGCATGATGTCCATAAGGAGGGGACTGAGCAGTGCCTGGGCAGTGGGGCCACCATTCCCAGGGCTGTGCACGAGCTGGGTCATTTCAGAATCTAGAATGTGGAGCAGTTAGGCTCAGACATAGCAGGTTCAGCCCAGAGGAAACGGTTGACTCTGCTGAATCTCAGTGCCGTAGCCTGTATCCCATGCCAGCCCCTCACCATCTCATAATCCAGGGGGAGGGCTCAGAACAGGAGGCTGCTGCTGACTTCTGAAAACCACCGTCCCTCCATGAGTCTCTGCATCCATTCCTGTAAAGTTGGGGTAAAAATCTCTACTTGTTCTGCATGACCTCTAAAATGTTGGCACATCCCAAGGCTCATCCTTGGTCATTTCTCAATTTACAGCCTCCCCCAAGGTGAAGCCTGGTCTCAGAGCTCTAAATGTCATCTCTGTGCTGATGGTCCTCAGATTCGTCTCTTCAGTCCTGAGCCCCCGCCTCTCCCTTGAGCTCTAGACCTATAGTTCCAGCTACGTTCAGATTCATGATGGACATGGTGACCAGAAGGGGTCTGAGAGCCAGGTGGGGGAATTATGTAGAAAAAGACCCCAATATAAAATCAAGACTGATGCTATTATGAGAACTGCATTGCAGGAGAGAGGAGAGGATGCCTACCACCTAGCCCCAGGGACCACCACTGGCCCCATTCTGAACATGTACAAATTATGGGCTTGTGATTCGCAAGCTTCAAGGAAGTATTTAGAAAGAGATGCTGTAACATACTTCGAAATGAGTCATGGTACTTGTTTAGCAGAAACATCGATGACCTGTAAATGGGAACAACAGTGTTTGTCCCCGAGCAGAGGGCTGAGGTTTCAGCTTGGAGCCTGTTGTGTGGAGCACTGTCTTGGGGAGGAGGTGATGTCCTCATCAGTGTCCAGGACAAATGCTGGAGAGTCTGCCTGGGGATGCTCTTCCTCAGTGGCTCACATGCAGGAGGGACTCTGAAGGATCCAGATGTCCAAGCCCAGCGGTCTCCCTGAATAACTGCACTCACTTCGGTCCAGTGAGCAGATCCAGCACATGAGGCCTCAGGATGGCCCTGTGCCCTCTGCTGATTCTCCCAGAAGGAACTGGGGCTGCCTGTGCCCCTCCTAGCAGGACTGCCAGCTCTGCACTCAGGGAGACCCCAGCAGCAGCTGCCTAGGAAGCCAGCTATAATTTCTGCTGCCTCAGCAAAGCACCCATCACTAGAAAAAGCATAGCTCTTCCCTGGAGGCTGCCTGTCACTGGTGGATAATAGGCCATCCTGCTCCATCAGTCCTGGGTATGGTTGTGTTCTGCGTTTACCTTCACTTCTCCCTCTGTCTGCAACTCAATCCTTCTCGGCTTTCAAGGCCTTTCCAGGTCTGCTTCCTCATCGTCTCAGGTCTGGAGCCCTTGAAATCAGGCTGCATGGCCACAGCTCCATCTGTGCTGGGGACAAAATTGATTATCTTCATGTATTTCCAGCCTCACTGCTCTTTCCTACCTGTCGGGACAATTTAGAATCTGGTCTTCAGCCCTCAGCTACCAGGCGCTCCCTTCCCTGTGCTGTGGGGAGGAGTTTCCCTCCCCAGTTAGATACTCTGGCTCTGGTGATGCAGAGTCATGAGAGCAGGGAGAAGATGACTGAACTATGGACTCACAGACAACGGTAGGCTTAGTTTATGTGAAAACCATGCTGCAAGTAGGGGGAGGAGATGTGGAAGTTGTAGCAGAGTTGGGGAGAGAAATGTCTGACATGGGAGCTGGTGGAGGGGCAGTAAGAATAACAGGGTGACTTGCGTTGTTACCGAGTCCAAGTTCATAGTGCTCGATGCATGACAGGCCAATAAATTAAGAGATGAGTTGTTGGGTCAAGGAATAACGACTTTATTAGAAAGCTCGCAGACCGAGAAGATGGGGGACTAGTGTCCCAAAGAATCATCTTCCCTGAGTTAGAATTCAGGCTCCTTTTATGCTGAAAGTGAGTGGCCTATAGCTGGTTGTACTTCTTGGTGTTGGAATCCTTCGTTCTTGCAGCTGTCATGTGGCTCAGGTCATGGTATTCCTGTAAACCTCCAGTGAGACACATGTTATTCTCTGTTCTGCAACTTTTTATCTCAATACAAATTGGAAAATGTTATACCCTTAAAGGTCAGAGCCTTGAGAGCGGACTATCCTGTATATTTCAGGCTATAAACAACCTTCTTTTACAAAAGGTGCAGAACCAGCAACACAGAGCACAGGAGACAGAGCACAGGGTCAGAGCCAAAGGAGCAGATCCAACACGGAGTCAGATTGGTTCTTCCCTATTACACCCAGACTTACTGGATCAGAAACTCTAGGGGTGGGACCCAGCAATAAGTGTTTTTGAAAGCCTTTCAAGTGACTCTGATGCACGCTCCAAGCTGTTACCCCACCACACAGCTTCCTCATTAAGTGTAACCGGCCCACAGGCCAGCTGCAGTCCCCAGTGCTTGCACATGAACTAGCAAAAGCAAAGGTGGTTTCTTACCTGTCCTCTCCCTCCCTCCGCTTCAACTTGAGAGGGGAGCAGGAGCCTCAAACTGTTTCCTCCTTTCTCCTTTCCGTAGAAGCAATAGTGGCTTATGATCAGAGCTCCCCCTGGTTGCCCAAGCTCTTTTATTTGTATTTTTCACTAGGTTCTTCCCCCATTCCTTGGGAGCTTGTGTTTTCATTCCCACCTTTCTGAAGACGCAGAGATGGAGCTTATAGACATGAGATCGTCCAGACACACCTCTGCAGGATGCAGCTGAACCAGCACTTTTTGTACTTGGTGAGACTGAGGCACAGAGAGGGCAAGGGCATGGCCAGCAGCTGCACGGTGAGACCTAGCAGAGAGGCACTGGGCCCCAGGTCTCCTGGCGTTCTTTCCAGGGCTTTTTCTATGGCTGAAGAACTTAACTCAGATGCCATAGTAAGTGTACTCACAACAAAATCAAGGCAGGGTCTGCAAAGATCAGGTGCATATGTAACAGGAAAGAACAAATATGACTCTGTATGAGATCTGTTCCTTTGGCTGTAACCTGTGTTCTGTCTCCTGTGCTGAGTCATGCTGGTTCTGAACCTTTTGTGAAAGAACGTTGCCTAGAGCCTGAAATAGGCAGGAGAACCTATTCTCAATGTTCTAATCTTTAAGGGTATAACACTTTCCCATTCATATAGAGATAAAAACTGCAGAACAGAGATGAACATTTGTTTTGTTGAAGGTTTACAGAAACATCGTGACCTGACCTATGTGGACAGCTGCAAGAACAAAGGATTCTGACACTAAAAAGTCTGCGACAACCAACCACACCCCCTCCCCTTTTTAGTATAAAAGGAGCCTGAATTCTGAGTTAGGGAAGATGGTTCTCCAAGACGTGAGTTTGCCATCTTCTTGGTCTGCTGGCTTTCCAAATAAAGTCGTTATTCCTCGCCTCAACACCTCATCTCCCAATTTATTGGCCTGTCATGTGGTGAGCAAGATGAGTTTGAATGCGGTAACACACATATTTCTGGAATATTCTCTGCACTTTAAAAAATTATGTTCATAAATGATTAACTCAAGAATCTGTGCTTAATCACAGGCCTCAGTGTGCCTGGCTTTGATCTAAAAGCTCTGTGCAAGCTCAGTGAGGTGATGGTGAGGGCTAGTGCTGGACTTGCTGAAGGGTGCTGGTCCCTTGGAGGGAGAGGAGAGGCTGAGCTGGGGTGGCATTCCTGGGCATCCTAAGCCCAGCAGGGAAACACTGTGAGCACAGCAGGACAGCCCCAGCACGACCTCCTGCCCTTGGTCTCGGACTGAGGGCCTTGACTGACCCATCAGCTTCTTCACCTTGCTCTGTAGGAGAATCTTCCTTGTCCATTTGGTGACAGGACACTGAATTTGGGGCCCACACAAATAATTCAGGATGTTTTCCTTACCTCAAGATATGTAACTCAACTACATCTGCCGAGATCTTTTCTCCAAATAAGGTAACACTCACCTCTTCTGGGAATTAGAACACGGGCATATCTTTTGGGCGACCACCATTCAGCCCATTGGCGGGGGACTTGGGGATGACTTCCCTGTTGAGTGCTACACTGCCTTAGGCCCCCGATTCTCACCAGCCTGTCTCCTGCAACCTCTGGTTTGCTCTAAGGCTTGAGCAATCACAGGCTCCTACTTTGTGGGAGCTGGAGTTTCCTTGGCAATATGATTCCCTTGTATGACATTCATTGGCTGCCAGCCTGTTACAATTCTGCAAACTCAGTGGCCTGGTAATCAACACAGAGACACTTGTCGCCATGGTCCCTGAACCTGGGTTCAGCCTTAGTGGTTTTGTCTCTTAGGGGAACACAGTGGTACTATGCCCAGTCCCTCCATCCCCAAATCACTGCTCTACCTTGCCATCTTCCTCCAATATGCCATGCTGGATGGACCTGCTCCTGGATCCTAGGCTTGCTCCTCTGGCTGGCTGTCTGCAATGGTGTCACTGGAAATGGGGACGGTGAGATGGGAGGTGGGAGGGGGCCCAAGCAGGTGTAGAGGACATGGAAGTCAGCCTTATTCCAGTTTTCTGGCTTCTCCTTGGGTGTCAGCCAGCCTCATCCCCAGATCTTTTCTATCTCCTGCCTTTAGTGCTTCTAACATACTTAGGGGTGGAGGATTTGGCTTTTGCAAACCTGCCAGGAACATGATTACCTGATTCTCAGCCATCTGGGATCATTGGCTGTGAGTGTAAAGGGCTTCTCAGTAAGCTGTCTGACATTTCCTTTCTGCCTTCAGATGAGCCAGCTGGACCAAAGTTTAGCTTGTCTTCATTTGTGTATGTGCGGGAGGAGGACGGGGGAGACAGCACTGAAGGCAGTAAGTAGTGGTCCATAGACTCCAACATTCTGATATTTTTAAACTAGGTCCCCTAAAGTTCCACCCAAGGGTAGACAAGTGATTTAAGTCCTAAGACACATTCAGTAACAGTTTAATCAGCTGCTTTGTGACCACATAAGAAAAATTGCCAACTTCCTATGTGGTCAAGGAAGAATTCCTGCTGTTCCTCACCTTGTTTAGACTTGCACAATCCCACATTTTTAGAATTCTTCTCTTGTAGCACCTCACTTTCAGGAACCAGTTTCTGTGTTAGAATCCTTTTGATTGTAGGTGATGGAACTTCAACACAAAGTAGCTTAAGTAAAGAAGGCAATTTATTGGTTGATGTCTAGAGGTGGCATTAGTTTTAGGCATGGTTGGATCCAGGAGCTGTTGTTTTGCCCTCTTAAATATTATGCTCAAGATAAAATGACTTCTTGTTGAGCATAAATACAATACAGTCTCATTGTACTTTTTAAATTGAGATAAAATTTTTATCTCATGAACCACATAGATCATAATTGTGTAATTCACTTAGTTGCGACAAATGCTTCAAGAGATAAAAAATTCTGTTATCCCAGAAATTGCCCTTCTACAGCTTTCTCAGGAATCTTCACCTACCACAGACAATCACTCTTCCGGCCTCTACCACCATAGACTAGTTTTGCTTGTTCTTGAACTTCATGTAAATGGAGGCTTACAGTATGCATTTTTTTTTGTGCCTAGCTTCTTTCATTAAATGAAATGTTTTTGAGATTCGTCCATATTGTTGCATATATGACTATACCACACTTAAAAAAAAATCTCCCTTTAGCTGGCAAACCTATGAGTTTATTTCAAGTTTTGTATATTTTGATTAAATCAGTAAACAATCTTCTACAGACCTTTTTGTAGGCATATGTATTTTTCCCTTTGGCAAATACCTACAAGGAGAACTGTAGCATCAAAGAGTAGATGTTGGTGTGGAGAAACTTCCAGAGTGATTTACAAAGTGGTTATACCACTGTATAGTCCACTTGCAGTATGTTAAAATTCCAGTTGCCCACATCCCCACAAACCTATAATGTTGTTAGTCTTTTAATTTTAATCACTGTAATGAATATAAAGTGGTATCTCATTATGGTTTTAATTTTCACTTCCTTGAATACTAATGATCTTGAACAATTTCATGAGTTTATTTCCATTTGTATATCTTCTTTTGTGAACTATCTGCTGAAGTACTTTGACTATTTTTAAGTTACATTTTTATTATTGATTTGTAGAGCTTTAAAAAATGTATTCTGGATATAAGTCCTTTATAAGATAACTTTCTTGTGAATATTTTTCCCCAGTCTATGGCTTGCTTTTTCATTTTCTGAATAATGTCTCTCGATGAATAAAAATTTTAAAATTTTGATGAAGTTCCAACTTACCATTTTTCTTCCTTCTTGTTTAGTAATTTTTGTGTCTTTTTAAAGAAATTTTTGCCTATCCCAAAGCTAAGGAGCTATTTTCTTATCTTTTCTAAAAATTTTGTGATTTAAACTATTTTTTAAAATCTGTGATCTGTCTTGAGTTAATATGTGTGTGTGTGTTTGTGTGTGGTGTTAAGTAGAGGCTGAGGTTAATTTTTTCCCATACATTTATCCAGTTCCAGCACTAATTTTTGAAAATAATTTTCCATTAAATTTTCTTGGCATCTTTGTCAAAAATTGATTGACTATATACATGTAACTATATATCTATAGTCTCCATTCTATTCCACCGAGCTATCTTTATGTAAATATTATACCATCTTAACTCCTGTAGATTTTATAGTAAGTCTTGAAATCAGATGGTGTGAGTCATCCAACTTTGCTCTTTTATTTCAAGTCTGATTTAGTTACTCCAGGTCCCTTGCATTTCCAAATAAAATTTAGAATAAAGATGTCAATTTCTATCAAAAAGCCTATTGAAATTTTTATTTAAATTGCATTGAATCTATTGATCAATTTAGGGGAATTAATATCATATAATCATGATATTTTGCCATTTATTTAGTCTTCAGTGTCTCCCAGCAATGTTTGACAGTTTTAATTTTGAAGGTCTTGGGTGTCCATTTTATATTTATTTCTAAGTATTTTAATTTTTTGATTTTCTTGTAAATGATACGTTTCTCAAACTTTATTTTTTAATTGTCTGCTGCCAATATATAGAAATGCAATTGATTTTGATACTGAAAACGTACCCTGTAACATTGATAAATTTACTTATTTAATGTTTTGTAGATTGCTGAGGATTTCCTTCTAACAACCATGTCATCTGAAAATAGAGAGTTTTGCTCCTTCCTTCCAATTTTTTATATGATTTAATTAATTTTCTCATCTTAGTGTATTGGCTAGGATGTCTAAAACAATGATAAATAGAAAAGATGACAGCAGATATACCTGTAGAGAAAGCATTCAATATTTTATCATTAAGTACTATTTGAGCTGTAGGAATTTAGTTAATGTCTTTGCAAGGTTGAGGAGTTTTCCTTCAATACTTAGTTTGCTGAGTGTTTTTTTTTCCTTGAATATGTGTTAAATTTTTTTCAAATGTTTTTTCTGTAACGATGGTGATATAATCAGATAGGGCTTCTCATTTATTCTGTCAATGTATTGAGTTTTGTTAATTGATTTTTAAATGCTGAACTAACCTGACATTCCTGGGATAAACTACACTTGGTTAATTTAATTTTAGGAATCGCTAATACTTTGTTAAGGATATTGTGTATATGTTCATGAGGGACATAACACTTTCATTTTCTTTTCTTATAATATTTTTGTCAGGTTATGGTGTCAGGGTTAGTTTGGCATGTGGAAGTGAAATATTTTTCTTAGTATTGGAAAAATATTTGGAAATCATCATAAAATTATGTGAATTGGCAGTGATATTTTTGGAAAGTTTTAAAATTATGAATTAAATTTCTTTAGTAAATATAGGTGTGGTAACCAGCTTCCAAGATGGCCGTCAATGACCCTCACCTCCTGATATTCAAAAATTTGTGTAGCCCCCTCCAGCATTTTACTAGAGTAGGTCTGTGTGACCAATAGCATATAGCAGGCTTGATGGTATGTCACTTATGAAGAGATTATAAAGTACTGTATCTTCTGTCTATTATTTGCCCTGAATGTGTGTGAGGACACTCAAACAGATGTTGTAAGGCCCATGTGGCAAGGAATAGAGGCTTCCTGCCAACCACCAGTGAGAAACAGGACTGCCAGTGACTATGAGAGAGAGTGGAGAAGCAGATTCTGCAGCCTAATCTCCTAAATTGTGGGGTAACTTTTTTTTTTTAACATTTTTATTGATTTATAATCATTTTACAATGTTGTGTCAAATTCCATTGTAGAGCACAATTTTTCAGTTATACATGAACATACTTATATTCATTGTCACTTTTTTTTCTCTGTGAGCTACCATAAGATCTTGTGTATATTTCCCTGTGCTGTACAGTATAATCTTGTTTATCTATCCCACAATTTTGAAATCCCATCTATCCCTTCCCACCCTCCGCCCCCTTGGCAACCACAAGTTTGTATTCTATGTCTATGAGTCTATTTCTGTTTTGTATTTATGCTTTGTTTGTTTGTTTGTTTGTTTTAGATTCCACATATGAGCAATCTCATATAGTATTTTTCTTTCTCTTTCTGGCTTACTTCACTTAGAAGGACATTCTCCAGGAGCATCCACGTTGCTGCAAATGGCATTATGTTGTCGGGTTTTATGGCTGAGTAGTATTCCATTGTATAAATATACCACATCTTCTTTATTCACTCATCTGTTGATGGACATTTAGGCTGTTTTCATATCTTGGCTATTTTAAATAATGCTGCTATGAATATTGGGGTGCAGGTGTCATCCTAAAGTAGGGTTCCTTCTGGATATATGCCCAGGAGCGGGATTCCTGGGTCATATGGTAAGTCTATTCCTAGTCTTTTGAGGAATCTCCATACTGTTTTCCGCAGTGGCTGCACCAACCTACATTCCCACCAGCAGTGTAGGAGGGTTCCCTTTTCTCCACAGCCTCTCCAGCTTTTATCATTTGTGGATTTTTGAATGATGGCCATTCTGACTGGTGTGAGGTGATACCTCATTGTAGTTTTTGATTTGCATTTCTCTGGTAATTAGTGATATTGAGCATTTTTTTCATGTGCCTATTGATCATTTGTATGTCTTCCCTGGAGAATTGCTTGTTTAGGTCTTCGGCCCGTTTTTGGATTGGGTTGTTTATTTTTTTCTTATTAAGTCATATGGGCTGCTTATATACTCTGGAGATCAAGCCTTTGGGATAACTTTTATTATGCAGAAATAGATAAATAATACAATAGAGCTAGTCAGAATTTTCATTTTTTCCTATGTCAGTGTTGATAATTCATGTTTTTCAAGAAATTTACCTATCTCATCAAAGCTGTCAAATTTGGCAAAACTTGTTCATAATATTTTGTTGTTTTCTTTTTAATGTTTGCAGACTCTGTCCTGATAGCCCTTCTTTCATTTTGACTTTTAAAAACTTATGTTTTCTCTTTTTCTAATAGTGTTATAGACTTTGATCAATTTTGTTAATCTTTTTAAAAACTAGCTTTTGGTTTCATTATCATGTTTCTGTTTTATCTATTTTTGATTTTATTGATTTCTGTTTTTATCTTTATAATATCCTTTTTCTATTCATTCTGTTTTAACTTGCTTCTCTTTTTTGATTTTCTTAAGATGAAAACTTAGATTACTGAAATGATTCTTCTTTTCTAATATAAACATTTAAAACTATAAATTTCTCTCTAAGCATTACTGTATCCCACAAATGTTGATATGTTGTGTTATTACTGTTTAATTAAATTTCACTTGATTTTTTTACACATGAGCTATTTAGAAGTGTATTGTTTATTTTCCAAATCTTTGGAATTTATAGATATTTCATTGCTGTTGATTTCCAAATTAATCATGTTGTAGACAGAAGATACATTCTATAAGGTTTGAATATTTTGAAACTTATTAAGGTATATCTTACCGCCTGAGATGTGGTCCATCTAGGTGAATGTTCCTTGTGCCCTGAAAAATAACGTGGATCCTGTAGCGATGGGGGATCTTCTTTACACGTCAGTTAGGTCAACTTGGTAGACAGTGCTGTTTATATTTTTTGTATCCTTATTGTTTTTTTTTTTTCTGTTTTTTGAAACCAATTACTGAAAAGCAACATAACAACCTACAACTATGATTGTAGATTTATTTATTTCTCCATTTGTTCTGTCAGATTTTGCTTTACGTATTTTGAAGCTCTATTATTAGAAACTTACAACATTAAAAATTTTCATGTCTCCCTAATTAGGAACTGCCTAATTAACTCCTTAATGACCTTATGAAAAGTCACTATTTATCTTGCAGTGATACTTGTCTTGAGGTCTAGTTTCCATGATTCTAATATAGCTTTACCAGTTTTCTTTATGCTTACTGTTTTTACAGTCTATTTTTCCATCACTTACTTTAACCTGTTTCTTTAAGATAAACTACACCTTCTATAGACAGGATGTGGCTGAGTATTGATATTATTAATACAGTCCAATCTCTGCCATCTCATTGGAGTGTTTAGCCATTTAAGATTAATGCAGTCTTTGGTGTGGTTGAGTTTTAGTCTGTAGTTTTTCTGTTTGTTTTTCATTTTTTAATTCCTCACACCCAATTCCCTTTTCCCTGACATTTTAAAGATTAACTGGAGATAATTTTATTATTCCACTTTATTTCCTCTTTTGGAATTTCTGCTATATCCCTGTTTTTTTTTTTTTTTGGTGGTTAACCTAAAGATTATAACATGCATCTTTAATTTATCACAGTCTACTTAACTTACCACAGTATTATTTCCAAAATGTGGGAAATTCACCATGATATATTTCTACTTACCCTATCTTTTGTGCCAGCTTTGTCATGTATTTTATTTCTACAGGTTATAAACTTCACAACAAAATATTTGTTTTTATTTAAACAGTCAGAAATATTTTAAAGAAAGAAGAGAAAAAACGAAACTGAAGTCTTTTAGAGTCACCTGCATACTCATCAATTCTGGGGTGCTTTATTCCTTCCTATAGATGCAAGTTTCCTTCTGTTTTCCCTTCAGCCTGAAGAGTATTAGTATTTCTAAAAACTAAATACTAAAGAATTATATTATTTCTCTGACAGCAATGTAGTCTCCCAACTTTTGTTTATCTGAAATTAAGAAAAAAATCTTAATTTTGAAGGATAATTTTAAAGAACATAAAACACTGGCTGAAAGTTTTTTCAGCTTTATTCAAATGTCATTCCATTTTTTATGTTTCCATTGTTTCCGGAAAGAAGGCAATTGTCACTCATATCACTCTTCCCCTGTTTGTAATGTGGCTTTTATTTTCCTTTGTAGCTTTTTAAGGTTCTCTCCTAATTCCTGGTTTTCACAGTTTGCCTCTGATATAGGTAGGTATATTCTTTTGTCTTCATCCTCAGGGTTCATTAAGCTTCTTGGACATCCTGTTGTTTACTTTGTTATGCATGTATGCATGTGTGTTTTGAACTGTGATTTAAAATGTAATTCTTAGGTTGATTAATAAAAGTCTGAAAACCACTATACCATGTTGTAGAACTATACTGCTTTCCATGTCATGGGATAATCAGGAGCAAACCAAGATGACAGGGGACTTCAGTCTACTCATATTGTCACCTAGAGTTGATCTCTGGAACAGAAGGAGGAGTGTGTGGGGGTGGGCACTCCCTCATCCATCCATCAGTGGATTCATTTGGTAAGCAGGTATTGAGTTCTGCCATTGATCAATCATAGTGAGAATATTTAAGGCTTCAAAAAAAGGGAAAAAAGTAACATCTTCCCTAAGGAAATCCACAGCTCAGGTGGCAGAGAACCAAGCAGACAGACATTAACATTATCATGTAATGTGTGCTATGGTACAGGCATTGCAGACATGCCTAACCAACCCTGTGTGGGAATCTTGAAAGTCTTCCAGCAAGAGGCGATGCCTGTACTAAGTCTTGAAGGTTAAATGGGTATGTCTTAGTCAATTTGGGCTGCTGTAACAAGATATGATAGGCTGGGTGGCTTAAACAACAGAAATTTATTTCTCCCAGTTCTAAACGCTTGGAAATCTGAGATCAGGGTGCCAGCATATTCTGTGTCTGGTCAGGTTCTCTTCCTGGCTTGCAGTCTTCTTGTTGTGTCTTTACAGGTCAGAGACAGCAAGCTCTCGTCTCTTTCTCTTCTTATAAGGTCACCAATCCCATCATGGGGCTTCACCCTCAGAACCTCATCTAAACCTAACTGCTTCCAAGATGCCCCACCTCCTAGGAGATTAGTATTTCAACATATGAATTTTAAGGGGACAGAAACGCACGGTTCATAGCAAGGTATCATTAGGCAAAGAAAGTGGAGAAAGTTTGTTTGACAAAGAAGGAGCAGTCCCTGCACAGCACAGAAGAAAGAGGGAGGAGTTTAGGGGGCCATGGACAAATGCCAGTGGAGAACATGGGGACATTTGAGGCTGAAGAAGAGGTTAGAGAAACTTGACCTTTATAATCAGATTGTGATTTAAAAAAAATCAATGTGGACACAATAGAAACAATCACTGGGGGCCAGTCTGGAAGCAAGATCAGCGAGGAGGATGTTGGAGATACTCTGGTCCTGGGCTGGAAGAAGGATGCATTAGAGGGAGTCAGGGCAAGTGTAATTTAAGGATCCCATGACTGACAGGATGAGGACAAGCGTGCAGGAGAAGAGGATGTCTCAGGTGACTCCTCTGTGTGGGCCCTCAGGGGACCATTGTCTAAGAATGCAGATCCAGCTGGAGCAAGAGGCTGAAGCAGAGAGAAACAATGTCATCATGTTGAATGTGGTGCTGGGACCCAGCCACTTGAAGAAGCCCAGAGGACAGATGGATTCACAGGGCTGGATTTCAGAGGCACGAATTTTGGAATTCACATCATACAGTTAGAGTCTGCGGTGTCCACGTGGCTAGCCCTGTCCAGACTCTTGGATTCAGTCAGCTGGAGAAAATGGGGAATCTCATAAATCATCACGTAGATAAAAGTGATTTTTTCGGCCCTTATTTACTGGCTTTGGTGTGCTACTTTTCCAGGGAAATATATGTTCTTGTCACCCAACTGCGAGAGAAGTAAATGAGCTTGAATCACATGAGTAAGTTTAAATGCCATCCTGAAAATTTAGTAAGCTACTTCGTCCCCATCTTCTTTGTTAAGAGTGTGCCATTTCCCCTCTTTCTTGGGTATAGATTAGAATAAGGCTGGTTGTGAGTTTAAAAAAAAAGAATCACACAGTCAGTCAAGATCTTGTGATGAGGTCACGCGGGTCCTTTACCGAGCCTTGCTAACTAACACGTCCTGCTGGAGACTTGGTAAAAGCTAGGGGGTGGAGAACATGGATCTCCACCCATTCTTAGGCTAGCCCTGGATGGAGGGGTTGCCAGGATTTTAAGGACCACGCCTATTGCACGAGACCTCGGTCTGTATCTGCTTTGGGGAAGATACAGGGCTGGGTGCTGTGCCTGGAGTATGAGGCCCTCAAAGGTGGGGTGGGGTAAACGACTCAATGATGAACTAGACACCATCACATCATGATTAGGGATCTGGTTTGAGTCCTGACCTTGGTTTCCGTATGTGAACAGAGCTGCTGAGAGGATTAAATGAGAACATGTGAGGTGCTCGGAGCAGCGCTTGGCCTATGCTTACGGCTCCAGCTGCTATTCGTATTGTTGCTGCCTAATTTTCATTGCTATTGTCTGTTCCTCGTAGGTCGCCACAGCACGTTGCTCCATCCGTCAAGTGAGCTCTGCACGCTCGGTCCTCTTCCTTCCTAGAACCGAGATCGTGATTGCTGGCCTGCCTCCCTCTTGGCCTGTGACTGACCCTACAGTGACAGAGGAAGGGAAGTTGAGGTTGGACCTCACTAACTTACTCTCGAGAGAACGGGGGCTCAGAGAGGGCAAGGGACCCAGCGTGAGTGGCAGAGCCAAGTGGGATGTGAATGTGAGAGTATTCTGGAAGGTAAAATTAATGAGCACAATGTGGTAGTAACGGTAACACAATACCATTGCAGTTTTGTGGGGCCAAGGGGGCCCAGGCTTCGGAGTCCCAGTTCCCAATTCCAAACCTAGCTTCTCCTGCCCTGGGGAGGTGAGTACAGGCATGTCACTTACGTTTCCTGGACCTCACCTGAGAGCAGGAGTGTGAGGCTGAGTCACAAGGCTGTAGTGAAGGTGAGAGGGAGGAAGGATGTGCAAAAGGGCCCTGATTCAGCCCTCCAGGCACCCACCCTGGAGGGGTCCCATCCAGGACGACCCAGCCAACAAGGGGGTTCTACCAGGATAAAAACGTGGATCTGCTGGCGGCAACTTAGTCTCTTCTACATTTACACGGACGTGTGCTTCCTGGAGAGCCTTTAGCACGTGAGGGGTCACTGTCGGGGCTGTGGGCTGAGGAGGCAGGGATGCTGTTGGGTACCAATAGGCGCCTTGCCTCCAGCAGAGGGGTATCGCATAAAGTCTTTGAACTGAAAGGCACCAGGCCAAAGCCACTGGGCAGGCAGGACCCTCAGAGACATTTGTCCTGGGTATCCCCACTCCCACCACACCTGCCCCATCTCAGTGCTGCTCAGTAGCTGGTCTTGCGATGCTTACGGACAGCCAGTTGTCAGTTAAAGTACCAGCGTGGGTGATGGGCCATTCTGCCTGGGTTCAAAGCCTAGCTCTCCCAGGTCGTAGCAGTGCCTCAGTTTCCACATCTGTAACGTGGGCTCAACAACAGAACCGATTTCACAGGGTAAGGTTCTCAAAACGCACGTGACACTGGAAGCAACAGGTAGCTGTTCAGTATTATTATTGCTATGGCGAAGGGTTGTTAGAAGAGCAGCATTCCTGGCCCTGGGTCTTTAAGGAGACCCTCAGCCCATCATTCCATGACAGGGCCCACCACCTCTTCCTTTACCTGTACAGTGTGGCATTGGAAGGTCATGAAAGTCTTCAGTTAAGTGGCTGAACCCACAGGCTGATAAGTGATAAACCAGGACTCATCTCCACGTCTGCTTTTTGGAGACTCAGTCTTCTTGTGATGTCTTATTGTTTTGTGCAGCCCAGAGCCAGCAGGACAACTTGTCACCCCTGCTGGCTGTCTCTGCGGACAGAACCCAGCGTGAACGGTGCTGTGTCTGATCCTCACCCTGCAGGTTTGAGCCTCCATTTACTGAGAACAGCAGGTGGCCACGCTCAGGGAGACGGCCCCCACCCCCACCAGCCTCCCCAGTTTGCAGACCTCAGCTGGTTGCCACTCTCACACTCAGGGACAGAGCCCTCACACCAGCATCGTCAGCAGGAGGTGGGCTGGGAGGTAGGGATGGATGGCTGTGATAACCCCGGGCTGGGGAGGATCTGAATCCAGCCGAGCCCACAACATCAGGGTTCAAAAAGCATCTGCTGCATGGGGTGGGCCAGCGGTGTGGTCCTCCCAGCAGTACAGCTGGCCACAATCCCATCACCTTGGGATGCAAGACAAGTATTGTGTGCTGGGCCCCCATACCTGTCTCCTGGAGGGAAACCCAGGCATCTCTTCATACTGCCTATTTCTCAGGTTCCGTCGGGATCCTGGTGCCTCAGCTGACACCTTCTGATTGACAGCTGATCTCATCCTTCCTTAACCTCCCCGCCAGGTTGGCAGGTGGGGGATGAGGCGTGCTCTTTCCATTTCTCCCCAGAGCCCACCAGGCAAGGTCCTGCCTGGTCAGTGGGACCCTGGACCCATTGTGGTGAAGACCAAGGTGGGAGCTCACCGCCCTCACCTTCCCAGTGAGGCGCCAGATCAAAGGAGAAGCACCCACGAGAGCACCCCAGAACTAGCATCCATCTGCGAACAGGGTCCCCACTGAGGGAGAGGAGCTGCTGGGTTGCAGGCAGCAACGTGGAGACATCGGAGCCAGGAGGCGTTTAGTCCGCGGTATGACAAGGAATAAGAGAACTATTAATCAGGTGCTTTGCTGACTTGATTCTGGCCCCATTAAACTTTTCTTTACCTTATTTCACACTCCATTTCCAAAGCACCCTCGCCTTCTCCCCAGATCCTTAATGGTTCTGGCAAACCTGGGCCCTAATGAAGTCTGGAGGCATAAATTTAAGGCCATGTCTGACGGAAGTGAGCAGAAATTCCCACATTCAGGAGAATCTTCTGGGGCTGGGGGGTGGGGGTGGTGGAGACATAAATCTGGCTTCCAGACTGTCCAGTGGACTCCGCAGAGAGGGCCAGGGTCTGGGACAGCTGTGAGCGATGGCGGCCCGGGCTACTCGAGCAGGGACAGCCTTGTGCGTGTTTTCCCTCATTCGTTCATCCCGCAGCTCTTGCTGGTGCTGGAGCTCCTGTGTGGTTCACGCATGCAGGTAGGCGTCCCCTCAGCTTTGCAGGTGGAGAAGCTGAATGAGGCTCCTTGGGTGTCAGCGGCTCACCTCAGCCCACAGAGCTAATACCTGAGGGAGCAGTCAAGGAAAATGAGGAACCTGTTTCCTCTCCAAGGAAGTCTCTTGGACAGCCTCCTTCTCCTGCAGCATCAGTAGCTCAATTAGGTTTTTTTTTTTTTTTCAGTGAAGGTACTAGGGGTTGAACCCAGGACCTCTCGCATACTAAGCCCGCCCTCTATCACTGAGCTATACCTTCCCCCTCGGTGTCTTTAGCTGGTTAGAGACATGCTCACTCTCCCCCTAGAACTCACTTTCTAGCCTGTCCTCAGGCATTTCCTGGCTCTGTGTGTGGGGCTGCACTCACTTCCCTGCCTTGTGATTACTGTCCCCCACAGTGCAGAGCAGAACTATGCAGGTAATATCCTGGGTCTCTGGAATCCCTGCCTGGGGCTCTGTGTGACATGAGGCAGGTGTGGGGCCCTACCAACTTGGTTGAAAACCAGCTGGGCTCCACAGGGCCTGGGGTGGGTGTGTTCAGGCCTGGGAGGGAGGTGGGTGAGGGGCTAGGAGAGCTAAAAGTGCTGGTAGGAGTGATTGGAGCAGTGAGTAAGCCCAGGATGTCCCACAGGCAACTCCAGGGCTGCCCCAACCTGGGTCGCAGGGAATCGCATCCCTCAGCCTGACGTCTGCTTGGACTTGGATGGGCTTTGGACACTCCCGACACTGAGGTGTCAGTCTGAGGCTAGAATTTACTCTCATCTCTTTGTCTTGATTGCCTACTCTTCTCTCACCTTTCAGTTTCTCAGCCTTGCCACCACCCTTCACGGTGGTGTGGCTGTTTGAGGCATGTCTTGGTCTTTTGGATGCTAGAAATGCTCCTGCTGTTTGTGTTATTGGTGGTGGTGGTGGTGGTGGTGGAGGGGCAGCGGTGTTGGAGTCGGGGCAGGTGGCGGCGGCTTTAGTGCTGGAGGGGTGTGCGTTGGTTTGGGTTGCTGGGTGGTGGAGGTGATAGTGATGATGGCATCACTAGCGGTGATCACGGTAGCGCTGGTGGTAATGGTCGCGGTGGTGGAGGCGCTTGGTTCTGATGCTGGTAGAAGTGCTGGTGGTGGTGCTGTTGGGGATCATGATTGCATGGGTGGGGTGGTGGTTATGACGCTGGAGGGTCTCCGTCAGCAGAGCAAGACTGGGAGCTCTGGGATCTGATAGACCTGTGCGCCAATACTAGCTCTGGTGAATTCCTTAGTGTCTCTGAACCTGTTTCTGCATTTATAAATTGGAGATATAATGTCCCCATATGATGTCATGAGGATGAGAGACAGTGTCCCACTTACTTCACCCCAAAGTCCCAGGGCTCCTTCTCCCTGGGTTTGGGGGCCTCCTGGCAGTGTCAGTGTCCTCCAGGGAAGAGATGACATCATCACTGATAAGAAGCCCTTTAGCCAGGGGTCTGGCTGTCATGTCCTAGTGTGGCCTCAACTTCTCTCATTCCCATAAAAGACCATCTCAAGATGTGAATACATGTCTGAGAGCAATGTCCACTTTCTCTATCACCCATGTCCCCCTACAGTGAATGATGCAATGGCGTGTCCAGCCCCCATGTGTCAGCTGGGGTCTCTCCACCTTGTGATCACATAGAATTGCCTTAACCTCTCAACTCCATGAACTGGGGTGACTCCCCAGGACTTCTGTGATTTCCCTGGACCTTACTCTACCTTGGTTCCCTCTGATGGGGTCTCCTTCTTTATGGACCCCGCTGCATGACACCATTAGATAAGAAAAGCTGCCCCTCTCTGAGTGCCCAGAGGACCCACTGCCCCAATATGTTTTGGAGTGAGGTAGACTTCATGGAAGGTTGACATGAAGAGGCAGACTCTCAGTGAATTACCTAAACATCTTTACTGGTCACTTCTGTTCCTCACCACCTTTGGCTGTCCCAGTCCATCTCAAATCACAGGAGCTTCTCCCATTGTCACATTGCCCTGAAGAATCTGGCTGTCTCCTGCTCTCCCTCTTCCCACCAGCATCCACCCTCCCCAGCCCCCTCCACCAACTCCATCACACAGAACCACCAGCTCCTTGGCTTCCTCCATCCTCAACTCATCACCGTCCCTACAGAATGCAGCTTGTTTTATAAATGACATATCCCTTTTTGCTTACACCCAGATGGCTGGGAGTTGAACAGGGGCCTCTCTCTTAGAGGACAAGGATCCAATCCAGCCCTGCCCTGTTTCGGTCTTTCTCTCCCAGTTCCTGCCAACCCCCTAGGCCTCAGTGAACCAGCTGGTTCCTAGGACCACCTGGCCTCTTTCCACCTGGAAGAGTTTTGTCCTCAGGGAGAGTAGGTAGCGGGCCTGAGTGTGACCTGTGATAAAGGCTGTTAGTAAAAAGGGCCTGCAGTCTCAGCTTCCCCTCCAGCAGACACTCTCCCTGGTTGCCCAGTCCCCCTGCTGTGACTGTCCCCTGGCCCTTTCAGTTGACACACACTAGAGGGGCTTGCAGTACCCTCTGGAAATCCTGTGCTCCTGAGAAAGGCACCTCTAGCACACACAGAAGTATGTACCTCTATCCCCTCATTGGCTCCCTGCTGAATCAGGCCTGCAGGGTGGCCGTTTCTGGAGCTAAGAGAGACAGCAGCCGTCAATGACTTTGCTTCTATTGGGGCCCTGGACATCGCTCCCTGCATCTCCCAAGCCTGGTGGATCCTTTTTGCAGAAGAGGGATGATGACCGTGATAACGATGATGCTTGCTATTTAATTCCCACCTGCTCATCTTAGCATCACTTGACAGGTGGGGAAACTGAGGCCCAGAGAGGTGTAGGGAGTTGCCCTAGTCTCGGAGTTAATAACGGATAGGGCCAGGAGTGCAACACCAGCTCCCTCTGAGTCTGGAATCCTGCTGACTCTCCCCTTCTGCAAGCCCTGGCAGCCTGAGTTCTGCAGTGGTCTCTGCCAGGTTCACAGGCCAGGGGGTCAGGATGGCTTTAAAGCCACCCAAGATTTACAAATCCTAATCCCTTGAGGTGTTCTTGGATTCGAAACAAAATCAAAACAATGCATGGAACAGTTTGCTTCTCTCTAAACTGTGAAACCCTACCTGGAAGTGCTGGGGATTTTGTCTGAGAGGACCAGTGTTTACCCAGAGCCACGCTGTCTGGAACTTCTCCTAAATCACAATGTGTCATCCTCACATTGGGCCTAAAGCTTAGTGTTTTTGTCCCTGTCTTAGCAATGAGGTTTGGGGCGGTGTAGTAAGCGGTAGAGTGGGCTTTCATATCAGTGCCTGTGTGTTTCACTCCCTTGCTGTGCTGCACAAAAGAAGGCCCATGGCCTCTTCAGCCTTATAAAGTGGACATAAGAACCCCTGTCTTCGGGGGCTGAGAGGGTAGGTCTTCCATTGGCGCTCATGCAGGGTTTCCTGGCAGTGGGAGCTCCGTGTTGGCAACCACTGTTGCTGTCTCAAAGGAGGGACCCTGCCCAGAGATCTGGGCATTGGACCCACCCTGAGGGGCTCAGTCTCCAAGCCCAGAGTCCTTTCCTCTGGCAATTTTCCTTTCTTTGGGGTTTTCCTTTTTCTCACAGTCTCCTGGCAAACACGCAACTGTCTGACATCTGTGGCTTCTCACATCAGGGCTCAGGACCATGGTTCAGTAGCCAGGTGGGCCCAGGAGGGCTGTTGACCTGGTCCTGCTCCCTGCCCCTGCCTCCCCCTCCCCAGGCCAACTGGTCACAAGCTGGAGCCAAGTGGGAAACAAGGCAGGCTCTGTGCACACAGCCCTGCTGCCCAAGGATGGGAGTGGGGAAGTACCACCTCTATGTCATGTGCTTAGAGAACACCACTTGTTCCAATGATCTAATGTGCACTAGAAACTGCCCCAACTTAGGGGCTTAAAGCCACACTCATTTCCTTATGCTCATCATCTGGGGGTCAGGAGTTTGGACAGGGCTCAGCAGGGCGATCCTTCTGCTCCATGAGGCAATGATTGGTGGTATTCAGCTGGCGGCTGAAGGTCGCAGGAAGCCTTCACTTCCATGCCTGGTGCCTGATAGGGTGTAGGGCGTGGGGTATAGGATGGGGTACTGGCAAGGCTTAGCTGGGTCCATCCTCCTCTCTGTAGAGTTACATGGGCCACCCAGGTGGTCCCCCTGTCCAGGTAGCAGGACTTCCTACACGGCTACTCAGGGCTCCAAAAGTTCCAGGAGATGAGAAGCTGCAGTTGCCAGTCTCAAAACCTGGGCCTGAAAACTGGCCCAGCATCACCTGGACACATTCTGTTGTTGAGAGCAGACACAGGAGGCACCAACTCCAGGGGACAAACAAACACCCCATCTCAGGGCAGAAGACGTGTCAAAGAATTTGTAGCCATTTTCAATCTGCCTCAGTGCTGAAAAACACATTAGGCACTCACATGCCTTCTCGGGGTCTTACTTCCCGTGTGTCCCCCACCCCAGCTCACGACACCAGCCAGCTTCTCCTTGCACCGGGGAGAGGGAAGTTTCCGTACTGAGAGTTCAAGGAGTAAGATAATCAAAGCTGCTCCCTCATGTGAACCCACAGCTCAGAAATCTGTTTGCCCTTAACGGGGGTTGGGGAGCACAGACAAATAGCTTATTTCTTGTTATGGGTATTGAGAAGTTGTACTTAAAGTATAGGTGACTTACAGTATTATATCCAGTATTATGTGTCCAGTCGCTTCTTAATAATCTCTTTTGAGTTAATTGTTCCTATGAATATTCACGTCTTCTAAGATTTCTATTACTTTATTGCCATTTCATCTTCTTTTTCACTTTGATAAGCAAAACCTAAATTCTCATTTCATTACTTTCCAACCCATGCCATCCAGATCATCCTATTCCACCCATGTTTTCCCAGCCAGCCCCGTCCAACACGCCCCATCCCAGCCACTCCACACCATCCACCTCAGACTTTAATCTCATCTGTCCCACGCCATGTCAGCTTATAAAGAAAAGCTATCCGACTTCACATACTGGTCAGTGGATCCAGCTCATCACTTCAAATGCCCCTACTGGGGACCTGCAAGGTAGTGGTCACCACAGGGAATATAAGAGGAGTCCACTCTGTTCCATCAGCTGAGAGGCCCCCGGAGGTGACCAGCCCACCTGACCCTCCTCGTGCTGTAGAGGCTGGAGCTAATCATGGGGCTGTTAGAGGGGGTGAGAGCTGCTGAGGTGTTCTCAGATGCAAAGGACAATGACCAGCATATTTTATTTCCTTAAAAGAATATATATATATCTTATTTAACCCAATTTATCAACAATAGTATTTTAATTTTATTTTTTGAAGTATAGTTGATTTACAAATGTTGTGTTAGTTTCTAGGGTACAGCATAGTGGTTCAGGTATACATATATACATTCTTTTTCATATTCTTTATCATTATAGGTTACTACAAGATACTGAATATAATTCCCTGTGCTCTGCAGTAGGACCTGGTTGTTTATCTTATTTTGCTATTTCTTTGATCACTATTTCTGCATTTAAAAATGACTTTAATCTTTTATTATGGAAAATGTCAGGCACACTGAGAATAAAGAGAATGGTGAGCCTCATGTACCCACTATGCACGATAAATCTCATTTCACCCATTCTCTCTTGGAGTATTTTCATGCAAATTCTGCATCATATTATTTCAGCAATAACTGTCTCCACAGGTTTTTTTACCTGATATTTTAAGCATAGCCACAATACCAAAATAAAACGCTCAAGATAAATAATTATTCTTTTTTTATTGAAGTACAATCAGCTACAATAATTATTCTTTAATATCAGAATGTTTTCAGATTTCCCAGATTGGCTCAAAAGTGTCTTTTTATTGCTGATTAATTTGAGTCAGAATCCAAACAAGGGCCACCTGCTGCATTTGGTTGATGTAACTCTTCTGTCTCTTTTAATCTCCCCTGCTCCTTTTCCTTTTGTGTAAGAAATGTGATTGTTTGTCCTGCAGGACTTCCATAGTCATGATTTAGCTCATTCCTCCAGCCTGGTGTTCTCTGAGATGCTATTCTGTCTCTCAGTTTTATTGTAAACACACAGTCAGACCCAGGGGCTCCCCTGGGCTCAGGTTTGCTCTCTTTGCAGTGTGGGATGGGTCCTGGGGACCTCCTATTGGACCGATCTGGTGGCATATGTGTCCGATTGTCCTGTCTCTTCTGATGGTGGATTTGTGTTATCAGCCTGGCTGTTCCTTATCACATCTTTACTTAATGATGTCAGCGCCCATTCAGAGTCATTATCTAAACCCATTATTTCATTAGGAATTGTGAAAGTGTGCTTTTTAAAATTGTCTCAGTCCTTTTGCATTTACTAGCTGGAGTTCTTCAATAAAGAGAGATTTCCCTTATGAAATATTAGCTACTCTGAGATGCAGTTTGTACAGGAAGGGCAGAAAAAAAGCTCAGTTGTTGCCCTTTACCAATTTTTCAAAAAATGAGTTGATTTCCTAGCTGCCTCCTACAGGGATCAATGAGGTTTATTTGCTTGCTTTTGTAAATATCACGATAAACTCAGATTTTATCTGATATGAGAATATTGCTACCCCCACGTCCTTGTCATTTCCATTTGCATGAAATATCTTTTTCCATCCCCTCACTCTCAATCTATGTGTGTTCTTCACCCTAAAGTGGGTCTCTTGTAGGCACATATTGTAGGCTCTTGTTTAATGATCCAATCTCTGCCTCTTTGTCTTTTGACTGGAGCATTTAGCCCATTGACAATTATGGTGTCAATGATAGATGTGTGTTTATTGCAATTTTAAACTTTGTTTTCTAGTTGATTTTGTATTTCTTCTTTATTCCTTTATTTTTCTTTTTGTTTTTCCTTTTGTGGTTTGATGATTTTCTTTTATATTATGTTTGAGTTCTTTTCTTTTTGGTTTCTGTGACTCTATTGTATGTTTTTGATTTGTGGTTACCCTGTTTTTCAAGTATGTTAACCCATTACTATATTTACTTGCTTTGGACTGGTAATCGTATAGGCTCAAACACACTCTAAAGCGAAAGAAAAAAAATCTACATTTTCTTGCTCACGTCTCCCACATTTTATGATTCTGATGTCCTCCTTAATATCATGCTTATTCTTTTGCTGTTCATTGTAGTTACTACATTTTTAAATGTGATTTTCTCTTTGCTATAGATTCCTTCTTCTTTTCTATTTAGAGAACTTGCAATGTTTCTTTTAGGATGAGTTTGGTATTTCTGTGTTCTTTCAGTTTTTGTTTGTCTGAGGCATTCTTAGTTTCTCCTTCTATTCTAAGTGATAATCTTGCTGGGCAGGTATCCTAGGTTGCAGGTTTTTTTCCCTGCAGGACTTTGAATATATCTTGCCACTCCCTTCTTTCCTGCAACATTTCTGTAGAGAAATCAGCTGATAGCCTTATGGGGGTTCTCTAATAAATAACTCTTTGTTTTTCTTTTGCTGCCTTTTGAACTCAGATTAAAGAAAATCTTAATTAAAAAAATCTTAACCCAAACTCACTAATTATTAGGGAGAAACTACAAGGAAATAGTGGGCACAGACTCAGCATAACAGCACTGGTCTCTTCCAGGGACCTGAGCCATCCAATGCAGTTTCAAAAAACAAGTCCCTTTTTCTGAACTGGGACATGGTTCAGAGTGACAGATGAGATCTAACGATGTGTGAAGTACAAGTTAGTGTAAAGAAAGCCACTTAGATTTTGGACGTTTGATGGTTCTACTTCATTATTCACTTAGGTTGAGAGCTGATACAACTATATCCCATTCTTTGGCCAGTGTATCCCATAAATCCATAACCCCAGGTTTATTAATACTAAGCAACCTAGACACCCCAAATATATCCTGCTGAAAACCTTCTTATATCAGGACTTCCTCATAGCTGTGCTAGGAAGTCCCGTCAAAGTACATACAGGGAAGTTTACACAAAGTCAGACGTGCCTTTCCTGTTCCTGAGGAGAGCGGCAAGTTCAGGACATGCTATCGATATATCATTCCCATTTCACATGAAGTTATGTCAGATTCTCTGGGTCCGAATCAAGCTCCAGTTACTACCAGCTCTGTGACTTTGCACAAGTGGTACAACCCCTGAACGACTTCATGACTTATCTGTGGAGCAGAATTAAAATCTACTTTGCAAAGTTGATGATGATTAAATAAGACAATCTTGTAAGATCACTTACCACAGTGCCTTCAATAGACGCATGAAACTACACAGGTACCAGCCTTGAAGACACACACTTGGTAATTAATATACAGCCATATTGGTTCAGGGGCACACAAAATAGATTAATAGGTTACAAAAGAAGGTCAGTTCTGTCTGTTTTTCACACACATATCCCATCCCCTAGAATAGCAACAGGCACAGAACAGACGTTCAGTAAACTTTTCTTGCATGTATGAAAGAGTAAATGAATGAATGAATGAGTAAATGAATGAATGCATATGTATAGCTTAGGTACCATGGCCTCATCCTGTTTTCTGTTTTCCTTCACAATCCAATATCTACCATCTTGAAATTAAATACTACCATTCTTATACATATTTTTACATTTTGCTATGTATTCATGCATTCAAACTTCTTTCTTTTTTCATTATAGTAAATATGCATAATATAGAATTTCCCATTTTATAGTTTACCATTCAGTGACATTTAATACATTCCCCATATTGTGAAGGCATCATCACTGTTTAGTTCCAGAGATTCTTTCTCATCTTACATGGAAACCCCACTCTCATTAAGATGTTATTCCTTTCTTCCCTCTCCTGCTGCCCCAGGCAACTGCAGCTCTGCTTTCTGTCCATTTCATACAAACAGAATCATCACCATATGTGGCCTTCCATGCCTGCTTTTTCTCTTTTTGATAAACTACTTCAGAATAGTTTTAGAGTTACAGATGAGTTGCAAAGACAGTACAGAAAATTCTCAACTACCTTACATTCAGTTATGGATGTTTTTAAACTCTTGAATTTTATGTGTTTAACGTATTTTAATACATTCCAGAGTTTACCTCTTTTGATGCTCTGATCACCCTGTCTTTGGCTGGTGGGAGCCCCCTCACGTTGGCTTGGTGTCTTTTTTGATCAACATATTTATGAACTTAAAGAAAACAAGTCTTTTTAGGATAACACCTGGAAGCCAGCTGTCACTCAGGAGGTATACCCTAGTGGTTTAGGTGGAGAAGGAGAGTGGAGGAGGGAAGATAGAGCCCTATGAGAGTACTAAAAAAGAATTAAGACGCTAATTCAGTTTCTAGGGAAGAGTGCATTTTGGACACTATGCTCTAGTGGTGTGAACTCTGCCAGCATGGCTCCCACTGGGCCTGAGATTTCATCCTTATTAACAAACCCAGGCTGGCCTCCCCCAACTCTGATGGGGAGCTGGCACCTGCTGGGCTTGCTCTGCCTGGGATAATTAAGCAGGTCCTTGTCACCCTCCCTCAGAGCTCATCAGCCTCAGGTCCTTGGGGAAGGTTAGAAAGGGCTGCAGGGCATCACTGGGAAGAGCTGCTGCACCCCGACCTGCAGCATCTGGAGAAGGTGTGAGGGAAGTCGGCCCTGGATACTCACGGGGTCAGTGAACGGAGCAGGGAGGTCAGGGTCAGCACGGGCTCTGGGGCCTGACCATGACCCTTGGCAGCTCTCCAGGGCTAAACTGTCAGACGGAAACTCATCTCTCTCCGTTTGTTCTGACAGCACCGTGAGAGCATGCATGAGCCCGGCCCTAAGCAGGTGCTCAATAACGGTGGTTGACATTTGTAGAGGTTTCCTGAACACACCCAAGGGTGACTGTGTGTCACTGTTGGTTCCCTTCAGGTGAAGCGTCTTGGGTGGGATAGCCACGGTCACTGTGTTACCGAACAAAAGTTCATGTGCTCAGTTCACAGTGAGGCCAAACAAACCAAAACATGGGCGTTTGGAGCAGAGAAAGGTTTATTGCAGGGATGAGCAAGGAGAATAGGTGGCTTAGCTCAAAAAACCCGAACTTCCTGATGGTTTTTGGAAAAAATTGTCTATAGGCAAAACTTGTGGTGGGGGATGCTGATTGGCTGGTGGGGAGGTAACTGGGTAGCGCTCCAGGAATCTTATGCTCAGCCTGAAGTTGCCATCCTCCACCTGGGTGAGGGCCTTAGTTCCTGCAGAAGAACTCAAAGATGTTGTTATGTATGGCACTTCAGCAGGGACCAGCACCTGCCCCAAGGCTGCACTGTTATTTCTAGACTGTTCCTCCCTAGTCTCTGCATTCTCTCCCTTCCCTGATTAGCAACTGTTTGAATCTGCCCTCTAGAGCTCAGGGAAGGTCAAGGAGGCTGAATGAAGCTTGTTTCCTACCAACAAGAAATGGGGGACATGGAAAGGGTTTGTACCTGGGTGGACCCCACAGGGTCCTGCTCTGTTTCAACTGTGACAATACGGATGCACAGTGTATCTAAGCATGCAGCTCAAGGCCCTGGGATACACCGGGGAAGCGGAGAAGTTCTGCACCTGATGCCAAGGTTAGACCCTAGATCGTACTGGGGGCTCTGCTTTCCAGCTTCGAGGGTCTGGTGGTGTGGCTGCTGTGCTTCCACGGACTTCTGGGAGCTGTGGATCTTGTGCCCCAGCTGGTGATGGTAAAGCCATAAGGAGGAGTCTTTGGTTGACCCTTCCCGGACAGGCAGAGGCTCAGCCAGCACCAGATGCTGAGGCACTGATGATCTGATAGACCTGTGAGTGGAGGGTCTTTCCATCATTCTGGTGAAGCAGGACACGGCCATGTGAAGATAACTCACGTAAGATGACGTGTAACTAAGGCTTCTTAGAAGAGGGAGCCCGGAGCTGTGCCTCAGTGGATGCGTAGGATTTGCAAAGAGGCAGCGAAGAGGAAAGGAAATCCAGGTGAGTGAAGTGAAAAACGCACTGGTCTTGGAATCAGGAGACCTAGTTCTAGTCTTGGCTCCACAACTCACTAGCTGTGTCATCGTGCTCAAGTCCCTTAACCTCTCTGAGCCTTGGTTTCTTTATCTCTACAATGGGCAAGGTAATACCACTCTGATAGGGTTGTCGTCAGGATCAAATGAGATTGCACTGATAAAGTCAGTCCAGCCACTGGAGCCTGCCAGGCCCTGGGACAGAGGAGGCACCCAGAAAGCAGTAACTCTGTGGGAGAGAAAGCACGTGGAGCAGGCAGGGTCTACCTCAGGACCCGTGGGCTGGGCTTCTGAAACTACATTGAAAAGTGTGCATATTTGTTCTCTTTTTCTGGAATGAATATTTCATAAATGTTTCAGAATCTCGAAAGAGTCTGTAACCTGAAAAAGATAACAAACCATCAACGTACAGCTTTAGACATTCCAAAGTGTATTGGCTTATTATCTCATTTAAACCAACAAAAGCCCCATGTGATATGTTGAGCTTTTATTATTATTAATATTTTTATTATATATTATATAATATAATTATTATTCACGTTTGAACAGTTGAAATGATGGTGTTAGAGACCCAGGACTGCGGTGGACTCTTGGCTCCTGTGGGTAGCTTCTCCAGCATCTTTTCTCATCTGCAGGTGGGAGTGGGGAGGGTCCGTGTCTTGGTTGAATCTTTTGACTTCCAGAAGAGGATTTATCCTCACTTCCCTTCTTTAAGTGTGGGCGAAAGGGAGGAAAAAATAGAAACACACACGCAGTCATGTGTCTATGTGACAAGAAGGGAAGGGCAAAAAGTGGAGAGTCCGCGAGAGGAAAGAGAGGAGAAGAAATGTAAGAAAATAGGAAAAAATGTCAAGTGAAATCAGCAGAAAGAGGAAAAGCTACCCTCAATGTCAGGCTGTTGAAAGGATGTGCTTTCTCCCTCCCATCGGGGTCATGGTGTATCACCAGGAGGCCCATGTGGCTGGTCAGGGTCCAGGAAGAGCTGGGCAGAGAGAGGCGGTGAGGATGGGAGAGAGAGCTGGGGAGGACATGCCAGCACAGGAGCCCCGTGCCTCCAGCACTGGGGGGCCAGGGCAGGTGAACGAGGTTGTGGGCCAGGAGCAAAGTGAGACTGGAGGAAAGACGCCCTCCTTGGCTCTGCCACCCAGAGTGGTGCTAGCGTGGGTCCCAGAGGAGTGGTGGGCGGGGCCCCAGCTCCAGTCTTCTGAAACCACTTTGTCACCTGCATGCACTGGATCCTGAAACGGGATGGGGAGCATGCTCACTGGGACCCACTGCCCAGAGGCTCAGCAGCCATGCTCGCCTCCCAGCGTTAGCAGGTGGATAGTGGACACTTCTTATTCAGTGGAACTGAGTTCTCTTGGCTGACAGGTTGTGGATTGTCCCTGGACAACAGAGGGGATGCCCAGGGCACCCAGATCTACCCACCTTCTCTTCCTACTGTAGACCACTCACAGGGCTTGGAGCATCTCCAGGAAAGATTTCCAGCTCTCTTATATTTTGAAAAATGCTTTTAGTTATAAAATGAAACAATTTTATTACTGTAAGATAAAACTTGCTGGGCCTCCAATTCCATGAAGATTGACTTGCTGTTGTCAAAGTGCCCTTGGTCCCCTGTTCCTCAGCAGGTCTGCAGCCGGGGCTGACCCTGCACCCTGAGGCATCAGGTGGCTATTGGTAAAGCCCTCCTTCCTTTTCCTGTTCGGCGAGGGACTCTACGGGCTTTTGGCAGAAATGACCATGTCACATGGTTCCCTTTGACTCTTTAAAATGCTGGAATTTATGGCTGAGGGGACACTCTCTATTAATCCCTTTCTAGAGATTTCAGAGATCACTTGGCTCTTTCTGAAAAACAATTTTTTTCTGAAGGCAGAGGAAGCATCAGCGATTTAATTGAATGGACTGATGACAAGGGTTTTTAATCGGAGAGGTTCTTATTAGGAGGGTCCAGGGGTGTCGGCACTGACAGAGTGTCTCTTCTACCACCTAGAAGTGGGCTGAGTTGCCTCAAACTTTAGTCCTTTAGGTGCCGCAGATGTGTTTCCCCCAGGATCTGTGTGTGTGTGTGCGTGTGCACACGTGCAAGTGCGAGGAGAGGGAGGGACATGTGGCAGAGAACTAACCACTCTCACCAGTTTCCAGGAGACATGGCTAGATTCTATTTGCCCAGCTCTGTAGACAGGAGGTGTGGCCGAGCAATTGGGTCCTAAGCAATGGAATCCAGGGTGTGACTTCCAGAACTCAGCAGCGCAGACCTCCCCGCTGCTTCTCTGCGCCTTTTTTCCTTTCCGGCAAGTGGAATGCAGGTGACCTGAAGGCACCTCCTTTGGTCTGGCTCCCTGGAAGCAGATGGAGATGGCTCTGTGCGCGGCCGGTGTGCTCAGGACCAGCATGGGTGGAGGAGAGCGTGGCTTGACAGAGAGGGGAGTTTGGCTGAGTTCAGTCCCAAGAGAGGCCTCAGCAGACCCCTGGCTGCTCCAAAGCTAGGCTGGCCCTTCAGAAACACCCCGAATTGAGGAAAGGGGGCCTCTGTACCCCAAGTCACTGGATGCAATGTGGGCTTCCTCCAGGGAGGGGAGCACCTTAGGGAGGTGGAACTCTTGGCCATACCCTAAGAGCGTCCTGGCTGTGAACCTCCCTTCAGAGAAGACATCCCTCTGCACACAGGCCCCGAGGGGTGTGGGGGACCTCAGCAACCACTGTGGTGATGGTGGAGGACTGAACTGGAGACGGCAGCGCTGTGTGGGTCAGGGTCTCCGAGCGCCGTGTCTCCCTAGCTCTCACAGGAGGTGGGGCAGGGGATGGGGGTGTGAGGGAGGGTGCATACCACTCTGGTTCCCACCAAGATCTTCCCATTAACTTTGTCAAAATCCAGGAAAAAGATGAGTCTGTCATAAAGAAAAGCAACTCCAGTGAATATTCTAGGAAACCAGCCAAGAAGGGGGCTGCTGGAAAAAACCTGCTGGTGTCCAGGGATCGCTGTCTTGTGGCTTCCCCCAAACAGCCAGTCTTGGGGACCCCCACATGGATACCCCTCTCCACCTCTTGTGATTCACAAGCTGGATGCCAGCCTGTGCTTGGCAGACTCAGCTCCCGAGGTTCTTCTGATGTTTGTCTCCCTGGCTCTCAATAATACACTTAACCCCGCAGGTCTTTATTTAACTTACCTGAGATCTACTTATTTCCCACTGTAAGGGAAGCTTTGAGGACTCAAACACCCATCTCCCCTCTCCCACCATCTCAATAAAGTTAGATCATATTTGTTGGTTAAATCAGTATTTGGTGTCTACACTACAATGATTATGAAAATGTTGTTCATAGCTGACGCGACTGATGTTCTGTAACTTAAATTTCATTGCTTGTGCAATGCTTAACTTTTCTAAGAGTCAATTATTGACTTAAAATTTTATTAATTTTCTATGTATTTATGACAAATTCTTCCCATACCTGTGAGTTATCTGCAAGTCTCTCTCAATCTGGTCTGGCAGTTAGGTGCTCTGTTAGTTCTTGGCAACTTTTCTCTTGGAGCTCCCCAGCCTTAAGCATCCATCTGGATGGGTGGCTGCTGGCCACCTACACAGCTGTCCCCCAGGGGCTTCCCTTCACTGTCCTTATCTGAGCTTTACAATGGCCTAAGAAAATGTTTGAGATGTGAAGAAAAGTATTGGCTCTGAAAATAAATTTGCCAATTAGAGATAAACAACATTTAATAAAATGGCATAATAACACGTCGACCAGTCAAGTGCAACTCAACTCAACTCATTCCTCTAAGCAAAGCAGCTCTCTGACTCTTATCCAATCTGCACATATGGCTGGATCCTGTGAAGTCCCTGAAGATATTCCCACAATGCAGTTCTCCAGTTTCTTGCTATGCGTGGAGCTGCCGTGGTGAAGAGAAAGATCTGCATTATGTCTAGCACCTGTTCAAACCTATCCACATGGAGCAGGTTAACCCGATGGGAAGCCCAGACTTCTTGGAGTTATCTTCTTGTTATTCCCACCTCTCTCCTTGCTTCAGTTTCTCACCTGTTGCTGTAGCCAACCTCACTTCTCTGGTGTGATCCACCATGCAGTGTCCAAGGTTTTCGTCCATTCCCAGCTCAGTCCTTTATTTCTCCTTCTTGGAGAAGGGGTTCTCAAATGATCTTGTGATGTCAACTTTATTGACCACAGTGGCTCCAGCTTCCCCCCTCCTCCTATGCTTGGCTCCTCCTCCAGCCCCACCGTGAGGCCAGCAAGAGAGCACTCTCTCTGGTAGTTCATGCCAATGAGGGCATTGCCACATGGGATTCTGGACATCTCCTCTTGGCTCTCCAGATGCATTCTCTACCTTTCCTCACCATGCTTTCAGTCCCAGGAAGCTGACCTGTATGCACTGCCTCCTCCAGTCCCTCCTACCCTCTGTTGCCAGTTGGATTTGGCCAGTGAGGGCTCTGCAGGAGATCTGCAGGTAGAATCAGAGTGAGAGTAGGGACGCTGCTTTCGGGTTGACCCTTCAAATAGTTCTTTTGATACTAGAAGCTTCTCCCACTCCTTGCCAGCTGGCCACGTAGCTGTTTCTAATGTGGACAAAATAAGCCACAGGCTCAAGCCTTTCTATAGGTGATGATATAGCCATTCAGGAAAGAAAGAAATGTCACATTCTTTCTATAACTTAATTTTTATTTTATGTTTCCATTTTGCTGAGAATGCACATACACGATTTCAGTCAAATTGGTCTTCCTTCATTTTCCCCTGGGTTTAGACCTACATTTTGGGGTTATAAGCTTGGGAGTTAAAAATTCTCAGTGTTATCTGCCTGAAACAGGTCTTATTGAGATGCCTCTGGTCCCACCTTGTCCTCAGTGGTCAGTCCACTCTGACCAGTCACTGACTAGTGGATCAGGGCTGAGTCAATTCCTTATGGTTTCCAGGATCATTTGAGGTCTCCTCTGCTACCTTAAACATACCACACACCCTTCTTCCCTGGGACCTTGACCTTACCCTGGGGTTATGCCTAAGAAAGGGGACAGATTGTCCCAAGAGGGAGCAGGCTTTCTTTCTCAGGGACTTCAAACATATCAGCTCCCAAGCCTTCCTCCTGGAGACACTTTGCTGGTTTGAGGGGTAAGGAATGGTAAACCCTGATCCAAGTCCTCTTGGATGCTCCCAAATCTATTGTATATGCCCTAAGCTCTTTCTTTTCTGGGACTATAGATTTTGGAAACTCAAAATCCAGAAATGGGCTGAATTCTCCAGGAGGGAAATCGGAGGGTTTAGGAGGACAAGGAAACATACTGGAGGGAAACATTGATTATTGTTTTAAAATTCCATCCTGCTCCCACTCTATCCCTGACTGTGCCCTCTTGGGTAATAGAGGAAAAAGAGCCAAGAATTGGTAAGCAATGATTGGTTGAACACTCCACAGCCTAGAAGAGGAGAAACGGGTGGGGATGCTGGGGAAGGGCCCCCTGGGAGATAGAGGGCTGGTCTATTGGAGTACGGACCTATTGACGGGCTGCAAGAGTCCTGGACCCAGAAACATCCACCAGGAATGAAGTCCTGGGTCTGGATTGGGTAATACTGGGATCTGCTTGGAGAGGTCAGGGATATGTAGAGCAGAGAACAGTGTCATCTGCACCCACAAGAGTGAGAAGACAGTTTGTTATCAAGTTTGGAGATTGAGCCCAGGGCCCTGCAGAGGCACAATGCCATCACACTGACTTCTGTGGCAGGTTTATGACATGTTAGACACTGACTGCTGCTCATTTGTCTTCACAACATCCAATGAGTTACTGTGAATTATTACTTCCACTTTTTAATGTGAAGACTGAAAACAGAGAGCTTGGTGCTCTAATCAGGATCACAGAGCTAGTAAGTGTAAAGGTAGTATTTGACCACAGCGCTATCTGCTTCTAAACTTGGGTCCCAACTACCCTGCCTTTGTGTTACCTGCTCTGATTTTTGCATCAGAGGAATGGGATGGTTGGGTCAGTGACAGCTTCAGGAGCGATGTGATAACTACATGATAATGAATGGTGATGATGAAACACGTTAAGGACTAACATCCTGGATATTGCCTACATGCCAGGAACTCCCAGGGCCTTCTGCACATCCTCACTTCCCTCCACACTTTTGGAAGCAAAGGTTGAGTCAGTCAGTTGGGAAGGTGTCTTGCACAAAGCAAATCGAACAATTCCCAGTGCTCCTACTGCCCTCAGTTTGAGTGCTATTAAACTGGTTCTTCAGTACTTGCTTGCTCTTAGCTATACCATGACTTTATTCAAAAGTCACTCTAGAGCTGATCTTCAAAAGAATTCTGCTGAATTGGACATCAGAAAAATGGTGGAATAGGCAGCTCCAAGTTCTTGTTCCCCTACTTCAACATTAAAAAATAAGTAAAAACTCACAGAACCAATTTTACTGGAATTCTAGAAAAAATGATTAAATGCTCACAAGTAAGTAAATGCTAAATCAAGAAAAAGGCAACTTAAAAATTCTCCTGGCATTCAAGAAAACATCTGTCAAAACACTAGCTGACTACAAGCTAAGAAAAAGAGACTTCACAGACCACACAAGACAGATAATACAGTCTATGAAAATATTGTTTGGAAAATTCACTAAACAGACTACTACAGCTTTCAATAATCAAGGAAGCCCAGTAAACTCTGAGGTAAAGAGAGGATTTCATTTTCAGAGTTACCATATTATAATAGTCAAATGTCTAGTGTTTAACAAACAAGCAAAAAACATAAGGCATACAAAGAAACAGGAACAAATGATCCATTGAAGGAATAAGTAGAAAGAAACCATCCCTGAGGAAGACTAGACATTGAACTTACTATATAAAGACTTTAAAACAACTGTCTTAAATTTGCTCGAAGAGTAAAAGTAAAGCATAGACAAAGAGCTAAAGGAAATCAAGAAATGAAGAAAAAATGAGAACATCAATAAAGAGATATAAATTATTAAAAAAGCAAACAAATTCTGGAGATGAAAAGTATAATTAATGAAAACAAAAAATGAACTAAAATGGTTCAACAGCATATTTTTTATCAGGCAGAAGGAAGTATCAGTGAATTTCAAGACAGGAAGATTGAAATCATCAGCTAAGGGGAGCAAAAAGAAAAAAAACGAAGAAACATGTACAGCGCTTAAGGATATGTAGGTCACCATCAGGAAGATCAATATACGTGTTATGGTAGTCCCAGAAGGAAAAGACAGAGAGAAAGGAACAGAGAGAATATTAGAAGAAATAACGTTTTGTTCATCAAAGGATATTACCAAGAAAGTGAAATGACACTTACAGAATGGGAGAAAATATTTAAGAATAATATATCGGACAAGGGTTTACTATGTAGAATTTGCTCACCAACAAAAGAATAACCCTAGTTGTTTATAAAAACAATCGAGAAAAAATGAGTGAATGATTTGGATGGACATGTCTTCAAAGAAGATATATAAGTGGTCAACAAGCACATGGAAAGCTGCTCAACATCTTTAGTAATTGGGGAAATGCAAATCAAAACCACAGTAAGTTACCACTTCATACCCACCTGGATGGCTATAACTTTTTTTAAAGGTAAACAACAAGTGTTGGTGAAGATATGGAAAAACCGGAACTTTTATATAAATTGCTGTGGGAAAGAAAGATGGTGCAGACACTGTGGAAAACAGTTTGGCAGTTCTTCAAAAAGCTAAACATAGAATTACTCTATGACTCAACAAGTGTGCTCTTAGGTACATACCCCCAAAGAACTGAAAACAGGAACTCGTACAGATTTTTGTATATCAATGTTCATTGCAGAATTATTCATTATAGCATGTGGGAACAACCCAAGTGTTTATTAGCAGATGAATGGATAAGCTAAATGTGGTATACACATACAATGGAATATTTTTCAGCCATTAAAGGAATGAAGTTATAACATAGATGAATCTTGAAAACCTTATGCTAAGTGAAATAAGCCAGACAAAAAAAGACAATTGTATAATTCCACTTATATAAAATATCTTGAATAGACAAACTCACAGTGCCAATAAGTAGATTAGAGGTCACTGGGGGCTGGAGGTAAGGGAGAATGGGAAGTTATTTCTTCATGGTTACAGAGTTTCTGTTTGGGATGACGAAAATGTTTTGGAAATATATAGTGATGATTGCACAACATTGTGAATGTAATTAATGTTATTGAACTGTGCACTTGAAAATGGTTAAAATGACAAGTTTTAGGTTATATATAGTTTCCCATGATTTAAACAATTAAAAAGTAAAGAAAAAATCTGTCATGAACCTGGTCAGTTGCTTCCCAGCATGCACTCCATTGTTTCTTCTTCCCAGTACATGCCCAGTTAGGCTCTGGAACCTAATCTTCCTTGGTCTATGCAACCAGCACCCAGGACAAGACCAGGATACAAGCAGTCTCATCTCCCTTGCCCCTGATTGGCTTAGGAAGCCAGGTTTAAGTGAATCAAAGCATGGGATTCCTTGAGGATTGCTACAGGTGCGCCAGGAGTGGTCAGGTAGACCAAATGGCCCAATCAGACTGAAAGGAAGAATATTCATCCCATTCTGAGGGTCCGTCTTCTCTCTCCTTTCCTCCCAATGAACCGTGGATGGAGTACATTTTCTAGCTAAGTGCTTCCTTACAGCAATATATACATGGGGTTGGGTGGGAGCAGTTCTTTGAAGAGTGAATAATCTTTTCTGTTCTCCAACACCTCACTGTGAATATTCTAAAGACAATGGAGGTCATTCATGTTTGGGATTCCTATCACTGTGCGTCCTACTCTGCCGAAGCCCAGGGTTGGGGGGGAGAGGCATAACTGAGACTCCTGCAGGAAGCCCCCCCGCCCCCGAGATGGGGCCTCTTGTTTCCCCGCTGCTGTCGAAGACGAGCTCACATCAATCTGGAAACTTGGGGATTTTCTCCAACAGAGCTGAAAGCCAGATTCCTTGCAAAATAAGTCACAGGCACTTTCTGACTTTGGGGAAATCTCCTGCTCATTTGTTATGATATTGCAGAATGAAATGCAGAGGGAGAAAACAGAGGAATACTGTCTTTGTTGTTCTAACAGCCTGTTTCCTAAGTACTACAATACATGCCTCACTTGAGCTTCCGGCTGTGTGATTGATTCTACCTGACTAGCTCCCCAGTGGGTCCCCTCCATCGGAGTCGGGCCAGCAGGGGTCTGTCTGGGCATGCTAATCCGGATGGATAGTTGTCTGTTTCTCCTTTTGTTCTGTCTTCTCTGTGGGGGACATGGCAAAGGGGCTTACGTCTTCACTGTCTATCCCAGAGCCTCTTACTCCACTGATGTTACCAGTGAACAATGGAGCTGCCACTCACCACTCTCCCTCTGACATCAATCAGCTTCCCTGAGGAAATGATGTATTATTGAATAAATAATATGGGGATGACTCGGTAGCCATGTGGGAAAAAAGGAAAGCTGGAACCATAAGATCACTTCACCACAAAATGAATTCCAGATGGGTAAGAGTTTTAAACAGAAAAAAAGAAAGCCATGAAATTACAAGAAGAAACTCTGCTAAACTTGAACACTCTGACAAAATGGACACATTTAAAGAAATTTATAAAATGCTATAATTGAGGACTGAATTCATAGAAAACTTTAACGTTCCAATAGACACTAAATAAATAGGATAATTAAATACTACTCCCTTCCCCACAAAAGACCCAAATCCATCTATTTTGTGAGTTCTACTGAGCTATCAATGAGGAGATGTTTCTTATCTTGTTCCAGTTATTCCAGGAAGTAGAAAAGGCAAGTCACCCAGCTTGCAGTTTAACCACAACTCCCAAACTGCATTAATTGTAGGCTCATTTCACCTTTTAGAATTAACAGAAATATTAATTTGATCAAATTCAACATGTATTAACAAGGTCATTCAACATGCTCAAGGAAGGTTTATCTCAAGAGTGTAAGGATGGTCCAACATTAAAAAAAAAAATCTCTTGATGTAACTATATCAATATAGGCAGGAAAAAACTGATAAAACTCAACACATTATTTTCTAATTTAAAAAATGTATTAATGAATAATACACGTACAGAAATGTATACAGATCATAACCGTATAGATCAATTAGTTTCATAAACTGAACACATCCATGCAACCAGCACCCACAACCCTAATTGTCACCCCTCCACCCCTTTCCAGTCACTAACTTTCCCCCTGACAAGGGCAACACTTGATGTCCTCATCTGTTTTAATTTAGCTGTTCTGGTAAGTTGACAACCATTTAACAATGAAAAACATTTCAACAAGTTATAGTACAAGGAAAGAGACTTCCTTAACTTGATAGAACTTAAAAACTAAAAACCTATGTCAGATGTCATACTTAATGCAGGAACTTTTAGATATATTTCCTTTAGAGTGAAGAAGAAATGAACAGTAACCTCTCTTGCTGCCAGATTTTACATGGTATTGAAGGTTCTGGAAAAATGCCATCAGATAAGAAAAGGAACAAAAGTTATAAGAATTAGAAGGATGGGCTAAAACTCTAGTTAAAGATGACTTTCTACATAGAAAACACAACAAAATCAACAGAAAATAATTGGATCTAATATGAATAGTCATCAGGGTTGCTAGATATAAGATCAATTTGTAAAAATCAATAGCATTTACCTTCAACATCAATAACCACCCAAAATACAATATAAAATAAGATATTCACAATAATTATAAAGACTATGAATTGTCTAGAAATTGACAGAAACTACACAAAACATCAATAGAAGGTAATATAAAACTTAATTAAAGGACATAAAATATTTGAATAAATACTCATGATTGAATAAATTAAGTTCATAAAGGTGTTACTATTCTCTCTATTAATCTGTCAATTCACATAACCACAATAAAAACTCTACCTTGATATGCTGAGGGCTTCAACACAATTATTCTTAAATTTACAGAGAAGAATACATATTCATAAATAACTAAGATAGCTTTACGTAAGAGCAAGGAGGGGGATTTATCCTGCATTTATGAAGAGGATTGCAATGTTACAATAAAACAGTGTGATCCTAGTGTAAAAACTGGCAAATAGGTCAATGGGACAGAGTAGAGATGGCTCAGGGACAAACTCATGCAGACATGATATTTGATGAAAGATGCATATAAATCAACAAACAGAAAATATTGGGGAAACTGGCTACTTACATCTTAACTCATATGGGAATAGGGAATCCAGCTGCATTAAAGATCTAAACATAAAAAGTAAAACTATAAAGCTAATGGAAGAAATAAAGAGTGTAAGTGTGATGAAGAGGGTCATACCTCTTTAAAAAAGTGGATTGTTTGCTGAAAAGGAAATGCTAATACCTCTCAAACACAGAAGAAGGCTTTCAATTTCACGTAAGAGAAAATTAAATTAAAAGTAATGAGCAGTATTAATATTATTTTTCACTTAAGTTGGCAAAGATGCCAAAGTTCAATAATGGTTAAGTTGCAGATGACAGAATCCACCTCACTGGCTGAAGCAGAAATGGTTTTTATGCAGGGACAGAGATGTTTACAAAACACTTCAGAGATCTTGTAGAAGGAGAATCTAGGTCAGCTTCCCAGGAAACATCCCCAAGCCCCCAGAACCACTCTGCCACGATGGAGAAGGCTGTGGCTACTTCTGCAGAGGTAACACGGGAACCCACCACTGTTGCTGTAGAAAGTTACCCAATCAGGAAACCATGTGGTGAATTAAGAAGTGGTCACTACAGCTGCTGGCTCCAGTGTCCCAGCTGAATGGAGGCCTCATGTTCTGCCTCTCTGCTCGTCGTCTCCAGCTTTAAACCGAAGTTCTACGTAGTGCGTCTGGTTGGTGGAGCCCTAGTTCCTGGGGTTCCCAAGGAGGGTCATTTTAGCCTCCACCTTGGTGAATTAGAGGGGCAGAAATGGAGGCTGAAGGGCCAGTCAGTGGATCCACCACCGGCCCCATCATGCATCACTGGAAGGGTCTGGCTTTGCTAGCCTGCGTGAAACCTGTGGGCTAGGCTTGGGTATTTGTGAAGGGGCGAATGTGTCTTTTCTAATCATGCTGTCACAAATACTGAGCTTTCCCTTTCTCTGGACAGAAATGTTGGGTTTGTGGAAATCCGCCAGAATACACTTCTTTGCCAGACTTTCCTTGCTTGTTCCTGAGCCTGGAGAGATGTGCGGGTTTAGAACCACAGGATTTCAGAAACAGCCAAGGCGGTCCCATCACCAGGATGGGCACTCTTATACCTTGTGTTCCTCATGAGAAAAATAACAAAGGTGGAGAGAGCCCTGGATTGAGCCAGGAGTCCTGGACTCTAGTCTGGGCTCTGCTGTATTTCCCAGGGCAGGGAATAACTTTTCCCTCTGGACTCCAATGAGTTGGGAGGCCAGGACTGGCGTTCTCCCTACGTTTTAAAGACATACAGTTTTGTGGTGAATGGACTCACAAGGAACTGTATTCAATGAAACACAAAAGTGGAATCTTGCTGGTCAAACTGAGGGAGCCCAGAGCGTGGAGGGGACCTGACTTTCTGCCCCTCTCAGATTCCACAGAGGAAAGCTCTGAAAAAAGCCAGAGGACTGCCACCTTCTGGCCCCAGGTACTGCCTATGTCTCTCTCGCAGCTAAGATTCCAAAGGCTGATTCCATCCGATGCAGCAGCAGAAAATAGCCACCAACTCAAACATCAAATTGTGTCCAGTTCTGAGACAGGAGGGCAGCGGGCAGGCCATGGCCATTCAAGGAATGACACAGCAATTAACACCAAGATGGTGGAAGATTCAACTCCCAGTAGACCTTGAGGCCCAAGATGGCAGGAGATTTGACTGCCAGTGACCTTGAGCTTCATTATACTCTCACTGTAATGTATTAACATGGTAAATGGTGCTCCCACGGGTGCCAGGGCCGTTTCAAGGCTGACCACGAAAGGTCAAAGAGTGGGTGCTGGCCCGATTCCTGGGAATCCCAGCCCCTTCCCCAAAGTAGTTAGAACAATCCTCCCACTTGTTAGCATATGAAGCTACTGAGCCCATAAAAACTAACAACCCCACAGCTCGCGGTTGCTCTCCCTTCTGCGTGGGACTGACCACACTCTGTCTATGGAGAGGGTATCTACTTTTACTTTAAACTGAGCACCCACCTCCATGCCTTGTGGCCTTTCTCTGGCCTTCTGAGACAGCCTGCACTCTGTCTATGGCGTATGTATCTCTCTGAATAAATCTACTTTTACTCAACTGTGGCTTGCTCTTGAATTCTTCCCTGAGGAAAGCCAAGGACCCTCACGTGGTGGGGCATCCCAGGGACTCACCTGGGACCTGGGGCACGGCCATTCTCTCACCCCACATTTGTTTCCTGTATCAGTTCCATGACTGTGGCAGGGAGGAATCTGCTCTAGCCTGTTGGATATGGAAACCATCATTTTGCTTTATTTTTCTAAATTGGACTAAATCAGGCTGTTGGAAACATGTGCTCTCAGTCATTGCTGGAGGTCCCTGCTCCTGGCTGGGAGCTCCTATGAGCATCCCTACCTTGCTAGGGCCAGAGAATTTGGCTTTCCTCTGCTGACTCTGTGGTTTGTGACACTCTTCCATTCCACAGTCCAGGGCTTAGGGTTGCCCAGTGTGAGTGCTTGGGCAATGCCTGATCCACCACTGCTTGAAAAGCTGCATTTCTGAGGATCCTGACTCTCTGGGAATACTGCAGCCAAATGGAGGGTGGGTCTCTGCCCCTGGGGAAGCCCAAAACTCCTGGGAGAAGCTAACCCTAACCCTCCTTCTCCATCACTGCCTCCATCCCTCCCACCTGTCTCGGCCCCCACCTCAGCTTAACCACCTGGTTCAATGTGCCTGGATTCCCCAATAAGTCAGGGTAGAGGTTGACTTCATGGTGCTTGGAAACTCAAGTTTTGGAGTTTAGAGCATTAACATATGTTGCGTGTGAGGAGGTCGGGGAGACACAGTGGTGCACGGCAAAATATGAGAGAAAATCAGATTACAGTACATGGCTACTGGGACTTCCCAAAAATATTTGTAAAATAAAGCAAAGGTTAAAGAATAAAATAAAAATCTCTCATGATTCCACCCCCTCCCCCAGGAAAAAACCTACTTGGTAGCATTTTGATGTGTTTCCTTCCATTTTTTTTTCCAAGCACATTCTTCCGATATTGTGGTCATACTTTATATGCACTTCTGCAAATTTTCTCTGTATTTGAAAAACATTACATGCATTTTTACAAGTTAAAATTGCTCTTTCACCATTTAACAGATGTTCACTGGGTTCTTACAGTGGTTTCATGGAGAACAGTAGCCCTCAACGTCCTTACAAGTGGCTTAAAGTAAGAATCCATGGGGCAGGGAACTGGGTGTGGGTCAGGGAGCTGACAGTCACTGGCCTACAGGTGGGTGGGGCTGGGCGTGCTCTTCCAGAGTCAGTGCCTCCTCTGAATTGAATGCAAAACTTCATAAATGTGTGCAAGCATTTTTTTTTTTTTTGGACAGAAGACACAGCTTTCATCAAATTTTGGAAGTTCCTTGCAAAGGTAAGAACTGTTTGATGTGGCAGTGAAGTTGTGCATGGGGATACAATGGCCAAGGGAGAGCGTGGAGAGAGACATGTCAGGACAGGGGTCAGGGTAGGGTAGGGTGGGGTGGGGGAAGGGAAGGGGTGGACAAAGAGGTGAGGGAAGGCAATTGAGAAAGCCAGGTTGAAGAGGTGGGAGGAATACCACGCCTCACCCTGCACCCGGAAAGAAAAGGTGGAGGCAGTGGGGCTCAAGAGAATTTCAAGAAAATTCAAATTCAACAAAGGACTAAAAGGTGCTTGGATTCCACCTGGGCTATTACTTGTGCAAAGAGCATATTTCTCCCCCGGACATCCTCCGAGCCTCATGCCTCCTCCTGGGCACCAGAACTATCTGCTTGAAGACCAAATGATCCAGTTTCTCAATGGACAAAAGTCAAAACTTCCATCAGCTGTGTGCCACCAGCGATGCACCTGTCAAGATGAATGTCTATTTTCCCCACAATATTTTTGTGACTTTTCCTAATAGCCATCCTTTCGCCAGGGACTGCATTTTCAGTTGAGAAGCTTATTCTGGGCAATGGGACCTAGCGTCCCTTCCGACACTCAGTGTCCCATGAAGTAACCCTCTGTTGGCATACAGATAACCCAAGTGGCAGCCTCGTTTTCGTTTTTCTTTTCAATTTTATGATGCTTGTAGGTCACCCTTGATCAGCCGAGGCCTAGAAATAAGACTCCAGTCATTCTTAGGGATTGGATTTCGTTCTTTGAACATGGTGATAAATGCCAAGATTTCAAACGGGCCTTGGGAAAAGATGCATAATAAATACTTAATTCAAGCCGGGACACAGGCATCAAATGTCTTTACCCGGGCAGTGAAATATTTAAATGCCATGTTGCTAAGGTGCACATGGATGACATACTTCTTTATGTCCATGAAGGAAAAAAAAAAGGCCCAAGCACTTCAAACTGATTGTTTACCTGAGCCTAAAAGAGCGAAGACAGTCAAGCAAAACTTCCATGAGCTTGCACAACTGTCTCTGTAGATGTCATAAAAGGAGGCGCCTTGGAACGTCTTTTCAGAGTCCACTTCTCAGCAGTGATGGGAGGACTGACGATGAGGAATCTCTGCGTGATGGGGAAATCTCAGAAGCAGTCAAGGAGCTCTGATCATTAGAGCTGGAGCTTTGAACTGGTTCGAGATTAGCCTTAATTATTAACCTTCCTGAATATTTCAGAGGATCTATAATAAAAGAAACATGGTGCATTTAAGTTTTAGTTATGCAGTCAGAGATTGTTAGACCTGAAAAGGACTTAGATCATCTTGGGCAGCTGGTGGCTCACGTGCTTTTATCTTCTCCAAGGGCTCCTGAGAGATGCTGCAGTTCCCCTTTGTAGCGGTGATGGTGAAGGCAGTGGTTCCTGTGGCTGAGGGGGGGTGGTGGGTGGGGAGCTATGGGGAAGGGGTTGCTAAGAGTACAAAGGCTCCAGTGTCGTTTAATTTGAAAACTGCCCCATTTAGGAGTTCCGAAATTAAAAAAAAAAATTCCTTCAGAACAAATGAATCATTCATCTTGTTTATTCATGCTTCTCAGGACACAAAGAAGCTCCCTGGCTAATATCTCTATCATTAACCTTTTCCCCGAATTCCAAATGCAAAGTGTCTATTTATCAGGCATCTCAAAGTGATTTTGGCTGAAACAGGACTCTTGGTTTGTCCTCTCCACTCATTCAGTCTAGTCCTCCATGAGTTTTCACCGCAGCCTGTATGGGAGCCTGGAAGGAGGGTGGTCCGTACCCTGTGCTGGTGAAATATGTGGTACCAGCACCACCTGTGGTATCTCAAAAACAGATAATTACCCAAGGCATGAAACATTCCTAGCTTAAAGGGAATGGTTTGTGAAGCAGAATGTTAACAGGGCATGTTGGCTGCTGTTGGCTGAAAATAAAAGAGAAACAGAGGCAAGAAATCTGAGGATGTACAGCTGATGAGACAACCACTTCCCAGTTCCAAACAGCAAAAAATCAGCACTGAGAAATGCTCGAGCCAAAAAAGGCAGTTAAAACGTAGACTCACAGGAAGGACCAAAATAAGGGTTTGCTCTTCCCATTCATTGTTTTAAACATCTCAATAGATTAAGATGATGACCAGTAAAACCTTTTTGTTGGCCAAAACAGCACACGGAAAAGAAACCAAGTGTCTAGACACATGAAATTAAAGAGAGGTGGGGGAAAGGCATTTCTCAAGAACTCTGGTGAGACAACGGCATGTGGAGTTGATTAGAATTAAATCAGTAAGAAGATGACTATGTTGTTAGGTTTGAGACAGATGTGCTGCCAAAGAAACAAAAGTGTGGACCCAAATGGCTTGAAACTGAAAATGAAAATGACCTTTGGACCCCAAACCTTCTACAGAAAGGAGGTAGAATGCAACGCTTAGCCCTGAAAAAGGGACACAAGTCTAGCGGCCTCTTTGGATGCAGCCAATGAGAACAGCAGAAAAGGAGGGTCTCCCCAAAGGGCAGAGCCCTGGGTCCCCGGCACCCCCACCTCCAGAGCAGAGTTCGGACCTAACTAAGGAACAGCCTCCTTCCTGGGTGGGGGTTCCCCTTAATCTAGAACCCCAATGGACCAGTGCATCTCCCCTCTCCCCCTTTCCTGATGGGAGCGTGTGTTTTGGTTGCTTCAATCCCTGCTCCTCTACTGTGTGTCTGTGCAGTGGGGGAGGGAGGGCTGCTTTCATTTTGGGTTCATGCATTTTGGATCTGGAGGAACCGTGTCTGGACTCGATGCACTGATGGCCCTGCAGGAGCCAGCACTTTGTGTCTGAGGCCCAGACCTGGAGGGACTTCTGGATTGTCACTTGCCGCACATGGTCTACACATGACCCTTGAATAAATGAATGAAGGGCTAAGTGAATTAACGATTGGGTTTCTTTCTTTCTTTCTTTTTTTTTTTTTTTGCAGGGGAGAGGTAACTAGGTCTACTTACTATTTTTTTTAAATGGAGGTAGTGGGGATTGAACCCAGGACCTCCTGCATGTTAAGCATGCACCCTACCACTTGAGCTATATCCTCCCCTAATGATTGGGTTTCTTGAAGTCTGTTCCAAGGCCCTGGGAACACAAAGATGAATGAGAGGGTGCAGGAAGAACTCCACAGAGGAGGTAGAGTGAGGGACAAGGTTTCAGAGGGCAGAGACTGGAGGAGTTGGGTCTGAGTGGAAGGTGTGGTTGGTGGGTGCTGGCTTGCTTTGTCCATAGGAGACAGTCCAGGGGTCCTGATGGACAGAGGACCACTGTCTGGGCCAAGCCTGGCTCACAAGTCCAACACTTTTCCTTCCCTGAGGGCCAGATTCCCCCAAAGGCCCCAGCAACCATCCACCAAAAGACAGCTTCCCAGCCATGATGTGACAGGTAGAGGGGCAGGACTCAAGGCTGCAGGAAAGGGTGGGGCCTTTAATGATGCTCCTTAGAGCAACATTGTGATTTGGCCTGTGGTTTATGGGCCCACTCTGCTGACTGGTGTGTGAAACCCATCTATCCCATGGGATGAACTCACTCCACAGTGGTACATACCGGGTGACTCCCACACCAGTGACTCCCACACAAATGGCTCCCATACCAGTGACTGCCACATCAGTGACTCATACATTGGGATAACTAACCCAGGATCTCTTGATGAAGAAGTTGCCTGAGCCCTATTTTGATGTGGTGTGAAGTGCTCTTTTCTGGGTTTCCGATATGTGATGGACGTGGTGGCCACCACTCTCAGGCTGGTGAGCACCTGACCACAGCCTGCACAGTTCTGGACCATCACTTCATTTTCATTTGGTTCTGGCATGAGTAGCCCAGTATGGAGCTTTGTGAAAAGCATCGTCTGGGCCTGAAATATTGGCTTGAATTAAAACCCAGGCAAGGAGAGAAATGAAGGCTAATGGTCCTGAGTCACAGCCCCCAAGTCAGGTCTGGAGTGATCTTCAGCAAGGGGCCCTACGATGATTTATCATATGAATGCTCATATGATTCATTCATATGATAAATCATATGAATGAAACTTGTGGGATGGAGAGCACTTGGAGGGGGTCAGAGAAGACCCCTCCCTCACCCAGCCCTGTGGTTTGGCTCCCACAAGCCCCTGCTCTCAGAAAACCCCTGCATCAGGCAGGCATGGCTTATGGTTCTGAATGCCCCTCATCCAGCAGGTAATGGAGGCCCCTCCAGGTCATGGAGGCCCTCTGACCCTCGTTTTCTCCACCTTTGATGATACGGTTGTAGAAGGATGACATGGACAGTTCTGGGTAAAGAGCAGGTACTTAGTAAATGCCTTAGGGCCAAGGGGTGTGAGCAGGCATTAAAGACCCTGTTCTCGGAATCAGGGGATGTCGGCCTTGAACAATTTGTCACCAATACCCTGGACACCGGGCCGAGTACATCTGTGCATGGGGGGTGATGACACAGCCCCAGAGCATCTGAAGAGCTGTTGCTTTGTTATTTCAGGGTTGCTGTCCCCAGGCCATGTCCCATGGCCTCCAGACAGGGGCTCCAGGCTCTGACGAGGACCCTGAAGGGCAGAAGGCAGAGGGACGCAGGAGTGCCTCCTCTGGACACCCCGAAGGACCCCAGCAGAGATCCTGGCCCCTGCAGGCTGGTGGAAGGGCATTAGTCTCAGGAGCTGTAGACCTGCTGCCAGATACCTGATAACTCACTGGGAATTGGCCAAGGATGGGAGCTTCTAGAATGTTCCTGAGGCTCTGCCTGCTTCTTCCAATCTGGGAAACTTCTTGAAACAATGAGTTTCTTAGGTTTCTGATGCACAACAAAGAACTTGAGGGGCTCAGCTGACACCTGTGGAGATTCAAGGACTTATTCAGGGAGGTTTGCCAGGCTCACCAGTGCATGGCTGGGGCTTGTACCATGCTGTAAACAGAGTGTCCACAGCCTCCCAGTGAAGGGAGGATTCTCTCCAAGGGCCAGAGGGTGAAGTGGGGACCACAAGGTGGTGGGATCCGAGGGAGGGGCTCCGCCAACAGAACAAGGCGTGTGGGGAGGGGACAGCTGAGCTGAGTCACAAAGATTTCAGAATGCGTGAGGGGATGGCGGAGGAGGAAGTGGAGAAGAGGGACTTGGTGGAGGAACGGAGGCGTGACTGAACGTGGAGCTGCTGGTGCAGGTGCGTCTGTATGGACACGTGTGTACATGGATGGAGGTGAGTGTGGGTGCACGCATGTGTATGTATGTGTGTGCACAAGTAAGGGTGAAAGTGGGGTCTTGGGGTGAGAGGAGGAGGAACTGGCAAAGAGGGGGCTCCAGCATAGGGCAGGGACCCACTTGTTCTGTTTTCTGGCATGACCTGTGTGCCCAGCATCTCAGCACCATCTGTTGTATTAATAAATGGGGGGACTGGGTGTCTCCTGGACCTTGGGGCGCCGTGGAAGACCCTTCTGTGGACTGCAGTGGGGAGTGTAGAGACGAACCCCCACTCTCCCTTAGCCCATGGCCCTGCTCCTGAATTAGATGAGGGCTCCGCATTGGGGAGGAGCCAGAATTTTCATTAAAGGTGCATTTTCCTGCCAGGCTCTGAGTGGTACCTGGGCAGGGAGAGGCAGCAGGAAGCCAGCAGTACAGAGGAGAGGCAGTGAGGGGTCCAGGCCAAGTGCTCTATCCAAGGAGGACAGCTTAATTTGCAATGGACCAAAATCCCCTCAAATGGTCTTACCAATAAAAAGGAAGTATTGAACTTCCAGTTATGAAATTAATAAGCCATGGGGATGTAAATTACAGCCTGGTGACTAGAGTCAGTAGTACTGTCCTGTATACTTGAAGGTGGCTAAGAGAGTGGATCTTAAATGTTCTCATCACAAGGGAAGAATTTGTCACTATGTGTGGTGATAGATGTTCACTAAACTTATTGTGATGATTGTTTCACAAAATATACAAATATCAAATCATGATGTGTATCTGAAACTAACAGAATGTTACATGTCAGTTACATATCAATTTAAAGAAAAAAGGAATGTATTGGATCCTACAACTGGAAGTCCAGGGCAAAAGAGCTCAGGTGCGGCCAAGTCCAGAGGCTCAGAAGGTGTCACCAGAGGGCTCGCCACACTTGGTGGCTTGGCCTTCCTCTGAGTATAATTTTCTCAAGCAGGTGGCACAGATGGTCCCCACAGCCCCAGCCCTAATGAGTTCTGGGTACCTGTGACTCTTCCATCCATCACCCATGGAAACATGCCCACGAGATTCTGATTGGCTACCTGTCAGCTCTGCCCCCATGACAATTACTCTGATTGGTCAGCCTCAATCACATGTCTGCTGAGCTGGTGGGAAAGGCAGCTGGGGAAGAGAGCTGTACCCAGAGGCTGGGAGGGGAAGTGCTGTCAGGCAGTCAGAACAAGGTGCCCATCCCCCCCTGCTTTGAGACAGGAAACTCCCAAACAGTCATGTCCTCAGAAAAGGGAACAAGTGACTTGGAGACTTTTCCACACATTCACGACCTGGAAATCATATATTTAAAGGCAAACAGAGCAGCTTGATGGAGTGGAGGTGTCCTTGCTATCTGGCAGTACACTCAGAGAGAAGAGGAACGTAGGACTTGGGAGCAGAAGGAAAAAGAGACTGACTTGAGGGACAGAAAATTGAGATTTTCTAAAAATGTCCACAAGTGAGCTCTGTAAAAATACCCTGTGCAACCCTGAGAAACGTCCCCAGAGCCCAGCAATCCCAAGACCACATTTTAAACCTTTCTGCTCCAGGACTGCGGTTTCCAGCTCTTAATGTGACGGACCGAGTTTGAGTTTGCATTTTGCAAATCATTTCCTCCCTCATTTCGCTTTTCCACAGTGACTCAGGGAATTGCCTTCCTTATGTAGTATCTCACAGTGGCTGGTTTCCTTCCATCATTTTAAAAGAATACAATTCCACGTAGCTGTCCTCTGGGATTAATTAGTGACTGCACAAGTTACATGAGGCTGGGGTGGCCAGTGCCTCCTGACAGATGGCACCTGAAAAAAAACAAAAAAGGGAAATGATTGCATAGATAGTAATTACAATTTTCTGGATGGAAGAAGTTTATGAAATACCTGCAGGGTTGAAGCTCCCACATAAGTTCTTGGGGCCCCTGAGCCCTGTGGCTGGGCAGCGGCCACTCACCCTCCTGGTTCTTATTACATAGAAGGCAAGAAAAAGAAAGAAAGGAATTTGATTTATATGCAAGACTTCTGCTCCATAATTATGGTTTAGAATTAATTAAATACCCTGTAGCTTTTTGTACTGTATATGCTAATGATGACCAAAAATGGATTCTCTTCTGTATTTCTTTATTAACTTATCTTAAAGTGACAGATTGTGAATAACAGCCTCCTATACTGCTGGACTCGGCAACTTTATAATTTGCAATTCAAGCTGTTTATTCTATTCAATTTGTTTAGGTAATTTATTTTTCCAGGAAGGAAAGAAAAAAGACCTAAATTATAGGAACTAACGGTCCCAGTTGCTGGAAAGTGCCAGGGATTTGGAGGGAATAAATACTCCTGACATGAGCTGATTGCGACCTTGTGTGGGGAGCTCGGTGAGCGGTCATGCTAGTTTTATTTTATGGACCATATTGAATTAATTTAATTATGGAATATCAGTGCTCTGCCTGGTAATTAGCACTGCGGGGATTTCTCAGAGCACGAGCTCCACTGACGAATGGGGCCGTGTGGCTGCTGGGGTCACCGCCTTGCAGAGATGGACACTGAAAAGAGCAAGATGGTTGGAAACCCAGATGTGTCTGGGGTGACCCAGAGCAGGGTGTGTGTGCAGTGTTTCCACCTCCATGGGCCTCTGGTTACCCTCAGAGCATCTGCCGGCCAGGCTGCAGCCCTCCAGGGAGGTTGTGGATGGCAGCCTCACTGACTTGTGCTCAGTCCCCTGCCCCCAGTGGCAATGTCACAGACCCCACCCATGAGACAGGGATTAGGCTGGGGGACTCCTGGTTGGGTGAAAGGTTGTGGTGAGCTGGGATCATCTCAGAGGCCACCAGCAGGGGTGAGGTCCCTGGGTTGAGCGGAAACAGAGGGCCAAAGGAATGTTCCCTGGTTCCTGAGAGGCAGTGCTGAGAGCCCAGGGGCTCTGCCCACCAGGCCGAGATGCCCCATTGGATCAGAAGGCCAATGGTTAAGGCATGTTTTCTGCCACTGTCATTTAATGGAGATAAATTTTGACTCTGCAGCCTTAAGCCAGGTAGGGCTCAGGGCCAGCTGGGCTGGGTGGGATGCGTGTCCTGTGAAACGGGAATGCAGTGGTTCAAGGATCCTGGGGCATCTAGGGGGCTGGAGCCCAGCCCCCACACGTGGAATGGGCCATCTCCTGCACTGGAGTCTCACTGGCTACAGAAGAGAGGTCCTTGCATGTGAGGGGTCTCTGATCACCCCATTCCTACCCGACTGAGGGCCCCCAAAAGAAGGAAGAAAGAAGGGAGGGAAGAGGAGAGAGAGACAGACCAAGGGAATGAGAGTGAGTCTGTTTCTTTCCTCCTTAAAGGGGCAATCACCTGAATAACTCATGGGCTAGGTGAGGGCAGGAGTGGAGGAAAACATTTCTGATGCTCATTCATCCTGAAATACCTGGGTCAGACTCTGTGGATGCTGCCGAAATTCATCTCAGACGGAGGCAGATGGAAAGAAATAGTCCAGCCGTGCAAAGACTCTGGGAAATGTGTGTCCACGGGTCGGGGTGCCAAAGTGCGTGTGTACACATGAGTCCTTTCAGTGACAGGGCAGCCCTGGGTCAGTCACATCCCCTGCCCTCCCAAGGCTTAGGTGACCCCTGGGACAAGCCCAGCACGTGCCTAGTGCCCAGGTGGGACAGCCCCTGGACCTCTCCTCCGCCTGCAGGAGACTCCTACAGAAGAGGTGCAGAACTCAGGTAAAAGAGTTTATCCAGGGGCACATTTTTTGGGTAGGGCGGCCATGGCTTCAACCCAGATTTTTCTGCAAAGCCCATGCGTTTCTTCCTGCCTCATGCTGTCATCCCCAAGTCCCCAAAGTCAAATGCTCAAAGGTCTGACTGAACAATGCTGAGTCCTTGCAAGGAGAGAGGGTCTTTGTTCAGGTGCTCCAACTGCAGATGCAGAAGTTGGTTTCCGTTCTGTCCGCTGAGCGGGACCAGCAGACCTCAGGGACAGGGCTTGGGGGTCCTTGCTCTGCCATGTACCCTGAAGGCTGCGTGGGGCCTGGCCCAGTGTACTGGCTGCTGTGAATCGGGGTGCATTTTAAATCACCCATGGGCATCAGGGGGGTCTGGGCTGGGGAGTGGGGTCCCCTGTGGCTCACGGGAGGCACTGAGGCAGTGCCCCCAGCCCTCACCAGGCTGCTGGCATCAGACAGCGTGCAGAGCTAATTTCATGGCTGGTAAAATTCTCTGTACACGAGACTTCACAGACAAATGAGGGCACTGCTCTTCTCCTTTTGCTATGGCATTTATTTTCTCCTTTCCTTGAGAGAGGTGTGTGTTCCAGCCTCCCTCGGTCCTGGTCCCTGCAGCCATGTGAGGGGGCACTGGGGTTTCGGTGATGACAGTGTGACCCCAGAGGGTGAAGTATGAGCTCCCCATCTGCCCAGACGTGTGGGAGCAGAGCGGGGTTGTGCTTCCCTCCGGGAGCTGATAGGGCTGTGTGGTGGGGCTGGTGCGAGGGTCCCGGTGGGCCTGCCAGAGCTCCGTGTCATCCTGATGGGTTTGACACAACAGGGCTTGTTTTGGTGGAGAATGGTCTTGTAAGCCTGTTTCTTCCCATGGCCGTCTAGATATCTCCTTTGTTCAACAAAATCTCCAGGAGCCAGCTCATCCGCCTGTTCCAGTGCTGCTCAGAGCGAGTCTCTATACCTGAAAGACGAATTGAGACTTGGAGGCAGGGTTTTGGGAGAATCCGAAAAGAACAGCTTTCTTGCCTTGCCCGGCAGGCTCATGCCTTAGAGACTATGAATCTGTCTTGGGACTGGGGTCTTGAGGTTTTACAGAAAAACTGGATGGAGCAGAAAAGGTGATGACACTCAGAGCGTTTTACAGGCTGCTACGTTCCTCTTAACCTCGATGAATCTTCCTGGCATCATGGAGGGGCTCTGGAGGGTCTGTCCATTCTTCTGAGATTATCAGCCTGTAGAAGGGATTTTGGCAGAAAGCAGGACCATTGGCAACCTTGTGTGTATCTGGGTCTGGCATGAGCCCTGTGAGTGGGCCCTGGATTCACAGCTCCTGGCCTGTGCTGTGAAAAGTGCCAGGAGCTCTCCTGGCCTCAGTTTCCCCTTCTGTGAAGTGTGACCAACCTGCCTTGCTCACGGCTTGTGAGGATCACAGGAGGACAAAGGCCATGATGTCTGTTTCAGAAGAAAGAGGCCTCTCACGTCCCCCTGAGGTGCAGTGGGAAGCACGTGCTAGGGAGTGAAGTTTATGTGCAAACCTGTCCGAGCCCCAGGGGCCCAGGTATTTGGTAAATTTCTGACTGTGTCTGTGAAGGTGCTTCTGGATGAGATTGGTATCTGTAGACAGTAAAGTGGATGGTCCTGCCCAACATGAGTAGGTCTCACTCAGTCCATTGACAGCCTGAATAAACAGAGGCTGAGCAGGAGGGCGCCCCCTCCTCAGTCTGCCTTCCAGCCGGAACTTGGTCTTCCTTTGCCTCTGGACTTGAACTCAGACTGGAATGTATAGCATCCTTTTTCTCAGCCCTTTGGACTATAGATCTTGGGATCTCTCAGCCTACAGAAGCACATGAGCAGACTCTTTATAACAAATTTCCTATCTATCTGTCTATCTGTCTATCTATCTGTCTGTCTGTCTGTCTGTCTATCATCTATCTATCTATCTATCTATCTATCTATCTATCTATCTATCTATCTATCTATCTATTTATTCACCCATCCATCCATGTATCCATGTATCTATGTATCCATGTGTCTAGCTACCTGCCTACCTACAGCCCTGCTTCCCCAGAAAAACCCTGATAAGTACAGGGAGGAAACTGTCTTTTTAAGGAAAAACCATTTGGGCAGCAGATGAAGGACCCGGCCGTGGGCAGGTCCACGGCCATGAAGGGGCCGTCTCCCCGTCATGAGTGTCAGGAGGCAGGAGGTGTCAAAGCAGCACCTCACAGGACAGCCTTTGACTGGCCAGTGCCCCCTGAGACCTGGCTGTATTATTCTTGCTCTGTGGGAGCCAAGGTGTGAGTCCTTCCCCACAGTTTATACTGCAGAAACAGAGGTGCAGTAGCATGGAGTGGAGATGAACACAGCAGGATTGTTTCTCTGAAGTGCAGAGAACTCCTTCCGCGGGAACCTGGAAATTGCTGGCTTGCACTGGTCCAGGACGTCACGATGAGCGGCTGGCATTGGCGTCTTGAGAGATGGAGCTCTGAGCTGAGTGGGGCCTGGATGGTGGAGGTCATTCTCCCCTTGCTTCCCCAAGGTTGGCAGTGGGTAGTGATGTCCGGGGTGGGGGTTGCAGGACTTGCCAGGGCTCTGGAATGTTCAGTGTTTCCTTAGATCACGCAGATCTGGTAAAACAAGGGAGAGAGCGCCAAAGCGGGATGTAGGGACTGGGGAGGAGGGGGTGTGTGGGCTGGAGACCATCCTGAGAGCTGTGGACCACTGCACATCTCTCCCTTTGCCCCCCGACCCCCCAGCATCACTTGGCGCTGGACAGATGTGGCTAAGCCGGGGCCTGCAGCGTGTGTGCACCAAGCCCTGACCTACTGGTATTTCCAACCACTGTCTCGATGCCACACTCGATGGGCTTTATGCTCAGGGAACACAAACTCACCCCTCTGCTCCCAGAAAGCAGAGTCTCTTAAACTTCCCCACCTGGACCACACCACTCCCTCTGCCTGGGGTGCCTCCCTCCTCTCCCCTCTGCCCCTCCCAGGTGTCCCACATCTCCTTTTGTTCCAGTCAAATCCAATATTTTAATATTTTAAATCCATACTGAAACTGCCCTCGAACCCCAGAGCATCCTCAGCACAGCCCTGAAGCCTCGTGTGCATGTTTACAGTAGCTCTTAACACTCTGTATTGCAGCCCCGTCCCTAACCTCTTTTGGAATTTTTACACTAGACTGGGAGCATCTGAAGACAGGGGTGCTGACTCCCTGCAGCTGGAGAGATGTGCGTTCCATACCCAGGGATGGGCACGTGGCCATCTCCACCCCTGAGAGGCCGCATCCGAGCAAAGAGACCACGGTCAGAGGGCGCTCGCTGAAACCTAGCTTAAATACCAGACAACATCGCTGTGTCCTTCGGCCAGCCAGGACAGGTGTGCACGTAAATGTTTTAAAATAAAGTTTCACCAGCCAGCACTTACTCTCATATTTCTAGATAGTTCCTATTGTTTCTTCTTCTTTTTTTCCTTCTCAAAGAACTGGTCACAACACACTAAGTCAATTTCAGAGCCACTAGAGGTGACCTGCACTAACTTACAGACCTGTCCCCACCCTGACCACTGCCTGTGGATTGGCATCTATGGCTGAATCCTCCTCTCCAGGCTGGTGTGGCAGCGTGTGTGTGTGTGTGTGTGTGTGTATGCATTCCTTTATGTGTGCATGAATCTGTGAGTAGAGGGGTGTCTGAGTGTGTCAAGTGAGTGTGTGCTGGTGAGAATGTGTGTTGGGGTGTCAGCTGATGAGCTGTGTGGGTTAGTGCTGCCCTTAGAGTAGAACAGGGTTGACACATTTTTTATCCATCCGTCTATCCATCTATCCATCCACCCATCCATCCATCATTAGCTGAGTCCCTGCTATGTGATAGGTGCTAGCAAAAGGGCCGTGCACAAGATAGATGACATTTAACACGCTGTTTGCAATCTGCTCTTAGTTTCTAGATGTTTGGCTGTAGGTGGTGCAAGGCTGCTACCCATGGTGGGATTTCAGATTCTCCAGCTCAGAACCCCTCAGCCACACTGGACTCCTGGGGCCAGGAGGAAAGGGAGTGAGTGGGGGGAGGGCGGCTGCAAGGAACTTCCATTGGCGCGTCATCACCCCGGGGTGGAGATGGGGATGGTGAGCACCACAGCCTCATCTGGAAGTCATGCTCCCCACCATGTGACACACCACTTGCCCAGAGCTCAACCTTGGAGCCTCCTATAGTCCACTAGCCCCTTCCTCCCCACTCACTGGCAGCTCCAATGCCTAACCCCCCACCTCTGTGGACCTCTGGAACCACACACACCTTCCCTCTGCTGCGAAGGAGGCCCCCACCCTCATGGTACATGGACAGACACTCCACATCCTTCAAAACCAGCTCTTCCAGACCATCCCTGCAGGAAGGCCAGCCTCCTCTCCACGCCTCTCCAGAGCACTCCCTATCCCGGTTTCTGTGGAACAAGCCTGCATGGTTCCTGCGCTGGACCGCCCAGCCATCGTCCTCCGCTGGGGTGGGGACTTGGGCAGAGGCAGCCGCCGCCCCCTGGCTCCTCCGCAAACCACCGCCTGGCGCAGCATGGGCTCCCGCAAGTTATCTAGCTGAGCTGATGCTGGGTTTGGAGATGGCTCTCAGCAGGTGAGGGGCGTTTGGGGATCCTGGCCTTAGCAAACCTCCCATCACACCCTCCCTGTCCTCGCGGACCTCGAGCACCGAGGCTGCTCAGTCTGGCGTGAATCCAGCCTCCAGCCCACATTAGCTGTATGGCCTCATGCAGGTGATTCAACTTCCTCATGCCTCAGTTTTCAGTCCCCAAAATGGACACAATGAGTGTCCTTACGGAAGCCCTGTGTGTGAGGTCCTGCACCCTAACTCGTGGCCCTTACTGCCGCTGAGAAAGGCATGTGTCTGGGCTGCTCCGGTCCCCGGTGTGGCCGGTTGCTCCTCTCTAATCACCCACATCCACCTTTCCCCACCCAGGCCTTCCACGTCGATCACCAGCTCGCCCTTGGATTTCTGTGGTTCTCCTTGGCCGGAAAGGACAAAGCTGATTTAAATGCGGAGAGCCTGTCAGCGGAGCAGAAGCGGGAAATGAGGATGGAAACACTTACAAATTAAAATCTGTCACTTCTGCCGCATCCTCTGCTCCTTCTCATCGCGATTTAAGGCCAAGTCCCTCCTGAGAGGCTCTGTGAGGGTGTTGGGGTGTGTGCCCTCCGCGGGTCCTCTCTCCCCTTCCTCTGTGGGCCTTGTTCACTCATTTATTCAGCAAGCGTTGGTGGAGAGCCTAGCGTTGTGTCTGGCTGGGTTCCAGGGCCTGGAGACAGAGGCACCGATTTAGCTTGACAGAGGTAGTGACAATGAGGCCCTTTCAATGCCCAGGTGTTTTGAAGTGCTGAGGCCAGGGAGGGCTGGGCATCCATCTGCTGGGACCCAGGTGCAGAGGACCAGCTGGCGGCTTGTGCAAGGCCGGGAGGCAGAGGGCTCGAGCAGGGCAGGGAGGGGCACAGTGCGCCGCTGGGTACAGAAGTCTCAGGGATGGATGTGCCAGACGGATGGAGCAGGGAGCACAGTAGATTTCTCCAGGAGTAGCACTGGTGGAAAGAAGAGACCAGCGAAGACTGGGTGGTGGAGCCTCCAGACTGCAGTACGGTCTGACCTTGTCTCCGCCCACCCATGGGAGGGGCTGGAGGAGGGTTCTAGAGCCCGGGTCTGGTCTGTCTCTCCAGGGCTCTGCCTTTCCTGAGTCCTGTGTTGGGGAAATGCCGGGCTCTCATACCTCTGCAGGCAGTGGAGGGTGGGGAGGGGGACAGCCAAGATTAGAGAGTGACTTTGTCTTGAAGACTGAGCAGACCTGATGGCATTAATTAGTGTTGGGGCTGCGAGTGGACCCTTCTGGTGCCAAGTCCTTTCTGGAAGAGGGTCTGAGTGGTGCATCTCTGTGTCTGCCATGAAAAGAAGTGAGTTTTGTAGGCCAAAAAGAAGGGAAGTACCTCTGATCCCTTACCCCCAGTCCCAGGCCCCAGAGGGTTCCGAAGACGGGTCTTCCTGGTGTGCAGGGAAGGCTGGGCAGGGTCACAGCCATCCTGCAGCCTTGGGCTGCCCAGAGGCAGGAGATGGGACTCAGGGTCTTCACTCCATTGTGAGGTTTCTGCCCAGGAGGTGACAAGAATTCACAGGCTGCGGCTGGGGAAGACGTCTTGGCTGCCTCCCTGACACAGGGCCCGCCACAGGGTGTGGACAGTGCAGTTGGATGGGGTGTCCCAAAGCTCCTACAGATTGGGGACCGGGGGAAAGGTTTGTGCAGACTGAGGTCACTGCGGATCTCCCAGAGTGAGATGCTTTGGGGGTGGTGTAGGCGCTACCACGGAGTTTCTGTTCATTACATTTAAAGTAAAACAATAAGGAACGCGTTTGGTTTTTATTTTAGACATGGGGTGGCATGTGAGAAGAAGGAAGTATGTCATCTGTCATTATTCCTGAGAACCAGTTACCTGGGGAGTTGCTGTGACCAACATGTGCTGACCAGTTGAGGTGTGCAGGCTGTGGACAGGGACTGTTACCTGCCATTCCAGGAAACAATGAATCTAGCTCTGTAAGTATCAGGCCACCAGTCACTGTCGCCCTCGCTTCCCCCCACCCCCCGAGTGCGCCCTGAGGGGAATTCAGGATGGAGAAGACGGGAAACGTTTCTGTTACACACTCAGCCTCCGTGCCCAGATTACCAAATTAAGATTTGAGGACTGAGTTTTGGATAAAGCAGAAAAGGCAGCTTCATTTCTTTGCCAGGCAAAGAGGTCACAGTGGGCTAGTGTCTCTAAGACTGAGAGCCTGCTGGGGAGAGTAGGCAGGGGGTTTTATAGCAAAAGTTCAAGAGTCCGAGGGGCAGAGCTAGTTTCCATAAACTCATTTATAGGGTAACAAATTGTTGCAAAGTTGCTCTTGTGTTTGCAGATGCACTGATCCCCTTCCCTCTGCTGGAGAGTGAGCAAAGGCGGGTGGGCTCTGTGGTGGGAGGAGGCCAGATGGAGCTTGTCAGAGGCGTGACCAGCATCAGGGGACGTGAAAGCAGAGACAGCACATCCTGAGTCTCACTGGCTGCAGCACGAGGGGACAGACATGGGACAACCACAGCTGCAGGGAAGTGTGGGGAGAAATCTCAGAGGGGAGAAAGCCTAGTGGTGGGGGACAAATTCTGTGGAAAAACAGCCCAGATCTCCACGCAAGGAGTCCAGCTGAGGCTAAAAGAACTGAACCACAAGGGAGATGGCTCTCAGTGTGAGGCTGCCGTGCTGACTGCCTGTTTGAAAAAAATATCAGTGTTATGGGAGACCATGGATGCCAAGGAGGAGGAGACTTGGAAGCAAGGAGCCAGAAGGGGACCTAGGGATGCTGAGCTTGCAGAGCAGCAGGGAGGGGAGACTATCTCTCCTTCAGGGTCACTGTATGTGACGGGAGCAGACCCGCTGTGGGGTCTCGGGTCTCAAAGGATTCTCTAAGTTGATGTTATAAGAAGACAGTTCCCAGCCCCACATGAAGAAGCATTTGCTCTAATTCAAAAAGCTACATGCACCCCAGTGTTCACAGCAGCACTATTTACAATAGCCAAGACACGAAGCAATCTAAATGGCCATCAACAGATGACTGGATAAAGAAGCTGTGGTATATTTATACAATGGACTACTACTCAGCCATAAAAAAGAATAAAATAATGCCATTTTCAGCCACATGGATGGACTTAGAGATTATCATACCAGGTGAAGTAAGTCAGACAGAGAAAGACAAATACCATATAATATCACTTATACAAGGAATCTAAAAAAAGGACACAAATAAACTTGGTTACAAAACAGAAGCAGATTTATAGACATAGAAAACAAACTATGGTTACCAAAGGGGAAAGAGGTGGGGAGGGGAGGGGTAAATTAGGAGTTTGGGATTAACATATGCACATTACTATATATAAAATAAACAATCAGACCTACTGTAGAGCACAGGGAACTGTATTTAATATCTCATAATAACCTATAATTAAAAAGAATCTGAAAGAGAATATGCATATATAACTGAATCACTTTACTGTACACCTGAAACTAACACAACATTGTAAATCAGCTATATTTCAGTAGGAAATAAATAAAACATTTGCTAAGAAGGAGTGATCCAGTGACATGTTATGGGGACTGTTCTAGGCAGCACAGTGGCAGAGGAAATGCAGACGAACATTCTGGAAAGTCTCTGAGATCAGGTGAGTTCCAGTCCAGCTGTAGACACCTCATCCTTAAAAAATTCCTTCTCGGCACGATGTTCAGGGAGAAATGAAGGACTGGGTGGAGGGGCTGCAGCAGTTTTGTAGAAGCAGTGATGGTCCCATGCTGCCTCCGACTCCTGGATGGTGCGAATCTACTCTTGGGCCTCCCTGGGATTGGTGAGATCAGATCCCGAGAGACTGACCACGGGAGGGGACCCTGGTCTCCCACCTCCCAGCCAGCTTGCCTGCTTCACCCGCCCGGGGAGCTGCCCACCCAAGGCACTGCCACTCCTGGTTAAATGAAGCGGGGAGAGTTTCCTCACGTCCACCCTCCGGTGCACAAATTCAGAAAGGGCAAACTAACCGGAAAATTAAGGTGACTGGTGGTGCTTGCAGGACAGCAGAGATAAAAACAGATCTGACTGCACAGACGGGGAAGAGAAAACGAGCTTGGGGCCTCCTCACCCCGCTTTGATCAGCGGAAATGCTACGGAGGTCACAGGCAAGGAGCCCTCCTGGAATCAAACACTATTTATATCTGTTGGGGCCCCTTTAATTGGGCTGCACTGAAATCTGCCAGGCTCCCTGGAATCAAGAGAGCGGGGAGCAGACTGTGGGGACTTGGGGAGGGAGGAGGCCGAGCTGTTATCACTGGAGGCTGAATGAAGTAGTCCTGTGCTGCTGCCCAGTGATGCTCATCAGAGCTAATTAACACATCTCCTTGAACCTCTGTCCCAGGTGAGGCCCAGCCTGGGGGTAAGGGGTGGGGGAGAGGCTAGCAGGAGGAAGGGGCTGGCATTTAATAACCCACGCCTTCCCTAGCTTCCAGCCCTGCCCCACCAGGATTGAAGTGGGCAAGGCTGCAAGCCGGGAGGGACCCCAGGTTGGACTCCCCAGGCTTGAATTCCCTGCCCCTGGTTTTCTCCATCCCTCCTCCTTGTCCGGGGACCAGAGGGCTGGTGTGGGCTCCAGGGCCGGTAGGTGGGGCCATGAAGGGGACCTCATCTCTGGGAGCTTCTGTGCCAAGTCGGGTCACCAGCAAGCTGCCCTCATTTGTCCTGAGCTCAGACCCTGGGGACTTACCCATCAGCTGCATCCTGGCAGCATAGGGAGAAAGAGACCCTGGAGGTGATCGGGCAGCTCCCTCATAGGGAGCGCGCAGGGAAGAGAATGAAGCAGCAGGACTTCCAGGGCTGGGAGAGGGCCAGACCCCAAAGAGGAGGAGTGGCAGCCACAAGAGAGCTAGGGATCAGGATCCTGCTGAGGGAAAGGCCCTCACAGGGCCCGCCACAGGGTGTGGACAGTGCACACCGGATGCATTGGAGCAGAAGTGCTGAGCAGGGAAAACACTTGGTGTGTTTGAGGCACAAAGGACACCGTGAAGGTGGGCGGGTTCCATGTCATGCGCCAGGCCTGTGGGCAGCATAAACAGTGACTTTTTATTCCAAGTGAAATGTTTGAAAATAGCCACAAACTGGCCACTAATTGACTCGTCTCCACCGCTCGCTTACTCCGTGCGTGCATTCATTTTGCTCTCCAGTCATTCACTCCCTCACGCACTATTATCACTCACCCATTACCTACGCCTTCTGAGGTTTGTTTATTTTCCCTATTGACTTTCTTTCATCAGTTCACGAAGGGGCCCCGGGGCCTTGCGACCAGGACCGCGCCGCTGGGGCAGGCGGGCACTAGAGGGCGCGCATAGCACGCGCATCTCCGCGGCCGTGTCCCGGCTCTGCCGCGCTGGAAAGAAAAAACCTGGAGCCTTCCGGGCCCAAGGGCTCCTATGTATCCGGGTTCTTCTTCTCCTCGATGCACTGATGGGGACACAGAGGCCCGGAGAACGGTCTTGGCTGGCCCAGGGTTACCTAGAGAGTGAAGGGATGAGCCGGAGAGGGGGAAGGAGAGGTCAGGGCTTCTGCGCAGGGCGGGGTGGCCTTGGGGTGGGGGCCGCCAGAGCGGGCGCGGCCAGGAGCGTTGCCGAGCCATGTGGCACCGAACCCCGGGGGAACCCTCTGGAAAGGGGAAGGGGTGAGGGAAGCCTCCGCGGCTCGGAGACCGCGGAGCGGGCGGCGCGGGAGGCAGACCCAGGTGGTGCGGGCTTCAGGGCTCTCCCGCATTCCCCGGCCCTCACCTCCCACTCCGCCTGGCCCCGGGGCGCAGAGCCGCTGCGCTTCCTCTCCAGGATACAGCGCTCTCCCGGCTTCGCGAACAGTGGGGGCCCCCGAGAACCAGAGAGGTCGGGAGATGTGTCCGAGGCAGCACGGCGGGAAAGCACCGATGGGCCGAACCCTCCCAGGCTTGCGGCCGGAACTCGGCTGGGGCGCAGGTGGAGATTCGGCGCCAGGTCAGGGCCGGGGCCGGATTCCGGGGAACAGTACCCGGAGCGGTGACCACTGTCCTCAGTGGGCGCGGGCCCGCCCCTCCTGGGAAAGCCTGAGCCGCGCGGGGTGCGGCGGGGAGGGCGGGGGGGGGGGGGCAGCTGCCCGGGCGGGGGAGGGTCGGCGGCAAGAGCTGGCCGGGGCTGGGCAAAGCTGGGCGGCAGGGCCGGGGAGGCGCTGCGCCTGGCCTTTTGCCCGGCTACCCGGCTGTGGCCGGGGTCTGGAGGTGCTGCCCTTTCTACTCCTGGTGGCTTTGTCCAGAGTCAAGTGAAACTGCAGGGTATCCGACTTGGGGATTAAAAGCGGCACAGCCCTTGAACTTGTTTCCTGGAAACCAGGCTTGGGGTCGGGATGGAGCTGGGCCAGGTGGCCTTGGAGTGTGTGCCTCGCGCGGGTGCCGTTGAATCCAGGTGGCCGCTAGGCTCAGCTCACCGACAGTTGAACCCAATCCTGCTCTTCTCCGAGCCTCATCTTTTTTGTGAGACCCTGCACCCCAACCCGGTGGCATCCACCTGGCCTTGTGGGGTGGCTCCTCCACCTCCCTGCTCGAGCCCCGCCCCGTGTCTCCTGGCCGCCAGCAACCACCACGCAGGCGCAGCCTGCCCACCTGGGTTCCCCAGCATGGAAAAGCCCCTCCCCTCCTGCCATGGGGCTTCTGATTTCCTCACCTCTCACGGAGACAGAATGCGTGCGGGGGTAGGGGACTCCCACTCTGGTCAGAGCTCTGCTCCTCTGATGTCCTTGGTTCACCACCCACTGCCCTCCTGTGGCTGTAGTCACCTCTGTTCGTTGACACCTGAGTCATGAACCTGTCTGAGGATCTGCTTTCCACGTGCTTATCGGCGTCCACTTCACATTTATGACCTGCCTGATACACTGATTCGTGCTGGCCCCAGCTTCCTTGACTTTCTCTGGGGACCATCCCTGGGGGTCCAGATCAGCCCCTGTGCCCTGCATCTCTGGATCTTGAAATCATTGAGATATCCTCCTCTTCCTCCCTCCGCTCTGCCCAAGGCTCCTTCCCCACCCCCATCCCAGTCCCTCAGCAGCTTGGCAATCTCCATCCAGTCCCTCTCCACATCCTCCCCAGGGGCAGTGCCCCTTTCTGCCTCCCAACCCAGCCTAGAGCTCTCAGTCCATCCTTCCAGTGCCTGCTTCTCTATACCTTGAGCTCCCTCATCTCTGTCTTCCTCCAGCAAGTCTGGTAAAAGCCCCATTCCTGGATGAACCCTACCATCCCTCTGCCTTCTCCCCTCCTGCTCCTGCACAGCCCAGCACTCTGGAAGAGGCACAGGTGAACTCACCATCCCTGACCTCAGGTGGTCTCCACCCCAAGCCAGTGAGTATGACTGCGTAGGGCACACTAACTTGGGGGCGCTGGTCCCCACTCTACCACTACCAGCCCTCCAGCCCCCTTGACCCTGATGTATAATGGACAAAAAAAGAGGACAGGAAGTAGCAGAAAGTGACAGATTTGTCACAGGTATGCCCTGCTAGAAAATCAGAGGGCTCTGTTTGCCAAGATTCAGCGGCCCCCAAGGTAGGTACCACAAAGGGAACCAGATTTAGAGGAATTCATGAAGACATGGAGAAGAACAAGCCATGGACTGGCGACCCCTAATGGCCAGCGGTCAGAGGCATGCAGAGACCAAGGGGCCTGGGCTGTCATCAGAAGCTCGAGGAGGAACACGAGAGAGAAGAGAGCTGGAAATCAGTGTGCATGGGATGGCCTCAGGAAAGGCTGAGCAGAGAGAAGTAGGTCTGTGAACGAACCCCAGCATTAAGGGAGGAGGCAAAAGTGGCAGAGCCAGAGGAAACGTACTGGTAAAACCAGGGGAGAGAAGGAGGGTACGCAACAGTTAACCACCCAACAGTCTCAAATGAAAAGCCATTTTCCCCAGCTTCCACCACCTTGTAGGAGTGGCCAAGAAGATATAAACAGAAGTTACTAGATGGGCTTCCGAGAAAGCCTTTGGCCTCCTCCCTTTGCTTTCTTGCTGCCACCTGGAACTCGGATATGGTGTCTGGAGCTCCGGCAACTATCTTGGGCCATTTGGCTCCAAGACCATATGCAAAGGAGAGCCGTGCAGAAAGGTAGGAGACTGTCCTCCACACAGCTTTGGACAGCCTTCTGCTGGGATGTCATTTATGTGACAGAGGGCTTATCCTCTGTCGTGTTGAAGCCTGTTAGTCTAGTGGTTTTACTGGCAGCTGAGGACCTGATTCAGGACAATGAGGGCGCCCAGAATCTGTGGCTGTGTAGGATGTGGGTTTTAGGAGTTTGGGGAACTCCTGGCGAGGGCAGGGGTGAGGAGTGAGGGGCAGATGGCAGGGTTCTGGGAGATGAAAAGGAGAGGAGCATGGGTGGGGAGGGCCCATGAGGGCTGACTGCTGTTTGATGGAGGGCACCTCAGAGGTGCGGGAGGGAGATGCGCCGGTGATGGGGAAGAGGGGAGCCCCTCCTCACACACACGGAGCACAGTGTGACCTGGAGCCTGTGTGCAGGCACAGGCTCTCCTGGGCAGGTTTGGAAAGTTGCTCACAGCAGGGCCACAGCTAGGGGGAAGGGACTTCATGGTGACCTGTGTCAGGGCGACTGCTAAGAGTGTGGTTCTGTTTCATCCTGTTCCTCCTCACAACCCCAGAGATGGGGGAGGGGTGCCTGAGTGTCCCTAGACTTGTCACTTAACTGAGACATAGCTCAGTCTCCCTTCGCACCACAGGTGGATGCTGTGAGGGCAGAGCAGGGTAACACCCACGGGACATTCGTCCCTGACCTGACCCCCAAAGAGTGTGTCTTAGATGGGGAGAGGCCACAGGCTGGGTAGGGGCACCTACAGAGCTCACGGGCTTGGGGGACCGGTTGACTAGCCTCCTGGTCCTTCCTCCCTCCTTCCTGGCCTGGGGACCTTGGGCCAATCAGTTTACTCTTTGAACTCAGTTCTCCATCTACAAAATGGGGCTAACATCTCAGGATATCTGTGCGAGGATTCAATGTAAAATGGGTCATGCAGCCTCCCGGCCCTGGGAACTTGTCTCCTCTTGACTGTGGGGGAGGAGACGTGCCATGTGGGGCTGTTGAACCATGAGCCTCCCCCACCCCCGAGAGACCACTCCTGACAGATGTCTGCTTGTGACAGGCCGATGGCTCTGAAATGGCCGTTGAGGAATTTTTCAAAGGAAATTTGTTTCATTCATTTTTGGGAAATACCTGAGTTATCAGCATAGAATAAGGATTGTTCCAGAAGTATTCATGCTTTTCGAATTCCCCATCCTTAGAGGTTTGGTAGAATAAGGATGCAGAGGATGGGGATGAGACAGGCTCTCCTGGCCCCTGGGGGGCATGGAGGGTGCAGAGCCAGACATCAGAGGGTCAGTGTGAGCGTGTCTCAGGCCTCCACGTGCCAAGCTTGGGTGAGTGTTAAGAAAAGACTGACCAGGCCCTTTATGTCCTCCTCCTTCTCGAAACAGAAGGGCCGTGGGAGGGAGGGACGGCCAGGGAGGCCCCAGTTGCCTCCTTTGCAGTTCCTGAGCTGGACTGTCCTGATTCTCTGCTTGATTGCTGCTGGCCCAGTGAGGAGGATGTGGTCAGAGGGTGGTCAAGGCTTCACCAAGACAGAAGCAATTCTTAGACAGAGCAAGTTCTTAGAGAAGACAGAGCAAATTCTTAACTGGACCAGATCTGAGCCCGTGTTTGAGTCTGCTTTGTCCCTGAATGCTGCTGCCCTGGGGGAAAGGCCCTGGGATCTCCAGGACCAGCCTCCCCTCCTCCCCATGCATCTCTGAGGCTGCTGGCCCCCGGGGCGGGGGCTTCACTTCCAGGCAGGAGCCCCTCCTACCACAGGACAGCTTCCACCCTCATTTAGAAGGGAAAGACACTACTTACTGAGATCCAGCAGAGAGAGGGAGAGTCAGACCAGTGTAACAACTTCTGTGCAGGGAAATGTTTTCATTGAATTTTCCATAGAACACTCCTTCTCCATGCAGAGATGATGCCAGGAAAGGTGGGCGATTCCCACGCAACCAACATGGCAGGACTGCTGTGGAATGCCCGGCCCTGCCATCTCTTAATGTCACATGGTGCACATGGCTGGTTGATTTCGGTCTCCAGCTGGCTCCATCTGTGTGGAAGCTTCTGGTTCTCAGGTCCTGCCTCCGGGGGCTGCTCACCGCCTGGCTGCCCAAGGCTCCTTAGGGTATCCACGCAGATGTCAGGCAGGGGGCAGGATCCCCCATGCCTGGTGCAGGGCTGGGTAGCAGCGCCTAGCCTCTCTCTGAAGCCTCTGCAGCAGGGACTCCAGACCTGCATGGAGGGCCCACGTCAGCCAGGATGGTGAGATGTCACAGGTCCTGCAGAGCGGAGCACTTGGGCAGCGGCATGGGGAGAGTTTCCAGAAACCACAGCCTGTCCCTCTGAGCACGGAGATGCGTCTCTGCCTGTGTGTGCCTGCCTATGGCTGTCTGCAGGCAGCGATGTTCCGAAAGGGCTGGTGATATCTTGACACACTAACTGGTGTGGTTTTCCTTCACCATTTTTTAACCCCACTACTGTGAAATTTAGAACACTACTCTCATCCCACCCTAGACCCTGAAGCTGAAGCATGTGGGACCCACTCACCCCCTGGGGGACAGGAAGCTGCAGTAGGTGGATGGAAAGGATGCTTGGCTGCGCTCCTTGGGGCTCACTTCTGGTGAATGTGGCATCGCAGGGTCGGGAAGGCCTTAGTCCTCTTCCTGCGGCTGGGCTGGGGCTCGAGGCTCGGGAAGTAATGTCCCTCCAAGCTCCCCCCCCCACCCCAGCCTGATACATGCAGTAGACCTGGCTGTGAGATGGGCCTCGGCTGAGAAGGCCTGGGATAAACCTGGAATGTTCCAGATGGGGGCAGGAGAGGCCTGAGAGAGGGAACTCTCTGGGGAAGAGAGGACAGCCCTGGAGCCGGGCTGGGAAAGCACTGTCTCAGCTGGTGCAGAGCGGAGAGCAGAGATGGACAGAAAGCGGCAGCTGAGCTGTCTGGATGGGGTTCGTAGCCCTTCAGAGCTCTGCCACGGCCCTGGTGAGACACAGAGGAGGAGCACCTTGGACGGACTGGGGGGAAAAAGCCTCATAGGCTTAAAACGCATCTGATTAATTTTTCTGGAGTCCACAGAATGGAGGCTTGAGATAGAAATTATATTCAATTATAGAAAAGATTAGAAAACATACACTTTTTTGCAAACTCAAATTTGTGACCCAATTTGACCTCACCCACACCCCCTCAACACCCCAGCCAAAGATACCTTCCATGCGTTCGGATCTACATCCCAGATGCCCGTGGGGCCTCTGTGGCCCTTGAAGGTCACGGTTCACTTAGCTAACCTCCCCTTCCCCCCTCTTTTTTGGCCTACAGATTATTTTCCCCCTCAGTTTCAAAGACTTTAGGGAGTTATTATCTGGTCCATGTTTTGATTGTTTTTGTCTGTTTTCCCTCATGATTATTTCTCTGTTTTCTTTCTCTTCTTCTTTTGCTTTCATTATCCAGTCACTTAACCTCACAGAGGCCCAGCTTCCTTATTATAAAGTCAGGGTGACATACGTATCTCACAGGGAAGTTACCAGAATTTATAATCTTCATATAGGTAGGTAGAGCTCTTAAAACAATGCTCAGCCCAGAGCAAGCCATATGCAGACGGCAGTGATGATTATTTTTATAAATTTTTGTTTTTTGTTATGATTACTCGTCATAGTGAAGTTGTTCATTCTGGAGCCAGACAGCCATGTATTAGCTGTGTGACCTTGGACAAGATATCAACCTCTCTGTGCCTTATTTTCCTCCTTTGTAAAACAGAGATGATAATAACCCCATCAGATTATTACAGGATTAACAGTTGGTATTAGTAAAGTGCTTAGAACAGTTCTGGCACATAGCAGTGCTGTATGTATTGTTGAATAAATATCTTCTCCAGGTTTTCCTGCAGATGAACAATTACTTTCAGTCATTTCTGTTTCTTGCTGTTTCTAATGTATTATTAGTTTTATAATGATGTTGTATTATTAACTTGCTTCCATATGTCTGCACACTCCTTTTTTTTTTTAAATTGAAGTCTAGTTGATTTACAATATTGTGTTAGTTTTTGGGGTACAGCAAAGTGGTTCGGTTATACATATTTATATTTCTTTTCATATTCTTTTCCATCTTAGGGTATTACAAGCTATTGGATACAGTTCCCTGTGCTGTACAGTGGGTCCTTGTTGTTCATCTGTTTTATATATAGTAGTGTGTATCTGCAAATCCCAAACTCCTTGTTTATCCTTTTAACTTCATCCTGTGTGATCACCCTGTCTGAGTCCTGCTGTTACGTGCCTTAGCATCTTTTACGTTGTCCTTTGGTTTGAAGCAGTTGTGGAGCACTTATTGTCACTTGGCTGAGTTGTGTTTTCTTCTAGGTGGGTTCTTTCTTCTTGCCCTCTGTGCCTCTTCCCTTATTATTACTTTTTTAAATTGAAGTATAGTCAATTACAACATATCAATTTCTGGTGTGCAGCACATGTCTCAGTCTTGCATATACATACATATATTCATTTTCATATATTTTTCTATTAAAGGTTATTACAAGATATTGAGCATGGTTCCCTGGGCTATACAAAAGAAACTTAAAAAAAATAGATATTTTTATATACAGTGCCTAACATTTGTAAATATCAAACTCCCAAATTTATCCCCTCCCAGCCCCTTTCCATGGTAACCATGATAGTTTAAATCTGAGAGTCAGAGTCTGTTTCTGGTTTGTAGATGAGTTCATAGTGTCCTTTTTTTTTTTTTTTTAAGATTCCACATATGAGTGATATCATATCGGTATTTTTCTTTCTCTTTCTGGCTTACTTCACTTAGAATGATGATCTCTAGGTCCATCCATGTTGTTGCAAATGATATTATTTTATTCTTTTTTATGGCAGAGTAGTATTCCACTGTATAAATATACCACAACTCCTTCATCCAGTCATCTGTTGATGGACATTTAGGTTGCTTACATGTCTTGGCTATTGTAAATAGTGCTGCTATGAACATTGGGGTGCAAGTATCTTTTTGCATCAGAGTTCCCTCCAGATATATGCCCCTTTTCCTCATTTTTATCACTGGTGTGCATGTACAGAACATTTTGCCCGTGTAATTGAATCTTTTCCTCTTGGCTCCGGCTCAGACAGTGATGTCAGACTTTCCACCTGCTCTGTTCAACACTGTGCTGCCTGTTCTCTGCTCTGTAGGGCCTGTTTACTTTCCCCTCCAAGCCCCCGTATATTCAGAGTTTTATTGTGTTGCTGTAGCCGGAGGGCATGACAGACGGGCGAGGGGGACTGGAGTGCGGTGTCTCCGAGATCTGGGTCCACGCTCATGTTCCATTGCTGAGGATGCTGTGACATGAGTGACTCAGTCCTGTGACATGAGTGACTTCACATCTTTCCTCCCTGAAGGTGTTTTCATTTTCCATGGGGAGAATCCACCTCTACGTTCACCCTACCTCCCCAGGAGACAGCGGCTACTTCTCTTCAGTAAGAAAATAAGACCTCCCAATCGTGTTATGTCACTTTGCTTTGTTCTGGGTTTGAGGGCACTGGTGAGAGTCCTCGGGGTCTGGAGCCCCCTGACGTGTGCTCGGGGTGGGGCAGGGTGGGTGCAGTGGGCACCCCAGCCCCTCTGTCTCTTACCTCGTCTTCTTGATCAGACATGCATTGCACTAGGTTTCTCCCCACTCCTTTGGTTGCTGTTGGAGAAACTTTCTTTTTTTAACTTTTTTTTCCTTTAAAAATTATTTATTATTTTTAGTGGAGGTACCAGGGATTGAACCCAGGACCTCATGCATGCTAGGCATGCACTCTACCATTGAGCTATACCCCCTGTCCTCCAGGGAAATTTTTTTTGTAGGGAGTAGTACCTCTAATTTATACCTTTGCTAGTCTTTGCTTATGTTGTTAGCTCCTGGGCAGGGCAGTTCTGTGATACAGTTTCTATCAGCCAATTCAACTGGAAGCCCTGGCTGTATTTTGATTAATCTTTCTTTTTTCTTTTTCTTTCTTTCTTTTTTTTTTTTTGTCACTGCCTCTCTGGCAATCTTTAAAAGACAACTACATTATCAAACCTGTGGAGTGAGCCAGCAAAGTGTCTCTGAACTTGAGTAAGGGCTTTAAAATGTGGCTAATATATGCTCTTCCCTTCTTCCCGCCTGACCGAATGAAGCAAAACCGTCGCCCCGAAACTGGGTTGATTCCAAAGCTCTCCTGTGATTGTAGAGAAATATAAATTCTCTCAACTGTCTCACAGGCTTGAGGACAGCGAGGGTCAGGTTGGCTAATTTTAATTATATTCGCTTAGCGTGTCTCGAAGCCCATAAATCTAAATGCCAATAAATTAATACATCATGCCGAAGGCCTTCCAGCCCCAGCATTAAATCAACCATGCAGGGAGTGCCGTGTAGAATAGGGCAAACTCCCAGAAGCACAAGCATTTCAATTTCACTGTATTAATCTGTCATTAAAGGGGCCCTCTGGTCCCAGCATCTGCACGGGTGACCATGAGCAATGGTCATTTGCTGGGTAGGAATTCACTGTGAGATGGACCTGAGCTAAAACCCTATTGCTCACTTGACCTCCACTAGTGGCCACCCTGACTGGTGAACCACAGTGACATTTTGGGTCTCCCGGAGCTAGTGTTAGGTAAGAACCAACGTTCAGTCAACCCCCTAAATGTGATTATTTTACTTTCCCCAGTTCACAGTCACCCTGGTAAATAGCCACAGGTTCTTGTGGGGGAGGCTGGGAGAGAGACTGAGCCAGGAGGGAAGGGGGCAGGGCACAGCCATTTAAAGGATGACACAGCCATTAGCACCAAGATGGCGGAAGATTCAACTCCCGGTTGACCTTGAGGTTCAAGATGGTGGGAGATTTGATTTCCAGGAGGCCTTGAGCCTCAATATATGCTCACTGTAATAAATTCGTTGCCAGGTGGCGCTCCCACAGGTGCCAGGACAGTTTCAAGCCTGCCCATAAAAGGTCAAAAAGTGAGTAGGGGCCCAGTTCCTTCCCCAAAGTAGTTGGAATAACCCTCCCATTTGTTAGCATATGAAGTTACCGAGCCCATAAAAACTAACCACCCTGCACCCCGAGGTGCGTTCTCTCTCTCTCTCTCTCTCTCCCTCCCGCTTTCAGAGATGGCCCACACTCTATGGAGTGTGCACCTTCTGAATAACTTTACTTTCACTCAACTGTGGCTCGCTGTTGAATTCTTTCCTGCAAAGCCAAGGACCCACACTTGGTGGGGTGCATCCCAGGGACTCACCGAGACCAGGGACGTGACCATCTTCTCACACCCCATTTTTCCTGCATCAAGAAGAACAGTGTAAATTTGGGGCAGCATGAAGGACTCCTTCCTCAAGGGCACCCAGCCTCTCCATCATTCAAGGGGTTCTGGATTTGTTACCTGGCTTGTCTGAGAACTGGTTGATTAGGGGGAAGTTCTGTTTGGGTCATTCAAGTCAGACTTTGATCATGAGACCTAGAGTTCTTATGCTTACACAGATCAGGTCAGAATCTGGCAGGCTACCCAGCTTCTTCTTTTCTGGGGACACCAGGACCATAAGTCTCTGTGAGTCAGGCTCTTCTGATCACTGCTTTGGCTCCAGTGTCCGCTGTGGTCACTGGTTTGGCATCAAAGGCTGTGTCCATGATCCGGTCTCCACTCTGGCTTTTCAGCCTCGGCTCTCTTCTCTTCTCTTCCTGCCTTGAACTCTGGGCTCCGGCAACACTGCCGTGGATGTGCCCTCCCCTCTCTCCCAGCCAGGCTGCCATCCCCTCTGCTCACCACTCTCCGTGACTCCCCTCTGACCTCGGCCTCCCCTCCATTCCTCTGTCCCTATACTTTACCCAGGTGTTTGGTGCTTTCCTGTTTACCTGTCTCTTCCCCATTGGGCTGTGAAGGTCTGGAGGAGAGGGCGGCGTGTGGCTCACTTTGTCATCCTCAGGACAGCTGAGCCAGCTCACCGCGAATGCTTGTCCAGTGGAAGTTTGATTTTAAACTCTGGTGCCCAAGGATCTGAAAGAGACATCTGACCCCTCTCTGACTGACCTGTCGAGGTGAGAGATGCAGACATTTGTGTGCCTGCTCGTGCGTTTAACAGAGACGTAAAAGGCGCTTTCCCAAATTTCACTTCAAACCCTTTTCGTTCTGCATACCCTGTGTGATTTTGCTGTTGTTGTTGCTTTTGACAGCCTTTCCTGTCTGTCAACATGATTCCCCGTAAATTGTTCTAATTTATAAGGCATGTCATACTACGTGAGGCTGGCAGGAGTGCGAGGAGTTGGGGGGGAAGGGGGAAGCCAGCTCTGAGGCTTGCAAGGCTGTTTGTATTCTTGTAGGATGCCAGATCAGCGCTGGGCAGGAACTATAATTAAAGGTAAAAAGTTGGCACTTCTGGGCTTCACCACTTCCCCCAGCTCCCAGCTCTGCACTGCAGCCCCTGGAAATTCCTACATCGAGCAGTGAGTTATTCAGCAAGACAAGGCAAGTAAACAAAAAGTTGAGGTACGCACCTTCCTCCCAGTATGCGTGTGAGCAAAGAGACCCCACAGTGGTGAGAGGCATAAACTTAGTGCAGAAACAAGAATATTTACAATGCAAATGATTTTTTCCAGCCATATCTAACCAGAAACAAACAAACAAACAAACAAAATCAGTGCATGCGTTTTCAACGACTTTTGTTAGTCTACTGATTTATTTATCTGTCTGTTCTCGTTGGGGACTGGTCATGTGGCACACATATTTATTTGTTTCTTTGTTTTTAGAGATTTAGTGATCTGTCATTATTTTTAAGGTTATATATTGAACGTTATTTCACAAAAACACATGTGGTTTTATTTAGGTATTTGCCCAGAAATTAAACTCATGAAATGCATTTATCTTATACAGAAGTTGTTTCAAGATTTAATAGTTATGTCAAGGTTGCAGGAATCCATTATCTTGAGGCTTTGGTGGGATCAATTTGATTTTCTTATTTCAGAGTTAAATAAAAAGGCAGAGGATTTTTTTCTGGGCTTTTAAAATATTGAGGGGGTGGGGGTCTGTGTTCAGACTACACCTTCCATCTCCATCCTGGTCCTGCCCTTGTCCGCATCCTCTAGAAGATGGACTGAGCTGTGGGGGTGAGAGCAATGCCCCAAAGGAGAGCCACTGCCTTCACTCTCAGGGGAGGGCAGTGGGCAAGGTGCCTCTTCGGATGTCTTAAGCTTCTTTCTCCAATTCCTCATCCATTAAAATCAACGTCTCTCTCTCTTCCCTTTCACATCGGACTGGCAGTCAGGCAGCTGGCTCTCCTTCCAAAGTTCTTCAGCAAACTGATCGTTTCAAGTAGAGATGATACAGGGAAATGTGGGACGAAAGGATGACCTGGCCCCGGGTCTCAGTTGAGTCCCTGGGACACATACCACCAAGTGAGGGTCCTTTGCTTTGCGCAGAAAAAAACTCAAGAGTGAGCCACAGTAAAGTGAAGGTAGATTTATTCAGAAAGAACACACTCTATAAGCAGAGTGCAGGCCATCTCACTCAGACCGGAGGGTGGCCACGAGGTGTGGGTTTTAATTTTTATGGGCTCAATAACTTCCTATACTAACAAGTAGGAGAATTATTCCATTTACTTTGGGGAAAGGGCGAAGATTTGTAGGAATTTTTCCACCGCCCACTTTTTGACCGTTTATGGTCATCCTTGAAACTGTCATGGTGCCTGTGGGAGTGTCATTTACCATGGTGATATATTACACTGAGCGTATAATGAAGCTCAAGGTCACTGGCAGTCAAATATCCCGCTATCTTGAGCCTCAAGCTCTACTGGGAGTTGACTCTTCTGCCATCTTGGTGCTAACTGCTGTGTCGTTCCTTGAATGGATGTGCCCTGCCCCCTACCTTCCTGTCTCAGGACCAGTCTTTTCTCAAACACCTGAGTTTCATCTTACACCCTTCACCTCTGTTTGTCTCACTCTCTATTGTATTTATTTTGTTTACATGCTTTCTCTTGCCGGACGGACTAGGAGCTATTGGACCCCAGAATGCAAGATTGACTGGTCTTCGTATTACTCATATAAGCATTGCTAATAGATGGCTTACATTTGTTTAATGAGTGAGTGAGTGAGTGAATGAATGCATGACATCTCAGATCTTAACATTCTATAAAAAATGCTATCTGTTACCTATTTATTTTTAGCCTAACGGTTAGCTCAGGGGCAAGGTGACAGGCATAGGCAGGTTTATTACGTTTGTCAGGAATAAGCTCGGTCACCCTAGGATGAAAAAAAGAGCCCTTTACAGGGCCCACCGCTGTCCCTTGAATGTGTCAAGAAAGCATTATATTGAGATGTGGAAATTAAGCAGTTTGGCTTTGCCCGAGGGTAGTCACAGGACATTTTGGGACCCCAGAGCCAAGAAAAGTGTGTGGGGTCAGACAGGTAAGAGCCTCCCATAGTTGCCGCAGTTGCTCAGAGTTGACACAGATGCAAAGGCTCAGCTAAATATAAACTTGACTCTGTCCATGCCAAATGGCATTTGCAAGGTGTTGCTGGGGGAGGTGCTACTGGGAATGCTACAGAAATACAAAATGAACTCAGAATTAGAATGGGGGGAAGGGTATAGCTCAGTGGTAGAGTGCATGCTTAGCATGCATGAAGTCTTGGGTTCAATCCCTAGAACCTCCATCAAATAAACAAACCTAATTACCTGCCTCTCCCCTGTAAAGGAGCAAGAATTAGAATGGATTTAGCCAACAAAAACCATCCCCTGGTCCAGGGGAGCTTGACTCAGGAAGGGAGACAGTTGTGTTAACGGGGAATTCTAAGTGGCTGGGTGGCTGGGTCCCGGGTCCAGAACCCTGAGATTGTCTGAGGGCTGAGAAGGAGTTCTGCTTGGCTGGAGCACCGTGTGTGCTGCATTGTGCCAGGACACCCGTCCTGGGGCCCAGCATGTGTGCTAAGCCTCGGCTTTCCCTGTTGCCCATCTCATAAGGCCTCGCCCCTGCTAGGGAGGAGGCAGATTGGAGACAGACAAGCTGGAGGCTTTCAGCCCAGCCCGAAGCTGCCCCTTCCCCAGGGCCCTTGGAGCAAGCGTGGCTTCTTCTGAAGGGCAGGTGAGCGGCCTGTGGGGAAGGGGACACCGAGTTTGCTAGCTCATCTGAAGGGCATTGGTTCTTTGACTTCTAAGTCTGGACAAACAGCTTAAACAGGGTTGAACAGAACCCCCACCTGGAGTTGGGCACATCAAGAAAGGATGTGGGCTCTATCTTGCGGGCTGCGCCCCCAGGAGACTCGGGGAGGAGCCCTGAGATCAGGGAGCTGGTGGGTGTGCAGGGCACCAGTGCAGCCCGGCCCCACAGCATATCCCCCCCTCTCCACCGCGTCCCACAGCCCTCCCAAGCCCCACCCACAGCCCCGCCCACAGCCGAGCTCGCCCCTCCCCTTCCTCGCACACATCGCCCACCACAGCCCCTCCCCACCTGACAGTCTGAACTGGGAGTGAGGCGATCACTTCCCAGCTGGGCATCTTTCTCCCAGTCTCCCACCGACAGAGCGGCTGGTGCAGGCAGGCAGCCTCCCGGCCTCCGCCCCCGCCGGCCACGCCCCCCCCCCCCCCCCGCCCCGCGCCAGATCTCCGCCCAGGCTGCCCCTCCTCAGCCCCTGCTTTGACTTTCCTGGGGTCTCCTGGCTTCCGTGTCCCCGCTGCTGTTTCTAAGCGCTGTCTCGGGGCCGGGGGAGGAGCGTTCCAGAACCTCTGGGGAATTTACCCCTTTTCTTGAAGACTTTGAAGATGATCGTTAAGGGTAAGGGTGACATACACCCCAGGTCCGGCAATCCAGCCAGGCAAGTGATGCTCAGGGAAAGGGCGGTGGTTCCCGCTCCCTGAGAGCCTCACGTGCCAGCTCCTGTAATCTCCCAACCTGCTGGGTGCCAATTGCTTCTCCAGGTCCTCGTAGGAGGAGGCTGGGGCTGGGGCACGTGAAGTGGTCTGCCCGAGGCCATCATCCATCAGTAAGGGGACCCCAAAGGCTCCCTGGGGTCGGTAAGTGGGAGTGAGAGGGGAGAATGTAAATATCAGTTACCCCCAGCGTCTGAAAAAAGCAGGAGGCCCAAGAGATGGGGAGAGAGTCCCGCTCACAGTGAGGAAGATGCTTCCTGCATTCAGAACTTTCCATAAGCAGTGACTGCCCCCTCCCCACCAGAATTACTTGGCGGGGGGCTGGCTGCTCAGGTGTGAGGGGTGTACAAGGAGCAGTATTAACTTCAGGTTGGACTCTAAGAGCCACTGGGTTTGTGAGGAAGCGTGCAAGATGCTTTAGTTCTTTGTATTTTTGTGAGGAATTGCTTTTCAAGCTGGAAGTCCTGTTTGTTTTCCCACCTAAATATCTGGAGCCCATCCACTCCTCTGTACTGCTTCAATCTCACGCTCTGGGTGCTGGCCTGCTGTGGCCATGGCTGTGTAATTGATCCCCCCAGCTTTCTGTTCAGCCCTTTATCCGTCTTCTCCAGTCTGTGGCCAGCACGATTGCTTCAAAATGTGAAGCTGTCAATGTACCCTTCCCCTACTCCTACCCTTCCCCCTAGTACAACTTCTTTGAGTGGCTTTTTATCATGCTTAAAACAAAGTCTCCTGCCCTGACTACAAGGTTCATATGATGTGCATCCATTCTGCCCCAGGTCCACCTTGCTCCTCCTCCAGTGTTTCTCATTTCTCCATGTTGGCTTGTGGGACAGGTAATTCTGGTGCTGTCCTGCCACAGGGCCTTTGCATATGCTGCTCTGCTCCCCAGATGTGTCTCTACCATCTGCCCCCCTTCCATTTCCCTCAGGTATCTACTTCTTGACCTTCAACTCTCAGCTTGGGCATTGGTCTCCATGGAAATCTTTCTTGATGACCCCCATCTTGCCCTTGATAGCACTCATGTCCTATTATAACTGCACACTATTCATATGCTTACTTCTTCCTCCAATGTCTGTCCTCTCCCTGGTGTGGGCACCAAGTCTGCTTTGCTCATCACCTACTTCTAGCACCTGGCTGAAGAGTAGACATCCAGGCATACCTACTCCATAAATTAACTGGGGCAATGAGACCCAGGAGAGGAGGTCTTGAGAGACAGAAGGCTAGTTTGTCCCTGACAGCCTGAAGGCTGTCCAGATGCCCCTGGGGCTGTTACTTGCAGCCGGTGATGGCAGAAGGGCCCTGACATGGGAAAGCCCTTCACCTGGGTGCCGTCTCCCTTTGAAACAACTCACCTGCCTCACCTGTGTAGGGATTTGTGACCTGTTGGGAATGGAGTTACAGGTGAGAGGGGATGGGCTCAGACCCAGGGTCCAGGCAGGTGTACTCTGACTCTGCCCAGCTGCGGTGGCTGCGGGTCCCCTGGGAGAGGTGCTTACTGACTTTCAGTGACCATTCACTCTTGCCCTGGCCATCTGCAGTATCTGCCTGATCACACATTCATTCATTTGGCCATTCACTGTTTCATTCCTTCTTGGGCATCAATTATAATGCCAAGAATGAAGAATTGTGTTCATTGAGACAACTGCTTTATGAGTAATGCTAATTTGGATGAATATTCTTCTTTCCTTGTGAGAATAAAATGATAGTTTACCCTTCCTGAAGATGGTTTGGTTTTCAGCCATAATGAGAAACCAGAAATCTGGCTAAACCATCCCTCTTTGCTTGAGAGCTGACACCCTGACATCTGACTGATGGAAATGTGATCTCATCAATCACCTGTGCTGAGACCCTGGCTTACGCTGACTCGGTTGTTGTCATCCAGCTGAATATTTTATGTGTGTCTAGTTCATTTTATCCCCTCAGCCTCCAGTTAGTTTATCCCCCATCACAATCTAATTCCAACCTGCTTTTATTAAAGGGGCTTTCTAACCGAGCAGAATACTTGGGTGGATTAAGTAATAAATACACAGCAGCGCTTCTCACCACTGTCAGATCCAATCCCTCTTCACCAAAAAGCATGTGACACTCCCTTTACCTTACTGAAATGGAACTCAGAGATAGGGTGAATTACCTGTGCACATGACTTTTTTTTTTTAAAAGAGTCAATAAAGCCCTGACCATAATAACTATAGTGAAAAGGAGAAATAAAGGGAAGGCACTCTAAAACAAAAAGCTATGTATTGTAGTATGTAAGTGATCAGGACTGATTCTATTAGAAAATATAATGAAGTTATCAGATGTTTGCACCTACTTAAAATGAGTACATGTTGATGAAGAGAAAAGAAACGACTTTGTGGAAGAATTTTCTTTACATTGGACATTTTGAAGCACACTTTGAAGGCTATAGAAGAAGACATATCCATGGGGTGTACTTATTTCTGGGGCCACCGTGACAGCCACAAGTGCAATGTGCCCAGGTGTTCTGAGACGACTCAGACTCCTTGAAGGATATTGCTCTTGTGACACAATTTTCCCGAAAGAAGAACCATTCTTGGTAAAGAAGCAGTTCTCCCCTTGATTCACATGATTGTTGCATTTGACAATTCAATGTATGTGAAACTGGGAAAATATACTTTGTGTTTATACGTAAAATGATGTCAAGTTCAAGTAAGAAACAGGTCTACCACCTATAGGAATGTCCTGTAGCGTGTTCAAAAGTGGGTTGGCACCCTTCTCTGTACTGCAGAAGGACCACCTATCATGTTAATCGCCCCAGGTACCCTACAAAGTTCCAGAACACTCTTATGGGTCAGTAACCCCCATGCGTGGAACCACTGATGGAGGAAGTTGGATGTCAGTGTGGCCCGGAGGAAATCGTACTGAGTCAGTTTCTGCCTATGCCCCTGCACTTCCTCTTGGGTCTCTTGGGTTGTGAGGCAGCCAAACCAGTAACAACAATGCTAGGATTCTGGGCACTCACTGCCTGCTGGCCACTGTGATGGCCACTCTCCTTGCGTGATTAACCCACATCAGCCTCCTCAGTTTGGTGGTATTATCCCCATTTTAAAGATGGAGACACTGAGACTGAGGCTAGACAACTTGTTTAAGTTCCTACCTTTTATTTATTTATTTTTTCTGGGGGGAGGTAATTAGGTTTATTTATTTCTTTTCTTAGTGGAGGCACTGGGGATTGAACCCAGGACCTTGTACATGCTAAGCATATGCTCTACCACTGAGCCTTTTCCCCATAAGTTCTTACCTTTCAATGAATTAGACAAGGAAATAACTGCTGTGCATTTCCAATGGAGGAGGAACAAAGACAGTGGATATAAATGTTTTCATCCAATGGGCTTTGGCAGTTTCAACAGAGATGAATATATAGTAAGCATGAAAGACTTTGAGAGTGATTCTCTACCATGTTCAGCCAGGAGAGCTCCCCTTTAGGAAGCCTAAAGAGATCTACGTTTCATATTATAACTAGGAAGTGACTCTAGTGACCATTCGGGATTTAAAATCTCCTTCCTATTCTGATGGAAGTAGAGAAAGTGGATGGTGCCAATGGGCTGCCAAAGAGTAAACCCTTGGTTTGGAGAGACAGGGAGCTGCAGCCTCACAGGACCAGCATCAGAAAGAGCAGAGGTGCAGCAAGGTGAGGTGCCTGCTGGGGGAGAGCGGCCTCCATGAAATCCACTGATCCATAAGAGTGGCCTTTGGAGCAAGGGCTTAGGCAAAAGGTAGGGAAGCTCTGTGACTTGTGATGAGGGTAGTAAAGTACCAAGTAGGTGCTCAAGAGATGACCACTCAGGGCACACTGGGGGCCAACACACTCCTGTATGAACCAACACACTCTTGTATGAACCAGCACTCTTCACCGGCAACCATGTGTGTCCTCGTCAGGTCTTTGGCAAAGGCTGATTTTACAATCCACTGAAGCTCCTCATTTTGTGTGTGTGTGTGTGTGTGAGGTAGTCTAATTGAATCAGCTGAGTTTTTATCAGAGCAGAGGATTCTCTGCTGGGAAGGGAGAGAATCTTTTGTTGGGGAATTAGGTGTGCTATTGTTTCTCTCTACTTACTCATCTTCTGGTTCCTGCCAAGGGAACTATCCACAGAAGAATCAAGGCTAAATGGAAAAGCCAACATTGTATTATTAGCTGGAAGCACTCCCTCCCCTATCACCCTGTTATCTGCCCCCATCTGTCCCAGTGCACAACGCTGTGGTTAGCAGGGCTGGAGCACAGAGGTTGGGGAGGATCCAGCCGTGACAGAGGAAGGCATGTGACCTGTAAAACGGCTATGGGGCCATACATCTGTTACATTGGAATGCCAGGCCATTTTGGGTTTGGAAGGTGGGACTGAGTGATGCTCTGAATGGGGAAATGTCCCCTCACAGCCTGAGGAACCCCACTGGGATTGGAGTGGATGTGCACCCCAGGACCCCAGGATCTACCAGCAGGTGCAAATTCTGAGTCAGTCTGCATTCCAGAAAGCTTAGAGACGTCCTAGGTCTCCATGTATTGCTGCTACATTCTGCTCCAGGGATGGGTTATGTTGCCAGGCTTTGACTTGCAGAGGTGAGGGATCAGCTGTGGGTTCTGTATCAAAGAGATATCAAAGGAGGGGGTCTTGAGGTCGTAGGGGCAGAAGGGAGAGCCATGTGGGTCTGGGCTGCCTCCTAATCTGGGCATGCAGAGTTTATTTGTTCTGTGGAAAGCCATGTAGCTGAACCCCAGCTTGGAAAATTACTGGGAACGAATTGCATAGAGTAAAGTCTGTGTTTTTTTCCCTCTTAATGTGTGGGTTTAATTATTCACAGTCAGTTCATTGTTATCTTAATAGGATTCTGAATTAAAGAACCCATTCTGTCATTTTTATAGACTGGGTCACTTGGACCCTCCTGGCTCTTTGAATGAATCTCCACGTCCCCAGTTAAGGTCTTCACAAGACTAGAGTTGGCCTGGGTGGTCTTGTTTTATCTTCCCTGTAATCATGAGTCACCATTTCACTCATGCAGGAAGCTCTTAATAAAATTCTCATAAACTTGAAGGACTCCCTTTAACTCCTCTTAGGGGAGATATCCACAGGGCTCCACTTGGGAAGGGAATTCTTGCCAGAGGAGAAAGAAACTTCTTGGATCTGTTCAGTTCTATCTAGTGCAATAACGCAGGAAAATGAAATAAATGGCATTGAGATTGGAAAGGAAGAAATAAAATGACTTTATTTGAAGAAACATCTATCTAAAACATTCTAAAGAAAATTCAAAGGAGTGCTAGAACTAATAAACCAGTTAAACAAGTTTGCAGTATATAAAATCATTGTACAAAAATCAACCACATTTCTTGATATTACCAATGAACAATCAGAAATTAGAATATCTTTGAATAACAAAAATTTAATACTTGGAGATAAATTTGACTGAAAAAAAGTTAGACCTGGGTACCTGGAAACTGTGAAACATTGCTAAGGGAAATTAAAGAAGATTTAAATAAATGGAGAGAAAAATGTTGGGCATGGGTTAGAAGATTCAATAATATGATGTCAGTTCTCTTCGAAATGGTCTATAGGTTCAGTGAAGTCCCTATCAAAATTCATTCATTCATTCATTTAATATCGTTTTGTAGAAATGCACACACTGTCGCCTGGGCACACAGGGGTTAAATTACTAATGCAGTGAGTAACAGAGCTAAGATTTATAACAGCAGACGAGAAGAATCAGAGGGTTTTAGAACTGCAAGGGACTTTTTAAAGGATCTAATTTAACTTCCACAGAGTAGAGATGAGAAAAGCAAGGTCAGGAGAGGGGAAGCAGCTTCCCAGGGGCTCACTGCAAGTTAAATTGCCGGCCTCCTGATGCCCAGATGAGTGGTCTTCCTCTACCGCAGTGAAAGCCAGGCGGAGGGAACCAGTTACTGGAAAAGCTGGATGTCCTGTGCTTGTCTTTCATAAAAGAGATTTATTCCTGAAACTGGATGCTGCTCATTATTTAATTTTCCCCTGGGTGAGAAATTGAGATAATATAACAAAATGATATTTCTCCTCCCTCTCTCTAGATTCAAAGTGTGAATGTGGTGGACGAGTTGTCGCTCAACCTCAGATGGCAGCATTAAGCTATAATACTGAGCTATATTAAAGTACTTGACTTTGAAAGAAGAAGTTATGTCTTGAGTCTGGGAAAATCCCCAGGCATGGAGAAAAATGTAAAATCAGTCAACTTGGGACCTTCAGCCAAAGTTGCCTACTGCGGTATGAAAATCTATGAGTGGCAGATCTCTCCCACAATCACCACCACCATCACCATGCCTTCTACACATCGGTTGTGAACTGTGGATGGAAGAAATAGAAGTGTCCTCGGACTTGGTGTAAAATAGGAACTTCAGAGCCTTCACAGCTCAGGTGCTTAGGTTTTGGGGCACTTGCTAGCCTGGCATCTGGGCTTGAAGCCCTTCTCCCCTTCTGGTGCACCACCTGCAAGAAGCATTTACATTCCCAACAGCGATCATCACACACATGCCATGTGCTAGGTGCTCTGCCAGGCTCACTGTCTTCACAACTTCATTTAACTCCTTTCAACAACCTGATGGTGTTGAGCATTGTTAACCCTCATCTCATCATGAGGAAGCAGCCCTGGGTTAGTTGTATGATGTTTTCTGGGGCCCAGAGCCTGTCGTGGCAGTGACAGGATTCAACACCTGACTGTTCTGGCTCCAAAACCCTTTCATGTTCCTTCCAATAGTTCATGTGGCCTGCACATGCCTGCTAGGCTGATTTTGGAGCTGGTAAAAAGCTTTAGCAAGACCACTGGATGACTGAGGGCCTTGCCACAATTCCAGTTAAAGCAGTGAGGAAATCGGGTTGATTCACCAATCAGTCATCAACAAAACCTTGTACCTTCTATAAGGTCCAGTATGGCCAAGTAGAAGCCAAATAATTAAAATCATATTTCTTTATGATTCAAAACATTTTTTCTTTCTCTTTTACTTCTATTGATGGAAATATCTCCACACCACCCTGCCTTCTAGCATCCTCAGCGCAATTGCACACGTCCTTGTGACCGGGGATCGTCCTTCTGAGTTACCACCATGGTGACGTGCTGCTCCCAGGCATTGGGGATGGGAAGGTGAGGGTCACCCTTGACCCCCTAAAAGGATGACTGACTGTGGCCTTTCTCAGCAGACTGTCTGATGACCTGGCCCTTCCTGGGGAACCAGGGCAGCCTGGCGTTGGGACTGCACTGGGAGTTTCTCATTTGTAGAGTTTTCAGTCTAGTGTCCTTTTGCTTCAACCTGAAGAACCCCTTCTAGCATTTCTTGCAGGGAGGGTCTCCTGGTATTTAACTACTATTTTGTTGTTGTTTATCTGGGAATGTCTTCATTTCTCCTTTTTTCTTTTATACATTGTATAAAGCTAAATGCTCATGTACACACACTTGCGCACACGCGCACACGCGCGCACACACACACAAGTACAAGTATAACTGGGGAAATCTAAGTAAGACCCATGGATTATATCAGTGTTGATGTCCCGATGAAGATACCGTACTGTGGTTTTCTAAAATGTTATCTTATAACAAATTGGGTAAAGGGTACATAGAGCTCTCCATATTAGTTATAAAGCTACATGTAAATCTATAATTATCTTAAAATAAAATTTCATTAAATAAAAAAAAGGTCCCTCTTGCAAGCTTTCATGACCCACATCGTTGGGGACTGGTGATAAACTCCCAGGTGGCTGTCCACCTCTCTCACCATGAAAGGCCAGGTGAATCTCCTGCTGGGAGGCTCTCCAGGAGCTTGAAAAGATCTGTGGTTTACCTCCCCATATGTTGGTGCCTGTTCATTCTGCCACGGTTTGTCCCAAGTTGACTGATTTGACATTTTTCTCCATTCCTGGGGACTTTCCCAGACTCGAGACATAATTTCTTCCTTCAAAGTCAGATATTTCAATACTGTTTAATATTATAGCTTAATGTTACCATCTCAGTATCCACACAACACCCACTGCTTCCAGAGGCCCCTCGTCATGGCTGCTGGGCTGGGCTGGGTGATGGACGTTACTCAGCACGCCCTGACCCCACGGCCCCTCCCTGGAGGGAGGAGGAGGGGAAATGTACGTTGTGGGGAGTCCAGCTGGGACCTAGAGGAAGTGCCACATCCCTGTTGGCTGGAGCTGGAACCAGGGCACTTGGATTGTCTCTACACAGTATTTACACCAAAAATCCAACCCCAGGAGAACTTGAAATCCCCTCTAGTACTGTCTCCAGTTGCTCTTTAATCCTGCTGAGATATGGTCAGCATTCCCCTGGAGCTCATTCCCTTTCTGATCACTTGCAGGCAACAGAAAATCCTCTGGTCGCTTAAGTCACAAAGTCTGTCATCAGTAATTAAAAATATCTGGTCAGATCTATGACACCGCAAAATGAACATTCAGCCTTTTCCCTGCCTCCCCAGGCTCACCGTGCTCTCCCCAAAGATCTCCTCGCTAAATCCCCCTTTTTACTTCCAACTTTTTAATAAAGTGGGAGAGAGGCACACAGACTCATGTGATTGGTTCTCAGATGTTTACTGGGACCAGCTGCAGTGTGGTGGCCTGTCTTCCCATCACTTGGGTGCTGGTTTTTATGTACCCAGGCAATTCAGACAAACGACCCATTTAACATCTGCCACTCACTGTTTAGGAACGCTAGCCCACGGGAACCTCCTCACGGTGCATCAATAGTGGAGAATGCGCAGGTCCTCCAGGCGGGATTCCTACCCTTTCTTCTCAGGGTCTGAATTCCCAGTGGGGACCAGAGTTTGCTCAGGCTAGGTAGTGGTGGAGCTCAGACTCAGATGTGGCCCCACAGCCCTGCGGTGAGATTCGAGTCCTGGCTCTCCCTGAGCAGCTGCCTGGCTCTGGCTGAGCTGCTTAAGCTCCATCTTTCCCAATTTTCACCTGTAAGATGGGGACAGTACCGCTTGGCAAGACTGTTGTAAGCAGTTATCAGAGATTTAGCCCAAGGCTGGTGGGCAGGGAGCCCCCATCACTATCAACATCGTTCCCACTGAGCCTGGAGATGCCACCCATCTTTCTCTGAACAGCTTCTTGGAAAACCAGAGGGCAGTCTGCAGATGGGTGCTGACCAGAGACCCCATACCTGGCCCTTCCCTCTGGATCACATCCAGCTCATCTTCAGTCTGGGCTACCCTCGCCTGTGCACCGTGGCTGCTGGAGGCCTCATGGGTGAGGATGGAGTTTCACTTTATTAGCCAACAGGAATTTTAAGTAATATGGAACTTGCACAGAAGACTGCTCATGTGCCTTACTTTTTAAAAGGGAGTTTACTGAATTCACTTGAGTATGTGGCATATGCAATAAAGCCAAAAAAAGTTTGCTTGGGGCTCTTCAGTCAGCACTTTGTTAAGCAAGTACATGCCTTGGTTGCATCTTTCTCCATCAGAGCCCTTTGTCGTTGTGACACCTCACACTCAGTGGCATCCTTTTTGCCCTCAGGGTACAAAGTAGGAAACCTGACCTGGCACTGCTGCAGCCCTGAGGCCAGAGAATGGAAAGACTTGGAGGGGGTTCCCTGTGGACCCTAATGGCCTATGCAAGCTGCCTAGCCTCGCCCAACCCAGGCTTCCTCTGAGCAACTAGGAGCTTGACTGCAGTTTCTGCCCTTGGACATCAAAAGAGAGAAAAGGCAATGCTCACTTTTACTAAAGTGTGAAGGGCTTGATGTGTTAACGCCTGATCAGAAATGCCTCAAATTTCTAAAAGGGCTGGGAGATTGGTCAACTGGAGCCATTGTCCGGGCCTGCCCTCCTCCTTCCTCCTTGGAGGAGCAGAGGAGAAGGCCATCCCCCTGGGGCTCCCTCCAGCAGGGGATCCGGGAACAAAGGCCAGGAGGATGGATCTGAAGGCACACATTAACAAAACCATCAGGATGCTTTGGGCTGAAAGCAAAGAAGCCCCAACTGAAAAGGGCTTTAAGGAGAAGGCCTTGTACAATATGTCGTAGCAGAACCACGACCAAAAGTGGTCCCAGAGTTCGTGTGCTGACTCCAGACATCTTCCGAGACCCAGGATTTTCCCATCTTTCCCTCAGCCACCCTTCCCTGCAGCTGAAGGAAGACCGCAGCCTTTGCAGGCTGCAGGGCTCTGCAGGCAGTCTGGGAGGGTGTGTGTGCGCGTGTGTGAAGGGGGTACCATTCTTTGCTCCTGGAGCCAGTGGGCTGTGCCCATGGACCACAAGGTGGGGTGGGGCCACCAGACAGGCCCCCAGCCCCATCTCCACACCTGCAACCCTGCAGGCTTCATTTCTGCATCTCCCCCTTGGGATTCACAAGGGAATTCTGGCAACAAGAAGAAAGCATACTTTTTTAAGAATAGGGATGCCGAGAAGTCAGCGTCCTGCTTCAGAGCCAGACTTGGCAGCTCTCCAGGAGCTGCTCGACCCCTAAGTGTCCGGTCCTCTGAGACAAAGAAGGCTGCCGATCCCCAGGGAGGAAGAAAGGGGGCACTGAGGGTGCTTTCCCGGGACCTCCACTGAATCAGGGGCTTAATCAGCTGCCAGGTGACGTTCTCAAGTGGCAGCGCTGAGCCTTCGGGAAGAACAAAAGGCTCCCAGCTTTGGAGAAGTGGAGTTCTGTCCCCCCTCCCGATGGTGCCCACCTCACCTCTGCACCAGACCTGCCAATAAGGACTAACGATTTCCTGTCACCACCTGTCCACCGAAAGCCCTTCGCTTTTCTTCTCCAGCCCCCACCCCTAGTCTCTCCACATGGTTCTGAATTTCTTAGGAGGGAGCTGCTCTCCCTCTGGCTCTCCCTGAACGGGTCCAGGAGATCAGCCCGGGCAGCACAGGTATCCTCGCTCGGGATTTTTTCACTATTATTGGAGCTTTCTGTGAGCATTTGTGGTGGTGGTAGTGGTGGTGGGGCGGTCTTTAGCAGCCAGCCCAGCACCCACGGAGCCCTGCTCCTTATGGGAGCCGTGAGGACGGGCAGGTGTTAGACTGGCAGTCGCTCTGCCCAGCGGTGCTGAGAATCCCCCCAGGGCGCCCGTGCTCCGCAGGTCTGCACTGGTCACCTCTCGTCCTGTTCTGGAGCTTCCGCCTTGTCTGCTGGTCATCTGTGTTGTCCACTGGTCACTTTGACCACCGCCCTGCCGCTCCCCTCCCCTCTCCTCCCTAAACATGGCATATGCCACTATGGGGCATTAAAAAATATATTTTTAATTGAAGTTTAGTTGCTTTACAAAGTTGTGTTAATTTCTGGTGTACAGCGTAGTGATTCATTGATATATTATGTGTTCTTTTTCATTATTACAAGTCGTTGACTACAGTTCCCTGTGCTATACAGTAGGGCCTTGTTGTTTTATCTAGTGTGTACACAGCAGTTTGTAAACTCATGATGGGACTTTTTTCAAGGCTTCTCTGAGGCCTGGGCGTGGCCTGGGAGGTTCCCGGCAGAAACTGGGAGGGGCACGCTGAGTCTCAGGCGCACGCGCAGATCATCTAAGGAGGAGGATCACGGGCCCCACGTGGCCTTCTGTGGGACCGGGGTGAAAGGGAGGCTTGCATTTTAGTTTAAACTTTTTGAATTTTTGCACTTAAAAATTTTAGCTATGTGCATATATTCCTTTTTTTTGTTTTTCCAAATCAATCAATCAAACAACCAATAAACAGGCACTACTGTTTCTATAATCCAGAGGCCCTTTCCCGGGGTCTTCTCTGTCGCCTGTTTGCTGCCATAGATTGTCCCCTCTGCCCTGAGATCCCTCCCTCCCTGAGCCTCCAGGGCCCCAGTACATTGTCAGGCCGGCAGGAAGAAAAAGCCAAGCCACCCTGTCCTGACTTCCAGCCCTGGCTCCTCTCAGACATCTATCCCCTGGTTGTCCCCAGAGATGTCCCTGACCCCTGGGCAAACTGCGTCTTGCACCACTGGGCAGTGTGTCTTTCGTTGGCTCAGTCTCTTCGTCTTTTTTTTCTCCCTAATTCTTTTTTAATTCCCCTCTCCCTTTTTTTTTTAAACTGGGATTGAACCCAGAACTCAGCAAGTGCTAAGCACACACTCTACCACACTCTACCACTGAGCTTTACCCCCACCCCCTCAATTTCTTTTTTTAGAAGAGGATTTAGGCTTCATGTGCATAGCTAAAAGGTCCCCTGGAGAGTCTGCCTCTGCTTGGACAGGCCCAGTGGCCAAAAGCCAACTGAGAAGATATTGGCAGCTCCAAGAGTGTATTTTTTTTTTTTTCCGCATTGCTCATGGGATCTTGGAGCTGGGGACCCGGGAGTTCTCAGTGTGCAACCAGCCCATTTAACTGATGAAGACATTGAAGTGATGCAGGAGAACAGATCTGGGTATGAGAAGGGCTGTATCCCAGGCTCCGGTTGAGCCCCTGGGATGTGCCCTGCCAAGCATGGGTCCTTGGCTTCACGCAGGAAAGAATTCAAGAGCGAGCCACCATTGAATAAAGGTAGATTTATTTAGAGACACACACTGCATAGAGTGTAAGGCAAGAGAAAGGCAAGGAAAGAGGTGTGGGAATTGGGTGCTTAGGTTAAAGAAAAAGTAGGTACACACTCCACAGACAGAGTGCGGGCTGTCTCCAAAGGGGAGGGAGCGAAAAGCGCAAAGGGCCACTAGGCATGGTGTTGTCACTTTTTATAGTCTCAGTAGCTTCACACGCCTACAGGTGGGATCAATCCAACTGCCCTGGGGAAGGGGCTGCGATTCCCAGGAACTGGGCCACCGCCCATTCTTTGCCTTTTGCGGTTAGCCTTGGGGCTGTCATGGTTCCTGCGGGCATGTTATTTGATCACATTGTTACAATGAGCATACAATGAAGCTCAAGGTCTACTAGAAGTTAAACCTCTTAATCCTCAAGACCAACTAGGAGGTGGATCTTCCACCATTTTGGTTGCTGTCATTCCTTGAGTGGCTGTGCCCTGACCCCTTCCCTCCTGTCTCAGAAGGTCACAGGGGAGACAGGACTGGAACCTGAATACCACTCACCCCAAGAGCCCTGGAGGCTCTGTCATGGGCGGGGCTCCCTCGGGAGGCATTAGTTATTAGTTAAAGCCTGGAGTGGGCTTCCCCTCAGCTCAAGTCACTGAAGAGGATTTCTGGGTGGGGTAGGGGCAGGGTGGGAAGGGAAGAGATCCAAGTCTGACCCAGGCGGCAGAGATGTGATGACTGGGAGATACGGCAGCCCTGCAGACCGGACTGAGGGGAAGAGAGAGGGAGGCAGCTGTGGCCATGTTGATGGTGGGTGCGGGCCCTGGGGGTGCAGAAACGGGGGCCTTCAGAGGTGGGGAGAGGGTGCCGATGGCCGGCCCACAGGCTTCCCATAGCAGCTCTCGGTTGGAAGTTACAGCTCTGCAAGAAACCAGGCTCAGACAGCGCATTTGGAAGGCATGATGGCGGTCCCTGCTGAGGCTGAAATACCTCACAGTCAGGTGTGCGCCCGGGTGACCGGCTAAGTCAGCGGTGATGAGCACCAAGATGACATCCTGCGACTTTCTCCATCCATCTAATCTGCTTCCTTTCTGGCTTTTCCGTGTTCCTTCAGGGCCGTGCTTCTTAATCACGGATGTCTTCATAATCACCCGTGGAGATGTCTGCCGCAAAGCCGGCCCGCCAAAGCCCACTTCAGGGATTCTGATTCTGGAGTCTGCATGATGACTGTGAAATCGTCTCTGGGTGATTCAGGTGCACAAGATCCTCAGATCCTGCCTCCTCCATGCTGCATGTCAGAAGCCAGGGGTCCCGGCTGGGTGGGCAGAGTGCGGGCTCAGGACTCGGGGTGTTGGACTCCCCCTGCATCCCCTTATCTCTGCGCAGAGCGCCCCCTGCTGCTCTCCAGGTCCTTGTTGAGCCTGTGCGGTTCGCCCCTGACACTCTGCGCACTTCTGTGTCCACCTCGCTGATTCCAACATTCTTAGCCTTCCTTCAGCTGGGAAGTCTGATGCTCTCACCCTGAGGGAACCTCCCTGGTGACTTCATCCCAGTCCCCTGACCCCCTTCCTGCCACTTTCACAAACTATACCCCTGGGTGGACATTGCTACATCACAGTTTGAAGTCAGGTGAGTTGCCTCTTATTCAGTCCTGTGTTTGTTTCCTAGAACATCTAGCCAAGTGTTATACTTACTGAGCAAATAAAATAAGAAAAAAAAGTCCATAGGAATGAAATGTAGGCAGGAAGAACAAATGAATAAATATAAGAATAAATTCAAGAAGAACAAATGAATAAATTCAATAAATGATTGTATATTGAAAATAGCCCAAACCTGGTCACTCACTTTCCCAAGCCTCTTCCCACTTTATAAGGTGGTTGACTTAATTTGCTTTGATTTGATCTGCTTCATGCTAACTGAGTCTAACCAGCTCCGACAGGCCCCTTAAAGCCCCTCAACTGACCATGTTTGCCCCCATCTGCAGCTCAGCCTGTGGCCCCTTGTTTATCAGGGCGTTTTCTGCTCGCAGGGCACTTGGGGTGACATTCTCAGGCTTGAGATCCCACCACCAGATTGCCAACGGCCCCTGCTTGCTCCTTCCGGCCGGCTGTCACCAGCGCTAGCTGAGCTATTTATACTGTTGGTCAGCTGCCTTGGAACAACGCACAGTAAGCAGTTTCGACCCTTGGCTGACTCTTTCCACTCGGCGTGGTGGAAGGAAGCTTGAGGGGAGGTGGGGCTGACGAATCTGTGAGGCCAAGAAGGGAGGGGGCTTGGTGCCTGGATCTGTGATGCTGCAGACTTGCCAGCACCTCCCTCTCCAGAAAAATCATAGGTTTTTCTCACCTAAATTCCTTGTTCCTTGACCAATACAGCCTGAGTCATTTCAAATGTCCTAAGAGGCTGAAGGGCTCACCAAGGGCCTTGGAATTTGGGGTACCTCCAGGGTCATCCCAACTGGATAGTGATGTAGGTAAAAATCTCTCGGGGAGAACCACCCAGGTGCTCTGTCAGCTCAAAGACCTGAGCTTAGATGCATACAGTCCAAGTGTGATGCCCATCACCTTTATTGCTCCCATCCCGGTCCCCACTGCCTCTTCTGTGCCACCAAACACCACCATTACCACTCTCAGTACCCATCCTAGCCCCAAGACTTCCACCACCACCACCACCACAGCTACCCCATCATCAATACCCCGTCCCAACTCCAAACCTGGCAAGTCACCACCCTGTCATCATCATCAGCAGCATCCATCCCCACCCTGAGACCACCATCTCACCACCACCCCGTTCCCACTGTCACCTCCGCTGTCCGTATTCCAACCCGAGTACTGTCACTGTGACCGAGGAGCTGGAAGGCCCTTTCCTGCACCACACACCTGCCTGGGCTTCACTTTTCTTTCTGCAGTGCCCTTGAGGTATATGTAAAGCCAATTGCTACTGTGCGGGGGTGGGGGGGACATGCAGGGACCTCCTGGCCTGGCTCTTTACCTTCCACAAGAAACAGTGCAGAGGCAGGGATAAGTGGCAGGTGACATGAGGTGTCAGGTAGGGAAGCGATGGGAGGAGAGAGGCTGGGGTCAGACGGGAACGTGCCACCTTTGTTGGGCAGCCACTGCTTGCTTCCGGCCCGTCAGGAGGGACCAACGCCCAGTGTCTCTGGTTGTTCTAACACTTCAAGAGAATCCAGAAATCCGGATATTTTTGGTACTTGTCTCCTATGGTGGAGGGTCCCATGTAAATCACAGAGGAGGTGGGCAGGGCATGTCCTTGAAGGGAGGGCATCTGGGCGGGGAGGGGGGTCTGGGCTATCCCTGAAGGTCAGAAACAGAGGAAGCTCTGCCTCTCATGGTCTGAACGTTGTGTCCCCCCAAAATGCATTGGTTGACCCTGTGACGCTCTATGAAATGGTATTTGGGAAAGGGGCCAAGGGGAGGTCATTAGGGTAATAGGTGAGTTTTAGGGGAAGAACAGTTTCCCCTCTGTCCTCCTAGGCTTGATAGTTGGGTATGAAATCAACTTACAATGGGCAGATTAACAAGAGAAAAGGTATACACACGTATTTCTTTATTAAGGTTGATTTTTTATTTTGGGGGTTTTAAAAAAATTGAAATGTAGTTGATTTACAATATTGTGTTAGTTTCAGGTGTACAGCAAAGTGATTCAGTTATATATATATATATATATTTTCAGATTATTTTCCATTATAGGTTATTACAAGATACTGAATATAGTTCCCTGAGCTCTACAGTAGGTCCTTGTTGCTTATCAGTTTTATGTATAGTAATTTATATGTGCTAATCTCTTACTTCTAATTTTTCCATCTTCCCTCCCACTCCCCTTTGGTAACCATAAGTTTGTCTTCTGTGTCTGTGTTTCTGTTTCATATATAGATTCATTTGTATTATTTTTTAGTTTCCATATACAAGTGATAACATATACTGTCTTTCTCTGTTTGATGTGCTTCACTTAGTATGGTCCACCCATGTTGCAACAACAAATGTATACATTTTTAATTAATCCGATGTGCTTGGAGTATTGCAGGAAAAAAAAGTGAATACTCAAAACAGTGGTGAGATTTAAGAGCTTATATGCCATCTTAATAGGGCAAGGGGAAGTAGAGGAAGCCACTTAGCAGGGAATAGATGGGTTTCAGGAAAGAAGAACGGGGCTTTAAGAGGATGGATGGGAAGTGTGTGATAAAGTCTGTCTGGTCTCCTCTCCTGTGAGGAGTCAGTTCTTCTGGTTGATGAAACTCTCAGGGAGGGTGTCTATGACAGCTGCGTTCCTGATAGCCTCCCACCGCATTTGCTATTTTTCAAGTATTTTCCAAAGTGGCATCTTTTGGGGTGACATGTCCTCAACACTCCTTCAAGGTCATGAGAGGGAGACCCCCATGATAGGATGAACACCCTTGTGAGACACTCTGGTCCTCTCTCACCCTCTCTGGCTCCCTCTCTCCCCGCACAGTAAGAGGATACAGCAGGAAGGCAATGTCTCCCATCCAAGAAGCTGGTCCCCACCATTCACTGACCCTGCTGGCACCCTACTCTCAGACATCCCAGTCTCCAGAACTTAGATGAATAAATGCCATCTATCTACGTCCCTGGTCTCTGGGTTTTGTTACAGCAGCCAATCTGACTGATACACTGCCACAGACACACGGGACACCTCAGGGAGGATCAGTCCTGCCATTTCCTTGAGTGTGAATTAACTGCTGAAAACAATCTTTCCTAATGCCAGAACTTGCACTTAGAGCTCTGTCACCTTGGGAAGATTTTGTGTTTGTTTTATTTTGCTATTTACTTCCAGAGTCTCTGGACTTTCACTTCTCCAGTGAGGCTAATTATATTTACCTCCTGCTACTGCTGGGAGAATTAAAGATACAGTGCTTATTGAGAGCCGAGTGCAGCCCCTTAGCACATTAAGTCAAAGCTTGCTCGGGCCCCTTTATGATAATTACTGTGGTGGGTTTTGTTAACGTGTTTTCTTCTGTCGCCATGTCTTATGGGATAATGCAGAGAGCTGGGGTTGGGTTCTACAATCGGCAGCTGTGACCACTGTAATCGACTGCTTTTTGCTTGCTTTGCCTCATTTGCTAACTTGGTGCTACTTTGGAGCAAACGGAGTATCGGTCCCTGCCCTGTGCTAATGGTGATGGCAGGGCTTCCAAGTACACAGGACTTGGTGGAACCATATTTGGCCATGATGAGTGCTTTGATTGACCAGTCTGAGGTGAGGTCTTACTCACCTTTGCTGGAGCAAAGCCCAGGTTTTCATTCAATCCCTGTTGGCTGAGGCCCATGTCAACATCGAGTAGGAAGAGACGACATTTCTTGGTCACATGTCAGGAACTGCAGCTCCTCACCTAGACCTCTTGTTACCAAACCAGACTTGGGTCCAATTGACTGTGCCCAGTAAAGCCAATCTACTGACACCAGGTTTTGGTGAAGGAAAGTGAAGCATTTATTGCAGGGGCCAAGCAAGGAGTCCAGGCAGCTGGTGCTTAAAAGGCTTTCAGGGGAAGATTTTTAAAGGCAGGGTGAGGGAGGGGAGATGTGGGGAGTGTGTGATCAGCTCGTGGACGTTCTTCTGATTGGATGGTGGTGAGGTTGCCAGGAGTCAACGTCATCAACCTTCTGGTTCCAGCTGGTCTGGGGTCTGTGTGCTTGTGCACAGAATACTGTTAACTTCTTCCACCTGCTGGGGGTTTCAGGACAGCTCAAAGGACAAGGCTCAGTATATTATCTATATCCCTTGAGGAGGAACTAAAGGTCCTTGACTTTGTTTAGTGGCCAAACTATTATTATCTTGTCTTGCTCGACTGTTTTCTATTTTTTCTGCATTTTCTCACTTTTCTGATTAAAGATATTTTTTGGAACTTGGGCGGGCCTAGGAGACTAAAGTTCTCCTATGGACAAGAGGCAGGCAGAGGACATGGGGTGGCGGTTTTATTCCAGGAAGGCCCCATAAGGTCTGGTTGGTCCCACTCTGAGTTCCCCAGTCCCCACCTGCATGGATACGGCAAAGACTGAGGGAGGTGGTGAGTGCCAGGGGCCAAGCTCCCCAGTGTCCCGGGAGGAGTTCGGAGCAGACTGATGTCACACTGGGGAGGGGACACCACTACCCTGTACTATGAAGAAGGAGTACCTAGTGATGGGGAGTCTGAGGAAGGGACCTGATGTGAAGAAAGGCTTGGAGCCAATTGTGGGACAGAAGCACAGAGAAACAGGGAGTGTACACGGGGGTCTCAAAGCAGTGCATCACTGGGGCTCTCGATCTTGTGGTTGTGCTAGTTGAATATCATGTTCTCAGCTTATAAGTTGTGGTTGGATTCTGGTGTCCAGTTGACACCAGCCTCATAAAGGGAGCCTCCTGCCTTTTCTCTGGAAGAGTCTGAATAAAACTAGGGTTGTGTATCTCTTGGATACTTGGTTTAGCTCCGGTGGGCTCTCTGTGGGAAGGTTTTAACTATTGGTCTGGTTTCTTTAATGGCTATAGGACCACTCAGAATTTCTGTTTTTCCTTTTTCCTCAGTATTGCTAAGTTTTTTTTTTAATGATTTTGCACATTTCATTGAAGTTTTCAACTTTATTGGTATAATGTTGCTCATAATGTCCTGTATTGCCTTTTTAATATCTGCAGCATTTACAGTTATGTTTTCCATTTTATGTCTTAATTATTTATTCATGCCTTTTCTCATGTCTTTCTTGATTACTTTTGCCTGAAGTTTTAAAATTCGTCTTTTTAAGAAACTAAACTTTGGCATTATTTTTCTCTCCATTGTTTGTGCTGCTTCTTTCATTAATTTTTGCCTTCATCTGTTGTGTATTCTTCTTTTCATTTTCTTTGAGTATATTTTATTATTCTTTCCAAGTCAGGTGCTTGATTCATTAAATTATACTTTTTTGTTCCTAATATTAATATTTAACACTCTCAATTTTTATCTATCTGTCAAATTAGCATTCCATTTTGACATTTGTCTTCTATTATCCTTCAGTTTTTAATATTTTCTAAAATCCATTATGATTTCTTCTTTGACTTGGTGTTATTCAGAAGTAGGTTGTTGAATTTACAGACTTTTTATTGATTTCTAACTTAATTACACTGCAGTCAGAGAATGTGGTTTGTAAGATACCAGGATACCAATCCTTTAAAAGTAGTTGAAGCTTTTTCCTCCTTTTTTTTTTCAGTCTTACAATGTGGACAATTTTTGTAAATATACCATGTATACTTGAAGAAAATGTGCATTTCTAATCTGCTAAATTCTCTTAATATTAGTTGATTATCTGTCTATCTATCTATCTTCCATCCAATCTCTTTTATATCAAGATTGGTGTGTTTTTCAAGTCTTTTATGTCTCTAGCTTTTTATTTTACTTTTCGCTTTATTTAAGCTAGCTATTCCCCAAACAGTTGTGCCACTATCTCCTAAAATAATTGTGGATTTGTCAATTTCTCCTTACAGGTCTGTCAGTTTTTGCTTATATATCTTGAGGCCATATTTTCAGATGCATTCAATTTTATAAGCACTATAGTAGCTTTTAGGGGAATTAATATTTTCTCATATATATATTTTACTGTTTTACTTTTTTCCTTTCTGTGTCAATGTTTCAGACTTGTTTTTTTTTTGTAAACAACATCCTTTACTTTTCTGTTTTGACAATCTTTTCTTTTAAATGGAGAATGTAATAAATTTATGTTTATTATATTTCTGGTATAATTCAATTGATTTCCAATAACCTACTTTGTATTTTCTGTCTGATTTTTTTCTATGTTTACTTTTCTTGCTTACTTTTGAATTGATTGAAATTTTTCTCACTTTATTTTTGCCTTTAGTATAGAATTTGGACATTTTTCTGTTATTTTGTTTAACATGTATGTTTAACATATCGAAGTCATTGATACCAAACTAATATTATTATAATTCTCCTAAAAAATACAAGATGCAAGAATATTTTTAACTCTCCTTCTAAATGTGGTGTTGATGTCCATTATTTCAGTTGTGCTATATTTCTAAGCTCACAAGACATTATTATTATTGTTTTATATATTTAGATTTTGTTTAGATTTACTTACATCTTTACCACATTTTTTTCTTGTCATTTCATCTTGCATCTTACATTTTCCATCTGTGATTCTTTACTCTGCCTGAATTATTTTAGAATTTCCTTTAGTGAGAGTTTCCTGTTGGTCTGAAAATATCTTTCCTTCCTCTTGTTCTTGAAAGATAATTTTAATAAGTATACAACTCCAGGTTGACAGCTTTCTCTTTCTCATTGAAAGCAATTGACATTTCTCATTGAAATTTCATTTTTTAATAGTTTCTTTTTTTTTCTGCTGAGAAGTTATCTGTCAAAATAATTGTTCATACTTTTAAATTTAATCTTTATTTCCTGTCTCAGTATTTCTAATATATTCTCTTTGTCTTCAGTGTTAGCAGTCTGACTATGATGTGCCCAGGTGTGGGTTCTCTGGGATTCCTCCTTGGGAACCTTCGGTATTTCTGAGCTCTGATGCTTGGTGTCTTTTATTAAATCTGGAAAATTCCCAGCTACCTAGTGCCTCTTTCCATTTCTCGAGATCTGACTGAATGTGTATTAGATCTGCCTACCCAGCCCTCCACAGATCATTCATCTCTTAACTTTTCTGTTCATCTTTTTGTTTCTATTTGTCACTTCCTGGATACTTTATTATAAAGACAACCCATTGCCTTCTGACTTCCTTTGCTGCTGTTAAGAAGTCAATCATTAGGCCAGGTGTTATTTCTCTCTTTTCTCTGACTTTTCTGTGGTTTCACTGGGATGTGTTGAAGTGTGAACTTCACTTTGCTCATCCTTCTTGGTGCTAAAAGTCTTGCTGCCTGAGCTCTAGCCCCCTCTTCCCAGGACTTTTTTTTTTTTAATTAGGTAATAGGTATCTTTGTTTAAAAAAAAAACACACTGAATTTTTTTCCCACCCACAAACACATGAAAAGTGCAGAAACCAGAGTTACTCTGTGTGATGTATTTGCATATACTTTTACAAACAAGACAAATTGAAACAGAAACATATTCAGAATTTAACCTGATTAAATACTTCGTTCAGTCTTGAGCTTTTGATATTTAATACAATGTAGGTAAAGTAATACCAAAAAAATATATATTAAATTTATTTGTGCATGCTGCAGAGATGCAGCTAAACTCTGCTTGTCTGGCTAGCCGTGCTCTTTTTGTACCTGTAACACTAACCTTACCCAGCCAGGGCTGTTTCCTTGCAAGCCAGCCAGCCCCTCTCTGCATGTCTGATTCTTCTCTGACTCCATAGAATTGTCAACTTTGCTTTTGAGGCTGCTTCCTCTCATATTACCATGGGCTTAGAATAGAAGTTTTACACCTAAAGAGGGAAATTGTACCATCTTGACTGGAGCCGTTACTTCTAACTATATAAAAATGACATTAAAAAGAAAATAAATGACTTTCCCTATGCCGCATGACCTTGGGGCCTAGATTTTCGTTGTCACCTGATCTGAGGAGGGGATCAGGCTCGTGTGCTGTAGGTGCTTTTGCGTTGGTAGGTGCTAAAGTACCAGCAGGTGAGTGTGAAGGAATTACCCAAGGAGATGAGGTGACATACCCTGGGAAGGTATTTGCACGCTAACTCCTTCTCCGGAGACAGTGCATTCTTCTCAATTACAGATTCTACAAAGTGGCAGGAATTTCCCGACTCTGGCCCATGGAGGGGGATGTGTCCACCTGGTCCATCTCTCATGACACTGAAAGTGATGTTTCTAAATCCCACATAGGGTCAGGCCACTTCCTGCTCAGAATTCTCCAGGGAGTCCCATTGGTGACAGGGTGACAAGCACCCTTCATAGCTTGACACCCAACGCCGTCAGTGAGTGTCCCCCTATCATTCCCCAGGACCCTGGGCATGCCAGATCCAGTGATGCCTGCTCACCCACCTCTATCTAGAATTTCTTTTGTTAATTCAAGTAGTTGGTGATTCAGTCATTCCTACTTACTTTTGCAGACTGACCAGGGGAGTTCTTCCTCCCAGAGTCTTTGCTGGACCAACCCCTCTCTTCCTTTCCACCCCCTCCCTTTCTTTCCCTTCCTTTCTCACCCCCATCCCTCTGGTCATAAACGGAAACACCCTGTGGTCCCCTCTGTCTCTGTATTTAGCATGATGTGTTGGCATTTTTGGGTCCCTTTCTGCCACTATCTCTGTCTCTGTGACCTGCTTGAGAGCAGACCTTCATCTCTGGAGACTCCCGTACACACAGGAGGTTCTCTGCGCATGCTCTGTGACTTGGAAGGAAGACACATTCTCTTGCAAGGTGAGCACGGCACTCTGCCCTCCCAGAGCCCCAGGCCAATGAACAAAGCTCTCCAACTTGTCTCCTGGGCTCCACCATCCCTCAGGATTTCCCATTAGCCTGCAAATTGAGTGTCTGCATTGAGGCAGCGTGTCTCTGGAAGGCAGGACCTTCCCCTCCTCCATCGCTTCCTCCCATGCACATATCCCTGGTGAAGCAGGGAAAGTGTAAAGGAACAGATTCCTCCTGGGGTCTCTCTGAGAATGTACCTGCCTGGCCTCTGAGCGTTTGCTTGGGAAAGCACTTCCATCAGTTGGAATAAACACCAGCTCAGCAGACAGGGATGCTGACGTGGCTGGTTCAGGTTTGCAGATGAGCTCACACACCTCGTGCTCCCTGGGAAGGCTCTCTGGGCACTAATTCTCCTTCAAGCCCATAAACCCCAGGCTCCCAGAAACTCACTGGCGCTCTTCCGTATCATAATCACCAGTTTCTAAAAAACTGTCGTGATTCAATGCATGCTCTGAAGCCAAAGTTCAAATCCTGACTCTGCTGCATCGTGCTCCACAATCTGGATGAGCTTCCTAATGCCTCTGTGCCTCAGTTTCCTCAACTGTAAAATGGGGAGAAAAATAATCATGCTGACCTTGAAGATCTTTGCGAGCATTAAACAGGTGAAGAGGTAGCACCTAGCAGGTAGTAACGCTCAGTAAATTTAGAAATATTAGTCGTCGCTCACCTGCAGTGCATTGGGTGGCGTCAGACAAGCTCTTGTCCCAGTCTCTGCTCGGTCTCCCCACCTGTTTGTGGGAAGCTGGGCTGCGTAACCTCTTGTGTCTTCCAGCACCTGGGCCCCCTGGTTGTCTCCCGTCTCACCAGCCCACACCCATGGATGGTATGCTTTTCCACCACTGCAACCAGGCATAGGATGAAGTCACTTTTGCCTGGTCTTGTTTGTAGCTTGGGTGATGCTCAGGGGCTGTTTCCATTTGGTACTAAAGACCCCTCATGGGTAGACAGTCTTCACTAGGGGAGTTCACACAGGGATTCGCAGCCCCCGGGCTCAGCGGGGAGGGTGGGTTGGAAAATAGCCTGTGTTTACAACAGTGCTACTCCTTGGATGAAGTTCATTTTGTTTATAGCGCTTTTTTTTTCTGATTACATATTTTTGGTAGAAGACTTGGAAAAGTACACGATAAAAGGGAAATATCAGAAAACAGTGACTTCTACCTGTTACTGTCAGTGCAGAAGCCTTGCTCCAGGAGCCGAGATCTCGCAGAACTCAGGGATGGAGGGAGACTCATGGTGTGCCGACTCCCAGACACCCAGTGGGCCTTGCAACGCCGCACGTGGACCCATTTGACAGGAGGTAGACAGCAGGGTGAAGGACCCATTCTGAGGGCAAAGAGGGAGGAGGCCCCGTTGAAGATCCACAGGCCAAAGGACCAGGCGTCTCAGAAGAGCTTCCTTTGAAACTTCTCTCGTTGGTCTTCACCCCGAGTACTTACTGCCCACGTTCAGGTGGTCCTTCCAGTCTTCTCTGTACCTTTTTCATGTGCCTGCCTCTGCCCTGGGTATATTGTGTATTTAAAAATTTTCACTTAATGTTCTATCACCAGCGTTTCCCCAGCTTATTAAAAATTCTCCGCAGCACCATTTTATTGCTGCAGAATATCTAATTGCATGTCTGCATAATTCTCTTCACAGCCCCCTAATGATAAACACTTAAACCCTCCTATATTTTCCTTACTGTAAATAGAGCTATTATGGACTTTTTTTTTTAATTACTGAAATCTTGGTCTGTATTTCAGGGCCTTTTCTCAGAATAAACTTTTAGAGGTAGAGTTTCCAGGACAAAGAAAGAGAACATTTACAAGATTCTTGGTACACCACCAAATGGGCTGCCAGAGACGTGATGGGCAGGTCTGTGTTCACCAGTGTGGGTCCACTGGATCTTAGTGGCTGTGGGTAAGCTTCTTTTAGATAATCTCTACCTGAATTAATCAGATAAAATGTGATATGTGTGTGTGTATGTGCATATATACACACACATATACATATACATATATACACACACACACACATATATATACACACACACACACATATATATATATATACGTATATATATATACATATATATATTATTCTTTCCAAGTCAGGTGCTTAATTCATTAAATTATACTTATATATACACACACATATATGTAAATGTATGTATATATTTGATTTGTAACACAGCTGCACATTGTTTTCCTCTTAGAATCCCCTTTTTAATGACAGGTGATTAATAGCGCGTGGAATAAACAAGTTAGAGAACTTCCTTCTCCTTCCCTGGAGGCGTAGCTGCCATCAGCTGCCAAGAATTCTAACTCAGCTTGGCTGTTTACACTCTCCAGCCTTTTTTTTTTTGGAATCAGACATGTCTGTGGGGGGAAAAATATTTTTCCGTAGCAACAACCAAAAATATCTCCGCGATGGTCCATTTCAACAGGGTATGGAAGAGACCGTGGGAGAGTATCTTCCTGAGCACCTCTGTGCCCTAGGGTGTTGGCTAATTCTAACAGTTTCATGAAGAAGGGAGGGGAGGACTTTCCACCCGCTCTGTCCTCTCCAGGAGGAGCCACCCGGCTCTGCTCTGTGTCATCTCCCGGGAACCAGCTGCTCCTCTCCAGCCAGTGACCAGCAGCTGTAAGACCCAACAGGTCCCTTCCATTGTCAGATCACGGCCGGTCTGGCAGAGGTTCCCTGGAGTGTGTGCACCTGGTTGGGGGGACAGGGAGCCCCACCTGGCTTCAGTGGGAGAGCGTCGTCCTCAGCTGGCCACGCCTGCCAGGGACACAGGGAGCTGGAAGACTGTCACAAGTGCCCAGTAGTGCCCAGGTGCTGGTATTTGCAGCATGTGTGGAGCCTGTCCCCGTCTGCAGTCTCTCAGACCCCATTTCTTCTTCTACCAGAGAAATTAGAAGGGTGGACATAAGCATCCTTACTGGTTTCTGTGACCTGGTCTGGACCATGTCTGGTCATTACGCCTGACTTCAGGCATGGCCTCTTTTCTGTTCCGCAGTCCTGCGTGAGCCGGGGTGGGGTTCTTACCGGAGAAGGGCTTCCGAGCTGAGCCTTTGCAAACTGATGAAATGAGGAACATCTCCCTTCTCTGCCCTCCTGTCCCTACCCTGCCCTCCACACAAGCAGGCCTCTGTACCCCATTCTGCTCTCCCATCTCCAGGCTCTCATACCTGGAAGGGACAGCAGAGCGTCCCTACTCCCTCTGCTTCCCCCAGGCTGTGACTAGAAGGATGTGTGTGGCAGAGAGCTTTGTACTGCTTGAATTATGGACTTTCTGGCTTACTTGAGGTTGAAAGTTTGCGTGGAATGCCTTCCATGGAAATTTCAATGCCACATAGACAGGCTTTAAGAAGTAGACTTTCTGGGTGGAGGGGTGGGTGCAGCTCAGTGGTAGAGCACACGCTTAGCATGCATGAGGTCCTGGGTTCAACCCCCAGTACCTCCATTAAAAAAAAAAAAGATTTAAGGTGGAGAGAGTATAGCTTAGTGGTAGAGCTCATGCTTAGCATGCATGAAGTCCTGGGTTCAATCCCCAGTATCGCCATTGAAAAACAAAACAAACAAACAAAAGGAAGTAGTCTTCTGAATATTTTGTTCTTATTTCCCCTTTGGGGTTCTAGCCAGGTATCTTTTGTCCCAGAGGAGCTGCAAATACGTCTCTAGGAAGCTGAATACCTCGGTGCACTTTGGGCAGATTTTTGTGACAAAGGTGGATGAACAGTCTTTTTCCACAAACCCAACTGATGTATTTGGAACTTTTTTCCTGCAGGCTGTGGCTCTGTACCTGTGGTGTCCCACAGGCAATGCAGAGTCAGGTAGACTCACAGCTGGGTGAAAACTGGATTGGCTTCCATCCTGAGGGATCTGCTATAAGGTACCTTTACCCAGTCAGGCCTCAACAATTTCTAGTCTGTCTTTCTCCACAGAATATACCTCTAGCTCGTCTTTCACACTGGTTGCTAAAGTGATTTGCAAATCCGACCATATCTGCACCCTGTTCCCTCCTATCAGTCCCCGCAAGGGCTTTCCACCACCTTTGGAGCAGCATCCGCGCTCCAGAGTATGGCGGCCAGGCCCTTCGTTACCTGGTGCAGCCTCATCCTCTGTCACTGCCGCAGGTGTCTCTTGCTCCAAAACAGCAGGATCCTTGGAATTTCCGAACTCACCTCTGCTCCTCTGCACCTCTCATCCCTGTGTCTGGGTGACACCTTCAGAGCCAGGCTCAGAATTCCTCCTCCAGGAAGCCTTCCCTGACCCCCGGCAGAGCTCTCGATAACCTTGCCCGGTGGGCTCGTCACAACCGGAGCTGATTCACCTGTCGTGGTGGGTGTCCTCCAGACACCTTGCTCACCTCTCAATCTCCGGAGTCAATGCCCGCCGTGTAGTGAAAACCCAGAGAACGCTTGTGGAACGAATGAAGGGGTGTCACTGCCTGGACGCTGACCATCATTTTGTGCTAACATCGTCACTGGTCACCTTTAGAGGACAGCGTCTGATGAGCAACAGCTGGGAGCTAAATGGTCCTTCCCTGGACGAAAGGGTGCTTTCCCTGCATCGAAGGGCCCCCGGGGGCTTTACCTCACTGAGCATGGAAGTAGAACTCTTCCCAAGAACCTTTTGACACAGAGAGAAAAGGAAGAATTTCAGCTATTTGGAAAGTAAGAGTTGGCCCGAGTGTTTGGTTTGAAGTTACACATGGGAGGTCTGCCTGCCTTCCGCGTCCTTGGGGATCTGTGTTGTGGGTGAGAGAGACCGCGCGATCACGGGACGACCTCAGACACAGATGCTGGCCATTTCCGTCCGACCTCAGCGCCAGGGCTCTGATTTGTGAATTCACCCATGAACTAGGGCTTCCCTCAGTGTCCCCCTTTATTTGCTCCTGTGATAGAAAACCAACAAAATCCATCAAAGCTGCAACTGTCTTGCTCAATCACTAGCAAACAGATGCAGAAAAGTCTTCAGCTTGAAACCCCCTCATGTGCCTCACGGAGCAAAGATGCTTCCTGAGTTGCAGGTGAGCAGGTGGGCACACAGGTACTTGGCTCGGCGCTCGGGTTTCGCGTGTGTGCAGGTGTTGACTGAGCGCTCACGGTCCCAGGCACTGTGTCTGGCAGCGCCTGCCTTGTTCAGAGACGGTTCTTCTTGGGTCTCCTGTATCCCTCACATCTTATGAGTGAGGCACCGGCTGCCCTTTGTTCTGGACTTCCTTTTTCAAGGATGTGTGTCCGACAAGCAGCCTTGGAAGACGGGGATTGTGCCTCCCTCCAGAGCCGAGGGCGGGCATGCCCCTTATAAGAGACCCAGCTTTCCCGAGCCCAGCCCTTCCCTCCCGGAACTTAACCCGCTGTGTGGGCACGCAGCTGCCTGGGGCCATCCACACTGCCCCGTGGGACCTGAGGACAAAGAGGACTGGGGTTCATGTCCTCGCTGTGCTGTGAGTGATCTCTGAAACCCTCGACCTCTGACCGAGGTGCCCTGCGCCTTCTGTCCGCACCCTCGGAAGTGTTACAGGCTGATTTGTTAACTTGAAAGCGGGGACAATCTCAGAGACTTCACAGTGCTCGACAAGCTTATCTCCCTCTTGAATTTTACATTCAAAACATCCTAAAATTCAAATAGTTTAATCTCCATTTTGTTTGTTAGATCTGAACCAGAGAAGTTAAATAACTCTTCCTGGGTCACAGCGCAGAGGGGAGATTTTTGTTCAACTCAGTCTGATTCCAGAATGACTCTCTCTCTGTAACACGTGAATTGCCAACACTAATGTGCCCATAGGTCCAAGGTGGCACTGGGCCAGTTAAAATCCTGTTGGCCCCTAAATCACCCCCATTGCCACAGGGATAAAAATGCTCAGCAAGGAATGGCAAACAATGGAACAGCCTCTCCTCCAAAGGAACATAAACAAGATAAAACCATCACGAGTTCCTGCCACTGAAGAAAATTCTCTAATATTTCCATAGCAGTTGGCTCAAAGCCCTGACCTGATGCCCTTTCTTCTAGTGAGTGGATGGGATGTGTTTCCCACCGAGCAGGGTGGGATGCGTCATGTGACATCCAAACTGCACAGCGGGGTAGCTGGAGTGATGGGTGAGTTCCGGGCGAGAGATGTGTCAGCCCCCGGGCCGCGTGCAGACCCTGTGCATTTCCACTGCTCACTGTTACCTTGTGTCCCACCGAACTGGATCACAGCCACATCCTTATGATGGAGGCTGACCTATTCCTTCAGTGGCTGCCAATTGCCCAAGGGACAAAGGCCAAAATTCTTAGACTAGGGCCCAAGACACTCACTGGTCCAGCCGTCTTCTCCTGTGCTACTGACCCGAGCCTCCCTTCCCCTCTGAAGCCTTTCCTAAGCCCCTGCCACCCTCAGGTGGGACTGGCCCCTCCCTGCTTGGGTTCCACATTATCTGTATCACTTCTTTTTTTTTAAAATTTTTTTGTTTTTTTGTTTTTTTGTTTTTTTTGAAATGGAAGTACTGGGGATTGAACCCAGGACCTTGTGCATGCTAAGCAAACGCTCTATCACTGAGTGATCCCCTCCCCTCTGTATCATTTCTTTCACAGCATCTGTAACACTTTAGGGCCATGTATACTTACACGCTTGTCTTCTCCACCTGGGGGCTGGGGGCCTGGCTGTGCTTCCATACAGTTTTCCTGCACACTGGGTGGGCCAGGAGAAATGGCCGAGGGGAGGTGAGGGAGGGAGGGAGGGGCTGGAGCCCAGCTCCCATGGGCCAGTTCTGAGACCTCAGTCAGTACAGATGGTCCTGGATCTGCAGAGGGAGGGAGAAGCCGACGGAGGAAGGGGGTAAAGAGGGCTGGCCACATCTCTCCTCCACAACGGGCACCACCCTCAGGGAGGCCCAGGGGCTCATCCTCTTCCTGCAGCCTTCTTTTTTTTTTAATCACTGGTAAACATCCAAATTTAAAAAACGAATTTATTTTTTTATTGAAGTACAGTCAGTTACAATGTGTCAATAACTATATTCAATATCTTGTAATAACCTTTAATGAAAAATAATTTGAAAATGAATATATGTATGTATATGCATGACTGGGACATTGTGCAGAAATTGACCCATTGCAACTGACTGTGCTCTCTGGAACCTTTTTTAAAGGACAGCATGTCTGTGTGTGGGTTCTGAGTGTTTCCTTCTGTGTCCCTAGACAATGATCTGGGTTCACTCTCCTTGAAGGCGGGGCCATAGGCTCACATATTCTCAACAACCTGAAGTGACGGCACAACAGAAAGGAATGTGAGAAGTTGTTTTGTGTCTCCCAAATGTGGTCCACGGAACTCTGGACCCACTTGTCTGTCACAGGTGTTTTGGGAAGAAATGGGGACTCCAGCTAAATGCATTTGGGAAGGGCTGCCAGAGTCCCCCTGGCTGCCATGCACACAGTGGGGCCCTGCAGATGCTGGGAACACTTGGACTGGTTTCACTTCCCTGAGGAAGCCATTTTCCAAACTTACTTGCACACGGGACATCATTTTTGTTTGCGCTATTTATCATCATTTTGCCAAGCTGGTGTTCTACAGCATCTGGGAACACGGATGTAGCCAAACCCTTTATTTTCTGGATGAAAACACGGAGGACCAGCAAGCGTGGGTCACCCAGGGGAAGGCCTCAGCTTCCGAACAAGTCTCTTCCACCTCCAGTGTCTTTCCTTCCCTCTGTTTCTCTCCCCCCATCACAGCCTTGTGATGTCCAGCTCCTTGAGCCGGTGGTCACTCCTGCCTGAACTTGGGTCCTGTTGTTCCCCTAAGGAGAGTCATGGAGACCCTTTTGCCGATGCCCTGGTGGAGATGTCACAGCCTCCAGAACCTTGAGTCCTGGGGGTTCCCGGGAGCCGGGGCTTCAGTCTTTAATCTTGGAGCTGCTGGTCTCCAAATGGGCAATTGCTGAGCTGCTGGGAGTTTTCTAAAGGCTCTCCTGAAAGAGGATGATCATCAACATTGGAAGACAGGGCTGAGCCCTTGACATGTGTGTTTCTGCCATGGACACTTTGAGTTGGTACCATCGAGCCATGTCCATTTGAGGGACCAAGACATTGAGGCCAGAGGTCAGAGAGGTCAAGTGAGTTGCCCAAGGTCACAGGACCAGGAAAGGGGGGACTGGGGCCCAAATCCAGGGAGTGGGGCTCTGTAGTCTGCACTCCAACCTCTATGGCCATGGTCACTAACCGTCCCCATGGGAAGGATGGTGCAATCTGATGTGTGATTTGTAAGAAACATACATTTGATCACTCAGATGACCAAAATATATTTCTCCTATATATTGGGTCTTCAGTCCACAGTTCCTGGCGCATGACTCCCAAAACCCTTGGAATATTCTAAGTGTTGAGAATCATAAATGTGTCTTTTTTTATTTGAATGAAAAGACTTTTGGAAGCACCTAACGTTGGAGGCTGGTTGCCTGGAAAACCAAACAGGACCAAGGGTTTGTTACTTTCAGTTCCCCATCCTGATTTCCAGGGAGGGTTTGGAGGTTATGTCAGTCACCATTGACCAATCATTTAGCCAGTCATGACTATGTACTGAAGCCTCCACAGAAACTCGAAGGGACAGCTTTTGGCACTTTTTCAGACAGCTTCCTTGCAGAGGGAACCGGAATGCTTCTGTGTGCCGCAGTGCTGGGCCCACTGTCCAGGACCTCGCCCTGTGCCCGCCTTCCTCTGGCTGTCAATCCCTTTCCTTTACTGTCTTTTTATAATAAATCGGTGATCTAGTGAGTCAGTCGGGTCTCTTGGGTTCTCTGAGCCCTTCTAGTGAAAGCAGCTGTTTTGCCCCTTTCCTGTTCCCCCCTAACCTCGAAAGGACCTAATTATAGGAACAAGATCATTAGGCAATTGAAACTACCTCCTGACTTATGTCTCCTGAACGCACACCATACCTCGCCTAAAGTGTTGATTATTTTCCTTGATAAAAAGAAAGGAGAACGAAGAATCAAGCAGTTAAAGAATGACTAGCTCTTGACCCCCAGTGGCCCCTTAGCAGTCCTGCAAGCAGATCGCGTGGGCAGGATAACCTCTGAAGAGAGAGTCAGCCAGTCTGCACACAATGGAGATGAGGCAGAACCCAACCTTCTGCCCCGATGATTCACTCAGACTCTCCCCCTTTTTCCCTTTAAAAACTGCCATGACTGAGCAGAATCTTGGGGGTTGGTCTCTGGATGTGAGTCCACCTTCTCCCCAGATTGTTGGCTTGTCTGATTAAACCATTTTTCCTTTCTGCTAACACTTGCCTCTTGAGTTATTAGCTTTTGAGCAGCCAGCAGGCAAACCTGAATTCAGTAACACTAGCAAATTAATCGAACCCAGGAAGGGGTTCCTTGGAACCTCCAGTTTGTAGCTGGTTGGTCAGAAGCATATGTGATAACCTGGGCTGTGTCTGATGTTCGAAGTGGAGGGTGGTCCCATGGGACTGAGCCCTTTACCTGTGGAATCTGATCCCATTTCTGGGAACATAGGGTCAGAACTGGGTTTAATTGCTTGTTGATGTGGCGATGCCTCCACACCCAAGTTGGAACTGGGCTTGGGAACCCTTTTCTGACGGAGTTCACTCATACTGTTAAAAACAGATCCATTCTTTCTAATATCAGGCATTTGGGAATCAACACTTCAGCCAGTGGCCAGTGCCCAGGGGGTTGGGACTATCTGTTTCTAGAGGGACCCTGCACCTGTACATTTGTTTCCTGAGGCTGTCCTTGTGTGGGAAGACGCATGCTGGTTACTTGTCCCTCTCTCCCTCCCAGGAGCTGTCTGGCTGTCTGAACACTGCCCAGTGGAGCTGGTGGTGGCCGTCCTAACACTGGGCACGTGGTCACAAAATCACTTTGGGGTGCATAGGTGGGTGGGGAGTAAATCCTGGTGGCTTTTATCTTCCCCAGATGATCACAGAAATGCCGCTGACTCTGAAGTCTCCATTACATTTCAGATTTATTTCCAATCACTCAGAGTCCCATCAGGGGGAGACAAAGGTGCCTTTTAGCTCCAGCAGCTGCTGTCTCCCAGATGACAAGGATGGGATGCCATTATCCCCAGTTGGCGTCCTGATGACTCACTTCCTCACCCCCCTGCCCCTTGGCCCCCCACAGCTCACACCCAGTGAGGACTTTCACACATGCCGGTGACCACCTGTGCTGCCTGGGAGGACCCAGACCTCCTCCCCCCGCAGAGCCAGGACCGGCCTCCAGGGTGGCCAGAACATCCTTGGGTTCCCTCCCTCCCCACTCCCCTGGGTGGCACCCAATGTCCCAGGCGAGATGCATGTCTTAGGGTGTGGTGGGTGCCCGCGGGCTGCCTGGTGCTGCAGGTGGGGCGGGTGCTGGGGTCGGAGGAGGAGGAGACACCGGGGGATGTGCGTCCTGGTCAAGTCCCTCAGATGAAGTACTCCTTCTTGCTGCTGTCACCATGGTCCTGGAGGGAGGGGTCGTCCTGCAGGGCTGCGTCTGCGCTCTCGGCAAACTCGGTGCCCTTGGCCTCGTTGGTGTGGTAGGTGCCCTGGTGCCGGTACAGGTAGTGCAGCATGAGGAGGAGGAGGCAGATCAGCACGAAGGCCACGGCCGCGATCACTCCTGCAGGAGGGAGGGAGCAAGCGTGGGGCTCTGTGCGGGGCAGGCGCCAGGACGGGCCAGGGGTCGGGACCCCCAGGGCCCTGCCAGGGCGGAGAAGCCAGCAAGCCTGGACAGGCGGGCTGCGCTCTGCCTTCCTCTTCTCCTGCCCAGTGTGTGCCCACCCCTCACCTGTGCCTGTCCAGGTTCCCCTCTCCTGCCTCCCCTCCCTCCCTTGACTCAGCTGCCCCAGACAGGCTGGAAGAGCGCCCCAGAACTGACTCCTGCTCCCAGGTCCTCGTGGTCCACCAAAGAAGGCAGACCTGCAAGCACAATCCACAAGGTGCAGCTCACGGGCTCGCCTAAAAGTGAGGGGTGAGCGGGACGGGAACTTTCAGTTTGGAAACCAGGACCATCGCAGCTGAGGGGTCTCCTGGGGGAGGCAGGGGACTTGAAGAGCTAAAACAGGGAAAGGGCTGCTGGGAAGACTGGGCTGAGCTGGCCGCCCTGTGGGCACTTCGCAGGGGGAGGAAGCGAGCGCTGTCCGCAGTGCTGAGAGGCCAGGTGACGTGCGGCTGTGTGTGCGCCCGGCCTGGGCTCCCCGCGCTCCTGGGAGGGCGGGTCTGCGGGGCAGGCAGTCAGCAGAACCGGGTCGCTCAGGGCCTGGGAGTGACGGGGCGCAGGGTGAGGGGGCGGAAGAGTCTCGGTAGGACTCTCATCGTGGGGGGCTTAAAATTCAGGTGCTTGCTTTGAAGCCATAGAGCAAACCCACAGCCTTGACTTAGGAAGTTGGTTCGCTCGGGGAGCGGCTGCGGAGAGCACGCAGAGGTGATAGCTGCTCCCAAGTCCCAGCTTTGTGGGACAGTCTCCTAAACTTCCCGCGTCAGGGGAACACTTCTGTCTGCATGATCATAATCTGTCTGAGGAAAAGAAGGTTCAGCAGTCCAGCGATCTGAAGAATGTCAGGTGAAGTAGAACCAAACAGGGGTTTGTGACCGACTGCTTTTTAAAATCTATGTTTAATTGTAAATCTCTCCGGGCTGTTAATGAGCTAGTGGGAAGTGTGGCTCTCTGAAGGAAGCAGCAGGTGACATCCCCAGACTTAGTCGTTCCTGAAACACAGTTTGGGGTCACAGCCGTGATCAGTGGGCCCCAGGACAGGGTTCGAAGCAAGACTAGGGCAGGGGCAGATTTCCTTAAGGCTGGAGGCACAGGGGCGTGAGATGTAGGGCAGGAGTAACGTGGCAGGAGGGGGACGGAGGAGAAGTCAGGGAGCCTGGGTCAGCTCCCCTGCCCCGACCTCAACCCACCCCTCCTGCACCTGAGCGGCTCTCCCTCCAGCCCCTGATCCCTGTGGGTCTAGGGCCCTGACAGGCCTGGATGTGGGTGCCTTGGCTTCCTACCCACCAGGACACCGTGATGGACATCTTCTTACAGAGCCAGAGTCCTCCAGTCCACATTTAAACCACCTTTGGAGGAAGGAGAGCACGGGCCCTAGCGGTTTCTCCCCTGAGCATTTCCTCTGACCCTCCCGGCTGCTTGAGGGGCCCCAGGACAGTGTACCTGCAATGATGGCGATGTCCGTCTCACTGGAGGCGAGCCCGGGGCTGGGCTCTGTGAACGGGGCAGGAGAGCCTGAGGGGAGAGAGGACAGCTGCTCATACCGCGAAGTGTCTCAGCAGAGCTTGCACCTCTGATCACTTGAGAGCAGCTCAGCGCACCGGCCCAGGGTAGACAGGAAACAGCCTGGTGCACAGACAGCCCTCTGGCGGGGGTGCACAGAGCAGGCCAGGCTCTGCTTGGCCACTGAGCATTGGTGGAGAGCATCACGTGAATCCCCGTGATGGCTGTCAGACACCATTATGGCATCTCCAGGACCATGACTGCATGAGAGATCTCGCTGCATCCCTCCTGCATCCCTCCTGCATCCCTCCTGCATCCCTCCTGCATCCCCGCTGCATCCCTGCTACATCCCTGCTGCATCCCTGCTACATCCATCTCTGCTGCATCCCTGACCAACAGCCCTACCTGCACCTGAAGATGCTCACTAGACACCTGTTAGGGGGCCCTGATGGTGGTGGGCACAGCTGTGTTTAGTACAATGTCACCGTCCTCTTTGGGCCTCAGCTTTTCTCACATTGATGGTAAAAACAGACCATCTGTGGGGTGTCTGCCGGTGTCGGGTGTTGGTTTAGTTGCTTCCATCTAGTATATCAAGTAGCCTTCACAACAATCCCACAAGGTGCCTGGTAGTATTAGACCATTTCACAGGTAGGACATGGAGGCTCAGAGCGTGACGTGCCCACAGTCACAAGGCTGGCCCAGTGGCCGAGCTCAAGGCTGGGTCTTAACCCTGTGCTCTCACCTCTAGGGGTACTTTCTCTCTTCTCCCCGGACGACACCCTGCCCAGTAGGGCTCCTGTCCAGAGACCCCTCCCTGAGACCCTCCACAGGCCTCTGCATCCTTCCTCTGCGGGAAGGCCTGCCCTGTGGCGCTATCCAAGTTACTAAGTCAATTTTTCCACAGCTCAGTGGTCTGGCCAGAAGGCTAGGATGTCCGAGAGAGCAGGAAACAGCACAGAACGTCTCCTCTCTTCCCTGGGGGGTGGTGTGAGAGGAAGGATTGATTAGAACATGGAAATATTCGTGTTAACATGGAAATCTCACGTCCCCATTTCGGCAGCCACGCATATTAAAACAGAGAAGTCTGCCTCATAATAGTCATTTCCGCTCAGATAATCACTTTAATTATCCTGCGATGAGGTCATTCTCCCCAGAGCACCTGCCAGATGCCTCTTTCTGATAAGAAGCTGGCTGTCAAGCGAGGAAGGACCTCGAGGAGAGGAAGCAGGGGCCCTGAGCTTGAGGCCAGGAGGAGGGGAACTGGGCTGGGGCTACGCAGCCTGCACAGAGCCTGGAGGTGGGTGACAGGAGGAAACAAGGTCTCAAGTCTCAAGAGACAGAGCAGGACCCCCCAGGCGTCAGGACAGGGGGAGGGAGGCTGTGGCAGGAGCAGGAGGAGGGGGTCAGGGGTGCTGGACTCTGCAGTTCAGGGGGTGAAGTGCAGCCTGTGACTTGGTATCTTGCACACAGTAGGTACTCAGTAAACACTGACTGTACGCGTGGTTGCAGGAGTAATGTGCGCATGCGAATGAGTGCATCCAGAGACTGGCGTTCTGAACTTCATGCCATCACTGAGTGCCTCACAGCTCTGTAAGATGGAGCAGCATCTGGCTTACGCCGGCGTGGATGGTCGCCAGGAGCCCTAGGACTGGTGCCAGGAATCTTCCAGGGGAAGACAGCATCTCCTAAGAAGTCAGCCTGTCCCACGCAGCCGGGCTGAGAAGGGACAGCTATGTCTTCTTTTAAGAACAGTTAGTAATCGCTTACCCCGTGCCAGATACTGTTCTTAGCACTTAATGTATTTTTGACTCAAGGAGTCCCTGTGACAGTCCATTTGGTAGCAGTTATTATGAGTCTCCTTTTCCAGATTTGGAAACTGAGTCTCAGAAAAGTGCTGTTGGTTTCCCAGCGTTGGACAGCTAACGTGAGGGTCAAGAGTCTCTTTTGTCCCAGCCTGGGGAGCCTGGAGCTGGCGCTTGTCACCCTGCAGGGCCCTGCCCAGTGGGGAGCCTGGGCGAGCTGGGTCGGTACAGGAGGTATTGGACGCAAATCACTTGGGGTGAGTTTCTTGGCTTGTGTGTAGGGACCCTATCCCCAAACCGACACACCTGGAGCCCTGCAAGCAGTCCTGTCAGGCCAGCCGGGCAGAGGGGCAAGACCCCCCAAGCCTTCACCAACTGAGCCTCCCAGCACAGGCTTCCCTCAAGTTCAAGTCCACCAAGGGGCATGGTGGACGGGGAAGGTCTATGCCCCGCCCCATCCAGATGTGTGGAGCTGAATTTGTTCAGGTCGCATCATGTGACTGACTCCAGGGTAGGGAGCCTTCAGCATGGCCAGAACCACCACCCAGGTCAGAACTGGCACAGAGGAGAAGGTTGGGCATATTGAGGAAGGTGGGGATGTTGCAAGACCAAGGTTCTCAAAGTGCGGTCCCTGGAACCACAGTGTTTCCTGGGAGCCTGTTAGAAATGCACACTCTGGGGCTTCACCCCTGACCTCCTATATCAGAATCGCCAGGGCTGGGGTCCAGCAGCCGGTGGGTTTGGGCCTGCAGGTGACTCTGATGCACGTTCAGGGTTGAGAACTGCTGGTGTAAGAGAAGGCTTCCCAGGGAGGGTGTATGAGGATTGGCCCTTGAAGGATGCATAGGAGTTTGCTGCACAGATAAGAGTACAAGCGTTCCAGGCAGAGAGCTCGGTCCGCCCAGCAGTGCTCACTTCTCTCTGGTTCTGCTTTCTCTCCAGATGCCTGCTTACATCTGCGACACTGTCTAAAACCTGGGTTTTGATCTTTTGAGAGCTGATGTGGGCGATGGCAGCAGAAGGCTCAAGGGCTGACAACTTGGGGCTTCCGATCCCCCTACGTGGCCACCCCACTGCAGGCCTTGCCACCAGGTCAGGGCTAAGGCCACACGGCCAGGTGCAGGGACCACAGATGCTTCCTGTGAGCTGGTGGATGCAGGGAGGGAGAGGAAAGGGAGGGGCTGTTCCCGCTCCCAATTCGGGAAGTCATCACCTCCCACGGAGTGATGGGAAGGTAGGGACCAGGGAGGTGGGTGATGCCTTCAAATTCCAGGTGTGGGAATAGTATCCTGGGAGGTCCTGGGGGCTCAGCCGCAGCTGGAGGAGGGGGCAGGAGGAGGACTTAGAGGCGGCAGGCACGGGGGGACCTTGTCACTTACTCTGTCTCATTTAACCCTACAGCAAAGCAGCAAAAGGGAGGTTTCTCCCCCTTTTTAAGTTACAAGTAATAAATGCATGCCCAGAGAGATCAAGGAAGTCGTCAAAATCTCGTGGCCAGTAAGGGCAGAGCGGGCGTTCTAACCCTGCGACCAGTTGCCATGGTTGGCAATGGCCTTGCTCTGTGGCATCTGCACCTGGGTTGCAGCCAACCTCCTGCTGATTCTGCAGGTCTGCTAGGTGGCCAGTCGCCTGGTTGGGGGTGTCGCAGAGTGCAGAGGGACTGCCCTTCCCGACAGGGAACACTCTCTGCTCCAGCCGGCCTCTTGGGCCCAGTTAACAGAGCACAGAACTCCAGCAACAGCTGGATCCTTGAGGGTCCGGTGGTGTTTCTCAGATGCCGACAGGGAGTGGTGGGCAGGCGCTGGCCCCAGGGACACAAGTCCACCCTCCTGTCGCCACGAGAGCCGGACTTCTCTTGCGTTTTCAGATGATGCTGTGCCAGGAAGCTGTCATCTTTCCTGCGAGGCTTTGTTCTCACACTTCCCCATTCAACTCTAACGGTTTTTCCTCCTGCCTCAGGGGTCCTGGAGGGAGCACCCCACTTCCTGTTTCCCATCGTTTTCCTGGTCCAGCAAAGGGGAAGAATTCAGGCAGGAGGCAGAGGACTCTGGGAGAGGAAGGTTATTTTAGCCACAGAGTCACAAAGGGAAGCGCAGGTTTGTTGTGAAGTCCTTGGAGAGGCGGCACCATGACAACGGTGTGGATGCCGGCGAGGCAGTGGCCGCCACATCTGCCGCTGGATGATCTGCTCCGTGCTGTGTACACCAAGTGCGTTCTATTTCAGGGAGCCCACAGATCGGGTCAGAAAAGTCACTTTACCTGGGGCTCTTGGAGGTGGGGATGGCTTTGCGTGAGTCTGAATCGGGTTTGCAGAGAACAGGAACCCTCTGTGTGGTCACGGTTCTCCTTGGCTCACACTGGAGTTTCTTCTTCCTGCTCTAGACTCTGGCTTCAAAGTCCTGATGCAGAAATCTGTCAACAGTGGACGTTTACTAACTTGCCTTTTGGGTAGGAGAAGAGTCAGAGGTGTCTGCTTCCCTTTGATGGCTGGTTGTTACCACACCCTGGAAAGGTGTAGCTTTCAAGCTACCACTGGGAAAGAATTGGTCTCAGAATATAAGGGCCCCCCCAAAAGAAACGAATCGCTTGTTAACCACTGTCCATCTCACTTGCAAGCCAGTGGACGCTGGCTGAGCATTGAGGACCTGCCCGGCCCTAGGCTGAAAGGGGTGTGGCTTGATTAAGTAGATGCAATGCATTTAGGTGAAAAGTTAGACCGCCAACCCTCTGTGTGAGCACGTGTCCAAATGAGCACTAAAGACGTGCTCGGGGCTGCTGTCGGGGGAACTCCGCATTCAGACTCAGCTCCAGGGCTCCCAGATTCCACGACAGTGGGGAAGATCACGGTTTTGTTTTATTCATTCTTTCCTTTGGCAAACTTTCTCTAGCACCTACTACCTTCCAGAAGTGCTCACTAGTTAAGGCCAGGCCCCTGCCTTCAAGGAGTGCACAATGTAGCAGATGACAACCATGTCTAAGACTAAATTCAGAAAGGGTGGCTGTGTGGGTTCTCAGGAAAGGCTTCCTGGAGGAGGAGGTCCCCAGGCTGGCCTGCTGAGTGGCTGGCAGCAGTGGGGAGAGAAGGACATGGAGGTGAGGCAGGAGGACCTCCACGTGGCTTGGTGACGGGCATGCCGTGTCATCACATGTCAGGTTGGGTGCTGGGGGAGGGGATTCCCTGTCTGCATTCTCCAGCACGGTCACCCTTCCCATCCTTGCAGGGAGCACGTGTCCACCGACCTGGGCTGGCAGACCAAATTTTCAGGACAAAGCACCCGGCCAGGCGAGACCAGTGTGAATCTGACCCCTGTGGTCAGAATGTGCTGGCCAGTCTCAAGGTCAAAATGATTGCCCTCATAGTCCCTGTGTGTCACATTCTGAACCACCTCTCCGGTCCCAGGGTGGCCAAAGTGCTGTGCAATGCAATGGTATTGCTCGGAAACCCCCCAGAATGATCCGGCCACATTTTCCCCTCCCAGCTTCTACCCAGATGCTACCCGTTTTCTCAGCAATCCCACTCCTGGGCATATATCCAGAGGGAACTTTAATTTGAAAAGATTCATGCACCACAATGTTCATAGCAGCACTATTTACAGTAACCAAGCCATGGAAGCAACCTAAATGGCCATCAACAGATGACTGGATAAAGATGATGTAGTATATTAATACAACGGAATACTATTCAGCCAAGAACAAAGCAGCAACGTGGATGGGCCTGGAGATTGTCATTCTAAGTGAAGTAAGCCAGAAAGAGAAAGAAAAATACCATATGATATTGCTCGTATGTGAAATCTAAAAAAGAAAAGAAAAGCCAGACCACTAAAGAACTCATCTACAAAACAGAAACAGACTCACGGACATAGTAAACAATTTTATGGTCACCAGGAGAAAGGGGATGGGAAGGGATAAATTTGGGAGTATGAGATTCGCAAATGTTAACTACTACATATAAAAATAGATAAAAAAACAAACATCTTCTATACAGCACAGGGAGCTATATTCCACATCTTGTAATGACCTTTAATGAAAAAGAATATATGTATGTATATGCAAGACTGGGACATTGTGCTGTACACCAGAAACTGACACATTGTAACTGACTATACTTCAGTTAAAAGAAAAAGGCCCCTTTAATTCTCTGGTATGCTATTTGGCAAATGCATCACCCTAGGCTGAATCCTAGAGAAATAATCTGGAACAGAAACAGGAACTCAAGCTCAGCCAAGTGCATTGCAATTTCGTTTAAAACAGAAGACTAAAAGAGAGGACCATGTGAATGTTGCGCGTTGAGAAACTGGCTCTGTAAATGACGATGCACCCACAGAACAGGATGTTTGCAGTTCCCGAAGTGACGCATGAGAATTCTCAGTGACAGGAGGCAACGCTTACAGTACGACTGAGTGGAAAGGAACAGGGCTCTGTAAAGATAAATTACATTAAATGTTCAAAAAGAATTCTTAAAAAAAGGAATGAAAGGAAATAGACTTCCTGAGATGGTGGCTTTGGGTGGCTATGGGTGGGGTTTAGGTTGTGGGGGTCTTGCTTTTCTAACAGAGTTTTCACATACCCACCCAGGCAGCCGAGCGCACACACGGCCGGCCTCCCGTGGTGATTGCAGCCCTGGCAGTGAACCCCTGGGCTGACGCAGGTGTTTCTCTAGGGCACGGTCCCCAGCTCTCCGTGGCGGGACTGTGAGCATCTCAGGCTGGTGACTGCTATGTGCCAGCACAGGGTCAGGCACGTGGATGGCGGGCAGGAAGGCGGCCGTTGAGCAGCGGCTGGCGTCTCCCCCAGGAAACAGGCCAGGAAACTCTCCCCAGTTCTGACTTCAGGCGTGGCAGGAGTGTTGGGACCAAGGACCTGACCCCTCCAGCTTAGGGAAGCGCAGAGGCCAAGGTTATAAAGCCTCTCCTGGGGCAGGGGAAACTGGACATCTGGCTGCTCTGAGGCTTCATCTGAAGAGACTGTCACCTCCCCAGACCCTGTGAAAGCAGGATCGCCCCCTGGCCGGCCTGTGTGGCCTTGGTTTGCTGTCCTGTTCATACCCTGAGGCCAGGCCCCCTGCCCACCCTGGGCTCCACTTGGTCAGTGACTCCACTTGAAACCTTCCTTTCCTGACTGGATAATGATGTAACTGCCACCGTTTTGGGGGCTCATTTTCTAATTTCACGGATGATTGCAATTTCTCAGAACCACCGAGGTGGATGTTATAAAGCCTGTTACTTGACAGTGGGGGAAACTATAACTTGCCCGAGGTCACATGACAGTTACAGGAGGGACTGGAAACAGATCTGTCTGACTCCAAAGTTCATTCCAGAATCATCCTTTCAAAGAAGGTTCACTGCGGGCCTACTGCATTCTCTGTTTTACAGCCTGAGGCTCTAACAGTGAACGGGGTAGAGACTGGCCCCCGGGTTCCCATTCTCACTGAGGGAGCTGGCAACAGGGAGTTAAAATGTGGATGTAAGGATGTAAGGCCAGGGGATGATGAATCCTGAAGACATAAAGAAGGGAGAAGGGGGCAGAGGGTGATCGGGGGGGGTGATCACGGAGGCCCCCCAGAGGAGGCAACTTGTGGGCAGTGCTAGACTGAATACTTGTGCCTCCCCCCACCCCAGTGCTAGCACGCGGTCCTGGGTTCAATCCCCAGTACCTCCATTTAAAATAATAATAAACAAACAAAAAAACAAACCTAATTGCATCCATCCCCCTCCAAAAAAAAAAAAAAAAAAAAGTGGTGTCTTTCCTGCATTGCCTGCCCGGAAAGAAAAAGGAACAGTCAGAAGGCTGATGTGGCTGGAGTGAGGTGAGCATGGATGAGCCGTAGAGGACAGTCAGAGAATTGACAGGCTGGATCGTGCAGGGCCATGGGAGCACTGGACGAGCTTTGGCCCTTCCTCTGAGGTGGACGGGAGCCATGGAAGGATTTGGAGCAGAAGAGTGATGTGAATTGAACGACATGCTGAAGGGGCTGCTCTGGCTGCTGTGCGGAGGAGGGGGACCGCTGAGGGCCATGGCTGGTCCAGAGGAGAGAGGACGGTGACTTGGATTTCAGGGGGAGAGGTGAGAAGAGATGGAGTTTGAATGTGCTTTCTAGGGACTACAATGATTGGGCGTGGATGCCAAGATGCACAGGGGGAGGAAGTGACGAAATGCAGGAGGCGGGTGGGTGGTGGGTAGCGGGCGGCGGTCAGGTACTGGATCAGAGGCGCCCTTGGGGCTGACGAGTTGCTGGAGTGGAGATGTGGAATCAACAGGGCCACGGACCAGCCATGCGGGGGGCTGTCAGAGAGGACAGTTGAAATGAAGACTCCGGAGGTACCGAGAGCATCCCGTTCTGGTTATGGAAGCAGGAGCAGGAGCGGATGCGAAGGGGAAGTGAGGTAAGACAGGTGTGTGTGTGTGGTTGGCGCTGGGATGTGGGTGGAAGTGGTGCTTGAGAGAGCAGGCAGATGACGGCCCAGGAGGAAGGGACAACAGGGTCTCCAGATGGCTCCTATCTTTCCTCTGCGCCCAGTGGTACAAGAGCAGAAGGGAAAAGGCCACCACCTGAGAGGATCAGCAGTGTCCCTGGGGAGCCAGGTGCCCGCTGCAGGAGAGGGGAGACGTGCTCAGTGGGGCTGGGGTGGGGGCTGGGTGGTGCGCCCGTGGTCACCATGGGCTGAGATGTCAGGGAGATGAGGAGTCCGGGCACGGGGATGACTGGAAGCCTAGCGTCCAGGCATCTTTGGTGTCACGTCCCATCACCTCCTCTGAGAAGCCCTCCCTGCTTTCTGCCCAGGGCTTGCGCGCACTTCCCTCTGTCCCTGCAGGGCTAGCAACCTTTCTCCTAAATATTTCATGCTTTGCAGCCCACATATGGCCTCAGTTGCATATTCTTCTTTGTTTTCTTGGTTGGTTTGTTTGTCTACTTTTTTACAACCCTTTAAAAACGTGAGAACCACTCTTAGCTAGTTCACTGTACCAAAACAGTCCACAGGCTGGATTTAGCGCTCAGGCTGCCGTTTGCTGAACAACTTGTTCAAATCACCATTAAAATGCTTTGCGGTTGTCTGTCTCTGCACGAAGTTTTGAGCTACTAGAGGGTGGCGGTGGTATTTTATACCTGAACATCCGACACAGCGCTGGGTGGATGAGTAAGTGATGCTGCATAAAGCATCCTCTGACGCGTCCCAACTGTGTCTTTCATCATTAGTTTTTCTACACACCTGCCTCTCACGTGCTAAATAAATAACCCCCCGAAGTGTCTCCAAGTCGCTATTAAACAGCCCCTGCACAGATGTACACGGCGCTTCCAGTGATATTAATGGGTGCCATTTATTAAGTTCCTGGTTTGCAGCAGCCCCTTGTAGAGTCCCGGGGACACAGAGGTGAAGCCAGCATCCTCTGTGTGTGTGTGTGTGCGTGTGCATATACACGCGTGCGCCCACATACATGATTCAGGTACAGACCACTCAGCCTCCATGCAGCCCACGGTCACACGGACGTGCCCTCCATGGTGCCTGAGCTCCAGCTGGGTCACATGCACGAATCCTTATCACTTCTCTGAGGACTTAATTCACTTAAAAAAATCATATAATTGCATTTTCAGCGTAATTGGGTACCTAATTACACGACTAAATGTCCTCAATTGGGCTGCATGTGTACATAATGATGATTCAGTTAGCCACGCTTTGTTACTGGGTTTCCAGAAGGCTCATGAATTGGTGGACCAGGAGGGAGAAAATGGTTTTCTCCTCCCTTCACGGGGTTTGGCAGGCAGGATGGGCAGAGCTCTGTGTCGTGTCTGGAACGTGAGCGGCGTGGTGAGGGCGGCGGGAGGAGCCGGGGACTTGCACTGCCCTGGGGTCTCGGTCAAAGCCTCTGGTGGGGTCTGCCAGAGGAGGGTATGCAGTGCGGGCATTCTGCAGACAGACCCCAGCACCTCCCTGCAGGACTTGCTAAGGGGAGGCCAGAGCGACCCAGAGAAGGCAAGACTCAGTTTATGGATTGAAAAGGAGAAGATGTAATGAAGGATTCTCGAAGGACGGGAAGCCACAGAAGCAGGAGGCTTGCGTTGTTCCTCCTCCGTTTCCTCCTCTGAGGCTGGGGAAGGGGCTGCAGCAGAAGACACTGCCTTCACCCCACCCTGGGCAGGGCGTGGGGAGCCTCCCTATTCGTACGTGTGCAATGGGGTCGTGAGCAGCTCCGGGGATGGTTGTGAGGATGACTTCAGATGATACGTGTGTGGTCCTGGGATGGGTCTGTACATAATACATGTCCGCTGACATTGTGAGTGATAAACGTGATTTGTTTTCTTGCTGGAATAATGTTGGAAGAGGGTGCTGGGAAAGAGAGGTGCATTCTGATCTAAACCCTGGGAACGGATTGCTTGGGGTGGTGGTAAAGCAAAGGATGGGTGCACGTCGACAAACCTCTCTTTACAAAGATTGTCTGAAGCTGCATTAAGGGGGCGTCCTGATGCAGGCGAAGGGAGCCTGGGCAGTAACGCCAGAGAGACACGGCCGGTGGTTCTGGCTCCTGGGAGTCCCTGCTCCGTGTGACCGTCTCCAGCTCTCAGCTCACCCATCTGTAGGGAATGGTGCACCTGCCTGGCTCCCGGAGGGGAGGCAGTGGGCAATGCATGATGGCTTTTCTTATCATCCCCATTCACTTGAGAAAAGCTCTCTCTCTCTCTCTCTTTCTCCCCTCATCCCCCACACACACGGCCTCTGGGTGCAGGTCTCTGGGGGCAGGTGCAGGGGACCAGTTCCTGTGACTTGCGGAGCAACAGCAGGTGCTTAGTTATCTCCTGGAATAATTAGGCTTTTTGAATACTTCCCTCTATGCTGTGAACCCTCTTTTGTCCTCGGGGACCAATGCGCCTCCTCATTTTGCATCAGACAGTGGAGCTGGAAGTTGCCTGCCCCTTGTGCTGTCTCTGTGCTTGGGGAGGAAAAGGTGTTTCTCGTCACTGTTCCTGCCACCCCCTCCCCCTGCACTGTCCCGTCCTCCCACTGCTTTCCTGGCTGACAAAGAGACTCTATAATATGTCTTAATCTATCACCCTGGCACAGTCCCACTCCGTCTTCCCAGCACCTCTCTCCCCTTAAGGTCTTGTGATTTATAACTCGCCAACATTAATCTTTCAAAAGCAAAGAAGCCATAAACACACACATAACTCTTCCTCCTGTCAGTTGAAATCCCATGACACAAATCAGCTGCCATCTAAATTAAATGTTTCTTTCATAGAAAGTGATAAACACCCTGGAGACTAACCAAAGAAAGCCTACAGACTTAGACTTTGTTTTACTTCAGAATTTTGTAGCTGGTCTGTTTCAAGTCTGACAACTGGTCAGTGTCTAATGACCAACAGGAATGGTGAATTGCACCCTCTTGCAGCTGATGTAAACAGGATGTGTTGCCCATCTTTCCTCATTAGAGATCTTAGCACCCTGGAACTGGATTTGAAGTCTAACACATCTTAGGTGGAGAAGGCTAAGCACAAACACAATTTACAATTCTGTTGGACTGGTGTGCTAATTTCTTAAGCAAACCAGGTAAAAGAGCAAAAACAGAGTTACCAAAAAAGACATTAACCAATTATAGGGTTGGATCTGTTTGAGTGATCAGGATTAGGGAGGGACTCCCAGATAAGCCAGATGGTCTAAGGCAATACCGATTTCAAATAATTTTATCTTTTTCAGTATGGATGATTTTACATTGGAACAAATGCAATTTTTAATTTTACTCCTTTTAAATAACTATTGGGAAGAGGAGAAGGAAGGGAAAATATGAATGACTAAATTCAGTACATGTCGAGTTTAATTCCTTTTCATCCTTTTCCTTGTCTTATTACTTCTTCTACCATCACTACCACATTCAATATCATTAATAAACTTTGTTATTCATCTTTTTGGTGAGTAATGAGCAATGAAGAGTCTTAAAGGTTAGGCTTTCTCTTGTAAGCAATGAACAGGTGAGAGATTATAGAAAAAAGGGAATCTCTAGAAATTTTCAAGAGGTACAGGGATGGTTAGAAGGAGAGCTTTCTCTTTTCCAAGTTTAAAAGAGCACTTGGGAGCTACAAGGAGAGGATCAGCATGATTCAACAAGAGATCAATAGGGCTGAGAGTAGCGGACGTGGAGAGGGAGGTATGGGTGTGAGGTGGGGGCTCCAGAAAGGCACACCTGACAAAGCTGGGAGTCTTGAGAGTTAGAGAGTTTGGGCTTCTGGAAGGAGTGTGGTAACAAGTTAACGGAGGAGACATCAGTGTGTTGGGCTGGTAAGAGTGTTATGAATGAGGATTTATTGTTTTGTATTTAAATATATCCAGTTATTGACTCACTTCCACAATTACATTATTTAAAGAATAAAAAATTAAGATGGGCTTCAGATTTTCAAGTTCACATAAAAAAATAGGTTTTTAACTACTGTGAGAGGCATCTGTGAGATGGATGGAAAGGATGAGGAAGAAGGGAATCTTGAAAGCTTCCTGAAGGTGTTTTTTAAGACTGAGAATACTCCTCCTACTCAGAAGTCTCTGCAGTTTGGGACCTTGCCTGGGACTCGAGACAGTGGGCTTGCTCACAGCAGCAGGGCTCTTTTGCTCATGGTTCTTAACTCTGGCCGTACATTAGAATCTAGTGGGACCCTTCCAAAAACATCCATATCCAGGTCTCATCTTCCTAGCATTGCCAGGTAAAATGCAGGATGCCAGTTAAATTTGACTTTTGGATAAATAACAACTTTTTTTTTTTTTTGTATAAGTAGATCCCGAATATTGCATGCCAATTCCACAGACTGTTCGGTTCTTTGTTGACCCACCAGACACACTGTGAGTTTTCCAGTGGGAATACACTCAGAGGAGAACCCTGGAATGTCCCAAGCCTGAGCCCAGAGCCATGCGCACCAGCCAGCCTGAATTCCCACACTGTCATCTCACGTATTTACATGTGAGCCCCTTGGATCACACGAGCTCTATTTCACACTTCCAGGTTCTGCCTCATGCTATGCCCTTTGTCTGAAAGGTCCACTCCACCTGGTCGACCTGGTGAATATCCACACATCAACCCACACTGGTCCAACTCCATCCATGGAGGGCATCTGCTCTGACCTTCCAGGAGGAGGCAACCCCCGTTTCTATGAACAGACTCATCAAACACATCAAAATAACTTGGGAGTGCAGGAAAGGCTGTGGCGTCTTCCTCTTGGTGTCCTGGAATTTCGAGAGGTGGCTAGCATTTGGTGGTTGGTCATCAAATCTCACTGGGTGAGGTCTCCTCCCAGTAGCCCAGTGAAGTGCAGCAGGAAAAAATCATCCAGACCAGCAGTGATGGAGGCCAGGGTTTGCGGTGATTTCTAAACCAATGGAACTGAGCACCTCTAGGCACTAGGTGACAAGACCAACTCTTGCATTTACCTCCCCACACTGCAGAGAACACTTACACACACCAGACCTTTGGGTCTAATGATCTCCAGTGATGCTCTGACTGATTCCAGGAGGAACCCCCTCTTCCACCCCACAATGGACCAATCTTTCCCCAGACACCAGCTCATGTGATCAGCACCCCGGCTGGCCCTCCTGCCCTACCCCTCAGTCCACCCTTTCTCTGGCCTTCAGCCTCTGGGGAAGGCTCATTTCTTGATATCTCAGCTATAATCCCAGGCCTTCAGCTCAGTCTCCATCACAGGGCAGACTATCCATGTGCTCCTGCTCTGGGACTTGAGAGTCAGGAGCTGCTCCTCCTGGCTGCGTCTTCAACTCCTCCCACAAGGTCTGTTCTGACGGCACCGCCTTGGGGCTCCTGCAGGCCATCTCAAGGCAGGCCACACTCCTCTGCGCCCCCTGGTGGCTGCACCTTCCAGGGAAGGCTCCTGCCACTGGGCCAGGGTGCCAGGTGGCCCTGCCTGACCTGCCCTGCATGGAAGGCTGCTTGCAGGGAACCTGGGCCTTATACACATCCATGGGCATGATGGCCTGGAGCAGGGGCAGCCAAGAGGTCAGCTGGGCTCCCATCAGCTGCTCTTTATGGGTCTGCTCTGTGCTGGGTCTTCACGCATAACATCTTACACTCAAGATGCTGTTCATTCAAAACCTGCTCTCCTGGGACAGCCACAAATCAGCAGTACCTCTCATTAGCTCAACTCCCCCAAACAACCTTGTCAGCAGGCATTTATACCCCTGCTTTATGAATGAAAAGACTGAAGTTCAGAGACAGCATCCATCACCAAGGATGCAGCTAGGATTCAAACCTAGGCCCCAGCCCGAGAGTCAACTGCTGATCCCACCACGGGCCTGGCCCTGTGTCAGTGAAGCTTGGTGATGGGGCCCTGCTTGGTGGTGGTGGCGACATGCCCTCCATCTGTGGAGCCCTGCATGCTCCTGGCAAGGCACTGGACACAGGGCTCTGTGAGGCAGGGGTGAGCCCATTTTATAGACGGGACAATTAAGGTCAGAGAGGCCAAGTCACTTAGCAAAAAAAATCAGCTATGGATGGACCTAGAGATGATCATACTAAGTGAAGTAAGTCAGACAGAGAAAGACAAATATGTGTCATCACTTACATGTGGAATCTAAAAAAATGATACAAATGAACTTATTTACAGAACAGAAATAAATTCACAGACATAGAAAACAAACTTAAGGTTACCAAAGGGGAAAGGTGGGGGGAGGGGTACACTGGGAGTTTGGAATTGGCAGATACACACTACTGTATATAAAATAGATAAACAATATAGCACAGGGAACTACAATGAATACCTTGTAATAACCTATAATGAAAAAGAATATGTATATATATGTATAACTGAATCACTAAGCCATACACCAGAAAATAACACAACATTGTAAATCAACTGTACTGCAATAAAAAAGCAAAAAAAAAAAAAACCCAAAACCAAAAAAAAAAAAAACCAAAAACCCCGAAAAAGAAACAGTAGGCAAACGTCATCCATTCTACCCTAAAGACAGGAAGTTTAACAGTGACCTGATCTTAAAGGAAAAGAAGTTAACATTTGAGGGTAGAATTTCTGTCTTCAAATGGGGTGTGTGTGGGGGGTGAGCTCTTTGATCTTCAGATCAGAACCCCCAGGAGGGGTTAGGCAGCCTGAGCTTTGGGGCAAACCTCCTGCAGGCCTGACCGCTCCACAGCAGATCAAATACCTTAACATCTTCCCTGTCCCAGCCTCAGGGTCTCATCCAGACAATGGGAACAGCGGTGCTTGCCCCCCAGGAGTTCTGAGAGGGCTCCAACCACACATTTCATCCCCATGTGCCCTGTTCCGAGCCCTAAGGCCCCCTGGGGTCCTCTCCCCTATCGGCCTCCTGGCCAAACCTTTCTCCCTATTGGCAGTTCATCAGATTCTGTTGTGGTGGCCCCGGAAGCCTACACTGGTGTTTAAGAGAGTCAAGAGGCTTCCCGGGTCTCCCTGCCCCAACTTCTGATGGTGGGGCCCAGGGAACGGGTTGAGAAAGCAGCTGGTGAGCGTGGCCCGGGCCCAATTCATCAGCACCAGGCCCGCCCAGTGCCGGCATCAGACCCTATGCCTTGGCCTGATAAGAGGCTCAGCTCTGCTTTCTCCAAACCGCCTGGAGCCTTATCAGAGGCCGGCCTGGCTGAAGGAGCCGTTTCCATCAGTGTGAATAAAAGGAGGGAAAAAAAAAAGGCAGGAAGAAATACAAGGCTTTCGCTCACAGACACAGCCAAGCCAGCCATGACCATGGGCCAAGCTCTGCACTTTGTGGGTGCGTCCCCGACCTGAGCTGAATTCAGAGGCCAGCTCCCCGAGAATGCTGCGGTCAGGCAGTCAGGTCCCCTCCATGTGTGCATGCATGCGTGCGTTTGCAACTAAGGGCATCTTTCATTGCAGCTGAGAGCAAACAGGGCACTTGGTGAAGCCCCATGCCACTCCCCTGGCACCTCAGGCATTCCTTAGGACTCACCTGCTGGCCTCTTCCCTATCTCTCAGCTGCCACCACACTCCAGCTTGCTCAGTCTCTAGCTAGAGCGTTAGCTGAGACACCGAGGGCTCTGTTGTCAGGGCAGAAGCATCCTGCCAGGAGGCTTGGAGGCCCCAAGACTCAAGAGGATGCTAGAATCTAGCTGCTACAACAGCTGTGGGGAGATACTCCCATCACCCCCTGCCACCATACCTGTCTGACTCCATCTCCTGGTGACTGCTTCCCACCACACTGCTTTCCTGACAGTTTCTGCTTCAGGTCAGGCCTCCTCTCACCCCAGGGCCTTTGCACGTGCTGTGTCCGCTGCCTCTTATGCTTTCTCTCTCATATTCCTGCATCTTGCTCCCTGGCTTCCTTTTCTTAAACCTTACCTTCCCAGTGAAGACCTCTCCAACCACACTCTTCAAAACGGCACCCCCACAGTATCCCCGGCACTTAGCACCTTCTGACATCCTGAGCATTATTCCCATGTATCTTATGTCCATCTGTCTGTCCCTACAAGAATGTAGGCTCCCTTCTGGGATTACTGCTGGTTTGTTCACTGTCCTGTCCCCAGGGCCTCGACCAGGGCCTGCCATACAGCTGGTGCTTAAAACACATTCATGGACTGTGACTCCCGGCCTCAGAGCTGGAGGATACAGATGGCAGAGGCAAAGGACGTGGGTGTAGACTCGGGGAGACTATGACTGAGCTCAGGATCCACCACAGTACAGCTGGTGCATTGTGGACACACTTCCCACCTGCCTCAAGTCTCCAAGTCCAACCTGAAAAAGGAGGCGATATGATAACCTCCAGGGATGGGGAGAGGCCCCAGGCAGTCCAGGAAAACGCTTCTGGCCCAGCATTTGCCACGTGGACAGACAGCCCCCCTCTGCCTGGGCCCTGGTGCGAAGCCCTGCTTTCCGAAGGTAGGGGTGCAGGGAGCTGGCTAGTCCGGGGAGGGCCTGTTTCCTACGCTGAGACGACGGTTTTCTGCAGGCCAGCAGCACAGCCCGGCTGCCTGTGTTCACAGAGTGGGTGACGAGAGGGCAAGGAAAGGTGTAGATCACGAGGGCAGCCAGGTTGTGGGATGAGATGCCCCCTGTGTGCCCAGGTGGGCGGCCTGGCCCCCATGGGCCTCCTGGCTGCAGCCTGGTCCCTGCCCTTGGCTGAAGGTCTTTGGTCTGGGCTTCTAGTCCACCCATGAGGCTGAGGTGTCCCCTAGAGAGAGGTGCACTGGGGCCCGGTGGCCTCGAGGCCTAGAGGTTGAGCCATTGGATACACTCCTATTGGTTGAAGACAGTGGTTGGCAAAATTTTTTGGATAAAGCACCACAAAGTAAATAGCTTAGGCTTTGTTGGGCCACTGGGTCTCTGGACAACTCTGCCATTGTCACTTGAAAGCCCCCATGGGACCCTGTACATAAATGGGTGCAGTTGTGGTCCAATAAAACTTTATTTATAAAAATAGGCAGCAAAGTGGATTCGGCCTGTGGGCCTTGGTTTGCAGGCTCCTGGCTCGAGTCCGGGTCTCTGAGTCTCTCTTCTCCCTCTCAGGCTAATAAGTGTGTTGAGCTTGCCCCAGACGAGGTCTGCGCCTTTATCTACATCTTCTCATTCAAGGTGCCCACGGGGACCGAGCCATCGAGTGGCTGAGCTGCACCATGAACCCAGGTCTGTCACGCTTGAAGCCTGTCTTTCAACCCGTGTGATGCTCAGCTGTCAGAATGCGGGCCGTGTGCACGGCTGTGGCCACTGTGGACAGATGGCAGGGTCCAGCCACACCCAGGGCTCCCTGAATCCTGAACACCCCATGAGGTTGAGAGGGCAGGGGCCCCAGGCTAGTGGAGGCCCAAGAGGGTGAAGCCACTGTCCCAAGTTCCCCTGCATTGGTTAGTGGCGGGGTTCAGACATGCTGGCGAGGTGGCTTGGGGGCGGTGGTGGTCCTGCCTCTGACTTCAACCTTGCCCAGGGTCAAGGCCGTCTCTGCTGGTGAAGGCTGTGGCCCGGGCCTCTCCGACTGGGCTGTGTGCACCATCTCTGGCCCACCACACTGACTGGCGAGGCCCTGTCACAGAAGGACTCTTCAGGGAGCCCTGAGCCCTGGAGTGTCAGGTCCCAAAACAGGACAAATGGCCTATCCAAGTGGGTAGGGCTTGCCCCAGGGAGGCCTGGGCAGCGTCCTGCTGGGGTAGGAGGGTCCCTGAGGGGAGCCCGTTGGCCCAGGAGGCATCAGGAACTGAGGCAGAGGAGAAGGTCCACCCTCTGCTCGTTTCTCCTTGGGGAGGGCCCCACTCAAGGAAGCTCAAAAGCGACCCTTGGGCAGGAGGCAGGGCAGTGAGAGGTCAGCCTTTTATCTGCGCAGACAGTCAGGCCTCTGTTCCCACAGCCCCAGGGCAAGGAGGGCGGGCATTCAGACAACGGTGCCTCCGAGGCCATGTGACCTCAGGGATGGCTTTTACCAAAAGCACCGCCCTGGAAATGGAAGGAGCTGAGGACAGTGAAGAAGTGGTGGTCAGAAACTAAGGCCTCAGGAAACAAAAGGCCTGGATGTGCCCATGAGGGGGAGACCCAGCCTCGTGGGGCGTCTGAACTTTGAAGGAAAACCGTGGATTTTACCTGCCTTTGACTGCTGCGGCCTCAAAGATGCGGTCTGACTTTCTCGAACATTGCCCGTCTTCTCAGGGAGCAACCCACATCATGTCACTCAAATGAGTTGTTTAAAAATAGTCTGTTCCAGAAGGTCTTTTCAGAAGCTCCAAGAGTCTTAAATAGGGAATGACCTGGGGGTAATTATCCAGCCGGATAGAAAGAAATGCAGTTGAAAAGCCCATTGGAACCAACTTTCTTTCACTCCTGTGAAAGAAAATGGTATTCTCCTTTTGAAACTCCCCACTTCCAACACAAATGGTGGTGGTGGGCAGGGCTTCAAAGAAGGCCCAGGGGTTGGAGCACACAGTTTCAAATCACAGTCCTGCCACCCACAGCCGTGTTGATGGAGGTGCTCACCACAGACCCACCTCGCAGTGAGGGATGAGGGCTCTGATGAATGAACACTTCTAAACAACATTCCCTCTGCATGACAGGCCTGACCATCCCTGCCGATGGCAGGTACCCTGCGCACTTGCCCTCCTTTTTGTATTTTTACAACCTTGGACTTATCTTTACTTAGAACATTCTCAACAGTCAACATTGATCACTGACAATTTCTTCCAGCCCAAGGTCTCAATTCAACATGATAAACCTATAACTAGTCAAGTAAAAAGTCCCCATAATTTAATATCAGCTGTCAGTATTAGATAGTTTAGCTAACTTTAGATTTCAATTTATATTTGAAAAGTCTTGTTACTTTAAGCTATTCTTTAAATATCTAATAATATCCAGCAAATCCCACTCCAGAGGGAACCTTAATTCAAAAAGACACATGCACCCCAGTGTTCACAGCAGCACTACTTACAATAGCCAAGACATGGAAACAACCTAAACGTCCATGGACCTATGACTGGATAAAGAAGCTGTGGTGTATTTATACAGTGGACTACTACTCAGCCAGAAAACAGAGTAATGCCATTTGCAGCAACATAGATGAACCTGGAGATTGCCATTCTAAGTGAGGTAAGCCAGACAGAGAAAGAAAAATATCACATGATATCACTTATATGTAGAATCTAAAAAAAAAAAAAAAAGACCAACTTATTTACAAAACAGAAACAGACTCAGAGACATAGAAAAATTTATGGTTAACAGAGGGGGAAGGGGGTGGGAAAGGAGAAATTGGGAGTTTGAGATTTGCAGATACTAACTAATATATATATAAAAATAGATGAACAATAAGTTTCTACTGTGCAGCACAGGGAACCACATTCAGTATCTTGTAGTAAACTACAGTGAAGAAGAATATGAGAACTAATGTTATGTACGTTCCTATGTGACTCAAGTATCATGCTGTACACCAGAAGTTGACCCAACATTGTAAACTGACAGCACTTCAATAAAAATATATTAAATATCTAGATAGCCACTTGGTTAGTTCGATGAAGAATCACCAGAAGACGTGGACAATTCGATTTGAAACCTGAATTCGTGTGATAAGAAATTTCTCGCCAGGAGGACTGGATGTTTTTCATCCCTGTCATGATGTGGGTCCTGCTGCCCCAAGAAGCCCAACAATGCTTTGAGGGCAGGGATTGTATCTTAGATTTTCTGTCTCCTCCTGAATCCCTGGGACAGATGACAGGATGCACACATCGTAACCCTGTGAGTTTCTATTGATGAACCAGGGATGTATATAGTGGTTAATAAACATTTGTGGATAAACTGCTTTCACAATGGAGTTATCCATCTAGCTCCCTTTCTAACTTTTCCACCTCTCTTCCTGGGTCTCGAAGTTTGACAAGAGCCTTTCTCGTGGAATTAGTTGTTAAAGTGATTGACAGCTGGGTGTGCACTGAGGTCTGGCCGTAAGCAAAGATTTAATCATGGTGAGAGGGTATCACGGCTTCATGTGATGGAAGTGTCTCTTAGAGAAGGCTCCTCTGAGACCCATGCCTGAAAGCACCATCGCTGACAACAAAGAGTGACTGGACATCAAGTGACCGTCCTGGAAGGCCCCAGCTGGAGGCTGCAAACTGGGTTATGTCATGCCCTCAGTGTCCGGTGGTGACTTGAAAGTGACCAACACAAGGGGGCCCTGAAGTGGGGTCCCAGGTGTCTTCTTATCCCCAGATCCACTGCCATGGATGCGCTTTTATGTCTTAGATTTTCAGACTCTAAGAATTTCTTTGGTAGAATTGCTGCTTCTGCTGAAAATAATTGCAGTGGAGGTTTATAGCAGTGACATCATTTTTTATGTGTGTGTTTTTTGGGGTGGGGGGACCCCAGGTAGGAAGCTACTTGTTTTGGAGATTTGGGGAGGGGTGGCCATCATTCCTTTTGGTGACCCTGCAGGCCCAGCCTCAGATCCTCAACATCACCTGATCCTGCCCCCACTTTCGAACCCGATGAATGAGTTTCTGAGGCAAAGACAGTGCTCACCCCGAGGAATCAGAGACCTGCATCCATGGATACATCTGGCTTTGTGAACTCAACCTAACTTCTTTGAGCTCCACTTTATTTACCTATCGGAGCAGGAGAGCAGTGCCTCCTGAATGAAGAAAGGAAACATTTGCAAGTGCCTAGCAGAGAACAGCACACAATGCAGGAATGGTCCCATGGCTTGTGAAATTCCAATGAAAGACAGAGCTGCCCGCCCAGGATGGGTTCTGTGGTCCAGGCACTCCAGGAATTGGCCAGCATTTGGCGGGGGCATGATTCCCTCCTGCTCCCCTTGCAGTGACCTTGAGAGGCAGCTGCCCACTCCTTCCCTGGGGAAATGTGGGAACTGTGTGGGGGTTGGCCTCAGCTGGCAGGACTTGCGTGGTCACAACCCAGCCCTTGTGGGCTCCTATGCGAGTGTCGTTAGCAGCTGCTGGGCTGCCAGGTGGGGTCCGGCGGAGTGGGGGCGGAGCCAGCACCAGTGGCCCGGGGTCGGGTGGATAAAGAAAGATCTTCTCTTCTGAGGCAAGAGAATGACCTCAGGGCTGCCTGGAGCTGAGCAAAAGGCAAGGGGTCACAGGCCACTTGCTGCCAGCAGGGCGGTCTACCGCATCCCCAAGGTGGAAGGACACACCTGGCGCCAGGCTGGACTGGGCCAGTGATGCGTGGTGGGGCTCTGGGGGAAATAACCTCTTTGAACACTAGTCTCCGTATTTCTAAACTGGGATTAATATATCTATACCCTTGGAACATCTAGTTGAACAAGGTACCATGTGTACGTGCTCCGGGTGCGGCCAAGTTCACTCACCACCCCACGCCTGGACTGATGCTAAGATCCATAGTCCAGAGCAATCATGCGACTCCAGCAGGCTCTTTGTGGCTCCCCTCTGGGACCCTCGCTGTGTGGTCTCTTTACCCTGAGGTCCTCCAGCTTTCTTTCTGTCCAGGCCTCTTTCCGAACTGCCTTCTAGCTGTCGCCTGGCTGTCCCACGGGCATCTGAAAGTCCCTCTGCTCTAGAGAGAATCTTCCTGTAGCCTTCTTATCAGTCTGGTACATGTAATTCTATGATCAACGTGAATTGCTTCCGGAACTATGAAACAGAGTGAAGAAAATTTACTTTTATACTTTTAAGTGACGAACAGCCTAATTGCATGGCTTAAAAAGCCAAGAGAATAAGAGAGAGAGAGAGGGAGTGAGTCCTGGGAATCAAGTATTTACTTTTGAGTCTCTCGATCCCCCCAGGGCACAGGTAAAGAGCAGGTACAGAGGAGGCCACTGCAGCCCCCAGCCCAGGGCCCTGCCAGGGTGGGCAGGACTGCCAGGGGGAGCAAGGATCAGTGAAGCTGAAGCCATGCTGACGAGGGTCAGGGCAGATCTGGGCAGGGGCAGTGGAGGTGCAGAGACCAGTGGGCACCCGGCCCCGAGCCTGGATGAGCCGAGCCAGGGCCCCATTGCAGACTTCGTGGACCTGGGTGCTCTGTCTTCAAGGGTCCCTCCCCGCCCCCACCCCACCACCAAATATTAGCCACACTACTTTATAATGGCATAGATACACAAATGCCATGTATAGTCTTCAAGGCTCATTCTTTTCCTTTTGATTTTAAAAGAAACAAACCTTTCTGTGGATTTCTAAAGCTCTAAGTGCCAGGCCTACTGCGCATGTGGGCCCCGGCTGAGCCCCGCCAGAAACACCTGCCACGCCTGAGTGGGAGGGAGAGAGGTTGGCCGGCCATGGCTCCGGGCAAGGCACGCTGCCTCTAGAGTTTCCCTCTCATCACATGCAAAATGGAGATAAAAATACTTGCCGGAGGGCTGCTGGAGGGTGAAATGAGATAGCTCCTGCAGGGGCAGCTGACTTTCTAGGCTCTGAGTCAGGAAGACAGTCATCAAAAGAGGGGAGTGGGTGAGGATCATTTATACAATGTGTAGGAAAGGAAAAAAAAAACGAGATCGTAAAGTTTAAAAAAAAATGACTACACAGGACTTTCAGCTGATGCTGAAATTGATCCACTGAGATGAGCACTCTGGCAGGAGCTGCAGGAGGGCCACTCAGTGTCAGACCCCAGGCAGGACCGAAGGAGGGAAGGCCAGCTTCCTCGCTGGAGTTCAAGCACAAAGGGGTGAGAAAGGGGCCCTCCCAGGAGGGAGGGGAGCCCACACTTTAAGGAGCACCCCAGGGAGGCTCACGCTGCAGTGGCAGCACTGGCGGAAAGAGAGAGATGCTGGGGAGCGAAGATGCTGGAAGGCGGAGCGGCTGCGCCCAGGTTTGGCGGGCAGAGTGTGCACACAGGTCAGGTGCACAGGAGCCCTGGATGGGGACAGGTCAGCGGGCTGAGCCAAGCCAAGAGGCAACTGCGGGCCACCAAGCAGGCAAGCCTGACTCAGGACTGGGAGAGCATGTGGGTGAGCATGAGATCACAGCACTCTGTGTAGACTGGGCATGTCTACACGAGGTGGACCTACACATCCATCTGTTCATTCATTTGTGAGTGTTTTTAAGGAGACTTCTCTTTCCCATGGAGAACAAGACAGCTGAGACCTCCAATGCTAAGTGTTCAGCTGAGGCGGGGGAGCAAGGATGCTCTTCCTTGGGCACAAGGGAAGGAGACTGAGTGGCAGAGGGTGGAAGTTTTGCTCAGAGTCACAGCTGGTGGCAAAGAACAGGGCCAGGCCTGCACGAGCCCTCCCCTCTAACCACCTCACCTCCATAGAGCAGACGGCTTGAAGGCAGGGGGTCCTGGCTCAGCAGGGAACAGCGTCCCAGAGCTACTGCAAAGGCTGGGACTGAGGGCCCCGCCGTGGTCCTAGGACTGGGCAGATGGTGCATCCTGTCCTGGGGCCCTATTTTCAGTGGCAAGTGAGCAAACAGGGACGGGAGTGGGGAACATGGAGGGAGCTGGGCAGGGCAGGTAGCCAGGACTAGCTGAGGACACCGGCAAGCGCTCGGCACTGGATCTAAGCGAAAGGCAAGGGGTCACAGGCCACCGGCGCCCAGCAGGGCAGGCTACCACTGCATACTTGATTAATGTGCACCCGGCACTGTACTAGCTCTGCTGATGAGCTGAGACACAGAGGGCCATGTTCAAGCCTGTCCACCTTCAAATCCAAATCCCGAACTCTAAAGCTGGCATTCTAACCTCCTGTCACTAGCAAATTAATGCAAAGTGTATGGGCACTAAATAGCTTAAAACAGTACAGCAGAGGCTGAGCAGTATTCCATTATCTAAATACACCACATCATCTTTATCTAGTCATCTGTCGACGGACATTTAGGTTGTTTCCATGTCTTGGCTATTGTAAATATGCTGCTGTGAACATTGGGGTGTAGGTATCTTTTTCAATTAGAGTCTTCTCTGGACATATGCCCAGCAGTGGGATTGCTGGATCATATGGTAAGTCTATTTTTAGTTGTAAATCAACTATATTCAATCTAAAAAAAGAATGAAATAATGTCATTTGTAGCAACATGGATGGACCTAGAGATCATCACATCATGCTAAGTAAAGTAAGAGAAAGACAAATGTCATATAATATCACTTATAGGTGAAATCTGAAAAAACGATACACATGAACTTACTCACAAAACAGAAAGAGACTCACAGACATAGAAAACAATCTTATGGTTACCAGGGGTGGGGGAGTGGGGAAGGATAAATCAGGAGTTAGGGAGTTGTAGATACTATTATTTATAAATTAGTTAAACAACAAGGTCCTACTATATAGTACAGGGAACTATATTCAATATCCTGTCGTAACCTATAGTGGAAAATAATCTGAAATATATATATAAATAATCTGAATATACAATATATGTAAAATATAAATAAACACATAAAATGTATTTAAATAAATAAGTAAATAAAAATATATTTAAATAATATATATAAAATATATTACATATATAATGATCTGAAATATATATGAAAATAACCCAAAATGTATAAAAATATATTTATATATAATAAATATATATAAGTATACATAATATATGTGAAATATATATACATGTAATCACTATAAATTCACTATGCTTCAGTTAAAAAAATGGATTAAAAAAAGTACAGCAGAAAACAAAAAAGAGTACAGCAGAGGAACCTGAGATCGAGGCCCCCACTCACCGCAGGCTGTGCATGTGGTTCTGTTGAGGGGAACTGGCCAGCATCTCAAGGGAAGTGGACTTTGCTGCCCTGTGGACACAGAGGTCCCAGATCGGGACCCAACACAAAAGGCAGGCAGGAAACGTGGCTTTACCTGGCTTTGACCTGGCAAACTACCCTTCCCTTCACTTTCTGACACTGATGGGAACGCACGTGCCCAAAGCTGCTGGTGAGATGTGAACACGCTCCCTCTAGGGTCCCGGGGGAGGACGAGCTGTCCTGGGGCCCAGGGCCAGCTGCATGCTTGGACTGTCATAGAAGCATGCGGCATGTGAAGGAGAAGGGGCAGGGGGTCCCAGCTGTGCCCCTGCAAGTGATGGGCTCGTCCGTCTGTGACACTCAAAGTGGGGACAAGACGCCTCCATCAGGGTGTGGTGGGTACACTGGGTTAATGGGGCATCCCTGCCTGGGGCTTGTCCCTCACAAATGACCCCCCAAGCTCCAGCCTCCTTCCCTCGGGGCTTGGCAGGGGTCATGAGGGTGTCGACTGAACCCCAAAGAGTACGCTGGCCACAAAGTTTTGGCAATAATAGAAGAGACGTGTGCCTTTAACTTATAGGATGAGTCCACAAGGGGAACAGATACAGTGGAGAATATAATAAAAGTGTCACAAAGAGCTATTAATCACAGTTATTTTAAATTCCCAGAGTCTGATAATTCCAACATCTCTGCCATGTCTGATGCTCGCTCTGTCTCTTTCAGTGGTATTTTTTGCCTTCTGGTGTGTCTTGTAATTCTTCTTGGCATAGAAGGTGTAAGGCTGAATCACAGGTCGTGATGTGGGGGAGCGGGGGAGGGGTGGGGATGTGCCCTCTGGTCATGTGATGTCTTTCCGAGGCCATCCCCCTGGACTGTGGTCCTCAGGGTTTTTCTCTCCTCCGGGGTGGGACAGGATGGCTAGAGGGGGCCGGAGTTGGATGTTTCCCTTCCCCTGTGTCAGTCAGGCTCTGATAGAATTGCAGTGGGTCAGGCTCTGGTTAACTAGTACCCCTGCGGCCCAGCCTTGTTAAGGTGCACTGGTGTCTTTCAAAACAGTTCCTGCTGGAAAGGATATCAAACCTGTGGGAACCTGGTCAAACACCGGGAGGTGGATCTCACAAGATTGTAGGGGGATCCCCTGGGACAACTAGGTCCCCCTGGGAGCTTTGAACTCCCAGAGTTGTCCACACCAAGTCTCCAGCAGTTTGTCAACCTTGAGGAGTCAGTCACGAGAGGTGGAGATGATGTGGGGCCTGGAGGAGGGGCAAGGCCTCAGAGCCAGGCAGGTGGGCAGCCCGTGCTGCTGGGACACCGTTCCCCGGGTAGGGCAGGCCGGTGGCTGAGCCCGCTGCTGTCTGTGACCGCCGGGCACAGGGCACAGGCTCTGAGGTGGCTCGAACCAGGATGGGCGGAGTCGTGTAAGGCCCCAGCTGGGACAGAGCCTCATGTCATGGGATCCGGCTCTCACTGGACAGGAGAAAATTGGCCCTTGTCAGTATCTGCCATCGGCTAAGATTCTGCACTCTAACATTTGTTCTGGAAAAATGTACAAAAATGAAAATTTATAATATTTCTAAGGGCAGGAGCCAGTGTTCCCGTAGAATTTCAGATGACATGATGATCTGAAGGAAACCTTAAGCAAAGATCAGGTAGGGAGGGTGGGGGAAGGCGGGGGGAGGATGAAGCACGCATCTGGGAGATTGAGGTGGTGACGGCTGCGGCTTGTCAGCATGTTCTTAGAATTTATTTTGGTTTGACTTTCTGTCCATTTCAATTTATTATTTACTGACCTCCCAGTTCTGGACTACGAGCTCTGGGGCGGGTGACTTTTAAAAGGTGCTTTCGGCCTCTGGAGTGACACAGGCCTGGGCACGCTGGGGCTGGTTGGTCAGCGCAGTCACCCGTTCGTGTCCAAGTGGCTGGCAGAGCACCTCTCTGTGCTGGGCCCCGAGTGGTGGCGGGCAGGTAGGGGGTCACAGAGCTTCCTGGGGGTCCGATTTCCCAGAAGGTGACAGACCCAGAAATCTGTCGGGGTTGCGAGGTGTCCGCAGGGCCTTGGTGGGCGGTGCATTAGTGTCGGGCGGGCTCAGGGAGGTGTGTGTTTGGGGTGGGGGTGCCCAGAGACCCCAGGGGTCTGAAGTGGGCAGCTTTGAGGCAAAGCTGGTGAGGCAGGGGCGCCCAGGCACGACGGGGGCCCTGGTGGTCAGCCGAGCTGGCTGTGGGGGGCAGGGCGGGGCCGGCAGCTTGCCCAGGGCGGCCCAGGCCTGACCAAGAGCAGGGGGTGATGTGGACAGCTGTGGACCGAGGCTGGACCACAGGCCTGGCTGAGAAGCTGAGGGCTGGCTGGCAGGTTCTGAGGGTCTGTGTTGCATGCAGTCGCTCTGAATGCAAAGCCACAGCTGTGACTTCCTGAGCATGGCTCTCATGGTGGGTGTGCAGGCCGCACAAGGCCCCGCCCTGCACACCTGGGCCCTAATGTCCCCCTCAGGGTGGCCTCTGTTGGCTCTGGGGCCTGAAAGCCTGTGTCCACAGCCCAGCTGTGTCCTCAGAACCCGGGGGCCCTGGGGTTGGTCATCCCCCAGCCTCCAGCGTTTCATCTGCAAACAGGTAAGAGTGTGGGTGTGAGATGAGGTTGTGGGGAGTGAGCTTGGCATGTAGGTACCGCTGCTCTTGTCGGTGCATTATCAACAGCAACATCAGCAGCCGTCTGCAAGGGAGACTGCGGGGATTCCCAGCACCTGCAGGCCAGGCTGGCTTTGATAAGTTCTGTTAACAGCCAGGGCCACAGCCACTGCTACCCCGGGCACCGGGCCAGGCCCGCCTGCTCCTCTTCATCACATGACCCCTGTGAAGTAGCTGTTACTACTCCCACTTACAGACCAGAAGACTGAGGCTCCTCAAAGCCAGTGATGGAGGCACACTCAAAAGTGACGACGCTTTTTACTCACCAGACTGGTCAAGATAAAAACTACACAGTGTGAATGAGGATGTGGGAAAACAGCAGCTTACAGGGGCTGCTGGTGAGTGTCAGGCATTCATGTGACCTTTCAGAGGGCAAGGCTTCAGGACCTACCAACATTTTAAAGGTACATACCCTTTGTCCCAGAAATTAAATTCTGGGGGGAGTTTATCCTAAAAGTAGACAAACATATGCATGAAAACCCTGTTGACAAGGGTTGCTACTGCAGCACTGTGTCTGGTCAAAAAAAAGAAATCAGACTGTACACAACCTAAATGTCCATTCATGGACGAATCGGTTAAATAAAACAACCAATTCATTCATATATTAATACAGTTTACACTATGCGGCCCCCAAGAAAGGTGAATCTATATATGGTAATAACGTATAAGCTGTAATAAACTTTCTTATAAAAAGAGATGAAGTAGAATGTTTCATTTTGTAAAATAAAAAATAATTGTATATATTATGCATATAACATATAATACATATTATGTTATATATTATACATACCATACATGTATTATATGTTATATATATTATATATAGTATATATAACATACATATGTGTTATAATATTATATATAGTATATATACATGTAATACCCTTGGAAGGATTCTCATAAATCAATAAGGTTACTGTCCTTGAGGTGGGAAGAAAGTGTCCTTTTCTTTTTTATTGTTAACTCTTCATTCATTGTTCAAATTTGTTTTGTTTCCAGCTTGTGATCTGCGTGCAGATTGTGCTTGCTCAGTCCCCGGGCAGCTTTTCGGTCGGGGGCTCTGAGGGGCGTCTGATATGCTATAGGCCTGCCACCCAGAGAGGCACACCGAGTGGACTTGCCAGCCTCTCACTGCTGGTGAAGGGTCTCTCCCTCCTCGCTGGGATGGGCGGGTCTGCTCCCCCTGCAAACACACAATGCCTCTGACCCCATACCTCTCTGTTTCCCAGGGGGCCCTGCGAGTCTCCAGAAATAACTGCCCAACTATGGGCACCCTTGGAAAGGTCCAGCCGCTGGCTGAGCCAGCGCCATGTGACTCCCGCAGCCACGGATATCGGGAGCGCTTGAGCAATGACCGAGATGGAATTTCATTTGGCACTTAATGCCATCCTTTCTGCTTTTGCCAGAGGCGGCAAATTCTATATAAAGCTGCCAAACCTGGCTATCTCCCCACTGAACACTGACCCCCTTCCAGAGAAGGACCAGCAGTGGATTTCTGCACATGACTCCTTCGCAATCATCCCATGAAGCCTTTGGGCTTATGAGAGTTGGCTGAGCCCAGCCTGGGCAGGTGGGAGCAGCGGGTCCTCTCCACTATAACCTCTGGTTCTGAGAAGCAGTGGTGTAAACCGAGACAGGATACAGACACATCCTGCCTGAGTTTGCAGTGAGAAACAGTGCCCCTGGTTCTCCCACAGCAGAGATCCCGCCATAAAGTAAATCCAGGCGTAATCTGGACTGGCATGCGAGTCAAGGCTGCATTGCCATCAGTTCCGGATGGGAAATATTTGCAGCCATCGGTCAAGGCCTGAAACTTGAATCCTAGGGAACTGCTGTGGGAGGATATGTGTGTGAGGGGGTGGGGAGTGGAGGCAGGGTTAGAAAGCTGCACTTCCTCTGTGTCTGACTTGGAATGATGACAGTGGCTCAGTCCCCTCCACCCTGGCCCTGACACATCACACACACACACACACACACACGCAGGCACGCTCACTAGCATCTGACGCACACTCACAGACACATACGCACACCTAAACACTAATGCACAGGACCTCACGCATCCACCACCTCATTTAAGATGAAAATAAGGATGCTAGACACGTATTGAGTGCTCGACGTGTGTTCCTCTCCATGCTGAGCCATTTACATGCACTGAGTTCTCACAATCCCAAGAGAAAAACTGCCGCACTGTTCCCGTTTTGCGGACGATGAAACTGGAGCTGACAGGTTGGCTTGCCCCAGGTCCTTGGCTAACAAGTGACACACACGTCCCAGCACAGGCTGCGAGGCCTTCACTCCCCTGGCCCTTGTCTGTGCACACCCAGACGGCACTGGGCACCCTCACCGGCACACACGTGGCCAGGGACACGCCGAGGCACACGGTACACAAACACAGACCCAGCCACAGTCACCCATGCTCAAGTTTGCGACCGAAGGCCACACAACCACCTGGCCCTTAAGGACTTGCTACGAGTGTGCGTCTCCTATACCCACACCATCATCCTGGGCTGATTACTTAGCCTGATTACGCTGGAGACTCCGAAGGCCTCCTCTCTGATACTTCGTAATGATCAGACCAGGCCAGGCTGGGGACAGGAGGGAACAACATTCCTCTCTCTTTTTGTTTAATAAAATTTTAGTTTGTTAATTGCAAACGCCCCATGGCAGGGGAGGCCCAGCGCAGTTTCCCAACATCCTCACCAAAACTCTCAGGGCCACTTCCCGTCAGCAAGAAAGCATGTGGCTGTTTGAGAAAGCAAGCAAGCAGGCCCTGAAGAATCACACCGCGAGGGGCCGGCGAGCCCAGCCAGCCGGCCGGCCGCATCTGCGGTGGCTGGCTGCCTCGGGAGCTGGCAGAGCTAACCCCGAGTTTCTCAGAATCGTCCCGCCCGGGAGTTCGGAAAACAACCTGGGAGGCTCCCTAGGGCTGCGGCTTAGCGCTCTTGCCCTCGCTCCCCGGAGGCCCGTTTATTCCCTCAGGGGCAGAGTTCTGGCCCCAGGCGCCTCCCGACCAGACCACCACACAAAGAAACCGAGGCGGGAGGGCGCTGGGCCGCGGGGGCGGAGGCGGCCGGCGGCCTCTCCGGGCCCCGGGGGCGCAGAGCCTGCGCGACAAGGTCGGGGCCCCGGAGCGGGGCCCCGCGACGCCCGGGGACGCGGCCGGTGTCCGGGCGCCGGCCGGGACCCCGGGCTTCTGGGCGGCGGCCCGGCCCCCGCGCCCCGACCCCCGCGGGTACTCACCGTGGCGGGGCAGCGGCGTGACCTGGTGGCGGCTCATCGCCGGCCGGTGCGGGGCGCGGCCCGGAGAGAGGCCGCGGGAACCGGCGGGACGGTGGCGAGGGTCGCGGTCGCCCGCTCCGACCCTCCACAGCCGGGAGGAAGCGGCACCTGTGTCACTCTCGCGCGGCGGGCCCGAGGGGAGGGGCTCCGGCCCGGAGATAGGCAGACTTCATTTAGTTTTTCCTGCAGACTCGGCTGGCGGGGTTTCCACCCTCGGTTTTTTTTTCCAACACACACACCCGCCCACTTCTGAACTCTCCGAACTCAGCTGTGCTCCAACTTTCTGCGCGAGCGTCACATTCTTCTAACTAGGTTTCTGTTTCCATCTGCAGCTGCCAGATACAGAGGCTGAGAATTGCCCTGTTTGCGGCTGAAAAACTCCCCGATGTGACATCAGGGCCTTCCGGGGACCCTCAGGGACGGTGACCAAATAGGGCCAGCCCTGCGTCTGCGTCTTGGCTGATAGTTGCGGGGCCTCTCAGAGCTGCAGGGCTTTTGTGACCTGCAAAGGGCTCCCAGCTTGCCTCTCTTTTTAGGGGCGCTGTCCCAGTCTGTGGGCTCACGCTGGGGAAAGGGTGTTAGAAACAAATTGCTGGACGAAGGTCATGGAATTTACTTGGATCCCTTTGCTTGAGGTTTCCAGACATAATGGAGTTCGTGGAGAAGTTACTTTACTTAGGCAATTAAAGACTCAGTATGGATTTAGACACTCTGGTTAGTTAAATGCTCTTTGGCCACATCCCTGAAGAATGTCACGTTATACTTAGCATTAAATCCCCCATATACCACAGAGAGCTTGAGATCATGTCACCCTGGTTTTAAATCCCAGCCTCAGGAAACACCTGTACTTCTAACGTCTGATGTCTGAACCTTTCTGTGGGACTTTCCCATGCTGTTTGCCTGTGGTTCTCCATGCACTGCCCTGTGACACCCCAGCCCCACCCTGCCTTATCCTGCTCCCGGCCCCACCTTTTCTCAGTAAGGTCAGTCTGCCACAGTCCCAGGGCACCATTCAGCTGTGTGCATTTGAGGGTACCATCCAGGTTGAACACACCAGGGAGGCTGCCCCCTGGAGGTGTGCGATGGGGAAGCCCCGCCCAGGCTGGACCACTCCAGGCATCTTTGTTAGAGCTGCCTGCTTGACATAATGTGAAAATATTCCTCATTCTCTTTAGTTAGATAATGCTGCTAGATCTTTAGCCACATTTCCATGCTCAACGTGTACACGCTAATGTGAAGGAAATGTCTCTGGCCAGTTGTGGAAACTTCTGTGTCTCATTTCCTCATCTTTGAAACAGAGACAAACCCACTTTCTTCCCGGGGTTTTAGACAGACAATGTTTATAAAATAAGTGGCAGAGGAAAGGTACTTAAAGACGCTAGCAATGATGACTGTAATAGTTTAACATTTTGTTTGGTCATACAGGTAGGTCCATGTTGGATAATAGTATCTCCTGGGTTCAGAGTTCATAAATAAACAACTCCAGTGACCTGAAATGCAGCTGGGGACCTGGCAGGAAGAGCGGAAGAACAAGTCCCTAGGTCACTGCACCTCACTCAGGGGAGGACTTCTCAGAGGCTCACTTACAGCCAACTGGCCGTTTCACATAAGTGTTAAGAGGCTTCCGTAACTGATTTCTCAGGGTAGGACAGGTAAAAAGCACCAAAGAGTAACAAGAATTCCTCATAGAGAAGAAGCCAAAAATGAACTAACTAACTCAACAGCTAAACAACAAAGGTAGAAAGCCCGACAAACTATGAAGTTCAGGTACAAGAGCAAAGTAGTGTTTGTTATGGAACCAAAACATCTCAGTTCCATCAAGTGGAGGATGCGTCTGCACCGTGGTCTGACCGAGCTAAGGCTCTGGGACTCCATCTGAATTTGAGTCTTTACTGCCTTCTAGCCAGGGAACTTCCAGCATTGTGCTCAATTTCTCTGAGCTTCACTTTTTCTTACCTATGAAATTGAAGCGATCTGCTGAGTCTGGTTGTTGTGAGTAATACATTAGACTGTTAATCACTCATGGGATAATACAGTGTCTTACTCAGCACATAGGAGTTAAAGATATTGGTCCCTTGTCCCCTCACAGGCACGCTGGGTTTATAGTAAGGATCCCAGGCCATTCTGAAAAGAAAGTGAATAGTATTTAATAGTGAATAGTTTAGCTAGCAGGTAAACATTTGATATATGTTAGGAGATTTAACCACAGACGTGTCTAATTTTAAAGAAATGAAAGCTGTTTTAAAATTTTTAAAAATACTTATGTGAAAACTAAATGACATGGCGAGAGTCTGACACTGAATCACAGAAATGCATTATTACCATGTTTTCACGTGTTGAATGTTTATTATTGAAGTAGAAAGAACTGTTATTCTTGTAACAATAAAACAGCTCTTATCCCACTTCATTCCCATAAGTACCCTCAAAGAGGATATTGCCAAGGGCCCATTTTAAAGGTGAGAAAACTGAGGCTGGGAGCAGTGACAAGAACTAGTTCAAGGCAGTGGAACCAGGTTTGAGAAAGCTCTTCAATGCTCTGTAATGCACGTAGGACATGGCTGGTATCAGCTCTAAGCCCTCCAGGGGGTAGAGGGTGTGATGGATGAGAGTTTTCCCTTCCCTCCTGGCACTATTTAGGGCGGGATCTGCCCACAGGAGGTGTGTCCCTGTCGGCTTTCTCCCCTCCCCAAACTAACACTCAGTGCTGGCCACCTTCTGGGGAAGGGGCTCGGAAGTCCCCCTGCTGGGGTCACTGTCTTCTGGCTGTGAGTTCTTACAGGCAGTGGTGGACAGGTTTTATGTGAGTCCTTTAAAATTTCTAATTAAAAGTTTGTCCTTCATTAAAGAAGTAGATGCTCTTTGTACAAAAAAATTTAAATGGAGAAAAAAAACCCAAACCCCAACAATGGCTCATAATCTCTAGCACATGAAGGCATATTTATTTCTAGTCTTTTTAATGCACTTGTGGACCTTTGTTTTATACTACTGAGATTTTCCTGAATATGTGATCTTGAGTGCTGAGTTGTCGTTACCAAATTTATGTCACGACCATTTTTTCCTATAAAAGAATAAACGCATTTTAATTTGTTTTAATTACTGTTGTTCTTTTCTTTGCTAAACACTGCTGTACTAAACTGTGTGAACACAAATACCTGCATTTCATATATTTTCTTCCCTTGGCTTATATTCCAACAAATGGTGTTACCGGATCAAAGGTTAGGGGTGTGTTTAAGGCTTTTGATACATTCATGATTTGTCACTGTAACAGTTTGTATTCTCCTCAATCAAGAGTGCCAGCGCTCATCCCAGAATTAAGCATGAGATTTTAATTCATTCTGTAGGTTCTGTAGCTGAGAAACATGGAGTTATTGGAGTTTGCGTTCTCTTGATTACTAATGCAGTTGAGTATGACACCGTATGTGAATTTATAAATTACATGGTTTTTTAGGTGAAAATTTTGTTCATGCTGTTCAGGGAAGAGGTTCATGTTTTTCTTACTGATGTATTTGAACTCTTTACCCACAAAAGGCAACAATACCTTTTCGTGTAGATTGCAAACATTTTCTCCTGAGGCTTTTTTTTTTTTTCCTGGTTCTTTCCCATTGGCAGAGAAACGGTTCGACTTATCTGATGGGCAGGCTGGCGGCTTTTAAGAAAACCAAACTGTGGCTCTGTATAATTTAAGAGGAGTGGAGAGGAGAAACATGGGTTTGGTTCACTGACACTGTCACGAGTGAGGAGTGATGAGCCTGGGGAGAAGCAGAGAAACTAACATGGCAGAGTCTGCAGCTCCTGCCAGGAAACTCTCCACTCCCCCAGCAGCACACAGGTCTTTTAGGGGAGAACCCTTAGGTGAGCAGATTTTAAGGCTTGCTCTCACTGAGCTGCCATCCCCCTTTGGTCTAGACTTTGGCGAAGGCTGGCTTTCAGCTTACCAGGCAGAGAAGAGGATGCCTCATGTTGGTGAGGTTGTGAGACTCCGAGCTACAGCCCACGGCCCTGACTCACCTCCTTCAAGGATAGATCTCTAAGCATCCATATGGCCTGTCTCTGGAAGCTTCCAAACCATACCTCGAAGAGGAGCAGCACAGAAGCCCAGCAGGAAGTGACTTTGGGCACAATCTCATGCCTTGTAACAGCTCTAAAGCCAATCTGTTATGGGCTGTTAGGGTTGAGGGAAGCTTGGAGCTTCTGGCTGGCAACAAAAACAAAAATAAAACACAAAAACAAAAAAGAAAAAAGAAAAGGAAAGAAAGAAAGAAGGAAAAAGAAAGAAGGAAAGAAAGAAAGAAAGAGAAAGAGCACAGATAAGTATGTGTGTTGGGGGAAGCTGGCTTGAATCTCAGAACAGAGGAGTCAGGGAAAGGACCCAGCCTGTAGGTCAGCCTGCGTGATCCCCACACTTTAGGGGAGGTGTGATTTTCCAGGAAAATATATCCTAACAGACTCAGGATTGGACCTAGGATGTTCCGAGCCTGACTTCCCACATGTGGTTATTGCTAATGTCGCAAGTGTCCTCGCCAAGCAGGTGGTGCTTTGTTTTTATTTGTTTTGCCTTTTCCATCTTCTTCTTTTGACAGAAGAGGAAACTGGGGACCAGAGAGGTGAAGAAACCAGTCATGCTCACACAGCTACTCAGCGATGGCTGGACCTGGAACCAGGTCTGTCCAACCCCAAAGCTCTGCTGGTAGGGGGATGTGCTGTAAGCTCACTCTCCCCAGCACCCTTCCTGCTCCACCTGGTGTCCCTGATGATTCCCTTGTGTTACTGCTCAGCCTCACAGGCTATTCATCCTGGAGGCCCTGAGATGCAAGGAGAGAGGCAGGCAGTTGCTGGCTGAGTTTCCAGTGGTTTCCATCAGAACACAGGGAAATGGGAATCTTCCAGCAATTCGAGAGTGAATTACCAGCTTGCAAGGAGCCCTGTTTGGGTCACAGCCCTTTCCCTCTGGGTATAAGTTGTTGGTATGAAACTGAGCTAAAACATTGCTTCTCCATCTGCTCCCAGCTAAGCTCTCGGGCCCCCAAAGGGAGGAGGCAGCTTCCTCTTTTGACCTTCTGTTGAGGCTTGTCCTGGGCCAAGGAGAGGGAGGAATTCTGGGCGTGTAGGTCTGTGTCTGGAAAGGGGGAACTGGAATGGTAATTATATTTGCCAAACTTTTGCTGGGAACGCTCCATATTTCATCTCATTTGATCCCCAGGGCAATCTCATAAGTAAGGAAAATCCAGGACTGGGAAGGTGGCAGACATGGATTCTCATTCATGGCTTACCACTGGCCACTTTGCTAAGTGACTCTGCCTCCAAATCTCAGGTGCAAAATGTGGTTGATGCCTCCACCTGATGTGCTCTGAAGGGGCTGGTGCTGGCTCCAGATGAGTAAGACAGAGGCTTCACAGCACAGCAGAAAACGTTTGAACATATCCTGGGAAATGCACACACACTGACGTCAGTGGCCCAGGATCACAGTGAGATGTAACCCGTCCACCTCCAGATGGGAATGGTCACGGCGAGGCCGCGGGGACGTGGGCACCTGCTCATCACTTTCTCCCCTTTGTAAGTTTCTCCAGGTGGATGGCTCACGACAAGGAACATTGTATCTTGTACCTCTCACTTGCGGTGGCCCATCACAATCATATTAAAGGGATAATCAAAGAGGTTTTCTTCCAAAGTGAAGGGCTTTTCAGAGGACCCTTCAGGGTGTATGAGATTTCAAGAATTCTGGGAAGGTGGATGGGGTGTGAAGCATGTTGAGGGGAGGAAGGAGGGAGATGGACTTCAGGGTGGCTGTGGTGGGGTGGGCGTTGGGGTACATATGCCTTCGGAGACACAGGGGCTGGGCTCAGAGCTGGCAGGTTGGAAGTGGGGATAGAGACAAAGGGGTTTGTTGAAGGTCTGTTTCAGGTGGAGGCAACTCCTCCCTCCTCCTGACCTTTGGGTGCAAACTGTCAGTTCCTCCACAAAAGTCTGCCCCAGGGCTAAAAATGTGTGGATGCATTTAAGAAAATTAAGAAACTTAAGGTGTAAGTGAACCAAGGCTGCTAGTGTGGGAAGGAGCTTTTTTCAGTAAAACCCTCCTTTTTGGGGGATTTGGGGGCCCATAGCTCCTCCTCCACACCCCCTAAAGCAGAGACCATATAATTCAGAAACATAGGCTTTCCGGCCAGATTTTTCCTCCCCTCAAAAAAGGGTGATCAGGAAACAGATGGATTCAGACAACAGAAGAGGAAGTTCTTAATAACTTTTGGAAGAATCAGCCTGGTTGTTCACTTTGAAATGTTGGTAGACAATTACATGTGACAGCCAGGTTATATACAACAACCAGAACATGGAAGAAGAAGTCCAAGTTGAACAAAAAGAAAAAAAAAACACAACTAATCTCAGTTAAAGAAACAGATACAAATAAGGAAAGAACTTAAAATGAAGAAACGAGGCAGATTGTTAATATACTCAGAGATTTGGGAAAAAATTAAAACCACCCAGTAAGAGCAGTGTGCTCTGAAAAAGGGAAAGCAAATCATCACAAAGAATTCTCCAAAATTGACAGCACAATGGCCAAAGTAAACATTCAGTATACGGGTTGAGAGTTCAAGCTAAGGACTCGGAGCAGAACAAAAGAGAAAAGATGAGAGATGATGTCGGAGGTCCAATTAGTATGAATTTCTCAAAGAGAGAACAGAGAACAAGGAAGGGAGGAAGGTTACACATCAATTACATGAAGGAGAGAAAGGAGGAGGGAGAAGTAGTTCAAGAGCTAAAAAAGAATATAGGTCTTCCAGCTGGAAGGGCTGAATTTCAAAAAAAATGCACATATCTCTACATTATATCATTTCAGAGCACCAGTGATGAAGAGAAGACTCTTAAAAGCTTCAGAGACCAGTGGGTGGTGGGGAAAAAGCATTCATCCACCCAACTTTAAACTGCACAAGTTCTTCTTTACAGCTCTTTTCCATGGGGCCCCTGCCTAGGCATCCTTTGTTCCAGGTACAAGAATATTAAGAGAGTCCCGAGGCCAGAGGTGAACTTCATACCCAGCGGAGAGAAGGGGACCACTGCATCTGCAAGAACAGGAAGAACTTTGCAACAGTTTGTTACCTTGTGTGTGACCTCTATGGACACCAGCTCCGCCCCTTGAATTCTTGAACTTTTACTATAAAACTCTCTGCCTTCCCTCCCCAGCAGGCTCACAGTCTTAGAGGCTTAGCCCACTGTGACCTCCTTGGCCTGGCAAAGAAATAAAGCTACCTTTTCCGCTTCATCCAAAACTCTGTCCTCGAGTCTCAATTCGGCAAGCAGGGAACAGAGGCCGAGTTTCTGCAACATTGTGAGAGAGGGGCCTGGGCAGGGGCCTCGTGTGGGGGGCCTGCCATCCCTGGTTGCTTCAGAGGTATCCAGCCCTACGTGGTCACCCCACATCTCTCTCCACCTTCCCCGTATGGGGGCCTTCCTTGGCCTGACCTATGTGGACTCTCCACTTGTGGCGCCTTACCAGCCGTCTCCTTCCTCTGGACATGAGCAGGGGAGAATGAATCTGGGACAGGGGTGTATGAGAAGAACCTGGCGTGAGATATCAATTCACGTTGTCTGAAGTTGGCAAGTCAAAAACTCAGATAATTAGCATATTCTCTAGAAAAATGAAGAATCCCCTGCAGACCTCCCACCAGAGCTGGTAAAAAGAGCCTCTTGAGAGCAGGCCTGTGGGTGGGGGCGTGTGTGGTGGGAGAGGGTTGCTTTTAAAACAAGAGCCCTCTTACAATCTGAACTATGTTTTCCTTTTTCTTGTTCTTTTTGAAGAGCACTTGGGAAAATCTAAAATATCATAAAAATGCTTCAGCGGGCTGAGAGGATGGGCGTGATTTAGCCAGATGAAACTTTGCAGCAGTTTGAAGCCCTGAACTTGTTGCTAGAAAATGCACAAGGAGACCAAGGAGGCAAGGCTTAGCTTAGCCTCCAGCCTCCATGCTGTATGATTTAAGGAGTGTGTGACAAGGGAGGGGTCTCAGTCTCTGGGATCTCCTTGAAGGACTGGTCCTGAGTCTCCCTGCCCCCTAAGCAATTCCAACTGAAGCTCGGAGTAGAAACGGTAACCCAACTTCTCCAAGTGTACCATCCAGATTAATACCACTGTCACGCCTGCTTACCTGAGTCATCACCCAGAGGTCAAGCTTCCCGGGCTCTCCATCCCATCCAGCTTTTTTTGTTTAGTAATAATATTTGAGTATGTTATTTTTACTTATTTATTTATTTAATTGAAGTGTAGTCGATTTACAACGTTCTGTTACTTTCTGGTGTGCAACAGAGTGATTTAGTTATACATATACATATATTCTTTTTCATATTCTTTTCCATTTTGGGTTACCACAAGCTATTGAATGTAGTTCCCTGTGCTATACAGCAGAACTTTGTTGTTTATCTATTTTGTATATAGTAGTTTATATCTGCTAATTCCAAACTCCCAATTTATCCCCCCAACCTCTTTCCCCTTTGATAACCATAAGTTTGTTTTCTATGTCTGTGGTATGTTTTCTAACTAAGTTTATTTGTGTCCTTTTTTTTTTTAGATTCCACATGTAACTGATATCCTATGATATTTGTCTTTCTCTGTCTAACTTACTTCACTTACTGTGATAATCAGTAGGTCCATCCATGTTGCTGCAAATGGCATTATTTCATTCTTTTTTATGGTTGAGTAGTATTCCATTGTATGTATCTACCACATCTCCCTTATCCAGTCATCTGTCAATGGACATTTAGGTTGCTTCCATGTCTTGGCTATTGTAAATAGGGCTTCTGTGAACACTGGGGTGCATGTGTCTTTTCAAATTATAGCTTTCTCTGAATAGATGTCCAGGAGTGGGAGTGCTGGATCATTTTTAGTTTTTTAAGGAATCCCAGCTCTTAATCTTTAATGGGCTCTATTGTCCATTCTTCCAGATTCTCTCAAGCCTCACAGTTCCACCAGCAAAATTCCCTGTATTGTGTAACGTTTTGTTAAATGTTACCTTTATGTTCTTGGTCTTTCAGGAGCCTGGCTTTCCCCTCAAGTCAGGATTGTACCTATATCTGTATCTACATCATCTCCATCTCCATCTTTATGTGTCACCTCTACTTAAGAGGAGTGCTTTCCAAAGTGCCAATTTCTATTGCCACCATCACTATGTAGAGTTCTTGAGTTCTTCTAAACACTTGTATTTTGAGTCTTTCAAATTTAGTTATTCAGTTTGGTGGGTAGGAGTGTTCCATTGTGGTCTCAATTGGCATCAATCAATCAATCAATCAGTCACTCAGATAAGATGACCAGTGAATCTGAGTATCCTTAGAAGCTGGAAGGGACTCGTGGGCATAAATGAGATGCTGGAACAGGACTTGACCTCCATCTCTGGCATGGACTTCATGACACTGGACTAGATACTTTCTCCTTTGATCTGTAGCTTTCTTGTCTGTCCTGTGGGCCTAACAACTCCTACCTGACAGACCTGTGGTGAGAACTGAAAACAATCCATCTATATAAAGTGGCTGGGACTTTAGGTTTTCAGTAAATGATGACTCCTTTTTTTTAATTGTCATTACTCATTGGGTGATAAAAGCCACTGACACATAAAAAGCAGGCAGCAGGGAAGGGGCTGTGAGGAGGCACAGGGGCCTTCAGAGTTAACTTCTGAATGACCCCAGGATAGCCTGCACTGTTATCCCTTCCCCAGCACAAGCAGGGTGTTGCCCTGACCTATGCATACTGGGCATGGCTGTGAGGTTTCTAGGCCAATGGTGTGTGAGTGAACATGACCTCAGTCACATCCCGGCAGAGGCTGGAATGCTCCGGGCAGCTGCCTTTTCTTTGCTCTGAGCCATGCTTCTAGAAATCTAACTAGCTCTTACTATGCCGCCTCAATGCCTTGATGCGGCTGTGTAGGATTACTGGGAATTGCTGGCAATGATGGCAGTCGGAAACATACCAGGACTTCATTGTATTTGGCAATAATAAAAAATAATGAACACAAATGAAATTCTCCTTACAGATAGAAATTAATATGACAGTGGACAGCTACTCTGACATTTACGTCTGAAGCTGGTCATGCTAGTTTTCTCAGAGACATGAAACAATAAGTACAAATGATCTGTCTGCTTAGGACAGAGAAAAAGCACAGCTGAAGTAAACAGCACCATTTTAGTGATCGTTTTCTCAGTCCTGGTGAAGCTGATGGAGTAGAAGTAAGTTCCACAAAACTAAACTCTTAAAGGATGGAAATAAGCTAGATTAGAGCATAGGAGCACTTGCAGAACAGCGAGCTCTAGACATCAGCTAGTGCAACCCTCTCCTCTGCGTATAATGAGGAAAGGGTTAATACCAGAGCCAGCCATTCACACATCTCCCTACCCAGTCTCGTGTTCATCTATGGAGTCAACACTTCATTTATTCTGCAGCCATCCCCTGGTTGTCCATGGTGTGTCAGACACCATACTGGGGGTGGAGGCTACATAGATGACTCTGAGGAGTTGTTGAGAAAAGCAAGGATAAAAGCAGAGAGAAACACTAGACAGGAAGTTCCCACAACGTGGTGTAGAGGCTGCCTAGACAGCTGAGCAGGGCTCCATCTTTGCGAGGCCAGAGCAGAATGGACAGAGTTTCCACACCATGTCCAGACCCCCAGAAACGAAGCCTTGTCATCCTTCCCTCAGCCCCAGGGCAACTGGCACATTGGAGCACTCAGAGATGGCAGGTGACTGAAGACCTTTGGTGTGAACATGGTGAAATCCTCTCCCACAGTTATCAAATATTAGATCGACGAGCACAGCCCACCTGGTTTTATCTACCTGGTTCCATGTTAACGACCCTTGACTCACCTGGGCAATGCTTTCTTTTTTTTTTTTTTTTCCTTTTTTGAATTAAGAAAAATTTGTTTTTTGGAGGGGGAGGTAATTAGGTTTACTTATTTGGTTTTTCAGTGGAGGTACTGGGGCTTAAATCCAGCAGCTTGTGCATACTAAGCATGCATTCTATCACTGAGCTATACCCTCCCCCAGGGCAACGCTTTCTGGTCTATGCTTGGTCTCCTCCCTTTAGCCATTTTTTAAAAAATATTTGCCTCTTTTACCTACTATTTGAGGCAAAAGCAAGCAGTGTATTCCTTTTTTTAGCTTTAGTTTCCTACTTCAACTCCCATCCAGACTGAGATAGATCTATTGCCTCTATGTCATTTTGAGACCTATATGAGTTAATACATGCAAAGCACTAAGAAGGGAATCTGGCAAACAGCTCTCAAAAATGTTGATGTTATTATTAGCTAATTTTTCTGTGTGCTTTTACAAAACTTTCTGAATGACACAGTCTTAAGAATGGAATTGCTGAAGCAAAGAATAAGTTTGGAATCCAGAGAGATACCTACCAATTAACATTTTTCATCCCCATGTCCTTGGGATATGAAAGTCCCAGTTTCACCACCATAGATCAGTGGTGTATTAATTGGTAACATAGCATCTCATTGCTGCTTTAATGTGCATTTTCTTGATTAAAAGCAAGCCTGCACGTCTTTCAGATCTACTCTTGTGTAGCCTATTTGTGTTCTTTATGAATTGTCTGTTTAGATCCTTTGTCCATTTTTCCTTTGTGGTGATTCTATTCTTACTGATTTGTTAGAACTCTTTATATTTGTTAACAACTGTTATATCTTGATATATGGTGGGGGTTACAGGAAAGTATACATATGTAAGCACCCAAAGAGATGTACACTTAAGATTTGTGCACTTTACTGTATGTTAGTCATAATCCACTTAAACATTTTTAAGATAGAAAATCAGACAGAAATAGACCTGCAGAAAACTCAGGTATTGGGTTTGTTAGGCATGAAATCAATAATAATATGTTCAAGGAATCAGCTGAAATGGCGATTTTTATCAGGAAACCATAAAAAAAGACTAAATGAACATTACAAATAAAAATACAGTAACCTATATTAAAGAACTCAACAGATGAGTTTCACAGCAAATTGGATAAACTTACAATAGAATTAGTAGGCTGGAAATTAGGTCAGTAGAAAATGAATAGTCTGAGGCATGGACAGAAAAAAAAAGATGCAAAAACCATAAAAAGAATATGAGACATGGTGAAAATATATAACAGAATTATAACTGGAGTCCTAGAGAGATAAGAAAATTAAATGGTATAGAAGATGTACTTTAAAAATCATGGCTGATAATTTTCCCCAAATAACAAAAGACAGCAAGTCACAATTTCAAGAAGTGCTATAAATCTTAAGCAAAATAAATGCACTAAATAAACCTATTTCTACACACATCACAGGAAGACTGGTAAGAACAAAAGAGAATTCTAAAGGCCACTAGAGAAAAAGAACATGTTACCTTCAACTGAGCAATGAGTAGACTGAAAACTGCCTTTTTTTTCCTTTGGCAGTGGGATTAAACTAGATTTTCTTTTTGTCTGCATACATTTGAAATGATCAACAGAAGGTAACACAAAGCTACTATTTAGGGGAAAATCCAAGTATAGAGGCTAGACCCATATTGCAGTGACATGTATTCCAGGCTCTTCTTGGAAATGATTTTCCATGTCATCTCAACTTCGCAGATTTTCTGTAGATTTAATTTATATCTAAGTCACCTAAGAAAATCAAGCCTCTTTTTCTTTATTAAAAAAGCAAATGTATGTGATGATCCATGCTATTTGTTAGTATTGATTCAGAAAAACTGGCTGCTGCTCTGTAAAGAAAAAGCCTCCCAGGAGACATGTAAACGCCAGAAGTGACAGGACGCCCCGTTTAGTCTGACAGCAGCTCATGGGAACATGAGTGTAAGTGTCGAGCTTCACAGGCAACTCTTTTAAAGGAAAAAAATTTGCTTATTTGGACATAAATTTTATAATGTGAGATAAGAAAAAGTGATTTTTCGAATATATGCATGTATGTGTATGACTGGGACATTGTGCTGTACATCAAAGATCGACATATTTTAACTGACTGTACTTCAATTTTAAAAAGTCATTTAAAAATTAATAGACTTTATTTTTTAAAGCAGTTACAGATTTACAGAGAAGTTAAGCAGATAGTAGAGGGAGTTCTAGAAACACTTCCCCTACACACACAGTTTCCCCTATTATTCACCTCTTGCCTTAGTGTGGTACATTTGATACAATCAGTGAACCAATATTGATGCATTTTAATTAACGAAGTCCATAGTTTACATAAAATTTCACTCTGTGTTTTACAGTTCTATGGGTTTTGACAAATGAGTAATGTTCTGCCCACCATTACATTATCATACAGAATAGTTTCACTGCCCTAAAAATCCTGTTGTCCACCTAATCATCACCCATGAATTCCTGGCAACTACTGGTAATTTTTCGTCTCTGTAGTTTTCTCTTTTCCAGGATGTCATATGGTTAGAATCATACAGCAGGTAGCCTTTTCCGATTGGCTTCTTTCTCTTGGCAAAATGCACTTAAGCCCCTACCATGTCTTTCTGTGGCTTGATAGCTCATTCCTTTTTCTTGTTGAGTAATACTCCATTGTATGGATGTACCTGGGTATCCATGCTCCTATTGAAGAGTATCTTAGTTGCTTCTTAATTTTGGCAGTTAAGAATACGATGCTATAAACACTTGTGTGCAGTTTGTGTGGGTATGAGTTTTCAAACTCAAATGGTCAGTACTAGGAGAGTGAGATTATATGGTAAGGCTATGTTTAGTTTTGTAAGAAACTGCTAAACTGGCTAAACTGTCTTCTAAACTGGCTATAGGATTTTACATTTCCAGCAGAAGAGGATGAGAATTGCTTTGCTCCATTTTTTTTACCAGCATTTGTTACTGTCAAGTTTTTTTTTAATTTTAGCAATCTTAAAAGATTGTTTGATTATTTCACTAAAAGTGATATTTCATTGTTGTTTCAAAACAATGTCTTAAAAGGTTGCATAGTGGTATTTCATCATTGTTCTAAGTTACAATTCATTAATAATATAGGATGTTGAGTATCTGTTTATATACAAATGTGATACCTGCAGAGTTTCATTGATGAGACATCATCACATGCTTTGCTCACTTTTTAATTGGGTTGTTTGTTTTATTATTGTTGAGTTTTAAGAGTTTTTTGTATTTTGGATACAAGTCCTTTATCAGACATGTTTTGCAAAGATTTTCTCCCAATCTGTGGTTTATCTTTTTGCTATTTTCACAGTGTGTTTCACAGACTGTAAGTTTTATTTTTTAGCATCTATATGTATTTTTTTTATTGAAGTATAGTCAGTTTACAATGTTGTGTTGATTTCTGGTGCACAGCACAATGCTTCAGTCATACATGAACACACATATATTCATTTTCATATTCTTTTTCACCATAAGTTACTAGAAGATATTTAATATAGTTCCCTGTGCTATACAATATGAACTTGTTTAGCTATTGTATATATATTAGTTAGTATCCACAAATCTTGAACTCCCAATTTATCCCTTCCGACCCGCTTTACCTACTCTGCCAGTAGTCATAAGTTTGTTTTCTATGTCTGTGAGTCTGTTTCTGTTTCGTAAGTAAGTTTGTTTGTCTTTTTTTTTTTTTAGATTCCATATATGAGTCATATCATATGGTATTTTTCTTTCTCTTTCTGGCTTACTTCACTTAGAATGACAATCTCCAGGTCCATCCATGTTGCTGCAAATGGTATTATTTTATTATTTTTTAGTAAGTGCCACAGAGCATAAGTTTTTCATTTTAGTAAAGTCCAACTTAGCAGTTTTTACTTTCATGAGTCATGACTAGTGTTGTATCTAAAATCTCATTGCCAAAACAAGGAAACTATGAATTTCTTCTATCTTATCATCTAGAAGTTTTATGGTTTTGTGTTTTAAATACATTTTGTATATTTTAAATACATTTGATATATTTTAAATAGGTTTATGATCCATTTTTACTTTTTAAATGAAAAATGTAAGGTCTGAACCTTGATTTTTTTTTTGTATTTGGATGTCCAGTAGTTCCAGCACTACTTGTTGAATAGACTCTCTTTTCTCCACCTAATTGTCTTTCGTTTTTCATCAAAGATCAATGACCATATTTGTGTGGCTCTATTTCTGGGCTCCTTATTCTGTTCCATTGATCAGTTTGTCTACTTTTCACCAATAGACACTATTTGAAGTTGGGTAATATCAGTTCTCCAGCTTTGCCCTTTTCCTTCAGTATTGTGTTGGCTATTCTGGGTCTTATGTCTCTCCAAAGAAACTTTAGGATCAGTTGGTCAATATCTACAAAATAACTTGCCGGGATTTTTATTGGGATTGCACTGAATTTATAGATCAAGTTGGGAAGACGTAACACCCTAATAATACTAAGCCTCTCCATGTAGATTTTCTTTGATTTGTCTCATCTGAATTTTGTAGGTTTCCTCATATAGATTTTGTGTGTGTGTGTGTCTGTGTGTGTCTGTGTGTGTGTATAACATTTATATCTAAACATTTCAATTTTAGAGGCTAATATAAATAGTATTATGTTTTTTTATTTCAAATCCAATTGTTCAATGCTGATATACAGGAAAATAATTGACTTGTATATTAACTCTGTATCTGAAAACTTACTATCTTCACTTAGTTTCAAGAGTTTTTGGTTGATTTTTGAGATTTTCTACATAAGTAATCATGTCATCTGCAAACAAAGACAATTTTATTTCTTCTCAATTTGTATACCTTTCATTTAATTTTCTTGTCTCATTGCATTAGCTACCAGTACATTGTTTAATACAAGTAGGGAGAGGGAAATCTTTTCCCCTCTTTTTTTATCTTTTTCCCATTCTCAAGGGGAAAGCCTCTAGCTTCTCAACATTAAATATAATGTTATGAGTAGTTTTTTGGTAGATGTTCTTTATGAAGTTGAAGAAGTTCCCTCTAAGTATGCTGAGAGATTATTTTTCCCCATCATGAAAGGGTGTTGGATCTTTAAAAAATCTTTTCCTGCTTCTATTTATATAATCATGATTTTTCTTCTTTAGCCTATTGATGTGATGGATTATATTAGTTGATATTTTTTGAATGTTGAACCATCTTTCCATACTTAAAATAAAACCTACTTGGCTGTGGTGTATAATTTTGTTTATATATTGTTAAATTTGATTTGTTAATATTCTGTTGAGGATTTCTTTGTTCATGAGAGATATTGGCCTGAATTTTTCATTTCTTGCAAGGTCTGTACCTGGTTTCAACATTACAATAATGATGACCCCATATCTTCTATTTTCTGGAATATATTGTAGAAGATATTTTCTGGAAGATAACCTTTAAATGTTTGGTAGAACTCACCAGGGAAACCACCTGGGCCTGATACTTCCTTTTTTGGAAGTTTGTTAATTATTTATTCAATTTATTTAATAGATATAGGGTAATTCAGATCATATGTATTTTCTTTCCTGAGTATGGGTAGGTTATATCTTTCAAGGAATTGGTTCATGTCATACAAGCTATCAAATTTGTGGGAACACAGATGTTCAGAATTTTCTTTATTATCCTTTAAATATCCATGGGATCAGTAGTGATAGTCCCTCTTTCATAAATATTAAATATGCTAAATATGACCAATTTAGGTATTCTCTCTTTTTTTTCTTAGTTATCCTGGTTAGAAGTTTATCAGGTTTATTGAAAAACCGGACTTTGATTTTTTTTGTTTTTTCTCTAGTATTTCCTATTTTCCATTCTATTGGTTTCTGCCCTAATTTTATTATTTACTTTCTTTCCCTTGCTTTAGGTTTACATTGCTCTTTTCAAAATCTATTTTTCTAATGTGAAAGGTTAGCTTATTGATTTGAGGTATATCTTCTTTTCTAACAGATACATTCAATACTATACATTTCCTTCTAAGCATTGCTTTCCACAAATTTTGATAAGCTATATTTTAATTTTCATTTATTTCAAAATATTTAACAATTTCTCTTGGGACTTGTATTTTAACCCGTGTGTTATTTAGAAGTATGTTCTTTAACCTCCAAGTATTGTGAGATTTTCCAGCTCTCTATGATGATCAGTTTCTAGTTTAATTCCATAATGGTCTGAGAACAGACGTCATATGATTTCTTATTCTTTTAAATTTGTTACAGTCTATGTTTTATGTCCCCAAATGTGATTCACCTTTATGAATATTCCACTTGAGCTTTAGAAGCATGTATATTTTGCTGTTGTTGGAAGAAGTATTGTATGAATGTCTATTAGATACAGTAGATTCATGGTGCTGTTCTTATTGATTTTCTGCCTGTTAGATTTGTCCATTAATGTTGGAGAGGTATTGAGCTCTTAAGCTATGATAGTGAATTTTCTCTTTGCAGTTTTATCAGTTTTTTGTCTCTGTATTTTGATGCTCCGTAATCAGGTGTATATCTGTTAAAGATTTTTATGTATTCTTGGAAAATTAAGCTTTTAATCATTCTGTGATGCTTCTCTTTATCCGTGATAACTTTCTGTCCGGAAGTCTGCTTAGTCTGAAATTAATATAGCTACTGTAGCATTCTTTTGATTAGTGTTAGATTAGTATGTCTGTCTCTATCCCTTTACTTTTGATCTATGTCTTTATATTTAATGTATGTTTCTTGTAGATGACATATAATTGAGTTTTTGAAAAGAATTCTCTCTGAAAGTCTATGTTTTTTAATTTGTATGTTTAGGCCATTCATATTTAAGGTGATTATTGATCTAGTTCATAAATATCTACCAGATTTGTGATTGTTTTCTATTTGTTGCCCTTGTTCTCTGTTCTTATTTTTGCCTTGTACTCTTTTTCTGCCTTCTCTGGTTTTAATTGAATATTTTATATTATTCCATCATTTTCTTCTCTTACAGTATCAATTAAACGTCTCAAAAACTTTTAAAGTGGTTCCCCTGAGGTTTGTAATTAGATTTACAACTAGTTCAAGTTCATTTTCAAATAATACTAATCTGCTTCCTGGTTCGTACAGGTAACTTATGACAGAATATTCCCAGTTCTTCTCTCCTTTCCCCTATATTTCTGCCATTTACTTCACTTATTCATAAGCTATATAACCCAATACATTGTTGCTGTTACTTTGAACAAACAGCTTTCTATTAGATCAATTAAGAATAGGAAAAACAAAATATTTTATTTTTATTTACCTCTTTTACTCCTTCTCTGAAACTCTTCCTTCCTATATATAAATCCCACACTTCTGACCTTTGAAATTTTCCTTCTTTCCAAAGGACTTCTTTTAATATTTTTTTTTTTTTTGCAAGGCAGGACTACTGGTGACATATTGTCTTGTCTCAGTTTTTATTTTTCTTAAATAATGTTCATTTATTCTTCACGTTTGAAGGATAATTTCACTGGATTCAGAAGTCTAGGTTGGTGGGTTTCCTCTTTCAGTGCTTTAAATATTTCACTCCATCCTCTTCTTGCTTGCATGGTTTCTGAAGAGGATTCTTATGTAATTCTTATTCTTGACCCTCTGAAGGCAACTCTCCCACCCTGGCTTATTTAAAATGTTTCTCTTTGTCTTGGTTTTCTCCAGTTGGAACATGATGGTCTAGGTATGTTTGGATTTTGTTAATTTTTTTCGGCTTCATGTTCTCAGAGATTCCCAAATCTGTGATTTTCTGCCTGTCATTAATTTTGGAAGATTCTATGCCAGTATTAATTCAAACATTTTTTCTGCTTGTCTCTCTTCCTTCTGCTTCTGGTATCCCTACCTTTTGTGATTGTCTCACAGTTCTTGATATTCTGCTTCCTTTTTCCCGATTCTCTTTGCATATCAGTTTTAGAAGTTCCTCTAACATATCTTCAAGTTCACTGATTCTTTCCTCAGCCCTGAGCAGTCTACTGGCCACAACATCCAATGTCTCCCAGTTAGAGCTCCTCTTCAGGAAATGTGTTGGGACCATGAGAGAGTAAGCAATGCAGAACTGGCAATAGGGAACCTAGAAATGCTGTTCTGCCACATTTCACTGGGAAAATTGGGCAGCAGGCGGAACTTGCATGCTGAAAGGGAGACTGACACAGTTGTGATAACTCAAGAGGAGGGAGGGAAAGTGAAATGACTGAACACCAGAGCCACCCTGCAGCCACCTTGAAATCATGAGGGGGATCCTGCCTGATGAGAAAATCAATACACCAAGAATAGAGAATAGAAAAATGGAAAAATTTTTGACTTCTTGCAGACACCTGAGATGGCCAATTCATCCTGAAACTTATCCTATCAATGGACTTCCTGTTTTATAAGCTAATAAGTTTCTTCATTCAGTAAGGTATTTTTCTTGGGTTTTCCCAATTACTTAGAGACTATAGCAACCTCCCTGTTACTATTCAAATAGAGTTGTTATCATTCTATGTGACCATTTCGTTTAGTAAGAGCATTTTCTTCCTTCAGATACTTAGTGGGGAGATTTCCTCTACCCTGAGAAACCACTTTGAGTTGTCTCTGAAGAGAAGGTAAGGCAGGGATTTCAACTGGTCACTTGACCTGAATCCTGATATCTTGACCTCTATTTCGGCCTTTCCTCATTGCTGACTTCTCCCAACTATGAGATTCTACTCCTTCCTCAGATCTTCAGTCGGATTCCTCACCTTGCAAAGTTTTTCCTTATGACTCCAGATGACTACAAACTGTCCTTATGAAGTCACTGCAGAATTGCAGCAGACAAGATAGCTTCAAATGATAAACTTGTACACCATTTTCTCGTGGCTTTAAGCGTGTTCTCAAGGCTGGATATACTCAAAATGCTCTCAGCTGCAAGTAACATAATACAGAATTAAGTCACACAGAGGTTTATTGTTTATTTAACAAGAGGTCTGGAGGTAGTCAGGTGGGAGTGTAAGCATCTCGATAGTGATATGGAAAAGCCAAGCTCTTTTATCTCTTTGCTCTACTATCCTTTGCATATTTGCTTTTTGTTTTCTTGCTTATCACCTCATGGCAAGACAAGTCATGCAGTGCCTGTCAATCCCCGTGCATTCCTTATTAGATATCCCGAGGAAAGGTGGGTCTGGGCTGGTTGATGTCATCATGAACCCAGCTTGTGTTCTTCTATCTGCTCTACCTTTTCAGGGTGTTCGCCTTTGACCTTAAGCTTGTCCCCTCATGGTTGAAAGACGGCAGCAGCAGCTCCAAGACTCTCAGGTCAAGCATCAATGTTCACAGACCAGAAAAAAGAATGCTCCTTCCCCAGTTCCCCTTTTGGAATATGGAACATTTTCCTCGAACCCCTAAACAAGGCTTTTCTTTGTATACCTTTGTCTAGAAGCTCTTAACTAATTAGTGATGAGAAGAATGGAACCTTATAGACTGGACCAGATTAATAAAATATCACTCTCTGTCTCTGGAAAGGGACCTCATTTTCCTTGAAGTATATGACCACCTGTTAGTGAAAGGAATAAGCAGAGGGTTAGGCAAAATAATAATAATAATAATAATAATAATAATAATAATAATAGTAATAATAATAATAATAATAATAATGGTAATAATAATAATAATAGAAATCCACCATAGAAAACTTTCCTTATTCTAGGAAATGTTGAGAAGGAGGGGCATTGAAGTTGCACAGGCATGATTTTGTAATAAGGTTCTTATTGACAATATTGAAACAAATATTGAAGTACTTTACAGTAAACACCTGTATATCTACCATATAGAATGGAGCTACCCTTAATATTTTACGATACTTGCTCTATCAAAATGTAATCATTATCCATTCTTTGATCCATTCATCATTCTGTTTTAGTTTTTTGATGCACTTCAAAGTAAATTGCACTTCATCCTAAATGCTTCAGCATGCATATCATTAGAGTTCAATATTTTATCTGATATTTTTCTTAATTTTATATTTAAATTCTTATTTTTTATTGACATATAGTTGATTTACAATGTTAGTTTAAGGTGTATAGCAAAGCAATTCATATATATATACATATATATTATATATACACACACACACACATATATATGTATTCTTTTCTACTATAGCTTATTACAAGAAACTGAATATAGTTCCCTGTGATGTACAGTAGGTACTTATTGTTTGTCTATTTTATATATAGTAGTGTGTATCTGCTAATCCCAAACTGTTATTTTTCTTTTGATAGACAATTTATATACAATGAGCTGCACGTAATTTCAGTGTACAGTATATTCTCTGAGTTTTGATAAATGTCTACCCATATAGTCTGTGTAGCTCAAACACCTACTGAGACATAGACCATTATCATGAAAATTTCCTGTGATCCTTTCACATTTACCCTCCTCTCCAGCCTTCCAGAGGAAACCACTGCTCTGACTTTCCCTCATATAGATTAGATTTTTCTATTCTAGAATTCTTATGACTAAAATAATACATGTTCTCTTTTGTGTAAAGCTTCTCTCACACAGTATAATGCCGTGAGATTTACCTGTGTCATTTTGTATAGCAGTAGCTCATTCATTTTTACACGTGAATAATAATACACTGCATGAATATGCCACATTTTATGTTTCTATTCTTCTATCAATGGATATGTGTTTTCCAGTTTTTGTAAATATGAATAAAGCTGCTCTGAACAATGTCACCCAAATCATAGGAATTGGTATAACTAGAATTGAAATTAGTGGGTTGTAGTGTAGGAATATATTTAGTTTTGTAAGAAATGGTTGAAACTTTTCCCAAATTGGTTGAACATTTTACACTTCTACTAATAAAGTATTACAGTACTAGTTTTTTCACAGTGTTGTAGAAAATCAGATGTCCTTATAAATAGGGGTTTATTCCTGGTCCTTTATTCTGTTTCATTGACTTAGCCCTCAGTCCCTATGGAGACACCATGCTTTCTTGAACATTGTTGGTTTTTTTTTAATAGAAAGTCTCGACATCAAGAAATGCTAATGCTCTGAATCTTTTCTTCTTTTACAATATTGCTTTGGATATTCTAGGTTCTTTGCATTTTCATATGTTTTAGAATCAGCTAACCAATTTCTTCAAAGCGTTTGTTAGAATTTTTTTGAGGTGGTTTGAAATCTGTAGATTGGTTTGAGAGGAATTAAATTAAAATATTGAAACTTTTCATCCATTAACATGGTACATCTCTCCATTTATTTAGTGAGTATTTAATATCTCTCAAGATCGTTCTGCAGTTTCCAGTGGAGAGGTCTTAAACATCTTTTATCTTTAAGTATTTAAATAATTTTGATGCTGTTGTAAATGAAGTTTAAATTTTTTCTTTTTTTATTGTTAATTATAGAAACTTCTTTTTGCATATGAGCTTTTATCTTGCATCACTCTCAAATTCATTTCTGATGGATGCAAATGTGTTATAGCTTTTATTTTGTGGTTTCATTGGGGTTTTCTACATAAACAGTCATGTTATCTGTAAATAAGGGCAGTTTAACTTTTTTCTTTCCAGTTATATGGCTCTTATTCCTTTTTAGTGCCTTATTGCACTGGCTAGGAGCTCCAGCAAAGTGTTAAAGTGTTAAGATGGGAACTAATATATTTGCTTCATCCTGACATTAGACAGAAAGCATGGAGCCCTTCACAACTGAGTATGATGTTGGCTATTGGTTTTTAGAAGTTCTTGATTAAAGTTAGAAGTTCTCTTCATAGTTTTTGAGTTTTTCTCAGGAATGGAAGTTGAATTTGGTCAAGTTTTTCTGCACCTATTGAAACAACCATTTAGGTCTTCCCTCTTTATTCCATCACTATTATCCTCATGGTGATCTGGGTCTTGGTGCCTCCAGGTTCCTGCTCACAGGAAGGGGGGCAAAGGCAGGAGAGGGCACTTGCCATCAAGTGGCAAACACCCACCTTCTGTTGGTGGGTCCCAATCCTATGCCCACATCCAGCTACAAGGGGGCCTGAGAAAAGTGGTCACTGGCCAGATGGCCATATCTACAGCTACAACTCAGTTAGTACACAAGAAGGGAGGGCAGGAGCTAGTAGATACAAGGTGAGAAACCCTCTACCTTCTGTTTGAACCTCGCTGGTGATGGGAAACTTATGAATGACTGAAGAAGCCAACTTCCTCTTCACACAATTCTGAAAATGAAGTTTGCTCTTTGGGTAGGCCCCCATCTGTCTGCTTATAGCCTTCCCCAGTTCTTCTAAATGTCCCACCATAGATAGAAGGGGGTTTGTGTTATGTGCCTCAAATAGGTTCTAAATAATTTCATTCTAAAACAAAGTGACAATGTCAGCCCTCCACACACAAGACCTCAAGAGCCTTCTGTTGCCTATCTAAGTAAGCCCGAACTCTTTGGCCTGGCAGCATTGGCCTCCATATCAGAAAGAGAAGAATCCACAGAGTAAGATGCCCTGTTACAGTGTGTTGCCCCTGGAGCAGGTGCAGAAGTGAAGCTGACTACTGACCAAGGTCTAGGTCCTGAGGTTTACCTCTGTCTTGGGAAACTCTGCTTTCTTCAACTGCATCAGCGTTGTCCTCGCGCTGGTTTCCAATTGACCCAGGGATGGATGAAGTGGTTCCAGGACAAATATACAGGGTATCTTCCACTCAACAATATCTCTATTGCCATTTTGCTATATTTCCTGAAATGCCATCATTTACCTTTCATTGCTTTGGGTTAAGGTGTGGTTCCTTCTTAGCATGCAGATCAAAAATTTAGATTGGACTCATATACTTTCACATTGATTAACTGGCTGGAGAAATTGCAGACAACCGTGGCAATACTAAGTAGTTCTCAGTAATTATAACTTCCCTGTGATTCGTTTTCTTTAAATGAGGAAAGTGCAGTTTAGAGAAGTTAAGTGATTTGACTAATGCCACTTGACAATTTGATAACAGAGCTGTGTAACCAGTGCTTCTTAGCTTTAAATACCGTGTGTGTCCATGTGCCCATTTGTTCATTTGTGTTTTCCTCCAGTGTGTGGTTAATTTCACAGCTTGAGAAAGTGCTGGAAAAGGCCATGTAAACATCTTTTTGTTGGATGCAGGAATCCCCTGTGCTAAAACAGTGCCTATGAAGCTGTGAGGTCACATTGACCTCAGATGGAATCCTGCTTCCTTCGCCTACTGATCTTCAGGACGTGATTCAGTCTCTCTGAGCCTCAGTTTCCCCATCTAGAAAACAAGGATACTTTGCAAGCCAGATTTTCTCCATCTTGACATTATTGATATTTGGACTGGATAATTCTTTCTTGTGGGCAGTGGGGCGGTGTGTGTGGGGGCATGTTCCTCTGTAGAATGTTTAGCAGTGTCCCTGGTGTCTACCCATTAAATGCCAGAAGCACACCCCGCTTGCCCTGAATTGTGACAACTAAACTATCTTCAGGGATTGGCAGCTGTCCCCTGGGGTGTAAAGTCATCTCGGTCGAGAGAGGCTGCAGCAGGCATCGACTAGCATGTGTTCCAGGTCTTCCCGCAGTGCCCTGTCTGGGCACCTGTTCAATGGTGTCAGTGTCGCTACCTTCCCAACCTCCACATCCTTCATCTTCAAGATCAGTTCTGTCTCCCATCCCTCTCCATTTTGAGGAGAACCTTTCTACTCATGATTGTGGAAGGAGAGATTTACTGGGCTTGGAACAGACAATCAACTCCTCGATTCTGCTTCTTCGTCTCCCAAATGGGTTTACATTGGAAAGTAAACCTACTGGTGTCATTTTCAAAGCTGCCTCAAATACTGCCTTTTCTTTCACATTCTTGACGGGCTCTTTCTCAAATTACAGAATCAGCTAAAAAACAGCATGTATTATGCTTTATATTACAGATGAGAAAACTGAGTCTCGAAAAGGCCAACGGTGATAAACTTTAAATAGTGGATTCCAACTCAGTTCTGTCTCACTCCAAAATCTATGCTTTTTTTCCTACACCATGCAAAGGCTGTGATAAAGCTGCCTGGTCAGAGGAGTGAGCCCAGGTTTAACTAGGTTTCAGGTAAGGGGCAGCCTGTTGCACAGGGGTAACAGGAGTAGATCAGGGCCCCGCCCACAGCTCAGGGCCCCTCCATCCTGATCCTACTGAGTGTCCACTCACAGCGTCCTCTGAGGCTCCTCAAAGCCCCTGCTCACACTTTAAGCATCAGCTGTAACAAATGTGTGTGATTCCCAAACCTCAGGACTGGCTGGATGCACACAGATTACCTGGGATGCCCCTTAACATGGAAATTCCAGGGCCCCACCCTGAGGCATCTGACCCAGTGGGCATGGGGTCTGGGCATCTCTGGATAACTGTATCTATGAGATGCTCTCAAATACCACCTGTTCCCACTCCCAACATTTTCCTTCTGTCCGGGACACTTCCCAACACTCCCTTGCCCCCGCTGATTCCTCCTCATCCCCAGGTTGGCTCCCCGCTCCAGCTGACTGCTGGATTGAGCTCTGTGTCCTTGCTCTGTGCTCTTTCAGTGAGGCACCCCAACCTCAAATTCTAGTTTCCATCTCAGCAGGTGATAAACTGGACATTGAAATCACCTGTTTCTTTGTTGATCTCGGCCACTTTCTAGGACAGTGGTTCTCCACTGGGGGCCATTCTGCACCTCATGGGACATCTGATGGTGTCTGGTGACATTCTGGCTGTCGCAGCTGGGAAAGGGGTGCTACTGGCATCCAATAGGTGGAGGCCAGGAATGCTGCTGAGTATCCTATAACACGAAACACAGCCCTGCAACCAGGGACGATCTGGCCCCAAATGCCAGTAGTGCAGAAGTGGAGGACCTCTGTGATCAATCTGCTCCTCTCTGTTTACGAGTTATGCACCCCAAGCAGGTTTCTTACCTTCTCTGTGCTGACATCTTTGTCTATGACATGGTTCTCAAGAGCACCTACGTCCTGGCTGCTGTGGGGATGAAATGAGTTAATGCATGCAAAGAGCTTAGAACAATGCCTGGTGGGCAGGGGGTCAGTGACTGTTTGCTGGACCCAGAGTGAAGCCCCAGGTGGAGTTTAGGGTCTTCAAGTCCCTCTGACCATTCTCCACACAACAGCCACTCCGCTGCACCCCAGTCATGCTGCCTGTGTCTGCAACACCCTCTGAATATCCTCTTTCCTCTGTCCCACAATTTGCATTTCAAACTCACCTGGCCAGTTGGAGTTGGACTTCTATGAGTTTAACCTTGACCCACTGATTAACTCCCCTTTAGAATCCAGCTTGATGGGAGCAGGGCAGGTTGGCACTGAATCGCTTGAGAGCCTCTGTGGGCTGGGTCTCTTAGGGGATCTGGGTGCCTCCTTCCCACTCCCGGTCTGCAGTGCTTCTGGGACCCCCTGGTGCCATGGGCACCCCCAGCCCCCTCAAATGTGCCCTGGGCCTTCCTGGTCAGGCCCTTTGCTCTACACTGGAGATACAAGGCAAAGTAAGACATACATGATGTTTGCCCACAGGAAACTCACAGACAAGATGAACACACAGCTCAACCAGGAGGCCTCCTCTGCTGGCCAAACGTCTGGGATCTGGGCTGAGGATGCTGTCTCATGTGCACTGCTACCGTGCTGGGTGTAGCACTGCCCTTCCACACGAATAGTGTAAAAGAGAGGGATGCATCTGACTGCATATGAGATCTGCTCCTTTGGCTCTGACCCTGTGCTTTGTTTCCTGGGCTCAGTCATGTTGGTTCTACATCTTTTGTAAAAGAATGTTGCCTAGGGCCTGGAATATACAGGAGAGAGCATTCTCAAGGCTCTGATCTTTAAGGGTATAGCATATTTCCAGTCACAGAGACATAAAGAGTTGCAGAACACAGAGTAACATTTGTCTTGCTGAAGGTTTACAGGAACACCATGACCTGACCCACGTGGACAGCTGCAAGAACAAAGGATTCCAAGAAGAAAGAATTCCTACACCAAGACGTTTGCAACAACCAACTGCACCCTCTCCCCCTTTTAGTATAAACGGAGCCTGAATTCTGACTTGAGGAAGGTGGTTCTCCAGGACATTAGTCCCCCGTCTTCTCAGTCTTCTTGCTTTTTGAATAAAGTCATCATTGCTTGTCCTAACACCTTGTCTCCTAATTTACTGGCCTGTCGTGCAGTGAGCAGAACGAGTTTGGACTTGGTAGCAATATCACACTGATGACAACCCTGGTGATTGTTACTATTGTCCCCTCCTCCTTGGTGGGAAACTGGGCTCAAGGAAGTCAAGTAACTTGCCCAAGGAAGTGGAAGCCTCCTTCCACACATAATGGTCATCACTGACCATCCCCTACGCCGCCCCTCACTGCCCTACCCTTCCCTGCTCTTGGGCTCGGGCACCGTGGGGCTCTCCCAGGGAGGAACTGGTCCATGGTTCTCCCTGGATGCTGCTGTCCTTCTCTGTGCCTGAGATAACCTGGAGCCTGTCCATACGCCTGTCCGTATGAACGCAGCATCCATCCCCATCTGGCGGGCCTCAACCACACCCACCTGCTCATGTCACTTGGAAGGAGGTCTGGCCCTCATCTCTAGAGGTAAATTGATTCCCTCCACTCACCTACACTGTGGAAATGGCTGGTTTATACACTGCTCCCAACACTGCAAATCATTGCTGTGTTGTCCCCAGTGCTGCCAAACCTGCTTATCGGACTCGGAAGGCTGGAGGAGCCAGGCCATAAAGTTAAATGAAATCCCTGCAGAACTTAGGATTTTGGTGACAATGAGGAGGAATTACAACTTGGAGGCGGGTGAGGGAGGTTGCTGACGCCTTCGCATCTCTCTGCAGGCATTATTTAAAAGGCCCTTGTTTTCCCTGAGGTCCAGGCTTCACAGCATCCTTTGCCAGCTGGGGAGGGCTTGCTGGCCTCCATGCTGTTCTCAGGTCAACTGAATTTGAACGGTAGAAGGGTCCCAGGTTCAGCTAGCTCAATACTGTCATGTTATGGATGGAGAAGTCGAGGCTCAGGAGAGGTGCGAGGGCCTCCTTGCTCTCCTGGAATGTGTTAGTGAAGGAACCAATATTCAACTCAGATCCCTTGGCTCAGAGGCTACTGCTCCTTTTCCTGTAATTTCTGAACGCTTTTTAATATTAAAGAAATTGTATCCACACACCACTGTGAATTAGTATTTAAATACAGACAAAGCTGAGTGGCAGATGTGAGGGACCAGGAGGCAACAGGATCCCAATGACCTCAATGAGATTTTTGTTTGTTAATTTGTTTTTGTTTTAACTGTGTCACACTCTTTCCCTCTGCAAGGAACTCCCAGCCTGCATCTGATCTGGAAAACCTCTTACTGTCTAAACCCCGAACCAATAAATGCCTCTTCTTCTGGCATCTACTTTTTGCTGGATCTTAGGAGAACACAGAAAACAGGCACGGTGCCTGCCCTCAGTGAGTTCAGAGTTTATTGGAAGACAGGCAAATAAGCAAATTATCTCCCGAACAGACGCTGTGTGCAAAGACAGAAATGTGTCCAGAACTGGGATGGGGGGGGTGGACAGAAATACACACTAGGACAGTTGTTAACTGCTGCAATCCATGGGGCTTCCTGGAGGAGGTGTTGTCTGATCAGGAGAGTGTTCCAGCATGGTGTGACATGCATGGCCCATAACCTTGAACTGCAGCTTTTCTTTAGAAGTGTGTCGCTTCTCTCCTTGGTGTGACTGCCAGGTCTTGAAGAGTAGAACAGACCTTTCCTTGTACCACTTTGGGTCTCCAGCAGTGCATGACGCGGGTCCACCCACCCTTTATTTAGATGCACAAAGTAGATGGATCCATTGTGAGCCATCGTGCAGAACATGGGTTTGGGCTTCAGTCTCATCGTATGTGAAATGGGGATGACTGTGCTTACCTTGAAGGTCACTGCGGACTTAAATTATACGGGGCTGCTAGAATAGTTCTCAGCACAGAGAAGCTAGTGTTTTGGGTCCTCACTTTGGGCCAGGAACTGTTTGATCTAACTTCGTTTAATGGCAGTAGGCATTCTGTTTGTGAGTGAGCCCAGTGGTTCCCTGACAGGGTTGCTGAAACAAGGTTTTTATTTTTCTTTCAAGAAATAGCAACTCTGGTGCTGTTCTCACAAGCTGCCCTGGACTGATGGGACCAGCATGGCAGGGAGCTGACCATAAGGGACGTCCCTGTTGGCATTCATGGTAGGGAAGGTGAGAGAGCCGCTTCTGTCTTTCTATGGGGCAGTGAAATCTTGCTGTGGGACTGGGTGCACTGGATCCCCATTGCGCTTCCTGGCTTTGGGTGATCCCAGCTTAGATTTCAATCCTGTGAACTCTCAAACTTAGCTGGAATTTTCAGAAACTGCTGTGCATGAGATCTGATCCACGGCAGCCGTGCACAGCTCAGATCACAGCAATGTTGGTGGAAGCACAAAGAATAAATTTAATCAGAGAATCAATAAAATGCAGGAATGAAGGAGAATAGTCAAGCAAAACAAAATTTAATAGTTTAGACATTAAACAAAGTCAAGGACCTTTAGTTCCATCCTGGGGGAAAAAAAGCCTGCATTTGGGAACAGAACAGGGATTGGATTCAAATTCTAAGCTCCCTACACATAAAGAGAGTGATCTCAGGCGATTCCTTAATCTTCGAGAGTCAGACCCCTAATCCACAGATTAGGATATAAACACTGTCTGTTACAGGCATTGCGAGGATTATGTAAGATCACGTATATACATGGCTGATAGTGTTCCCCAACTCAGGTCCCACTGCTCGCTGTTGCTCAAGAGACAGTTGTCGGTAGAAAGAAAAGATTGCTTTATTCTGGGGACCAGCAACCTGGGGAGAAGGTGGACTCATGTCCAAGAACCAACTGCCCCCTGCTTATCAGCATTTTAAAGGGGAGTCTCAGGGGGCACAGATGGAGGGAACATGCAGAACATCTGCAGACATGCAGAACAGCACAGTCATCCTAAAGTTAGTCGTGCAGTGGTCTGATCAACATCATCTTGACTACTTCAAGTACACTTCATCTTCAGTTCCAGGGTTGGTTTGTTCCCATTTCCTTGAGGCCAGTTCTGGGAACTGTGGCAGCTTCTGTCACAGCTACAGTCTGGTCACCACGTGGCTAACTTCCTCCACCTGGTGGAGGTCTCAGTCTCTACAGGACAGCTCATAGGACATGGCTCAGGATACGATCTGGAGCCCCTGGGAGGAGCAAAAGGTCCCTGACTTTGTTTAATGACTAAACTATTATAATTTTGTTTTGCTTGACTATTTCCCTTTGTTTCTGTAGTTTCTCCTTTCTCTGGTTAAACTTATTCTTGGACTAAAGTTTTTCTACAGATAAAAGGTAGGTGGAGGACAAGGTGGGGGGTGGGTCTGTTCTGGAAAGGCCCCAGAAGGTCCTGCTCCATTTCAGTAATACTAGTGTCCCCACCTCCTGGGTCCTCATGAGAGTCTCTTGGGGCCAGCCGGTGCCAACTGAGCTCACTCCTTCCAGGCTTGTCATGCCCTTGTCCCTTTAACCATCAGTCCATCCATGGCTCACCGGGAACCCTCCGGGAGCCCAGCCTGCTGCTATGCCTTCTCTTGGAGGTCTCAGGTGCTCTCTGATCCTGAGTTTGGGGTAAGAGCCTGACTTTGGGGTCCCTGTCAGTCTTCCCTACACTGACAGGAGGGAGCAGAGGCAGCAGATGCTCCTGGCTGACCGGACACACAGACCCCGGGCCCCACCTCCAGGCTTTTCTTGTCCCTTTGAGTGGAAGGGCACTGGTTAACAAGGGGACAATTTTCAGACAATATCGCAGTTGGTTTTTCAAATTGCTTAGGCCATTCCATGGCAGGAAATAAGAAGAAAACTAAAACCACAAACAAAAAGCACAATTGCCTGACCGCCCTCTGAGTTTTGAGGACACCTTGGCCTTTGGGACCTGGGATGGAGGGATATTCTCATTTCTGCGCCCACCTCTCCTCTGTAGTCAACAAACCCCTTTCGTTCACCTGCTCCCCCCTCCCCCAGGGACTCTTCTAATCATTCTTTGAGTCTGCCTTCAGGGCTTCTGGTGTCGAGACGGAGACAGACAGCTGTGACATGAGCAGTGACAGCGGGCAGGGCCAGCTCTCTGTTCCCTCCTGTGACCACGCTTTAGAGACAGACTCAGCACCATTGAAACAACTAGAGAATTGCTAAATTATTCACTTGAGCACCTTGGAGATGCCTTTCTGTGACATTCTGACCCAGTTTTTCGGGCGAAAAACAGTACCACCGACAGGTGAGTGAGTGAGGATATACTACATGCTCCAGATACAGCAACTCCCTTCTCCTCCAAGTCTCACATCGCACGTGTGCCCTCGGCTCGTGGAACTTGTCTTTCACTAGGGGCTTTTTTGGATTTCAGGAAGTCCCTAAAATCACCAGGTTTTCACTGTGGCCATGATGACTATGAGTAACTTAAAAAAAAAAACTTTTGGGAAAGCTAGGAAGAGAATCATAGCTCGCTATCAATAGGTTTCTTAAGGATGGTTGTGGGATTTTTTTTGTATTTTTAAAATTAAAAAAAAATTTTAATTGAAGTATAACTAATTAAAGGAAATGAGTTATCAAGCCATGAAAAGACATGGTGGAGGTTTAAATGCAAGTATAATCATAGAAGAATTTCATAAGTACTCTGTCTGAATTTCCCTGTATGACAGGATAATAATTTCTACTTCTCAAAGGTGGTCATGGGAGGAATACATGGGATAATATAAAGATTCTTAGTCTGTCTGGAACCTGAGGGATCAATAAATTATAGACATTGTCACACTCAAAGTTCTTAACGACCCTGTTTAATCTTCATCAGATTTCTCCTGATTTTAGGTACAAATAACATAAACTATTAAATTTATCTTGCTATAGGAATGTTCTTGTGTTTTATGGTTATTGAGAAAATCAGTCATTTTTGGGCTAGGTTCTATTGAGTGTTCCACCATGATCCAGTTTTTATCTAAATGTGTTCTCCAAAACACAACACCTCAAAGTGTACCTTAGGAAAAAAAACGCTTTCACGGTCAGTAAGCCTGGGTGATTTTGTACACTGCCTACAACTTGCTTCTTTCTCCTGCTCGTCTGAAGATGCACTGAACATATAAACATATTAAAGGCAAAACTTTGTTTAACCCAGACGTTTTAAAATCACTTTGAATATAGAACCAATTTTCCCCCATGAAATACCCAGTAACGTCCTAAGGAAGTATTGGTCCATGGACCGCAATTTGGGAATGCATTAAGCAAAGGCAGCGTTTTCAATATGCCTAATGGCAGTTTGAAAGTCCAAAGCAGGATGTGGTGCTACTGCGTGGTGGCGGCCACGAGTTGGTCCTTTCAGCTCCCTGGGAGGGCTGGCCACTCGTGATCTACACTTGCTTGGAGATCTTGCTTTTCAAGATGACTGACGTTTGAGATGATTTCCCATTACTCTGCATTAGCGAAGATTTGTTTTGATGCTCCACTGGGAGTCAGTCAGAAATCCAGTTTGAAGAGAAGTCAGTACACTCAAGGGTTCCCTCCCCCCTTTACTTATTAATAGTATTAATGGGCTCCAAAGGCCTTTCTCGTTCTCTTCAAATTCTGCCAATATAAAATTACACATCTTAGGGATAAGACCACACCCTGCTCTAAACATACTGCATCATGAAAAACACTCACATGATTCTGTGATAGTATCCAGCTGAAAGACAGAGAAACAAAGGCTGAGAGACTTGTTTATCATCAAATAGCAAGTAAAGCCAACATTCCAATATACGTACTTCTGAGTCAACCACCATGTGCTGTGGAACCAGCACATCCTACCTCCTCAGAAAGCCCTTCTTACCCATCTTCGTCGGATACAAATATGCTGTGCAGCAAAATACCCAAACACTAAGTGATTTCAAGCAGATGTGTCCTCCTGGACTTGTAAATTGGCCAATCTAGGTTGGCCTCTGCTCTCTGAGGTCATTACCTTTTTCAGAGACCAGCAAGATTTTCTCATGGTGATGACTGTGACCCAAGAGAGCAAGAACATCGGAAACGTGCTTTTCAAGCCTTGGATCACTTCATTCTCACCAACATGCTCTTACTGTAGCAAGTCACACGGCCAAAACCAGAGTCAAGGACAGGGAATTACACTCTGCTTCTGTAGTAGGAAGACCGGTGAGCCACCTATACACAGGTTTTGGGAATTAGGGTTTGGACATTCTTGGGGGCCATCATTCTGCCACAATAAGTGTGTCTTTGGCATTCTAACAGCTGTTAAGTGCTATTTCACTGTGGTTTTAGTTTGCATTTCCCAAATGATTATGCTGACCATCTTTCCACGTGCTGTTTGTAATCTGTGTATTTTCTTTGGTGAAGTGTCTGCTCAAATTTTTTTTTTGCCTTGTATATTGGTTTTATACTTTTCTTACTGAGTTTTGAGAATTCTTTATATACTGTTTTTTTTAATTGAAGTGTAGTCAATTTACAGTGTTGTGTTAATTTCTGGTGTACAGCATAGTGATTCAATTACACATATATATGTTCTTTTTCATATTCTTTTTCATTATCAGCTATTACAAGGTATTGAATATAGCTTCCTGTGCTGTACCATAGGACTTCGTTGTTTGTCTATTTTATATATAGTAGTTAGTACCTGTAAAAAACTCCCAATTTATCCCTTCCTCCTTCTCTCCTGGTAACCATAAATTTATTTTCTATGTCTATGAGCCTCTGTTTTGTAAATAAGTTCGTTTGTGTCATTTTTTTAGATTCCACATATAAGTGATGTCTTATAGTACTTTTCTTTCTCCTTTTGGCTCACTTCATTTAGTATGAAAATCTCCAGGTGCATCCATGTTGTGGCAAATGGCATTATTTTATTCTTTTTTATGGCTGAGTAGTATTCCATTGTATAAATATACCACATCTTCTTTTTCCAGTCATCTGTCAATGGACATTTCGATTACTTCAATGTCTTGACCATTGTAAGTAGTGCTGCTATAAACACTGGGGTGCATATATCTTTTCAAATTAGAGTTTCCTTAGGATATATGCCCAGGATTGGGATTGCTGGATCATATAGTAAGTCTATTTTTAGTTTTTAAAGGAATCTCCATACTGTTCTCCATAATGGCTGCACCAGACTTCATTCCCACCAGCAGTGTAGGAGGGGTCTCTTTTTCCACACCCTCTCCAGTATTTATCATTTATGGATATTTTAATGATGGCCATTCTGACTGGTGTTGAGGTGATACCTTGTTGTAGTTTTGACCTGCATTTCTCTGATAATTAGCAATACTGAGCAATATTTTTTTCATGTATCTATCGGCCATTTGTATGTCTTCACTGGAGAAATGTTTGCTTAGATCTTCTGCTCATTTTTGAATTGTTTTTTGGTTATTGAGTTGTATGATCTGTTTACATTTTCTAGAAGGTAAGCCCTTGTCAGTCACATCATTTGCTAATATTTTCTCACATTATGTAGGTTGTCTTTGAATAACCCTCCCAGACTTTCAGAAAATGCTACACGGCTACCATAATCAAAACAGCGTGATACTGGCACAAAAACATACAAATGGATCAGTGGAACAGATTAGACAGCCCAGAAATAAACCCTCAGACCTATGGTCAATCAATTTTCAACAAAGGTGACAAGAATATACAATGGAGAAAAGACAGTATCTTCAGCAAGTGGTGTTGGGAAAACTGGACAGTGGCATGTAAATCAATGAAGTTAGAACACTCCCTCACACCATACACAAAAATAAACTCAAAATGGCTTAAAGACTTAACATAAGACAAGATACTATAAAAATTCTAGAAGAAAACATAAGCAAAACATTCTCTGACACAAATCTTAGCAATGCTTTCCTAGGGCAGTCTATCCAGGCAATAGAAATAAAAGCAAAAGTAAACAAATGGAACCTAATTAAACTTACAAGCTTTTGCACAGCAGGGGAAACCACAACCAAAAGAAAAAGACAATTGTAGGTTACATTCTCCTTCAACTCTGGCTGCTTTCAGAATTCTCTCTTTATCTTTGATTTTTGCCAGTTTCAGTATGATGTTTTGGAGAAGATCCCGCCGCAGTACTCTGGGTACTGCTGGAGGGAAGTGGGTTTCTCCAGCCATGCCCTGCACAACTGGAGTTGTCAGACACTGACTCACAGGCCTTCTTTGCCCCCGTAGCAGAGGGACAGGTCAGCCCCGTGCAGTGTTGCCTTGGCGGGAGGGGTGGTACATACAAAATTCTGTTTATTGTCTCCACTGCATCCAAACTCATATTTATTCTTGCTCCGATGATGTGCTGGAATCTGCCCAGGTCAACACTCTCCAGCTTTTGTCCCGACTGCAGTGAGAAGGGTTGGGCAGGTTCTCTGGCTCCTCTGGTTCTGCAACCCATGCTGAGTTCTGTGTTCCTTCTCCCTGGTGCCCAGGTGGGCAAAGCCCTTCCTGGATCCCTTGCTTATGGTACCTGATCTCACAACCTCCCTAGATGCACTTTTATTTGTGGATGGAGGTCTAATTAGTGATTTTTAAAAGGGGGCAAAAAGGAGGCACGTTTTGCACCACCATGATGCCAATGTCACTTACGACACGATTTCCCCAAATCCTCCCACCCACGACTTGTACTGTTATTGTCATATATTTCCGTTTTACATAGATTTTCAATGTACGATACATTTTTTTTTTTTAGTATGTTTGCTTTAAACAATCACCTGTCATTTAACGGTGCCGGATGGAGGAAAAGCCTACAAAATCTGTGTCATAGCCGAGTCTATGTGTAGTAGAGACACACACTGTCACTGTGTCTCTTCACACGACTATGTTTTTTCATGCTTTTTGGCATGTCTGATAATTTTTTGTTGAAAGTCACACACGTTGCATACTTAAATAAATATTTTCATGTTGGAAAAAAGCACACCTTTTTGTCTTCTTTCGCTCCCACTGTGGGGAGGTTCACATTATCTAGTTGAGAGATGAACTGTGTCACGGGTTTGTTACTCTTGTGGCTGTTGGGCACCAGAGTGCAAGGCTGTGATCGTGCGGGGAGCGGGCTAAGGAACCCGGCGTTGTTCTTGGTGCCTGCTCCCAGTCTGGCTCCAGTTCTACCTCCTTAGATCTGACCCTCACTTTGTACATTGTTGTCAGAGACCGCTCCTAGCTCCACTCCGCTTCATTCTAACTCAGTGCTTGTAAGTGTGATGTGGGAAGCAGAGTTCAGGTCATCATCTGATGTCATGATTAAGCCTTCTTCCTGGGTAGTCGCCGAATGTGTGTCTTGGGGGTGTGGCTTTCACAGTTTGTCCTGTTCCTTCTTGGAGAAGTGATGGTAGACCTAGCAGGTATCTGTACCCCTCTTCCAGGGGAAGAGATTGTTTTTTTTCCTGTTCCCCTTCCCCCAGCTGCAGTAGGTTTTCTCCAGTATCCTCAGGATTCTGTTTTGTTGCCCTTCCTTGTGGAGATTAAAGTTTCTGCTCTGTAGGAAAGATTGGAAAATGGGTGTGGGTAGACGTCAGAAGTGGCAACTGTCTAGCATCCCCCAAACAGCCCTACGAGGGGGCTTTCCCAGGATCCTTCCTGATCCGACATGCGAGTACCTGGTGCGGTCCTGGAAGGAAAGCCTTCACGAGGTGTGGACCGCCCTACATTTGCACTGCAGGAGCTTCACAGTCTCATACTAGCCCACCTTCCGATTTTAGTAATTCATCAAACTTTTCCTGCTGAATCTTCTTCCTGGTGCTCAGTAGTGTCTTGTTGGGTCCTATTTCTTTTCAGAGGTAACTTTAGCTCCAAATTACCAGTTAATGTTTGGTCCTGTGACCTCAGTTTATCTGAGTTCAAGAAAAGTCATTAAAGTTTTTACATCATTTTTCTTATTTAATGGTGAGAGCAAAACTTTCCTGGTTTTATGCATCTGAACCTGGAAGTTTCTTCTCATTTCTAGACTTGGGGAGGAGGAAAAACATATGGAAAGGTGGTAAGTGTGATGAAGAAACTACTTTGAGCCATGCCTTGTGCTAAACTGCCCATCTCATCTAATTTATTAAGACATTAAACCATTATATGAAGCAGGAGTTATTATTATTATTATTATTATTATTATTATTATTATTATTATTATTATTATTATTATAATTGCCATGCCAGCTCATGCTCTGAATCATTTTGTGCCCTGCCTTTGTTTTATTTCCTATAATCATCACAATCATCTGAGTAAAAGGACCATGATTAACTTGGTGCTGTTGCATGGTCAGCGTTTAGCAGAATACTTAGCACATAGTGGATGCAGAATAAAGGCTTCTTGAAGAAGTTAGTGCAAACGCAGACCTCAGGCACGTGCAAGATAATCACTGCATGATCTCCATGTTTCTTCCCTTCCCGCACCACTGAAAGCCTGCGATGGGGTCAGATCTATTCGTTCAGAAGTGCATTCACTCATCTGTTGGCCGTGTGAGGCTGAGAGGGTGGTGGGAAGGTGATGATACAGGTCAGGGCCAGGGCAGATGTCTGACTCTTGCTACCATATTATTGGGTCCCTTCTAGGAAATTTGCTCCTCCCTTTGTGATGTGGCCTTGGTGTTTCCCGCGAACCATCTGACATTCTCACAGCCAAGTTCTTAGCGCTGCATTATTTTAACTGCCGCCCCCACCCGCCGTCCCCCTCACCCCTCACCGCCACCTCTGCTTCCTTCTTTCTCCTGAAAGAACATGTCTTTCTCGACATTCCAAAATCCCGCTGCCTTACTTAAAACCAGTTTTATAATCTGGACAGGTTCACCAGGTAAAGGTGCACACTTGTGAGCTGTGCAATGGTGCACACATCGGGGGTGAAGGCAGCTCAGGGGCAGCTCACGAAGACAGGCGGGCAGAGCAGCGGCCGTGTCTGCTGGGGAAATAGCACCTCCTCCCAGTTTCACAGAGACACTCTGTGGGTTGATGGTGACCCTGACCCTGAATGACACTGTGCCTAGCAGGGGAGCAAATGTGTAGAACAACCCCTTCCCACTGAACCCCAAGTTTCTAGTAATTTCTGTGCAGTAATTCCAATCCCCCCTGCAACCTCCCTCTCCCACTTCCTGTGTTTCTTCTCTCCGATGCTTGGATTCCGAGTTTTTGCGTCATTTCTCCCTCCCTACCCACCCTACACCCCTGGGCCACACACCGCACACAACACCAGTGCTTGCTTTCTCCCTCCATTTCCATTTCGTTCCTCGCTGATGTTCTAAAACCGATCCTGATCCCTGCACCTGCTCAGGAAATTAAAATGTCTAATCTTTTTTGGCTGCCGCATCGCGGGGAGGCCAAACTGACAATCCGAGAACCACAGACTCAGAGCGAAAATTACAAAATGTTTTGCAAGCTGGGCGGGAATCACAGGTGGCCGATTCTTTTTTAGCTTTCCCAAGCCAACAAAGCAAAAGGAAAGGGTCCACACCTCCCTGCCTCCTTTCGCTTCCCACCTGCCTTCTCCATCACACAGCGTGTGGGTGGGGGGGCCTCTCTGGGAGCAGGAGCCTCTGCTCCCCCAACTGAAATCGGAAGGGGTGTGGCTGTGGACCCCTCCGCGCTCCCCTCTCCCTCTCCGTCTTGGGCCTCCCGCTTGCTGCCTGTGGACGGTGGCGCTGCCTCCCGAGGCGTGTGCCCAGGCTGCCGCGTGCACCGGAAGACGTCCCGGGCAGCTGCGATGAGCACAGGCGTGCGAGGCCGGGGCCGGGCGGGGGCCGCCGGGGCATCCAGTCCCGGGGCTTCGGGGCGGCCGGTCCTCCGACGGAAGCCTGCCGGCTGAGGGAGGCCCGCGCTCGCCAGCAGTTGAAGGGGACGGATCTGCGGCGCGTCTCTCCCAGAGCGCTGACTGACTCCAGGTCGGCTTCGGGGCGGAGGATGCGGAGGTCCCCAGACGTCGCGCGTCGAGTCGCCCTGGAGGGACAAGGAGAAGGAAAAGAAACGGTCGCCCCGGCTGCTTGAACACGCCGAGCACATCCCGTCTCAGGCTGCTCTGCGCCTGAAACGTCCTTCCTGCGCCCCCGCGCCTGGCTCACTCCCTCCCCTCGGGTATGTGCTCACATCCACTCCCCAGCTCTCCTGCAGAAACACGCTTATGTTACTTTACACTTTCAGGCGCCCTACTTCTAACTGATTTGTTTGCTTATCTATTTTTCTGTTATCCTCTCCCAGATACAAGGACAGCAATCCTGTTTTGCTAACTAGCGCCTTTGCAGTACTCAGAAGTCTGCCTGGTAAACAGTAGGTGCTCCTTAAACATTCATTAAATGTACGGACCTCGGGAACATCTCAGGTTGTCTGGGCACCATGCCGTGTGCTTTGCACACTTTGTCTTATCTCATATTCAAATCATCTTGCTGAACAAGTTGTTTGTGGTCACCCAGACTTTACAGACAAGGTGACTGGGGGTCCGTGGTGTTAGGAATGCCTGGGTCACTCCATCAGCAACTTGACCTCCAGCCCATCTGACCCCAGAGCCAAGTCCTTTCCACCAAAGTTTGCTGCCTTCTGAGCACTGGCGACCCTGTCCTCCTCCTCTCGTGTCCTCAGCCTGTGACGGAAAGGACTTTCTGTTGGGGCCCTTGGACGGTTTCTAAGAGAGAGAAATGTTTCTCGGGACTTCTTTCTGACCACAGCTCTCTGGCCTGAAGCGTCTCACATCAGTGGCCCTCCTGGCCGGCTTCCTGATTGTCTCAGAGCATCTTGAAAGATGGTGCCTCTTCTTGTCCACTTCCTCAGCTCTTATCCATAATTTAGCGATGGGTGAGAACAAATTTCACCTAAGGAGTTCCACCAAATTCACAAAGGAATAAAACATCAAAGGTTTTTTTTAACCATTAATATGTGTCTACTCCCTTGGTGGAGCTGCAGTTCTCTGAATCACAGTGTACAAACCACACACGTGAGCTACTGAGAAAGCTACAAAGTTTCTCCACCCATCTTGCTGCCTAGTGAGGAGCACGCATGTGAGCACCGCGGTACCCGGCCTGGAGGTCTGCGTCCCAGTGATGGGAGCAGCATCTTTCTGCAAAGGATGCTCCTTTTGTTTTTGAGCACCAGATCTGTCCAGCATGGATTCTCCAGGCTGTAAGCCTGTTCTGCCCTGCATCACGGTCACCGCTAGTTGTCACGGTGTCTGTTCTTAACCCTGGCTGATCCCATCCCTCACCTCATATCCTACACTGCTCTCAGCTGATTAAATGTCCAGCCTCAACCCACATTCTGCTGATGGTCTGTGGCTGGGCCAGCAGACTCTGTGCTGTGCGCTGCCTTTCTTGTTCTCCGGGCTCTTCCCAAACCAGCCCATTGCCTTGGGCAGCCTTGTCCTAACGTGACCTGATCTTTCCTTACATTCTCCTGTGGAAGGCTCTTCCTCTAGGTTTTCCCAGACCCCAAGCAGGAGCAAAACTTGTTCTTCAGAAGTTCCTAGATAAACATTTTTGGGATTTGATCTCGGGTGCCCTGGACCCCTTGGAGTCCCACAAAGGAATCAGGAGGTTCTTAAGCCAAAATTCTGATCTTGAGAAAGTTTTTAACCTAGTTCACTCCTTTATTCAATGAGGACTTACTGATAACTGACCTGAACCAGAAGCTGTCCAGCGATGGAGATGAAGACATATGTGAACCTCGCCATCCTCATACAGAACCTGATGCCACGTGCAGTCACAGAAGACAGGGAAGAGAACAGAGCAACGCCAGCCCGTGTTTGCTGAGCCCTTCCTGTACTCCAGGTCCTGTACCAGAGAACTGACCTGCTCCTTCCCATCTCATCTGTGCTTCCAAGTGTCCACATGCTTACCTGTTCTGACAGCCCCCAGACGTCCTTTTGTCCAGCCCCTTTGTAAATATCTGTGTAAATGTCAGACACCTCAGGGATTCCCTGTAGACCCACTCGATGGTGACTGATGGGGAGGAGTGCTGGGTGAGGGGGCTTCAGTCAGAACGGGGCCACACTGCTCTGCCTGCAAGTGGCATCAGGCTGCCCCCAATTCCTGCCCCTCCCAGGTGGAGTCCAGCACCCTCCTCCTCCCCTTCACATCTGTAATGTCTTTCTAACTGTTGGCCCTCCACCTGCAACTCCTGCTTTGCTTTCCTGTGTGGCAGATTGAGTCATCTTTTCAGAAATGAAATCTGATCCTAAGACTCCTTGCCTTAAATCCTTAAATGGCTTTCCATTTCCCTAAGATCAAGCCCAAAATCCATAGCTTGGCTTTAGAGGCACTGACCTGGTTTCTGCCTAAGGCTTCAGCCTCTGAGCTCACCACTGCCTTTGCACTCATGTCATTCTGGTCCCACTGGCCATTTGTGAGATCCTTGAGTTTCAAGTATTATTTCCCTGCCCCAAGGCCTTTGACCATGCTCCCCCTCTGTGTGAAAGCTCCCTTCTCCCTTCTTATGCTAATTCCTATTTTTTGACCAGTGTTCAGGTTATAACTGAAGTTTTCTCTCACTTCCTCTTCCATCCCTAGAATAGATCAGGACTCCCACTGTAGGCTTCTGCAGCACCCCCTCTTCATTGTTTCACCCCCTTTCATAGCTGAAGTTGTGATATATGAGATGATATGGTGAAGCATCCATTAGTCTTTGGTCAGAAGAAAACCCATAATTAAAATAGTTGCCTCTGGTTTATCTAGCTCATGCCAACAAGAGCTTTGGTTGTGCAGGAAAAACTCCCAATACATCAAACCACAGTGGTGTTGGGTCTATTATTCTTAGAAGGGTAGGTCAGTGCTACGAATAAGGGAATGACCCTGTTCCCACATGGGGTTATGCTCTGGCGTCTCCACGTGCCTAGTAATTACTAAGGAATGACTGCTTTTGCCTTGGCTTTGTTACATCACAAATTACAATGTATAAGGAATGAATCCATCAAAGATTTTTCATTGATCAGGATTGGGGGCAGGATGTCAGGGCAGTAAATTAAAAAGAGAACGCTGTTCTCTTTCTTGTTCATGGACAGAGAGTCCTTCCTCTTCAAGAGCATGCGAGACTCAGCAGAATGTCAGAATGTGGGTCCAGCCCTGAAACTCACTTCACTTTGCCAAACACAGGTGGTATAAAGAGCAAGCATATGCTTCTAAGGAAGGTTGAGTCCTTTGAGGAACCAGATGGGATGACAAGCTTAAGACCTTTGAAGAAGGCAGCCCGTTCCCCAGGCAAATTCAGGCATAGAGAACCCTGTGCAGTCAGGCATGGGAAGGAGCCAACACTGGGACATTCACAGGAAGTGGCAAGTTGATCAGCTTTGACTGTATGGTGGGGTATTTGATGGTCACAGTCCTCAGTTTGTTAAACTACAGTCTCTTCTTGATCTGCACTCAAAATTTAGTAAGAACAGAGTCTCCTCACGTGAAGTGATGCTGTGGCCTCGTCTAACTCCCAAGACGTGATGATGAGCTCTTGAAGGTCAGAATCCGGATCTCATTCTCCTTTGCCCTGATGCTCAGCTCAAGGCTGGGTGCACAGTAGCCACTTAATAGATGTTGCTGAGTTTGGACATCTTTCAGTGAGACAAGAGGAAGGGCCATGGAGAAGGAGGAGTTAAGAGAGAAAAGTCTTGATGTGGGTGGGAGGGGATGAGGTGCGTTGCTCAGACGTTGGACAAGGGGTTAGTCCTAGAGAGGAGAGGGGTGCCTCGTCTGATGAGGCAGGCGAAATGGAAGAAGCAGGGGCATTTTGGGAGTAAGAGTCGTGTAGAAAAGGGGGGTAATTTGCGATGGCTTCTGCTTCTCTATGATGTTGCTTCTTAATACAATTTTAAAGAAGAGATGTGTGTGTATGTGTGTGTGTGTGTGTGTGTGTGACAGAGACACAGGGACAGAGAGACAGAGAGACACAGAGAGAAAGATGGAGAGGGAGAGAGAGTCGTGACTCAAGGGCATGAGGCCTGAGCATCACGGCACAGGCAGGAAACCCGACTCTTGGACCATGGCTCTGTCACTCATCTGTATGACACTGGGTAAGATGCTTCACTTTTCAGAGTTTCTTCTTTAGTAAAAGGAGAAGGAGAAGGGGAATTAGCTCACTGATTTAACGTGATGATTTAATTAGCTACCACAAATGAACTCTCTCTGTCAACTCTAAAGCACTTTGCAAATGTGTTTCTTTGAGGGGTATATTTATAGTTGAGTTGAGGAGTGGAGTTTAACCCATATAGACAGTATGATGAACTAAGTATAAAACGTTAAAATAAACTGTGAGGAACTTAAGATTGGAAGCTGTTGCTTAAAATCCTTCAGCGTCTCCTTAATGGTGGTGTGCAAATCCCTACAAATCCACTCCTCCTTAGCCGCTCAGCTTTGTCTCCCCACATTTCTCTTTCACTAAACTGCTAGGAGTTCGTTGAGCTGTTTCCTGCTGTTTCCCACCTCTGAGTCCTTCAACATGTTTATTTTTATACCTAATGCACCACTGCCCTCCTCCTGCCTGGAGAGAATGTCTTCTCAGGGTTCAAGACCCGCATGACTATTTCTCCCCCTACCTAGGGTACAGGAATTAATATTCCCTTTGTCCCACTCTGTCATCTAACTCTGTTATCCTGCGCCCATCTTTACTTCAGTAAGACTTTTCTGTGTTTATCTCTAGACTGTGAGCTTGAAGACAAGGCTCCATGGGGGCTCTATTCCTCGTCCCCAGTAAGCATCTGATGCAAAGTAGGTGATCTGTTTGTTGGGCGAATGGATGGATGGATGAATGAATGAATGAAGGATGTAAGGCTGGTAGCTTAATGAGTCCGGAAGCCAGGTGGGTAAATTAGGGAGACTGTAGATGCGTCTGGTTGCAAGAAATAGACAAACTCTGTTGGCATAAATGAAAATTGACTCATGTAAAGTTTCTGTAGGGCTTCGAAGCCCAGGGTTGGGTGATGGTCAGCTGGGTAATGTGAGCCGGACTCGGCTTCTTTCTTTCTTGCTGCTCTGCCTTCTCCTGGCTCCCCCTTGTGTTTGCAGGTTGGCTGCCAGCTGCTCTCAGACCCGCAGGGTCCTGGGTCCACATCCAGAGATGGGGCATGGCTCCTGAAAGCTGTCTGTGAAGAGAAAGGATCCATTTCCCCAGTTTTATTACCTGATTTGGATGAGGGGCCACTCCACAACCAGTAACTGTGGCTGGGGGCTGGGATTTGCTGAGAAGTCACAGCTCCGCCTTAGAACTGGGGGAAATTGTCTTTGAGGAAACAAATGAGAGAAATATGGATGCTTGACAAAATACACCAAATCCATGTTTTCCCCTGGACATTGTTTCAGCGGTGCTCAGGCTTCTGGACACACGTTGCTCTCCTCTGGGTCCTTCTGGCTGCAGTGGGTGTGGCGTGTGGCAGGGCTGCCCTGGGGAAGTGCTTCCTTGAATTGGCAGGCCCATCAGGGAGGGAGCACCTTCTATCCACTTCTGCAGGCACGTTTTCTTGCCTCCAGAGCAGATGTTGGTGGAAGGTTCATGGGAGTCAGCTGGGGATGTGACAGAAAGCACCCTTGACAGCTTGGCCTTGCCCAACACTCTGCTCAGAAAGGGCAACGCGGAGGAGAGGGCAATGAATTGGTGCTCGTATGGTCACTATGGCAACCGCTGCAGTTCATCCTTGCATCCGTTCCTAAGCTTTATCTCGCCTCCTGCCTGGAAAGTTGTCAGCTTTGTTTGAGGGCAGATGCATTGCTTGAGAATCCCCTCTGGGCCATGACAAGTCAGGCAGCTGCCTTTCCTGAAATGGATCCTGCCTCCTACCCCAGCTCTCCTGTCTCCACACTGGGACCTCCACCACCCACCTCACTTTAGTCTAAGCTAGTTACCCGAAGTGTCTCTTCCTTCTCACCCCTGCTCTCTCTTTCCAGATCTACTCAGGTCTGACCCAATCTGAGCTATCCCTGCAACTTTCCTTGATAGGGAGGCAGTGTGGTGGGCCATGGAGAAGGTGAGACCACCCAGGAACTGATGAGGGGACCAGGTCTGCCTGTGCTGGCTTCAGTCATCGGGCCTGTTACTCTGAATCCCTAGGAATCCTGAGCCGGTTTCTTCCTCTAGAAAGCATCCCGGGCTTCTTATGAGTGAGTCTGAAATTCCCGGTCCAGTCAGTCACAGCCAGGGAGGAAAACCATGAAAATCTGCTCATTGGGTGGGTGGGGGTTCTGTCCAAGGGCACACACTCCATGTGATGAAAACCCTTTCCTCTGTGTCCGTTATCCAGAATCTAATAAGACCTGACAGTAAACACAATTGGAAAGATGCAGATCTCTACGGAGAGAACGCATTATTATGTCAGTCTTAACTCTGGAACCCAGCGCTGTTGACTTTAGATGTCACGAGTGCTGCTGGGAGGCAGATCAGGCCCCCTTTGGAGTGCCCTAAAGATTGCTCATGAGGAGCTGCCCACCATCTTCACCGCCATATGAGGCTGATCTTATTACAAGTCAGTATCTTTTGTCTGCTTAGTTATCTGACTTTTCAAAAATGTTTATATCACAGTCACTGACCAGGAGCACAGAGGTTAGATGTTAGATGTAGCCCCCAAATGGGCACTGTGTTTTTAAAATTCAGGAAATGCTCCTTGTAACCTGGATATGCCTGCTCTTGGAACATCAGATCCAGCAGCTCAGGGGCCACATTTCCTCAATGCAACAGTGGACCAGATCAGAAACTGCCTCTGTAGACAGTTCACCACAGTCCCCACCACTCCCAACTGTCTCCCTTCCACCTGTGGTACTCCCTCACCCTAACTGTCCTCCCTCAGTGATATCCTTATTTCTCTGACCCGAATGTTGACTGCAAGTGGAATCCAGGCAGTTTCATTCATTTCTTTAGTCTCCCACAGTCATTCATTAGTTCATTTATTCTGCAAATAAACAGAGTGCCTGTATGTGCAGGATGATTCCAGATGCATGGATGTATTTAAACCTGAGTATTTAAACATGACTGCTCCCCCACTGCACCTCACCATAAAGGAAGACTCAGTGTGGTTGGGCAGGTGGGAAGACTGACAAAAACAGTGCAATATGATACCCAGCTAAATGGAAGGGATTCCGGGGCGCTTTGTGGAGACAGAGGACAACTGATCCCACAAGAGTGGACAGGATGGTGAAGGAAGACGTCCAGCCTTTCCAGAGAAGCAGTCTTGTGCTTGGCGTGAAGGACTATTAGGACTGAGCCGGGGGGGCTAGGAAGTCTGAGTCCTCCAAGCTGTGGAGGAGCAGCTGGTGACAGACAAGACGTATTGGTCTGTATGAAACAGGTCATTGTGTTCGGAATGGGTGGGCTGTGGGGGATGGAGGGCTGCCTTGGCAGCACCAAGTAGGCGGAGGTCCTAAGTCCAAGGCACTGAGGATCTGGACCGCTGGCAGGGACCCACGGGGGCTGTGAGCAGTGGACAAAGCTGGGAGGTGGATGAGCGCAGACCCAAGAAAACCGTGCACTCCGTCCTCAGTCTTCTGTAGCACAGGGGCCACCAGTGATGGAGCTGGGAGAGCCACAGACACACCTGGCTTGTCCTCACTCCCAGCAGGGACCCAGCAGGACTCGTGACAGCTACCTCTCAGCCTCCAGCAGTGGGGGGCGGGCCCGAGCTAAAGAGCTGACAAGCCCCCACCCCGTTCTAAATCTCTGAAGCCAGCTGCCTGACTCAAGAGAAGGGAAAATTTGTCATTGGATGTAAGATGAAAGATTTAAGCTGTGTTAGCTGACAGTAACCAAAAGTGACTGAAACCTCCAAGGACTGCACAAAATGTCATTAAAGGACAAGAAGGGGGTATGGTAGGGCTTGGTTGAAAGCAGTGATTAGAACAAATAAATTAAATGTTGACATGTGGGGCCCCTTTGGCTACACATCACCTAATACGATGGTTATACAGGGTTGAACAAGATTTGGGTCAATCTGGAGGACTTACCTGAGTACTGGTGCTGAGGTTCAGACTCAGACAAAGATGGTCTGGGAGTGAGAAGGGTCAGGAGCAACCATGGTTGGGGGATAGGATCCCATTCCCCCACAGGGTGACTGTGAATAACCTGCAGGTGAGCTCAGGGCTCTGGCCCGAGGCAGGGTAGTTGGCCTCATCCAGGTGGGAATTTTGAGGGCTTGGGCAATAAAAAGACATGGTGAAACAGCACAAACCGAGGGGGTGGCAGAGGCAGGCGCACTGGCTGGGTCCACCTTGTGGTCCAAACTTACAGCAACAAGTACCTCCGTGGATTCACGTCCTTCCAAGTGCAGGTCAGCCGCCTTCTCACGTCCACAGTGACCACGGGTTGATACGGAGCAGCCTGTCTGCTCTGTTTCCCCTTCTTCTCAATTACTATAAATGAATTTCTGCAGAATCACCAAGAAGTGGGAAGATTTACAACAGATTAACTTTCATTTAGCTTTAACAGAATTGTCTAAAGGCATAAATCCCAGCCTGCCTCAAGCTCATGAATTTTTATCGCTCCTGCTTGGGTGACAATCCTTTTCTCCTTTCCCTTCCTCCCCCCTCCTCCGCCCTGCCTTTGGAGTCGGCCTGGGTTCTGCATCCCCATCCGACACTTTGCGAGCGGGGAGATGAGAGCTTCCAGAGGACTGTGTGAAAGATATTTATGGTGTGTCTCTGCTAATACTCTTGTTTAGTCATCAATGAGCATAAACGAAGCATGACAAGCAATTTGCTGCATGGAAGCTGATATTAATGACTTGACATATTCATACCTACTTGTATGATCAGATTTTTTTTCAGTGACATATTCTAGCCCAAAGTGTCTTCTCTAAAGAACACCCTTTTCCTCACATTAAGAGGAAGGCATCTTCCCAGATTCCCATATTATTCTCGTCGGCACCAACGAGCTAATTTATTCATGGTTTCAATGGGAATCTTACCGTGGGAGGCGGGTTTTCCATTCATTGAATCAGTAGCATCTCCTGGCCTGACGGCTTGTGTTAGATGCTGGGGTGTGCTGTGGGATGGGACTGAGATGCCGTACTGTGCAAGCTCACAGTCCAGTGGGGCACATTGGACAGCCAGGTCCAGGGCTGAGCTGGGATCAACCTGCTCCATATCCTGCCTAATGGGACCTTCCTGCTGGATTGTGCTGGAAAGCTCTCCGGGACAGCATGCCTCTGGGAGTGATGCCAGCTGTCAAGACCACACTCTGGGATAAGGCACAGCAACAATTTGGGGGAGCAGAACCTGCATCAGCCCGTTTTGCTTTGTCCTATGGCTGCCCTCTTAGGGGCCATTTTGCCCGAGGGTGGGGGGATGGCTTGAACAGAGCAAACTCTCCCATAAAGAAATGACAGTTCTCAGCTTTAGGAGACAAAGGTCAAGGCAAACAGACATGAGACAGAGGATTTGAAAGACAATCTATGCCTTATTCACCACCACTGAGGTCAGGGAAGCGCTAAACTGGGGTGGAGGGTGGTAAGGAAAGAGAAAGATGGGCTGCCTTGAGCCCGTCCTCCCCAGTGAGTCTGGGGTGGGGTGGGGTGCGGGCGTGGAGAGAAGTTGTTGAGAGGCGCTCTGCTTCATGGGGCCCAGACTTGAGGACAGTGCCTGTCTCGCAGCTCCAACCGGCACCACATCCCAGTGAGATGGGGGTGGAGTTGGAGAGTTAAGACAGGGAAGCAGTGCAGATCAGGCCCCCCCAGGGCTTTGCCCTTTTTCATCCTCAAGGCTATTTGAAGCATCAGAAGGGTAGTGATACAGCCACTGGATGCAGTGATGATTGATGTACTTGAGACTGGAGACAGGGGCCCTTGAGGAGCTATTGGCATCACTTGTTCCTGAAGTGTCATGGTGGTAGGAACGGCCAGGACTCAACATGATCGTAGGTCTGTGTCTCTGGGAGAAGATGAAGGGAAGAGGGTCAGGTGTGAGTGAGGACTGCACCTGTGCACCTGGGCACCTCAGTGATGCAAACTTCTACTCGATGCCAAAGCATCCCTGCCTCCTGCCAACCTCAGGATGTAGCTCCCCTTCCCCAACTCATTAGCTGTTTGACCAGATGCCTTAGGGATTAAAAATTAGTGAGAATATTTGAATTTGACTTTTTTTTTTAAATCACTCCATGACCAAAACAGACCTGGTAGAACAAAACTCAAGTGGTTTGCTCTGCCCCTGGGGCCCTGAGGATCTCATCAGAATATGAAAAAGAATCCCAAGAACTGTTTCCTCTTTGGAAGAAACCCTCCCCGCCCTCCAGGTGCCCAAGCATTTCGTGACATCCTAGGAGATAGAAGGGCATAAAACCAAGCTTCTCTTGAGTTGATTAAACATAATATTCATCCCTGTTCTCAGGGTGAGAAGAGCCCAGCAGCTGCTGTGGCTCTCTGGCAGTTTGCAGGATGGTTATCACCTGTGTCCTCGTGGGCAAGGCGCCAGGGCTTTGATTCTGACAGCTCTGAGTCACGGAGTGACGGGGAGAAGAGCTTCCGCTTCCGGGCCAGGTTATATTTGCGACTCCAGCTCTGACAAAATAGCTCAGTGTATTCTGTCTAACAGCGATGTTTTTCGATTGCTAGAGATGCCAATGAGCTGCAAGAGCCCTCGCAGCCGATCACAGTTACTTGGGACACAGCATAAGCTCTCACATGCCTTCTCTCCTCCTGTGAACCTTGTAAATTTGAGTTTTTGTTTTTGTTTTCTATTATCTAGATTTATGTGCTTCATGTACTAAAAAATACACAGTCCTGCCTGGCAGTTACTTGTGATGATGCTTTAGCTCCGTACTAGAGTGAACTGTGGGAGGGCAAGGACCATGGCCACTGCAGCTCTAGGCAGTCACCGCACTCGATGGCACCAGCAGGACACAAGACTGCAAGCAGGCAGACCTGGTCCGCCTCTGGTTTTATCTCCTTCTTGCAGCGTGACCGTGTGCGACTGACTTAACCTTTCTGAATCTCAGTTCCTTATCCCAAATGGGAGGATACCAAATTTAGCTACTACAGGGCATTATTGTTAGGATGAAATGGCATGATAAAAAAATGGGTAAGTTAGTATTTTTAGGTTAAAAATTGATTAGAGGCTTAGGCTTAGGCTCGGTTGAGCCTAAAGCCATTTCCTAGTAGTCCTGTGAACAGGAAAGAGTCTCTGCAGGAGGCCCCTTTTGTCTTGTCACTCACCTTAAACCAGGCGCCCCCAGGCTCTGCTCATCCCCGGCCCCAAGCACACTTTTCAGATCTTTTGGTCACGCCATACCTTGCCTAACCCGTTGTTTCTTTCTGTAGATCAAAGGAGTAGAAATGGAGAACAAGTAATTAACAGATGACCAGATCTCTTCCCTAGCTTCCCCTTTAGTCATCTCGCGAACAAACTGTGTGAGCAGGTGGCATCTAAAGAAAGGTCATGAGAAGCAGACAAGCTTGCATGCAGTGGGGGGTGGCAGCAACTCTGACCTCCCACTCTCAGTGATGAACTGAGATCACTTCCCCTTTTCCCTTTAAAACTTTTATGGCTGAGCAAATTTACAGACGGTTACCGAGGGACACGAGTCCACCATCTTCCCGGACTGTTGGCATTCTGACTGAAAGCAACTTTCCTTTCTGCCAACACTTGCGTCTCTTGGGTATTGATTTTCAAGCAACGAGCAGAGTTCGGTAATAGTAGGTAGTCAAAAATCACTAGGAATGAGATGAAATAATGATGGGGAGCAGACACAGAATAGGGGCTCAATAGGCATTCAGACTGGTGTCCTATTTTGAATCTGTAGCTTTTTCTTGTAACTTAATCAGAACCACAGTATCTGTACTTACCTTCTGCAATAGTATGTTCCCAACAATATGCCTAGAGTAGGTTTCTGTAAAAGAGGAAAGAGGTCACACAGGTACGTGCCTGTTCTGTTTCCATTTCCATGCAGTTTGCCACAGAGATCTAGGCTGATGTTTTCATTTGAATCCTCTAGTATGAATCACATGCCAATGATGAATAAGACCCTATTATCCTATTAGGGTGTAAGCCCCTGGAAGGGCGTCACTTTTGCCTGATTGGTTTATTTCTGTGTCATCATCACTTATTTTTATTTTTTATTTATTTGTTTATTGAAGTACAGTCAGTTACAGTGTATCAGTTTCTGGTGTACAGCACAATGTCCCAGTCAGGCATATACACATATATATTAGTTTTCATATTCTTTTTCATTAAAAGTTATTACAAGATATTGAATATAGCTCCCTGTGCTATACAGAAGAAACTTTTTAAAAATCTATTTTTATGTATAATGGCTAACATTTGCAAATCTCAAACTCCCAAATTTATCTTTTCCCACCCCCTCTCCCCAGTAATCATAAAATTGTTTACTATGTCTGAGAACCTGTGTTTGTTTTGTAAAGGAGTTCATAGTGTCCTTTCCCCCTCTTTTTTTAGATCCACATATAGGTGATGTCATATGGTATTTATCTTTTTCTTTCTGACTTACTTAGGATGACGATCTCCAGGTCCATCTATGTTGCTGCAAATGGCATTACTTTATTCTTTTTTATGGCTGAGTAGTATTTCATTGTATAAATATACCACATTTTCTTTATCCAGTCATCTGTTGATGGACATTTAGGTTGCTTCCATGTCTTGTCTATTGTAGGTAGTGATGCTATGAACATTGGGGTACATGTATATTTTTGAATTAGAGTTTCCTCCAGATATATACCCAGAAGTGGGATTGCTGGATCATATGGTGAGTCTACTTTTAGTCTTTTGAGGAATCTCCAAAATGTTTTCCACATGGCTGCACCAAACTGCATCCCACCAGCTGTGTAGAAAGGTTCCCTTTTCTCCATAGCCTCTCCAGCACTTATCATTCATTGTGTCCCCATCACTTATGACAGTTTCTGACTTAATGTGTTCAACAAATATTGAATGAATGAGTGAATGAATGATTGCCCTGACATGTTCAGCCAATCATTGCAGTTCCTTTGGATACCAAGGCAGCTCAGATTCGGTGTTGTCAGGGGCTGGTAAAAAGAGTAAAGCTTGGCTGTCCAACGTGACTGCCTCTTGCAGTTGAGTTAATTCAATACCCGAGGCAGCTCCTGGAGATCATGTCAAACAGCTAGTTTCCTAGGCAGACAGGCAAGGCTCATAAATCTCCTCAATGCATTCTCACTCTCTTTAACAACAACAAAAAAATTCATTTTGAGGGAAAATGGCCCGAAGGGGCCTTCAGTAATAGGCATCACCGAAGCAAAGGGGTCAAACGCATCACCTCAGTACTGGGAGGCACATTTCAACGGTGGTTAGTGTCAAACGTGATCTCATTTGTCAACAAAGCGCTGCAGGGAATGTGTTACCAGGCAGGTGCTGTGGAACAGCCTCTCTTTTTAACCAAGGGAAGCACGTGTTTCTAGGAGGAAGACTCTGGTTGAGCAATGGGTGGGTTCATCACTTCCTATCAGTGAAATTCTGCAGGACGCATGCTCAGACCCTGCCTGAGGTTTCACAAAGCTAACATGTAATAGTATGTTCTTTCTAGTGATGGTAAACAGTTACACATCAGTTACTCTTGAACAAACACCACAGCAAGCACTGAAAACATGTACTTTCAAAGGGGTTATGTATTCTTTGTTTCACATATACCTGAAAAAAAAAATGCAAAAACCCAACAACTATGAATTATGCTGGGAAATTTCACAAAGGGTTCAATGAAGGTCAGAGAAGATAAATTCCATGCTTACAGGGTAAGCATTTGCTTGTAATGGAGGGGAAACGTGTGAGTGGAGGACAAGAATTATATTTTTACAAGTAGGGCAAGGGAGTCTCCCCTTTTTCTTCGTTTAAAACTTTCATGCCATTCTTAACTATCTTCTGTTTTGTAAGAATTTTAGGTGTCAACTTCCATAGAAAATCTGGTTGAGTTGTTAATTAGTATTGGACTGAATTTGTTGATTAACTTGGATGGCATTATTTTAAAAATTCTCTTGTGTTTATTCTAGTATGTTACAACTTCTTTAACTTTGATTCACGTAAAAATAACTTCGAGGCCAAAAGTGAAATGGGGATTTATTTCCATTACTTTCCAAAAGGTTAACCATTTTCCCAAACATCAGTTATCAAACAATCCATCTTTTCCTAACTGGTTTGACCTAACATTATATCTTTTACTAAATTTTACCTTCCTTTTGAACTTCTTTTCCATTTCATTGATTTCTGTCTCCTATGTATGTGCCAATAGTAAGCTCATAATTACTGTTCCTTATAGTACTCATAAGCATCTTCTATAGAATTATTTGGGATATACGTTTATGTTTGTTTCTTCATATAAATGGTGAATTAGCTTATCTGTTTCTGCTACATCTCTTTCCCTTCTAAAACACCAGAATCATATAAATATACATTTACAGATTTATAGATAGGGTGCTGACAGCTTTATAGATTCATTTATGGATTTATAGTCTTGATAGCTTTATAATATTGACATTTCCCCTCAAAAACAGGGTATGTCTTTCCATTCATTAAAACTGCTTTTTAAAAATTTATTTACTTATTTATTTTACAATTCTTACCGGCATGTACAATTTTTCTTCTTCGAGCTCTAGCATATTGCTTGCTAATCGTTATATTTTTATTCTTTGTTGCTATTACAATTACAGTCTTTTTCTCATTATGTTTTCTAAGTGGCGGACCTCTTCATGGTGAGAAGCTATTGAATTTTGTATGTTGACTTTGTAATCAACCACTTCACTGGATTCTTTTTTAGTTCTCAAGGGTGTTCAACTAACTCTCTTGGGCTTTCTAAATATGCTCTATTACATTTGTCAAACGACAATAATTTTGAATTCTTTCCAGTTCTGTGCCTTTTATTTCTTTCTCTTGACTACTTGTGCTGGCTACGACCTCCAGAACAATGATAAAAGTAGTGAGGACAATGGCCAATCTTGTTTTCCTCCTGGTTTTAGTAAGAAAGCTCGTAGTGTTTTGCTGTTAAGCACTATGCTGGCTTTGGCTTAATCTGTTGGTATTTTATTAAGAGTCTTATTTTAACTTTAACGTCAGGAATAGATATTGAATTTTACTGAATATTGTCCGTCCAGTGGCTACAGAGGTCTCTGCCTTTTCGACTCCTATGATAAATACTGTACAAGACATTCAGTGACTATATATTCCTATATTAATATCTTGCAGGATTGCTTGTTAACACATTATTTAGGACATTTATAATATTTACAATCTATTTATAATAATACACTTTGTTAGTGAATTTTGTCTATGTCTTGTATCATTTTATGTTGTCATGCTATTTTTTGTTTATCATTTCATATCCAGAATATGATGGTTTTGTAAATATAATTGGGGAACTTTTGGCCTTTACATTCTGGAAAAATTTTGAAAGCTCTTGGGCAATCTGTTAGGTGAAGCATAGATAGAATCCATCTGGAACTTGTGATGCCTGGAATCATTTATCACATTCCCTTGCATCCTGTATTTCTGTACAGTTATGCTTGAGTCCAGAGACTTTCTTAAATGTACACTTAATTTTATTTGTACAAGGCGACTGCATAGGCATAAGCATTTCAAGGTACTTCCATTAGTGCCATCTGATTTTCTCTTTTCTATGGTATTAGTAGCCATTGATAATCATTGTCTGTATCCATTATGAACTGGGGATTTCGGTTTTTGATATCCTTATTCTATTATTCCTTCCTTGTTTATTTGATGGAATATTTTCATAAACAGAAAACTTCTCTTATCAGTATTGAATTATTGTGTAATCATAAATGCAGGACAGTTCCTTTTTTCTTTTTCTTTCACCAGTTTTCAAAATAATGAGTTATTTCCTTAGTGATGACAGGCATTGTTTTGTTTTGCTGCTGTTACTTTTGTATCTTTTTGAACTCCTGGATTTAGACTTGTTTGATGAGCTTCAATCTATTGCAGTTATTCATGTAATAACACAATTTCTCAGTTCTGGGCAAAAGGAACTTGTTAAACTTGGTCCATGAATCCTTTTGACATAGACCTTGTAGTATTTGATATTTTTCCTGCTTTCTGATAGGAAAAGCTGTTGCAGCCTCATTTGGTGTATTTTCTTTTGCTTTCGATCTGGAATCTGGAGTCATTCTCCCATAGTCCTGCTTTATCTCAGTAGGAAAGTATTTAGAGAAAGGACGGTGTGTATGAGTTGTATTTCCTGCTGCAAGAGCACAAACTTTTCAAAAGCATCATTTCATAAGTTCATAGTGATGCTTCAAGTTCTAATTATTGTCTGCCATAACTATTGATTCTTCTTATTTCTTACCACACACATGACAATTTCTTAATGACAATATTAACACCACTAGCAGAGAGGTTTATCGTGTGTGTGTGTGTGTGTGTCAGGGGGACACTTTTTACACCCTTAAAGTTTGAACATTCAAAAATGTACCATTTAAAAGCCACCTGGAACAGTGCCTTTCTGCATGGTTATACAACAGAATGAATATTCAGTTTGGGTCGTTTGTTTAATTTTTGTTTAGAGATGACTTTTAAATTTAATTTTGTTTTAATTATGCTAATTTCTTACATAACAGTCAAGTGTGCAGAACTAGGTATATTTAGAGAAGAGTAGTTATCCATCTGTCTCATTCCCTCTCTCATATTATAGGTAGTCACTTTAAAAAGAAAGGTTTGTTATTACATATTTTATGAGCAAATATGTATCTTTGGGGGATTAGCTTTTGGTACTAGGAAGCTTTCCACATTTTTTCTTCTAATGGGAATCTTGATAGATATAGAACTTAAAGTAATACCTGTAGTCCCCTCTTTTATTTTAGCTAATGTCTATTGTCTCCTACTAATAACAGGAATGGAATTAGACAGAAATCTCTTCTTCCTTTTTTTTCTCCCAGTGTCTGATTGGATGTAATATTTCCCCCAATCAATTCCTGAAAGGCAATAATTTACCCCATTTCCCTCTCCTTTTTATTGAGATATAAGTCATATACCATACAGTTCACTGATTTAATGAGTACAGTTCAGTGGTTTTTAGTACATGCACAGAGCTGCCCAACCTTCAGCATAGTCTGATTTTAGAACATTTATATCACCCGCAAGATAAACTCCATCCCCTTTTGCAGTCATTTCTCACTTTTCTCCCTCTTTCTCTGCCCAGGCAGTTTCAAGCAGCCACTAATCTATTTTTGTCTTGAAAGATTTGTCTTTTCAGAACTTTTCATTTAAAATAAATCCTAAAACGTGTGGTCTTTTGTGGTTGGCTTTTTTCACTGAGTATAATGTTTAAGGTTCATCCATGTTACAGCATGTATTTTTACTTGATTCATTTTTTACTGCTGAGTAATTTTCCATTGTATGGACCTACCACATTTTATTTAGCTATTACTTAGCTGCTGGACATTTAGTTTTGCAGTAGGATAGAAAATGGTTCTCTAAAAGATGTACACTTCCAAGAAAATGTTATTTTAGATGGGAGTTAAGAGGCTCTTTGCACATATGATTAAGTTAAGGATCTTGCCATGGAAAAGTATCCTGGGTTATTCTCCTAAATGTTAGCACATGTATCCGTGAAAAGGGAGAGAGCGGGAGATTCCACACATGCAGAGGAGAAGGCAATGTGAAGATGGAACAGAAGGAGATCTGAAGATGCTAGACTTGAGTATTGAAGTGATGTCATCACAAGTCGAAGGGATGCTGGTAACCAAAGAGCAGGTCTATTTTAGAACCTCTGGAGGGAATGCAGCCCTGAACCCTTGATTTCAGCTCAGTGATACTGGTTCCATATGTTGGGCATCCAGAATGATGAGAAAATAAATTTCTGGGTTTTTTTTAAAGCCACCAAGTCTGTGGTAATTTGTTACAGCAACCACAAGAAACTTGTACATTTTTTTTCACTTTTAAACTATTGTGAATAATTCTGCTATGAACACTCATGTACATGTTTATGTGTTGACATGTTTTCCTTTCTCCCATGTACACATGTTTGTGTCAACATGTGTTTCATTCCTCTTTACATATATCTGGGAGTGAAGTGCTGGGTAATATAGTATCTCCATACTGAACATTTTGAAGAACTGTCCAACTTTTTCCAATGTGACTACACAATTTTACATTCCCACCAGCAATGTATGAGAGCCCCAGCTTCTCCAGTCCTCCTCAGTACTTTTTATTTTAACCACCCTTGTACATGTGAAGTAGTGTCTCATTGTGATTTTCATTTGAATTTCCCTAACGACCAATGATGTCAAGCATATTTTCACATGCTTATAGGCTGTTTATATTGTCATCTGTGGAGATGTATCTATTGAAACAATTTGCCCATATTTTAAGTGGATTATCTGTCCTTTGTTATTGAGTTGTAAGTGTTCTTTAAAAATACAAGTCCCTTTGTATACATATATGCATGTGATTTGTAAATATTTCCTTCTACTCTCCTACACTGTTAGTGGGGATGTAGTTTAGTGCAGCCATTATGGAAAACAATATGGAGATTACTTAAAAAGCTAAAAAGAGATTTAGCCTATAATCCAGCAATCCCATTCCCAGGCATATATCCAGAAGGAACTCTAATTCAAAGATACATGCACTCCAGTGTTCATAGCAGCACTATTTACAATAGTCAAGACATGGAAGCAACCTAAATGTTTATTGACACATGATTAGATAAAGAAAATGTGGTATATATATATAAATATATATATAATGAAATACTACTCAGCCATAAAAAAGAATACAATAATGCCATTCACAGCAATGTGGATGGATCTGGAGATCATCATACTAAGTGAAGTAAGCCAGAAAGAGAAAAAAATACCACATGATATCACTCATATGTGGAATCTAAGAAAAAGAAATAAATGAGCTTATATACAAAACAGAAACAGACTCACAGATTAGAAAACAAATTTATGGTTATGGGAGTGGGGAAAGGAGATGAGAAGGGTTAAACTGGGGAGTGTGAGATTTTCAGACACTATTATTTACAAAATAGATAAACAAGTTTGTACTGTATAGCACAGGGAACTGCATGCAATATCTTGTAGTAACCTATAATAAAAAAATGTGAAAAGGAATATATGTATATATATGTATGCCTGAAACATTATGCTGTACACCAGAAATTGATGCAACATAGTAATAAAAAAATTTCCTCCTATTCTGTGTATCATTTCCTCAGATTCTTGTTTGGTGTGTTTTAAATTACAAAATTTTTAGTTTTAATGACATACAATTTATCTATTTTTTTCTTTTGATGCTTATGCTCTAAGTTTAATATGTCTCAGTGTTAGTTGTTATGAGTAGATTTTTACAGTCATGTGGAATTCTACTTTACTATATAGATCAAGCAGAATTTTTAATTCAAAGAGTTTTCTTGAATTCTGTTTTTAGTTTTTGGTTCATTCATTGCTTTTGTTTTCTTCTCTGAGAATTTCAAATCCACGTATGCTGGTTTTCACTTGCCTCTTTTCTATATCTTATACTTTCTCTTAAATCTTTTTGTTTCCACTTGATTTTTTAAAAATTTAAATAATCTCTTCAATCACAAATCATGATCTGTTATGCTTATCTTGAATTCTTTTTGTTAATTATTTATTTCTGAGATGATTTTTTTCTATTCTTTAAACTTTCCTGAATTCTATAAACTATTTTTTCAAATCATCCTTTACTTAATCACCAAATTAATTTTTGAATGTTTTCTAATTGTAATTTTTCTTCCAGTTTTAATGAGATGTAATTGACATACTGCACTGTGTAAATTTAAGGTGTGGAGCATAATAATTTGACTTACATACATCACAAAATGATTGTCATGGTAAGTTTAGTGAACACCCATCATCTCATGTAGATATAAAATTAAAAAAATAGAAAATATTTTTCTTACAATGAGAACTCAGGATTTACTCATTTAAGAACTTCCGTATATAACATAAAGCAGTGTTAAAAATGATACATTACATCCCCAGTGTTTACTCATCCTATGAATGGAAGTTTGTACCTTTGACGACTTTCATCCAATTCCTGTTCCTCCCACCCACCACCTCTGGGTGACCCCAGATCTGATCTTTCTATGAGTTTTTGTTTGTTTTTGAAGTATAATTGACTGACAGCACTATGTTAGGTCCTGTTACACAATGTAATGATTTGATATGTCTATAAATTTCAAAATGATTGCTACAATAAGTACCCTCTGTCACCTTACAAAGTATTACAGAATTATTGACTACACTCCCCATCCTGCACATTTCATACCTGTGATGCATTTATTTTGTAATTGGAAGTTTGTGTCTTTTAATCTTCTTCACCTATTTCTCTCCTCCCCACCCTCTCCTCTTCAGCAACCACTGTTTTGTTCTCTGTATCTATGACTCTGATTCTGTCTTGTTATGTATGTTCCATTGTTTAGTATTTAGATTTTACATAAAAGTGAAATGATACTGTATTTGTCTTTCTCTGTCTTGTTTCACTTAGCATAATACCTTCTAGGTCCATCCATGTTGTTGCAAATGGCAAGATTTCATTCCTTTTCATGGCTGAGTAATGTATACCATATCTTCTTTATCCATTTGTCTATTGATGGGCACTTGGGTTGTTTTCATTTCTTGGGTATTGTAAACAGTGCTGTTATGAACATAGATGTGCACGTATCTTTTCTAATTAATGTTTTCATTTTCTTTGGGTAATCACAAAAGTGCATGAGCTGGATCACATGGTAGTTCTATTTTTAATTTTTTGAGGTCTAATTATAATTTATGTTGCCTTTACTTAAGGTCAATCCTCTTGTTAATTTATCTTGATTCATTTTGTGGGTACATCTTTCTGCAGTGTTTTCATTAAATGAGAATTTCCTCTACCTTTGAAAAGAGGCATGAAGCAGAATGATTTTTACAGCTTTATTTCTCTGGAAAATCCACTTCTCTTGTTTCACGAAGAGATTAAAAACCTGGTTTCATGCTTTCTGAGATCTTCCTTCTTGGCTTCCATTCCTGGTCATACTTGGATCTTCTTTTCCATTTGCTCCTGTTGTTTAATATGGGTTCTGTCCCGAGCAGTTTCTCCTTACAGGATGGATTTATCCCGGAATGGAGATTTGCTTTGTACACTTGGAGATTCCATAAAACCTGCATTGTTCCAGCATCAAGCTTCTCTGTTAGTCATCTGTATCAGACATTCCAGGGCTCCCTCCAAGTTTCGATGGCTCTTCTTCGATGATTAGTTGTTCTTTGCAGTGAGTATGTGTTGTTTACTTTGGGGTTTGTCTGTGCTCAGGTCATGACATGCCCATTGTCTTTCTCCACGTGGATCTTGTAGGTGTTTGTGGTTTTTCCTTGCTCCTGTTTTGGGACCTGTAGGATACCTGCTCACCAAATCTTGTCATATATGTTGTCTGTATGTTTTCTTTTAGCTTATTCTGGTTACCCTGTAGTGTGTGTGTGTGTGTGTGTGTGTGTGTGTGTGTGTGTGTGTGTGTATGTGTCTGTGTATTTTAAAAGAATTTGAGAAATTAAAAAAAAACTATATTGTCATTACCCCTATCTGCCTGGAACCCTATTGATTATACTTTCACACCCTAGTCTTTATCTCATTTTTTAACAAAACTCTTGTATCTTTTTCTTGAGTTCTTGCTCTATAGAAATCATACATTATTTTTCAAATTTTAGAGAGAAATATTAATCACAATTTTCATCATGTAGGTTGTGTAGTAGTTCTGGTGTATGTTAATTGTCTGTTTTTTTTTTTCTTTCCTCTTTCTTTCCTTTCAATACTTTTAATTGGCATGCTAATACTTCCTTTTTAATTCTAACTTCTATCTTCAAAAGATAAAGGAAAGAGACAATGGAAAGTAAGCCTTAATGGACTAACTTTTTGAAAAAAACAATAGTCTTACAAGGATACTAGAAGTATTTATTGCAAAAATTCAGCAATCTGAGGGGCAATTTCTTGTTCATAAACATTTCCTCAGGCATGGCTTTCTTGGGGAATAATTATAATTATAAAGTACTAGTAAAGTGATTTTGTGTGTATGATTTAACCTCTGCTTCTTTTGACTTGACAAAAATCAAATAGTTGCACAGCTTTTTATCATCCACAATTTTCTCTCCATCATTCCATGTCAGCAGTGATTTTCCCCCAAATATCTGGTACCATCTTGTCTAGCACATTACTTGCTGTTCCATGAATGTCAAACAAGGTTCAGGAATACTTTCTAGGTTGCTGGACAACTTAATCTTCTTGTTTCAATTAAAAACGGAATGATTATTTTTTTCCTCAGGGTGTAAAACACATTTTTGGAGACTTTTAATTCTTTCATAGACCTGAAGAGACCAGTATACTCACTAGACAGTCTACATCATCCTGGACCAATATTTATAGTATTGGAATGCTTTATTCATACATTATATTTTGTGATTTTAGGCATCTCCTATTTTAATTGTTTTATCTGTAATTGTTTCTTCTTTCTTTCAAATTTATTTATAGGAAGATATTTTTATTCTGCTGTCTTAAACCAGGTTTACCAGAATATATTCTACAGAAGACATTATTTTACTATCAGCAGCTTTATCAAGTGTAGGAATTAGGAATACTTATGACTTTTATCTTGCAGGGAATTTCATTGCCGAGCATAGAATATTGAACGTAGAAGAGCTGTATGTCCTTCCTGTGGAAATTTTCTTTTCTATTCTTTTAAATAGATCTGATATATCTTTTCTTTTCCACCACTTGGGAAAATTAATCACGTAGCATTCATTCAGCCTTTCTTCTATTAATACAATCAATTGTTATTGACTCCTTACTACGTACAGATCACTAGTCTAAGTAGCAGACAAAGAAGTCTTCATCTTCTTGGCTTTCATTTCAGTGAAGGATGAAGACGAAAGAAGCCAGGCTGTAAGACTCCCACAGGTCTCCGTTTCTTAAACTCACCTTAACCACCTTCAAATTCTATTATTTTCTCTTTGAACTTTAGCCTTACTAGGGTTTTATTTACTAAGTTATTACTTTCATGATTATAATGTAGCTTTCAGAAACAGATTGCATGCATCGGGGCTCCGAGGTGACATAATTTAAGTTTGTATCAGAATACAGATATGAAAGTGTTTGTACTAAGTATAAGACTTTTAAAAAAGGGAACATTGAAGCAAAATGAAGCAAGTTGTGTAATACAGGCCACTTGGCATTTAGTGCAAAAGAGCATTTTACAAGTTGGTTAAAGGTAAATTTTGTATCCCTAGAAATATTGACATCTTCCCAAATCAACCACTCATCAATATGCCCAGAGGGTTCCAACAAAGAGTTTGCAGTGAATTTAACTTTCCTTCTGTTCAAATTGCTAGCACAGAATCAATGAAAATCAATCATTCTTTGTCAGAAGTATAAGATAACAAAATAACTGAGAGTTATAGCTACCTTCAGTCAACTGGTTAATGATTAGTATTTTGGTTACCTTTTAATTCTGAATTTTCTCAGAAGTGAAATCTCGTTCTGTATTTTCCTCCAGTGATGTGACCTACCCTAGTGATTTTAAGAAGATAAGAGTAAATCAATCCAATTATAATTAGTGCTCTTTTGAGCCCAGAAATCATTAGATATAGCAAGATGGAAACTTTCACCAGTCCATCCTGAAAGCCTGTCAGCTCACTCCACATGCTCTTGTGTGCCTTTTTAAAAAAAATAATAGGCTCATTATCAAACCTGGCAAATAGATATTTAACTTCAATTAATCCCTGTTGCTCACTCTACTGTGTTTATCTTATAAACTAAAGAGCTGAGCTGATTAAAAACTTGCTTAGGTAGGTATGTCATAATTTGCTCACCAAACTTTTTTTCCCTGCTTTGACCCAAACTGCCCCAAAGCAGGCAGGCCACACAGCTGGATGTCATCTGCCTAGGGGTGAAGACGACAGTAGATGAAGAGATAGCATGCTGGTGTGGGGCCCTGGAAGAGCAGAGTCACTGGCAAAAGCACACCTTGGGTCAACGTCTTAGATCAGGTTCCCTGACGCTAGGCTCTGACTTGGGGACGGAATGCAAAAGGGTTTTTGTGGTGTGATTGCAGAACATGAACCTGTAGTGAGGTGAGAAGTCAGAATTAGGAAGAGGGAAAAGATGACTTGCAATGTGGTCTCAACTAAGTTCCCAGCCAAGCCAGGGGAAGCTCTCAAGCTGGGACATCTCTTCCTGGGGACCAAGGAAGACTTCCTCGTATCAGCCTCCTTGGTGGTGGCATAACCTTGAACATGCAGCTTCCTGTAGCTAATAGATACAGCTGTGAACTTTCAGTGTCCAAGAGCCCTGGCTGCTGGGATGTGTATATTTGGATTATAGAAGGGATGGGGTTGGAGCTCCAGGGAATGCATTGCAGTCAGTAAATTACACAGGCTTAGGGTTAGGAAGTGTTCAGTTGAGGGTGTGTGTGTGTGTTTATGCCACTAGAGGTGCAATGATCAAACAGAAGCACTGCTAAGCTCTTGTGGCTGTGAAGGAAGATTTAATGACATAATGATATCCATGTTTCTTCAAAATGGGTGTTTTTCTGCACAGACCCCAAATACACAATAGCTCTTCTGTAAGAAAGTATAACCCTTTTGCTCATCACAAACTGAAGATAATGAAAGTTGGAGAGGCAATCTTTTGGGTAAATGAGCAGGGAGAAAAATAACATGGAACAAACATGCAGAGAGAAAGATGTTTTTGTCTCTCTTGGGCATTAAGTAAAGAAGAAAGTTGACTTTCCACACAGCATTTGGGGGAATCCAAGTACTATCAGAGTGTTGATCATAAAAGTTAGAGTCTATAAGTCACCTTTGGGTCCTCCTTCTCCAATAAGAGCAGAGTGCTGGCTACATGGCAGTGCTCCTACTAAGGACAGCTACGAAGTGTAAGCAAAATAAATCTCTTTGCAGGTACTACAGGACAACTAAGCCAGCCAGAACTTAGAAGGCCAGGATCTGAGAGAGAAGAAAAGCACGTTGAGATGGGCCCAACATCCCAGAGGGATTTTCCCAATGAGGGATTTGACGGGACATACGTGGTGTGGGGCTCAGAGGCTCAGACAAAAGAGAAAGCAGTGACTTACAGTTGGGAACCTGACCTGATTCTCATACAGTCTCATGAGGCTGTGGAGTTCAACTTGCACTCCAGACTCCAAGTCCATTAGAGACTAGATCAAGATACCAGAGAACACGGAAGTGCATGGAGATGGACAATCTCATCTGACCACTCTTCCTTTTAAGGCATTTGCTCATCTTCAGGTACAAGGTTAAGATGTCAAGAGGAAAGCAGTAGATAAGAGAATAGGGAGATGAGCAGAGCTTTTAGCAGCCTCACAACTCAAGGGAGATAAACAGAATTTCTGGACTCACTAAAGGGAAGAGACCCTGGCAGACACCCTACTTCCAGGAACAGGAGTAAGGACGTAAGCCAGCTCTTAGAAAACTCTGACATCCACCTTCAAACAAGCCTAAATCTACCCAAGATGAAGCCTCTGTCAGGGAAAGACATGTCAACCAGGACTTCAAGTTATCTGTGTAAGTTTTAATGCACACTGTGTGGCATTCTTAAAATCACTAAGAATACTAGGAGTTGGGACTAAAAATCTAAACAAGAGGGACAAAAGGCCACAGAGACAGACCCACATTGATACCTCAGCTATCAAAATGACCAGAAACAGGCTTTAAAATAACGGTAGTTGAAATGTTCAACAAAAAACAGATGGCAAGCGGGAGAATTTCTACAGTGACTTGGAATTCAGAATATGAAAGAGGTGAGCAATGTAATACATGAAATTAAGAACCCATTATGTGAGTAAATGACAAATTAAAGAAAAACAGCCACAGAGAAGATTGAGGAAACTATAAAATGGCCAATAGAAAGATCTTAATTAAAGCATGGAGAGAAAAAATAAGAAAAAACACAGAAAAGAACACAGATGAAACCGGGAAACCGTGAAAATGATTAACATATGCATGACTGGAGTCCTGGAGAAGAGGAGAATGAAAATGGAGGAGAAGCAATACTTGAGGAGATACGGAGAATCGGCCAAGACCACTGAAAGACATCTAACCACATATTTAAGAATATTTACAAACCCCAAGTAGAATAAAGGCAAAGGAACACATAACTGGGCACAGCAGAGTAAAATTGATAAATAAAAGTCAATGAAATCATTTTAAATGAAATAGAGAAAATACAATGCATTACATCCAAAATGCAAATGGATGTTTTCTCAGTAGAAATTGCTGAAGGGAGAGACATGGGACGCATTTTAAAAGTGCCCATATAAAATACATGCCATCATATTTTATATCCAACAAAATGTCCTTCAAAGAGGTAAAATAAGTTCATCTTCAGACAAACAAAAACCCAAAATTCGTAACCAGATCTGCATTAAAAGAAATTCTAAAGAGAGTTATTTGGGCAGAAGAAAAACAATTCTAGTTGGAAGGTTGGAAATACCGAAATGAACCAATAGTATTGGGGATAGTAGATATGGAGGAGGTAAACCTGACTTTATGCTAACTGTAGAAAACAATGTCTTACACACTTATACTTAAAATGCATAAAAATAATGATGCTAAATTTGTGTGGTGGAGTTAAATCGTTTTTATGTATTGGTGATATTGAAGAGATCTGCAAAGAACTCATTTACATTATACTATAATAGGTCAAAGATCATATAGCCACTGAAATAAGAGTAAAACATTTATCTGTAAAATAAATTTATCTCTGAAATATTTATCTATAAAATGAGAAATGGAAGAAGATAGGAAATAAAAAATATGTCATAGGGTTGAAAATGAGATGCTTGCATCATCAGGTGACTTTTGCATCATTGATTCCACAAGTATTTATTACTTTCATATTGTGTGCTTTGGTTTTGGTGCTAGAAACACAAAACTAAATAAAATAGACAAAAATCCTTGCTGCTTAGTAGCTAGTACTCTTCTGAGGAGAGATAGTTAATAAGCAAATGAACAAGTAAAAGTTAAATGTGAAAATGGTTCACAGCTATTCTTTACAGGTTGATCAGGAAATTTCTAACTAATAGGTGGTATTTGACTAGATACTTGAAAAAAGTGAAACTTTTATTTTATTCTAATACCAGATATTTTAAGAATGAGAGTAAAAGCAGGCATGTTACCAAGAGAACACCACATTCACATAATTTGTGAATTACGTGATTACTCAAGTAATCAGAGACCGCGTAGAGTTATGAGTACCAACATACGCTCAGAATTACGAGATGGAGTTGAGAATTTGGTCTCTCAAGAGACGAGAAGTTGCTTTCCAGATTTTGCTACCAAAACCTCTTGACAGGTCTGCGAGGAGACAATGGTGTACACCTGTAAGAGGGACTGTGCCAGTGGAAGGAGAAATAGACTGTGAATCTTGGCAAAGAAATAAGATGTGATAAGAATGGAACTGCATTGCATTTTTTGGGGTGGATGGCAGTTTTTCTTTTCAACACTGTAAGTATGACAGCCCACTGCCTATACAGTTTCTGATGAGAAATTCTCTCTTTGTCTTTGACTTTTGACAGCTTGATTATAATATGCCCTGGTATGGATGTGTTTGAGTTTATTATACTTGGAGTTCATTGGGCTTCTTCATTGGTATAAATTTTTCTCATCAAATATGCAAAGTTGTCATCCATTACTTCTTCCAAGACTCCATGCCCTTTCTCCTTCTCTTCTCCTTCTTGGACTGTCATCATATATATGTTGATCCTCTTCTTGGTGTCTCCCAGGTCCCTGTGGTTCTGCTCACATTTTATCATTCTTTTAAAATTTTTGCTCCTTGGACTGGATAATTCAAATTGTTCTACATTCACATTCACTGGTGCTCAAATTTGCTGTGGAAATTCTTTTGTGAATTTCTCATTTCAGTTATTGCACCTTCCAGATCCAGAGTTTCTATTTGTTTCTTTTTATAATTTCTGTATCATTATCGATATTATAATTTTTTTACACTTTGTTTTTCAAAGTTCCTTTTATTTGTCTATGGTATCTTTTAGCTTTCTGAGCATATTTATGACTATTTATTTAAAGTATTTGTCTTGTAAGTCTATTAATTATCTGGGCTTGCTTGAGGATAGTTTGTCTATTTTGCTTCTCTGAGTGGGCCATAGACCCCTATTTCTTTGTATGCCTTGTCATTTTGTTGTTGTTGAAAACTCAATATTTATTACTATGATGTGGTAATTCAGGAAATGAGGAAATTATTTTCCTTTTCATTGGTTTGCTGGTTTTAATTATTGAAGGCTACTGTTATTCATTTGCTTAGCAATCTCTCCAAACTATTTTGCAAAGACTATATTCCTTATTGTGTGTGGTCACTCAAGTCTGTTTCTTTAGCTTACATTCAGCCAATGTTTTGACAAAGATTTCCTTGAACATTGCAGCTAGAAAGAAAAAGAAAAAAGAAAACCCCACCTTCCCTAGGCTTTGCAGAATGGTTCTCTGTTGTGACACTTCTCCAACACTTGGCAGGGTGTTGTAACTCTGCCTTAGCCGTTGCTTAATTCCTGCTTGCACTGAGCCTAGCAACCAGCCAACAGGGACATAATAGGTTCTTTCTAGGTAATTACCAACCATCTGTCCTGCCTTGCACATCTGTGTGAGTTTCTAAATTCCCAGTACACACAGGCACTACTGAATGACCTAATTTCCCTAAACTGTCTTGCCTTGCCCGTTTGTCACCTCTAATTTTACTTAGTCTTGTGTGTGTGTGTGTGTGTGTGCACATATATTTCTTGTGGTTGTTGTTCCAGGAAGCTATGAGATTTCTGTTCACCTTACAGTGTTTTCAAGCAATGTCCACTCATTTTCCACCCTGAGTCCTGATTTAGTGTTACAGAGACAAACACTTGGTGCCAGCCCCTCAGAGATCCCTCAGACAGGTGACAGTGGACAAACACAATACATTTTGAATAAGGTCTTCTCTTCTCTCTATGGAAGCAGGGCCCAGGGTCCCACATTGGGAACATGGGCTGTCATTGAACAGGTTGCTACTGAGCTGGGAAGAAAGTGGGGCAAAGCCAAGTAAAAACACCACAAGGATTTCATATCATTTTTAACTTGTTTTTTCTTGATTCAGTGTTCACTTGGTCACTGTAAAACTTTCATTGTTTTCCAGAGGTTGACAAATTTGGTTCAGACAATTTCAGCTTATTTTTTGATGTTTCTGTGGAGGAAGAGGAATTTGGAGCTGCCTACTCTGTGATTTTGCTGGCATCACTCCCTTTGAACTAAAAAAAGCCCTAACAATTTCTATGTAGATTCACTTGTATTTTACATATAGATTAACTTAGAATCTTAGAAAAATGGTATTTTAATTTTTTCACATATATAGTTATATATAACTCTATAAATATGTTATTTAATAATATACATCACATTTTATACACACACACACTATAACTAGCTAGGTGGCTCCCAATATCTCACAGTATTGGCTAAGACTTTGAATATGATTTTGTTTATAATCAGTGCTAGAATGTATTTAACAGATCCATTTAGAATGTGAGTATTTTTTTTCTTTTTGGGAAGTTTTCCTTAACTTTAATTTTTTTCCATTAAGAATATAATATATCTACTGTTTATTGTTCCTAAGAACAGTTTAGAGCTTTAGCTTTTTAAACTTACATAGTTATCAAAGGAATGAAGCCAACCACAAAATAAAAATCAACAGAATGCAGTAATCCTAGAATGTATTTGACTAATATCTTTAAGGGTGGTTCTCACGTGCTTAATTTGTTGAGAGTTCTTTGTTTTTAATCACGAACATGTTTTAAATTTTATTTAATGAATTATCTACATATATTCAAATGTTGTATTATTTCTTTTAGAATCTGTTAAATGTATCAATACATTTTCTAATGTTAAACCATCCTGCATCTTTGGATGAATCCAGCATGGCTATTTACTTATTTATGTATTTATTTTACAATAACATGCTGTGTCCTGTTTGCTCTGTTTTGTTTAGAAACTTGCATTTGTGTTAAAAAATAAAATTTACTCATAATTACCCTTAATCACGTAGCTCTTGTCTTGTGATGTGATGACAGTTGTGTTTTTTTGTGTGTTTTTCTTGTAAAAGCTTTTGTATATTTGATACAGTTTATTTTGAATGCTCTGTAATAATCAGCACCACAGCCTTAGTAGTTATAAGTGAATGATAATAAAATTTGTTACTCAAAGCAGTGAACTTTTAAGAGTGAAAAATTGCTATTACTATTGGCACTGGGAAAAGAGACACAGACTAGAATGGATGACGGCTAACTGGGACATACGATCACCTTCCTTACAGAGCTATTAGTTATTTTTATTTTCTTTGATCAATTTTTAAAAAATCATGCTTTCTAGGAAACCACAATTATTTTTCAACAATTTTTTACTACATGGGAAAATAATTTGTCTCGGTTTTATCTTAGCAATTAGCAATGCCTCTGAGATCACGTTCTTCCTTTTTTCCCAAAGCACATCCCGAGACATTTTCTGTGGGTTATTGTTTATCTACAATTGCCTTTATTTACTCTTTTATCCTTATTAATTCTTTCTCTGGGTTCAACATTCTGCACCTATGTTCGTTTTCTCTAGGAAATTTTATCATATCGTTTAATTATTTCTTAGTTTTTTTGTTGTTGTTTATTAGAACTCTTTTGTGAATATAATTCTGTCATCCTTTTACATTAATCCGTTTTTTCTTGTCTGGTTAGATCAAAGGTCATCTCTTCCCCCTTGGTGTCCTGCTGTGTCTCTATGGTATGTATTAATGCAGGTTTCTTATTATTTATTTCGCTCAAGAATTGTTGTTTTCTCTGGAGTCTGATTATTTTGGTAGCTAATTGTCTTTCCGTGTATTGCACATGCCCTGTTTCCTACATTTTCTTCTTCTGGAGCTCTATTTAGATGTTGTTAGATGTTATTTTTCTATGTTATCTATCTCTTAATCTCTCTCATATTTTTCATCTCCTTGTGCTGCATTCCAGATAAAAATCTTCAGACCGATTTTTATGTTTCCTCATTTAATCGTTATCATATCTAATCTGCTCTTTCAAAGTAGTTCCTATTTAGTTGTGTTTTAAGTCTTCCCAGTAGCCTCTTAATTGAAATATAACATAAAATTTCACAGTTAAACCCACCCCAAATTAAAAATGACACTAAATTTTAAACATAAGTAATTAACAATATCCCAGACGACTTCTGTGGTCTCTCTTTCAGGCATTACCGTCCCTCCTTCCCACAAGAAAGCAGGTAACGCTTTCCTCCTTTCTAACATAATGGAGCACTTTTGCCTCTTTCTCAATTTCAAATAAATGGAGTTAATGCAGTGTTCAGTCTCCTGAGTCTGTATTCTGTCACTCAGTGTTAACTTTATGAGATTTATCTCTTTGTTGCTTTTAGCAGTGCTCCATTATTTTTCAATCGTTGTCAAGAATTCTCAGGTATAATTATATCACAACTTATTTCTTCCTTCTACTGGTAAAGGGCATTTAGTTTGTTCCATATTGAGGCTATCATGACTAGTGATGCTGTAAAGATTCTGGTCCTTGTTTTTTGCTGAATACTCTGCACAGTCCTATAGGTTATCTCCCTAGGAGCCAGAGGGAGTCATGCGTGGTCACAGAATTGGTATCTGTTCAGCTTTAGCATATATTCCCAAAGTGATTGCATTGATTGATGCTCCACCAAGACCGTGTAAGAGTTCAGTTGCATCACACTGTCACCAAACATGACTGGGTCACTCTTTATAATGAAACCCTTCTGGTTGGTGTGCAGTTGTATTTGGCTGATATTTTGGGGCACCTTTTTTCTTTCTCACTTTTTGAATTTTACTTTAGAAATTTCTTCAGTTACGTTACACATGCTTGTTTTATATTCTATATTTGACAACTTGTTATTTGAAACTGTGGTCAGCTGTGCTGGTGTATAATCACAATATCTTGCATGATCGTGCACATGAACACACATACAGGCAAATTTCAGAGCACATATATGTCTGTTGTAAATTCAGTGAAGCTGGCTGCCCCGCAGGGGTTAATTATTTCACTTCTGCCAGTTTACTTCTGCCATCCAGACTGATGCTAACCAGGGGATACTTTAAATTAAGTTCTCTTCATTTGTGACGACACTGAATCAATCATGTGGGACTGTGAAATTGCATCTCTTAACGCCAAGGCTGTGATTTAAAAAGCTCAGAGGGGACATTTTTTACTCACCTACAGTCCAGTTTGAGATAGATCAGTCTTTCTATTTTATTTTATTTTTTATTGAAGAGTAGTTGATTTATAATGTTAGTTTCAGGTGTACAGCAAAGCCATTCAGTGAATATGTATATACATATATATATTTTTTCAGATTCTTTTCCATTATAGCTTATTACAAGAAATTGAATATAGTTCCTTGTGCTATAGAGTAGGTCCTTGTTGTTTATCATTTTATATATATAATAGTGTGTATCTGTTAATCCCAAACTCCTAACTTATCCCTCTTTCCTTTCCCTGTTGATAACCATACTTTGTTCTCTGTATCTGTGAGTCTATTTCTAGTTTGTAAATAAAATTTGTATCATTTTTTAGATTCAATTTCACATAAAAGTGATGTCATATAATATTTGTCTATGTCTGACTTACTTCACTTAATATAATAATCTCTAGGTCCATCTATGTTGCTGCAAATGATATTATTTCATTCTTTTTTATGCGTGAGTAATATTCCACATCTTCTTTATCCAGTCATCTGTTGATGGACATTTAGGTTGCTTCTATGTCTTGGCTATTGTATATAGTGCTGCTATGAACATTGGGATGAATGTATATTTTTGAATTAGAGTTCCCTCCAGATATACGCCCAGGAGTGGGATTGCTGGATCATACGTTAAGTCTATTTTTAGTTTCTTAAGGAACCTCTATACTGTCTTCCACAGTGGCTGCACTAATTTACATTCCCACCAATAGTGTAGGAGGGTTCCTTTTTGAGATAGATTAGTCTTAAAAAAATTTTTTTCGTTTCCATTTTCAAGGATTGGAATTTCTGTAGTCCACATTTCACTGCATTTAAAGCCATTTTGTTTAAAGCCAATGCAGGGCCTGTACTGATGCTACAGTCCCGGTTCCCAAACTCAATCTTTCAATCCCAAGGCCTTTCTCTTAGGTCGCCTTTCAAACCCAACTTCCATAGGGGATGCACGGGCTGAGGGCAGCCAAGCTGCAAAGGCCTCACAGCTCCCTGCTTGGTTTGGAAAAAGTGCTTCCTTTCATTTTTGCAATTTTCTGTAGGCATTCTAATTATTATTATTTTTAAATTATACTTCATGCAAGATATTCGCATGTTTTATAGTGAGAATCACTTCTCGTTTTCCGCTTATTGTCAGATAAGGAGCTGTCTATCAGTACTTCTTTCACTAGTGATTTCTTCCTATTTATTTATTTCCAGTCTTCCTTTAGGGGGACATAGAAACGTCTGGTTTACTTTCATTTTTCTGTTATGCTTCTTCTCATCCCTTTCCTATTTCCACCATGTATGCTATGTTTGGGCATCCAGTTCATTATTTGCTTTCGGATATTTACTCTAGTCTTCAGCTTAGTTATTGTTTCCATGTAGTAAACAAAATTTAAATTTTCCTGATTTCCAGTAGACTTTTGGGTATTTGGCTCTTCCCCATCTTTCTGAGGACAGTATCACGTTCAACTTTCTCTATTTGCTTTGTGGACATGAATCCAGTTATTTGGTTTGTTTTCATTTATCCAAACTTCTGACTTTCTGCCAAAACTAGATGGTTCCTGCTCTGGGGCTCATTCCTGGAGCTGACAGTCCCGAGGACAGCCTCCTCTACCTGTGCAGTTCGCCGGGGGCAGAGGACAGGACTGCTGCTGGGATTCACATGCAGACTTGTTAGTAAAAGTAGGGCAGGTTCAGAATAAGTTATTGAGACGTGAATTGTCTTCAGCCTCTTGGAGACTCACGTACCCCTGGTTGCCTCTGCCTGCTGTGTCTGACCCAAGCTCTGAAGCTCACAGATCTTACTTTGCGGGGGAAACCCCTCACTGTGCATGGCCCCTGGAGTTGCAATATAAAGCCATAGTATGGCATGCGCCCTCAACTCATTAAACTGTAATATTTATTAGCTTTTTTAAATCACTTTTTCGATAACGTGAGAATCCTAGAACTCTTTAACTCCAACCTCGTTCACCTTTTGTGCCATTGTTACAGCACATTTTAATATTCTCTATATTTTCATTATTATTCTTGTTTTTACTGTTATTATTTACTTAGATTTATCTACCTACTTACCATTTCTTCATCTTCCCTGCATATCTGAACTTCAAGCAGATGTAACTTTTATTTGACCTGAAAAATTTCTTTTAGTATTTCCTTTAGTGCACATCTACTCATAATAAATTCTCTTTTTAAAAAATATTTGACTTTGGTTCACCTTTTTTTTTTTTCTCGAGGATGTTATGCTTGATATAGAATTCCTATTTGGCAGTTCTTTTTCTAACATCATAAATTTAAACATATAGTTCTAAGTTCCTTTGTGTTCTGGCTTTAACACTTTCTATAAAGAAATTAGTTCTCCGTTTTGCTGTTGGCCTTTGAAGGTCACACGCCTTGCTCCTAGCCTTTGGTTTTCTGTAGTATTTTTATGATGTTACTAGATTTGGGCTGTTTTTGCTGTCTTAGTCTGTTTGGGCTGCTACAACAAAATGCCAGAGACTGGGTGGCTTGAACAACAGACATTTATTTCTTATAGTTCTGGAGGTTGGGAAGTCCATTATCAAAGGGCTGGCAGATTTGTGAGATTTTAATCACCAATATATCTCACTCATGGGAGGATGTGCACATTGGCATAGTCTTTCTAGGGGGATATTTTGCCTTCTGCTTCAAAAGACTTAAAATAATCTTACCCTGTTATGCAGATTTTGGGAATGTATCCTAAGGAAATTATTAGATACACCTACAAAGATGTTAAGTAATATAACATAATGCTTTAAAGGACGTGATTAAAATGATATTATTCACGTATATATCTGTTGTATGTTAAAAACTCAGTGAGGATGTTCATTAAATATTTATCACAGCAAAAAGGAAATAGAAACAGGAACAACTATCCATAAAAGGATGGTAGTTAAATAAATTTTATCCATGTGTTAAAATAAAATCAACCTTTAAGAATTCTATTTCCAAGAATATTTAATGACATAGGAAGTCATGTGACATAAAATAAGTCGGAAAGGCAAAATATAAATTTATGGATACAGGATGATTTCTAAATTAAATGCTGATACACCCATGTGTACACATATAATCTAGATTAGATATCTAAACTTTCAACCCTTTACTTTTTTCTGTTGGGCTACCTACCTGTCAGACTCTATTATTGTATGATAAATAGGTACAAATGATCTATTTTCATAAAGTCCAGCTACACAGGGAAAGAAGCCTCCCCAAGATACAATAAAATGCTACTGAGAGATAACCTGAGACGGTGACATGACAAGGAATTTTAATTTTTCATTATTTTATTTTTTGGTATTTTAAAACATCTTACAAGCAGCATGAACTAATTATAATATTATATACACATATATACACATATATCATACACATACATTAATATCTCTGTGTGTGTGGTAGTGAGTACCAAAAAAACACATTCGTCTTGTAGGACTTGCTAAATAATTTCAAGGGCATGGAGCCTCCAGAATGTCCAGTGTCATCTTTGAATTTTCAACCTATTTGCCTCCCGTACTCACTGAAACATAAGTCACAGTTTTCCACCTTCTTGGACCCCACCTGCCTGTCATTTGACTGAACACCCTTATGGGGGAGGGGGCAATCCCTTCCATTTGCTCCTATCTAAATGCATGCTTTCTTCCCCCTCTCCCTGCCCCTTTCTACACACTCTGCCACAGTCTCACAGTTTTGCCATCCCTGGCTTATTTTTCTTCACACCTTTAACATCACCCACACAGGGCACCTACAGAAAAGATTCCTACAAAATTTATAAGTAATTGGTTTGTCTTATATTCCCTGAAGCCTTTTGCTGTATATCTTAATGAATATGAAACTTAGATTCTCCTCACACTCTCTCAGGTGAAGAATATGTGTATGTGTGTCAGAGTGTGTGTGTGTACGTGTGTGTGTGTGTGTGTGTGTGTGTGTGTTGCACCAGCTATGACTAAGCACCCATTCCCAGGAGCACCCCATCTTAGTTGGTTCCTGATGGAATGCAAGTCTGTCACCAAATAGAGAACCATGTTTTTCTCCTTCAGAGACTAAGAAAGGGAGTTAGGAAGAACCTGGGGGAATATACCTTCCAAAATATTTTGCTTAGTTGAATTAATAACCTTGTTTGTTTTCACTGCCTTTTTAGCTTGCTAAGCATTTCTGGCAAATATATATATATAAAAAAAAGAAGCCTAGCTCTTTTTGCATTCACACTGAACAGCTAGCTTTTGAATATTGTTAATCATTTATTAGTAAATGTTTTTTTCCTTCAGATGTGTATATATCAAGAAATTGTTTGTGTGCATAAACATAGTCTCCAGACCAAAAAGTTTTCCCAGAAGAACATATCTCCGATTTGAGTTTAGAATTTGAATTCAGAGACTACGGGGGTGGGGGGCGGTGAGTTTCCTATTTAGATGATTTTCATATGCATTCATCTCTTCTATAGATTGAAGCACTTCTCTCTAGAATTTGCTCTTCCCCACAACGTAGCATGAAATCCCACTGAATGAGGAGTGCTCTCCTCAAAACAAGGGTGGCATTAATACCAGTGGGCATTAGATGTCCCTGTAATTCCATGCAGCCTGTATCCCAGCAAGTTATTTGACTGGTGGTCACAGAGAATTCTTAAAGGAATTGGGAACTCAGGTGACCACAATGAAAGGCTAGTTGTTCCCAGGGGTTTTCATCCCAGAGTCCCAGAAAAGCTCTTTGTGACTTCGTAGCCCGAGTCCTAGTGCTCTTTTACCACATCCCTCTGGAAATGTCAGCTGACACAGAAGATCTGCAGCACACAGGACACCAGGGACCATCTCGTAACGCAGTCCCTGCCCTGCCTGTGGTGCAGATCAGGGTGGACTCTGTGTGAAGCATTGTGGTGGGAGGGAAAGTAAAGGATGGGGACAAAGTCAGGCAGAATTTTTGTTCATAAAACAGGTGAGGATTATTCATTCCACAAACGTTTAGTCAGCTTATCTGGGCCATTCCTCATTGTGGGCAAGCGGTGTGGATGGAAGGCAGGTTCTTGCTTCCTGGAGTTCACAGAAGCTGATGCCCCTTGTGAAGAAATGGAGACCCGGATAGGTCATGCTCAGGATTCCAAACTGGTCAGTGGAGGAGTTGGGGCTAGCATCCTTCCACACTGGCCTTCCAAAAGGTTGCAGGCAAGTTAGTCACCAACATGTAGATCTAATATCCTGCTCTTCTGTGGCTTATCCCCACTCCCACCCCATCCACACCAACGAACTGCCTACTCCCGCCAATCCTCATTCATTCACTCACTCACTCAATATTTATTAAGCATCAATGGGTGACACAAAGAATGCTCAGTCCTTTTTTAAAATTGAGATTTTTGTGATTTTATAGTTTGTATCCTCCGAAACCATCTCCCATTTTTAAAAATGAGGTATCAGAACAGAAGAAAAGCAACTGAAATGGCTAACGTAAATACCTACTGATGTTTCTATTGTCCCACCTCCCAATTAAAACAGTTTGTAAATTCGTGCTTTTATTTACTTCTTTAGAAGACTGGAAAAGTCGGCGTATCTGGGTCCCCAGAGTCCTCTTCTGAGTGTTTTCCTAGCATACCTTTCTACTCTTCACACCTCTATAAAAATGAGATCTCCTTCTCAGTGGCTGCCTGCAAATGATGAATTTAGCATTTTTTTTCTTTGCAGATGCTCCAACTTCTTGTTTGCTGGACACTGTATTTGAGGAGTGCAGCCTAACCTCTTCTGTTGCTCAGTTAAAGACTTCTCCCTGACACTTCAAACCACTACTTATTTCCTGCCCTCCCACATCTGCTGGGAAGCTTGTTTAATGGAAGTGCATTGTGAGAGGGGCAGCCTCTGGTGCATCAGAGGAACCCTGAGAAGTAATTTCCTAAAAATATGATGGTGTTAATACCAGCAGTAAAGTGGGGCTTAGAAACATATCCACTGTCAAAAGATAAAGAAAGGTGGAAAAGCAAATAGCAAGTTTTTGGTATCTGTATCTTATCATAGCACAAATGGTATTTTCTAGAAGAAATTGCTTCCTGTGAGTATCTGCAAATAATAGAAAATGGCCATAGCATCATTGCAGGAGCTAAAAGAAATCCAGTGTAGAAAAGGACATGGGAAGTTGATAGAAATAGTCTGTGAATTCAGGGAGCCAGCTGGTGCAATAGGAGGAGCTGGACATCTGGATTCTGAGACAGCTGGGCTGGGGTCTGCCTCAGTCACCAGTCATGTGACTGCGAGCAAGTCAGAACTATTTTGAGCCTTGGGTCACCTGTAAAACAGCAGGAAAAAAAATCTTTCAAATTGAGAGAGGTTGAAATGAAATACTACTCAAAATAGTGCCAAGTGGACTGCCAGAGAAATGTAATCTACTTTTACCAACGTTGGTGCAGAGGGTGTAGCTCAGTGGCAGAGTGCGTGCTTAGCATGTACAAGGTCCTGGGTTCAGTCCTCAGTACCTCCGTTAAAATAAATAAATTAATAAAAACCTAATTACCTCTCCCCCCTCAAAAAATATCCCATACTTTTACCAAACTCTAGTCCTCTAAGATGCCTCTCCATTGCTGGAGAATTTGGGACAGGGAATATCTTGGACATACAGGCAGGAAACGAGTCAACCTGGGCACTGATAAAAGGTCAACAGGGGGTCTCTTTACAGACAAACTTACTATGATATGTACAATGGAATACTACTCAGCTATAAAAAATAAAATAATGTCATTTGCACTAAAATGGGTGGACCTGGAGAGCATCATACTAAGTGAAGTAAGTCAGAAAGAAAAAGGAAAATACCATGTGATATCACTTATATGTGGAATCTAAAAAACAAAGGACACAAATGAAATTATTTACAAAACAGAGACAGACTCACAGACATAGAAAACAAACTTATGGTTACCAGTGGGGGAAAAGAGGTGGGGAGGGGTAAATTGGGAGTTTGGGATTTGCAGATACTAACTACTACATGTAAAACAGATAAACAAAAAGGTCCTACTGTATAGCTCAGGGAACTATATTCAGTACCTTTTAATGGCCTATAGTGAAAAAGAATATAAAAAGGATTATATATATATCTGAATCAGTATGCTGTGCACCAGAAATTAACACAACATTGTAAATTAACTAGACTTGAATAGAAAACCAAAACAAAACAAGGGGAAAAAATTACCGTGATTGGAACATTCTACTTTGGGCACAGAAAGGTTAGCAGTTTTTATTTTGTAGTATTGAGCAGCTGAACTTCAAAGTAGGCTCAATTCAGGACTAAGGCACGAGGGACTTAGAAGGTGAGAAACTATGAGGCGTGACCATGAGTCAACTTGTGATATTACCAAAATTTGCACTATCCCTGTTCCTGCATTCACTAAAATTGCTTATAGAAAAGATTATTTTGCATTCATGAACATACATGTAAGTCACAGCTAGCTCTCCAATTTCTGACTTCCTAGATAGGTACCATTATCTCAGCTGTGAAGAGCTCACTGGGGGAAGAAAGGGGATTTGAAGGAGACTGTGAGTTCAGATTGGAGTGTTGGTCTGAGATCCCCACTAGATAGTGTTGAAGACAAGTTCAGGGTCAGGGATACCAACTTAAGAATAGTCCACCTATAGAACACAGCAGTGGCTAAATAAGGCAGTGAATCTGACTGTCCACTGGGACTGTGCATACTGAGAGGAAAAGGAAGGGGAGGAATGCCTGTGGGACATCCAGGCAGGCTGCTGGCATGGGCAGCAGTTACAGCCAGATCAGCTGAGTCAGTGCAAGAGCTAAGTCAGCTAGAGATTCCTGAAGCAGTGGGCTCCCAGCTCAGACAGCATTTTGAGCAGAGGCAGTTGCTTGCTCTGGTTAGCTTCAGAGGAAAGGACAATGTCTGATTTTGTCTGCATGTTTCTTTCTTAAGAGATACAGGCTATGACAATCTTGCTGATTTAAAGCATCCATCCATCCGTCCATGCTGCCATCACTCACTCATCACTCAATATGTGGCCGACTCAGGGCTGAGAATCAGAGGGGCACTCATGACCAAGCACTTTTCCTGCACTTAGGAGCCCAGTCTGTAGTCAGCTGCAGAGGTCTGTCCCTCTGTCTGCCAAGGAAAAGACATGGACCCCTCTAAGACCTAGATCCTTACCCTTGTCCAAGCAAAAGTGACCCTGAGTGTGGCTCAAGATTCAGCCTTACTTTGTTTCAAATCCCAGTGTGACCATGGCAAGGGAAATGTGACTTTGAGAGGTTGAGAGCTTACCTAAGTTCTCTGAATCTGAGCCCCCACTTTTTAAAACAAGTGTGGATCCCCACTTTGTGAGATAGATATAATTAGAAATGCATTGTATTTTAATTGTGTAGACAATACATTAATACATAAACATGTGTGAAGTGTGCTGCCTAGCAGCCCCTCAGTCAGTAATGCACTTTACTGTAATTACTTGAGGACCTCAGAGGTTCTTCAATGATTGTAGACTCCTGGCCCCCAGTCCTTACTGTGGTAGCTGGTCTTCATGGTTCCCCAGTGAACCAATCAACCTGATTCATGCCTTTGGATACGGAGATGCACCTCTTGAATTTGGGCTGAACTGGGATTCAATTATAGCCAACACAATGTGACATAAATATCTTTGGGTGGCTTCCACAGCTGGAGGAAAGGAGCCCTGTGCATTCTAGTGATCTCTTGGAACCCTGGTTCTGGAGGAAGTCATGCATCATGATGTCCAAGTCACTGAGCCCACCATGCCGTGCAGAAGATGGAGCTAGCCACGTGAAGAGGTCCCACAGGAGTGGAGATGTTCTGTCAGCCCCAGTGATTGACTCTGTATCCAGCCTCGTTGAGAGCTCAGATGACTCTAGCTCTGTCCAGCCCCTGACAGCCACGAACTGAAGGGAGAACTGCCCCCCTGAGCCCAGCGAGTCCACAGAGTGGCGGGGATGATGACATACTGCTGTCTGAAGTTGCTCAGTTTGGGAGCCTGTTCTAGGAAACTGGAGCACCTCCTTCTGCAGAAGTCTTACCCCCAGGCCAGGCAGGATACCCCCTGCCCTGGAATGTCCTCCTACAAAGTGTGACAGGCGCTACCACGGCAGCTGTCCTGGCTTGTCTGCTGTCCTGCTGACTCACGTGTGCCAGGGGGATGGAGGCCACGCCTGTCTGGCCTCCTGCTGTACCCCAGTTCCTGGCAGAGTGCCTGTCAACTCGACGGGATGAAGACACTCTGGATTAAAGATGATATTCACATGATGTTGCAGTTAGATGTCTGCTCCTCATTTCTGAGCTCCAATAAGGCAGGACTCGGTAAAACAGGATTAATAATTAGACCTACCACAGAAATTTGTTCTAAAAAATAAATTGATGTGCGTAAAATACCTTGTAGGTTTGACATACAGCCAGCGTTCAGTATCAGATGACAGGTTATTGCGTCTGCAGTGGCGGACCTGGGGCCGGGCTGTGGTAGACGGTCATGGTGTTGAGCTCAGCGAAAATGCACGGACCAGCACGGAGAGAGGACCACCGCCCACGGGAGGCAGGGAGGCCCAGAGAAAGTTGCTAAATGCAGGACTCCCGATTCCTCGCTGGGGCCTGGGAGGCTCGGTTTGATCACCGAAGGCTGTCCTGTCCCTCACTCTGCACCCAGCGTGGGAGCGCACAGAGTTACTGAAGGGGGCGTGAGGACTGCGCGGACCCCACGGGGAGGTCGGGTCTGCGCACGCCCCTTCCTTCCAGCACTGATAGAAGCTGACAAGGGGAAAAAGGGGAAGGGGCCAAGAGAGGCACAGTTATGAGCAGAAATCAATGGGAAAATAAGTGCAAAATAAGGAACGCAAATAAAGGAGTGATGTACTTGGTTAGGAAAGACCCGCAAGACGCTGAGCCTGCCCGGCTTCCTGCAGAAGCGGGCGCAGCTCCGGGGTCACCACGCCCGAGCGCAGGGCCTGGCGCGCTCCTCCCACCGGCTGCTCCCCTCGAGGGCCTCCCGTTGTCCCCTTGCGCGTGGTCGCTCTCCCACTGCTGTCCCCTCTGCCTTGTGACACGTCTTGGCTGCGATCCTCCAGCACCCTTCACGGCGACCCTGCACCTACACAGCGCCCTGCGCTTGTACCTGGCCCCCTCCTGGGGAGAGGACCAAGCCGTGCTCCTCATTTGAAAGCACAGCTCAGGAAAAGAAGCATATTCATTGTGCGGTGGCGGCCAGAGTGAGCTGGAGGCTCAGGGATGTCGGCTCCCTGTTCTGCATCACGGTGGTCCTCAACGCTCTGCCCGCTTTGGGTTCTGCAGTCACCTTCCCGGGGTTTGTGGGGAGAATCCCACAAAACCACCAGAGGCACCGTCTTTACCCAAGAATATCTCTGCTCCGTCTCCTCTGTGTCCACTTCCACCCCTGAAAAGAGAAAACCTCAGACAGAGGCAAGCCAGTTTCTAGACCGACTTCCTGACTTTGCCTCCGTAAGAACCAAAGTCGATGTGCTTTGATTTCATTCAGCACAAAGCCTTCAGCGGTCCCGCGAGTGGGTCTGGTCGGCTCGCCAACTCCTTCTGCAGCCCCGACCCTGCTCCGCAGGCTCACGGCTACCAGTGCTTGCCGGCTTGAGGCTGGGTTCTCCTGCACTGTCTTCTGGACTTTAAGATACTGGGCATCAAGTTGTAAAACTTAACTATCTACTTGACTCGTCGGGCTCTGATTTTTTCTTTTCCACTAATGCATTTTTCATTTTTTCAAACAAACATCTACATAGTACTTATGATATGTCAAGTACTATTCTCGTCCTTTGCAAACATTAACTCATTTGATCATGAGGACAATCTTACAAAGTGGGCATTGTTATTCTTACCTCTGTTTGGGGCTATTACTACCCCAAGCGACAAAACATGACAAAGTGTGGGACATACAGCAAATAAGTGATAAAATGAAGAGTTGCCAGATTTTGCCGTACAATTTTTTCCCTTCCAGTTTTATGGGCATATAACTGACATACAGCACTGTATAAGTTTCAGGTGTACAGCATAATGGTTTGACTTACATACATCATGAAATAATTCCCAAAATAAGTTAAGTGAATATCCATCATCTCATACAGATATGAAGTAAAAGAAAAAATACTTTTTCTTGTGATGAGAATGCTTAGGACTTACTCTCTTAACAACTTATATATGTAACATACAGCAGTATTAATTATATTTATCATGTTGTACATGACATCCCTTGTCCTTATTCATCTCATTACTGGACGTTTGTACCTTCTGACCATCTTCATCTGATTCCCTCTCTGCCCCCGATACTTCTGCCTCTGGTAACCACAGATCTGATCTCTTTCTCCGTGTTTGTTTGTTTTGAAGTAGAATTGACCTACAACACTGTGTCAGTTCCTGATATACAACATAGTGACTTGGTATTTCTACATGTTACAAAATGATCTAGCCACCATGCAAAGTATTACATTATTATTAGCTGTGTTCCACAATCTGTATATTTCACAACCAATTTATTTTGAAGCTGAAAGTTTGTACTTCTTAAGCTCCCATATAACTTTTATAACAACAACTTTTTGTATATCTCATTTACAAACAACAAATATTACAAATAATGGATAAAGTATATTCATTGTTCATCTGCAATTCACAGTTAAGTGGACGTCCTGTATTTTCTCTGGCGATTTAGCCAAACTGCACTGGACTCAGGCATTCTGGTTCCAAGCCGCCCTTCTCAGAGCCCTGTCTGAATCTTGAGATGCTGGTGGGTTTTGCATTTTAACCCCTATTCAGGGAACTGTCCAAGTGCTTGGTCCTGGCCCAAACCAAACCCCCTTCCAGTGCTGCCCCCCACCCCTCCCCGTTCTCACTCACTTGGCATCTAGCGTGGGGTTCAGTTGTATGCAGAACTCTCATTAACGCAGGAGGTGTCCTCTAGTATTTCATGAATGGACATCTATAAAGAGAATGGAGGGGCAGTACTGCCCCATATCTTTTGCTGATTTGAGGCTTCCTTTCCAGGCGGGTATAGGAACTCACAAACAAGAGAATGGGGAAAAATTGCTTTCATCCGAGCTGGTCCTTCTGAGCCCTTAGAAAAGAAAGGTAAGCATTTCTTCACTGAAGAAGAGCGCGTTAGTGACATTTTCTCATTTTGCTGCGTGTGATATTCACACTGATTCCAATTATGTGCAGTGCAGTTTCCAGAAGTTCAGCTTTAAAGGGTCGCAGGTTTTCCGCTCAATTGGACGGAGGCATTTTAAATCATTTGCACCTCATGGCAGCCAAAGTCATTGTTTTCTTTATAGCTGGCTTTCCTCTTTCCTCACTCAGCCCAGCACAAAAGGTGGGAGGTTACTTTAAAGAAAGGCATTTACTTTTTAACAATAAGACAGGATCAGTGGAGAAGGGAGAATTAGAAATTTCCTGCAAAATGAAAACAGTAAAAGACACAATGCTAAAAAAAAAAAAAAAAGATTCTGCAGATAAAATGGAAGAGTTGTTGGCTTAAGAAACAAAATATACAAAACAAAACCCAGTATTTCCTGTTTCTGAGGTCCACAATTTTAGGCTTTTTAGCATTTGCTTCAATATTAAGAACATGCGTATCTCAGCAAGAAGCATAACTGTAATTTGATGTTATAGCTTCCTCTCTCTCCCTTGTTACATCCTCAGGGAAATCCTTCTTCCCTGATGGTGTGTTCCATAAGGTTATGGGCATCTTGGGAGAACTTCAGGGAGAACCCACATGTTTTATGGTCGTTGGGGGCTAACATTTTGAGTGACGCTTTTCATGAAGCTAATTGCCCAAGAAGAAATTGGGGAAAAGGGTCTGAGGATTTAAATGATTGTGTGTGTGTGTGTGTGTGTGTTTGGGAGGAGGGGACGAAAGGTTTTCCTGGACAAAGTGTCTCTAGTGTAAGAAGACAATGCATATTAGCCCTGGAAGTGAGCTGGCTGGAGCACCAACTCAGCTATTCATGTTCTTCTATTCTTCCACTCAGCTTGCTTAGTGCCTAAGTCTAGAACACTCAGTCCTACCTGCTGCAGGTACCCACATAAGTAAGAGCTCCTCCTCTGGGGGCTGCAGGGGGAGGTCTTGGTGGCTGGTGAATCTTCAGCATACTTCTGCTAGTTAATGCAGCATTGGCTTGTTTCCTGCGATTCCTCCAACTCATAGATGCCCCTCCTGTCCGTGGTGAAGGAGAGGACTATTCCAAGAAGAGCCACCATGCCCCTTCCTAATTCAGGAAGACATGTTTACACTTCCAGAGGAGTGTTTCTCAAGATGTAGTTGTTCACTTGCCTTCCTCAGAAGCCTGTGGGACATATGGGCAGCTTGTAAAATTTTCAGATACCTCACTGAAGACCTGCTTTAGCAGAGTCTGTGGGTGGAGCCCAGGAGTGTGTGTTGTTAACAATCTTCCCTAGAGTCTTGTAGGCATCTCAGCATTTCCCACCACTGATGTAAATGTATCCGTGTTCTGGGGAGAGGTGACAATGCAGTGTTCAGAACCCTGGTCCCATCCAAGCTGTTCCCCATGCTTACCCCACAGGCACCAGAGAGCCCTGTGCTGCATCCCTGGGATTACGGTGACTCTTCAAATTGATGGTGAGCTTCTAAGTGCTTACAGGCTTGGCATCTCCTGCCAGCCAAAAGCAGCAGGGACTCAGTGAGGACGTGTTGATGGTTACTAGACTGACAATTTAGGGACCAGTGATACAGGGAGGCTCTGCTTTGTCCAGTCCTCTGACCTGAGGACTTTAGGGGGTTCTTCAAAAGGGGTTTATTTCAGTGTTTATTTAGAAAGTGTGTATTTTCAAAGCACCTGATGTGGACAAACACTGTGCCAACATCAAGATGCAAACACAATAATGACCATGCTGGGCTTCAACGCCTCCTTGTGGTGGGCACAGGGGAGGTGGGGGACGGTGCTGGGTTTGGGAGCACTCCATTTCTGGCATTTATTTTGGAATATCGCTTTGGGGTTGTGTTGAGCAGAATGGGTGACATGGAAAGAAGGTGGGGTCACAGCAACTTTGGTTCAAGTCCTAGGGATTTCTTGTCCCCTTGGCCCATTGCCTTTAGAGAAATGACAACTTCTGGGAGGCTCAGTTCTCCTATTTCATAGGGATTGACCATGCCAGCTTCACAGAGCTCTCACAAGAACTGGAAATTAGATCCATTTGTGACAAATGTCCTGTGATGGTCACAATTCCTAGCTTATGGTGGGTACTCTGGGTTAGTTAGTTACACCTTTTATTCACCTAGTTTGGAGACAGATAAACAGGTCACTTGATTGATGGGGGGCCGTGGTAAGTAGAATAATGCCCCCCCCAGGAGTCTGTGTCCTGATCCCATAAACATGTGACTAATTGTGTTACCTTACATAGCAAAAGGGACTTTGTGGATGTGATTAGGTTACAGATCTCAAGAAGGAGGGGTCCAGTGTGATCACAAGGGTCTTTATAGGAGGAGACGAGAGGTGCAGAGTAAAAGATGGAGAAGTGATGACAGAAGCAGAGTCAGAGAGACGTGAAGATGCTAAACAGCTGGTCTTGAAGATGGAGGACGAGGCCATGAGTCAAGGAATGCAGGTGGCCCCCGGAGGCAGGGAAAGGCAAAGATCCAGATTCTCTCCTCCAGCCTCCAGAAAGAATGCAGCTCAGCCAACATGTAGACTTTAGCAAGGGAAGACCCCGCCAGACTTCTGACTTCCAGAAACAGAGTAGAATAAACATGTGTTGTTTTAAGCCGCTAAGCAAAGTTTGTGGTGATTGTTATGTCAGCAATAGGAAACTTGTACATTCCCACTCCAGAGTATAGTGGCACTAGGAAATGTTCAGTGTCTGAGGGACACAGATAGAACAGAGCCAACATCCCTCTCACTGGGTCAGACTAAGATCACACATTTGTCAAACTCAAACTCCCTCCTTTGGTTTCACCAAGGAAGAGGTCACCAAGATTTGGACCCAAAGGCTCACTCAGGGTCCCCAAGGGTGGATCCAAATTCCTATGTACAGTTGTTCAAAGAGACTTCCCCAGTAGCATCTTCTAGAGCATGGCCCAGCTAAGTACAAGCTGAGAGACTGGGGCGCTGCTGCTGATGACAATTAAGCACTGGTGTTATACCTGCCTGTCCGCCCTCCCTCCCTCCCTCCGTCTCTCCCTTCCTTCCTTCTTTCCTTCTTCCTTCTTTCCCTTCCTTCCTTCCTTCTTTTCTCCCTCTCTTCCTTCCTCTCTCCCTCCCTTCCCGCCTTCCTTCCTTCCATCCCCTTTCTATTTTCTGACAAGCAATTAGTCAGTCTTGTGGTCCCAGCTTAATATCATGTGTGCATAAAAATGTCATCAATTCCATTTTAGTTGCATGGTGCTAAATATATCTGTGCTTATACAGACATTCTCCTATTTACCAGTTCATGTATCTTATTCTATCACACAGACAATGTAAATTCACTATGAAGCATATATAATTTCTATAAAAAAGGTACTGGGGCAGAATCTACAGTTATGAGCTCACTCAGACCCGTAGATGAGCACTATTTAAATCCTGACTCAGTAGCTCCTCTCCTTCCAGTTCAGGATGAAGTTCTAGATGTGCCCTTCAGTACACAAAAGTGCTTCCACGCTAAAGGGAATGAAGCCCTGGTGTGTGTGGTATGAAAATCTGAAAGCAGGAAGTAACGGGATGTGGAAAACCAAAATACTCCCAGGGCCTCTGAAAGTCACAGCAGGAAGAGCTTTCATGTCAAGACTCTGATACTTCTTGGGTACGAGTTGTTGGTGGGACCACAGTGATCCGTGAGTCTTCACTTCTGCGTGGATATCCTTCCTGGGAGAAAGCCATCTGGATGGCCCAGTGCTGAGTAGGGCCTCCCGAGCTCAGCTGGATCCTACAAGTGATTTGTTCCATCTGATGAGGGAACGCCCAGCGTGTTCCTAGAGGAGTAGCAGGTGGTTTAAAGTAGAAGAGCGAGTTTTAAGCAAAGATAAGATTAGGTGCAAGAGAGCAGAAGCTGTGGAATTAAGAAACATGGGGAGATACTGAACTTGCCAGATTCTACTTACATCGCTTGGGTGCCTCCAGAGACCAGACACAGAGCTGTGGGAAACAGTCACAGCAGTGACGACACTCACAAATGTCCCTCACCCGGCACTGCCAAGGGTAATCCCATTACAGGCACTGGGTCTCTTTAAGTCTCCCAGAAACCTTAACAGGGATGACTGGCAGCCACCTTCAATAGCCACGTTTTACAGATGAGGGAGATGAGGCACCGAGGGTTTGATTAATTAGCTCAAGGCTAATTAACAGATGATGGAGCCTGTTTTCAAATCCAGGCAGCCTGGCTTCCATGCCCCTCTCACCACCCTGACTCATACTGCCCTAATGTTTTCATACACCCCTAACCTCACTTGCATTGGGAGTGCTTCTGCCTGGACCCCAGTCCCCTGTAACTGAGTCATGGCACCAGCCCCTGACTCTCTGGGTGTCTTATGTGGGCTCCCTGGTGGCTGAAGATGGACTCTCCCTGCGGACACTTGATCTACTGCTGCTTTGAGCTCTTTGGCTCCCATGCTCTCCTGAACAGGATGAGCCATGCTCCAGCTCCAGTCCCCTGGAAACTGTCCCTGCTGCTCTGCTCTGTTGGTCCCTGTCAGGATCACCCAGACTCCTGACACAGGGGTGGCAGAAAAGGACTATGAGGAGATGCATGACCCCAGAGGTGGATCTGGTAAAGGGATCCAGGCTGGGGAAGGGAGAGGGGCTTTCTCATTAGGTGCTGCCCTCATGGGGCCAGAGCCTAAGACATAGGGGTACTCAGGGTAGAGAATGACTACACATTTCAGCAAAATCTGGCACTGAGCAAGACTGATGGTCCAGAGATTTTAGATGCCTCCCAGAACACAGATTTCAGTGTGGAGTAGATGGGTGAAAAAACCACTGAGTTTTACATATGCACCAGAGGATCAAGCCGGGGTGGGGGGACCAGAAAGCAAACAACAAGGCCTGATGCACAGGGCCCCCTTTCCTCGGGCGGCTGAGATGAGAGTGAGCAAGACAAACGGAGGGTTCTCTTTGTTCAGTCAAGAAATCAGCAACTTATTAACACACTGACTGACCACCTACTATGCCACGTACTGACTGGGGAGAGTTCCTCAACCTGTTTGTGTCTTTCCCCTCTTTCTACAGTACCTGCCTCCCTCAGTTACTTTCAGGATGAAGCAGGGTAGCTTTTTAATGCCACTATGTTTGGGGATGGTTTGCTCTGCAGAGAGGTACAATGACCCAGTGCTATATAAGAAGAGATGACTAGGGCAATGGCTTCAGGAAGGGGTGTATCCAGGGGCTCAGACCATGTCATTAGCATTATGTCGCTCTTTATCTCCAAGAGTTCTTTCCTTCATCTCTTCATCATCAGCCAGAGTCTCTCTATGTATAATAAAAAAAAGTTTCCACAAGCTGTTTTAGCTTACATCCTACCAAGTTTGCATCCCCTAAGGAAAGAGAAGTTTTCTTTCCCAGTATCTGCAGAAAATCCCTGGTCTTTACTCTCCTTGGCATGAACCAGGTAACGTGCCCAGGCCTGACCCGTCACTGTGTCCTGTGCTCACCCTGCTGCCTGGGAAAAGCGTAACCTCACCCAGTAACAGGAACTGAGAAAGGGAGAGTCTGATTCCGTCAAATAATATCGAAGTGTTATTGTCAGGAAATGGATGCTGGGAAAGATGCTGTCATTATGACTCAGGCCTGGGTGCTGGGTTTGAGTTTGGCCCAAGAGTTAAATCATGGAAGGATCGAACATCGAAAGATGCAGTTATGTGGAGGAGAGTGACATGAACACATGTCAGTGTAATTGAGTTTTGAGGGTGCTGTGGTGCCTGCTCAGGAAGAGGGAGGGGTCTGTGTGCCCTGGGGTGGGGGCGTCCCTCTGTGAGGAGATGCTCTAATCTGAGGGTAGAAAGCTAAATACACTGCGTTCACGACAGAGCTTGCATTCTGTCTACCGTCTCTCCTGTCTGGGTCCCGGGTGGGTCCTGGCATGGCACGACTTCAGTAGCAACGGGAACCAGTGTGACAATATTGAGAAGGATGGCTCCAAGAATCACCTACGAGCAGGGGAAAAATGAATTGTCCCTTTACAAAGTCCCCAAATAATAAGATAAATCAGCTGGATTATTCAGTGATGAAGGGCCCTGCTCTCTGGCCAGGAGGGAGCTGCACAAGTTATTGCCGGCTAACAATAGCTTGTTAACGTGCTTGGGCCCAGGAAGATCAAACTGTACAGGTCCTGGGAGAATCTGGTCCTATAAGAGGGGGAATTCATTCCGCAGGTGAGCTGTTAGTTCTGCTCTGAATATCACCGCTATTAACCGCAGGGCTTTAGTGAAGGCTCCAACCTGCCGGAATATCAATCCTCATCAACTGCCCAAGAAAACGACTGTGACAGCTGCTAATTGGTGATTATAGGAAAGAATATCTTTGGCCTGGGAAAAGTGCTCCAGGTGCTAGTTAGTCATAATGACAGCCCTCCCCTGGGAGGGAGAAGCTCTGGGTGCGTGTGCTTGGCTTCTGCAGGAAGCAGGCTGGATCCCTTCTTTTTCCTGTTCTCTCTCTCCCCTCGCCCCAAACTCACTCCTCTCTCCACCCTCCCCAAGGGCTCTGTTCTAACGGACCCTGAGTCTACCTTCTGACTCTTCCACCCTGAGATGTGAGTTTCTCCAAACTCTCATCCTGCTTCAGTTTCCAGCTCGGCCAGCACATGGTCTGCAACGTGGTCAGGTCACCTAAGAGCCTCCCTCCGTGAGAACTATTCCATGCGTACATGTATTTTAGATGTATTTGTGGGGGAGCGTGAGCCCCACGTCCTCTTCTGCCATCTTGAGGCCCCTCCCACCTGATGTCCTCCAGGATTTAATTTTCCTCAACCCCAAATTGGGATGATAATTGAACCGACCTCAGAGACTGGTTTCCACAACGTCACTGATGTCAGAAGGCAGCACAGGGCTCGGAGCAGAGAGATGGGTGTTCAGTCCCCTTCCAATCCCATTGATGCCCCTCCTTTCCTTCCATGATGTTCATTCCTGACTGGGTTATGGATTATAAAATGCAGCACAAAGACACGGTGTTATTATGAACCTGATGACTTAGTACTTCCCTCATTAAGCAGCATAACACCTTGCTTGTAACAGATACTCACGTCATTATTAAATGAGCATGAATGTCCATTTCAGTAATATCTGTCTTCCATGCCCTGCTAATTTCTCTCCCTCAGGAAGCCCTCACAGGTCACCGCGGTCCTCGGGTGTCTGCCCTCTCCCTGGTACTTCCCAGGTGGTGTCTGTGGCCACTGCGTAGTTCTGTCAGCATCACTGCAGGTGTTCGCCTGCCTCTGTTCCAGGTCTCCCTCTGTGCCTTCTGGTCTCCTTCTCTTATTGTGGTCTACTGAGGGCCATCATCCCCTGAAGCATTTCCACTCTCTGTGGCTTCTCTTGGGTTTGAACGCCCACGTGCTTGAAGCCTGTTTCTTTTCATTTTTTTAATTGAAGTATGTTTGATTTACAATGTGTTAATTTCTGGTGTACAGCATAGTGATGCAGTTATACACATATATATTCTTCTCAACCCAGGTTATTACAAGATGTTGAATATGGCTCCCTGTGCTGTACGTAGGGCCTTGTCTATCTGTTTTGTGCATAGTAGTTTGCATCTGCTAATCCCAAACTCCCGATCTATCCCTCCCTGCCCCCACCCCCCCGGTAACCATAAGTTTGTTTTCTGTGTCTGTGAGTGTTTCTGAAGCATCATTTCTATTTATCCCAGGTAGTCTCGTTTGGTTTTTAAAAGAAAATCAAAAGGTGGTGATTACTGTCATCTCGGACAGATGAGAAAATGGAAGATCCTGAAGTACTAATACAGTAATTGCAATTTTTATAAAAACCAAACTTCTTAACAGAGCCCACAGCATGTGCTATACCGCCAGTGCACCACGAAATTTTACATTCGTGAAAATTAAAAATCAGAAAGAATGAATTAATTTTTGCCTAAAGATACACAGTGGTAGCAGTTACCTCAGGAAACTGAGGGGCTGGAATTCAAAACTCTGTCAGTTAGCTTCTGCTGGATGACAATCTCCACACGTCGTGGCTTAAAACAATGTTAACATAGTTAATAATTATGCATGTTAGCTGGGGAGGTTTAGGTCTGGAGTAGGGCTTGGCTCTGCTTGTCTGAGTAGAGTCCCGCTCTGGACTCCTACTTTCGCCTTCTCAGAAGGTTTTCCTTTGCTGTACAAAATAGCCCGTACCCCGTCACAGCTGGGAAGCTTTCTCAGCCTAAGTCCTGCCTGAAGAGCATCAGGGGTCGGGGGGTTCTGGCATTCTGTGCAAGCTCACCTCCTCTTTGCTCAAGCTAGTGTCCCTTTTTCTGTTACAGATCCTTAAAAATATTATGGTCTTTCTATTCATCAGATTACACACCAGCCCATAGGGTAAAAGCTGTTTGAGGGCCTGCTTCCATCTTGCAGCCTTACACACAGTTTTTTGGGATTAGGCTTCTGTAAGAGTACACTCTTAAGATGCGTAGGAGCCTTTTTGTTTTGGGGAAAGGATCTATGAGGCACCACAGTAAATCTTTCAGAAGCCTTAACTAAGGAACTTACAGACACATTTTGCTTTGACCTTTGGCCCAGGATCGTGGGTCCCTTTGAGAACTGTTTCCCACCTGGGGACTAGGAATGAGAACACTGTTAGATTGCATCCACCAACAAGTGTGGGTTCCTTTATATGGCTTCCAACTTATTGCGTGTGCAGTCTAAACGGCTCTTTGCTTAGCTGCTCTCTTGTAAGACTTTATTATTTCTGCACCCAGTTAAGGCAGTCTTCTGTCTGGAGAGCCCCTTAGCCAGATCAAAAGTTATAAGGACCCTGCTCCACTCTTAGTTTATTCCAGGCAACAGCTTTGCAAACTATGCAAAAGGTATGGATATTTTTCTAGCTGCTAAAGCAGGGTCTTCATCAATTGACTAGCCTCCACTAGAAGTTCGCTGCCCTTGCTAAGGGTCTCCCCACCGCATTTCCTGTCTCCACCCCCTGCCCGGTTGCAAAGTCAATGCCATGTGTATGAGGGTTTTTTCTGACGATAGCACCCCACTTCTGGGTAAGTGCTTCTGTATCAGGTCCCCTTTGCTGAATTACAGACCAAGATACAGTGGCTTAAAACAATCACCGTTTACTTAGCATGCACACACCGTCGTCACCTGGGTGAATTTCTGGTTCTCTCACGTGTCTGGGTGAGATGGCGGGATTGGTCAGTGGCTGGAGGGCTAGGATGGCCTCTGTATATCCAGCATTCGGCAGGAGCAATGAGAGTGAGAGGGTACCACGTCCATCACCATCTATAGGCTTCCCCTGGCTTCTTCACTTGGAGGGAGCTGACGCCATCCCTAACTAGGAGGATGACAAACCTCACCGAGCAGTTTATTGTTCATGCCTCCACTTAAATCACCATAGTTGATGGTCCATTGGCCAAAGGAAGTCATGTAGCCAACGCATATTCAGATGGGAGAGAAACAGACATTACCTCTGGATGGAATGGGAAAACCTGTGGTCAGTTTTCTGATCTACAGCAAAACCTTATTTTTCTGAGTCAACGGTCTAGCATTTAATCACTGTTCTACATGGCCTGAAGTTAAACATCTTACTAAAATCCACAGAGCCGGTGAATCTCCTGAAAAAAAAAAATTTCAAGTACTATTGTTCATATCCAAATCAAGTAAAATATAATTCTCTGTGTTAGATCATTATAATTGCACAATACTGAGGGCAGTGAGCTATTTTGGACAATGTGAAAAGAAATTCTCTCATTACTATAAGGCTCCTTGTCTCTACTATGTTCTAAATCGGATGTCAAGGAGAAAAGAAGGAAGCTGGGATGGCGATGACAGGTATCATTTCGATGGGCAAAAAAATTCAGAGAGCATAGATGGTTCATCTCTAGTCATATGGAGATACGTTTAAATTTGTCAAAGTATTAGGAAGTCTCGTGAATTCAAGAAAATTGTAGCAAGGTCCCTTGCTTCATTCAATTCCAATTTATTAAGAAAAGCGCTTCACACCTTATTGACCCTTGGCAGTTTACAAGGCTCCTTCCTTTCCTTAGTTCGCTTCACTTACAAAGTGCCTGAGTAATAATGATACACGCTATTAGCTCCACTTCGAAGATTGCAGACTTGCCAGGACCCCAGAAAGTCAGTGTCAAGAGGAGAAGAAGGGGAAGGGAGGGCCTTGAAGGGGGCGGCAGAGCCGGTTAGAGCACTCTGGGAGGCGCGGCATTACGGCAGGTGGAAGCCTGCTTGAGAGAACTGGGTGCTTTGCAAAGTTCAGAACCGCCAGTGCTAGATGAGGCACTGGAGTCAGGGAGTTGGTGATTGTTTTTGCAGGAAGAAGGTTCCTTGGGGACAAGAGGAAAAAGAGAGATGAGGCCAGAAGTGAGAATACAGGGGGTGAAGGAATTTCTGTTACTAAGGGGGCCATTGGATGCTCACGTGTGGGTTTCTCAACTGTAGCAAATGGTCTCATGGCCAGAATTCTGAATTATTTTGAAAGAGAATGTTATTGCTCAGAGGGCTGGCTTCCAGGATACATTAAAACACTTTAGGGGATGCATTTCATACATGCAAATGAAGTATTTATATCAGTAAAGAGGTCATTTATGTTTAAGCAGAAACAGCCTTTCAGGATTAAAGAGAGAAATTGGGAACATACATTCTGCATCAGATTTTAAGTGCAGCCAGTATTTATGGATAGGGGTTTACTTGGTTACTTATTATTTTATCCATTTAATAAATAGTTATAAATGCCTATTCTGGGACAAGAAATTTGTTAAGCATCAGGAATATATGAATGAATAAGATCTCCACCCTCAAACAGCCTAGGCAGTGCTGTCCAATTGCAATGCATATGCATACATTCTAGTAACTTCCCAGTTGATCACAGCACATCTTAATTCAAACCAGTCATAGTTCACCTGCTCAAGGGCCACTTGTGGCTAATGGCCACCAACATGGACAGGAAAGGTCTATGGGGAGACAGGGATGCAAACAATGACCATGCACTATGAAAACTCTTAGGCAAAGATTTTACAAGGTGAAATGAACAGAGACGTGGTGACGTGGCCCTTAAACTCTTAAATAACCCAGCACGTTTAAGCCACAGTTTCCTAGATTGTCCCATTTATATCTGGGTTGGAAAAAAGATCATTCCGTACTTTAATAAACACAAGAAATGTGACACCCCTTTTTGGAATTCAAAATGCATATTAATATATTAACAGCTCTGAGAAGACCTGTAGAAAAAAATGCTTTTAAGTACGTTTAACCCAAAATTTCCTCATAGTTATTGACAATGAACCTCTTCCACATATTTTTTCATTTTTCTTTTTTTAAAATTTTGTTATTGAAGTGTAGTTGATTTACAATGATTTTCAGCTGTACAGCAAAGTGATTCAGTTATTTATATATACATACATATATATTTATATTATATTTTTCAGATCCTTTTCCATTATATGTTATTATAAAATATTGAATATAGTTCCCTGTGCTATACAGTAGGACTTTGTTGTTTATCTATTCTGTACATAGTAGTTTGTATCTGCAAAACCCAAACTCTCAATTTATCCCTTCTTTCCCTCTTTACCCTTTGGTAACTATAAATTTGTTTTCCATGCCTATGAGTTTCTTTCTTTTTGTCAATAACTATATTTGTATCATTTATTTTAGATTCCACATATAAGTGATGTTGTATGATATTTGTTTTTCTCTGTCTGATTTACTTCACATAGCATGATAATCTCTATGTTCATCCATGTTGCTGCAAATGGCATTATTTCATTCTTTTTTATGGCTGAGTAGTACTCCATTGTGTTTGTTTGTGTGTGTGTGTGTGTGTGTGTGTGTGTGTGTGTGTGTATACCACATCTTCTTTATCCAGTCATCAATGGACATAGATGGACACTTAAGTTGTTTCCATGTCTTGGCTATTGCAAATAGTGCTGCATAAACATTGGGGTGCAGGTGTCTTTTCAAATTATTGTTTTCCACATATTTTTGATAATTATAAATAAATATGAGAAACACTTTGGGAGAAGCCTACTTAAAGACTATGAACTCCATTTAATACAATTAAGTTGGTTAACTGATACCAGCCAATATTTTTTCCCCCGAAATGTCTGGTTTGATTTTCCATGGAAAAGTCTAGTGAACACACTTTCATCCTTCCAGGAACCTGTGCTTAGAACACATTTTTTTTTTCTGTCTAAAATGTCATTCCTCTGTTTCCTCTCTGCTCCTAGAAAAATTCCCTGTTATGTTTCAGGATCTAGTCCAAATATCGCATTCCCTCAAACGCTCTTCCTGACTCTGCACACCGTATGCAAAATTCCCTGTGCACCCAAAGCAGCTGCTGTAGTCGCCTGTGTACAGTTTAACCTTCTTAGCACAGGGCAGGAGCCAGCCTTGTCTGTCTCTACATCCCGAGAACCTGGCACAGTTCTAGGCTCTACTAGGTATCTTCTAAACTTGTTGTGTTTTGTCCTCACTCACTACATATGTGCCATTAATGAGGGGCACTCAGCATAGATTTTCCCTCCCGATGTTGTTGAGATACTGACTCATAACATATCTAAGTTCAAAGTAGACAATGTGATGTTTAGATACATGTATATATTGCAAAATGCGCACCACAAGGAGGTTAGTTAATGTCTCAATTCCTTCTGATAATTATGATTTGTGTGTGTATGGTAATAACATTTACGATCTACTCTCTTAAAAACTTGTAAGCATATAATACTGTATTATTAATTATAGTCACCATGATGTCCATTAGATCGTCAGATCTTATTTATCTTATAGCTGGGAGTTTGTACCCTTTTATCAATATCTCCCCAGCTCCCCTACCTCCAACCCCTGGAAATCACTATTCTGCTATTTCCATGAATTTGGATTTTTTTTTTCTTTTAGGTTTAGGTTTCTTTTTAGTATCAGAAATGGCCCTGTTCCTTGCCCTCCCAGGGCCTGGATGCTCCTAGAGCTATAAGCTCGCCCACCTCTTGTTCCTCCCCACCTCATCCTCTTGCTTGACTTCAGAGCCTCCTAGAGAGACTTCTGGTCTACCCCTGACTTCCTTAGCTCTGGCCTCTGCTAGCAGGGCTGGTCCTGATGAGGAATGGCTAAGGCATCACCTCCATGCCCTGCTTTGACCTTTGTCAAGGGTCAGAGAGCTGATCCCACAGCCTACAAGCCAGTGACCACAATCTGTGCTGACCAGCGCTCTTCTGCCCCCAGGACACATCCCTCCTGGGCCTGTCTCTATCCCTCCACCAAAACCCCTGCTGGCTGTGGCTTGCCAATCATGCAACACTGCCTGGAAGTTGACCTTGTCCATGAAATCTTCAGTTCTGACTCCAGTCCCTGTATCTGTGATGCTCACTCACTCTGTCCCCTCATCCTTTGAACTCTCAACAAACCATTTTCAGACCTCTCTCCCCTCGAGCACTGTCTGCCTTTTACCTTTACTTTGCTGTCCTCCCAGACTTAATGTATACACTCTCCTGGGTCTTCCTTCTTCCTGATCATGTCATCTATTTCTAGCATGTTCTACTGCATTTATTGTGGTATCTGCTTCAAATCTTTATGGCATGATGTGGCAGTTACATAGTAAATGCCCTTTATTCTTTTACATTTTTTCCTACAGTAGACCTGTCTCAGGAAATAGTACCTGACAGCTCGTTGAGTAGATTCAGATAAGAAAAATCAGGAGACAAACAATGTCAATTATTTTTTTTCTGTCTCACATACCTAACTTCATCAAAGCAGGGAAAAGCAGCTTTTGGATCCTGGGACTTTGGTTAATAAAAACCCCACATTCTTGCTTCAGGGATGCTTCATAAAGCAATGTCCCTTGGGCTGCAATATTGTGGAAATGAGAATTGTTCGATTTACAGCCTTTCCTATATAAGCCTGTGGATGTGAAAAATTAATTCCCAAATGTCTTATTTTACAAAACAAGGTGGAGAAGGGAAGGTAAATTAATGCAAGAGTCAGACGCCCCTTCTGCACATGCACATCTCAAAGTCCAGAGAGAATGGGCAGTCTGTGTGGATTCTTCCCCACTGCCTACCCTTACTGCTCTCGGTCTCCTTGGGGCTGGTCCAGGGAGCAGGGAAAGATGATCGCTGAGTCCAGCAGGAAGGCTGATGAAGCATTCTGCCTCCATCCGTCACCAGCCACATGCCATGAGTAAGGATCTCACCTCTCTGAGGCTCAGTCTGCCCATATGTAGCATACATGGGTATTAGCATCTACTCCCTAAAGTTCCTCTAAGAATTAAATGTGGAAACATATATAAAAGGCTCCCAGCCAGAGGGAGATCTCAGGAGGTTTTCAACCATCATTTCTTGCCCACGTCCTGCCATGCTTTTCAACTTAAAGCCCACTGCTGACCCCAAGGGTCCTTTCCACTGCTCTCTACCTTTACCTATCATGACATGAGGGATGAGGAAACCTCAATATGCACATCCCAGCCAATCTATGTTTTCCTCACATTTTCCCTGAACTTTCATTACCTGTGTTGATTCATTTCCCTTGCTTAAGGCCCTTGTCACTGGGAAGTGACTCTCTTTTTGGAAATGAAGACAGTTTAGAGATCATTCTATCCACCCCCTCATTAGACAGTCGGGGAACGTGAGGCATAGAGAGGAGAGGTGAGCTGCTGAAGGATTTGCAGGTAGGAAACTCAAGTTCCCGACTTCTTCAGAATTGTCCTCAGAGCATGCACTTTGTATTCAGAAAGTCCAAGATTCTAAACCTAGTTCTGCCATTTACTAAGTGTGTGAGGCTCACCAAGCTGCCTACATTCCTTAGTCTGTTTTCTCATCTACAAAATTGGCATAACCTTCACTGGCTTGGGTACGAAATACGATTATGCTCTTTGGACTATTCAAATGGTTCAGGGTGCCCTACCCAGGTGCTTATGAGAATGGTCTCTTCTGTCCTCATGATCGATCCTCCCTGCTCGGACAACTTCAGAGCATCAAAGTGAATTTACTCAATCCAAAAAGTCACCTCTGTTTCCCATCATCTCCAAGGGAGGGAATGTAGCTCGTGGGCCATGTCCAGTCCTTGTGTCTATTGTGATGACCACACAGTGTCTAACCCAGTTAGTCTGGTCACTCACACCGTCTTGTTTTCCCTGTGGGATCACCCCTGGAGCCTGATGGTCAGGAAGCCAGGTACCACCCACGTCTCCTACAGACAAGACTGAGGGGGTGGTTTATACTTGCTGTTGGAGCTTGGATCTGAAGGAAGAGTCTCTTCCCCATGTTAGGGTATTCACCTGGGGGTGTTCCAACATAGATCTTGGCTCCCAATGTCACATCTCTTTAGTGGCCCACTTTCCCTAATTTTTACTCTCCTATATATTTTCCTAAGGCATGGCCACAGCCTCAGAATGGCTAGGTCTGGAACGTTTCTAGTCACAGAGACACCCAGGGCCCTGAACCATCCCTACCTCCTGACTTCCTGGTCCCAAATGTTGAAAATATACGAAATCAATTCTCCTCTCCTGTCCCAAGATAAACAGCGTTTTCCAGGTGAAGGTCCCATTATCTCAGACTGAGACGGCACCTTCCTTCTCTGGATGCCGTGGGGGCTATGTGGGGCCAGGCGTCTGAGGAAAGCAGGTGCCCTTCTTTTACTCCTGCCACTCGGGAGGAGGGGAGGCTTAGGTAGGGGGCTGTATTTGGAAGAAGCATAGAAAAAATAAATTTTTTAAGATTAAATTTGTTACCTATAAGAAGGCAGCAGGAGAGGGCTGGACTGAGAAGGTGCATGAGAAAGGAACTCTTTTCTGAGTATAACTTTGGTCATATTTTGACTTTCTGAAGCCTTTCAATGGTTTACATGTTCAAAAATCAAATTGAATCAATAAGAATGGAAAGAAGACTAAACTTGAAAGAAAATGGAAACCAATAAATTTAATCATATTTCAAGTGGATACCCTAAACACACTTGAAGGTGAAAGGAAAGAAAGCAAGAAAAAAAAACCGATTCTAATAACTAATGGTTATAATATTTGCCTCTATACCTGCAATCTGGGGCAGGATGGGATGCGTTTTGTGTGTGGTGGGGAGAGGGGGCAATATAAAAACATTCTGAGCTTTTGAGTAGGTTTGTTTTAGTTTAATAGGCATAATTTAGAGCTATTTTAGATGTGATAAAGGATTGAGCAAGTAAGCAAATGTGTTGAGGCTGTTGGGAGCCAAGATATTCCCTGTAGGGCATGTTGATATGGAATTGGAGGTGGATTAGAATCAAGGTATTGGTGTGAACTCAGGACTTCTAAAATATGTATATATTGAGTGATGTGTATATATATACTTCTGTACAAACATATATATATATATACATACATATATATATACTTGTGTTTATATATGTGTGCGCACATGGATATCTGTATGTCTGTGCATTTCAATGTGAAAACTGTGTAGCTGTTTCCTATATCTGTCTGCTGCAAGAGCCAAGAAGCAATGCCATCCTAGAAGCAATGAGCACACCTAGTGCTCAGATCTTGCTCTCTAATACCATTCCTATTAAAATGTGCCAGGACCAGGCTGGGCAGGGTAGGTTCATTACGAGCTTGGAACACCTTGTGCACCAGAGAGTAAAAAGGGTTGAAAAAATGATGGAGGCACGTTACAAGAACAGAGAAAGGATTTCCACAGGCCAAATATGGGTCAACTTGAGAATCAAATATTTAAGTACAGTAATGATAGTAAACCATTTAAAATAGGAATTTATAAATAAATCAATATTGATGATAGGGAGACTGGCAGACAGACAAATGGTGGAGAGGAATTACAGCTGGATGCTGGAGGCCATATGTTAGACGTGGAAGTAGTGCTAGAGTTGGAAAAAAATGATTTTGCAACCAAGATGGCAAGGATTGTATTCGACAAGAATCATCAATGGATGCCAAATGTAGGGAAATTCTGATAAAGAACAGGACATTTGCATGGTCTTAAAACGTCTTCTTACAGTATCAGTATTAGTTTGAAGGAGGGGAACACAGTAATTCTGTGGTGGAGAAATTGCGAAGCCCCTTAGCTGGATCCACATGCACAGCATCTTTGAAGGACTCACAGGTGTGGTACCCTGAAAACATATCAACTACTCAGTGTTTCAAGAATGCATCACCTTTATCTCATCCTGGAGGAACAGCCAGCAAATACAGGGTGAGAAGCGTTGTAGTTAATCAGAAAAGGGAGATTGTGTTTCTCAAAAACGACGATGTCATAAAAGTCAAAGAATGGCTCTGGAAATGTTCTTGATTAAGGGAAGGCAAAGAGATCATGGCAACTGAATGGAGGACCGGATCCTGAACTGGAGGGAAACAATGCTGCCGAGGACATTACTAGGCCAACTCTCCGGTCCGAACAGTAGGTTAAATAAAAGTGCAGTATCAGTAAATTTACTGAAGTTGATCATTGTACTGTGGTTGCACGTCCCTATTATTAGGAAAGACACACTGAGATATTTAGGGGAAAAGGATTGGTGTATTTAGCCTACTCTACAATTGCAGAGGTAGGCAAATAGATAGATATAGGTAGACAGATAGATAGATAATAGATAGATAATAGGTAGATAGATATAAAATGTATGGGAAAACAAGTAGATTAAACAGATGGTAGAGCAAATGAGGTAAATGTTAACAATAGATCAATCTGGGTAAATGGTACATGGGTATGATTCATACTGCTTTTATTTTTTGCAGTTTTTTTGAAATTCAAAATTCTTTTTCAGAGAGAAGTAAAAATGATGCTTTTGATTTGACCATGCAAGTCAAAGGAGGACCTTGGCTCCTGTGAAGTGTTCATGATGAAATGGAGCAGAGCTGACAGGAAGCCCCTGGGCCAGGGGACCTGGAGACCAGCCTCCAGTTTGTCACGTCTGCCCCAGGTCACAACTCCCTTTCTTACATAAACATCATGCAAAGTAGTGAGTACATATTTTCCAGCTCTGCACTCTCTTTGAGTCCCTCTATAAATGTCAGAAATAATTCCATGCTTAATAAATCAAAGCTATTCCAGCATTTAATTATATCCTTTTGTTCTCACAAATCCCTTGTGCTCAGAAATACTTTAGGGGAAGAGCAACCATAAAACAACTGGCCGTTTGCTCTTGACTGAAGTGTAGTGTCAGACCAAACAGGACTCTCATCAGGTGGGGAGAGCGTGGCCTTGGAGGAAGCCACGAGCCCCCAGGGTGAGCTTCCCGATATAAAGTTGGGGTTTTCCTGCAGTCAAAGTCATTCCTGCCAACAGAATGTTCTTCATGCCCACAGGACTGTTCTCACTTGATCTATTAGCATCTCATCAAGAAAGACAAACTCCACCGACTGCATCAGTTTGGACGTTCTAAGATCTCTTTTAATGCGCCATCTCAAACATCCCAAGTCTCATTTCTTCAGGTTATAGAAGAGAAGGTTTGCTTTAAAATGTTCAAAGTGACTTTGGACAAATTTAGAATCTAAAGAAGACACGTCCTTGCACCCTTCCCTTTGCTGTCTCTATTCCTTTCTCTCTCTATGGGTGTACGCGTATCTATATAATACATACGTAACACAGGCCTGCATGGCTACGTACATACATGTGTGCATGTGTGTGTGTGTAAAGTTCCTCGACACTGTTACAGAAATGAGCACTCTGGTCCTGCAGGCTCAGCATTGACTCCTCAGGTGAAGAAGGGTGGACTTCCTTGCAGAGAATCTCGTATTAGCTGGGACCCATCCCCTGCCATTTGAGCAAACACAAGGATGGCATAATGCATTCTCAGTAATATCAGATGTCACTCACACTCCATCAGCAAATCTCAGGTGAAGCTAAGGAGGATTAAACTGACCGGCGGTTACTTTCTGCTCAATAATTCAAAGGCAAAATCTGACTCGCTCGCCATGGTCTGATTTCAGTGGTGATTGGGAAAAAGCCTGCTTTCACCCCAAATCTTCCTCTCTCTTCTGCAGGGTTATCCCTAAAACGTCTTATCTAACAAAAAGCTAAACTCTCCCCTCATGATTTGAGTGAAGCAGTGTTGGTTCCAAAGATTCAACGCATAATTAAAGTAAACCTCTCTGATTCTTCCCTTTAAACCAGGCAAATACATTTTAGTTGAACTGTGAGATGAGGGAGGAACTAGGGTTTCCTTTTGAAAAATCAGCTTTCCGAAATCCAAACCCAACAAACTTCTGAGATTAAGGATGATTTTTGGCTTTACTAATAAGTCCTATTTTTTTTTCAGATGACTTGGCCTCTGAGTTTAAGTCCTAATGCAAAGACAAGCAGCTTTACCTTAACATGATAATATCCTTGGAAGTGACTTAAATTCATGCAGCTGCTTGCTTCTACATGGAAGGGCTCAAGTCTGCCATGCACTCAACTGATATTAGGTGTGTGTGTCTGGTGTCTGACACGTGGGCTGGTCAATGAGGAGGCAGGGCAGATAGGGCAGTATCTCCTTATAGGACTCTCATTTTGGTGGAGGGGACACACATCTTAAGAGGTAAATGACATTACACTTATTAAGAGATTGATAAATACAATCAGGATATAATCCAAATTGAATAGAAGATGACGGGAAAGAACATGTCTATGCGCCAAAGAGAGAGGAAATTTGAGCAAGTTTTCTGAAAACCTCTGGGTGAGTCTGCTAGGTGAAGTGTGCAAGGAAAAGAATTTTCAGCATGAGGAACAATGTTTGAGAAGCCACAGAGGTGGGAAGAGCATGGGGGGTGGGAAGCAGAAAGAGGAGGGCTGTGTGGCAGGAACCTGGTATGTGCCGTGGGGTGGCTGGTGATGAGGCAGAGAGTGAATGGCCTCAGCTCTGAACCAAGAAAAAGCATGTCTGTATTAATCATGTCTTTATTTTCTGTATTTTATAATGCTTTGGCATCATGGGACCTTGCTGACATGGGAGAGACTGCCCCTCTCAGTGACAGCTAATTCCTAGAGATAGTAAACTACTTGTCCGTGAACATGCCTTTGATATGCAAGCAACCAGTCTCAAGTTCAGACTCCCACCTGTCTCCCTCTGTCAGGCTCCTGCAGTCCAGGGCACTTTACCTCTTCCTGGTATCACTTCGTGGCCAGCTATTGGACCAGACAGGTAGGAACTGCCCCCATCGCCTGAGCTTGCTGGAATTAGTCAAACCATCCAATTCTAAACCTGCTCAGCTGCTTAGCCTACCTCACCTGTTTTCCCCTCTGACAATCACAATAACATCTCTTGCTCATGTTTACCTCTCATTCCTCCTGCCGCCTGACCACCTTGGTGCTTCCCCACGTGGCCCTGCATTGGTGTAGCATGACCCTCTTCTTAGGAACTGTAAGTAACACACGACTGTTTCAACGGCAGTCATTTCCTGGTCTGTTGTCTTCATCACGCCTGAAATAAAAAAGCAATTCTTGGTACATTTAGAAACAATGTCCTAAAGGCAAAGGTCGTGCAACAGAGGCATTCAGGTAAATATGGCTTATGACTTCTTTCACAGCAAGATAACTAGTGACAGTTCTAAGAGTCAGCTGGAGTGAAGGAAGATTCAGGCCGGACAGCAGCAAGGGGCTGTTGCGACTGTCAAGAAGAACAACCATGAGGGCTGAAGGAATGGCAGCGGGGCTGGGAAAGCTTCTTAATGCAATTGCTGTTGCTGCTCTGAATTGTGCATTCTTGTATCTTATTTGCACAGTTATTCTGTCCTTTTACTTCCCCGTCATCTGTCTATTCTTGTTGTTAGAGGGCATGCTTCTAAGAAGATTACTATCTTCTCTAATTTCCTATTTCTAACTGGGCACGGGCTGGAATGCCAGATACTCAATGATCTGAAAATCCATGATCTGAAATGTATGGAAACATGGGATACTCTTTAAATCTTCAGATTTGTGCTTGAGCAAAATTCTCGCTTCCCAGTGTTCTGAGAACTTCAGATAGAGGAATTTCATCTGTGCATGTGAAAGGCTGAGAGATTTGGAAGGGTTGGAAGTATCAATATACAGTAGATATCTCTTTATTTCTGGCCAGGGAACGGGAGCAGGCTTGCCAATGTCGTGTTCTAGTCATGCTGCAGACTTCTCATTTCCTATGAAACCACATGGATTGAGCTTCTCCGTGCGGTGCAGGGCCTAATCAAGAATCTACCAACAGAAGCCCAAGTGTAATGATAAAAATTAGCCATGGAACAAAATAGTAGCCTACCCACTGAGTCCAAAGACACTCTAAGCAACGGTTTCCAGTAGAGAATAGGAGAATAATGGGAGACAGAGGAGTGAAAAGAGGCATGTGTTTGACAGAGAGTTGACCTTCCAGAATGCAAACCTGACGCTCTCAGCTCACATATTTCTTCTACCTGCTGCCTGAGCTTCGATTTCCTTAACTAAGGTAAGAGTTGGAAGAAGTTTATTGTGATGTTAGAAGTAACTTGAGGGTACTAAGGGTGTTGAGGTCCCATCTGCAATGTGGACTGATTCCACTGTGACCGATGCCCTCAGGGACGTTCAGATAGAAGGGTCTTCCTAGTGGTGGGGGGTGGACTGAGCCCAACTGGGAGGCATGACATCAGGGAAGACCCACACAAGGATCCATTCTGAGAATGAAGAGGAAACCCTCATTAGAAATAGCCAATAAAGAAGACAGAGGTATGTATGACAGATCAGGCAGACTTACAATGAAAATAATGAGCTGTGCATAGACCAGCTGCGTTACCATTACCTGGGAACCAGAAGGTTTGGGGCGGAACCTACCATGCAAGTTATAACAAGCCCCGTAGGTGATTCTGATACAATCTAAAGTTTACGGATCACTGGTGTAAGCTGATGATGTTGGCCCTGTGGTTCTCACAATTGGCTCAAGTTAGCAGTTTTCAACTGGGGACATCTGGCAATGTCTGGCCATGTTTAAGCTTCACACCTGGAATTGTTCACCTATTTCCCTAATAATTCCTGTTTTTATTCCCTGTTCTGCTTGACCATATTGGACAGTGGTTCTCAGTGTGTGGTCACTGGACCAATGATATCGGCATCACCCGGGACCTTGTAAGAAATGCAAATTTCCCAGCCCTGCCCAACCCCACTGAAACAGAAACCGTAGGGTGGGGCCCACCAAGCTGCGTTTTCACAAGCCCTCTGGGCAATTCTAACCAGTAGCTGACAACCACCGATTTTGGCTGTTCTCTTTCAAGGCTGTAAGTGGCATTTGCTATTTGGTCCCAGTGTGGAAAATCTGGATGTTTCTGCATGTGTTAAGTTGTTGGAGTCCATGCCACATTAGCGGTTACAGATTTTCATTTTCAACGCTATTTACAATGCCTATTTTCCTAACGTGTTTGGTGATTTGGGTCATTTTTTAAAATAATTGTAAATGAAGAGCTGGGTGAATTGGTGAAGGCAGCTGACCTAGTCATCTTTGGAGCTGTGAGGTCTGTTTTCCACAACAGCCAACTGTGGGTTGTTTATGGAGGACGGGGGTATGTGCACAGCCAGGATTCACTTCAGGGTGTGGACCAGGAGCAGGCAGTATGGGGTTCTGTGAGGAAGGCACATGGTCTTGAGTGTATTTCCTCCTGAGCAGGACAGTCTCTCTTGTTTTCCTTCTGTCTATCAAATATCATAACACTGTCTTGTTTCTCTCTGAGGTTCAAACCCCATCCGTCCAGGCAGCTCGCTCCCCTTACAGAAAGTGTAGACTTTTAGCCCAGAGGCAGAGGTGGCCACCTCCACTTACTCAAGTGTTTATAGAAGCTGCTGTGAATTCAGACTGGTCCTGCTCTTTCTGATGAAGATATTCAATGCAAAGCTCCCAAACCTTGCAGACTTTCAAATCATCTTGTTAAAACGTACAGTCTGACTCAGGAACTAGGATGGGCCCAAGCTTCTGCTCCTTCGACAAGTTCCCAGGGATGCAGATGCTGCTGGCCCACTGGCCCCACTCTCAGCAGCAAGACTGATTCAGGGCTCCGAACGCTGCACCAGTGCCTCCTTTTGTTTGTTTGTTTGTGTATGTATGTATTTATTTATTAACCACTTTTTATCGATTTATAATCATTTCGCAATGTTGTGTCAAATTCCAGTAGAGCACAATTTTTCAGTTATACATGAACATATATATATTCATTGCCACATTCTTTTCTCTGTGAGCTACCACAAGATCTTGTGTATCTTTCCCTGTGCTATACCATATAATCTTGTTTATCTATCCCACAATTTTGAAATCCCGTCTATCCCTTCCCACCCTCCGCCCCCTTGGCAACCACAAGTTTATATTCTATGTCTATGAGTCTGTTTCTGTTTTGTATTTATGCTTTGTTTGTTTGTTTGTTTGTTTGTTTAGATTCCACATATGAGCAACCTCATATGGTATTTTTCTTTCTCTTTCTGGCTTACTTCACTTAGAATGACATTCTCCAGGAGCATCCATGTTGCTGCAAATGGTGTTATGTTGTCGGTTTTTGTGGCTGAGTAGTATCCCATTGTATAAATATACCACCTCTTCTTTATCCAGTCATCTGTTGATGGACATTTAGGCTTCAAAATGACACCTGTACCCCAATGTTCATAGCAGCACTATTTACAATAGCCTCCTCTTGTGTTTTGAATGTATTCACTTTAAGCTTCTAGCCCCTCCAGATCTCCTCAAAGCCAAGCATGTGGTTTCCCCTCTGTGCATGCTTTGAGCTCGGTGCCTTCTCTTCTTGCCAACCTGATGACTTTCCTTTTCTCTCTTCACTTGTTCCTGTCAATATCCAGTATGCTGAGAGGACAAAACTTTCTTATTTCCTAGTACTATTTTTAAACTAGTATTAAAAGCACATACTGTACAGGAGATGAAACACAGACCCAGGTGCTAGATACAGCTATCAATTCTGACTTCCAGAAAAAAATTTGCTTTTCTGGGCTCTCCTCACCTCGTGGGTTTCAAATACGCAATCGTCTTGCCTGCTAAGGCATGCTGCAAGGTGTGTTACGGTCTTCTCAGGAATCATTCTTGTGATCCACCTTAATTAATTTGACTTCTGGCATCTTCGGTTAGCCCTCAGGGTTTTGTGTAGCCTTCAGGACTTTGTGATATTGGTTCAGTTCTCTGGACTTCCCAACATCCTGACTCTGATCTCCCGAATAGCTTGCCATTTCCCGCAATGTTAACTGAGAGGAAGGTAGTCAAACATAGCCTGTCATCTGAATAGTGATGGATGTACCAGCCACACTGCACACAATCGACATCCAGTGGTGTGTCCCAGTTCTATCTGATTTTGGCTTCCAAGAAAAATCCTGTCCCCAAAGGGCAGCATCCAAGTCACAGTTTGATGAAACTAGTGGAGAAAAGTAGGTCCCTCCTTGGAACGGAAACTATTTTAATATTTTCTTTCTTGAGGATGCTTTCTGAATGCATGCATGTGACTCAAAAAAAAAATGGAAGTTTGAAGGCTGATGGTATAACATTAGCAAGGCTCTGAGGAAGAGAGCAAAGAAAGATTTTTCAGAACTTTGTAGGCTGAAATCCCAGCCAGTAGCAAATCCCCTTGAGGAAGGACTTCATTGTCATCTTGAAGCCACATCTAATTGCCTCTTTGTCATCCTCTGATTAAAACCAGCAGCAATTGGACCATATAGGTGCTCTGTACATAACAAAGTTTAGATACTGGCTTGGCAGAGCTGTGTGGCTTCTCAAAGGCTAATAAGGTTGAACTTGGAATCATTTATCACTAATCTGTGGCTTTATTTTTGGCTCCTGTTTCATGTTCTGCCACATTTAATCGACTGCTCTTTTGCTCCAGATGACACTGATGATGCTGAAAGTCAGTGAGGCAGGTGGGGGAGGGGGAACTGTGGTTAATAAATGTGGTTCTAGCAGTCTGGTGTGTATCTGACCTTTATCTTTCCAATAACCTTTGTAAGTCCAGACCAGTCGACGAAGCTGGATGGATGACCATGATAAGGGAGACAATGAAATTTGGTGAGGAAATTCTAATACTGGGAAAAATTGATGTGGTGGTCCAGTCCACAGCGACCAGTTCTGTAGTTTGTCTTACGTGGCATCCTTGGGTGATGTTAAGTGATGGGGACTGGTTGCTAATGGGAATGAATGACCAATTTTCTTACAGGGAAGCATGATGAATACTTGATCTCTGAGGTTATTTTCAGAAGAAGGGACATGATGTCATGACCATGAACATCAAGAAATATTTCATGGGTGTTTTCTGTCTAAAATGGGGTGAAAAAAACAAGCCCGCCTGTGTACCCTGCCCCAGATGGCTCATGGGGAAAAATTTAGGGGCCTGATACCTATTTTTTTTTTCTAGGAAATCATTTAGTTCACCCCATTCATACTTACTTGCTCTTGTCTGTTGTTCCTAGAGTGTCTTCCCCTAAGTACAAACTCATGCTTTCCCACCTAGCTTTTGGCTCAGTCTATTATTTCAGTTTCAGTTTCTTCCATAGGTTGAATAACAATTACAATTACTGTCTCAGGTTGTAAAGAAACCATCCCTGGCAGAGCCGATCACCCTTTTAATGGCTGAGATAGAATTAGACAAGGCACTAAGGGAGCACGGTGAAGACAGTGCCTTTGGATTGTACCTTTGTCTACACCCGTTTCCCCAGTGGCCTCCAGTCTTAGCCTATTGAAACATGTCCCGGATTATTATTTTACACAAAGTCATGGACCATCATTAATTAAGGCAGCAACCGCTCCTGTGAAAGATGAATCCTTAATTGTCAGTGACAGCACAATAGAAGTTTATTCCTCATTCACACAAAGTCTGAACAGAGGTGGTGGAGGAAAAGGAGGATCCTCATGTTTGTGCAGGGTCTAGATGCAGCATCACCATGTGGTTTCTAGGATGGTCTGGTCTTTCACAGAGGTCAGCAGGTAGGGGAGGAGGAAGAACAGAGCATGCGGCGGGAGGCTCTCACATGCAGGACAGGAGGGCAGATGAAGTTACCTGATGTGAAGTGAAACTAGAGATTTAGTTGAATTGTGTGCTCAGGAAGAATAAGAAACTGTTTAGTGAACAGCTAACCAGGTGCTGGCACACTCTGGCTCAAGAAAAAGAGATCTGGGCTGAAAGGCAGACTTAATACATTAATTTAATACACAATCTCTTCATTTGGTCGACCTACCCTGACCCTGAATTCATATCAGTAATAAACTACAATGACTGGTCCCTAAGAAAGCTTCAGTTGCTAATAGATTATACATTTATAATAATAATAATAATAATAATAATAATAATAATAATAATAATAATAATAATAATAAATTGATAGAAAAAGCCCCATTTATTTTTAGTTCTTGTTGGTTACCGTATTTTTGTCCTATATCTTAAAATTGATCTTGGTTGATGCTTTATACCCACCCAAAGCATTTCAGCCTCCCTGTAAATATTGGGCACGTCTACATCTTTGAGTTCTGTAGAGTCTAAATGCAATTTTAGCTTATCTCAATCTATTCATTTGTTTCTTTTCCATCTTGGTTAAGCTCCTGAGTAACATGTATAAAAACTGGAATGATCTCCAGGATGTGGAGATTCTGCAATCTCAGGTGGAGAATACAGGTAACCACTACAGAGATGGTCCCCTACTTCAGATGGTTTACTGGTGACTTTTTGACTTCACGATGGTGTGAAAGTGAAATGCATACAGTAGAGACTGCACTTCAACTTTTGGGTTTAGACCCTTTCCTGGAACAGGGATGTGTGATGTGAAACCTTCTCCTGACGCCGGGCAGTAGCCGTGAGCTGCGGCTCCCAGTCCTGCTGTGTGATCACCAGGATAAACAGTCGACACAGTTACAACCATTCTGTACCCAAGCAAGCGTTGTTTTTCACTTTCAGTACGGCATTCAATAAATTACAAGAGATAGTCAACATAATAGGCTTGGTGTTAGACAATTTTGTGCAACTGTAGGCTAACATGAGTGTTCTGAGCACATTGAAGGTACAATAGGGTACGCTATGATGTCTGGTAGGTTAAGTGCATTGAATGTATTTTTTGTATTATGATGTTTTCAATTTACAACAGTGTTATTGGGACATAATCTCATCAAGGAAGATCTGTAACTTTAATAAATTATAATGGGGAAGGTCATACTTTCTGCTATCTCCTGCAAGCATCATATGCATATTTTTCTAGCAAAATTTATAAAATTTAATTCATAGAATGTAGTTATTACTTCTTCACTTCTAACCACTCATGAACATTCAGCAACTTATTTTATGTATCCATCACTTGATTATGATTATTCCCACTTCTACTCCATGAAATAATTCCCCAATATACATCCTGTCCAAATCACTACTATGAATTGTCAAATATTCAGTTGCCTGATGATTATTTTCAAGTGGATATCCCAGAAACTTTTGCATTCAATAAACCAACTGCAAAATTGTCATTAATTTATTTATACATTAATTAATTCCAGAAATCCCCAGTTTATTTTTCTGCTTTGGGCCATGAAGCAGTAACCAGGATCAGACTTACTCTCCTGCCATAAAAAACCAGAAAACTGGCAAGTGATGCATAACTGTGATCCTAGAGCGAAGAAACACCAATGGGGCCAGCCCTCAGAACGCCCCAGCTTTACATTAAAGGCATTTTTCTGGACCGCAACCTAGGGAGGGGAACTTAAGTTAAGAGTCTTGCTGAGTTAAGAGCAAAGTCCAGGGAGGTGACTTAGATGACATTTGTGGGGCAGAGTACCAAACAAAGGAGATAGAAGTAGAGAAGTCTTCAGAAATTTTTGTAGGTAGTATTCTTGAATATTTGGCTGGATACTAATATCACATACATAAGCAGAAATTCTAGGAAGTCAGAAAAAGAACAACTGATGAGGAGTTACAAACTAAACAATTCCGGGACTTCACACAGGGTTGGGAGATGTTTGAATTCTGTCTGTCTACACAAGATAGATAGACACACACTAAAGACACTGAATAATCAATAGTAATCCAAAATGTCACTTATTAACAAGTATGGCTAAAATAGCACTAGAAAGTCTATGCTAAAGTCTATGCTAGACTCACCTTAACAAAGATTAGGAACAAGTCTAGAATGGACCTAACTACTCTGCAAACAACTTAATTCCCTGTTGAGCAAGCTTCAGCACTCTTTAGAGTGATCTGATTAATCCCAAATACTCAACAATATAGCAACACAATGTCCAGCACCCAATACAAATTATCAGATATGCAAAGATATAGAAAAATTGTGGCTCACAACTAGGTAAAATTCAGTCACAAGAAACAGTCCCACACATGAGAGAAGGGATGGAATTAGTGGATGAAGAATTTAAGACAGTTCTTATAAATATTATGTTTATAGATGCTGTAAGACTCTGTTTAATAAAAGTTCAAGGTTCACAGCAAAACTGACAGGGAGGTGCAGAGATTCCTCATACACTTCCTGTATGGCCTCCTCCATTACCAACAGCCCCCCTGGAATGGTGCATTTGTTACAATGGATGTACCCACACTGACACATCATAATCACTCAAAGACCATAGTTTAGATGACAGTTAAGTTCTGCTGTTGTACATGGGTTTTCACAAACGTATAATGTATCCATCATTGTGGTACAGTGTATTTCACTACTCTGAAAATCCTGTGATCCACATATTCATGCCTCCCCTCCCCTCAAACCACTGATCTTTTTACTGTCTCTATAGTTTTGCCTTTTTCAGAATGTTCTACAGTTGAAATCTTAATATTATTTAGACTTCGCACATTGGCTGCTTTCACTTAGTAACATACACTTAAGTTTCTTCCATGACTTTTCATGGTTTGATAGCTCATTTCTCTTTACAACTGAATAATATTCCATTGTCTGAATGTACCAAAGTTTATCTATTTACTTACTGAAGGATGGTTTATTTTTAAGTTTTAGCAATTATGAATAAAGCTGCTGTAAACATTCATATGCATGCTTTTGTGTAGCCATAAATTTTCAACTCCTCTGGATAAATACCAAGGAGCATGCTTATTGGATCAAATGGTAGGAGTATGTTTTGCAAGAACCATATTCCAAGGTGGCTGTACCATGAACAATATAAGAAAGTTCTAGTTGCTCCACATCCTTGTCAGCATTTGGTGTTTCCAGTGTTTTGGATTTTGGTCATTCTAATAGGCCAAAATAATGGTATCTCATTATTGTTTTAATTTGCATTTCCCTAAAGCCATCATGTTGAGCATTTTTTCTATGCTTATTTGCCATCTCTATATCTTTTTTGATGAGGTGTCTGTTAAGGACTTTGGCTTATTTTTCATCAAGTATTTTTTTCCTTATTATTGCCTTTTAAGAGGTCTTGGCACTATATTTTGTACAACATAGTCATTTATCAGATGTGACCTTTGTAAATATTTTCTCTGAATTTGTGGCTTGTCTTTTGATTCTCTTGACATTGTCTTTCACAGAGCGGAAGTTTTTGATTTTAATGAAGTCCAGCTTATCCACTGTTTCTTTAGTGGATCTTGCCTTCTGTGCTGTATCTAAAAGGCCATTGCCATACCCAAGGTCATTGCCATATCCAAGGTCATCTAGGTTTTATTCTCTGATATCTCTTAAAGGTATTACAATTTTTCGTTTTACTTTTAGGGCTGTGATCCATTTTGAAGTTAGTTTTTTTTGAAGAATGTAAGATCCATGTCTAGATGCTTTTTTTTTGCATGTGTATATGTAGTTGTTCCAGCACCATTTGTTGGAAAGACTATTTGTTTTTTCCTTTGTATTGACTTTGCTCCTCTGTTTATAACTTTATTTAAGAGGGACTTTTCTGTGCTCTCTATTCCGGTCCATTGATCTAATTTTCTATTCTTTCATCAGTACCACACTGTCTTAATTATTGTAGATTTATAGTAATTCTTGAAATCAGGTAGTGTCACTCTTTCAACTTTGTTCTACTTCAATGTTACGTTGGCTACTCTGGATCTTTACTTCTCTGTATAAATCATGTAATCAATTTGTCAATATCCACAAAATAACTTTCTGGGATTTTGAATCTATTGATCAAATGGGAAGAACTGACATCTTGACAATATTGAATCTTCCAGTAAACATAGAATTATTCTCCATTTGTTTAGTTCTTCTTTGATTTCATTCATCAGAGTTTTGTCATTTTCCTTATAGATATTTTGTACATATTGGTTGATTTATAGCTAAGTATTTTATTCTGGGGGTGCTAATGTAAATTGTATTGTTGTTTTTTTTTTTTAACATTTTTTAAATTGAGTTATAGTCATTTTACAATGTTGTCAAATTCCAGTGTAGAGCACAATTATTCAGTTATACATGAATATATTCATTGTCACATTTTTTTTTTGCTGTGAGCTACCACAATATCCTGTATATATTTCCCTGTGCTATACAGTATAATCTTGTTTATCTATTCTACATATGCCTGTCAGTATCTACAAATTTTGAAACCCCAGTCTGTCCCTTCCCACCCCCCACTCACTTGGCAACCACAAGTTTGTATTCTATGTCTATGAGTCTGTTTTTGTTTTGTATTTATGTTCATTTTTTTTTAAGATCCCACATATGAACGATCTCATATGGTATTTTTCTTTCTCTTTCTGGCTTACTTCACTTAGAATGACATTCTCCAGGGACATCCATGTTGCTGCAAATGGTGTTATGTTGTTGTGTTTTTTATGGCTGACTAGTATTCCAATGTATAAATATTCCACATCTTTATCCAGTCATCTGTTGATGGGCATTTAGGCTGTTGCCATGTCTTAGCTACTGTAAATAGTGCTGCTATGAACATTGGGGTGCAGGTGTCATTTTGAAGTAGGGTTCCTTCTGGATATATGCCCAGGAGTGGGATTCCTGGGTCATATGGTAAGTCTAGTCCTAGTCTTTTGAGGAATCTCCATACTGTTTTCCACAGTGGCTGCACCAAACTGCATTCCCACCAGCAGTGTAGGAGGGTCCCCTTTTCTCCACAGCCATATTTAAAATTCCCACTGTTCATTTCTAGTATCTAGGAAAGTGACTGACTTCTGTATATTAACCTTGCGTCCTGCAGCTTTGTTGTGATTGCTTGCTAGTTCCAGGAGGTCTTCTCTCTATTCTTTCAGATTGACTGTGTGATCTTTTCAAGAACTGGCTTTTAGTTTTGTTAATTTTCTCTATTTCCTCTTTTCAATTTCATTGCTTTCTGCTCTGATTCTTATTATTTGTTTTCTTCTGCATACTTTGCCTTTAATATGATTTTCTCTATCTTCCTAAAGTGAAAACTTATATTATTAATTTAAGATTAGTTTTATTTTCTGATGTATTTGTATCAGTTGTTTTAAATTTCTCTTGAAGAAATTCCATTCAGCAACTCTGTCTTTTGACTGGAGAATTTAGTCCCTTTACATTTAAAGTAATTACTGATAGGTAAAGACTATTGCCATTTTAGTTACTATTTTCAGAGCATTTTATAGATTTTTTCCCCTCCCTTCTTCTTTTCCTGTCTTCTTTTGTGACTTGATGGTTTTCTTTACTGACATGACTTCAGTTCTTTATCTTCATCTTTTGTGTATTTACTATGGGTTTTTGCATCTTGGTTACCATAATATTTACATAAAACTTCTTGTATTTATAACAGTCTATTTTAAGCTGATAACAACTTACCTTTGTTTGCATACAAAAGCTCAACTGTTCTACCCGCCCCTCTATAATTTTATGTTTTGATGTGACAATTCATATACTTATACTGTTTTTTATTATCAAATTAATGTACCTATAGTTATTTTTAATCTTTTGTCTTTTAATTTTTATACTAGAGTTATAAATGATTTACATACAATTACAATATTAGAATATTCTGATTTTGACTATATATTTACATTCACCAGTGATTTTTTATACTTTCATAAGGTTTCTTTTTATGAGTTAGTTAAGCATCCTTTCCTTTTGACTTAAAGTACTCCCTGTAATGCAGTTCTAGTTTGTTGAACTCTTAGCTTTTGTCTGTATGTGAATGCCTTTCTCTCCTTCAATTCTGAAGGATAGTTTTGTGTTGGCAGTTTTTTCTTTCAGCATTTTAAGTATATCATTCTACTTGCTCCTAGACTGCAAGGTTTTTCCTGAGAAATCTGCTTAGTCTTCTGAGGGTTTCTTTGTATGTGACAAGGTTCTTTTCTCTTGCTGCTTTAATGCTTATCTCTTTGTCTTTGACTTTTGACATTTTTATTATAATGTGTCATGAAATTTTCTTTAGGTTGACCTTGATTGGGTACCTTGGGGCTTCATGTACCTGGGTGTTCATATCTTTTCTAATATTTGGGAAGTTTTCAGCCATTATTTTGTGTGTGTGTGTGTGTGTGTGTGTGTGTGTGTGTGTGTATTTTTTTTATTCAAGTATAATCAATTTACAATGTTGTGTCAGTCATACATGAATATACATATATTCATTTTCATATTCTTTTTTACCATAAGCCACTACAAGATATCAAATATAAGTCCCTGTGCTGTACAGTATAAACTTGTTTATCTATTTCATATATACCAGTCAGTATCTGCAAATCTCAGATTCCCAATTTATCCCTTCCCACTCCCTTCTCCTCCTGGTAACCATAAATTTATTTTCTATGTCTGTGAGTCTGTTTCTGCTTTGTAAATAGGTTCATTTAAAAAAACAATCTTTCTGTGCCTTTTTATCTCTTCTGGATTCCTATAAAGTGTATATTGTTTTGTTTGACGGTATTCCAAGAGTGTTGCAGGCTTTCTTCATTCCTTTTAATTTTCTTTTCTCCTTTAATTGGATAAATTTAAATGACTTATTTTTGGGTTCACTGATTATTTCTTCTGCTTGCTTGAGTCAGCTGTTGAAGTTCTCTATTGTGTTTCTAATTTCAGTTCCTGTATTCTTCAGCTCCATAATTTCTGGGGTTTTTTTTCTGACTCTTCATGGAACTTCTTATTTTGTTCTTGTATTGTTTCTCTGATTTTTTAAAATTGGTAACTGTTTTCCTGTAGCTCTCTGAGCTTCTTTAGAACAACCATTTTGAATTCTTTGTCAGGAAGTTCATGGATCTTCATTACTTTGGGGTCAGTTTCTGGAAGTTTATGCATTTCTTTAGAGGTGTTATGTTTTTCTGATTCTCCATGATCTCTGTCAGCTTGTCTAGGTGACTGCTCATTTGAAGATACAGTCACCTCTGCCAGATTTTATGAACTTTCTTTGGTAAGGAAAAATCTTTACTTGCATTGGAGACATGGTGGAAAATGCTATTATCTTGGGTCTAGTGTACTAGGTACCATGTGTAGGGTGTGTTGTATCTTCTTGTCCAGTGGGTGTGGTGTCTTATTGGCTTAGGCAGCTAGGGTCCATGACATCAACAAATGCATGAGCCTTGGTGGCAGATGTTGTCAGAGGTCTGTGTTTGTTGCAAGGGCTGCTGAAGTCCTCATTTGCATCTCCAGGTCCAGAAATGTGGGACCAGGACAGGTCATAGTGGAGTCTGGAGACAGTAGTGTGCATGTGCAAACCTGTGGGGATGGTTGCAGGTGCCTGCAGGTTGGCAGGAGCTGGCTACAGGCACACATAAAGTGTCAGGGCCTGGGGCTGTGGGTGCATGAACAGCTGTGTGAAACTGGGCTGTCAGAATGCACTGTTATAGCTGTGTGAGCTACCTGCAGGTGCAAACATGGCACTGCGGGCCTGTGATAGGATATGGGGCTAGCAGTGTGTAGCTTCAGGGTTAGCTGTGTATGTGCATAGCTGTGTAGGAGTGTGGCAAGGGTCAGGACCAGCTCCCAGTGTATGAGCAACTGTGGTGGCCTTGGCTTCAGTATGCATGCTTGTGACTGCAGATGCTAGCTATGAATGTACACCTGTAGAAACCAGTGACAGAAGGTGAGGCAGGCAGCAGGCAAATGCATGGCTGCAGTGGTGAGCTCTGTATCCATACAGAAGTTGGCCTGAATCTGGACCCACAAGGAGCTGTGGAGCTCTGGCTGTTGGTGTACACTTGCAGGGCTGCAGAGCTTAGCTGTGGGTGTGCACATAGTACTGCAGGCCAGTGACAGGAGTCTTGGCTGCTCTGGGGCCTGAGCAGATGTGGATTCCTGAGCTGCTGATGTGCACTTGTATGGCTGCAGGGCCACGGGAATAGGGGGTCACTCAGGGGTCCTGTGCTGTCATCATGCACATGCACATCTATTGAGGCGAGGACTGGCTGCCAGTATGGATCCTAGGGCCCAAGGAATCTGCAGTGCGCTGGCTGGGGCAGCTTCAGAGCGGGACCAGAGGCCAGGAGCTACTCAGGTGACTGGGGTCTGAGATTGCAACAACTTAAGTGGTGCTTGGTGATGAAATTTGCAGAGGGTCTGTGGCAGCAGAGCTGGTTGTAGGTTTCCTCTGGCAAAGGCAGCTGGGACTCTCTGCAGAGCAGTCTACTGGGGTCTGTAATGGGGTCCTCAGTGGTGCTGGCTGCTGGCTCTACAGCACATGGAAGAGCTGTTGAGGTCTTCAGGAGTGAAGGCTGCTGGATCTTCTACAGAGCAGGCTACTGAAAGCCATGGCTGCTCCCAAGAAGGCTGATACTGGTAGCCCCTGCCGTTCTTCCTGGTTCTTATCTGACCTCTCAGAGGCCAGTATCTGGGTGGGATGAACCAAAGCAGGTCCTTCATGAAATACCCCCAAAAGCTGGAGAAGCTGTTTACTCATTCTGCTCTCCTTTTCCCAGTGAGGGGAACTCTCTCATGCCCAGGAGTTCCCTCTTGGCTCTAAGGAGTGCCAGCCTGGAGGACGGAATGACACAGGCCAAGTGAAGCTATTCCCCTTACTCTTCATCTGCTGTTACTCTCAGATGTTTTGCTCCACTGTGTTGCTGAGGCTCCTTAAGTGAACTTTTAAGCACTCCCCGAGCTATCTTCATTCACTGATAGCCGCCTAATTATTGTCTTTGTGGGGCCTGGAGGTCGGGGACTCTTCCTCTGCCATCTTAGTGGCTTCACTCTCTCGTTCACTTTTGAAGGATAATGTTGCATAGTATGGAATTCTAGGGTTTTTTCCTATTAATACTTTAAATATTTTACCCCATTCTCTTCTTACTTGCATGGTTTCTAAGGAGAAGTCACGTATGATTATCTCGAGGAGAGAAAAGTATAGCTCAGTGGTAGAGTGTGCTCTTAGCATACACAAGGTCCTGGGTTCAATCCCCAGTACCTTTATCAAAAAAATAATAATTATAAATAGACCTAACTACCTCCCACCAAAAAAAAAAATCTAAAAGTAATAACGTATGATTATCTCTATTACTCCATAAGTAAGGTGTTTTTTAATCTGGCTTTGCTCATATATATATATATATATATATATATTTTAATCTTTGATCTTCTGTAGTGAAAGTGGTATGCCTAGGTGTAGTTTTGGGGCATTTATCCTACTTGGCATTCTCTGGACTTCCTGGACCTGTGGTTTGGTGTCTGACATATGTTTGGGTAAATTATTCATCATTACTGTCTTAAATATTTCCTCTATTCCTTTCTCTCTCTATTCTCTTCCTGGTACTCCCATTATGCATATGTTATACTTTTTGCAGTTGTCCCATGGTCCCTGGATATTCCATTCTGTTTATTTTTTTTCTGCACTTTTTGCTTTTGGATTTCTCTTGATGTATCCTTAAGCTCAGATAATCTTTACTTAGCTGTGCTCAGCCTACCAATAAACCCATCCAAAGTAGTCTTCATTTCTGTTACAGTGTTTTTGCTCTTTAGCATTCCTCTTTGGTTCCTCAGCAGGATGTCCGTGTCTCTGCTTACACTGCCCACGTATCTGGCATGCTTTCTTCTTTATCCTTTGGAAGCTTTAGCTTGCTACTCATAGTTGTTTAAGGTGCCTGGCTTATTTCAACATCCCTGCCATGTCATTTTCTCATGTTTGCTCTGTCTCTTCAAATTGTCTTTTTTGCATCTTGGTATGGCTTGCAATTTTTTTCTTGATAGCAAGACATGATGTACTAGGTAAAAGAAACTGTTGTAAATAGGCCTTTACACTTGATCGTAAAAGACTAAATTTTTTCCTCCCTAAGATCAAGAACAAGGCAAGAATATATGCTATCATCACTTCCATTCCACATTTACTCGAGGCCCTAAAAAGAAAAATTCGGCAAGGAAAAGAAACAACGCCATATGTATTAAAGAAGTTAAATGGCTTTTCTTTGAAGATGACATATTGTGAAAGTAGAAATCCTTATAAAATCTACAAAAAAGCTACTAGAACTCTGAATGAATTTGTCAAGATTGCAGAATAAAAGGTCAGTCACTCGTATTTCTATATACTAGCAACAACCAATCAGAAATGCAATTAGCAAAATCAAAATAATTTACAAGGCCATAAGAAATAAAACATATGAGGGACAAATATGAAAAATAAAGCCAAACACTGAAGAAATTATGAGAAAAATAACAGAAAACCTAAATACCTGGACAGATATGTCACATTTATGGTTTGAAAGACTCATTGTTATGTTGTCAATTTTTTCCCCAAATTGATCCATAGTTTCAACATGATCCTAACCAAAATTTGAGTGGACTATTTTGTAATAATTAACAAGCTGATTCTAAAATATATATGAAAATCCAAAGGACGCAGATTAGCCAAACAATTTGAAAAAAGAACATTAGAAGATAATCCTGCCGGATTTCAAGAATTCTATAAGTCTATAGCAATCAAGACAGTGTGGAATTGGCATAAGAATAAACATGAATAAATGAAACGAATATTGGGAGTACAGAGATACACATCCAAAAATATGTGGTCAATAGTTCTTATAACAAATTGCCAAGATAACTCAATGAGAAATGACAGACTTTTAAAAAATTGGTGGTGGAACAGTTAATATCCATATGCAAAAAATTCAAAAAAAGTTTGACCTTTTCCTCAGACTAGCCATACTAATTAACTCAAAATGGGTTATACATCTAAATGTAAAAGCTAAAACCATAAATACTGTAAAGAAATCAGACAAGAATATCTTTGAAAACTTGGACAAGTCTGATATTTCTTCAGAGAGTGACACTAAAATCAAGGTTATAAAATAATAAATTGGACATAACCCAACTGTATGTTCTTTACAAAAATGTAACTTCAAATTCAAGGACATAGGTAGGTTGGGTGTAAAAGGGTGGACAAAGTTATGTCATGCAAACATTAATCAAAACAAACATGAGTGGCTATATTAATAGCTGATCGAGTGTACTTCAGAGCAAAGAAAATGACTAGAGACAAAGAGGGACATTATGTAACGGTGAAAGGATTAATGTCCCAGAAAGATGTATCAATTCCGACTATACACACACCAAGCAACAGGGCCTCGAAATATGTGAGACAGAAACTGATAGAGCTGAAATAAGACAGGCAGATCCACAATTACAGTTGGGAAATTCAACCCTCCCTCTTCCCTCCCCCTTACCCCCTGCTCCCTCCCCAACAACTAATATTGATGCAAGATGGGTAATCAGCACTATGATGGAAGAATTCAACAGCACAATAAGCCCATGGGACCTAATTTACATATACAGTTAACACTGCACTCAATCACAACAGAATATATTGTTTTTTCCAGTTCCCATGGGACATTCACCACGATAAACTGTATCTTGAGCCATAACACAAACCTTATTAATTAAAACTTCTAAATATGAGTCAAAGAGGAAGTATCAAAGGAAAAAAAAAGTGCTGAATGAAAATGGAAACATAATATGTCAAATTTTGTGGGGTGTAGATAAGCCAGCACTGAGGGGAAATTTACTGCACTAAATGCTTGTTACTAGAAAATAAAAGATTTATCTAATAAATGACTTTATTTCCTACCTCCAGGTGCTAGAAAAAAATAGAGCCAAATAAATCCAAAGCAAGCTGAAGGAAGGAAATAATAAAGAAAAGAGCAGAAATCAGGAAAATTGAAAACAGGAAAACCATAGGGATGGAAGGATAGCTTTTTCAACAGTAAAGAGTATCTACAAGAAACTTGAACACCGTACTTTACGGCAAAAGACTGGATGCGTTCTCCTTCAGATCTGAAATATAGCACGTATGTCTCCTCTCATCACGCAGATGCAACATTGTACCAGAAGGTCTACTCACTGTGAGAGGCAAGAAAAATAAATAAAAGGCACAGGTTAAAAAGGAAAAAACCCCACAAAACGTTTCCTTTTTGCAGATGATATCACTATGTAAAAAAAAAATCCTTAAAAAGAAATTAAGAACCAGAAGAACAATAGTACTAGTAAATGAATTCACCATGGTCACAGGATACAAGCTCAACATGTACAAATCAATCACATTTCTAACGACAAGAATGTGGAAACTGAACTCATCAATGCAAGAAAAAGAAATACTTAGGTATTCATTAAAAAAATGTATGGGATCTTAATTTTGAATATTACAAAACGGTAATAAAGGAAATGAGAGAATACCTACATGCATAGGAAAAATATCACATTCATAGATTAGAAGACTCAATCTAGTAAACAGGTCAATTCTCTGCAAGTTGATATATATGTTTAAGACTTGTTCTATCAAAAAGCAACCAAAGTAAAAAAACAAAAAAAGACTTGTTCTATCAAAATTCAAGCAAGTTTTTGCTAATAGACACAGGCATGTTTATTCCAGGATCTCTATGTGGAAGTGCTCAGACTTTAGAAAAGATAAAACAATCTGACAAAGAAAATTAAAGTGGGAGCAATTACTGTCCTCAACTTTATGGCTCATAGCAATCACCAAAGTGCGGTATTGGCAGAAGGATTAACACAGAGATCAATGAAACATAAAGTCAGTAAGTAAAAAAGGAATGCTTGCTCTTGTAAAAATGAAATTTAGAAAATAATAAGATGGCCCAGAATTGGAGAAAATATTTTTAATGTATATACCTGAAAAAAGATTCGTATACAGAATATATAAAGACCCATTTACAATTCAGTAATGAGACAGCTAGCCAATTAAGATAAGAGCCATCAAAAGACTTGAACAGTCACTGCACAAAGGAAGAGGTAGGAGTGGCCAATAAGCACACAAAAAGCTGGCCACCGTGATCAGTCCTCAGGGAGATGTAAATTCAAAGCACACTAGGACACCACGACACACATGCTGGAATATCAAAAACTAAAGAGTTCCATAAAATACTAAACGCTGGAAAAACCACAGAGCGAATAGAAGTCTCATATATTCCTAGTGGTTAGTTAAATGGTACCGTCACTAACTCTGAGAAACTGTTTTGCAGATCTACAATTTATATAATGTTACATGAGATTACACATATCTATATAAAATGTTCAATGTACAATTAACATGTCACCTAGCAACAATTACAGTCCTAGGTGTTTACTCAAGATAAATGAAATGTATGCCCATACAAAGGCTTGTACATCAATGGTTTTCACAGCTTAATTTTTAATAGACAAAACCTGGAAGCAATCCAACTGCCCACTAACAGATGCGTGGATAAACAAACTGTGGTAATTCCATACAGTGAACATTTCCCACCAATAATGTGGAATAAACTATCCAATACACACAACAACATGGCAGAATCTTACAGACATACTGGGTGAATAAAGCTGATATAAGGGGGTACACACTGTGTAATTCCATTTATATGGGTCCCTAGAAAATCCAAATCTGAATTTTAAAGACAGAATGCATTTCGGTGGTTGCTTCGGGTTGAGGGAGGGTGAGATGGACTGGGAAATGGCATGCGAATATTTTTGTTAGGTGTAATGTAAATGTTTTATGCCTCGATTATGGTGGTGGCTACACAGGTGCGTCCAAACTCATCAAACTGCATTATTAAAATTGATGCATCTTGATGAATATTAGGTATGCCTTAATAATGTTGATTAGAAATGAAGGCTAATCATTTCAGGAATAGGAAACAAATGTGTAATTTTCTGTATTGCTCTAGGGGAAAAGGAAAAATGAATAAAACTAAATCTTTTCAATAGAGGGCAGAAAAAACCCAGTTATCATTAGAAGGAAGTTTGGATTTGAAGAGAGTTGCTCAAATTCTATATTTACCACTTCTTAACTTGGATAAGTTACTTAATACATCCAACTCAGTTTTCTCACTCGCTTTTATGGGTTTAATCTTGACACTTACCTTAAGACGTTGATTTAAAGATTCAATGAAATTATGAGCAAAAAATGCATAGCAACGTGTATGATATAAGGAATGTATTTACTATATCCTTAACATTTTAATCATTTTATTTTATTTTAATCAATCCTGAACATTAAGGGTGGTATTTCTTAAATATAACTTTTGATTCTTTCTTAGTACCATGTTAATATTCCCTTTCGTATTTAACTCAGGTTACTACTCTGTCTTTATTCATGTGCTAATTTACTTAATTTCCGAGTCCCTCGCTGGGATGCAGGTTGCCAGGCAGAAGCATGCCTGTGTTGTGCACAGTTGCACCCCACTGCTCTGGCCCAGGCAGATATCTGCTCATTGTCCCTTCCTGAATGATTGAGCCTTTCTTTGAACTATTCCCAAGTGTTTGTCTCTGCTAAAAACTTACAAATGTTGCAGATGGAAGTTCTTACAGACTTGGGTCACTCTACGTAATCCCCACTTTTACTGGGAGAGAATCTGGGAAAGGCTATACTGTCTCTTCACATCATACAAATAAACAGGGACAGAGGCAGGGCAAGAACCCAAATCCCTGCACTTATGATACAAAGAACTCATGATGTACGGTGACCTTTCAACTGACCTGGGAAGTATTCCTTTTGGCTCTGAAACATCACCTCCCCCATTTTAATATCTGAACTGTGGAGGTTGTACGCCCTGGGATAGGTCCAAATTCGATCATTTTCTCTCTCAGCATTTATGTTGGCCACAGTGCTGAGCAAAGTGCTGTTTATACAGATGGCGTGAGTGTAAAGACACTCCCTCAGCGTGGACGGAGGCATGAAAGAATGATGGCCTCCCTTTGTTTATATTGGCAGATACGCTTTGGGCGGAGGGGCTCTTTGATGCATTTAAAGTTCAGACCTCTGCAAAATCATCTTCTGTACCTCTGACAAAGCGCAGGTTTGTTTTAAAAGGACTAAACTTCGGTTGTGTTTCATTTGCCTCTCTTCCAAAAGGCACAGCAGTCGCTACTTACATTTTTGTGTGCCTAATGAACTGGTCTTTTACTGTCCCCGGAATTCACAACGCCCAACCAGAAGCAGCCTTGGCTCACACAGGAGCCGCTGTGATTGAGGGGAATCAGCTTTTATTACACTTAGACCAAACAGAACAGGTTTGGAAGGGTAATTGAAGTCTGTGGAAAGCAGAGCTGTGTGTTTCTTTCTTCTCCTCTAGAGATTATCCAATAAAATGGATTTTCGTTCTGCACAAAAACCAGGAATTGGCAGGTTGGCAGCCTGCGTCACTCTCGTCCTCTCCTCCTGGTGGAACGGGCCAGATCTCCTGAGAGTAATAGTTAAGATTCTCAGGAAGGCACAGGCGGGCAGGAGCCACAAAGGCATTAGGAAGCTCTGAAATTCGGGGGGACGTTAAAATAAACAGCGATTTTATTTAAATAAGCCGAATTACCCTAACAAGCTGTTTTTCAATTTTTGCAGCACTGGAAATTTTATCCTCTTAACTTGACCCGAGGTATTGCATTCTGCCACTGGAATGAAATATTAGCAAGAGAAGCACTATTCTAGTTAGTCTCCATTCAACCCCAAACTTTAATAGAAATAACCTGTCGGCTTTGATTGAGTGTGATATCACTACAGGAGCCTTGAATTTAAACTGGGGGGATAAAGAAAATTGCACAATGTGTGAAGCCAGTTTGACTAAAATGGAAATTTTACTTCAGTCCCATCTGGCTGTCAAAAGGCCACTTCTAATACGTTCACAAAGCAATTTACCTTCACAGCTAAAAAAAAAAAAAAAGAAAAAAAAAGAAAGTGAAAATGCAAAAAACTCAAACTAAATCAAAAAAAGAAAAAACAAACCAAAAAAGCCCCTCCTCTGCCTCCCTTGCAAAGTTTGAACTCCTGTTCTGTGCTGCCCCTCTAGGGGCTGGGAATAGAACACTAAACTTTCCTAGTGGGCCCTCTCGCCTTTGTTATTCAGCACATGCAGTTTTCTTGGGTTTTAAGTCTCTTAAAAGAAGAGAAAAGCACTCCTAAATAATCTGTCAAATACTTGAATTAAAATGCATTCCACTCGTGCTTCGAGATTTTGAGGAAAGGCAATGCAGTGCTTGGACGTGCAGCAGAGTTGGCCATGGTCATGGATGCTTTGAATATGTGGGGGCAAAATCCTAGATCTGCTGGTGGTGCCCAGGGTGCATTTCACACCCAGGACTGAAAATCTTGCCACATACTCCTGGGAAAAATGGGCTAAAGTTGATTTGCTAAGGAAAACGACATTTCAGTGAGACCCACGTAGGAATACATGAATGTTAGGAACTCCGATGTGCAGGGTCCGAATGGGCGGGAGGGGAACATTCTGATTGTGCCACAGAAGCATTTTTTAAAAAGACATTTGCTTTAAGGTCTCTCCGAATACTCTTTGATCTTCTCTTCCAACATCTGCTAAAAATCTATGCAGCAATAAGGAAGAGGTATGTAAATGTGATTTTAGAGATACACTCCAGAAACAGCTCTGTTTGTCTATTAAAAATAAAATGTTTACCCAACCAGAGAATCAGAAAAACAAATCTCACTGTTTGGGAGGGGAAGGGCGAGAGCATGAGTTCTATCTGGACGGTTTCTTCGAAGACGTTCTGTTCGGTCAGTGGAAGAAAGCAGAGGCTATTACCTATATTCAGCTGCCTTTGGGTGGACAGACAGACAGACAGACAGACAGAAGAAACAAACAAAAATCCAAAACCAAAACAACCTTGGACATCCTTGCCCCTTCTTACCCTCCAAAACAAAATATAGAGAATAAGGAACAAAACGATCATTGAAGATTTGTTTCTCAAGCCTTTAAATCTGGACATGTTCTGTGTATCCCCATCAAAAAGACATCAGTAAATATGAGAGCAGGTATCCTTACATACGCATTTTATAGATTTGAAAACTGATGCATTGATGCTTAGGAAGGTAAACAACTTTTCTAAGACAATCCATTGATAACTAATGAGGGTGAAATATAATCCCTGTTGCTTTCGTCCAGTAGTCCACATCTCCAGATCTGCCGATGAAGCCAGGCTTCCATCAGGAAGCATTTTCATGTAAGCATTTCTGGTCTCTCAAGAGGAAAAAGCGATCAGACTACCCCAATCTCTGGTACTATGTTATGATTTCTTTTTTCATTCATAATAATTACACGTATACTTCCTTTTGCATTTATGTTCTTTTGACTTAAAGATGACACACCAACAGAGTATATGCCTTAAGCCCACAAGATGTGGCGGCAACGTGGAGTTCATGAGCTTGCTCCAGACAATGGACGAGTGGGCTCTAGAGCTCAGTTCCTCCAGTTCCAGGCCCTGGTGGCCTTTCTGTGCACCAGGTGCTGACACTGCAGTTACCTGTGAAGGTCCAGGTGAGTAGTGACCTTCTCTCTGAAGTCTTCCCAAGGCCAAAGCAGTATCCCCACAGTACTTTCTAAGGCTTTGATTCTTTTTCTTAATGGCAAACTTGTTCACTATTTCATCATTCATTTGTTGTTTCATTTCTCTGGTGAAACTGGAAGAGATCCTGGGTTGAGGAACATGCCGTGTGCGCCTTTACCATTCTGAAAACAGTTGCCATGGCACAAACTTAGAGAGTATCAGCTAAGCCTCTCAGAGCAGAGGAAGCCTTTCCTACACACCAGCTGTCCTGCGGGGACCTTCCTGGGCTCTAATTTTAGTCTTTGTGGAAAGTGTATGATCTAAGATGACAGAAGAACCCAAGGACCCTGCAAGATGGTAGAAAAGAGATTCATGTGTCCATGCCTTTGCTTTCAATGTTTGCCTCCAATCAGAAGTTGCTTCTGGGGGTGGGTATAGCTCAGTGGTAGAGCACATGCTTAGCATGCAGGAGGTGCTTGGGTTCAATCCCCAGTACCTCCATTAAGAAAGTTAAAATAAATACGTAAATAAACCTAATTGCCTCTGCCACAAAAAAATTGAAAAAAAAAGGATTTGCTCCTAACGTCTAACATTCATTCATTTATTCATTCAACAAATATATCCCAGGTGCTGTCCTAGATTCTAGTGACAAAATTGAAAAAGATTCTCCCCCTGCCCTCAAGGAGCTAAACAAAGCCAGAATTTATGGACTTACTATCAGTGATGCGATGATTCCTAAAGAAAATGTAAATAGTCTGGACTATTTTATACTGTTCCGTGAAATGAGGCTTATCCCAGATAAATGAGCCAATCATCTTTACTTGGCAATGTGTACTTGCCTGCAGGAATTCATTTGCTCCAGAAAATGTATCTGTAGAGGAAAACTTGCCTTCTTTTTCTTGTAAGTTTCAACATAAAATCTGGCACCTTTTCTGACAGGAAAAGTCCTTTCAGTGGAAACATTAATAAATGTGCAGGAATGTGTCCATCTGGTCTGTACAGTGGAAATGATAGGTCACTCATTTCAGCAACATTTGGGGAACTTTCTCAGCTAAGCATGTACTTCTTCATGAGAGCGTTTCTCTACACTCTTTGACCTTGAGGTTTTTGTCTCTGACCAGGAATTTCTAACCCCTTTCCTGCTGATCTTCAGGATTTAGAGCTAGGACTGCAAAATCATACTAGGAATTGCGAGGTGTCCTGGGTATAGGTCTAGTATAGTATTTAATAAACTGAAAACCTTCTATTCTTTTAAATCAGAATTTCCTTCCAGAAATTTGGCAAATTGAATGCCTTGAAAATAATTATCGGAACAGCCCCCACTGTTAGCTCTTTGGTGGAGAAGGGAGAGTCACATTAGCACTTAATTCTTTGTGTTTCCTCTCCATCTGCCCCAATAGACATTAGTCCCTTGGAGGGCAGAAGCCACGTCTTATATGTCTTTAGTGTTTCCCCTAAAATGTGGTTCTCTGCTGCCCTCGGGTAAATGATTTTTATTGCTCCCTGTCAGTTCCTATCGCACTGGGCATGAGTTACCTCTGACATTTACTGATGTGGTGGTGAGTGGCTCCCATATCAAAGATGAGGGTTATTCCACCTCATCCTGACCACCCCAACACTCCACGCCATGCCAGGTGTGAAATGACCTGAGTGAAAGATGAATTACCATTTACCTTGATTTCCATAATGACCAGATATTGACTAGATACTGAAACCAGTGTCCATATACACAAGTGTTGTTCTCAAGGAGTGGGTAAGGTGTACAGCATTTAACTTTCCCCTGTGTTTTGCATGACTGGCTCTGACTTGCCCCAGAGAATAATCTCAGAGCCACTTTTCCTTGAAAGTTTTCCTGACTCTTCAATAAATGGTGACCTTTGCCTGTTTCTTGCAGGAACCCTGGTGCAAATTGCTATGTTCGTTCTTTCCTATGCACACTTGGGTGTTCTTGGCACTGTGCTGGGTAAACACCTATGCACTGAGTGAACTGTTTGGTGTCCATCAGCTGAGACCCTCTTCCCCCACTGGATCCATGGAAAAGGCCAGGCAGGGATTCAGGGGACCCAGTAGAACACTGTTCCCCCTACTCCAGGTTCCATAGCATTCCCCCTGAGCTGATAGTCTGTGCAGTTCCAGGAAGGGGAATCACTGTCATGCTACCTAATACAGACTTTTCCTCAGTTAAAAAAAAAAAAAAAGGAAAGGAAATATGCTTCCATCTAACAAACAGCATCACTTGCATGAACTGGATTCCTCTGGCTTAAAGGAGCAAATGTTTCTAAAATGACATTTTAGTGTTGATTTTTGGAAATCTCTGACTTGTGTCCTCCAGCTGCATAATAAAAACCCTTGTTCCATCTGTGGCCCCGTGGTTTGTCTTAAGAGGCCCAGGGCATGGCTTACGAATGTGCTGTGTGTCAGCCCTCCCTGAGTTTGGCTGCAGGGGGCCCAGAATGAAGAGAGATGCTTCTTCCTCCAGGGATGTCATCCTGCTCCAGGTGTCACGGGACCCTGTCGTCCCTGCAGACTTCCTGGTGCCCAGGCCCTGTTGTCCCCACAGGATGGGAGAGCTACTGGCTTCTCTGTCACACTTGGTCCCCTGCTGACCTGGAAACAACAGAGGCCTGTTTTATGTCCCACAGATTTCCTCATGAAAAAGACCTCTTCAGTTTTTGCTCTCGGTCCTCTGTCTTGGAACTCAGGCCTCGTGAGTAGGGCTGAGCTGGTGGGACAGAGGTCCCCTCCACGGCCCCCATCTGCCTCTCTGGTGCTCATGCACTCAAATCATGTCCACTTGGAGGCTCCTTTCTGCCATGCAAAATGATGTCTGAAAGCCAGAGGTGACCGATTTTCTGACAGGGCCAGACACTGAATCTCAGAGTCTCTGAATCTGGGACAAAAATGTCTGCATTTCTGCAGTGATAATCCATCATGAATAAAGTAAAAAGATTAAAACACAAAGTGGTCAACATATGGAGTGGGCATTAGACCATGGGTTTCTGCTCTGTTGTGTGGACTTGGGGCAGGTGAGTCAGCATGGTCTGCAGAGGCAGCGAGACAGCTGGGTGCAGAAGGACACAGGTGGTTTCAGCCTCTCCTTTCTCCAGCTACGTGGACTTGGGTAATTACTGCAACCTTTTCAGCTTCTTATCCCTTCTCTAAAAATGACATTTTTTCACAGAAGAACAAATAATCCTAAAATTCGTACAGAACTGCAACAGATCCATAATTGCTAAAACAACCGTGAGAAAAAAGAACAAATGTGGAGGAATCACCCTCCCAGACTTCAGACAATACCACAAAGCTACAGTCATCAAAACAGTGTGGTTCTGGCACAAAAACAGACACACAGGTCAATGGAACAGGACAGAGAGCCCAGAACTGCACTTCTAGTCCATTAGTCTACAACAAATGAGGCAAGAATATACAATGGAGAAAAGACAGTCTCTTCATTAAGTGGTGCTAAGAAACCGGACAGCTACCTGCAAAATAATGAAGTTAGAACATTCTCTAACACCATACACAAAAATAAACTCAAAATAGGTTAAAGAACTAAAGACCTGAAACCATATAGCTCCTAGAAGAGAACATAGAACACTCTTTGATGTAAATTGTAGCAATATTTTTTGGCTCTGTCTCCTAAGGCAAAGAAAGCAAAAGTAAAAATAAACAAATGGAACCTAATTAAACTTAAAAGTTTTGTACAGCAAAAGAAACCATCCATAAAATGAAAAGACAACTTACTGAATGGAAAAAAATACTTGGAAATGATATGTCCAATAAGGGATTAATATCCAACATATATAAAAAGCTCATACAATTCAACATCAAAAAAAGAAAAAAAAAAACCTCAAACAACCCAATTAAATATGAGCAGAACTGGATAGACATTTTTCCAAAGAGGAAATGCAAATGGACAATAGGCAGGTGAAAATATGCTCAACATCACTAATCATCAGGGGAATGCAAATTAAAACCACAATGAGGTATCACCTCACACATGTCAGAATGGCCGGCATCAGAAAGTCCACAAACGATAAATGCTGGAGAGGCTGTGGAGAAAAGGGAACCCTCCTACACTGTTGGTGGGAGTGTAGTTTGGTGCAGCCATTATGGAGTATGAAGATTACTTTAAAAACTGAAAATAGACTTACCATATGATTCAGCAATCCCACTCCTGGGCATATATATGGAGGGAACTCTAATTCAAAATGACACATGCACCACAATGTTCACAGCAGCACTATTTATAATAGCTAAGACATGGAAACAACCTAAAAGTCTATTGAAAGATGACTGGATAAAGAAGTTGTGGTATATATATACACAATGGAATACTACTCACTCATAAAAAAGAATCAAATACTGCCATTCACAGCAACATGGATGGACCTGGAGATTGTCGTATTAAGTGAAACATGCCAGAAAGAGAAAGAAAAATAACATATGATATCACTTTTACATGCAGTCTAAAAAATGACACAAATGAACTTATTTACAAAATAGAAACAGACTCACAGACATAGAAAACAAACTTGTGGTTACCAGAGGTGGGGGAAAGTGGAGGTAGAGGGATAAACTGAGAGTTCAGGATTTGCAGATACTAACTACTATATATAAAATAAACAAACAACAGGTCCTACTGTATAGCTCAGGGAATTATATTCAATACTTTGTAATGGCCCCTAGTGAAAAAGAATATGAAAAGAAATTAAAAAAAATATATATATAAATTGAATTGCTATACTGTACATCAGAAATTAATACAATATTGTAAACCATTTATACTTCAATAAAAATAAAAAAATAATAAAGAAATAATATATGTAGGTTGCTTAAAAACCAGGTAAAGGATCTAGGTCCCTAAAACTAATTATGACAACGTTAGTTTCCCTGGCACAGGATGATGTCAAAATATTCCAACTGGGACCAGAGGATGGGATTGTTGAACTTGTCTGTTTGGCTAACAGACCCCATATTATTTTGGAATAAATTTAATTTAAAGTCAAAGAGTACTCATCAGTTCCTAGCTTAGGATCTTTGAGAGAGACAACCAACCACAGGCCCTAAGTCTTCATGAAACCTCCTAGCTGGGTTGGCCCCAAATGCAAAGCCCTGACCACTCTCTAGGGAGCCCTTTCCCAGGGCAGTGTTTTCAGCTGGCAACCTTGAAGGATGAGGCCAAGTATTTTCGCTTCCAAATCTGGAGCCAAAGAGTAGATTTGCATGTTGCTTTTTATAAGATGGTGAATTCCCCAAGCCTGGTGTTTTTCAGCTGTGATACAGACCCACTACAGGCACACCATCCTTCTGAGCCCATGATGGAACTTGGGGTTAAGGGGAAACAGTTTAAACTGTGCTGCATGCTGTGCTTTAAGGAATCAAGTTCTCCATATCTGATCCAAGATTCTCATGCCATCTACCAGCATCTAGGAAACAGTAACAGGCTAACATACAGCCATAAGTTGGCCACAATCAAATCACAGACCGGACAGTGTCCTAGGTCAAATTGTTTTATATCTCAAATTCTCAGTTTGCTCATCTGTAGAACATAGATAATCATAGTACTGTTGAAAGACTGGTGTGACCATTAGGTTACTCAATTTTACAGGCCTGGCCCAGTTCATGGCCACTGTGGAATGACTGGCTGCTTTCCAAGGATGCTGCTGGACGCCTGCTCTGCGTGGTCAGAACCAAGCCACCTATCTGAACAGTGATTTCTCCTTTTCCCCATGTGTCAGTTTCACCTGCCATTGGACACTAAGCAGATTGAGAATAGGGTCTGTTTTGCATGTGTCTTCTGTAACCCTGGTTGTGCTTGGAACAGCTTATCAAAGACCTTCAGAACCCAGAAGACAAATGTTCAAGCATTGCTCGATGGGCATACACCTCTGCCCTTCCAGTAAGGACCTAAGCTTCCTGTACCTTGTCTATAACACAGAATTGATAGATAAAACCTGTTTCATCTGTCTCATCAGCTTTTGGAGGGAGAGACCATGATGTACTCAATATATTTTAAAAATTATGAATGTTTGAAATCATAAACAAGTAAGATAACATATTTATTGAATGCTCTTATCCACATATCTCATTTTTGCCTCCCTCCCAATAACTTTAAAATATTTTTCTAATTATTTTACAGGAATTAGGAAACCTGGGCTCAGCAAGATTGAGTAAGTTCCCTAAAGACACACAGCTACTAAGTGAGAGAGGATTTGAACCCAGGGTAATCAGACTCCAGAGGTGTGTTGTCCAATAAGGTAGCTTCTAGTCCTTTGGGGTTACTTAAATTAAAATTAATTATTCTAATGTTACCCAATCCAAACTCACCATAAGACAGGCCAATAAGTTGAGAAATGAGGTGTTGGGATATTTTTATTCAGAAAGCCAGCAGACCAAGGCAATGGAGGAATAATAATGTCCTGGAGAACCATCAGAATTCAGGCTCCTTTTATACTACAAAGCGGGAGGGGTGTGGCTGGTTATTGCAAATTTCTTGGTGTCAAAATCCTTTGTTCTTGCAGCTGTCCACCTAGGTCAGGTCATGATGCTCCTGTAAACCTACAACAAGAAAAATGCTATTTACTATTCTACAACTTTTTATCTCTATATGAATGAAAAAGTGTTACATCCTTATAGGTCAGGACCTTGAGAATAGGCTCTCCTGTCTATTTCAGGCTCTAGGCAACATCCTTTGACAAAAGGCGCAGAACCAGCAAGACTGAGCACAGGGGACAGAGCACAGGGTTAGAGCTAAAGGAACAGATCTAATGTGGAGTCAGATTTGTTCTTCTCTATTACACAGAGACCATTTTGTAAATCAATTAAAAAAATGCTTGAAAATAAAAATTGTAATAATTCTATAAAATAATGAATTTTATTTAAACAAATAATTAATAAGCTACAATTTATTATAATTATAATAAATAAATTAATAAATTTCCCATTTCACAAATTAGAAGCCAAGGCTATGAGAAGTAAGAAATCACCCCAAATTTAGAGTGTTAGCAAGGGGCAGAAGCAGGGCTCACCCCAGGACTGCTGACACAAGCTTGCGTTATGGGTCTCTCTCTAGGTACAGGGTTTCCCTGTCTACCTCTGACACACAGCTGTACTGAGAGATGTTGAAGCTCTAAACCCCAGGGAGCTCCAGGGATTGCTCTCCTCATCTAATTTATCCCACTCTTGGTGGATGGAAAACAGAGAACTCCCCGTCTCACAAATGACTGACGGCCCACGAGTGTTTGCTGAGGTGAATTAGATTTCTCGCCATTAACTGCTGTGGTGACAGTTATGAAACAGAGATGTTACAGAGATGAAAACAAATCTGGGATCTTTGGATGAGGACACTCTCTCACAGCTGACACACTTACAAGTATGGGGCCCAGGTATTTCCCATGGGCTGTGTAAATGCCCAGTGAAAGGCAGAGCTAGGGAATGGCAGAGAAAGCCAGAAATCCTCAGAACAGGGAACAGCGGCTGTGGACGAGGAGCAGGCAGGTCTGTCTCAAGAACTGGGGGACTGACGTGGGCTTTGAAGGGTCATGGAACTAGTTGTGTAGGCTGCTTGGCAAGGTGAGCCTCTGCTCCATTTCCTACTAGATTTCCTGAAAACTCAGCATATTGACAGCTATGTTATGTAGTTAGACAAGTGGGGACACCAGGCAGACAGTCGGAGGAGAGGGAGGATGGTCCGGAAGATGGTGCTATGCCCGCCTCCAGCATAGAGAGACTTGACTTCTTCTAAATGACTGCCAGCAAGAAACTGGTTAGAACCTGACAGCTGCAACTGGGTGGCAGCGAGAAGGACTTAACCAGACATGACCCAATGCTCACTGTAATGTAATTAGCATTGTGGTTTAGCCCCACCACCGTGGGTTTTCCTGTGTGCATCACGAGTCAGGACATGCACAAAGGGGCCAAACATGACTAAGCGCTCCAGGGGTAGGAGTCATCAATCAATCAAGAGACCACCTCTAAGTGAGGGTATAAGAGAAAAGGGAGACAAAACCACCGCTCTTCCTCCCTTGGATCAGCCTGCCTCCCATCCTTAGAGCTGTATGTTTTCTTTTCTAAATAAATCTTTAAAACCTTTCACTATACAATGCACCATCTCCCAACTGTAAACTTATCTTAAGGGTATGACAAGAACTGGGGTCTTTACCTTTTGGGGTAACAGCTCCACAGTGCTCTCATTTCCTTACACACATTTGGCTCTTCTTGCTTACCTGTCTGTTTTCACCCCTACGTTTACCCTGCTAATAATGCACTTACCACCTGGTTAATGCCTAATTCTTCCTTGAGCATTCCCTCTTAAGCCATGCATAATCTCCATAGGACTGATTAGTCACTCTCCTTTGTGCACGAATCCCAGGCTTATCTTTAAAACTGCACTGATCCGATCTGTTTATGCTTCTTTCTCTCTGGATCAGTTAACTTTCGCTGCTTAAGAAACCATCATGAAACCTAGTGGCTTAAAACAACAATCATTTACTATTGATTGTGAATCTCAGATGCAGCTGAGTAGTTCTACTGACCTGAGTTAGGCTGAGCTGACCTCAGCCAGGCACACTCAGGTGTCTGTAGTTAGTCTGCGTGCATCTTGGGGTCCAGCTGATTGAAGGATGGCCTTCCTTGCGTGGCTGTGGTTGGGCAACAGAAGAACTGGGCCGCGTGTATCCCCAGAATTCAACCTACGTTTATTTACATGGCAGCTGGTGGAGTTCCAAAAGCAATCAGAAACCCACAAAGCCTGCTGAGGCCTAGGCTTGGAAATGCCATGGTGCCCCTCTTGTCACACTGCATTGGTCAAGACCCGCCAGACACAAAGGGTGAGAGTTGCTACCCATCATATTGCAAAGGGGTGATAACTGAGGTCATTTTTGGAAATGACCTACCATACTTTCTTGGTATCTTTCTAATAAACAAGGATGGAAAGTGAGTTTTCCTCACCCGTCTATGCCCAGAACATACCGGAAACTGGGGGCTTTGTGAATATTCTATGATGGAAGCTGATTGGAGGAAAATATTCAAGAAATCACTCAAATCACTCTGGGCAGTGGAGTGGGGTGGAAAGGAGTGACCCTAGGATTCTACCCATGCCACCAAACCTGCCACCTTCGTCCTTTCCTGTACTTCCCGCCTCACCTCCCCTCACCTCACTGACACACACAGAAAATACATGGCTCGAAGAAGATGCCTGGTAAGTGCACTCTCTCCATCACTACATAGATCTTTCCCAGTAATTCCTTGTCTGTTCTCTCTAAAGGTTACCTGGGCTGAACAGGTGTGAAATCTGAAGGTTACATCCCCTCATGCAACCTTCTGCTTTTCATGCTTCCTCTAAGCCTCTCTGCTCCTCCTTCCTCTCTGCAGTTTTTGCTGGAGATCAGACAAGTTTCAGAAAGAAAGATGCTGGAAATATGGAGAACGGAAACAAGTAAGAGATAGTAGTCAGACACAACATTGAAAGTCTCTTTCAAGTTTATGTCAGTTGAATTCTCTCACACACTCCATTTTGTTCTTGACCAGAGTTTCCTCACCTTGGTAAGGGAGAGAGGGAGGCTATCCTAAACAGTTTCCTAAAGCATATTTTATGGAAATATTAAGGTAAAATATGTGTGGGGGGGAATTTCTGTGGTCTAAAATTTGGGGTAAATTGAGACATGCTTCAAATTGTATCTTCTTCATGGAGATTCATGTTGCACGCTGTCCCCCGTGTTTCTCAAAGTTGTCTCACCACTGGAAACTAACATATAATCTATGAATTCCCTTTGAAACATATTTTTTTTAAATGATGCTCTAGGTTTCAGAGTATGTGAAAAAAATGATAGCATTACCACAGGTATCTAAAAAATTGCCTTGAAACTGAATGGTTCAACAACCGTTTGTTATCCTCACAGATTTTCTAGACCAGGATTTTAGGCAGAGCACATCAGTAGACTTGCTTCTGCTTTGTGATATCTGGGGTCTTGGTGGAAAGTCTTAAAGCTCCAGGGCTGGAATCATATTAAAGCACACTTACTCACGTGTCTGGTGGTTGATACTGGCTCTAGGCTGAGCCTTCAGTTGGGGCTGTTGACTGGAACCCCTCCGTGTATTTGCTCCATGAAGTCTGAGTCTTTTCACCATGTGAAGCCTTAGTTCCCAGAGAGGGCAAGTAATAGAAAAGAACAAACCTGGCTCCATATTAGATCTGTTCCTTTGGCTCTAACCCTGTGCGATGTTTCCTGGGCTCAGTCTTGCTGGTTCTGCACCTTTTGTAAAAGGATGTTGCCTAGAGCCTGAAATAGACAAGAGAGCTCATTCCCAAGGCTCTGACCTTTAAGGATATTAACACTTTTCTATTCTTATAAAGATAACCAGTTGCAGAATAGAAAATAATGTTTGTTTTGTTGGAGGTTTACAGGGACAACATGATCTGACCCAGGTGGACAGTTGCAAGAACAAAGGATTCCCAAGAACAAAGAATTCCTACACCAAGAAATCTGCAACAACAAACCACACCCCTCCCCTTTTTAGTATAAAAGGGGCCTGACTTCTGACTTGGGGAAGATGGTTCTCCAGGACATTAGCCTGCTGTCATCTCAGTCTGACGGCTTTCCTAATAAAATCATTATTCCTTGCCCCAACACCTCATCTCCCAACTTACTGGCCTGTTGTGCAGCAGGCAGAACGAGTTTGCACTCAGTAAAAGGCATACCAAGTGTAAAGCATCTCACCTTTTAGGACATAGCCTTGGAAGTCATACGGTAACACCTTCTCATTATATTCATCAAAGCAGACACAAAAAAAGACTTTACGAATCTTACATAATATAAAATTCTCCAGTTTCAGCAACCATTGTGAATAAATAGCCATGGTTAACACCGAACCTCCATCTTTAGGAATGTTTTAGTGTTTCATAGGATACTCCTCAAAACTCAGATATTACTGGGAAAATCCAGTGCCAGTAGGGCTTTTTATTTTCTACCAACACATATTCTACAGTTCTGGGAGCCAGCAAGTACCACCTGACTCAGCACCTGCATTTGTGCCTCCATCCCAGAGGAATGAAAACTTATGTTCACACAGAACAGTGCATGTGAATATTTAGAGTGACCTTGTTCATAACGGCTGAGAAACAGCCCAGAGGTCCTAAATGGGTGGATGCTTTAACTAACTGTGGAACGCTACACAGTAATAAAAAGAACAAACTATTGATGCAAGCAACGACCTTGATAAATCTCCAGATAATTTTACTGAGTCACAAAAAGTCAACCTCAAAAAGCTACATGTTGTATGATTCTGTTTATATAGCTTTCTTGAGATGAACAAAATATAGAAATGGAGAATAGGTTGGTGGTTGCCAGGACTTAAAGGAGAGACTGGGAGTCAAAGGTAAGTGGCTGTAGTTATGATAGGAGAACATGAGGGATTTTTGTGGTGATGGAAATGTTCTTCATCTCGACTATATTAATGTTAATATGCTGCTTGATTTTGTACTGTAAATTTGCAAGATGTTACCATGAAGGGGACTAGGAAAAAGGGCATAATGAGTTTTTCTATATGATTTCCTACAGTAACCTATGCACTATAATTTTCTCAAAACACAAAGTTTAATTAAGATAACCACTTCTCCCTTCTTAATCCTTGAGATGCTGCTACTAGGTCTACTTGAGGTACTGGCATCCTTCTTGACTCTGTGTGTATTCTTCTTGAAGAAGCCCTTACAACTCCTTTACATGTCACCTTATGAGGAGCCCAGCTCACAGTCTGACCTCTGTGCCTTCTCCCCAGCAGTGGCAGTGTTTCCTCAGTTCTCTGTGAGTTGACCTCTAAGTGGCCAAGTCATCTGAGGGCCAGAGATGCCGACTTAGACCCAAACTCAGCAGCTATGAATAAGACCCTCTTCTTGCACAGAGTGCAAGGCTTGGAGAGTCCCTGCAAGCCCGTTTCCTGCAGTGACTTAGTTTCTTCGTGCAGACGACAACTTAGATCCTGAAAGAATCAAGATTAGAACCTGACGGGTCTCATGCTGAGCCCAGCGGTTTTTCTAATACTTGAGGACTTTTTATAATGTGTAACACTTTGTCCACTAGCAGCTCTGACTTTAAAAAAGCTATTTAATGGGGGTGTGGCCAAGATGGTGGAGTAGGAGGACTGTGAGCTAACCTCTTCCCACGGGTACAACAAAATGACAACTAGCTACAGAGCGACAGTCTATAAAAATGACCTGAATACGAGCCAAGAGATTCTCCACGACTAAAGATATAATGAAGAAACCACAACAAGACAAGCAGAGTAGGAGGGGTGGAGGTGCAGTGTGGTCAGGACCCATACCCCTGGGTTGGCAACCCACAAGTGGGAGGAACAGCACAATCACACAGGTTCTCCACAAGGAGCAAGGGGACAAAACCCCACGTTGGACTCCTCAGCCTGGTGGTCCTGCCCTGGAAAGATGAGCCCCAGGGATGTCTGGCTTTGAAAACCAGCAGAGCTAACATGCAGGAGAGCCAGAGGACTATGGGAAAATAGAGACTCTGGTCTCCTATGGTATGTTCAAAATCGCAGACACTGAGTCCCAGTGCAAAGGCAATAGATTGAGAGGAACCTGGGGCAGACCTACTTGTTGATCTTGAAGAGTCTTCTGGAGAGGGAAGAGGCAGACCCTAAGGATGGAGATGCTGACAGCAGCCACTTTGGGGACGTTGTTCTACTGCAATGACATCAGCACTGGCAAGTGCCATTTGGAATTCTCTCTCTAACCCACTAGCCACAGGGGCTTACTACCTGCCATGGTACCCCCTGGGCCATGCAGCCAGCCAGGCAGGGAGCTGGTCCTGCTTACCAGTGGGCAGGTGGCAGCCCTGTGCCCCCTGAGTCATGTACCCAGCTGCCATGAGACTCAGCCTCACCTGCCAGTGGGCTGGTAGCAGCCAAACATCACCAGGCTGCACAGCCAAATGCATTAGAAGTCTACCCTATGCTTGAGTGGGATTATAGTCACCACACAAGGCAGGACCTCACAGCCACCCTGCTAGGAGCCACCCTTGACTGCCAGCACTCCCACAGTAGTTGGCCCCAAAACAAAAGAGCACATGAAGGCCGCATAGGGAGCACTCTTACCAGAGGGGAGTGTGTTGCTGGGCCCCATAGGATGTCTCTTACATAAGGTCACTTCCCAATATCAGCCTAATATTTAGAAATAAAAATATATCAAGCTATATATATATATATATAAACTAATGAAATAAAAAAAGAGAATTAGGCAAAATAAAAAGATAGAGGAATATGCTCCAAGTGAAGGTATAAGACAAAACCCCAGAAAAAGAACCAAATGAAGTGGAGATAAACAACTTACCCAACAAAGAGTTCAAGGTAATGATCATAAAGAAGCTCACTGAACACAGGAGAAGAATAGATGAGGTTTTCAACAGAGAGTTACAAAATATAAAGAAAAAGTGAATAGAACTAAAAATGAACAGCCTAGAAGAAATGGATAAACTTCTAGAAATGTACAATTTCTGAAGAGTGAATCAGAAGAAATATAAAATATGTACAGATCAGTTACCAGTAATGAAGTTTAATCAGGAATGAAAAAATTCCCAGCAATCAAAAGTCCAGGACCAGATGGCTTCACTGGTGAATTCTTCCATTTAAAGAAGAATTGACACTTATCTTTCTCAAACTAGTCCAAAATATGAAGAGGAAGGAATACTTATGAATGTATTCTATGAGGCCAGAATCATCCTGACACCAAAACCAGATAGATATCCACTCCCAAAGAAAATTAAAGCTCAATATAAGATAGTTGCAAAAATTCTCCACAAAATATTAACAAGCTGAATTCAACAATACATTGAAAGGAAAATACACCATGATCAAGTGGGGTTTATCCCAAGAATGCAAGGATGGCTCAATAACTGTAAATCAATCAATGTGACACATATCATTAATAAATTAAAGAATAAAAATCATCTGACCATCACAATTGGTGTACAAAAAGCATTTGATAAAATACAGTATCTTTTAATGATAAATACTCTAAACAATGTGAATAGAGGGGGCATACCTCAACATGATAAAAGCCATATATGACAAACCCACAGCTAACATCATACTGAATAGTGAAAAGCTGAAATCATTTCCTCTAAGATCAGGAACAAAACAGGGGTGCTAACACTTGCCACTTTTATTCAACATATTATTGAAAATCCTAGGCACAGAAATAAAGCAAGAAAAAGAAATTTAAATAATGCAAGTTGGAAATAAAGAAGTAAAATTGACACTCTTTGCAGATGACATGAATCTATACATAGAAAATCTTAAAGACACTACTAAAAAACTAGTTGAACTCATCAATGAATTTGATAAAGTTGTTGGATACAAAATTAATATGCAGAAATCTGTTGTATTTCTATATTGTAACAATGAAATATCAGAAAGAGAAATTATGGAAACAGCCGCATTTACTATTGCGTCACAAAAATAAAAAGCTAGGAATAAACCTACCTAAGGAGGCAAAAGATCTGTATTCCACAAATTATAAGATGCTGATGAAAGACATTGAAGACCACACAAACAAATGGAAATACATACTGTGTTCTTGGATTGGAAGAATTAATATTATTAAATGGCCATACTACCCAAGGCAATCTACAGATTTGATTCAATCCCTACCAAATTGCCAATGACATTTTTCACAGAGGTGGAACAAAAAAAAAAAGTTAAAATTTGTATAGAAACACAGAAGACCCTGAATAGCCAGAACAACCTTGAGAAAGAAGACCAGAGCTTGGGGAATCATGCTCCCTGACTGCAGACTATACTACAAAGCTACAGTAATCAAACAACATGGTACTGGCACAAAAATAGATACACAGATCAAAGGAACAGGATAGAAAGACCAGAAATAAACACACACACTTATGTTCAATTAATCTGTGGCAAAGAAGGCAAGAATATACAATGGATAAAAGACAGTCTCTTTAATAAGTGATGCTGGGAAAGCTGGGCAGCTAAATGTAAAATAATGAAATTAGAACATTCTCAAACATTATATACAAAAATAAACTCAAAATGGATGAAGACCTAAATGCAAGACCTGAAATCATAAAAATCCTACAAGAAAATAGAGGGAATATGCTCTTTGACATCAGTCTTAGCAATAGTTTTTTGGATCTGTCTACTCAGTCAAGGGCAACAAAAACAAAAATAAACAAATGGGACTACATTAAACTAAGAAACTTTTGCACAGTGAGGGAAATTATTAACAAAACAAAATGAAAAGCTAACTTACTAAATGAAAGGAGATACTTGCAATCTATATATCTAACAAGGGGTTACTATCTAAAATATACCAAAAACTCATACAACTCAACATCAAAAACAAAAAAGATTAAAAATTGGGCAGAGGATGTCAATAGGCACTTTTCCAAAGAAGACACACAAATGGCCAACAGGCACATGAAAAGAGGCTCAACATCACTAATTATCAGAGAAATGCCAATCAAAACCACACTGAGCCATCACCTCACACCTGTTAGAATAATTATAAACAAAAAGGAACAAGCAACTTGTTGACAAGGATGTGGAGAAAAGCGAACTTTTGTCTGCTGCTGGTGAGAGTGGAAATTGGTACAGCCACTATGGAAATCACTATGGAGTGTCCTCAAAAAATTAAAAATAGAACTACCATATGATTCAGCAAATTCACTTCTGGGTATTTTTCTGCAGAAGACAAATACAGTAACTTGAAAAGATATATGTACCCCCATGTTCATTGCAGCATTATTTACAATAGCCAACATGTGGAATCAAGCTAAGTGTCCATTGATAGATGGATGAATAAAGAAGGTTGGTGTATGTATGCAATGGAATATCACTCATCCATAAAAAAGAGAGATCTTTCCATTCTGACAACATGGATGGATCTAGATATTATTATGCTAAATGAGATAAGCCAGACAGAGAAAGGCAAATACAGTATGGCCTCATTTACTTGTGGAATTAAAAATCAAAACAACAAACAATAAAAAACCTAAATGAAAACAAATTTGTAACCATAAGTTTGTCCTCTCTGTCTGTGAGTCTGTTTCTATTTTGTAAATAAGTCCATTTGTCTTTTTTTCCCCTTTTTTTAGGTTCCACATATAAGTGATATCATATGGCATTTTTCTTTCTCTTTCTGGCTTACTTCACTTAGAATGACAATCTCCAGGTCCATGCATGTTGCTGCAAATGACATTATTTTGTTCTTTTTTATGGCTGAGTAGTATTCCATTGTATAAATAGGGGGGAGAGGGTTGGAAGGGATAAACTGGGAGTTCGAGATTTGCAGATACTAAGTAATATATATAAAATAGATAAATAACAAGTTCAAGCTGTATAGTACAGGGAACTATATTCAATATCTTGTAGTAACTTATGGTGAAAAAGAATATAAAAACAAAAATATGTATGTTCCTGTATGACTGAAACATTGTGCCGTACAACAGAAATTGACACAACATTGTAAACTGACTATACGTCAAAAAAGTTTGCCCCCAAAAACCAAACAATAATAGACTTGTAGATACAGAGAATAAACTAGTAGTTGCCAGATTGGAGGGGTAGGGAGGGGTGGTTGAAACAGGTGAAGGAAGTTAACAGTTACAAACCTCCAGTTGTAAAATAAATAAACCACAGCTATGTAAGGGATGTAATATGCAATATAAAGAATATGGTCAGTAATATTGTAATAAGTTTGTGTAGTGACAGATTGCTACTGGACTTATGGTGACCACTTTATAACATATGCAAGTATCAAATCACTATGCAGTACAGCTGAAACAGACATAATATTGTCTATGAACTATATTACAATAATGAAAAAATAAAATATTATTTATTAAATTATTGACCCCACCCCTCACATTTGTATAGAACTTTTATTCTCTTTTTAAAATCCAAATGATACTACAGTTTCTCTGCACAGTGGCTTTACCAGGCCCTGTTAATTAGCTGGATAACATGTTGGTAAATGTTTAAACACTGATTCTCTGAACAAAACAGAATGTGCATGTGCATGTTTATGTGTGTGTATGCTCCTACACGTATACATATATGCATATATATGTGCCTATGTTTATGAAAAATTTTACCTAGATTAAGAATGCATATGGTGCACAATTTACAAATAATACAATATACACTACTCTGTATCATAAATCCCATACAGCAAATTGATGCTCACAGAATACTTTGTTGGTTTTTGCTTAACTCATATTCACAGCCAACCGACGGCTGCAGTTGATGAACAAATGTGGTTTCCACATGGTGTTGCTTGACATTTTTGTTTACATTAATAGATGGGATATGAAAATGAAACAATAAAGACATATTGGATCTTCACGCATTTATCAATGGCATCAGTGAGTTCTTTGCTGATTCAGATAATAATTTTCTAATACTGGAAGAATGTTTCCTCAATTTTTGTGCTGTTTGCATTGTAACAACTAGAGACACAACATATTTTGCAATTTAATCTGCATGACTAACTTCATTCCATTACTTTCTTCAGTGTAGCCAAGGGTCAGCGAAGTTCTACTATTAAGTGTCAGAGCATAAATATTTTAGGATTTGCAGGCCATGCAGTCTCTGTTGCAAATGCTCAGCTCTGCCCTTGGAGCCGGAAACCAGACACAGACAAAAATTAATGGATGGACCTGGCTTGTTCCAATTAAACTTATTTACAAAAACAAGTGTCCATAACCACAGTGTATCAAAACTTTTTCTATGTCAAAGGTGAGGAAACTTTCTGTAAAGAACTAGGTAGGACATTTTTTAAGCTTTATGGTCCACACAAGGTGTGTGTAGAATGCTTTTCTTTGTTTTGTTTGTTTGTTTGTTTTTGTGTGTGTGTGTATTTATAACCCTTTGAAACTGTTAAACTCATTCTTAGCTTGAGAGCCTGATTTGACCCACTGGCCTCAGTTGTATGATCCCTTATGTAGACCACCAACAAAACAATCCACCAAGCTTTGATGTGGTGGATTCATCTATTTCTCTGATGTAAATAGCTACATGGCTGGTTTTAAGCTATTAATGTGGTATCACTGAATCCAGAGTTGGGAAGAGCTACACATTAGAACACCATTATGTGAACTTCTACTGTCCACATGAATAATCTCCAGACTATGGAAGGGCAGGGATTAAAGGAGAAAGGGACTGCCACACTGAGCTGGCACTCTGTTATTGCACCAGATCTCAAGGAGGGAGGGAATCTAGCTGTGTGGTAGGCATAGCAGTGTATCTCTGGCCCAGGGAAAAGAGGGGAGCTGCAAAGGAGTGAAAAGGTGATAATGAAACAAGAGGAAAGGGGGCAGGGCATAACCATTGAAAAAACGACACAGCCACGGAGGACAAGACAAACTGGTTAGAACCAAGATGGTGGAAGGTATGCCTTCCAGTAGACCTTGGGCCCCATGGCACACCCACAGGTGCCATGACAATAAAACGTCAAAAAGTAGGCAGGGGGCTGTTTCCTGGAAATCTCTGCCCCTTCCCTAAATTAGTTGGAATAATCCTTTTACTCATTAGCATATAAAATTACCAAGCCCATAAAACCTAACAACTCTGCACCTCGTGGTCACTCTCGCTCTTGCCTTCTAAGATGCCCACACTCTGTCTATGGAGTGTGTATCTGCTTTTACTTTAAACTAAACACCCCACACCTCTCAGTCTCTCTCCCCTCACCTTTCTGAGATGGCCCCCACTCTGTCTATGGAGTGTGTATCTCTAAATAAACTTGCTTTCACTTTACTGTGACTTGCTCTTAAATTCTTTTCTGCGTGAGGCAAGAACCTATTCTCCCACCACAATATTAGAGAAAAAAAATAATGACGCCCCAGTGATAGCATGGAAAGAACTGAGACACGACATTGAGAATCATTGGATATTGGTGACTGGCATTAAAGGAACACGTGGACAGGACAGGTCACAGTGTTTCCGTGGAGTGCCCAGTGAGTCCTTGAAGACTGGAAGCAGATGCCCTTGTGTTGGTGATTACCTTAAGCAATGTTGTTGCAATTTTAGGAGACTAGAGCTTTCCTAGGGGAAAAAAAAATATGTAATCTGCATCAGCAGTCCAGAAATTAAATAGACATACTAGTCTTTTTCTATAGCATTATAATAGTAGAGGAACTTAAAAGGTGGATGGGGCAGAATGCTCCTGCTTCAAAGTAAAACTTTTATCCAGCTGAGCTCTGTAGAATAGGCCAAGAGATAGAGCATCTGGCCTCTACACTCCAATGCACCCGCCTGCCTTCCCCATCTCAATGCACGACGATTAAGCTGAGAACTGGAAAACATCCCAACAGTCTCCAGTTTCATCTCCCACGGGTGGTCAGTTACTAAGGCCTGTCCATTCCACTGCCCACTTTGTTGTCTAGTTTCTGTCAAAGTGCCGCCCCAGTTTCATTCCCTCCTCCGTTTTCCTTCCTCCCACCCCAACCCTACACCAGCTGGCATTTCAACAACACCGAACGGCCTGGAGATGCACGTGGGTTTGCACATGCTGCTCTTTCTGCTTCGTGTGCTCTTCCTTCGTTTTTCTTTTTCACCTTGAGTTGAATTCCTGGGCTTTGGAGATCAACACTAACAGTCTTTCACTCCCTCACTCCATCTAACCCAGGCACAGATTCTTAAGACAGGTCACGCCTCTCTTCTTTAAAAAAAAAAAAAAGAAGGAGAAGAAGTGGAAGGACTCCCTTAATGCAGGTGAATCCTAGTATGGAAAGATACTTATAAGTAATGCTTCTTTGGGGAGAAATTAGGGAATTTTTAAACACAAAATCAACACACTTCTCATGGATGGACCTAGAAACTATTATACTACTTGAAGTCAGTCAGACAGAGAAAGACAAATATCATATGATATCAATTATATACGAAATTTTAAAAAATGATACAAATGAACTTATTTACAAAACAGAAACAGACTTGCAGACATAGAAAAAAAAACTTGTGGTTACCAAAGGCGAAGTAAGGGGTTAGGGATAAATTAGGAGTTTGGGATTAATAGACATACACTATGATCTATAAAATAGTTGAGCAACAAAGACCTACCATATAGTACAGGGAACTGTATCTAATATCTTGTAATAACCTATAATGGAAAAGAATCTGAAAAAAAACCCCAAGACATTTCTTAAAGGAATGAAAACACAGGTGTTTTCAGTTTTAGAAACGTAAGTGTAAAATCTGTGCCATGAATCACACAAATATTTATTAGCTGCCTGTAGACCCTGTAGACTATTATATCTTGAGAGAAGTGGCAGAAGATGGAAAAGGAAAGGTTGTTTTGAAGATTGAATTTTCTTCAGTATAAAGTGAGAAATATTAAAAATTCTTGAATAATGGAATGACATGCAGTATACCTTTTATGTTTTATTTATACATTTTTCACATAGTAAAATCACATTTTAAAAATTGTGTTGTTTGCTTTGAGGTGTAAGGGATATTATGTATTTTGTGTATCAATCACTTGTGAGACATACAATTTGCAAATGTTCTCTCCCATTCTCCCATTCTGTAGGCTGCCCTTTCACTCTGTGGACAGTGTCCTTTGACATGCAAAAATGTTTAATTTTGATGAAGTCCAACTTATATATTTTTTTAATAATTGTCCCTGCTTATGTCATCAAGTTTTTGCTTATGTTTTCTTCTTAGACTTTTATAGTTTGACCTTTTACATTTAGGTCTTTGAGTTAGTTTTTGTTTGTACTGTAAGGTAAGGGTCTAACTTCATTCCTTTGCATGTGAATATCCAGTTTTCCCATTGTTATTTGTGGAAAAGACTGTTCTCTCATTGAATGGCCTTGGCACCCTTGTAGAAAATCATTTCACCATCTGTACGTGGATTTATGTTTGGGTTCTCTAGTCTATTCCATTGATCTTTATGTCTGTCTTCATGGTGATACCACACTGTTTTGATTACCATAGCTTTGTTCTGTTTTAAAGGTTTTTATCAATTTTTAATTTTTATTGTTTTTTTATTGAAATCTAGTTAATTTACAATGTTGTGTTAGTTTCTGCTATACAGCATAGTAATTCAGTTATACACATATAGGTAATATTTCATATTCTTTTTCCTTATAAGTTATTGCAAGATTCTGAATATAGTTAGTTCCCTGTGCTATACAGTAGGAACTTGTTTATCTATTCTGTACATAGCAGTTTGTATCTGCTAACTCCAAACTCCTAATTTATCCCTTTTCTGCTTTCCCCCTTTGGTAACCATAAGTTTGTTTTCTAAGTCAGACAGAGAAATACAAATATTATATGGTATCTCTTATATAATATGAAATCATAAAGATGTTACAAATAACCTTATTTACAAAAGAGAAACAGATCTAAATATTTTTATTTCTTAAAGGGGGGAAGTTATTGATCTTATCTCTGGGATAACCAGCTTGGACAAATCATTCCTGGGTAGCTATATGAGTATCACTATTCTAAACCCAAGGACTAGAGGTCCAGGTAGGAGAGAAGAGTGAGGACACTGAATGGCATAATCAGGCTACAGGGACATAGGAAGGAAGCCAGACTTGAGCTGCGCAGGCTTGGTTCTGCTGCCATCAGATGAGCGAGACCTATTGTTATCAGCCCTGGATCTGGCCAATGGGCAGGAGACCTGTCTTTCCTGGGACAACGTGTGTGCTCACTTATATATTGTACATCATAAGTCAGAGACAGGTGCATCAAAGGCATTGCACCAAATGGAAGTTAGAAATTGCTGGTGCTGCCTGGCCTGACCCTGAAGAGGGGTGCTGTCTATCACCTGAATAGTCCTTGTCACCAGAGTGGTGTGGTTTACCTAGTGATAAGGGCAGAGACCAGGACCAGCCTGTAAATCACAGCCAAACTATGAGAGACTTCCTCAAGAAATTAAAAGTGAAGGAATCCTTCCTGAAAGCTTCCCTCAGGGCAAGATTTCCAGGTGAAATTCAGTTGTAAACCCTGACCGGGTCTATAAACCCATTACAACTGTTTTGGTCTGCATTTGGGATACAAAAGGACAAATTATAAACAAAGTGGAGCTTGTAAGGGACTCTGTCATGTGTCCCCCTGTATATTTTTGTAACAGGAAGAAGTTCAGAGTCCTTTACTGGGTAATTTCCTGTCCAGCAATGGTTTTTATCTAGACATCCAATCTGATCCCCTTAGTAGGGTGAGGAGGGGAACATTACATGGTTGTTATGATTTTCAGGAATCTTTTGGTGATTTTTCCTGAGAATCTTTCAACCAATGTCCCTCAGGGTAATTTCTTCATATTGTTAATTTTCTGAATGTCTGAGCTTAGTATCATAAGAGTATGGAAATGTCAGCATTGGGAAGGCAAGATTGTATATATTGTTGGTACTGGAAGACCAATGACCAGAGAAAGGAGACACTTTCCTCTGAGCCACATGCCCTGTGCAGGGCTGAACTGGCACTCAGTGCAGGTCTCTCACTCGCCAACTGTTTCTACCTCCACTGCCTGCCACTGTCCCCAGTGAGTTTAGTTCACAGTCACCAGTAGGAAATGTGAGTAGCAGCTGCTTCCTTTAGGTACAAATCCTAAAGGCTGGATGCATTTAGATGTCTCAGAGCCTTCAGGGTGTCTTGCGTTTAATAAATGCTTAGAGATTGCTTACAGGTTGACTGAGTAACTAAGCCACCTAATTAAACACTCATGTGATTAAACAACATGATTAATTATGTTGGTGTTATTGAATAGGAAGGATGCTGGCCTGTACACTATAAAAGGCATAAGAAAATGTAGCTAATGCACAAATATACTGCATACAGCACATACACACTGTACATGTAACTACAATGTAACTTGTGTAACTACAGTGCAACTTCATGTAACTACAATGTAACCACAATGTAACTCAATGTGACTACAGTGTAACTATGTGTAGCTACAGCATAACTATGTGTAGCTACAATGCCACTACAGTGTAACTTTATGTAACTACAGCGTAACTATGTAACTACAGCATGACTACAGCTTAACTTCATGTAACTATAGTGAACTATGTGTAACTACAGTGTAACTTGTGTAACTATAGTGTAAAGCTTACTTTTTTGCCTTGGAGCCTTTATTGCTTCTGTTTTGAACCCTTTCTTTCCTCAGTCCCCTTTTCCCATCCTTCCTTTGTTATCCCCTCTACCTTCCTTTCAAAACTGGTGCCCTTGGACTCCACTCCCTCCTTTGGCCTTTAAAAATTCTTTGCTGAAACCCATGGGGAGTTTGGGCTAGCTGTCCCGGACTTGATACTTGGCACCCTTCAATAAACACTGCACTTCCCTTCACCAAAATATCAAAACCCCAAAACCAAACCAAAGCAAGCTAAATCAAACCAAAACAACAAAACCCAAGGCCCGCAGAACATCTCCTGTACCAGCTTCAGCAAAGCCACACTCATCTACATTTATGCTTTCTCTGACCCCCACACTTCTGACTTTAGTGCCCCCCAGCCTGTTTCAGTTCAGCTACTCTGATCTCTGCTGTCTGGAGCTATTCCCCTGACAAACCGGGTCACGATGAACCGAGTGTGCATGGATGGTGCCTTTGACATTGTATAAGTACCACAACCCAACAAAACACAACAGAGCCACCACACATCTTAGCAAGATCTTGTGATGCTTCACTAAAAATGTGCTTGACTAGAGGTATTTGGGTTTCCCGTGGGCTTTGGGAGGGGCTATTCTGGAGAAAGGCCTTAAGGAGCTCCTCAGAGCCCACTCTCTGGGTCAACCTTAGTCTGCCTGTGCATGAACCACTTTGGAGTGGATTGAAGGGGGAAGGCCCTTGAGAAGGCTCAGATGATGGTCATTTGCAAAGTCTTACATGATCCTCAACTTTAGCTGCAGATTAGAATCACCTGGAGGATTTAACCAACACCAAAGTCCACACCAGATCCCAGGACAATTAAATCAGAAACTCTGAGGGTGGAACCCAACGGACAGTACTTTTCAAACCTTCCTAGGTGATTGTAATGTGTAACCAAGATGGAAACCATTTGTTTGAAATTCACAGTAGCAGAAAAGAAAGATAAAGAGGAGGAGAGAAATATCAATGATGAAATTCACTAATCAGTTCTGGGCCCTGTGCAAAGCACTTTATAAGATAATAAAACATTATTTATTTGGTAATGCTCTGAGGTTGGTAATAATAGTCTCATTTTAGAGATGAGGAAACTGAGGATCAAAGAGGTTAAATAAGTTAGTCAGCGTCACACAACCACCCAGGGGCAGAGTTCAGTAAACAGTAACAACCATGACTAATAGTCTGACTCCAAAGACAATGCAATCTGGATTCCCACTTCCCTATCTTGTTCTTTCTCCCTTCTCGTCAGTCTACTGCTGTTGAAGAAAGCTGAAGAACTGATCACAGTGGTAGGAGGCAGGCTGATAGAACTACTCGGCTGCAAACAGTGTGCAACCACATGAAAAAGAATGGATAATTCAGGACAAAACCAAGAGCACATAAGACGGAGCTGAGGACCATGGAGGATTATTGCAGGTTTGGAATTTAATCAGTGGTCTCCCTCTGATTTTGCCAGGTTGGATATCAAAACTGCTGGTATTGTCAGCTTCTTTAATTTCCTTCCTATTTGGGTTGGAATGTCCGTACCATTGTACATTAGGAGTATTTAGAGAAGATAACTTGTCTCTTTAGTTTCACAGGCCCATGGATGGAGAGGGATGACACCAAATGGGGTAACTTTAGAAGCCTCATCCTTGTCTCATTGAGATGATGGATTTTGGTTCTGATGAGGTTTAGATTAGATTTTGAACTTCAGTACTTTAATGGCATGAGATTCTTGGGACCCTTGGAAAGTTATAAATGTATTTTTTATGTTGTGTGGATGGGAGTTATGGAGACCACAGGCCAGAATGTGGTAGGTGGAATTCTAAGATGCTGTTATGATTTCTGTCCCCTGGCGTTTCTCCCCTGATTATGTTATATCACATGGCAAAGGGAGTTTGCATATTTAATTAAGGCTACTAATCAGCTGACCTTAAAATAGGGAAATTATCTGGGTCAGTCCTACCTAATCACATGAACCCTTTAAAAGAATAAAGTTCTTTCCAGTGACAGAAGCTTTTTGAGCTGGGGGTGGGGGGTGGGTGGGCGGCTATTGGGTAAGAATCCAAGGGTGACCTGATGGAAAGAGAGCAGTCCCCAGTCTGTAAATTGCATAAATCTGTCAATTTATAATCACTGAAAATGACCGTAACTAAATTGATAGAGGAAACAGTATGTTACAGCTTTTTAAAAAGTCACCATAGCAGGTGTACAGGGAGGCCGACCTGAGGGTGGTAAAAGGAAAACCATCTGGCAAACTCGCTTCACCTTAAGCACAGGAGGTCCCAGCTGAATCGGGAGCTGGTGGTAAACGGAAGTTAACCAGAGCAACAGCAAATCCCAATGCCTCTAACCAGGTTGACCGAACTCTCCCTGTTAACAGCCCAGTAGAAGAGACGTGCTCATTTCCAGGTCTCTGTCCTGCTCAACTTAGGCCCTCTGTTTTACACATGCTGCTCAGCAAACGATGAGAAATCATGAGGCCAACAAAAATTAAGAGGCAAAGATTCAAGAAACCAGACTCAGAAATGCCCTTAAAAGCAGAGAAGGAAATTTTATATGACTATGATTAATATGTTAAAAACTCACGAACAGAACGGGAAATGTGTATTGAAAGATAGAAGCTGTAAACGCATCCTCCACCTTTGTTTCCATGGTGGCCAGCAAAGCTAGCTCTAAAAACACATCTCATTCTCAGCTTTTCAATGGAGCCATTTCATACACTTGAGTGAGATAATGATCTAATGGTAGTTAATTTAGTATTTTAATTTCTTAGGATGTCTGTATAGCTGGCCAATAACCTAGATCACTGTTGAAGTTTTACACATTTAAACATTCTGTTACTCATGGATACTTTGCCTACTCTGTGGCAATGATTCACAAGCGTTCATTTACTGAAGAACAACCCCCTGAGAGACTGAATAATAGCTCTCCCAAAGAAGTCCATGTCCTAATTCCTGGAACCTGGGAATGTTACCTTATATGATAAAAGGGACTTTGCAAATGTAATTAAAGTCAGCATCTTGAAATTGGGAGGCTATTTTGTATTCTCCAGTTGGCCCCTTTGTAATCTTGGGGTTCTTAAGGGGGAGGCAAGAGATCAGAGAGGGAGTGGGAGATGTGACAGAAGCAAAAGGTTGGAGTGATGGAAGAAAGGGGTAATGAATGAGGGGGTGGAGGCGACCTCCAGAAGCGAGAAGAAAACACCTTCTCTGCTAGAGCCTATGGAAGGCTCTGACCCTTTTATTTTAGCCCAGTGAAACTCACTTCCAGAAGAGTAAGAGAATACACTTCAGTTGTTTTAAGAGCTAAATTTGCAGTCATTTGGCACAGTAGCAATAGCAAACTAATACACACCCAGAGCTTGGTAAAATATAAACTACAAAGTAGCACTTCCAGAGACTCTGAATGAGTTGTTAAGGAATCTGAGTTTCAATAAGCACCTTGGTGATTGTGATGCTGTTGGTCTGTAATATACATGTAAGAAATATTACAGAGATCTATAAAAATGCCTGGTATTGTTATTGTGAGCTAATAGAATTTGGGTACTTTTTTTAATTTAGTAATTTCTTTGTAACATTAGGTTGACTTGTAGTAAAATCATATATTTTTTGAGATGATATTTTATGTATTCTTCCCCCAAAAGGAAATTGTAGAACCCCAAATTATTATTAGTTCTGCTCTTAGCATTAACATATTTACCATGGAAAGTGCTTTTTCCCTCTGGATGGACATTTTTTAAGCTGACAGTGTTCACTGTTTTAACAGCCTAATTCTTCTTCTCAGTCTCATTTCACAATATGGAGAAAGGAACAACTATAGACACTTCTAGTATTTCCTAAATTAATTTCACCCTAAGGTATAACTCCAGGTGCAGCTAGATTTCTAGTTCTGTTTTTTTCCTCCATGAGCCCTATGTGTTCCTCCAAGTGACTTTGCCTTCTTTACCAGCCTTTTGTCAAATATAGTTACATTTTTTTAAGTTTCTAGTTCGATGAAAGTGTGTGGCAACCCCGAGAACCACTCCAGAATGACCCAGTAGGTTCAGTCTACTTTCAGAAACTCCTAGGACTCCAAAATGCTTTATTCTGAACAGCAGGACTTCACTAAGATGTTTCCCACTTGTGTGGCCAAGACAAGCACAGAGAAGCAAAGATAAAATTGCAGTCATTTTGGAGAAGGAAGGTTTGAGCCTTCCTGAAAAGACTTTTTCTGTGACTTTTATTTCCATGGACATTGGGACAGAGACAATCTCACATAACCACTCAGTGGCCTGTCACCTTGTCCTCTTGGAAAGATTTCCCTTACACACCCCATCACCTTACCTTTCACTGCACATGTTAAAAAAAAAAGTCAAAATCAAGATTATCCCTGAAAATAGTAAAGTATTGGCTTCTGTAGCTTGGATTCTGGATTGACCTCTCTCACCAGGACCTACACCTATGTTTTCCTTGAACAACTGCTTTGGAGAAATTTAGATCGGGGACTTATAACTGGACTTAAAGCAATTTTCTATGTTTTATATCACACAGAAAGGGCTGTGTAGATGGCCAGTGTCCACTACTTACCTGAAGTACAGAGACTTCAGAAATCTGATGGCTGTTCTGAATACTCAGATAGGATTTCTTTCTCCTGTTGTGTATGCTCTTCTCTGTTCACTCTAACTCACACTACATCTCATCTGCCTGTGAGTGACTCCCCTTAGACTAAGATCTTGGAAAAGCATTTGAAATTCATTTCCAACTTTGTATCATCAGTACTTAAGGGCCAGAGTGACCTGCAGTGATTAATTGTTAATGCTCCGTGTCCTTTTGGGGCCTGAGAGGTGATGGTAAATAGTGTCCCACAGGATGTTACGGCTCTACTCAAGGAGAGTGTAGATAAAATTTCTGCTCAGACATCAACGTGAAGTATTTTTTCAAAACAAAGTGTTCTTTATAATTTGCATCCCTACCTCCAATATTCCTCATTGATACAGGGATTCGACACATAGATCCGAAACTCAGACTGGAGTGAGAATTGAGAGCCAAACAGGCAATCCCAAACAGTCCCAGCACCGTAAAAAATGCAAGCAGTCAACAATTTTTAGAGCGTGATGAAAAATGCAAGACCTCATAGGAATCAATGGATAGAGACTTGATTTGAAAATGAACTTTGTGCATTTGCATATGCAAAGTGCAGGCACTTTCTTCAGAGAGCAGTAACTGTTTTAATTCATGAATGTCTTTTTTTTTTCTAAATTAAATGAGGTGAGGCAAGAAGAAAGGTGCACACAGAGGAGGACCGGCAGAACTGTCCGACTCTTGACACCAGTCAATCAAAGTCATTCCAGCCAAGAACACTAATACAGGGAGGGGAGGTTGCTTGCTCCTCTTTCTTCGGTCAACATCCCAGACTCCCTTTGTCCCTCCACTGGATTCTCTCCTGGAAGAAGACATAACTATTCTGAAGGACAGAATCCAGAGCATTCTTTGGCCCCCACGGAGGGTGCCTGCCCTCCCGACAGACTCTGAGTTTTCCATTTTCACATCAAGTGCTCAGGGATAAAGGGAACCTTTGTGCTTTCTGTTGCTTCTTGTAAAGCACATCTGGGAAAAGTCTCCAAATTGACAAGGGGGGACCATCCTGTTATATCTCTGATCTATCTGCAATTTGTAGGAAAACCAAGCCAGCTTGACCATCTCTGTGGGCAGCAACTTGTTAATTTGTTACTGTTCTCATGGTCTGCCTCTGGTATTCATCGGGATTCTGGCTTCCAGATTTAGATTTGGTGAGGAAATAGAAAGTCTGACATGAACCTAAAACCTACAATATTTATATAAGTTCCTAGACTACCAAAAGCTGTATTTTCTGACTTACTATATTTCCCCCAGCTTTAATGAAATATAATTGACATATAACATTGTGTAAGTGTAAGGTATACAGTGTGATGATTTGATATATGTATATCATAAAGTTATTACTTCAATAACAGGTCCATCACCTTACATTTTTACATTGTGTGTGTGTGTGTGTGTGTTGAGAATATTTAAGATATACTCTCTCAGCAAATTTTAATTATATGATAAATAGTTAACTATAGTCAACATGCTGAATATTAGATCCCCAGATCTGACATTCATGTTGTTGGAAATGGCAGGATTTCCCTTTTGTTAGGCTGAATATTTTTCCATTGTATATATACGCATATATCACATTTTCTTTATCCAGTCATCCATCAAGGGACATTTAGGTTGTTTGCATATAATGGCTATGGTGAATAATGCTTCACTGAACACAGGGGTGCATATATCTTTTCAAGACAGTGATTTTATTTCCTTCAGATATATGCCCAGAAGTGGGGTTGCAGATCACACAACAGGTCCATTTTTAATTTTTTGAGGAAACTCTACACTGTTTCCCATAATGCCTGTAATAATTTATATTTCCGCCACCAGTACACAGATTTCTTTTCTCCACATCCTTTTTATCTCTTTTCTTTTTGATGACAGCCATTTTAATGAAGTGATTTCTCATTGTGGTTTTGATTTGCATTTCCCTGATGATGAGCGATGTTGAGCACTTTTTAATGTACCTGTTGGCTATTTGTATATCTTTGGAAAAAATGTCTATTCAGGTCTTCTGCTCATCTTTTAATCAGGTTATTATTATTATTATTATTATTATTATTATTATTATTGCTATTGAGTTGTATGAATTCCTCGTACATTTTGAACATTGACTCCTAATCTGATAGGTAATTTGCAAATATTTCCCCTATCCCATAGGCTACCTCTTTATTCTGTTGATGTTTCTGCTGCTGTGCAGAAAAGTTTTTTTCATTTGATGTAGTCCAACTTGTTTATTTTTGCATTTTGTATCTTACCAAGATCAATGTCAAGAAGCCCTTTCCCTATATTTTCTTCTAGGAATAGTAAGGTTTCAGGATTTTAAGTCTTTAATCCATTTTTAGTTTTTTTGTGTGTGTATGAATGGCATAAAATGGGCCTAGTTTCATTCTTTTGCATGTAAATGCCTGGTTTTCCCAACATCATGTATTTAAAAAACGATCTTTTCCTCAGTGAATATTCTCAATTCCCTTGTCAAGTACTAGTTGACTGTATGTGCATGGGTTTATTTCTGGGTGGTCTCTTTTTCTCCATGAAATAGAACCTCAGAATGTCTAGGAGGGAAAACTGAGAAAAAAACACTGAGCACCTAATACAATATTTCATTGCCCCACCCCTACTCCACAGAACTTCTCATAAGTTCCTTGCTTAAGAAGAATTAGAAATTTTAACAGAATGTAAAGGAAAGCATTTATGTAGATGGCTATGAATGAGTTAATGATCATGGTATATAAAAATTCTCTTTATAAGCTTATGTTTTAATAAGTATCAATTGATGCTTTTCTTGTCTTCATAAACTTACAAGTTAAAAATGCCTCAAGCCAAAGCTAGACTTAGACATATGGAATGCAGAGGTAGCTGTTGCATGGTGGTTAAAACCGAGGTCCCTGGAGGCACACAATCTCAATTTACAGTCCTGGTTTAGCATCTTACTGTGTATGTTATAATGAGGAAGTAACAACTCAAATTGCCTCAGTTTTCTCATTTTTAAATGGGGTGATGACAATGGTGCCTGGAGTAATTGTGGTTGTATTTCTATCAGTCTTATCTGTCTGATCTCCCTTAGACAATCAGTTATGTTTTCACCCTCTATAATTTCATCTGGTTTTTGCCCTGTTCATCAAAAACAAGATCATGTCCTTCAAGAAATGTTTGTAAAATTCATATACCCCAGAAATAGGGTTTTATCTACTCATCTAAGTCTTTATATTTTGTACATACCAACTTAATCTTTCACCCCACAGTTTAATCTTTTCAAGAAGGAGAAATGATACCAACCCCAGAAGCTCAATAATTTGGGTAGATGATATTTCCCCTTTTTTGTCTTATTAAATGCCACAAATATTCTTTGCACTGAATTTCAGCCCAGGGAGAAATAAAAGATGAAAACTTAGTGGGCTAATATGAATACACCAGAATCAGGCCCCTGGGAATCACTGATGCACATTTTCGGCAAGTTTCCTTACAATAAAACCTACCTCTATATCGCCGTCCTTTTACCTGTTATGTCACCTTAGAGAATCTGTGATTACATGGCCTTTACTATCACTAACCACCTGCTATCCGTCAAGTGCTGCACAAGGTGTTTGATCTGCATTAGCTGGTCACACTGGCATGGTACACGAGGTTCAGGGGGATCAGGCCAGCCATCCAAGGTCATACAGCTGGTAAGTAGTGGAGCCAGGATTAAAACAAGGGTCTATTTTTGTCCCCAGCCTTTCCCCTCCTCCCATGAAACCCTACTTACATCCATTGGATGAAATCTTCCTAAAATGATATTATTTTTTTTGCAGTAAAACACACATATAAAATTTACCATTAGTGACATTTGTTATAATTACTATGTAGTGAAACCATAGCCACATCTTATTCAAGAATATTTTTTATCTCCTCAAAAGGAAACCTGATACTAATTAAGCAGTCTTTCCCCATTTCCCGTCCCCTCCGCCAATAATAACCACTCATCTTCCTTCTGTTCCTATGAATGCTCCTGTTCTGAGTATTTCATATAAGTGTAATCATACAATTACTTAATGGCCTTTTAAATTAGAATTCATTTGAAATATAGAAAGTATATAAGACTCAATTATTGAAACTGTAGCTTATAAATGGAAAGTTTATAGCTTAATTAATAAAATAAATAATATGATCATTTTAGTCTTAATAGAATAATTTTGATCTTGGGAGCATTGCTTAATTTATATCATGGAGCCCACTGACAAAAGAGGGGTTTAAAGTAAGGAGGCTCGGACTTAGGGCCTATTGCCATGATTTCCTGACTTTGTGACGCTAAGGGCTTGATTCAAGAAAACTTCTGGGTCTACAGAGGGGTCAACCTACACCATCTTGAGGTCCGGCGTTAGAGTGCTCCACCTTAGGGGGCTACGTTTTAGGAACAAGTCTTAACTCAGGTAGCAGCAGCTGGGTAGCACCATCCATATTGTCTCGAGAATCGGGTATATTTCTATAAATAAAATTAAAAATAAAAATAAAGAGGTGATTAATTACATAGTCTGATTTTAAAGTCGTCACCATACCTAGTGCCATTCCAAGTATATTCTCAGTCAGATTGGCCATTTGGCTTTTAAACTCACCCTTTGAATAAAGACCTTGTTTCCAGGAGGTCGCTGCTGACCTGCGCACACCTGTTGTAGATACTAGTAGGGTCTTATGCTTTGTGTGCTGCGAATAGACACTTTCAGCTGAGTGTTTGTACCACAGCACCGGGTCTGCTGGTCTCCCAGGAGGAATCAGCACGAGTTTCCCGCCCGACTGCTGAGCAGAACGGTGCAAACCTTCCGGCCACAACTGGATCAAGTCACTTTGTGATGCCCACTGCATCTGGTCTTCATTGCTCCTCTTCATGGCGACCAGCTCCAAAGCCACAGCCTCAGCCTCACAACTCTGGAGCCATCCCTCTGGTTTCCTTTCTTTGTCTACTGGTGGCTGATGCTGGAGAGATAACAGCAAAACCCCTTACGTGCTGAGGCTGTGGCATCTGCCCCTGCCATGATCTGTGTCCTTTTGCAGACAAGCTCGGGGACTGTGGACAGATTTCCCTACCTCATTTGTAAGCTTCTGTTTCTCACCTCTATGCTGTAAAAGGAGAATGTTTTGTTGTCACACAGATCTGGAAATATATAGCTCATTTCACAAAGACGTATGTCAACATGGTCAGTTTAACACGGGCTTTGGTGTTTAAACTGACATCCAGGCAAGACTGACTAGGCTGGAAAAGGACTTGCGCATCACGTTCTATGAGAACGTTTGAGAGTGTGAAAATGGAAAAGGAAATGAACAGAACGCGATAACAGTTAACATTCACAGCGCGTGTAAGAGACAAGAATTATTACCCACATTCAACAGTGAGAAAACTAAACCTTGGGAGGTTAATGGGCCCAAGGTCACGCTGCTAGTCAATGGCAGGGCTGGGATTCCATCCTGGCAGCTTCTCTCCAAAGCCTGTGCTGTCATATACTTGGCTGTATTTCCTGAACGATTCGTCTAGAAAAAGGATTTCAATATGGTTTCTGTTGCTGTTGATGGGAAACTGGGTCCAATGAAAGTCACTCAGGAGGTCAGTTTCTGCATATGTTCTAACGATGCTAACGGGGAAATTGTGGGACCCCATGAGGAGACAAATTCTGAAGTAATAACGCATGTTCAAGCAGAGAGTGCAACATAATCTTTGGGGATGGCAGTCCATGGGATTTCTGCACTGAAAATGGCAGGCGAGGCTTGATGAATCTTGGGTTTCTTCCAAGGATTCCGTGAATGCAAACACCAGTATTCTGGAACTAGACCTACCACTTTCTGCGTGTCCAGCCCACCGCTAAATCACTCAGACACATCAATTCTAATCTTCAACATTGTCCTGAGACGAGCTGGTCTTATCCCCATTTTACAGAGGGAGACACTGGTCTCAGGTACGTACACAATTAGTAGAGGGTGGGTATTTCCTCAGGCTTTCTAATTCCAAAGCTCATGTTCTTTAAAAGCCACTTTTGTGTAATATTTAAATTCCTCAACAATAGTCCCCAAATGAGGCATCCGTGCAGGAGTGCTTGCCTGATTCACTCCTTCCCGGATTCTCTTCAAACATTGTAATATTAATGTAGATGAGGGTGGTGATAGCATTCATAATTATAATCTGAATACCACTCGAATGGGCTTTTATTGCTGCCTAGGAGTGGGTCAGGGTTGTACATGGAATATTTAAGTTGAAATGTCGTTTTCAATACTTAATAGAATCCAATTAAGGCTTTATTGATTAATTAGTGTCTACATGATGCATTCTATTTTTCTAAAGGCCAGTAAAGCTCCTGACTGTTCCCTAAATGTTAACATATTCAGATAATTATAACTGCATCATACTTGCTGCTTAGACTGTTCGAATTATTTGCTATCACCAAGGCTTCACATTCAAGTCAAGCAATCTTTTAAAATAAAAAATGATATTTAAATAACCTAAAAGAATCATCATAGGAAAAATCTCTCTTAAACACCTGTTAATTTATGGCTATAAACATGCTAACACCTTCCTACACAGAAGCTCATTTGCAAATGCTTTAGAAGTAATGAAGGTGAAGTATATAAAAAGGGAGACCCCTGAAAGACAGCAGTTTTCAGGTCAGATGCATTGGTTAAGGGATTTCAAAGGGTGAGAAGGGATAGACTAGGATTTCAAAATTGTAGAATAGATAAACAAGATTATACTGTATAGAACAGGGAAATACACACAAGATCTTATGGTAGCTCACAGGGAAAAAATGTGACAATGAATATATGTATGTTCATGCATAACTGAAAAATTGTGCTCTACACTGGAATTCGACACAACATTGTAAAATGATTATAAATCAATAAAAAATGTTAAAAATTCAAATGACAGTATAGCAGCATGAATGAGAAGCACTGGTTTAAAACTCAGACCAAGTGTATCCAGCAATATATGTGATGCTTGATCAAATCGTGTCTCAGGTGTCACCTAGCACCTGTTTGCTATTACATTCTATTTCCCTGAAATAAGTTGAGCTGAGCTGAGACTGGAGGATACTCAGACACTCCGTGTCTGGAGAAAGGGGATTAAATGGAAGAAATTAGGAACAGGCAAGAATGTGTTAAGCTGTTTCTGTTCATGGGGTTGATTCCCATCTGTACTGGGTCAATGTTTTATCATGAATATAAACACAAGTGAAAAAATAGGTTTGTATTTGTAGGGCAAATGAAAAGAATGATGTACTTGTGACACATAATAGCCCTCAAATTATATTCTGAAGGGAGTTCAATGATTGATGATTTGGAAATAGTTTCTAGTTATATTCAAAATACACACTGAGCATTTAACTATGGGAAAACACTTTGCTGATTGCACACATATGTGTGAAAATGAATATCTCCTGTCATCTGTGTGCCAGGCACTGGACCTGTAAACTATTCAAATTTCAGAAATAACTGCACCGGATAGGGTAGTTATCCTCATCTTACCTACCAAGATGGTAACTAACTCAGACAAGGTTAAGCAACTTGCTTGAGATCATTCAATGTGTGTCAACAGTGAAGTCTGGCCTTATTAGAACTATGTGATTAATAATAGTTATAGTAATAATTACAGCAAAGATCCTGGGACATGCCTTTCAAGTTGAAACTGGATCTTTGTGAGAGGGACCAAAACATCTGCAGTGCATGAGTCAGCATTCTCCAACCAAGGCATCTGCAGTGCATGAGTCAGCATTCTCCAGAGAAACAGAGCCATGCAGATGTCTTGGCCCCACCCCCGAAGATTTCTGTATAAGTAGAAAAATTCCTACATAAATACAAAAGATTCCTGTATATATATATATAAAAGATTCCTATCTCCTGCAAACACACACATACACACACACACACACACACACACATACATATAAATGAGATTTATTATCAGAAATGGGCTCACACAATCATAGAGGCTGAGAAGTCTCAAGCAATCTGGAGACTCAAAGAGCCAATGGTCTAAATTCTAATCCAGAAGTCTGCAGGTCCAGGTCCTGAGAAGCATCACTATTTCCTCTTGTGTTAGAAGGCAGGAAAAGACTGATGCACCAACTCAAAGCAGTTAGGCAGGAGGGGTTGCCTCTTGCTCATGGGAGGGTCAGCCTTTTTGTTCTAGATAGTCCTTAGGTTGATTGGATGAGGCTCACTCCCAGGAGAGGGGGCAGTCTCCTTTACGTAGTCCCCTGGCTCAAATGTTAATCTCATCCTGAAATGCCCTCCCAGAGACACCTAGAACAATCTGGGCGCCTCATGATCCAGTTAGGTTGACACATAAAATTAACCATCATGTGCAGTGTTGGAGATTTCTCCAGGTAATTCAGGTACGAAAAAGTCTGAAACCCCTAGAATATCTTTACCACTGTATTCAGTAATTCTGAAATTAGATTGTATATTAGAATCATGTGAGGAGCTTCAAAAATTACTAACACCTGGATCCTGCCCCTAGAAATTCTAATTTAACTGGTCTGTTCTAATGTGCAGTCAGGGCTGAGACTGAGGCTAGAGCCCTTGCTCTGAACTATAGCTGCAGGTGACCCTTTGTTCCCATCCACCAGGCATTGTGGTCTTTCTTCCTTTCTCGGATGGCTCAGCCCACACTGAGAAGTGCCCAGGGATCAAACGACATGCAGAGATTTTCCAGGTAAGCAGGGACAGTGCTGATATGCCTTGGGGCTACCTCCATCCTGTTGTACAAGGAAAGAGCTTTTCCCGAGGGAGTGCAGGACTATTTTCCTTGTGCACAGGTGCAAGGAAAATGTTCATCTTTGACCTCCAAGCCGATAACATTGGCACACTGGCCAAAGAAATTAACGCATGCAGTCACTGTTTCTAAACTGTGTTCTACAGGTTTTTCCCACCAGCACACTTGCTGGATGGAGGAATTTCACACGATAGCCTCTGCTTGTACTGATTGTACTTTTGCAGCAGTTTTGTTGGGAGAGGATGTTTGGATGCAGGTAGTGACAGGGGGTCAGAGGCACCTGACAGAGCTCACCTGTCCAACTTGAGCACTTTTAGCAGGAAAAAAGTGTGTTTTGTGCTTGGCACATGCTCAACAATTGTGATAGCATCAACCTTGACTTTTGAGCACTTTCCCATGACAACCATGGTCCAATGCTGGGAGTGGGTGCTGAGCATGAGATAGGACTCTGCTTTCATGGAAACATACAACATGCAATGCAGCACAGACAAGCTTATGTGAAACAAGAAGAGAATGTACATCAAGCACATGAAACCCGCAGGGATGTAGAAAAGAAAGAAACAGTGAAAAGTTTTGGGGAGAACTTAGACTGGGTCTTTTTTTTAAGTGGATATGAAGAGATGGTAGGGAGAAGTTGCGGAAAAACCATCTAGACAGAGCACCAACTGGGCAAAAAGTTGAGGCTGGGAAATGAAGACAAGAGGTGGGCAATGGGATGATGTGATTCTGCCAGAGATGTCTGTCGGGGTTGGCCAGACATGGCATGCGAATATATTTCTCCAAAGAAACAGCAGAACCCGTGTTACTCTGTACCTATCTCTTTCATTGTGCAATTAATCATCCTTATATTTGGCTGATTATTTTTTTCTCCAAGTAGAATGCCAGTTTGTTTTTAGAAAGCACAGTTGTTTTTTTTTTTTACTAATGTGTATATTCTCATTACTAGTTTAGTATCTAGCATAAATGCCAATAAACAAATGCTGAGTGAATAAATAATGAATAATGACCTAGTGACTAGATTCAAGATGCCAGTAATTTGCTTTTCCTTTTCATATACATCTTGAATGAAAACAGTTGCTTAGGAAAACATGTCAGTTTCATATCACGACTGAGTTTTGTTATTTGTGAGCTCTAGTTATCACTATAATAGGTATAGTATATTTGCATATTTGCCAGTCATACAGTTTTTTTTCCCTTCAAATTTAAAAAGTTAGCAAAAATTGATAACACTTGATTTTGGTTTGAATTGCTGACTTGTAGAAACTTCCATCCAGGGAACAGTGAAAAGGCATTTAATGCAAAATTTAATTTATGTGGTCTTTATATTTCATTGCTTTGGTTTATTCTAATCTTCTTACCTCCTCATTATAAACATTTATTCATTTCTCCACTCACGTGTTGGGTAAACAAAGATGAGCAAGACTTCCACCCTGTGGTACCCAGTGGAGGGGTGTATCCATCAGGGTCAATAAACAAAACAGAAAGCACACAGAAGATTTAAATAAATTAAAAAAAATTGAGGTAGAATTTACATACAATGAAATACACAAGTCTTAAGTTAATAAAGTCTAAATCCATGTAACTAACACACAAAAGTCCAGGTATAAAACATTTCTATCAACCAAGAAGTTACTCATTCTAGTGGAGAGGACTTAAAAGTATGCAAATTTTTTTTTTAATGTTATTTCAAATGGAATGATTTTCCATTGGGGTTTCCAGTTGTTTTCTGCTAGTAAATACTGTGCCTGGCAATCTTCAGAAATTTGCTTATTAGTTTCAGAATCTGATTTCTTTTGTTTTTCTGTTCCATAGGGTTTTCTACCAGTCATGCTATCTGTGGATAATGGCAGTTTTCTTCATCTTTTTTTTGACATTTATTCTTTAAAATTTCTGCCCTTATTGAACTTGTTAGGATGTACATTCCAATGTTGATTTGAAGTAGTAAGAAAAGATATCCTTGTTTTATTCCTAATCTTTTTGAAAAGTGTTCAAAATGTTACCACTAAATATTAGCTGTTAGGCTTCTGTAAATGTCTTTATTATGTTGAGAAAGTTCCCTTTTTCTCTTAGTTTTCTGTTTTTATCATGATTAGATGTAGACTTGTAACAAATGCTTTTTCTAAATCTATTGAGATGATAAATTTTCTCCTTTATTCAGTTCATGTGATGAATAACATTGATACATTTTTTCTGAAGATTAAATCAACCTTGACTACCCAGGATAAACCCTGCTAGGGAATATAGTATATTATTATTTTTAATACATAGCTGAATTTGTTTGCTAATATTTAATAAAATAAATTATTTTTATTATTTATTCAAGAGGAGTGTTAATCTATGATTTTCTTTTTTTATAATGACTTTCTCAGGTTTTGGTATCAGGATTATGATGGCTCAATATCATGTTTAGAAAAAAGAACATGTAGAGTTTGTTTAGGAATCGGACTACTTCACTTGTAAAAGTTTAACAGCATTAGCCAGTGCCATTATTTTGTGTTTTCTTTGTAGTAAGATTTTCAACTGTGAATTCACATTCTTTACTTACTAAATATAAGGTTGTTTTAGATCTTCTGTTTCATTTTGAGTCAATTTGATCATTTGCATTTCTCAAGTAATTTGTCCATCATCTGAGTTGTCAAATTTAAATATAAAATGTTGTCATAAACATTACTTATTTTACTTTTAATGCCTGTAGGATATACAGAGATATTGTCTATTTTATTTCTGATTGTAGTAATTTTTTTCTTTCTTTAAAAAAGATTCTAATCATTCTTGTCTGAGAGGTCTCAATCTTAATGCTTTAAAATAAATAATTTTATGCTCTATTAATTTCTCTACTTTTTGTATTACATTGAATTATGCTCTTATTTTTATTATATTCTTTTTTTCTGCTTACTTTGGGTTTAACTTGCTTTTCATTTTTAGCTTCTTAGGATAGGAATGTAGATAATTGATTCTGAACCTTCTTTCTTTTTTAAAATAAATATTTTAAAGGTATTTCATTTCCTCAAAGTACTGCTTTGGCTGCATCCTTCAAGTTCTGATGTGCTGTAATTTCATTATCATTCAGTTCAAAATATTTTCAGATATATCTTGCAATTTATTTTTTACCTAATTATTATTTTGAAGTATCCTGTTTAATTTTCAAGCATTTATGGATTTTTCTAAATATGCTATTAACACTGACATCTAATGTAATTATGTTGTGGCCAGAGCTTACATTATAAAACATTCCAATTGTTTCATGATTTTTTGAGATTTATTTTAATGACCCAACATGTAGTCTATCCTGGTGAAGATTTCAGCTGCAATTGAAATTAATTTACATTTGTCAGGGGTAACATTCTATAAGGCAAATTATGTCAATTTGGTTAACAATGTTCAAATCTTCCATATATTTATTTTTCTATTTGTTTGTATTTTTCAGTACTCCACCTTACAACAATTAAGTAATAATCACCAGAAATGCATTCTCCCTCAAAAATTTTAATGTGTTAGCATGGTTGAGAATTACCATTCTACTGAATAATGGAATTCTAATTGATACTCTTTGTTGACAGAAATCACTTCTATAATTATATTGCTAAAGTATGTACAAAATAGAGATTCAAACTTTGCGTATAGCTTACTTATAATTTTTGTAGAACCATAAAACCAAAACAAATGTAAGAATTACTACCAAAAAACCCCCACAACATTCAAATTAGCAACATCAATATAATGCTTTATGGATTATGTTTTACTAAAACAAAATTGCTAGTATAGACTTTAATAGTGAAAAAGACATTGTGTCAGATTCTGTTCTATATTTAATTTGTTTTGTATTTTGAATTCAATAAGACTTATGCAGTGATCTCCTTTTCTATCAGTATGTTGTACTAATTTGTAGTAAGAGCAGCATTATTGGCTATTTAAAAATGAGCATTCTCTCTCCTTACCCAAAATTCTGTCAGCAGGCAGTTACTGCATGCTAATAATGAAGGTTAAGTTCAAATGTTAGTATTACTTGATATCCTTTCCAGATTATGATGGGTTGAGTTTCCTTTTATTGGTTTGTAGAAAAGCAGATGTGTTCTTAATAAAAGACAGGAACACCATATATACTGGCAGAGCTGGCCCCCAACTCATGGCGGATTCTGCTCCTCTTTCCCTTTGCCATTAAATGCACAATCACCTGGTGCTTGCCTAAAACTTTTAGAATACTTGCCCCTAAAATAGTTCTGAAGCTGATGCTTTGAGGTGTGATGACACTCACGTCTGTCATTGTGGACCCCTGCCACAGCAAATTGTCATTCCTTGAGATAGATTTATAGTTTCTGCAGAATAGGAAGTTGCATTCAAAATGGTTCCTAATCACACAACCATTGTCCTGCCAACCAAGAGCTAACGCTTCAAGCAAGGATGGGGACCTTACTGGCCATTAGGTGGTGAAGATGTCCAGGCTCATGTGCCAGTGCCAAGTCCTGTGTTACTGTGCTTCTGAGCATTTGAACATTTTGAAGCATTTGAACAGGACTTATGGATGCTACATACATCACTTAATAATCCTGTCAAAATGTCTGTCTAGTTGAAGATCAGGTTGGGATTATAGTGTTATTAAAATCTGCCTTCATGCAATATTTATGAAATCAGGAACATAAACTCCTTGCTTCCTAGTCATTACTTATTTGGTATTAGTAGAACTTTGGCAAGAGTAAAATGGTGCTAAGACCAAGGGAATGCTTCAACTCCTGTGTCATTTCAACCAAAGCAGCAGAATGACTCACTTATAATACAAAGGGATTTATTGCAGAGAATTGGCTTACAAAATCATGGCAGGTGTCTGGATATTCCCAGAAAGGCCATTGTCATTGCTTCTGAAACTAGAGCTTGAAGTCCACCTGACAGATGAGAAGACAGATGTAAAGAGGGTGAGGACAAGGGTAGGCTAGATATATAGCATGTGCTGAAATCCCAAAAGTATGGACCGATAGTCCCATCAGTCTTCATTGCCTTAGTGATACAGACATCCTTCAGAAGCCTGGACCCTTCATCACAAAGCTAAGCACACACATGTAGCCCAGGAACTGGGAAGTGAAAGTATGATCTAAAGAACTGATGGAGACCCTAGAATCTTGGGTCAGAATTCTATCACAAGGTGGTCATGAAATGATCCTCAATATTGCATTATATTTTTATATCGCTATTTTTTTATAGAAACAAAACATTTAAAACTATTGTGTTCTCAGGTGTATTTGTCATAGTGATACAGGGAGATGAATGTGGGGTAAGGGGATGGCTGTGTCCCAGGTCTTGACTGAGTCTCTGGGATGTTTCCTGCAAGTGTGGGTCCTTGGTTTCACACAGGAAAGAATTCAAGAACAAGCCACAGTTGAGCAAAGGTAGATTTATTCAGAGAGATGCACACTCCATAGACAGAGTGCAGGCTGTCTCAGAAGGCAAGAGAAAGGCCATGAGGTGAGGGGGTTGAGTGCTCAGTAGATACACACTCCATATTCGGAGTGTGGTCTGTCTCACTCAGACGGGAGAGCAGCCACAAGGTGCGGGGTTGTTAGTTTTTATGTGCTCGGTAACTTCATATGTTAACAAGTGGGAGGATTATTCCAACCACTTTGGGGAGGGGGCTGGGATTCTCAGGATTTGGGCCATCGCCCACTTTTTGACCTTTTATGGTCAGCCTTGGAACTGTCATGGTGCCTGTGGCAGTGCCATTTACCATGTTCTTATATTACAATGAGAGGATAATGAAGCTCAAGGTCAGGAAGTCAAATCCATTTTGGGCCTCAAGTCCTGTTGGGAGTTGAATTTTCCACCACCAGTGTTAATTGCTGTGTAATTTCTTGAATGACTGTGCCCTGCCCCCTTCCTCCTGTCTCAATAGCAACTGTAGACCCCAGTTTGAGAAGCAATTGCTCCACATCATTGATACCACATTAATCCAGACAATAAACCCGATAAGCAGTTACAGGGTTCCGGTCTGTGCTGGGTAAAGCGATAAGGGCAGGTGCTGCAGAATTAAATCACAGGCTGTGCTCGCAAGGAGCCCCCATAATCCAAGATAAACGGCCACGTATTAACAGGAAATCCTATGGTCAAGCAACATCAGAGGATTCAGAGTTTCAGAGAAGCATTATAATTCCTGGGGCTTTGCTGAAGCAAACTAGAGTGTCCATCCATCTCTCTTTACTCAATTATCACTACAGCCTAAAGAGAGAGCGGCTTGAATTCACGGCCACTCGCTATTGTTTGTGTGATGAATATCCACTCTGAGGTTCCCCCTATGTTTCATCAGCTGTTGTCAGGGACTATTTGTGTACACCCCCTTGGCTTAAAACTGAAAAAATGGGACCTGGCATCTAAATGCTGCTGGTAGGTTTGCATGGAGAATAGTTAAGTGTAAAAGGGCCCCTTCAGGTTTTCTTCAGCATGGCTTTGTCTCCATTTGGCATTGATGAGGTCTGACTCTTGCACTGTTTTCGAAGAGTCTCTGAGTTTCAGTGGGCGTGCTAAGGTAGATTTCAACATGGCAAGCTGCTTTTCCTCTTTTTATTAGAAATTTGTCACCGGCCATAGTCAAGATAGAAGGACGACTGTTTATCAGTATCTGAGCAAGGGTGTGGGATGAAGGACAGTACAGGACAGAATGGGTAGGTTTCTTCTCTTTCTCCAAAGCACCCTGTGTTGCATTTTATTATTACAGTCATCACTCTGTTGCATAATTATTTCTGGTACTGTGTGCAGAACCTAACAGTGGAGTAGTGTTAAATGAAAGACACTAAACTATAGCAAAGAATCAATAACAGAATATATGAAGAATAAATGGCAGATGATGACTTCATTATGATAGTCGGTGGTCAGAAGCTCGATTCCATCAGGGCTGAGGCGTGCGTAAGTCACACTTCTAATGGCCTTCCCGCTCCACTTTAGAGAGCTCTCTTGGCACTACGTACTCTGTTTTGATTTTCCTTTCACACATGGGAACACATGAGTGACAGCATCAACTGAGCAGGGAGAACTTACAGACTCAGTTTTCTCCAATTTCTGCTCAGTCAAGCAGCCCAGCCAAATAAATCTCAGTGATTTCTGAGAAGGCAGCTCGACTACCCCTCCCTCCACTGGCCAGTGTGGAGACTCAAGTTTCACGTTGCTCAGTCTTACCTGAACGTGCAATTCTCAGGAAAAGTCTATCCTCACTCTGCCTCAGGACTCAAGCTAAGATTGGCCTCTGAGCACCTGATACCTTCAGCCTCTACTCAGAACAAGCACACAGAGGAGGAAAATTTGAAGAGGAGAGAACTAGCCTTTACTGAATTCTACTGCGTGCCAGGGTCTGTGCTCAATCCTCCCTCCCTCCCTCCCTCCCTCCCTCCCTTCCTTCCTTCCTTCCTTCCTTCCTTCCTTCCTTCCTTCCTTCCTTCCTTCCTTCCTTCCTTCCTTCCTTTCTTCCTTCCTTTCCTCCTTTCTTTCTTCCTTTCTTTCCATCCATCCATCCACCTAGTCTAACTATCTATCCACTACATTGGACAACTGGGGCACTGTTGCAGGATACAAGTAGGAAGAAAATCTTTATTTTTTTCCCTTTGCTACTTATTTCAAGTTATTAAAGGTACTCTCTCTTTCTCATCCCTTGAATGATATTTTTGACGGTTCTTCTAATTTAAGCTAATCTTATTAAAGAAGGACATTGTGAGATGGTTTCGTATCTAATTAAGCTATTTGGTCCAATGTAGTAAACAGAATTATGAACTTCATTTAAACTTGAACTTTATTCCTTCCTCAGTTCAGGTCTTTTAGGAAGTGGGATTCTGCAACAAAGAAAAGTGTTAATCCCTTGGTTTCTCAGTTCCTCTGGTTTTAGAAGGATTTGAAATAGGAGGGAGGAGGAAGCAAGAGACAGGGGGTGCATTTGTCCATGATCTTCCACTGGTGTTCTCGTTTTGGTGGGCTGACTGTTGCTCTTGTGTGGTGTTTCAGGGGTTCTTCAGATATTCCCCCAATTTCTTGTATCTTATGTCTGCAGTTCCCTTCAATCAAGCAACACTGCCTCCATCTGCCCACCCATCACTTTCTTCTCAGCCCTTGTTTCTGGTGGTCCATCCTACTCTGTTTACATGAGGTCACCTCACTTTCTCCGACGGCTCACTCAAGACTCCACGTCAGCCCTTTTCTGTGCAAATTCTCATAACAACTCAGTGGGCATAGCACTACTTTTAGCACCATTTTCTAGCCGAGGAAGCTGAAATGGTAGAAGGTCAAGGAACTTGCCCGAGCTCACACAGATGAGCGGCGGTGTGATCCTCAAGTCTGCATCTGTGTGAATGTGTTTTTTCTTCTTACCTCTGTGCTTCCTCTCCCCCTTACTCATAGCCATCCTACTTCCCCAAACACTTCAGTGTTCAGCAATTACATAATAGAGCTTAAGGGCTGACAAATAGTTGGAAGACAGCAGAGGAGAACATCTTAAGATAGGAGCCCCAACTCTAGAACAGGTAACACAACCTGAAAAAAAGACAACAAAAATGAAATTGCTAGAACAAATCGACTGTTTCATGACAACCAGCTGGGCTGTGAATGGAAACACATCCCAACCACATTTTCAGGACTTTTCCTGCTAGTCTCAAATATCCTGATACTGATTGGACACAAGGCATGCTTTATGCTTATTAATATCACAAACACTCTTGTGATACACTTTCTCTAGAGCTTTGAAAGTTTCCTTCCTTCCTTCCTTCCTTCCTTCCTTCCTTCCTTTCTTCCTTCCTTCTTTGCTTCCTTCCCTCCTTCCTTCTTTCCTTCCTTCCCTCTTCCTTCTTTCCTTCCTTCCCTCCTTCCATCCGTCCTTCCCTCCTTAATGATACCTTAATTTATATGTATTTCTCATGCCATACAACTTATCCCTTTAAGTACACGATTCAGTGGTTTTTACTGTATCCACAGAGTTATGGAGCCATCGCTACAATCAATTTTAGAACATTTTTATCACCCCAAAAAGAAGACCAATAATCAGTATTTATTCTCCATTTCTTCTCTCCACCCAGCTCCTGGCAACAACTAATTTACTTTCTCTTTTCATAGATTTTCCAATTTAGGACATTACATATAAGTGGGATCATACAATATGCTGCCTTTTGTATCTGTCATCTTTCACTTAGCATAATTATTTCCAGGTTCATCTATATTTTAGCATTATATGTGTATTTATTCCTTTTTTATTGCCAAGTAATATTTCATTGGATGGATATACCACATTTATTCATCCATTCACTTGACAGACATATGGCTTTTATCTAATTTTTGTCTAGCTAATGATGTTATGGACATTTATGTACTAGTTTTAACATAGATATAAGCTTTCATTTGTCTTGAGTACATACCTAGGGGTGGAATTGCTGAATTATATGGTCATTATATGTTTATACTTTTGAGACATTTCCAGATTGTTTTCCAAAGTGGCTGTATTATTATACATTTCCAAAATGTGTGAATATTACATTTTCTCTTTGACTTTGCAAACAATTGTTATTATTATTTTTTTTATTATAGTCATCCAGTAGGTATGAAGTGATACCTCAGGGGTTTTGATTTGCATTTTCTAATGTCTAGATGTTGAAAAGTTTTTTCATGTGCTTCTGGGACGTTTGTATATCTTCTTTGAAGAAATGTCTATTTAGATCTTTTGCCCATTTTTCACTGAATTATTTGTCATTTTGTCATTGGCTTGTAAAAATAATTTTTCATATTCTAGATCAAAGTCCCTTTTCAGATATTGATTTGTAAATATTTTCTCCCTTTCTGCAGGTTGTCTTTTGCATTCTTAATGGCATCCTTGGAAGAAAAAATGTTTTCAATTTTGATTATGCACAATTATCTACTTTTTTTCTTTTACTACTTGTGCTTTTGGTGCCATATCTAAGAAACTATTGACTAATGTAAGGTCTTGAAGATTTACAGCTGTTTTCTTCTAATAGCTTCATATTATTAGTTCTTATATTTAGGACCTTGTATTTATCTTAGAACTATTTTGAGTTAATTTTTGTGTATAGTGTGAAGGACTGCAGCTTTTCTTTTGCATGTGGATGTCCAGCTGTTGTAGCACCATTTGGTGAAAAGATTATTATTCTTTACTCATCGAGTTGTCTTGGATCTTTGTCAAAAAATTAAGTGACCATAAATGCAAGATTTATTTTTTAATGAACTTTCAGTTCTAATCTGATCTATATGTCTATCCTTATGACAGTACCATACTGTTTTTTTTTTCATTGAATAAAAGATTCTTTAAATTCTGTAGTATTTTACAATTTTCAAAATTTTCACACACATGATTTCATATTATTCATAATAACTCCTTTTTCCCCCTACCCCTACATTGCTTCTCCCATCCTTCCTCTCCCCACTGGTAACTGCTAGTTTGTTGTCTATATCTGTGTGTCTGCTTTATACCACATCTTCTTTATCTGGTCATCTGTTGACAGACACTTAGGTTGCTTCCATGTCTTGGCAATTGTAAATAATGCTGCTGTGAAAATAGGGGTGCATGTGTCTTTTTGAATTAGTGTTTTTGTTTTTTCAGCTGTATACCCAGAAGTAGAATTGCTGGGTCATATTATATTTTTAGTTTTCTGAGGAATCTCCATATTGCTTTCCATAGTGGCTGCACCAAATTACATTCCCACCAACAGTGTATGAGTGTTTCCTTTTCTCCACATCCTCACCAACATTTGTTGATGATAGCCATTCTGACAAATCTAAGGTGATATTTCATTGTGGTTTTGATTTGCATTTCCCTGATGATTAATAACATTGAGCATATTTCCGTGTGCTCATTGGCAATCTGCATTTCCTCTTTGAAAGAATGTCTGTTCAGATCTCCTGCTCAGTTTTAAACTGGGTTGTTTGTTTATTTTGGTATTGAATTGTATGAAACATATTGTGACACAGATATTGTGACTAATGCTGCAGTTAATATTGTAGAGCAGATAGCTCTTCAATGTCCTATTTTTATTTCCTTTGGATGTGTACTTTGAAATGGGATTACTGGATCATACAGTAGCTCTATTTTTAATTTTCTGAGGAACCTCCATATTGCTCTGCCTAATGTCTGTACCAACTTGCATTTTCATTGACAGTCTCATCAACAGTGGACAGGATTTCCTTTTCCTCACATCCTTGCCAGCAATGATTACCTCTCATCTTTTTGATAATAGCCATTCTAAAAAGTGTGAAGTGATATCTCATTGTGATTTTCATTTGCATTTGTCTGATGATAAGAGATATTGAACACTTTTTCATGCATCTGTTGTCCATTTGTATGTCTTCCTTGGAAAAGCATGTCTTTTTGGAAAAGACCTGTCTATGCAGGTCCTCTCTCTGTTTTAAATTCAGATTATTTGGTCTTTTGCTATCAAGTTGTATAAGTCCCTTATACATTTTGCATATTAACCCTCTACCTAATGTGATTTGAAAACATTTTCTTTTATTCTATAGGTTGCCATTTCATTCTGTTGAATGTTTATTTGGCTGTGCAGTAGGTTTCTAGTTTAATGTAGTCCCACTTGTTTATTTTCCTTCTGTTGTCTTTGCTTTGGCATTAAATTAAAAAAAATCAATGCCAGGACAAACATCAAGGAGCTTACCTCCTATTTCCTTCTAGGAGCTTTATGGTTTCAGGTCTTCAATATGTCTTTAATCCACACTTGTGAATGGCATAAGGTAGAGTCTGTTTTCATATCTTGCATGTGGATATCTGTTTTTATCCACATCATTTATCGAAGGGACTTTCTTTTTCCCATTGCCTGTTTTTGGCTCCTTCATCATAGAGTAAATAATTTTATATACAGGGGCTTATTTCTGTCACCTATGTCTAGTGTCATTGGTCTGTGTGATTATTTTATGTCAATATCATACCATTTTAATTGTTATTATTTTGTAACATAATTTAAAATCAGTGAGTGTGATACCTCCAGAATTATTTTTTATTTCTCAGGAATGCTCTGGCTATTTACATATTTTGTATTTCCAAACAAATTGGGATTTTTTTTCAATTTCTGTAAAAATGTCCAGAGAATTTCAATAAGAATTACATTTAATCTGTAGATTTATTTGGGTATATGCACAGTTGAACAGTATTAACTATTCCCACCCATGAGCACAGATTTATTTTCAATTTATCCATCTTTAATTTTTTTGCCAATGTCTTAGAGTTTTCAGTATACATTTTGCTTCTTTGAATTTATTTGTTAGTTCTGACAGATTTTTAATGGAATCAATAGGGTTTTCTATATTTAATATTATGTTATCTCAAGTAGAGACAACTTAATTTCTTTCCTTCTGATTGGGATTCTTTGCATTGCCTCTACTTGCTTAATTGTCCTAGCTGTGACTTACAGCATTATGTTTAATAAAAGTGGTGGGAGTGTGCACCTTTGCCTTGTTCCTGATTTTGGAGGAAAATATTCCAGCTTTTCATCAATGTGTATGATATTAGCTTTGAGATTGTCACATAGCCATTATACTCTTAAGATACTTTCCCTGTATGCCCAATGTTTTTAAAGTTTATTTTTTTTAATCTTGAATGGATGTTGAATTTTGTTCAGTGTTTTTCTGTGTCTATTGAGATGACCATATGATTTTCATCCTTTATTTTGCTAATGTGGTATATCACACTGACTGATTTGTGGATTCTGAACCATCCTTGCATCCCTGGAATAAATCTCATTTCATCATGGTGTCTGATACTTCTAATGTGCTGTTGGGTTTGGTTTGCTAATGTTTTGTTGAAATTGTTGTACCTATGTTCATTGAGGATATTGACCTGCTTTTTTTATTTTTTCTTGTAGTGTCATTACCTGGTTTTGATATCAGGGAAATGCTGGCCTCTTATAAAGAGTTTGGAAGCGTTCTCTCCTCTTTTTAACATTTTAGAGTTTGAGGAGGATTGGTACTAATTTTTTAAATGTTTGGTAGGATTCATCACTGAAGCAGTCTAGTCCTGGACTTTCCTTTGTTGGGAAGTTTTTAATTACTGACTCAGTCTCCTTTCTAGTAATTTGTCTGTTCAGATTTTCTATTTCTTTGTAATTCAGGTTTGGTAGATAGTATATTTTTAGAAATTTATCCTTTCTTCTTGGTTGTCTGATTTGTTGACATAACTGTGCAGAGTAGTATCTTAGCAGCCTTTGTATTTGTGTAACACTTGTTACATCTCCTCATTATTTCTAATTTTCTTATCTCTGTCTTTTTTCCTGTAAGCCTAGCTAAAGATTTGCCTCTTTAAAAAAATTTAGGGGGAGATATAATTAGTTTTGTTTGTTTATTTGTTATTGATTGATTGATTGATTGATTCATTGATTTATAATTGAGTCACCAGGAATTGAACCAAGGACTTCATGCATGCTAAGCACATGCTCTACCACTGAGCTATACTCTCCACACAAGATTTGTCTCTTTGTATCTTTTTAAAAATAGCCCTTAGTTTTATTAATATATTCTATTGTCTTTAGTCTCTTTTTTAAAATTTATTTATGCTCTGATCTTCTGTTATTTCCTTTCTTCTGCTAATTTTGAGTTTAGTTTTTCCCCCTAGTCCTTTGAGGTGTAAATTAGGTTATTTGAGCTCTTTTTTCCTTTTTCTCAATATAGGCATTTATTGCTATGAACTCCCCTTTTAAAACTATATTTGCTGCATTCCATAAGTTTTGATATGTTGCATTTCCATTTTTACTTTTCTCTATCATCTGCTTTAACAGTGTCTCATGTCTCTTAAGCTACATTCACTCTTTTCATTCTAATTTTTTCTTTTTTCTTTTTTTTACTACTCAGAGGGATAAATTCCACTGCTGTCTCTTCAAGTTTGCTGATTCTTTCTTCTGCTTGATCTGTTCTGCTGTTGAACCCCTCTATTGAAATTGTCGGTTTAGTTATTACATTCTTAGTTTGTGACTTCTGTTTGGTACTTTCTTATATTTTCTCTTTGTTGAAATTCCCATTCTGTTTATGTTTTGTTCCTCTAATTTCTGTGAGCACTTTTATGAGCACTAATTTTAATTCTTTATCAGGCGAATCACTTACCTCCGTTTCATGAAGTTCTGATTCTGGAGGTTTATTTCATTATTTGTTCCCTTTTGTGATGTTATTGTTATTTATATTACATTTATATACATTGTAAATTCATCAACAAAAATTTATAAACATTGTTTTATGTGCTTGTTTCTATAAAAGATAATAGGCAAAAATCACATACACAAATATTTTTATTCTCTGTTTTATGCTTATCTGTGTGCCTTTACCAGGGCTCTTTTTCTTCAGGTGGAGTTGAGTTACAGTCTAGTGTTCTTTCATTTCACCCTGCAGGACACCCTTTAATATTTCTTGTAGGGCAGTTCTGTTGGCAACGGATTCTCTCAGTTTTGTTTACCTAAGAATGACTTAATTTCTTTTTAACATTTTAAATGACGGTTTTGCAGGCTACAAAATTATGCCATTTGACTGCCTCTTGGCCTCCGCTGTTTCTGATGAGAAGTCTTTTGTTAATTTTATTGAGGATGTCTTGCATATGATGAGTAATTTATCTCTTGTTGCTTTTAAGATTCTCTTTATCTTTGGCTTTCAATAGTTGAATTATGATATCTGGGTATAGATCTCTTTGAATTGATTCTATGTGCAGTTTGTTGAGCTTTTTGGCTATTTAGAGGAACATTTCCATCAAATTTGGGAAGTTTTTAGTTATTATTTCTTCACATATTTTCCTTCCCATTTCCTCCCCTCTTCTTGTTCTGTGACTTCCATTATGCATATGTTCCTGCATTTGATAGTGTTCTACTGGTCTCTGAGGTTCTGTTTATTTTCCTCCATTTGTTTTTCTTTCTGATCCTTAGACTAGATAATCTCAATTGATATCTCTTCAAGTTCACTGATTCTTTCCCTTCCTGCTCAAATCTGATGTCAAATCTCACTACTGAAGTTTTTATTTCAGTTATTATATTTTTTGACATCAGTTTCTATTTGATTCTTCTTTTTTCACAATTTTCCTTCTCTTTACTGATAGCCCCTATTTTGTGAGATATATTTCTCAAATTTTCTTTTGGGTTTTTAGATGCGGATTTGTTTGAAGTCCCTTGAACTTACAACAGCTGATTTAGGTCTTTGTCTACCAAGTCTAGTGTAAGGGCTTCCTCAGGGATAATTTTTATTGACTAATCATCTTTGCTGTCTATAAGCCAACATTTCCTGTTTCTTTGCAATGTCTCATTTCTCTTTGTTAAAGAGCAGATATTTTAAGTAATATAACACAATTTATATCAGATTTCCTCCTTCCCCCAAGGACTTCTTGTTGCTGCTGTTTGTTATTATTGTTCTTTTTTATTTAGTGACTTCTCTGAACTAATTTTGTAAAGTCTGTACTGTTTGGTGTTTGTGTTCACTGAAGTCTCTGTTAGCCATGTGGTTGGCTAATAATTATATACATATTCTTAAATGCATGGAACCAATGGTTTTTAAAGTATTTCCCAGAGAACTCTGTGTACATGTTGAAGCATGACTTCAACACTCAGCCTGACATTTGAGAACACTTATTTAACCCTAATGCTTGCACAGAGCCTCAAGGTTAGCCCAAGATCAGAGCTTAGAGCATTTCAGGATCTCTTTTCCTGGTACACGCACAGCCCCGGGCATGCACACGACCCTATTGGGTGGTGCTGGTCTAGTGTGTTTTTGAATCATCATAGTGTGATGTGATTTGACCATCAGGACATAAGATTGAGACTGGTTTTAATTATTACCAGTTGTCTCATCTGGAGTAACCTCTCCGTATCAGGAAACTTCTATTTTCCTAGAAATATGTCCGAGGTTTTCAAAGCCCCTATGGACGTCTCATACCCTAGATTTTCCTTTTGAGCTTTTTCAATTAGCTTATTGTTTGCCCTAACTGTTATTCACTATCTCAGGCAGCTGCAAAGTTAAATTTCCTCTAATTATTTTTGACAAATGCCCTTGGGAAAGGTTTTGCACACTGGGCAAACTCTGAGTCAGGTCAAATAAAGACAGCCTTGCAAGATGGATTTTCCAGTGACCTATCAGAAGGAGAAATTAATGGCAGTACCCTGGGAATTAGGCTTTGAAGGAGTTTCAACACAGTTCTGCCTCCTAGGGTGCCTGCCAAGCTGCTTATTTTCACTGTGATTTCAGGCTATAGATTTTCAAGGCTACTGTGGAGCTGGAGAGGTGCAGGTGGAAATAGGACAAGTGAAAACACCACAAAGCTCTCTGCTCTTACTGAGATTCAGCTATTTTCTTGAAAAACTGCATTGCTGCAACCCTTCGGTTAATTTCCAGAGTTCTGAACAAGTTGATTCTCACAATTTTTGCTAATTATTTTATTGCTTTTATGGAAGAGATAATTTCAGAGGTCTTTGTTTCACTGTCTGTGCTGATACCTAAGGATTACATTTTGAAAAATAAACAGGAGTTGGGGAGAAACAGTGCTGCCAGACTGAGGAGAAAAATGGGAGTTTAAAGAAAACCTTTTACAGTTTTCACTATGGAAATTGTGTTGCAGACTCATAGAATAACCACTAGCCAACTTTGTCTATTTAAATTTAAATCAATTAAAATTAAATGAAACTTAGTAGTCAGTTTCTCATTCACAGTAGCAAAGTGTCAAGTGTTCAGTAGACACATGAGGCTGGCTGCTGTTTTAAAACAATACAGACACAAAATATTTCCATCATGGTAAAATGTTTCACCAGACAGGGCTGGTCTAGGGTGTATGTGAGCGTCATTGTGTGATGTGATTTGAACATCATCAAGATATGAGACTGAGATTGGTTTTAATACTTACCAGTTATCTCATCTAGAGCAAGTGAGATAATTTCTCAGTACTAAGAATCTTTAAACAGTAGGGAATGTGATTGTTTAATCAAGATAACACATAAGAAAGCATCTTATCCCAGATTTCAGCACATGGTAGGTACTCAATAACATTGCCTTCATTCTTCTCCATGTTTACATACTCTTATCACCCTCATTTCCTCTTGGAAAATTTGCAAAGGGAAGGTTCTATTTCTGATCACAGGTTGTGTTTTCTTTCTCCAGGCAAGTAGGTATTGTTAGGAAGCAAAGAAAAAATGTCATGGACAGTCAACAACCCTCTGAGACAAGGTCACCTTTCCTAAGTGGGCAATTTCTTCATCTGAGGAGGGTAAGACTGGACCTCACTATGGGTCCTCTCTATGTTATTTTTCAGCCATTATGGTTCCTTCTAGAATCACAGAACAGGACAAACCAAGTCCTCTAATGGTTCAGCTCCCTCTTAGGTCTGGACTGCTCTCCATTCTGTGGCACTATCCTCTCCTCACAAGGAAATCCCGCCACTTCCAGCACATTTTGGATGACAGTCTGCAAACATGTTTCCACTTACAGAGACACTTTTCTGTAAGTAAGTAATATTTTATCTTGTATATTTCAACATGCATCTTTTATTTAAAATTTCAATTAAAATATGTAAATTCTGGTTATTTAAACAGTTTTTACAACTCCTGTTCAATTCATTAAACTAGAAACATATCTGCCTTATTGCTAATAAAAATAAACCCTTTCATTGTGATATTTCTTCCTTAAAATCCTTAAACTAGAAGAAATAGAGCCAGACACTAAAAGCCATGGATTGTTTACTAGTGGATCTTAATGGTCATTTCACATCTGAAGGAAAATGAATATTCCTTTTAGGATAACTCTCTGGATTTATTAAGCAAGGACAAGGCTGTCAACAGTGATATAGCTTCTCCATTAGGCTAGAATTGCACAATAGAAGATGGACCTCAGCTTTTCTAGACACTAAGCTCTCAAAGGATGGAGCAGTAATGTGGAACCCTTCCCCAGCTATCTTCTGAAGCAACCAAAGAAGTCATGCTTATGATAGCATCTTGCAAAGCCAAAAGCTCCTTTTTTAGACATTTTTTATTGATTTATAATCATTTTACAATGTTGTGTCAAATTCCAGTGTAGAGCACAATTTTTCAGTTACACATGAACATATATATATTCATTGCCACATTTTTTTCTCTGTGAGCTACCACAAAATCTTGTATATATTTCCCTGTGCTATACAGTATAATCTTGTTTATCTATTCTACATTTTGAAATCCCAGTCTATCCCTTCCCACCCCCTGCCCCTTTGGCAACCGTAAGTTTATATTCTATATCTATAAGTCTGTTTCTGTTTTGTATTTATGTTTTGTTTGTTTGTTTGTTTTAGATTCCACATATGAGCGATCTCATATGATATTTTTCTGGCTTACTTCACTTAGAATGACATTCTCCAGAAGCATCCATGTTGCTGCAAATAGCGTTATGTTGTCAGTTTTTATGGTTGAATAATATTCCATTGTATAAATATACCACAGCTTCTTTATCCAGTCCTCTGTCGATGGACATTTAGGCTGTTTCTATGTCTTGGCTATTGTAAATAGTGCTGCTATGAACATTGGGGTGCAGGTGTCATTCTGAAGTAGGGTTCCTTCGGAATATATGCCCAGGAGCAGGATTCCTGTGTCCAAACATTTTTCTTGATAATGCCTCCACTACTTTTTTTACTAGAGACATATGCTACTATGGAGAAAGATATAAGACCCATGCTAGGAAGATTATTATGAAATTTTATAATAGAAAGAGTTTTGTAAATACTGAAAGTTTTGGTCAAAAAATATATGCCTTAAGTTGAGATGCAGAAATCTCTACCTTTGACTCCGATTTGCTATTATAACATCAGAAACATTTCTACATTTGTGTCATCCAGATCAATGTCTGTGTTCCCTACAATCCTGCTACTCAAAATGTGTTCTTAAGAATTTTCATTACTGTCATCACCCAGGAGTTTTTTAGAAATGTAGAACTTCAGGCTTCACTGTATTCCTACTGTATCAGAAACTGCATTTTAAAATGATCTCCAGATTATTTAAATACATATTTGGCAATACTGGTCTATATCAACACAGCCCTCCAAGGGACCATAGTCATTCAGTAGGAAGTTGGTCCTGGTATGCGGGTATGAAGAGATTGGAGAAAGGTTTCATTAACAAAGGAGAAATGATAGTTAAGCTAGATGACTCTGAAAAGGTTTTCCTTTTCCCTAAGGCTTTTGTCGCCCAAATCCAAGACAATGTGCGTGTTGGAAGTGAGGGGCAGCCTTGGGAAGAACAGAACTTGAAGCCAATGAAGATAAATTTAGAGTAGGTGTTAGAATGAGAATTAAATTCATTAACATTCGTGAAAGTCTCTGATGGGTTCTAGGGTTCTAGTACAGAGAAGCAAAATGCTTTTTAAGGTTCTCTACATGGTCCAGAAAAGAACCCCTGGGATAGCAGCCATTACGGTCCAAGTTGGCCAAAGAATTCTTTGTATCTGTACATGCACAGTGGTTGAAGAAAAGAAAATCTTCCATTTTTTTGTATATCTGCTTATATTTTGGATATGATCAGATACTGAAAAAATATAGTGGCAATTTTGCTTGGTACAGTAGTACTGTAGCCACATACCGCATGGCCCCCTATATTTCTATTTCACAGCTTTTCTGTGCTTCTAATGACTGATTTATGACTGGTAAGTGTCCCTGCCTGCTTTGACTTCCATGAGGTCCAAGTCTCTCTTGGTTCTGTTAACCCCCGTGTTTCCAACAGGGTTTTTGGAACCTTGATGCAATTGGTATTTGTTGATGTTCAGGAGGTAAGTGATCCTTATGTATGAAGGAAGGAGATCAGAGATGTATAGAAAAGGAGGAACCAACAACATCTGAGGGTCAGTGAGACAAGTGAGGGGGCCAATGAGCACTTCAAGGGAAGGAGGGAGTGGAAGTGGCTAAAACAGTGAAGAGGAATCGATGGGAAAGACGTCAGAAGAAGACAGATGGGCTTAGATGCTGGGAAGCAGAGAGCAGAAGGATGTTTCTCTTGCTCTCACTGCTTAAGAGAATTTTTTTTTAAATTCTGTAAGCCAAGGGTAGCTTAAAATAAAGAGGCATGTCCTGTCTCACTCACCAGTCATACTATGTATCCAGCGTGTTTAGTTATCTCACTGACCCACACACAAAAGTGACGGCCTTTTACCGTGCTTACTCAATGTGGTTTGAAATGGTTTTGCTAATTATTTAATGATATTTTATTTAAAATATTATTGAGTAACATCAATAACAGACTTATAAGGAAAAAGTCCTTAAGCAGGATGAAAAAATTACCAGGCAGGTGATTTAATGAACACCAATTTCAAGCAAAGAGATGCAGCATTAATTTTTCTCTATCATTACAGATTGCTTGGGAAATGGGTACATTTATTTACCATTATTAACAGTTTTAATTACTAAAACAGCAACACAACGAATTCCGAAAGTGTTCAGCATTAAATAGTACTCTGCCATATTCAAAACTCTTGATCTTCACGAGGTTCTCCGCACTCAGTCTGCAAACAAACCACCAGGTTTTCAGGGCGAAGTGAGAGCAAGGAGCAGCATGGGGGGAAGTCCCAGAGGCATTTGCTCAAGAGTGAGGATCTGAGCTCTTTTTGGATATTTATGTATGTTCATAAAGATTCTACTGTGAACCTCACACCGCAAGTCAACATCAGAAGTGTGATTCAGTGAAAGGAGAACACGTGGGCTGGAATTAGGATTTTGGGCTTGTCTCTGTCACTAAGACGCTGTGGAGCCTTGGGCAGGTAACCTGGGCATGAGTCTCCCATTTGTAAAATTCTGGCATTTAACAAGGAAATTTCTCAAATTTCTTCTTGCTCTGAGATAATATGTTACAAATTATGGACAATTTATAAATTACTAATGTTATTTTCATAATTATATATCACTCTGAGTTTATAAATGCTGTGGGGTATGTTGCCCAATTTAATTTTTATATGACAGTTTTGTCTAGGATGGTAGTACTGAGAGAAGTCATTTTTCCTTTTCTAGTAAATTTTGTTTTGAAAAATAAGAAACACACAAACACGTATAGTATTACTAATTTTTAAAGAAATGGAACACATTTAAGGCTCATTTTCCAATTGTAGTTGTAGGTAATAAATCTGTTGACTTGGACATAAATGGTTAGAGACACACTTGGTTTGTGATTCAAAATTCTTTGGGTATTACAAGCTCGGTATTGCTGTACCTAGCTTATCATAGGCATCTCATAAATGTAAATTTCCACTACCCAAGGTTTTGATATGCTTTTAGTCCTTGTAATAATACAACATCAATCTTTGTTTTAATAACCAGTTTGCATGAAATTAATTAAAATGCAATTATCATTGTTATCAGATGCTTACTTTTTGATTTAAAGGGCAATTTCCTTTTATCTTAATATTAAGAAAAACATATTGATAATTGTGATCATCCAGAATTTATGTGCTATTAGTTTCTATACAATCAGGGTGGTTTTTTTGGAAAGATATTTAAGAAGTAAGAAATAATCTAGCATTTAACTAGTAAATTATTTTCTTGCATATGTGAGAATCTTACAAAGAGCTGCAATTATGTTTATGTATGGCAATGGTAGCTAATTTAAGAAAAACTATTTTTAGGCTATAAATTTTGCCTCCCAGAACATCTCCCTTCTTCCATTTAATTTCTTCTTTTATTGTATCCCATTAAGTGATGACTGACTTTACTTGCTGTCACTGTTCTGTTACTAAGTTCTATACCTAAATGCTTATGTTCTATTAGTCTATCACTAAATGTCTTTATTTTATAGATGGATCTTCACTTTAGTTGTCATTTTACAAAATTCTTCACAACTTGACTATATAAGACCCAAGAAGACAGGGACTACATCACAGATGAAATTCCCTTGTTGCCACAGATCCTAAATTAAGTGCACTGCAGAGAGCAGGCTGCTAATTATTAGTGATGACCATCACTCCTGTGTTTAGGTCACATTTACATATGAGTTTTGAGGCAAAACAGGCTTCTGAGAGAAAGACTAAAATATGGGGCCAGAAAATATGTTTTTTTTTCAGTTAACTTTTTAATGATGTGTAAGATATATACAGTAATGTGCATAATCATAAGTGTTCAGTTCAATGCAGTCTCCCAAAGTGAACATACCTGAGTACCCATGTTCTGGTCCAAAAATTAGAAAATTAGCACCTCCCCAGAAGCCTGCCTTGGACCTCTCCCAGTCACTGACCTTAAAGAAAACCACTCTCTCTCCTCTATCGACATTGAGTAGTTTGACTGTGAACTTCGTATGCATTGAATCATGGGGTATAGTTGCCTTTATTATTTTTTCTCACATAATATTCTGTTTGTGAGATTTATTCATGTTTTTAAGTGCTGTTGCATGTAGCAAATGTACCTTATTTCTTTTAAGTAGACCACACGTTATTTGCCTAATGTACAGTTGATGGACATGTACATTTTTTTCAGTCTTTAATATTAACAATAGGTGCTGCCGATGAACATTTTAGGATATGTCTTTTGTTGAGCATATTGAAGCATTTAGGTGAGATGGATGTTTCAGGATAGATTTGCAGGATCATAAGAGTATGTGCATTTTCAAACTTAGTAGGTGTGCCAGGCGTTAACAGAGGTTGTTAACAATTCTGACTCCACCAGCAACGCATGACGGGTTCTGCACTCTCACCAACGCTTAACCTGAACAGGTATTTTTACTTGAGTTAAGTGGGTAGGGGTGCAGTAACTGCAGGTCTTGTTTTACTTTACATTCCCTGGTGGCTGATGAAACTGAACACATTTTCATGTTTACCACGTATTTGGTTATCCTGGCTTGTGCAGTGTTTTGCTCACTTTTCTGTTGGGCTTTCTTTCTCATGGTTTTGTATTAGTTCTTCATATATTTTAAATACAAAACCTTCATATGTTATATATTTTGAAAATATACCCTCAAACTGAATTATTTATAAAGGTATTGCTTAATTTCCAAATGGTTGGGAATTTTCTAGTCATTCATTTTGAATATCCATTTTTAGCCTAATTCCACTGTTAACACACAACACTCTCTGTGTGGTTTCTCTCTTTTGAAATTTGTTGGAAACTGCTTTATATCGCAACATATGATCAATTTTGGTGGATATTCTAAGAGAAAACATCAATTCTGATGCTTTTGTGTGCACTGATTCCATCAGTTTTAACCCTATATTTATATACATATTAATACCCATAATAGGATACATATATTAATGTACTAATGCATATATTAACAATATGTATACATACATACAGAAACATGTACACAAATATGTGTACACACACATTTATTATTTTTGTTTATATTTGCAATTCTTTTTATTTAGAATATTAATAAATTATTCCGTTGAACTGACTTCCATCATTTCTGTTGGGAAGTCTTATTTTAGTTTTACTATTGCTCTTTTGAATGTAATATGCCTTTTTTTCTCTGATTTCTGTTAAGACATTTTCTCATCTTGCTTTTGTTAGTGTTGGTTGATCTGTGTACCTACGTTTCATTTTCTTTTTTGTTTGTTTGTCTGAATAAGAAACATGTTTTATTTATTTTTTTCTTCATATTTTAAAAACATTTTTTATTGAGTTATAGTCATTTTACAATGTTGTGTCAAATTCCAGTGTAGAGCACAATTTTTCAGTTATACATGAACATACATACATTCATTCTCATGTTCTCTTTTGCTGTGAGCCACCACAAGATCCTGTATATATTTTGCTGTGCTACACGGTACAATCTTGTTTATCTATTCTACATTTCGAAATCCCAGTCTGTCCCTTCCCACCCCTTGTTCCCTTGGCAATCTTCATTTTCTTTGAATATATTCCAGTTAGAGTTTGCAACACTTTTGCTTGAAGTTTGATTGATTTTTTTTTTCAATTTTACTAAGTGAGACTTTGGTTGTAGGGTTTTTGTTGTTTGTGTACATGTTCTTTATCAAGTTAAAGTTCTTATCTTTTATTCCTAGTTTATTGATTCTTTATAAGGAATAGATGTTGGATCTTCTTTCAAATGAGTTTTCTATCTTTTAAGATGATCAAAATTTTTTCTTTCTGGTTTATTAGATAGTGAATTATATGGATTGATTTTTAAATGTTAGAACAATTTTCTGTTCCTGGAATAAACCCCATTTGATCATGAGGTACTATACTTATAATTTGAAAAATTTCATTTGTTATAGTTTTGTTAAGAATTTTTGCTCCAATTTTGACCAAGAGGGATATTGACCTGTGATTTTATTTTCATGCAATGCCTTTGGATGCTTCTGTTATTAAAGTAATGCTTACCTCACATGAATTGAGAACTTTTCCATCCTCTTCAGGTTTTTGGAAGAGTTTATGTAGAATTGGGCATTATTTTTCAGAAATATTTGGTAGATTTCATCTGTGAAATCCTCTGTGTATTCTGCTGGTAGGTATATTGTTCTGTAATTGTCAGTTCTAACAAATTCCCTTAAAAATGTTTTTCACATCTATTTTTATATTTTGTCTATTTTTATTGAAGTCTCCAATTAAAATTTAGATTTGTATATTTCAACTTTCAGTTCTATCATTTTATACCATGTGTATTTTGAAGTTCTGTTTTTAGGTCCATAAACATTTAGGGTTGTTTTAAGGAGTTAATTCCTCTTTCATTATGACATGATCTTCTTTATCTCTGGTAATATTCTTTGCAATGAAATCTGCTTCTTTGATACTAATAAAGGCATTCTAGCCTTGTTTAAATTAGTATTAGGATAGTATATCTTCTTCCTCATTCTTTTACTTTTAAACTATCCATTTCTTTATATTTAAAATGGGATTATTGTAGTCATCATATAATTAAGTGTTCCTTTCCCATCCAATCTGACAATCTCTTTTTTATATTTGGGGCATGGAGACCATGTGAAGATTAATATAGTTAGTTTTAAATGAACAATTTCAGTATATGTTTCATGATTGCTCCATTAGTCATTTATACCCTTTACTTCACTTTTTTGGCCCTATTTGGGATTAACTGACTGTTTTCAATGATTCTGATTTATTTCCTCGATTAATTTTTAGGTATAACCCTTTGTTTTGTTATTTTAGTGATTGCTTTGGGGTTTATTGTGTGTCTCCCTGACTTTCACCTTAAAGTGATATTACAGCACTTTACATACTGTTTAAGAATTTTACAACTATATACTTCCATTTCTCCCATTGTAGCCTTTGTGCTATTGCTGGTACGAATTTTCCTTTTGTGTGTGTTGTAAGTACTGCATTAGGTTGCTATTATTTTTGTTTAAACAGTAAAATATCTTTTAAAGATATTTAAATGCTGTGGGAAAATTATATATATTTACCCCCATAGTTACCAACTGTGATGCTTTTAAAACCATTTACTGTAGTCAATTGTCATCTGGTATCACTTTTTTCCTGCCTGATGGGTTTTCAAGAAAATAATTTTGTACTGTCTGCCTTGTGCTGCTGACTTCATTCACCTTTCATGTGACTTGAAAAGTATTTTGTTTCACTTTGAAGTGTTTTCAAGATTCACTGATTCTGAGCAATTGTATTATAATGTGTCTTTGTGCAGTTTTCTTCATGTTTATTATGAGTGGGGTGTCTTGGGATTGTTAGCTCTGTGGGTTTACAACTTTCATTAAATTTAGAAAAAAGTTGGCCATTATTTTTTCAAGTATTTTTCCCCCGGACACTCCAATTATACATAATGTAGGCTGACTGAAGCTGTATTTCTGACTACTAATATGGATACTATACTTATTTTGTTTTTTTGTTTTAAATCTTTTATTCTTTGTGTTTCATTTGAAAATGTATCTATTACTTTGTCCTCAAACTACCAATCATTTCTTCTTCAATATCTAAGCTGTCTAATCTGTCACACATTTCATCCAGTGTATTACATTTTATCTCAGACATTTTATTTTTTTATTTCTACACATATACTTTGGTTTTAGTATCTTTCTATTTAACATGTTCTTTCTGATTTCCAGCTTCTTGAACATATGGAGCACAATTGTAATAACTACTTGGGAATTTTTTTCCTTGGTAATTCTAACATCTGTGTCAATATTAGATAAGTTTGGATTGACTGGTTTTATTCTTCATTTTGAATTATAATTTCTGGTTTCTTTGCATGCTAGTGTTTTTAGTTGAACAACAAGCACTGTGAATTTTACCTTGTTGGAATGCTGGATATTTTGTGTCCCTAAAAATATTCTTCATCTTTTTCTGGGATACAGTTACAATATTTAGAAACAGTTTGATTCTTTGCACATTGTTTTTGATACTTGTTAAGTGGAGTCAGAGCAGCCGTTACTCCAGGGTAAATTATCCCCTTCCATTTTGATAAGACTCTTCTGAGTACTTGAGTCAATGCCCTGTGACTCATTAGACTTTCCAGTCACTTGAGGGGGAACAGGTACTGTTCCCAGTCCTGTGTGAGCTTCAAGTACTAGTGTGTGTGTGTTTTCTTTTCTTTTCATATACCGTAATTTGGGGGCTGTATTAGGTTCACGGCAAATACGAGCAGAAGTTACGAGATTTCCCATATTCGCCTGTCCCCAAACATGCATAACTTCCAGTTATCAGTATTCCTTACAAATTATATATTTATCGTAATTGATAAATATAGATTGACATGTCATTATCACCCAGAGTCCACAGTTTACATAGGGCTCACTCTTTCTGCTGTATATTCTACAGGTTTGGACAAATGTATAATGACATGCATTCACCATTGCAGTGTCATAACTTTGTACCTTAGGTATCCTCTGTGATCTGCCCATCCATTCCTCCCTCCCCACTGAATCCCTGGCAACCACCAAAGGTTTTACTGTCTTTATAGTTTTGCCTATTTCAAGAAGTCATATGGTTGGAATCATGCAGTATGCAGCCTTTGCAGACTGTTTTCTTAAAGTTACTAGATTTATTTTTAGTTCCTCCATATCTTTTTATGGTTTGACAGCTCATTTCTTTTTAGTACTGAATAATATTGCATTGTATGAATATACCACAGTTTATTTGTATATTCACCTACTGAAAGATATCTCAGTTATTTTCAAGTTTTGGCAGTTATGAATACAATTGCTATAAACATCCATGTGCATGCAGGTTTTGTGTAGTTTTCTTCTCTTGTAATTTTTTTTGTCTGGTTTTAGTATCAGGTTTAACTCACCTCACAAAATGCATTAAAAAGTTTTCCCTCTGCTTCTGTCTTCTGAGATACATATATATTTAGATACATAGATAAATATAATTTGTTCCTTACATGTTTGGTAGGATCCACCAGTGAACCCATCTGAGCCTGGTGCTTTCTGTCTTAGAAGGTTATTAATTATTGATTCAATCTCTTTGGTTAAATATGTTTATTCAGATTGTCTATTTCTTCCTGTGTAAGTTTGGCAAATTGTGTCATTCAAGGAATTGGTCCATTTTATATCTAAGTTACCAAATTTGTGAGCATAGAGTTGCCCAGAGTATTCCTTGATTATCTTTTAAATGTCCATGGTATCTGAATTGATTCTCCCTCTTTCATTTTCGATGGTAGTAATTTGTGTTTTTTCCCCCTTAGCCTGTCTAGAGGCTTTTCAAATTTATTATTCTTTTCAATGAACCAGTTTTTGGTTTCGTTGATTTTCTCAGTTGATTTCCTGCTTTCAATTGCATTAACTTCTGTTCTAATTCTTTCTTTTTTATGCTTGTTTGGGCTTTCATATTTCTACTTTAATTTCATTGAGGGTTTATGGCAGACGTAGTATAAATTTGTTATGGGGTCTTTAATGGCTCAGGTTCTCCTGAAGGGAGAGCTTATTAAGAAAGACACAGTGCTCTGGTGTATTTTAAAATGTTTCCTTTTCTTCTCCCTCTATTAGAAGATGTGGCTTTTGTTCCCTGATATTCACTTTGAGTACCTGGTAGAATTTTAGGAAGTAAAACAAATCACATATGTGTGGGGCAGCTGATGAGTAGGTCTCCCCAGAGGTTTTATGGCTCAGACCTGCCCACACTAGTCTCCAGGAATCTGTCAGTCAGAGTTCAGGTTTTCCTGCACTTGGCATTGGTCTCTATGAACGTCTCTGTTCTAAGAGGCTGTGATTCTCTGTATTTGATCGTAGGTCTTCCCAGATTTGGGGGCAGCGGTTTGTGATATAACCTCATTTGTCTTATGTATCTAAGAAGAGTTGTTTTTTTCCCCATCTTTTCTCATGTTGATAGGATGGAATAGTGACTTCCAAGCTCCTCACAAGCAAGACTGCAAGCCAGAAATTCCAAGTACTTTTCTCTCTGATTCTTTCAGGTTATTTCCTCTTAAATGCTGGGTAGTTTTCCTACAAGCATGTGTTGATCAGGACTCTGCTAACTTCTCAAGGCGGGTGGGCATCTGCAGGCGTCTAGAGTCCCACGGGTAATCCTCCCTCTGCATAGCTTCACCTTTTCTAGTTCTCTGCCCTGAAAACTCTAGTACCCTTGGTCTCCTCTGACTTCCAACCCTATCTTTTCAAGTCAGTGTGTCTCCCGGGTTCTTCCCAGGATCTTCCTGGGCTGCAGCTTCAAATGTCTCTCAAGGAAGAAATCAAATATGGGCAATTAGAGCATTTCTCTGGTTTTATTCCTAACTCTTAGGAATCACTGTTCTGCATTTTTTGATGGCCAATGTCTTAAACACCATGTTTTCTCTTATATTTTGTTCCTTTTTAAAATTGTTTCCAGTGGGAGGTCTTATCTGATTCATTTTTCTTCAATTTGGCCTGAAGTAAAAGTCACAAGTTCTGTAATTGTAATTTGCTTCCTTTTTCTTTCCCTTTTCTGTAGATTTTTACATCTTGCCAATTATCTTGAATACATAAATCATAACAATTTTTGTGTTCCTGTCTGGTAACTCCAATATCTGGATCCTCTGTGAGTTTATTAATATTATCTCCCTTTCTTTTTTATCTTGGTAATATTTCAGTGTGGGAATGATAATTTATAATTGAACTCTAGACACTGTGTACAGGTAACTGATACAAATGCCGCATGAGGCTCTGTGCATTCACAGCTGATTTAATTCAGTGTTTGCTAGGCAGTTAGTGAAAAGGCAGATCACAAACTTCTACCTGGGATCCAGGTGTATAGAGACTGGGTTTTAATGCATGGCCCATTTCTGATTTGGTCCTCTTCTCAGTGTGAAGTCCTTCGAAGTCCAAACTATGAGCTTGGGTATTTATGTAAGATCTTTGCTTCTTGTTTGGATCATATTTCTCAGTGTACATGGTAATGTGAGACTCTCAAAAGCTCTTTAGCGCCTCAGCTTCTTAGAAGTGACTTCATTCTTGTTATATTCTCTCATAATGCTGCACTTAAAAACCTGTGGCAAATGCCTTTAGGGAGTAGTGTATTGCGCTCACTTCTGTTTTCTTCCTTGATGCTATGAAACAGTTGTATATGTGTGTGCCTGAGTGTGTATGTGTGTGTGTGTGTGTGTGTGTGTGTTTTACACCATTGTCCTATTTGTTCTTGGTAGGAGGATAGGCTTGATAAAAACTGTTGAATCATAGATGCAAGTGGAGAACCATGACACTGTTTTGAATTTCATCCACAAAGCCTATGATTTTTTAAGTTACTAAACCTGAAGACATTTTTTTTGTTTCCTTATCTTTAAAATAGAGATAGCTTATTTTGTAGAGCTTATTTTGTATAATGTAAGATAAATTTTTTGAAAGCAGGAAGGAAGCAAAAATTTCCATAGAACAGAATCACAAGTTATGTATAATATATTTATAATAATAATAATAATAATAATAATAATAATAATAATAATAATAATAATACATTACTATTAACAACAGTGCTACAACCTGTTGCATGTAAATTAAACTGTATTTTAACTATTATGTTTTTAGGTACATTATTTATGACTACTCACAATAAATATTCATAGTTATCCATATCTTTATTATAAAACACCATTGAATATAACATTTTTATTTTAAAATCTATTTTGATTCATTATTTTAAAAATAGGACAGAGTAGAAAAAATACAGATGTTTCCACTTTTGACTTTTAAAAAATTATTATTTTGAATTTGTAAGGGGTGTGACCTTATTTAAGTACTTTCTCTCTCTGAGCCTAACTTACCTCACCTGAAGAATAAGGATGATGCTGCTTTCCTCAGAGGATTACTGAATAAGATAATATATGCAAATCCCCACAACGTCATGCTTGAGATATAGACATAGTTTGAAATTGTTACCAATACCTAGTGTTTGGTTTTATATAAACATTTTCATAAACATTTGAATTCCCATAGAAAAGCAAATATTGTAGTTTAAGAATTCTGTAGAACTTTTTGATATAAGCTAATATGAATGATACACTAATACTTTGCTTTTAATTTGGGTGACATGACTTTTGAATGTGAATTGGTTGTGCTTGTAGTATCTCAATAAAACACAGTATTTTGTCCTCTGAGTCCATTTCCTCTGTTGCAAACATCTTATACTTTTGGTCTTTCTGAATAATTCCTATGAGTCCTTCTGAATAATTTTAACTATAACCTTCTCAAGAAAGCTCTCTATAACCCAATAGTGTGAGTTTAAATAACTTACCATTCTTGGGAATTTTTAATTCATTACACAAATTTACATCAACCATTAAAGTTGAATTTTGTTTAAAACGTCTCTATCCCAGCCCACTCCCCACTAGAAACTACTCAAAATGAAAGACCCCCATGCTTTTCACTTATGAATTCCTGAGGCTCAGCTCACATGACAAGGGCTTTGGAAATGTTTGTTTTGGGAATATGTTTTTTAACAAATGAATAAAGAATAAATAAGTCAATGAATGCTACAGTCTTACCAGTTGCTACATAACTTTAAAGGAAGCTAATCTAATGAAAATGAAGCAGATTGAACTAAACCAGTCATTTTTAATTCTGGCTTCACTTTAAAATCTTTCAGGGAGACTTTAAAATATGGAATGTCCTGAGCCCTTCCCAGAGATTCTGATTCACTTGGCTTGATAGGAGAGAGTTCTGGAGTTCGTATTTTTGAAAAGCTTCCTAGGAGACTTTAGTGTTTCCATATGATAAATCACAGAGAAAAAAATGTGACAATGAGTGTGTATATGTCCATGAATGACTGAAAAATTGTGCTGAACACTGGAATTTGACACAACACTGTAAAATGATTATGAATCAATAAAAAAAGTAAAAAAAAAAAATAAAAAAAAAAGTGTTTCCATGTTTCAGAAGTATTGATCTAAACTGTTTTCTCCCAGTGAGGAACACCAGACAATAGTGGTTGATTATCATATGCGTTGATTTTTTTAAATCTCATTAGGACATGGCAAATAGGAAAAGAAAAGTAAAAGTGTAGCGATGGTTGAAAATATACATATTAAGTTCTGCGGGTGATGGATGGTTATTATATTTTCTGAAGCAAATTTTCAGACACTTGGAATTTAAAAAGCTTTATCTCATTTGAAAATGCATTTAAATCTAAATGCTTACAAGTATGAAAACATAAAGTATCATTTAGTTATTGTAAAAATCCAAATTATATGAAGCCAAAACTATCTTGGACGGTCTAAAATATTCTCCACGACTATTGAAATGAGTGTGGGGCTTACAGCTAGGCAAGAGCAATTTGGATTTACTAATTTTTTTGCCGTATCATACTGGAAGGCCTCCTCTCATCTGTAAGCCTGCTTCTTCACGTGTAAAAATGGGGACAATTTGTGAGATACACATTTCCCCTTCCTTGGAAAAAGCTAGCTTTATAGAGTCAGGTGACCAGTTGTTCTAGGTTGGGTTTTTTGAGATGATGACTCTGAGATGGAGTTTGCAGAATATTTATTAGGAAATGCCCTTGGGGAGGGGAAAAAAGCAAGATTTGGCAGAGGGCAAAGCTGAGGTGCAATGCTTGATGACAGCCCTGGCCAGCTCCACGGAGAGCTCTGCAGTTAAAAGGACCATCACCGTTATCCCCATGCTGAGTCAAAGTAGCCTGTCTTTACACTCATGGGTTAGACCTTGCGTGCGCGCGCACGCGCACACACACACACACACACACAATCTCTATTTCACATCCCTAGCACAAGGCCCAAGATATTAAAAGAAGTCACATATAGTTAGAAAATGTGTACGCTAGTACCTAAAGTCTTCACTTCTCATCTCAAATACTGTCATTTGAGGAATGGTCTTCTTAACACATCTTTTCTCCATCCTGGAGATGATTTCTACCTCATATGACTTTTTATTCCTGCATTTAAATAACAACTAACATTTACATTGAGTGTGCTATGTGCCCTAAATTCTTCTCAGGATATGCTCATTTATTCTTCAAAATAATCATATGTGTAGTAAAATATCAGTATTATCCCGATTTTATACGTGGGAAAATTGAATAAATGGAGAATGTTACACATCTAGATTGTGGTAAATTTGAATCCAGGCAGTGTAACTGCAGTGGCTGTGCCTTCAAGCTCTGTGTTCTCCTGCCACCTGACAGCAGATGAAATCATTCGGAGACAGTGATCTCCTAGGGGAGGTAGCAGGTTCCTAGAGGAAAGAACAAATATTAGGTTTTTTTTCTCTTTGTACTCATATGATATAGGGGATCTTCAAGATTCATTATATAATACAACACATTTCAGGGTTGTGGGAGGGAAGAAGGAGAAAAAGGGAGAGGGAAATGGAGAAAGGATTAAAATGTAATATACAGGGAGAAAGAGAGGAAGTTTGGGAAATAAGCTGTTTTTCTCAAAGTCTACAAGGTTAAACATGTAATCAAGATGCGGGCAGTTTTATTGAGACCATCAGTAGGTCCATTTAAATAGCTAGACACTAGAGTGGGTGAGTTAAATGTCTAAATGGATTTTCTTAGTGATAATATTATGTCTATTGCGTCTCCAGCATCCTTTGTTAATTTCTTCTCTGCCCGTATGTTTCCAGAAGAGAGTACAGCTTTGCCGAGATAATGTCCTCACTTAGCCTTGGGGTCAGCATTCCATCCTGCATGAATGGTCTCCTGATGGCCACAGGCACCTTGGGAAGAGGCCATATCACTGAATTCACCAGGGCGTATTAACCAATCAGCTGAATTCTAGATATGGCAATTAATGCACTCATTTAGAGAAATAATTTATTTAAAATTCCTTTGAGCCCTTTAGTCCTAACATATGATTATCAAACCTATGCTTCTTTTATTACCTACCAAGTTATGGGTTCCTCGCCAAATAGCTTTTGACATTTTGCAGAGGGAAATGATGAGGTTTTTAAAAATGCATCAGCAGTAGCTCACTTTTACTGCAACGAGTCTTCTTCCTTAAGGGAGGAGTTGGGGGAGATGTGTGGGTACTGAGCAATGGGAGCGAAGGTGTTGACCCACCTTTTGGTTCTAGGGATTTACCCTTATAAGGGTTGTAAGGAAACAGGCTCAGCTGAAAACAAATGATAAGACTGAGTATGAGACGTGAAGGGCAACGTAGAGAAATGGCAGTGGAGAGAGACATGCATCATATGTATTTACCAGAAATACCAAGAATCCTCTGTGTTCTGAGCACTGCTCTAGGAGGTAGGAGTGTAAGACTGAAGACAGAATTGTCAAGTTACTCACCTTCATGACTGGCGAGAATTATGTAAATTGTGGGGGAGGGATCTGTTTTTCAGAGTTCATTTACTATTTATGACTCTTGGCTGAGGAACCTTCAAAGCGTTTTTTACAGAAGCTGTGTGGAAATGAATGAAGTCACCAGTTTTCAAATGTGTTCACGCATCTTATTCACTGAGAGGTCTTGTGAAAACACCAGCCGTGGTGCCCAATGCTAGCATTTCTGACCCATTAGGACTGGGTTGATGCTGGAGAGGTTGTGCTTCTGACAGATTCACAGGGGGTGCTGATGCTGCTCGTCTGAAGCCCACTATTTGAGAATCACTCAATCCTATGGCAGAACCTGAGACACAAATCTCAGTTACAGGGCGATGCATAAAGACACAATGTAGAATATTATTTCAGAAGAGTCAAGACTTTCAAGTAAGACAGAACTAGCTTAAAACTTGGCTCCATTTATTATGAAGACCTGCTTTTATACAAGTCCCTTAAAGTGAGAAACCTCTTCAAAACAAACATGATACTCTTGAGGGTGTAAGACGCGTTAGTTATGTAGGAAAATGTTACTGTTCTTAATGTCTGAGTGGGGGCCTCATAATGTAGTTAAGCATTCTGAAGACCAGAGTTGAAGCACAGGGTTTGAGATCAGGCCTAAAGGTCTTGTCTCCTCCTTTCTAAGTTATTCTCAGATTCTTCTATTTTTCCATCTGTTCTGCCACCATCTTGTCCAAACTGTTCACCCTGCTCACTTGCTGTACCTGTATCTATTTTCTGTGACGGGACCGGAGTGACCTGCCTCAAAATGCAAATATGAGCACGTCAGCCCCTTTGGAAAGATTTAATTGGCGTCCCATAACACTTGGATTGTGGCTTCATGTTCCCACATGGACTGTGAATCCACGCATCGTTTGGGTCCTGTCTGTGTGTCCAGCCTCATCCAGGTCACACACTCCGTTTTGCTCTTTGTACCAAGTACTCTGGTCCCCTTACGGGTCCATAAATGCAATGCGTTCTTTCTACTGTGGGATAACTGAAGCTGTTGCTTACTTGTTTTCTGGAAATGTCTTTTCTCTCTGTCCACTCTCTGCCCATCTTTACTTCGTCACCCTCTGCCTATTCTTTATATCTCAGTTTTGCAAGAGAACGTCCTCTGCCCACAAGTTCCTTGCCCAGCCCGTGTCCAGAGTTCCAGTTCCTTTGATTTATGTACCTTCCCTTCATTGCTTTTGCATCCATCATAATTGGCTTTATTCATGTGATTATTGGTTTTCTCTTTCCAACTATATTCTAAGCTCCGTGTGGGAGAAATGGTCAGGGTTGGTCATCACCCAGCCACTAGTAGAGTACTTGGCACACAGTAGTCACTCAACAACCAGCCACTGAACGAGTGAATGGATGAATGGACCCAACACAATGGCCGGAATGCGTGGCTCTGCGTACAGGGAGAGAAATGCACACCTGTAAAAAGTGGAAGGGAGGACCACACATCAATACGTTTCTTTTAAGCACCTGGTGAGTTGAGTTCTGGCTTGGAAGCACAGTCCGATCAATATTCTAGTCCAGTGATTTCCCAACAGAGACACAATTGGTTTTTTATTTGAGGCTCATTGTGTGGAACTGTTTCGTGTGTTGTAGGGATTTTAACATTCCTGGCCTCTGCCCACGAAGTCCCAGTGGTGATCTTCCCCTAATTATTTCCAAATGTCCCCAAACATTTCCCCATGCTTGTTAAGAGTGCGGCTGCTGCTTTTTGAGAACTACCATCTAAATCATATTAGTAGGGACTTCTGGAAAACGAATGAACAGAGAGGCAAGCAAATGGTCATTTCCCTCTTCTTACAAGTATAATGTCAAGGGTTAGTTTTTAATGATTACTTGAGAAAACGTATATTAAGTCCTCACTGTAGGTCTAACACATAGGAAACTCTCAATAAAGAGTAGTTATAAGTAATAGGAAGTGATGTTGAGGGACTGAACTGAGAAAGCGGGGTGACATTGGAGAAAATTAGAAAGATTCAAGAAATATTTAGGAAGTAAATTGAGTTTGTCCTGGCAACATTGTTTGGGGTCAGAAGGGGAAAAATTTCTTTGCAGCGTATGCTTGGACAAAGGTTCCATTACTTCAGATATAGAATACGCAACGAAGGGTAAGCTTTCGGGGGGAGGGTAGTGAATTTGGCATTGGACACCCTGGGTTTGAGGTGTCTCTATAATGAGTTGCAAGAGATGTTGGGTAGCAGTTGGGCATTAGGAAATGGTGGTTTTGGAACTCATGTCTTAGGAGGTGAAAACTGGACCTGGAGAAGGGATGGAGGCTGTCCAGCCAGAGGGTATAGGGTGAAAGGCTGGTGGATCACCAATCATAAGGCTCAAGCGAAGGATGAAGAGGAGGGAAGGAGAACTTTAAGGATGACTGGGAAAGAGCAGGAGGGCCATACATTGCATGGACATTCTTGGAACCCAAAGGAAAGGTGTGTTTTAATAGTAACAGAGCATCAACAGAGGTAGTCTGTGGTGAGGTTTATCCAAAGAGTATATACTAAGTGAATACCTCGAAGCAAGAATTTATTCACCATTGAAGTGTATCCTGTGTTGGGAAGTGTGTGCCTATGGAACGGACTCTTTCACTCTGTCCAGCAGCTTTCCCTGCCTTATTTCAGCAAAAACAAAATATTTGGGGTGGGGCACTGTGGCTCCTCTACCTCACGTGGTTCTGGTGGATCTGCTGATATTGGAATCTCACTCCTTTCCCACCGGTGGGCAGAGGACCTATTGTGACCACTCTTCAGTTTCACACTATATTTATTTAGCCACAGTGTTTATTTCAGGAACGAACATATCTGCTAAACTGAGTTCTGTTCTGAAATTTGGAAAGGGACCCTGGGATAGGGGCGCCTGAAGTATCTACAGGTGTTCTCCAGCATGAGATGATGTGAGCCTGGGGCTGCTGATGGCTCAGCCAGCCCTGTGCACCCTCCTTTTCCCCAGCTCCCACCACCATGTGGAGAAAACCTGCCTTAGCAAGAGAAAATGAGGAGGAGCAGAGACAGTGCTGTGACAAGTGGTGGGGATGACACTGCATGAAGACAGAAGAGCTGTACCCTTAGCCTTCTGGTTACACGAGGGAACCAGCTTCTCTTCTCAGTTGTGCTACTTTTTAGTAGGTTATTGGCAGCTGGCAACTGAAGTATGCAGACTCACAGGACACTGCATCCTCAGGAAAGCCTCTGATCCCCAAGCTGGACCTAGGTGCTCTGATTCTGTTTCTGTTCTCTGTGGACACCCTCCATGCACTGGCCCCTTTCCCACTTCATTCCTAAAGTGGATTCCTCACACTGAGGGTCTTTCCCGGAGCTTCCTGCCTATGGACTTGCCTCTCCACCCCAACCCCCAGTTGTATGGACCTCCATAGTCGCACCTCTTGAGGAAGCTCTTACCCCAACTCCTTCCATCTATTCATCCCCCCTCAGTCCTTTTTCTACACCTGGACACCACCAATGGTGCCTGCTCTCACCTCAAGCCTGCTTCCCATCACCCCAGGAGAGACTTCTTCCCAGGTCCCCTTCCCTGTAAGCATCCCATTCCTGCTTCAGCCCAATTGCTCTTAGCATAATTAGGGCCAATATATTTCTCTCCACTTTATACATGAAGCCAATGAAGCTGTGGAAATTATTTGCCTTACTATATTATGCAATGCAAAATAGAACACACATTTTCTTACACACCAGTGCTCCTTTTCTCTAAAAAATTTTTACTCAATTTTCCATCTTTTTCTTTCTGTCCCTTTAATTTTATTTACTGAGAACCTACAACTGGTTTATTAAAATAGGCGGCTCAATGGATAATACAGAAACTATCTCCTCAGTTCCTGCCCTTAAGGATCGTCTGCTGTCATTGATGGAACAAAGCCAACACTACATGTGATAACAAGCAGCAATGGTACACAACTATATTTTGTGGCACAGATAGTGTGTTATTTTTATGTAGAACTGGCTAATAAATGAGAATTATGTCAGTCATGGAAGGCTTCCTGGAGGAAGCTGTGTTTGAGCAAGGCCTTTAAGAAATGGCCAAGAAGAAAAGGAGACATTATAGCACTAATAGGGACAACATCTTAGAGATGGGCCTGACTGGACCAAGTTGGAAAGCCTGTCATTAAACTGAGGTAATTCCCCTGTATTCCCAACTTGTTGAACTTTTTAACATGAGTGGGAGTTGGGGTTCATCAAATACTCTTCTTGTGTCAGTTGATAAGATGGCATGACTTTTCTTCTTTAGCTTGCACATTTGTAGATTACATTGACTGTCAAATGTTGAAGCCTTTTACACCTGGGAAAAAATACCTCACTGAGTTCTAGAGTATAATTATTTTTATACCTTGACAGATTCATTTGTTAATATTTTGTTGAGGATTTGGGGGTCCAAGTTCATTAGAGACGTTGGCCTTTAGTTTCCCTTTGTGTATTGCCTTCTTAGGCTTTTGGTGCAGGGTGATGCTGGCCTCATGAAATGAACTGGAAAATGTTTTGTTCTAATATTTTTCTGGAAGAGATTGCCTGTAAATTTCACTAAATGTTAGGCAGAATTTTTGAGAGAAACTATATCTGCTTGGACATTTCTTTTCCTGGGGTTTCTAATTTATTGATTCAGTTTTCTTAATGGCTATTGGGCTATTCAGATTTTTTTATGTCACCTTGGTTAAGTTTTTCAAGGAATTTGTTTATTACTCCCAAGTTGTCAAATTTATGAGCATGAAGTTGCATGCAGTATTCCCTTGTCTTTATTGCTGCAGAATCTGCAGCATTATTCCCTGTTTCATTCCTAGCATTGATCATCTAACCATCTTTTTGTTTTTGTCAGTCTTGCTAGTGGTTTATCAATTTTATTAATTTTTTAAACAAATCAGCTTCTTGTTTCATTGAAGTTATTGTTTTCCAAGTTTCAGTTTTATTGTTTACTACTCTTCAAATAAAATGTTATCTTATTTCAAATAAGAAGTTTTTCAAAATACCTTCTCTTTCCATTTGATCTGAGTTTTACTCTTCTTTCTCTAGTTTTCTTTCAGGTGAGGACTTAGATTATTTGAGATCACATTGATTAGCTTTTTCACATTGAACCAATCTTGCATTCCTGTGATAAAACTCACTAACATATTATATTATCTTTATGTTTTTATTACTGGAGTCCATTTGCTCGTCATTTGTTAAGGATTTTGTGCACATGTTCATAAATGTATTGACCTCTACTTTTCATTTCTTGTACTGTCTCTGTCTGATAATTGGTATTGTATGATGCTGGCCTCATATAATAAATTGGGATCTCTTTCCACTTATTCTATTTTTTTCTGGAATTTTTTTTATAATTTTATATAACTTTCTTCTTAAATAATGGGTAGACTTCACCAATGAACATATGTATGCCTAAATTTTTGTGGAAATGTTGAATAAGAATTCAATGTCTGCATAGGTACAGGACTGTTTATTGTGTGTACTCCTTGACTGAGCTTTGATAGTTTGCAGCTTTTAAGAATTTGTCCATTTCTTTTATATTGTCAAATTTATTGGCATAGCCAAGGGGGGAAGGGGTGGGAAGGGATAGAATGGAAGTTCAAAATTCGTAGATACTGACAGGCATGTGTAAAATAGATAAACAAGATTATACTGTGTAGCACAGAGAAACATATACAAGATCTTGTGGTAACTCACAGCGAAAAAAAATGTGACAAGGCATAGCAATGTTCTTAACATTTCCTTGTTTAGCCTGTAGGTTGTACCCAGCTCTATTTCTTATATTTTGGTAATTTGTGTCAATTCTGCTTTTCTTTATCCACTTGGATATAATCAATTTTATTTAATTTCAAGGACCACCTTTTTGTCTCATTTGCTTTCTTTACTGGTTTTTCTGTTGCCTATTTTATTGATTGATTCCTTAACCTTTATTATTTCCTCCTCTTTGCTTGCTTTATGTTTAATTTATTCTTTCTTTGCTAGTTTCTTAAGTCTACAGACTATATAATTGATTCAAGACATTTCTTCTTGTCTAATACAAGCATCTCATACTATAAGTTTCCTTCTAAGAATTGCACTGGTTGTGCTCTGGAAATTTTGACATGCTTTATTTTCATTTTCACTTAACATAAAATATTGATTATATAATATCCAGTGTGATTACCTCTTTGCTCCTTGGATTGTTTAGAATATTTAATTTATACATATTTAAAGTTTTCTGAATATTATCTTATTTTTGATTTCCAGCTTAATTCCATTTTTGTCTAAGAATATGCTTTGTATGGTATCAATCCTTTTAAGTTAAAGTTTGTTTTAATGCTAAGGATTTGGTCTATCATGGTGAAAGGTCCATGTGCCCTTGAAAAGAATGTGATTCTGCTGTTGGGTGAAGTGTCCTATAAATGCCTTTTAGGCCATGTTGATGGATAATGTTCTTCAGATATTAAATACCCTTAATAATTTTCAGGATATTTTATCAGTTGCCTTGAAGGGATTATTGATGTCTCTAACTATAACTGTGAATTCCTCCTTTTTCCATTTAGTTTGATCAGATTCTGTTTCAAGTGTTTGAAACTCTGTAATCAGGATGCCTTCCTGAAGATATTTCCTCTTTCACTGCGTAGTGTCTCTCTTTCTCTCTTCTGCTGTTCCTTGTTCTGCATTTTGCTTCATCTGATAGTAAGACAGACACGTCAGATTTGATCTGTGTATGCTTTATTTCACGCGCCCCTTTCCATCCTTTTATTTTAATCTATCTTTAACTTCATACTTGATATGTTGGATTACATTCATTGATTTTTGAGTGTCAAACCAGCCTTGCATAATCTGAAATAAATACCCCTTGGTCATGGAGTATAATTCTTTTTATACACTGTTGGATTCACGTGCTAATATTTTGTTGAGGACGTTTCTGTCAATGTTCATAAGAGATAATGTTTTGTAGTTTCCTTTTCTGTACTATCTTCATTGGGGGTTTGGTATCAGGACAATACTAGCCTCATAAAATAAAATGATAAATGCCTGTTCTCTTATATTTTTTGGAAGAGATTGTGTAAAATTAGTGCTAATTTCTCTTGCTGATTCTGACCTGGAGTCTCCTGGAAGGGGAAAGTGTCTCGAGCATGCAGCCAGACAGAGACTTTCTGGACAGGCAGCTCTCATGGCTGGGCCACTCTCGCTGATTCTGCATGCCCACCTTGGTCTCTCTTAGAGAGGGCTGGACATCTCAAGCTTAGTGGGAAGGAGAGGGACTCCTTCCGGACAGTTATTTTTGATGAGGCTCCCACCTGACCCCCCTGCCCTGGGCTTGCAATGTCAGGCTCTTCTGATGCTGTCAGATGAACTCCCATGGGACCCCTGGGAGGAAAGTGCCTTCTGTTGCTGGGCTGGAGGTCAGCAAACACAGGATGCCTTCCTGCCTCGGGTCAGGGAAGCTAAGGCAACTTACTCCAGTGCTGTTCCTCTAATCCAGGGGCCTGAAACCAGTTGTCCTTTCTCTTCTATGTTTCCCCCTTTGGTTGTTTCTTGTGCTGGTTTCCACAGGTCACAGTTGTCTTTACTGGGAAGGAGCAGAGAGGAGTGGGTCTGCCTTATCTCGTCCTGTCACACTTTTATGCACATTTTTGTTTACTCATGTGCCTTCCCCATTTTACTGTGAGCTCCTTAAGGAAGGTGTGAAGGTTTTATTTGTGTGCCTACAGTGCCTTGGGTTACACCTGGCATGTAGTAGGCACTCAATAAATGCTGAATTAGTAAACTGATTAGTTTGGATAGATAAGAGGGAATAGATGAGAATATTTTGTTTATTAGACCATGCTAATGGGGCCTTCTTTGGGACATATGAAAAACTTGTTTGGAATAAAGAAAAGGGGACCATTGATAACATATATTTCCATAACTGAAGTCATATAGTCTGACATTAAACACTCCAACCCTCACCAAAGCTGCCAGCCACAGTAAAACAAAACAAAACAAATAGCTGACCTAATTTGCCAGGGGGTGTCACTTCCCGTTCATGGAGCCTTGGCAGACTTGGACCTCACGAATGGCTCCATCTCTGTTTATGCAACTCTCATCTCTACACTTACTTAATTGAACAACTACCAGAGATGGGAAAAGTTAAGTCTGGAAGAAGGAAGAAAGAAGAGGTAGTTTCAAGTGAGAAGAAATGCTGTGTTGTACATTTCAACATGCAGTAACTTCAACAAGGATGCATCGTGAAACCAAATTCTGGAGGCGATGGCATGTGCCTCATAGAAATTAATAAAAGATGGAGAACTACTGAAAATTAGAACGCCACACTTTGGTCCCAGTGTGTTTATTTCATGTCTCTTTCTTCATCTGTCCCAGAATTACTCAGAGTGGAAAGGTAAGTGCTAACGTCTACTTAAATGTAGTATTGATCCATGCTCTGTGACTAGAGAGGGGAAAACACTGACAGAAGCTACTTCACTGTTCACCCAGGGCTGTGCTTATCACACAATTGTAACCAGAGCTGCAGCAAAAAGGAAGTTGCATTTTTTGGGGGTGGGCTGCACTCAAGGACTGACATTTCTCAGATGTGATTTGCAGAGTACCATGTGTCTCACCCCATATTCCAGCTTTACTCCAAAACTTGCATCTTAAGAGTCCATGGCTGGTTTGAAATCCCATGGGTGAGCCATTGAGTTGGGGTTAAATTATTGTTTTCTTAAGTCTAATTCTTCAAAATATCCCTCGAAGTGAATGACCTTAAATAAATCATCAACTGGATGTTAGTTTTTCTCTTAAGATGTACCATGTTCTTTTGCTTCTTTGGTGTCTCTGAGCACTGAGAGCAGGGGTTCGAGGCAATGGGCGTATTTTTATAGGGTGAGTGGCAGGTGGATAAGGTAGGAATGTGAAACTGCCAATGGAAGGCAGACCTAAGTCTGGAGGGGCTCCAGATGGTGTGGGTTGGAAGTTCTTTGAAGCCAAGGGATAGATGCAATGGAGGCAATGAAAGCTGGTAATGAGAACACAGGGACTGGGGGAGGTGGACACCATAGAGGGATGAGGGGTAGAAGGGAGAGCAAGGTCAGGGGAGAAGTAACAGTTCTCTAGGAGTTGACCCCACTATGTGTGTGTGTGTGCTGGTTTGGCCCCTTGGCTCTCGCCTCCCCCCCTTGCCCAAGGCTGCGTGCCTCTTGACAAAAGTCATTATTGGTACACATTTGGCTTAGAAATTTGCTTCCCATCTTCCACTTGAAATGTCTTTCTCTGTTGTGTCTGTGTTTCATTCCTTCCTTTCCTAAGTATCATTAGAACCTTCTATGCTCAGACACCCGACAAGGAATCTAGAATGAATAACAGACAAAATCCCTGCCCTCATCAAAGGAGGGGAAAGTAAAGTAAACAAATAGCAGAGTTTATAACGTGTTAGTATGTTTTATGTCAAGAATCTCCTTTCTGCTCCGATTCTGGTACCATGATTCAGAGTGTGCCACCTGCCTTCTTGTTTCAGCAGGACTCCGGAGAGCTCCTTCTAAGCTAGGTGGCCCCCAGAAAAATGACACCCACCACCCAGCACTCCCCTGCCCTCACCTGACCCAGACATCTAGGTCAGCACATCTGCTGGTGATCCTGTGTAACTGGGAAGGGGGATGTGATACGGGTGCTCTTGCTATGGTGTGGATGTTAGGGGCCAGGGATGGGTCCAGACATAATGATGGTTTCTCCCTGTCCAGGCATCATATGGGGACTTTGCTAGGGAGGGGATAGGTTTCCATTCTCTCCCTACATTTAATGAGGAAAAAATGTAATGTAGTTACAAGGGACAACAGGTTGGGCTTGATTCCACACACGAGTGTCTCAAAGCCCATTAACTTTCCCAGAGGTCCACACTTATCCAGCCTCATTTCCTGTCTTCAATCCAAGAGTCTCAGCTCTACACTGTCCTTCCCCAGCTCCTGGTCCCCAAAACACCTTGCTTACTTCTGATTCTCCTTTCCATGCAAGCAACCCTAAGTGTCCATCAACAGATGTCTGGATAAAGAAGACATGGGATATGGTATATACAATGGAATATGACTCAGCCATAAAAAAGAATAAAATAACGTTATTTGCAGCAACATGGACGGACCTAGAGATCTTCATACTAAGTGAAGTAAGTCAGACAGAGAAAGGCAAATATCATATGATATCACTTATACGTGAAATCTAAACATGTGACACAAATGAACTTATTTACAAAACAGAGACAGACTCACAGGCCTAGAAAACAAACTTATGGTTACCAAGGGGGAGAGGGGGTAGGTGGAGGGATGAATTGGGAGTTTGGGATTTGCAGATACAAACTACTATACATAAAATAGATAAACAACAAGATGCTACTGTAGAGCACAGGGAACTATATTCAGTACTTTGTAATAGCCTATAATGAAAAGAATATGAAAATGAATATATATGTATATGTATAACTGAATCACTATGCTGTACACCAGAAACTACATAACACTGTAAACCAAATATACTTCAATTAAAAAAAGAGAGTTGCCAGCCTGCTGTGTTGCCTCTATCTGTGGCTTTCCCAATATTCCATAATACTAATTTATGTGCCAGGCACTTTCTAGGTGGGAAAGGAAGAAATAGAGGAAACCTAATAGAAGAAAAAGGCCAATAAGAGGAGACTTCTGCCTGACTGCTTGACTCGGGGCATTGCTCTTCGCCCGCCCTTGACCTAGAATTTATACCATCAATTCACCTGGTTTTCAGGCCTTCAGACTCAGGCTAGAGCTATGCATCAAATCTCCTGGGGCTCCAGCTGTCTGACTCCAGATCTTGGGATTTCTCAGCCTCCATAATCATGTAAGCCAGATCCTTATAACAAATCTCTATATCTATATCTATATACCTTTATATACGTATTTTATATGTATATATATATATATAATCTCTTTTTATACATAATTAAAAAATATATGCATATAATACTATTATTTTTGTTTCTTTGGAGAACTCAGATTAACACAGGAGTAAACAAAGTTTCTACTATCTGAAGATGATAGAACTTTCTATGTAGAAAAACCTAAAGAATCTATTAATAAATTATTAGAATTTACAAGAGACTTTATCTAATTTACTGAATTTAAAATCTGTCTGTCTGTCTATCTATCTATCCATCTATCTATATGCATTCTATATACCAGTCAAAAAGCTGTTAAAAATGTGATCAAAAAAACAAAGACTCTGTTATGAGTTGAACTGTGTCCTCCCCAGAAGATACGTTGAAGTCCTAACCCCAGGTACCTGTGAATGCGACATTATTTGGACAGGGGGTCTTTACAGATGTAATCAAATAAGACCAAGTCATTAGGATGCAATCTAATCTGCTACATCGGGTGTCTTTATAAGAGGAAGAGATGAAGGGGGGAGGGTATAGATCAGTGGTAGAGGGCGTGCTTAGCATGCACAAGGTCCTGGGTTCAATCCTCAGTACCTCCACAAGAGAAATAGATATATAAACCTAACTATTTCGCCAGAACAACAACAACAACAAAATAAAATAGATTAAAATAAAAATAAAATTTTAAAAAAGAGAAAGAAGAAACACAGGGACAGACACAGGTAGAGGACTGTGTGATGACAAGCACAGAGACTGGAGGGATGCAGCTGCATGTTAAGGTCCACAGGGCCCCACCAGCACCAGCAGCTGGGAAGGCAAGAAAGGATTCTGTGCAGAGTCTCCGAGGACACATGGCTGTCTGACAGCTGGAATTTGGACTTCTCGCCTCCAAGATTGTGAGTGAATACATGTCTGCTATTTTAAACCACTCAATTTGTTAGAAACAAACAGACACCCTTTACAGGAATTTAAAAAAAATTACTTAAGAAAACCTAGCAAATGTCATGTACCATCTCTGTGCAGAAAATATACTATGATATTGAAAGACATTAAAGGAGGCATAAACCAATGGAAAATCATACTAACCTAAAACTATCACTTCTTCAAAACTGACTTGGGTTTAAGTGGAATTCCAAACATACCCAAATCCAATGTACCGTTCCTTCGAATGTCACAAGAAGATTCTGAAATTTCTTAGAATGAGCCAAACAAGACATGGGAACAAATTTGTGACAGCTTTTCAATAACAATAAAATAAATGAACACAAAATCCACAGATGTCTTTCAACAGTAGAAAGAGTACACAGATTGTGGTTTATTGAAACTGGGGGATGTTGAAAAACAGTAAAAGTGAGTGGGGCACAGTCACATGGGAGGGACGAGACAGTGAGAGTGAATCTCAGAAAAACACAAGGTTTTGAAACAAAGAAGAAAGTCACAGAAGACATAATTTTGATCTCATTTATAAAACATTAGAAAACACAAAACTTCAAGCAAAATATTCTTAATGGGTCTGTCAACAAGCAATAGACTATAATGAAAATAAGAGAATTATCTTCATAAAAATCTGAGTTGGAGTTACACCAAAAAGACAGCAAAGAAGGCCAGGTATGGGGCAAGAGTGGGTGGATGCTTTGAGATACTGGAAATATTTTATTTCTTATGTTGGAGAAAGATAAATAGATGTTCAGGCCTATTCTCTAAACTTTACATTTGTACTCTGTATGACCCTTTTATTACATATTTTGCAACTGGATAGGGGCTGCTTCCATGAGGAAATATTATGTTCAATTCTCATAAATTATTGGCATTCTCTCTGGTCCAGCTGGAGAGGAATCTTAAGAAAATTGTTTGAACTTGACACTTGCAGCTAACCCTCATCGCCTAATAGAGCTCCAGGTAAAGTTTGAACCTTGGCAAGTCTCCGGCTTGATCAATATACCCCCAACCCTACTGGCTCTGACTACCAATCCATCATTTGCTTTAAAGCCAGCCCCCCTGGAATGATCGTTGATTACAAAAGGCTGTCTTGCCCACAACTACATTACCACCCATTTTGCAGGGGTGGGGGTGGGGGTGGGGGTGGGGCATTTGGTCCAGCAATAAACTGAGAGCCAGCCAAGCAAATTTATGACATTGCACGCTGTATCGATTTGGATGGAAACAAAAGCAGAGGAGGTCAATAGGATGGCATCCAAAGTCATTGCTGGACAGAAGAGAAGACTAAATCAAAATAAGCGATTAATTTTTTTTTTAGCCATTTTGTGCTATGTTCCATTTTATGCTATGTTCCTCATAAATGATCCCAGATCTTGGTGTCAGAACTTTATAATAAAGTGGCAATGGGACTATGATGGAAAATTCAGATCTGGCAACAGGAACGAAGGAATGAATTCTTAAAAATGGTTTTCTCTATGAGAATGATTCAAAGAGTTATATTTTAACAAATAGTCACAGTGTTTGAAAGATGTGTTGTTTACGGTCCCAAATCTGGTTTTTCCTTGCCTGAATGTCCTAACTTCTCTGCCTGTTCTCGGTGTGGTCACCACTAGAAGAGAAGAGAGTTGGGAGGAAGAGAGAAGCAAGGGATGGGGGAGGGAGGGAGGGAGGAAAGAAAGGAGGAAGGGATAGAAAGACTTGGGAATCCTTAGTACAAATAAATTGGAGGTTGATTAGAATATGGTAACTTTGAATTTTGGTGTTTTTCACTTTTTTTTTTCAGAGAAAAATTGATGACTCTTTGAAAAAATGTTTCCTAAACACATAGAGAATAGACAAATGTTAGCCATGTAAATGATACGAGCTTCAATTCTAACAACTGTATTAATAGTTACAGTAAATCTGGTTGATTACCATTCATTGAACATTTAACTGTTGCCAGGCACTCTACCTCTTGTTACACACATTTTATTTAACCTTTATAACAACCCTGAGTGTAGGTATTTATCCTCATTCTAAAAATAAGAAAACTGGGGCTTGGAAGGTGAGAAAGGCAACCTGTAGAGCTACTATGTAGCAGGTTTTAACACAAAGGTACTGGATCTAAGCTTGTGCCCTAAAGCTCTGTTACAGGGACTTGTTTAAGTAACCTTGGCGAAGAGTTGACAGCCCATCGCTGTGGCTTTTGGATATTACTCCAGGCTGAGAGTGGGATAGTAAAACTCCCAATGCTCCCTAAAGGACAGTCCTGAGCTGCTGTCTGAGTCACATGGGTGGAGCCTCTCAGCTTCGTGGTCACTGGGGTCACCCCAGAGGGGATGACAATGTGTGACTATACGTGTGACTATAAAAGCTGGCAGCTGGGAGAGAGCACATGTCTGTGTTCTGCTGACAGCCCTCATTCTAGAGTCTGGCCCTGAGGGTGCTGGGCATTGGTGGTCAGATTCAGAAATCCCCTCCTGAGAGGCCCCCTGGCCTCGAGGTCAGCAGGCTCTACCGCTGGACCAAGGCATCCTTGCTTTCTGGCTGTTTAATCACCCTGCCTCCCCCCGCCCCTTGCAGCTTGGCTCGCATCAGCAGCCCCCATCTCTAACCTGTCTCCTCCATAACTGGCCTCTGCCCTTTTGCTTTTTTGGGTGACTTTCTTGAAACACTGCATCCCAGATGGTGGTTGCTCTGGCTTGGCCTGGGACGTGACAGCTTAGCACACTTTCCCCTCCTTGCCTGTGTGTGTGTGTGTGTGTGTGTGTGTGTAGGGTCAGCATTCTTCCCTGACCCTTCCTTTCCCAGAATCCACCACCTCCTGCAAGGAGGTGCTTGCAGGACACACTTCTGAGCAGGAAGGAAGTCGAGGTCGTAACTTGGTTGTTGGGGGTCCCATCTTTCTTGTATCCCAGCCCTGCGTGACCTCTTTCTCTTCAATTATGTTCCCCAAAACACCCACACAGGAGCTGCATTCCTTAGATTTTATCTCCTATTTTGCCTCCTCTGGGAACCCCTCCCACTCACCCCAACTTCCAGCATTGTCTTCCCTCAGAATTCTGACACCAGGCAAAGCAGTCTACACAGGCAGGACACTATTGTCCAATGTCTCTCTAAGGAATTCCCTCCAATTCTCATTCTATGGACAAAGAAAGCTAAGGATTTAAGAAAATAAGTAATTTGCCTAAGGTCCCCCAGATCTTAGGCATGAGTTGAATAGAGATAATGACTTCAAACATGGGGAAATGGGAATCTTTCCCCTCCCAGGGGGGTTATAAACAGAGTGGTACTTCAGAATAATGACGGATGTTCAAACAGCATGGATATCTGGGGTCTGGCAGAGATATCAGGTCAGAATTCCTGAAGGCAGAGCCATCCTTCCATGTGATCAGACCAGACTTAACCCCTTTCCAACCCTGTATTAAGAGCCAATGCTGAACGCTCCTACACTGTTGGTGGGAATGTGATTTGGTACAGCCACTATGGAAAAATAGTATGGAGATTACTTAAAAAACCAAACATAAACTTAATCTATGATCCAGCAATTCCACTCCTGGACACATATCCAGAGGAAAGTATAATTAGAAAAGACACATGTACCCCCCATGTTCACAGCAGCACTATTTATAGTAGCCAAGACATGGAAACAACCCAAATGTCCATCAACTGATGACTGGATTAAAAAAGATGTTGTGTGTGTGTGTGTATATATATATATATACACACACACAACACACACACAACACACACACATATATATACATATATATAATATTCTGTTATATATATGTATATATATAACAGAATATTACTCAGCCATAAAAAAGAGTGAAATAATACCATTTGCAGCAACATAGAAACATGGATAGACCTAGAGATTATCATACTAAGTGAAGTAAGTCAGACAGAGAAAGACATTATATGATATCCCTTATACGTGGAATCTAAAAAAAAGTACCCATCAACTTATCTACAAAACAGAAACAGACTCACAGACATAGAAAACAAACCTATGGTTACCACAGGGTAAAGGGAAGGGAGGGATAAATTAGGAATTTGGGATTTGCAGATACAAACTACTACTATATATAAAGTAGATAAACAACAAAGTCTTTACTATTTAGCCCAGGGAACTATTTTCAATATCTTGTAATAACCTACAATGAAAAAGTATATGAAAAAGAATATATATAATATATATATATATATATGACTGAATCAGTTTGCTGTACATCTGAAACTAACAGAACTTTGTGAAGTGACTATACTTCAATAAAAAAAACCAAAACACCATTGATTCTGTCATAGTCCCTCCCTCATTCTTATACTCACTGGATCATTTGTAATATGCTGTTGTTTGCTATTCACAGTGGGACGGTAGAAACCTGAGTTCATATTTACACAAACACACACACACACACACACACATACACACACATATAGAGAGAGAGAGAGGGAGAGAGAGACTGAGAGACTGAGAAGTTACAGAACCCCAAGGGGCTAAATAAGGTTAATACAATTGTATATGACTGTATACACAGACACTCACACACTCATACACAGTTATGTGACCTTATTTTGCTCTTTGAGGTTCTGCAAACTCTCAAATTTTCAGTTCTATTATCTGCAAATTGGGACAAGTAATTGGCATTTTGTTTTATTTAAACTCTTCCACTTTCTACACTACAGGGGTCATTAAAGAGTTTTCTTAATAAAAACTTGGTTCCTCCCCACAAGCCAATGACATTATTTGCAGGAACCTCAATCCTTAACAATCTTGGAGGAAAAAACTGGCTTTTTCAGATTCATTAAGAGGTAGTGAATACAAACCCATATACATTCTGCATTATCGGTGACATGTATCTGATTTTGACCCTATGATTTGACTTTAGAAACAACTTACCAGGTGAGCAGTAATAAGACTTCACTGTTGAAATTACAGAATATGCAATGGTAAATTCAGGGGGATGATATGTACATTAATAATTCTAGGTCTTTTATGTCCAAGGTAAACTAATGCTTCAGAAAAAAATATATAGACATACACACACCCATGCATACACATGCAGAGGAGTTACATTATAGGTGTATTTAGAAAAACAAATGAACAAAAACATGAAAAGAGGCTATGCTGGTGCAACGAAGCTCCTCAAATCCTTGGCTTCTTTCTTCTCCATCAAGAACAGCCTTCGGATGGAAAAGGGGAGGGTGAGCATTTTGAGAATGAAGTCAACAAACTCATGATGGGTTAAAAGATTGTAAGAGTATCCTGATTTGCTTTACATGAGTTTAAACCTCCTGACCCATCTAAATTACACGCCAGGATCTCAAGGGACTCTCTAAATGAAGCAACTGTCATTGATCGTTCATGTTCATGGAAGGACAAAGAGCTTCTAAAAGACTGGAGATGGGACATTCTATAAATATTTAAAAAGAGGAATAAGGTTTATTTCATAAACTGCTCACTAGTAAGCTTCTGTCCTAACCTGTCCAACCCACTGAAATCCCTTTAGACTAAAATCTCCAGTCTATGATGTAAATCTCTTACCACAGTAAGATGATTTCTCCCTTCCTCCCCGCCATTCCCTCCCGTCTGTCCGTCTTTCCTTCCTCCCATCCTCCCTCCCTCCCTTCTTTCTTCCCTCCATCCCTCCCTCCCTCTCTTTCTCTCCTCCCCCCACTCCCTTCCTTCATTCTTTCTAATAACAAATTCATTTTAGAACAATTTTTGCAAAGATACTACAGATAAGATAGCAAAAATTAAATCAAAGATAGTACAGAGATCTCACACACTTTGAAATCTGCTTCCGTTTTTAGTAACATCTTACATAATCATGGCATTTTTGTTACAGTATGTACCAGTCTTGGTACATTACTATGAACTAAAGCCCTTATAGTATTCAGATTTCCTTAATTCTTACCTTGTGTCTCTTTTCTGTTCCAGGATCTCATAAAGGGAGAACACATCACAATTAGTGGTCATGGCGCCTTGGACTGGGATAGTTTCTCCAGCTTTCCTTGTTTTTGATGATTCTGACCATTTTGAGTTATGATAAGATTAGATTATGTATAGACCATCTCCCAATTGCAATTTGTCTCATTAGACTGGGATTATGAATTTGGGGAAGAAGGACCAGAGAGGTAAAGCTCCATTTCAACGCCATCATAGCAAGAGTTCGTATTATCTATATGACATACCAGTGTTGATTTTGACTTTGATCACCTGGCTGAGGTCGTGCCCCTCAGGTTCCACCACTGTAAAGTCATTCTTTTATCCCCTTTCACACCACATTCCTTGGGAGGGAGTCACTGTGTGTAGTCCACAGTCAGGAGTGGGGATTTATGCTCCTCATTCTTGAAAACAGAGCATTTACATAAATTACCTGGACATTTTCTACAGGGTGGATTTGTCTCTTCTTTCCTACTTACTTTTTATTCAATAATTTATTTATGACAGCATGGACCTTTGGATACTTATTTTATACCTGGAATTATAATCCAATAATATTTTGTTATTTTATTGCTCAAATTATTCAGTCTTGGCTATTGAGAGTTCTTTCAATTGACTCCTGTGTCTCTATGATATACCTCCATTAGTGTGTGTGTGTGTGTGTGTGTGTGTGTGTGTGTGTGTGTGTGTGTGTGTGTGTGTGTGTGTGTGTGTGTCTGCTATGTACATGTGTGTTTTCTTTGCTTGTTTTGAGTATTTCCACACTTTCTGGCATTTCAGGATTCTACGGTCTCACCTTGCATATTTCCTGTCCCAGTGCTAAGATCATTTCTCCAAAAAACCTTGTTCCTTTTATTGAAGAGTAGTATTAGAAACGAAGATCTGTGTTCTAGCTGCTTCTTGATACTTGGGTGTAGACTTTTCCAGTGGCAAAGCAAAATAATATATGCATGTATACAAACTCATACCCTGTGTGTAACCAATTATTTGTAGATACACAGCTAAACATGAGTTTGTACATTCTGCAACTATAATCCATTACCACGTGGATCATTCCAGCTTTGTTACCTTGTTTATCTATAACCTCCCAGTCCGACCTGACTCCTGCTATCCACTGTTCATTTGTTTAACTGTTCAGATTCAGCATACATGTATAGTGGTATCAGAATTAACCCAAACCCTTCATGGTAAACAAATTCATCAAATAGAGTATTGTGATTTTGTAGTTCCTTTTACTTTCAGACGTACGAACTGTACTCATTTCAAAACTTACTTATATCGACGTCTTTCACCCCACTCCTTTTATCAAGGTTGTTTTGTACATTATTTAATATGGTTAGATTCTTAAGTCATATTATATATTCCACCCTGGAATCTTCTGACTTCCTAAATGATTCTTTTAAAATTTACATGCATTAAAGTTCACTCTTTCTGCTGTAAAGTTTTATTGGTTTTGAGAAATGCAATGTGTCATTTATCCACCATCACAGAACCATACAGCAGAGGCTCAATGCCTTAAAATTCCGCTATTCTGAAATATGCTTCACCTATTCAGCCCTCTCTCCTTAACACCAAGCTCCTTGAGCGGCTGGTCATTCTGCCTTCTTAAGTCTCTGTCATTTTGCCTTTTCCAGGATGTCATATTAATTAGAATCAGAGGAATCACACAGTCTGTAGCTTTCTCAGGTTGCCCGTTTTCACTTATCAATATACTCTTAAGATCTATTCATGTATCTTTGTGAGTTCATAGCTCATTTACTGTTATTGCTAAGTGATAGTCCATTGCATGAATGTGCCAGTTTTTTTTACCTGGGGGTTTCCAGTTTTTGCTGATTATGAATAAGGGAACTATTAACATTTGTGTTAATTTCTTTGTGGATATAGCTTTGCAAATTAGTTGGGTAAAGACCTGGGAATATGATTGCTGAATCACATGGTAAGAAGATGTTTTGCTTTATAAGAAAATGCCAAGCTACATTCCGATGTGGCTGTATCATTTTATATTCCTCTGAGCAATAAATAAGAGTTCTTGTACCTTTGCTTCCTCACCAGTGTTTGGTATTGTCAGATTTTTAGATTTTAACTCTTCTAATAAGTGAGTTAAATAATGAGTAGTGGTATTTCATTGTTGTTTTAATTTTCAGTTCCCTAATAACAAATGATACTGAGCATGTTTTCCACCTCTTATTGACATCTGTCTACTCTTTGTTGAGTTGTCTGCTGAAAGATTTGGCCATTTTAAAATAAGATCATTTGCTTTTCTGCTTTGGTGAGTTCTAAGAGTTTTTTGCATGTTTTGGATACAAGCGTTTTGTCAGAAATGTATTTTGCAAACATTTTCTCCTAGTTTTTGGCTTGCATATTCCTTCTCTTAACAATGTTTTATCCAGAACAGAAGTTTTAGATTTTAATAACTTTTAGGCTATCATTTTCTTCACTCATCCTGGTTTAGGTATTGCATTAAAATATCTGCATGTATCTGCATGGCTGGAACATTGTGCTGTACACCAGAGACTGATGCATTGAAACTGGCTGTACTTCAATTAAAAAAAAAAAAACTCATCACCAAACCCAAATTTAGATTCTCCCCTATGTTTCCTTCTAATTTTTTTTAGTTTTACATATTGCATGTAAGCCTATTATTCATTTTCAGTTAATTTTTAAAGTTTTAATGTCTCTAAGTTAACTTTATTTTTTTCATTTGGATGTCCAACTGTTGTAGCAGCTTTTGTTGAAAAGGCTGTCCACTGAATTACTTTCACTCATTTGACAAACATCAGTTCACTATGTATGTGGGGGTCTGTTTCTGGGCTCTCAGTATTCTTCCATGGGTCTGGTGTGTCTATGCTTCCACCAATATCAGCTGTCTTAATTACTGTAGCTTGATGGTAAGTCTAGAATTTGGATAGCAGAAGTCTTCCATTTGGTTTTTCTTCAGCAACGTCTTTGTTACTCTAAGCTCTCTGCCTTTTATTGTATATAGTGATGCCCTCTCTTTTATTTGTGGTATCGGTAACTTGTATTTTCCCTAATTTTTCTTGGTTATCCTTTTGTTGATAGTTTCCTTCACTGTGCAACATCTTTTTATTTTGACGCACTGACATTTGTTTATCTTTGCTGTGGTTTCCATTGCCTGAGGAGACATCCAGAAAAGTATTGCTAAGGCCAGTGTCGAAGAGGATAATGCATATATGTTTTCTTCTAGGAGTTTTATGGTTTCAGCTCCTACATTTAAGTCTTTAATCCATTATGAGTTTATATGTGGTGTGAAAAGTAGTCTAGTTTGATTCTTTTGCATGTAGCTGTCTAGTTTTCTCCACACTGTTTATTTAAGAGGCTGTCTTTTCCCCTTTGTATGTTCTTATCTCCTCTGTCCTAGATGAACTGACCACATAAACATGGGCTTATTTCTGGGCTTTGTATTCTGTTCCACTGCTGTATGTGTCTATTTTGTGCCAGTAACATGCTGTTTTGATTATCGTGGCTTTGTAGTACAGTCTGAAATCAGACAGTGTGATGCCTCCAACTTTGTTCTTCTTTCTCAGGATTGCCTGGGTTATTTATAGGCTTTTGTGATTTCATACAAATTTTTAGAATTATTTATTCTAGTTCAGTGAAAATGCCATTTATATTCTGATAGAGATTGCATTGAATCTGAAGATTGTCTTGGATAATGTGGCTATTTTAACAATATTAATACTTTCATCCATAAGCACAATATATCTTTCTATCTGCTTTCTTGGTCTGAATTTTTCTCATCAGTGTCTTATGGTATTCTGAGTACAGGTCTTTTACTTCCTTGGTTAGATTTATTCCTGGGTATTTTTCTTTTTTATGCAATTGTAAATAAGATTGTTTTTCTTAATTTCTATTTCTGATAGTTCATTGTTAGTGTACAGAAGTACACAATAGTTTTATGTACATTAACCTTGTATCCTGCAACTTTACAGAATTAATTTATTAGTTCTAATAGTGTTTCAGAGGTGTCTTTAGGATTTTCTATATATAATATCATGTCATTTACAAACAGTAACAGTTTTACCTCTTCCTTTCCAATTTGGGTTTCCTTTATCATTTTTTCTTGTCTAATTACTGTGGTACAGTCTTCTGATACTATGTTGAATACTGTGCATTCTTGTCATGTTCCTGATCTTAGAAGAAACAATTTCAGCTTTTCACCACTGAGTATGATGTTAGCTGTGGGCTTGTCATATGTTATGCTGAGTTATGTTTCTTCCATACCCACTTTGTTGAAAGCTTTTATCATAAATAAATGTTGAATTTTGTCAAAAGCTTTCTCTGAAACTACTGAGATGATGGTGTGATTTTTATTCTTCAGTTTATTAATCTGATGTATCACATTGATGGATTTGCAGATGTTGAGCTGTCCTGGCATCCCTGGGATAAATCCCACTTTATCATGGTGCGTGATCCTTTTAACATATAGTTAAATTCAGTTTGCTAATATCTTCTTGAGGATTTTTGTGTCTATGCTCATCAATTATATTAATCTGTAGTTTTCTTTTTTGTGTGGTGTCTTTATCTGGTTTTGGTATTGGGAAATGACAACCTTGTAGAATGAGTTAGGGAGCAATCCTTCCTTTTAAATATTTCAGAATAGTAGGAAGAAAATAGGCATTACCCTTCTTAGACATTTGGTAGAATTCACTTGCAAAGCTGTTCTGGTCCTGGACTTTTGTTTCTTGGGAGACTTTTTTTAAATTACTGATTCTATTTCATTACTAATTGGTCTGCTTATATTTTGTATTATTCTTTTTTTTTCATGGTATATCTATTTATTTATTTATTTTTTAACTTTTTTTATTGAGTTACAGTAATTTTACAATGTTGTGTCAGATTCCAGTGTAGAGAATAATTTTTCAGTTATACATGAACATACATACATCCATTGTCACATTTTTTTTTTGCTGTGAACTACCACAAGGTCTTACATATATTTGCCTGTGCTATACAGTATAATCTTGTTTATCTATTCTACATATGCATGTCAGTATCTATGAATTTTGAACTCCAGTCTATCCCTTCCCACCCTCCTCCTCTTTGGCAACCACAAGTTTATATTCTATGTCTGTGAGTCTGTTTCTGTTTTGTATTTATGTTCTTTTTTTTTTTTTTGATTCCACATATGAGTGATGTCATATGGTATTTTTCTTTCTCTTTCTGACTTACTTCAGTTAGAATGACATTCCCCAGGGACATCCATGTTGCTGCAAATGGCGTTATGTTGTAGTTTTTTATAGGTGAATAGTATTCCATTGTATAAATATACCACATCTTCTTTATCCAGTCATCTGCTGGTGGACATTCAGGCTGTTTCCATGTCTTGGTTATTGTAAATAGTGCTGCTATGAACATTGGGGTGCAGATGTCTTTTTGAAGTAGGGTTCCTTCTGGATATATGCCCAGGAGTGGGATTAATGGGTCATATTCTGCTTATATTTTGTGTTATTCTTGATTTAGTCTTGGGAGATTGTACATCTCAAGAAATTTATCCATTTTTTTCTGAGTTGTCCATTTTGTTGGAATATCATTGTTCATATTAAAGTCTTGTAATTTTCTGTATTTCTGTAGTGTTTGTTGTAACATCTCTTTTATTTCTGATTTTATTACTTGGATCCTCTCTACTTTTTTCTTGATGAGTTTGGCTAAAGATTTATCAATTTTGTTTATCTTTTCAAAAAATCAGCTCTTAGTTTTATTGATCTTTTCTATTTTTTTTAGCCTGTATTTCATTTATTTTTGGTCTGATCTTTATTATTTCTTTCTTTCTGCTATCTTTAGGTTTGTTTTGCTTTTATTTTTCTAGTTCCTTTAGGTGTAAGGTTTGGGTGTTTATTTGAGATTTTTCTTGTTTCTTGAGGTAGACTTGTATGACTATAAACTTCCCTCCCAGAACTGATTTGCTGTGTCCCACAGATTTTGGATCATTATGTTTCCATTTTCATTAGTCACCAGATATTTTAAATTTCCTCTTTGATTTCTTCAGTGACTCATTTGTTATTTAGTATCATATTGTTCATTCTCTGTATGTTTGTGTTTTTTGAAGTTTTTTTCCTTGTAGTTGATTTCTAGTCTCATATCGTTGTGGTCAGAAAAGATACTTGATAGGATTTCAATTTTCTTAAATTTATTGAGACTTATTTTGTGGCCTAGCATGTGATCTATCCTGGAGAATGTTCCACATAAACTTGAAAAGAATGTGCATTCTGTTGTTGTTGGATGGAATGGTTTATATGTATCTATTAAATCCATCTGTTCTATGTGTTATTTACAGCTAGTATTTCTTTATTAATTTTCTATCTGGATGAACTACCCATTTATATAAGTGTAGTGTTAAGGTCCCCTATTACTGTGTTACTATCATTTTCTCCCTTTATTTTGTTAATATTTACACTTTCAGTCTGTTTGTGTCTAGACATGAAATGAGTTTCTTGTAGACAACATATTTATGGGTCTTTTTTTTAGCCATTCATTTATTCTATGTCTTTTGATTCGAATATTTAGTTCATTTACATTTAAAGTAATTATTGATAGGTATGCACTCCTTGCCATTTTGTTAATTGTTTTCCTGGTTGTTTTATAATTTTTTGTCTCTTTCTCTTTATTTGTCTCTGTTCCTTTGTGATATAATGACTATATTTAGTGTTATATTTGGATTTCTTTCTCCTTTTTCTGCATGTATCTATTATAGATTTGTTTTGTGGTTACTTTGGGGTTTATATAAAACCTCATATATTCATATATATATCTGTTTGAATATTTGAAGTTGATGGTCTCCCAAGTTCAGTGCATTCTAACAACCCTGCATTTTTACTCCTCCTCCCAATGTTTAATGTTTTTGACATCATGTTTTACATTTTTTGTTTTGTACATACCTTAACTACTTCTTGTGGATGTAGGCATTTCTATTATTTTTGTATTTTAAACTTTCTACTAGTTTTATAAGTGGTTGATCTACTACCTTTAATTATATTTGCCTCTATTCATGAGATTTTTTTCTTTTCTAATATTCGTATTTCTAGTTGTGATCCTTTCTTTTCCACTTATCCCTTTATCATTTCTTAAAAAGCCAGGTTAGTGGTGCTAAACTCTTTTAGCATTTGCTTGTCTGTAAGACTCAACCCCTCCTTCACATCTGAATGATAGCCTTGATGGATAGTGTATTCTTGGCTGTGTGTATTTTCCTTTCAACACTTTACATTTATCATGCCACTTAGCTCTAGCCCGCATATCATTCAGTGTCTTTCTCTCCCAGACTGTGCATATGTGTGGCTAATAAACTAATGTTGATATCACTTATTCAGTGCTAAGTTTTACCTGTTTGGTTATTCTCTTTACCCGTGTGGAAATCCTCCCTTACTAACAGGGTGAAAGGAAGTGATCAAAACATGTGTTCTGCAATCTCATGATTAACTCTCAGTATTTCACTTGGCCTGTGTCTGTGGACTGTGGATTTCACACATCTTTTTTCTCTCAGTGGTATTATTTGCAACCTCATATGAAGGTTAGAAAGGGCCAGAGTGGGCAGAATGACCGTCTATGCTGGGCTCTAGTAAAATTCTTTCCCCCAGAGGATAGGCTTTTGTTATGTAGACCCCTCTGGGCATATTTCACGATTATTATGCTTTCTTCCCCTGATGAGAGCCTTGAATGACTCCTTCTCTGCTCACACTCTGAGAACCCGGTGGAATTACTGGAAGTCAAAGTCACACAATGGTAGGAGCTATCACAGAACTGAGGCCCACAGCACTTTCTCTCTCATTAGTTCACACTCCATCTCCGGCACTGTGTCAGTTTAAGTGTTTCTACCAGTTAATGGCTGCAGCAGGTTCTACCCCAGGTAAGAATACCTCATCTGTGACCCTCTGGATTCATCTGTGTGTCCCGGCTTCAGGGTGCCAGTTTGTACTGAAATATTTGTTCTTTGCTGGGTCCAAGAAGAGTCACTGATTTTCAGTTTGTTCAGCTTTTTCTTGAGTGACTTGTAAGAGTGACTTCTAAACTCTGTGTGTCATAACTGAAACCAGAAGTGCTGTACTTTTTTCTTCTTCTTTGACATTCTGACTTGTACACTGTTTAGTTATGCAAATGTAAATGTGTATGTCATCAGGGTCATTTAAGCAAGAGCAGCTCTGTAATCTGTCTGCATTTCCCTGGGACTTCAGTCTTCCCCTTGAGCAAGCTGTGGAGTCTGAATTTCAGTTCCCATCACTTTCCCGCACACTTCAGCCTCTGCTGGTGCAGAGATGGAGATTAATTCAAGAGATTCATTTAGCTTCTTACACGTTCTGTGAGAAACTCATTTAGATAGTGGTAGCATGAGGTGAGCCTCCTGTTTGTTTTAGATAAACAGAAATCCCAACTTGCAAACTTGCCTATTTGCTTTACAGTCAGCTCTTTAAGAGATAGTTTCATGCCTGCTGGTCTTTCTAGGGAAACACACATGGAAGTTTGTTGGGTTTGTTTGTTTTTTAATTTTCTTAATAGAGATGCTCCCTAGAGGCTGTGCCCTGAGATATTCTAAACCTTCCTGTTCTTAATTCTCCATTTTTGATATTCAAATATACAAACAAATGTACAAAACACAAGTATTCTGCTCAATGAACTAACAGAAAGTTAAATACTTCTTATTATAACCCAGGTTAAGAAATAAAATTAAATCATCACTCGTAAGTCCCCTTTACATTTTTTTTTATTGAAGTATAGTCAGTTATGATGTGTCAGTTTCTGGTGTGCACCATAACGTCCCAGTCATGCATACATATACATATATTCATTTTGATTAAAGGTTATTACAAGATACTGAATATAGTTCCCTGTGCTATACAGAAGAAATCTGTTTTTTATTTATTTTCCTATGTAGTGGTTAATTTGCAAATCTCAAACTCCCAAATTTACCCCTTCCCACCCTCTTTCCCCTGGTAACCATAAGATTGTTGACTATGTCTGCATAAGTCTCCTTTACATCCCAAATTCCCATTATCCCTGAAATGTCCATTATCGATGTTGCTCCTTTAACAATTTAATGATTCTCTCAAGACTTAATTCAAGACTCAATTCCGCCATGACTTCTCTGTGAAAAAGTAAGCTCAAAGGAGGAAGAGCTTCCCTGAATGTACACGACTGGGCGTAAAGACTCATGATGCCTTCCTCTGAGTGGTGTCAAAGGCCAGTTCTTATAATGAGGGTTTTGCTCTTAAATTAATTTCTAAAAGAACAAAGGACACAGGCTATCTCAAGATTCTGAATTATAGCACATTGTCATCAACTCTTTTGGAGACACCTTAGTAATAGAGCAGAGCCTGTTTCAGGCTGAATTCACAGTCCACTCTCAAAAGAGGTGTCTGAAGGTGATCTACTGAGGTGCTGAAAGAAAATGGTGAAATTTCTATCCATATAAAACTTTATAACTTTCTATTTTTGTCAATAATGTGCAATTTATATTGTGCATTAGCACTACTGTGTATAAGATTTATGGATCACAAGATCAATATAAAAAGGACACAGGCACAGGGTATTTATGTGATAAAAACTTTGGAGAAGACTGATGTCTATTATTTGGTGCCATTGTGTTCATTGACGTTTTGTATATTTTAAGATCCTTAAAGAATATAAAGTGGCGTTTGACATGTGTGCTGAGTTTCTTCTTGTGGGCAGTATATACACGGGTCTTGTTTTTGTATATGTTTTGCCACTCTGTATCTTTTGATTGGAGCATTTAGGCCATTTGCGTTAAAAATAATTATTGATAGGTGTGTATTTATTGCTATTGTGTTAACTGGGGGTTCTTTCTGTAGCTATTTTTTGTTCCTTCCTTCTTCTCTTACTTTCTTTCCTTACGCTTTGATGACCATCTTTAGTGCTAAGCTTAGATTCTTTTCTCTTTTGTGCGTATGTATCTATTACAGATTTTTGATTTGCACTTACAGTGAGATGGGAATGTGTATTATTTTAAGTGGCTGATCTCCTCATTTGAAACACATTTTAACAGCCCTGCATTTTCACTTCCCCACCAACAACGTCTAATGGTTTTGACATCATAGCCTGCATCTTTTTGTTTTGTGTTTCCCTTCACTACTTATTGTGGATATGGATGATTTCCCTACTTTTGTCTTTGAATCTTCCTACCAGAGTTGTATGTGATTGATTTACCACATTTATGGTGTATTTGCCTTTATCAATGAGCTTTTTCCTTTTGTAATTTTTTGAAACATTTTTTATTGAGTTATAGTCATTTTGCAATGTTGTGTCAAATTCCATTGTAGAGCACAGTTTTTCGGTTATACATGAACATACGTACATTCATTGTCACATTTTTTTTCACTGTGAGCTACCACAAGATCTTGTATATATTTCCCTGTGCTATACAGTATAATCTTGTTTATCCTTTTGTAATTTTTATGTTCCTAGTTGTGGCCTTTTCTTTTTTGCTTGTAGTCCCTTCAATATTTCTTGTAAAGCTGGTCTGGTGGTGCTGAACTCTTTTTGCTATTCTTGTCTGTAAAAATTCTGCTTTCTCCATAAAATCCGAATGAAAGGCTTCTGGTTAGAGTGTTCTTGGTTGCAGGCATTCCCTTTTTATCGCTTATATGCCACTCCTTTTTGGTCTGCAGACTTTCTGCTGAAAAGTCAGCTGACAGTCTTACTGGGGTTCCCTTGTACATAACTCATTACTTTTCTCTGCTGCTTTTAAAATTCTTTCTTTACCCTTGATTTTTGTCACTTTAATTGCTATGTGTCTTACTGTATTCCTCTTTCGTTTGATCCTATTTGGGACTCTCTGCTTCTTGGACTCAGATGTCTGTTTTCTTTTCCAAGTGAGGGAAGTTTTCAGCTATTATGTCTTCGAATATGCTTTCTGCCTGTTTTCTCATTTTGTCCAATTTGCTATGTTTATACCTGTGTATTTGGTAGGTTGGGTACCTGTCCTGACCTGGGAGAAGTATCCTTCGGTAGGAGATGTCCTGTAGCCCTGATGTCCTGTGTCCCAGCAGGCCACTCCCCTCTGGTCACCAGAGCTATACACTCTGGAGGTGACCCCTCTGTGGACTGTGTGGGTGTTTCTGTTGTGGTGGGCTGACTACCATGGCCCCTGACCCAGTTAGTTGTCAGGCCTGCCTTGTGCGGAGGCCTCTGGCTTGTGGTGGGCAGGACTCAGTCCCCAGACTGTTTGCTGGTGGGCCTTGGGGGCATCCCAGGGCTTGCGTTGGCCCACTTGTGTGTGTCACCATGCCCTGGAGTGGATGATTGTGTGGCTGGGGTCCCAGGCCTAGTGTCAGTCTGCTGGCGGTTGAGGCCAGTTCTTGACATGGTTGGCTGTTGTGTCCAGGGTGTTCCAGAGCTGGTGCTGGCCCACTGGTGAGCAGGGCTGGAACCCAGGATGCCCGGGGGCTCAAAGTATCTCATAGCTGATGTTCACCTGCTAGTGAGCAGGGCTGGGGTGCTGGGGGGTTCTGGAGCTGGTGCTGGCCTGCTGGTGGGTGGTGCCAGGGCCCAGGATTCCCAGGGCTGGTGCTGGCTCAGTGGTGGGCGGAGCCAGGCTCCTGGGTGTCGAGCTCCAGGGCCTGGGGACTCTCAGAGCTGGCCTCAGCCCACTCCTGGGAGGAGCTGATTACGGACACGCTGTCTGCAGGGACTGAGCTTCCTGAAGTGGGTGCTGGCCCACCGGGGGGCAGAGGCAAGGTGCAGGCGGTCCCTCAGCTGCTGCTGTCCTGCTGGTGGGTGGCCTGTGTTCTGACAGGGCCGGATGCTGAGCTGTGGTGGTCCTGGGGCTACACTGGCCCACCGGTAGGCAGAGGTGGGCCCCAAGCTCTCTGGCTGCAGGGCTTTGTGGGTCCTAGGACTAGTGCCAGTGCACTCGCGTGTGGGGCCGCGTCCTGAGACCTCTGGAGGTGCAGGTTCCAGGGGCAGTAAGCTAGAGGGGAGCTTTCAAAGGCACTTGTCGGCACCAGTGTCCACGTGGTGAATCTAGTCCCACAAGTAGCTGCTGCCAGTGTCTGTGTCCCCAGGTGAGCCCCAGGAAGTCTCCCCAGGAATCTGTCCGAGGTCTGCAGGTGTGTCTGAGCCAGGCTCCTTCCAAACGACTACTTCTTCCTGGGTCCTGGAGCGTGTGAGGTGTTGTGTACTCCCTTTAAGAGTGGAGTCTCTGTTCCCACGGCTCTGTGGCTCTTTTGAGAGTAAGCCCCACTGGCCTTCAAAGCCAAACGTCCTGGGGGCCCATTTTCCTGGGGAAGGACCCTTGGGCTGAGGAGCCAGATGTGGACCACTCACTCCTTGGGGAGAACCTCAGTAATTGTAATTGTCCCATTAACGGGTGGCTCCCCTTAGAGTATGGGCCTTGACTTTACCACATCTCTAACTCTCCTGCTTGTCTCCTGGTTCCTTTTTTATATCTGTAGTTGTAGAAGGTATTTTCTGCCAGATTCTGGTCTTTCTCATGAATAGTTTCTGTATAAATATAATTTTGGTGCACCCATGGGAGGAGATGAGCTCAGAGTCCTCCTACTCTGCCACCTTAACCACTCTCCTAGGTTTTATATATATTTTAAATTGATGTATCAAATATACAGAGAAATCTGCAAAACATAAATATTCCATTCAGTGAATTAATAGCAAGCTAAGCTTATTTTAATAATCATTCAATAAATTAAATTGAATCTTTCTTTAAGCCCCTCAAATGGCCCCCTCGCAGCCATTCCCTCTCACTGTTTCCACCCTCTCCTTTAAAGCAATGATTATCCAGAGTTCTAATATTATGTTAATTTGCCCAGTTTTGATTTATATAAGGTGCCATATGGTATGTATTCATTTATATATACCTTCTTCACCTCATCCTTGTCTGTGACATTTATGCATGCTATGAAGTTTTGATAACAATCGTTATTTTTCATTGCTCTAAGACATCCTATTGAATGGATAAATATCACACAATTTATTTAGTCATTCTACTCTTAATGGACATTTGCAATCTCCAGTTTGGGGCTTTTATGAATATTGCTGATTTAAAATTATCAATACATGTTACAAGTACTGCTGTTCTGAATTATCTATACATGCACGTGAGCAAATGCTTCTTTTATAAACATGTCAAATTGTGTAGTATCTGGGTCATAGGGCATATGAACAATGATCTTTTATGGATAATATCAAACTGATTTCCAAAGTGGATGTATGGATTTAAACTTTCTCAGCAATACAAATAAAGAAAAACAAAAATAACTATAAGAAGAAATAAATCTTTACAGTATAAGTGGAGATATTTTAATATAATTTTCTCAGTAACTAATAAAATAAGCAAACAAAATTAATAAAGATAAAATTTGAATAGTCTTAATGCAATGAGTGTATAGGAAACACTTCATCCAACAACTACAGAATATCCATTTTCTGAAAACACCCACAGAACGTTTTCAAAAACTGACTGTAATCTGGTCAATAACTGATGATTGAAATCATATAGAGTATGTTCTCTAACCAGAGTGACATTAATCCAGAAATCTATAAGAAAAAAATAATTAACACACTTTAAAAAAACCTCATGAGCCAGAGAATATATCTCAGTGGAAATCATACATTATTATACATCCAGCTAATTGAAAAGACAGACAATATTAAATGCCGACAACGACAGGTAACATTTTCGTAAAAAACACAACTTCAAATTTCAACTCGCCTCTTCCTTGGAGACTTTCCTGTTCCCTCCTTCCCTGCAGAATGAGCCACTTTCTCCCTGGAGCCCTAACTAAATCCTACAAAGTGTGTTAATTTATCTGCTTGTTTCTTCCACTTTTCTGAGCTTCATGAGGCAGATATCCCAAATGTTCAGCAAAGCCCTAAAAACACTAGAAACACAATAAATGATTAACAAGGTAAATGGAAGCTCTTTTCAGCCGTGTATTATCAGGTTAGAATCAGTGGCTTGAAATTGCACAGTATGAATGCACAGAAACCTATACACAGTATCTTCCATTGTTTAAAAGGAAAAAGATAAGAAAAATGGCTGAATTGGTATTCTTGCAATAGAAATTGGTTAATGTGCTAAGGATTTCGTCCTTTGGTACAAAGCCTCCATCTTCTTAGGAACCAAGCTTCGGTCTGAGTATTGATTCTCAAATTTCTCATGTACTGTTCTTTCTGGGCATCAGACAGTAAGAGCTTCTTAGCCTATGTGTGAAGAAGTTACATTACAGGTATGCCTAGACAAGTTTATTATAATTTTCCATCATAAGATGAAAAGGAAGGAAGAAAGAAACTCAAAGCAATGCAATTATAGTTTAAAGTAATCAAAGGGAATCAGTGGGAGAAAGAAGTTTGTGGTGCCTACTACAGTGAAGACTCCTTGCAATTTATACTCTTCCCTGTGCAAATTACATATCTCGGAGGTTTTTGAAAGAGACCTGTGTGTTCCAGGAAGTCCTAGTGACCCCACTGCTTATGATGTGAGACATTAAGAACAAACATCCCAGAATCCTACAGGCTGATGAATGATCTAATTCAGCCTTGATTTTCCTGTGATAGATTGCTTTTATCTCACCCCACCAGCAAAGGGGCTTCAGATAAGCAAGGAACACTTTTAAAGAGAGAAAATTAAAGAACCAGGCAACTATTTAATCAATGCCTTATTTGTATTCATCAGTTTAGAGACATCAAACATAGAGCAGACTAGTCAAGGTGCATCCTTCTGAGCCACTGCATCTTTCTGAGGGATGTGACCACTCCCAGCACCCCTGCCCTGAAGAAGCACCCCATGTCTGCCTTTCACTATGATGCCTGTTCTTGACTTGGAGGCCACTGCCAACTGGTTGAAAAACCAACACTAAGTTCAGAAATCACTAATCTACACAAACTGACTAATGTCATGTGAGGGGCTTTTCTTTGAAAGTGTGCTGCATATAAAGGCAATTGAAATCAACTGAGTCATTATTTTCTGGAAAATTGGGATCAGAGAAGTTAGGCTTGTGAATTACTGGGGAAAATTAAAAGGTAAAGACATAGAGAGAAGTCAGTAAGTGTGGGAAATGTGTGAGGTGGAGTCAGGAGGAGCCAGGGACGGGTTAGAACCTCCAAAGTTGGCATCATCATCCCTTGCCTCCTTGTCAACAGATGCCTCCCTTGCCCTTTAGGAAGTGGATTCTATTCCCTGCTTTCCCTCGTGTCTAGGTTTACTTCATGACATCCTTTAATGAATGCAATGAGGTGAAGCCTGTACAGCTCTGCTTTTGCTCTTCAAGTGAAGAGCCAGGTAAAAAGTCCAAGCACACAGAGACACCATGAAGCGAAGAGGCCCACGCAATACGGTTGAAGAGGCCGCAGAAGGAGACATGTGAGTGAAACATCTTAGACCTCACAGCCCAACCCAGCTGAGGGCAGCTGAGGCAACACCACATGGAGCGGAAGGACTGTGCACCAGCCCGTCCCCCAAATCATGAAAAATAATAAATGGCTGTTGTTTTATATCACTTGCATTTTGGGGTGGTTACACAACATTTGATAAATTTGAGCAACGAGTAAAAGACATGAGAAGCAGAAACCAAAAACACAAAAAATAAGTAAGTCCTGAAGAGAGACTGATTATTCTTTGGTAGAGGCAGAAATAGCACAGAGTTAGACAGAAATGAGCCAAATACATCAGAAGGCTGAAACCTTGCAGGGACAAAAATATCTTTGCTGGATAAGGAGGTCAGTGGTAGGTGCAAAGACCTTTAGTTTCAATCTTTTGGTTATTTAAAATGTTTCTGTTTAAAACAACCATTCTTTCTCTCCCCACTCCTTACCCCTGTTCTCCACCTAAATAAAATAGAGATGATTTGACATCTCTGTTTTAGGCCTGGCGAACACAAAATTAACATTCTCAACAGGTCTGCAAAACACTAATTTAAGAGAAAGGATGTTGTTAAATTAAGATTACAGATGAAGTGATTTACACGGTCTTGTGGAGTCTGGACATTCCTTTTTCTGCTGTGTTGTGTTTGTTTATCTTCTGTATCTCATCATATTGCAAAACACAGTTAGAGAAGGGAGCTGACCTATTTGTGGAGTATCACTGTGGTGCTCATCCCAGGAGACTCCTACAGAGCATTATTAACGTTACTGTTAGATTTCGTTCATTCTTTGCTGGCTGTTGCCTGGAGACTTCAGTTTTTTACCATGTGAGTTTCTCCATAAGATGATAAGGTGCTTGGATGTTTTTATGGCTCAGCCCCAGATCTAAGAATAGAAGAGAGGGAACGAGAGAGAGAATCCATGATGGAAAACATAGTCTTTTATAACTTCATCTTGGAAGTAATGTACTGTTAGTTGTACCATGCATGAGAGAGGACCAGAAAAAGGTGTGACTACCAGGAAGTAGGACTCACTGGGGATTGTCTTGGAGGTTGGCTACTGCAAATGGTCAACAGATCGAGAAAAAAACAATCATGCATTAGATACATACAAATATTAAATTATTTCCAGGTGTCATTGTAAGAAAATTACTAACTGTTGCAGTAGATGATGATGCTTTAATTTTTGTGTTTTGGTTTCCATGTCTTGGTGATAACCTTATACGTTCTCAGAGTGTTGATGGTAATTATGGACACATGTTGAGTACAAGTGACATGTACTGTATCAGCATTCTTGAAAAATGAAAATTCAGTTCAAAATAACAACATGGGTTGGGATGCACGGGTCCACTTATACATGGATTTTCCCAATGGTACATACTATGCTACTATGGAATCTGCAGTTGGTTGAATCTGCAGATGCAGAACCTTGGAAACAGAGGAGCCACACAGAGGGAGGGTTGAAGATGAGTTCTACACGGATTTTTGGCGTCACGGAGAGTTGAGACCTCTAACCCTCCATTGCTCAAGGGTCAACTGCATTTAATTTTTCATCAGGCAGCATTCATTCTTTTGACCTCATTACTACTGAAAACATCTATTACAAGATAAGAAAAAAAAAGCATTACCTAACAGCAAATAGTTGTAGTTTTGCACCATATAATAAAAGACCAAATATCTATAGCAAGACTGCAGAGATTCATCTCCATCTGTCTCTACAGCAGGATGCTCAGCCCTGTATTTTCCCCACCACATTCTATGTATGCCCAGGAGGTAACCTCTCCTCATTTCCTCTGACACCACCTGTTGCAGGCCTGGTGTCTTGGTGCATCTTACAGATTTTGACAGGGGCCATGGAAATACACCAGTGGCCATCAGGGACAACTGAAAAGAGTACTTCCTCACCTACATCCCAGGAACCCAAAGGATAGACGTGCCAGCTGCTCCTGCCTAAGGGCACTGTATTGTACTGTGTGTTCCCTGAGTATGCTCCTTGCAAGGGGCGAGGATGTGGGGAAGAAAGGTGCATTGTGTCTGGGCATCTTTCAGATTCAATTGCACATAAAGTCAGAACTATTTTCTGCACGCATCTCATATGTGATTAGAGAGGACCATGAAAGAAGGTTATAAATACAAATAGAGACTTTAAAAAAAAAAAAACCCTCCTGGCTTATTTTCATGTAACTTTAACAATAACACTTGGTTATGATTCCATTCACGTCAAGTTCAGAATCAGGCAAAACCAGTCCATGGTGTTAGAGATCACAATATTGACTTCCTCTGGGGAGGCAGCAACTGGAATTTGCCTGGAGAGTCTAGGTCGCTGGAAATATTTTCTGTGCCTTGATTTGGGCAGCTGTACACAGGTGTGTACTTATGCTAAAGGTATTAAGCTGTACTTTAAGTCTTTCAGACCTTCCTGTATGTAAGTTATACCTTAATTAAAAATATAATAAGAATAAAAAAATAATAGTGGACTAAGTGTGGAAAGTCAATGGAAAAGGTTTTAAACCAGATGGGACACCAGGGCAATTGGCACAGACCCAGGCTGTTTCAAACAAAGGCTGAAGCAGGATTTAAAGTCATCTTTCCTACATGGCAAGAGTCAGGGGGCTCCAAAAAATGTGTTGGTTTTGCTTTTTCTTAGAGATATCTTTCAATTTTTCAGGATCCCCTTCCCCTCCAAAAAGTTCTGTCATCTCACATGTAAAAAAATGTTATAACCAAACACAGGGCAATAAAACTTTATGTGTACACTTGTGTTTCACATTAGAAAACCTGGAAATACCAAAAGTGAAGTAGAAAATGTACAAAGCAAGCATGTCAGGAACAATTCAGGGTTTACCTGTAGCATTACATGATCCTAGAAATCCATAGCCAAGAGAGATCTGTGGTCTCTAAAAGAGTATTACTGTTTAGTATTAAACTTACGTGTAAAATTTTCATTATCTATTACATATCTTAAGATACATGTACATGCTAAATTCTAAGTACTATTTACTAATCCCAAAGACTTGTACATTCTAATTCTATAGTTGTTGGAAAATAATGAGTCATTTAACTTTGTCTTGTCACACTCAGTCATCCTGCCTCTCACGTGCGTGGCATGGTGACAGAAGCAGGGAAGAGAAATCAGCAAACTTAAGAACTTGTGTTTCATTTACATTGTGTTTGGAAAGAAAGTAATTTATTAATAAAAGTATCACATCATCTGCATTGAAGTTTCACTGATGAAGTCGTTACCACTTCATTTTGGAATGAGCCCATGAAAGTGAAGACCTCCATTAGATGGAAATTAACACAACACGTTATTACCAAGTAACATTTTATATTGATCTAGTTCTTTATACCTTTCAGAGTGTCTGGGTTTTATACTCTGTCATTGATCCTCAAAATAACCATGTGCGAGACAGGGCAGCCCTCTCATCTTCACGTGTTAAAGGAACCTGAGGCAAAGGACAAAGGTTGAGCCTGGAAGGACATTGAGGAGGTTCATGTCCAAGTGACTGCTGTCTTGTCGATTACCCTGTACTGCTGCCTTTATTGCTACTCCCTTGACTAGGAAAAAAATTAAAAGAATGTCTTAACCTAGAGGGGCTTTTGTCATTCAAATGGAAGTGTCAGTTCTCCTTGATATGTTCTTCATAAATCCTTGCTGTGGATCCATGTTCCCCATTACCGTGTTACCTGAAGTGAGTCCATGGCCAGTCTTCATTATTTAATCAATGATTATACATTTTGCATTTGCAGTTTTCCATCAGAATGGTAGTGGGGTACATGCGAGGTCACTCAATGCCATTATTATTCGTACTGGAGTGTGCTTTTCCCAATAGGCTGTTTAGGAACTGCTCTGTGGCAGCGGCTAAAAGGTCAGGAGGACCTTCTTTTCGGAAATGGGAAGCTCCTTCTAGCCTGTTAATGAGGTTGTCTTTGAAATTTACTAAGACAGCCAGGTGACTGGTTCAAAACTTCTAGAAAGAAGATTATAAAGTTAGAAAGGTAACCTGGAATTCTATTCTTTCAGAAGCAAAAGTGCTAAAGATAACAGGTGAAGCCCCTTTCAGACAAAATCCCCCAAAATAGCCTATTGGTAATAAATTGATAAAAAAAATACTTTAGTCCATGAGTTATAAATATTTAAGATTAATAAACGGTCTTTTAAAGCTAAAAAAAGGATGTCTTAAATGAAACAAAATTATTAGATTTGACAGCAAAAGTATTAAAAAAAAATCTCTTTTGCTAGTTTATACTCCCCTGTTCATCCTGTGCACAAAGTTAATTGAAAGTCACAAACTATATTTTGGCTTAAAAGAAGGATTCTGTATATTCTTTATAACAAGAAGGTAATCAAGGTATGAGTTTTATCCGCACCATTTAATCTTATCCCGGATTAATTTTTTCACTGGCCTCCTGTCAACTTGAAAATTTGCCCCCACTGCTCGTAGTGAAGACAATCTATCTCTTAATTACCCAGACTGCAGAAACAGAGAATTCTGGGTCTCCTATGATGTCTTTTGAAATCTATGGGAATCAAAGCTGCTTGATTCCCCTTAAACTATCACAGATCAACAAACACGAAGCCAGGTTCAGAGCCAGAAGCCCTGCAAACACGTATCCAATTAGAGGCGCAATAAAGTGGTGAAAGAGGGAGGCTCCAGATGAAGGCTGGCCTCCAAAGTCCGGAGGCTGAGGTTCTGACTCTACCTGGGAAGGCCCCATGGGCTACCTGTCTGTCTCAGGTAAAATGGAGAATACTAATAATGACTTCCAGGATTAGTGGGAGGATTAAGTGTGGAAAATGTAAGCAGAATGGCTGGAACATTCTAGAAATGACACCTGTCAGGCCAGGTGGATTTGACGTGTTCACTGTAAGAGGTATAAAATAAAAGTATGCCAGGTAATAAAGAGCAGAAACTGTCGTTCAAGGACAAAGGGGAGACCAGCCACTCTCCGGGTCTCTCTCTTGCTGCCCTGAAATGACTGTATAATCTTTGTTTTCATAATGCCGTGTTTAGCTCTGTGATTGCCAGTACCACATAATTACAAAGTGACTATGTTAATGGAAGATTTAGATCATTTTTTAAAAAGTAAAGGTTTCACATTTTGCATCTAAATTCATTGATTATGCATAAAGAGGTCAGGAAAGCCTTGTGGCTTTATTCAATTGATCGGCATCTAATAACTTAATTATCTACAGAAACAGATGTTACTTCAATGGAAAACAAATTATCTTATACACAGGGAAGAAAATTAAAGCATCGAACACTGTGGAGATCTTTAGAATGACCATATTGAGGTTAAAAGGAGAGAGAAACAATGGAACATCGAGTCTTCTGATTTGGGCTCAACTCTTTAATGTTTTCCGTGTGGTTTTCATCTTGGATATATTTTTTACATTTCATCTGACTTCATTTTAGGAGTTTGTGCCTATACACCACACACACACACAAGGGCTGCTGAAATCCAGAGGGAGACATTGAAGTATTTCTCTTCTTCAGATTCCTGAATGAATTTTGACCTTGTTTGTCCTGGGGAAGGAAGTTGCATTGTCCTGCTCTGTTCAGTTCTTTGAAAATAAAACCTCTGCCAAAGAGAGACTGCTACCACAAAGAATTCCCCGAGCTGTTCTCTTTTTCTGGTGTCCCCCACCTTTTTCTTGGAGCACTTGCTTCTAGGTTATTTCTTCTGTTGCTGACTGTCCTAGTCTCTGGTTCACTGTTAACCTTCACCCTCCAAAAAAAGGATTAGGTCTCACTCTCTTTGGCCACATTTTTTGGTATATTCTTGGTTTTTCTTTGACACTGAATAGGGCTCATCCCATGAGAGCAACATCTCAGTTTGCCAGGGATAAACACCCCTTCCGTTATGACCTGTGTCCAGAATTCTCTACCTTGGTAACACCGAACCCCGCTTCCATCTTAGGGGAACATCTGTTGTGTTTGTCTTAGATTCACAGGGCGGAACTGGATAATTTCAATGTCTCACAGAGTAGTCATAAAATCACAGGAAATTAAAGTGGAAAATGACCTTAGAGATAATTTATTCTTAGCTCCTCTATCATGGATGGAGAAACGAGGCCAAATTACGCTAAGTGATGTGTCTGATTTCAGGCACAGGAAGGGAGGCATTGCTGGAATTAGAAACTGAAGACGCCGCATCTGAGTGGGTTGAGTTAGGGGAGCTGGGTTCAGGAGGACCGCTCCAAGATGAGGTGCTGAGGAGCACGGTGATGCAGAGCGTGGAGCCAGTGACAGCAGCGCACGTACCTCAAGGCCACTGATGACAGCCAAGGTTGACAAGGGGCACCTAAGGGCACCTCTGAGGAGAGAGGCAGTGAGGATCTGTGCGCAGGGTCTGGGGTTCTGTCGGAGGTTCGAGGGAGCAGAGGGACTGCGTCTCTCTTTCTCTGCATTAGTATTTATAATAGCTACCACTTACTGGGAAGTGACTGAAGCATTGTTCTAAACCCCTAATTTGAATTAACTCATTTATCCTTACAACAGCCTGTGGGCAAGCAAATGTCTTATCTTTGTTTCAAAGAGGAGGAACCTGAGACCCAGGGCAGGAGGTGGTTGCCAAGCCTCACAAAGTGCCAGTAGACAGGTCAGGGCTCCTCCCCATGCAGACTGGCTCCAGGGTCCTGGTCTTAACCAAACCATTGCACTGCTTCTCTGTGTTCCATTGCTGGCACGGGTGTCTGGCACTCCATGTGTATTTAGGGTCAGCTGTGTCTGACACCAGAGTGAGTCAGAATTCAGTTCTGTGAACCTGGACATTCTACCAGCTACTTAAGTCTCATTTTAAATTCCTCTCCATGTAGTCCCCGCTCCTCCCCAAATCCCTGTGCTGTAGACCTGGAAAAGGAACATAATCCACTGCCATCCAGACTGCTGGCCTGTGAGCCAACTGCTAAAGGCAGAACAGACAAACTAATCCATAGCTCATGGATAATCTGAGTTGTTCACCATCCATCATCGTTCTAGCTGATTGATGTGGCTGAGAAGAATCAAGTACCAGATGAGCTCCTTTGTAGTATTCCTTTACTTTTTGCTATCTTCTAAGTGACTCCTGGTCCCTGTGGCATGGCAGGAGAGCACTTACATGCCTTCCCTTTGTGATCCTTACAGACGTATTGGAAAGACTGGCTGTGTTCTCTACACAGCCCATGGGAGCTAATGGAGCCCAGATCGCTTACAACGTGGACTCAGCAGTGAGGAAGAAGCCCTTCCTGCTGATGAGTGCTGGGCTCCTGGGTTGTGGCTGTAACCCTCTTCATACACAAAGATCAACACTCAGAGGGAGACCACAAAGATTCAAGATGCATAAGTCAATCTGTTTTTAAGGGGAAAGCATTGTTTCTTAAATGGGGGTGATTGCAATTGGGGAAGGCCCTCCAAAACCCCCTGCCCGTTTTAGGAAGGAGTACCATCTTGTTGACAATGCATGCTCTGCAAGGGTTTAAACTTATCAAGGCCAGGAGCTCTGGTCTAAACAAGAATGTTTACATGACAGAGCTGTTCCTGAACAGAATGGGGAAGTAAGTAGTCTTCTACCATCTTGTCATTAGAGAGATAAAAGGCATTCGGTGATGGTCACATCGTTTGTGCCAACTATTCCAAACCTATTTCCAACCCTACCCACCAGGGAGAATAAAATTCTTTATCACACTACTATGAATTAAATATTATTATCCCCATTTTGAGATGAGAACAGTGAGTCTCAGCACTCAGTCACTGGGCTCTGGAGTGAAACTCTCTTCATCCCACTTCCATTCCTGAATCGCCGTCTCTATCCCATTGCACTGTTGCTGCCCCCCCGCACCCTTTGGTATTTTGATCCCTTTCTAAGCACGTGCTCACCCTCAGAATCTGCCCACAGAACTCTTCTTTCGGGTATTGTTCCCCAGTGCTCTCCTAATCTCAGTGGCATCTTGATACTGAATTGGTACAGGATGCGGAAGCTGAACAATTCTTTGAATGAGGAATGTTAGCGTCCAGCCAGGGAGAAAGTTACATACACACCGCCACCATAAGTGTATCTGTGGACACAGTAGTTTTAATTGTGAGCACATATCTTTCAACACTCTGCAGGCAGGACTAGCACATGGTGATTGTCTTCCTCTTTTCTTGGGACTTGGACTGCATGATTATTAGACAGGCAGATATTCAGAGACACAGTCCAGCTCTGCTTGGTTTAGGGGTTATGTTAAACTTCTAAGCAGCAGAAAATCTAGCAGGATGGCTAATCTAACACTGAAAAGTCATCGTCTACTCACTACTTCACTTGCTCATTCATCCGGTCTTCCCACTGGTGATTCTGAATGCTTAACAAGCCCAGGACCCTGGGCTAGAAATTGCAGCTACAGAGATGAACATGCTTTTCAGTGCCCTCTCCCCACCCTCATTATGAGTTTACATACCAGTAGGGTAAATCAGCATAAAAATATATATCATAGCAAAATGCTTTCACACAGGAGAAAGCCCAGAGAGTACCAGGAACACCAAACCCAAACTAAGGGATCCAAGAAGATTTCTTAGAGAAGTTAATAGAGGACTGAGTCTTCAAGAAAATGGAGGAATTATCACAGTATTTTACGGGAAGGGGACATGTGACATAGAGCAAAGAAATATGAGACACTGTTGGAGATGCCCTAGATTGTTCCACGCTTCTGTTTTTGGGGGGTGGGGGGAGATCATTAGGTCTATTTATTTACTTATTAGTTTTTTTTAATGGAGCTACCGGGGATTGAACTCAGGACCTGGTGCATGCTAAGCATGCACTCTACCACTTGAGCTCTATTCTCCCCATCTGTTCTGTGCTTATGTTGTTCGTGATGGAGGATGCATGGGTGTGAGAGTTTGGGGAATGGAGAACAGTAAGACTGCAAAATTTCACAGTGATATCAGCTTAAAGAATCTCATCTGAGGAGCAAAAGAGGATAATGCAGAAAGAGGGAAGACAGGGGACCAGGAAGGGTAGATCTCCTGTCCTTGGAGAAAGAGATAAAGATTCAACTTTAAGATTAGTAGGTAACAAGCCCCACTGCAGGTTTTATTTTCTGGCAGCATTGATGAGACAGAATTTGGCAGGCAAGGGATGATTTAGGAGTCAGTATCAGTGGTGAGGATCTGAGAGTAGGCACAAGGAAACCCTGAAAGGACAAGCAGAGCTTTATCACTTTGGATTGGAATTGGTTGACAATTAGTCATTAGATGTGGGCTGCTCTGGGACAGATGTGTCCTTAGACAGGCAGCTCTTTGCAGCTGAGGTAAACCCCACAGGGGCTTGGGGCTGTCTGTGGACCACACTGTCAATAATGTGACAACAAGTCTGTCCTTGAAGGGCTCTGGTCTGCACATTCCTGTGCCCTCAAAACACCTAGTATAGGGAACACCAGGGTTTCTTATTTCTTCCTTACAATGATTCCATGAAACGTTACAGATTAAGAGACTGTGACTCAGAGAATCCCTTTCTCACGGCCACGCAGGCTGTTCCTGCTGTATCTGTGTCCCTGCACTTCTTCCACACTTTCCTCTGCTTCCTGCCCTGTGCAGCATGAAAAGGGTTGGAGACCTGCCTTTCCTGAAAACTGAGATCTCGTTGGGAAAAAAGATTAAAAAACACAAGATGGTGCAAAAGGGTCTAAAGACGTCTAGTGTGGTCAAAATTCTGTTTCCAAGAAAGGTGAACTCAATGTGGATTGAGATGCTTTGTGAGTTTTAAGTGAACCCAGAGTTTTGTTGGGCTGGGAGGATTATATTTGGGTTTCTACAAACAAAATGATTTCAAAGGTATTGTAATGTCATATTATGGGATAAAAGTTATGTAGTCCTTCCCTTGAGGTCAGTTCTCAGAGCTTAGTAATTCCTACCAGGGTCAAAAATTTAGACACCCCAGAGAACCATGCCCCAAAGGAACTTTAAATTCATTGTTAAATTTATTTCTTAAATCATATTTTAAAATAGCAAGAATAAATTCAAAGTACTATCAGTTATATTTTATTCTGAATGTTTCGAACAGCAGTGGAATGTAGCCTACAGTGACATTTGTCTTTTAGCATACAATTTTCAGGTAGCTATTTCCCTTCACATTTATCTGCACAATTTTTTTTTAGCTAACTTGTATGTTGCACCACCGAAGACGGGGTTGAATGGATCATAGATTCACATATCAGAAAAATAGGAACCCTCCAGAGAGCATAATGACTTGTTCCAGTGAGATGGAGTGGGGCAGGGAGAGGGAAGAGGTGTTAGAAGTATTAGCTAACACTGCTCAATAATTTACCAATCAATTAAAATGCCATTATTATTCTCCTTTGCCACTTAGCTTCTGTGATATTTAAAGGTCACATGGGCACTACTAAGGATGACAGCTATTAGCAAATACACGAAAATAGCCCTTCCAATCTCTGTAATAGGGTGCCAAGATAATTTGTGTCCCAGCTCAAGTTACACTCATCAGCACACAAGGGCAGATGTTTGACAAGTCTAGGATATTAAACGAAGTGAGGAGGAGAAAACATACAGAAAGTTCTGGCAAGGGCGTGGATAATCAGAGGGGTGAATTGGCATTTTATATTGTACAATCTTTTGGATCTTTCTAACCAGGGCCAGAAGATTGCCCCCTGGAAAGAATCTGTAGGATCCTCTACCTAGATTGATTCGTACATTTATGGTGACTAGACTCTAACAAAAGATGAGGGACTAGTTTGAGATCACAAATGATTTTGTTGTAATTACAAACTATTAATTACTAAATAATAACTGGCTTTTATTGTGCATGAATATTTGTCAAAGGCTGTGTGAGGCACTTTGCATGTGTGTCATTTATCATAATTACAATGTAGGAAATAAAGTATATTATCTCACTTTTATAGACAAGAAAACTGAGACAGAGTGCTAAGTAGAATGCTTGAAGTCTTGTGACTAGTAAGTGGTAAAGACCTTTTCCACTATTATTAAAATTTTACAATTCCCTTAATTACTTACTTAGAATCAGTCTGTTACTTCTTATGTGCTGAATTATGCTAACTGGTTACATTACAAGTGACTTGTAGAGGTAAGTTGGACCTTTGATGTGTCTATTGAACAAAATAATCTAATTCAAAGCTGGATATGCAACATATGTTTAGGAAATATTCATCGAAAGAGTGAATGGGTATTTCAAGTTTTGCCTCCACAGTGTGATAGCAGAGGTTACACACACTAGGCCATTCCTGAAGAGATGGCTCAGTTTGAAAGCTCGGGGCCACCTGTGTATGAAAATCCATCTCAACTCTGGTTGGCAATATAGTTCGATTATTAATCAAATAGCAAGGAAGCATAGCATAGTCACCAATCATTGCCTGGAATTTTCTTTCGACTAAAGGGTTCATTTGCTGGGATCATCCAACTGTATGGAAACACAACCTGAAGCTCCCCTTTTAGCTCAGTAATTCTTCACAGGAATGGATTCCATGAGTCAGGCAAAGTAGGGTTGGCCACAAAGTTACTCGTGATGAGTGAGATGTATAGCCCTGAAGTGTCCCTTCTTTTCCAAGTCCCTGTCCACTTCCCACCTCACTCGACACTACAATGTTTTCTCCACAGCCATAGCATTAAGGAAGGCAGCTGTGATAGAGGCAAAAGCTTATAGAAGAGTTATGAAAATGAGTTTGAGGCTCAGCTCTGCTGTTTCAAGGCTTTGTGAGTTGATGCAAGACACCTACATTGCCGAACCATAATTTCCTCCTGTTTGTAATTAATTAATGTTACAGATTTACTTTTAGAGGATTAAATGAGATCAATAAAAAGGTTCTTGTTTCCAAGATCAGAGGAGATCGAGTGTGTTCAGGGTGATATGTGCATATAATATCATTTATATGTGGAATCTAAAAAAAAAGAAAGAAAAAAAGGACACAAATGAATTTATTTACAAGACAGAGACAAACTCGCAGACATAGAAAACAAACTTACCAGGAAGGAAAGGGGTTGGGGAGGAATAAAGTGGGAGTTCAGGATTTGCAGATACACATGACTATATATAAAATAGATGAACAACATGGACATACTGTAGAGCACAGGGAACTGTATCCAATACCTTATAATAGCCTATAAGGAAAAAGAATATATATATATATATATATATATATACATATACACACACACACATACACACATATATATGTATATAAAACTGAATCACTATGCTGTATAGTAGAAACTAACACAACATTGTAAATTGACTATACTTCAATTAAAAAAAATTAAAAACTTCTTGTGCTTTTTCTTATGCGCCAAGGAGTCCAGGGATCTTAAACCAATCAAGTTCTCTGACATTAACGTAACTTTCCTTCCCTGTCCTAGTCTTTTGAAACATGTTGTCCTCACTGTCTTGAAGCCCTTTCCCTGCTTCACCTGTTAATGATATGAGGTCCAAGCAGATTATAAATGAATTAACTGCTCTTGGAGAATAGAAGGAGATGATTAAAAATGCTAAGGGAGTTTTAAAAACTCTATTCTGTTCCTTCCACACATTAATGAAATGCTAAAAGCATCTACTGGAGATTTTCATCCAGAAATAATTAGATATTTATCATCTTATATTTCATTAATGAATTTGGTTTTCTTATCACAATATTTTAATTGACATTTTAAAATATCATCATTCCACAATATTTTAAATTGTAATTGAAATAATCTATGGAGAGTGTCTCTGTCATTTAAAGGTGAAGATAGAAACTTAAAAAATCATTTGAATTTCTAATTGAAAAACAATTGGGTTTAAAAATAAGGAAATTATGATAATCATTAAGTGTGATAAAATAGAGGTTTATGTTGAATTTTTAATTAATGTAAAAGTTTAATCTCAAGAATATTCTTGAGAACAATTTCTAAGTTCAGTGTGTTTCACAGATCCCAAAAATGACTTGGGGAGTAACATGAGAGAACAGACCAAAAAGAGGGGATTATTGCAAGTGGATTATTGTACAATTTTATTACACAGAAAACCTAAAAGGTAAGGATATAGATGTTTTATTGATCAAAATCTATTTTTTATTGAAGTATAGTCAGTTTACAACATGGTGTCAATTTCTGGTGTACAGCATAATGTTTCGGTCATCAAAATCCATTTTTTATCTATTTTAAAATCAATTTTTATTGATGACAATTTTATTATCTGGAAAAGCCTAAAGGGTAAAGCCATAGATGTTTTACTGATCAAATCTATTTTAGCGGTGATCATAGTAATTTCTGACGTCAAGCAGATTTGAGATGAAGTTCCTGAAGGCTGCTCCTACCACCATGCCATCCCCTCTTCACTGTGTCAGAACAAGACACTGCAAGGCCAATGTCTCCATGGCCTTCCCTGATCCAGAGAACACCTTCCTCTCCTTTATTTCCCCAATAAAAGCTTTTTTAAAACACAATTCACATAGTCCAATACTTGCCCTTCAAAGTGTATAATTCAATTTTTTTTTGTATACTCACAGAGTTGTGCAACCATCAGCAATAATCTCAGAATGTTCTCGTCACACCCCCCTCAAAAACACTCTGTATATACCAGCAGTCAATTCCGATTTGCTCCCTCCATGTCCTCAGAAATACCAATCTATTTTGTGTCTATGGATTTACCAAGTCTGGCCATTTTTAACATAAATAGAATCATACAATACATGGTCTTTTATGTCAGGCTTTTTTTCTTTGCAAAATGTTTTCAAAGTTCATCTGTGCTAGCATGTGTCATTTTTCAGTCCTTTTCACTGCTGAATAATATTACTTGTACAGCTAGAATACATTTTGTTCATCCATTCATCAGTTGATGGACATTTGGGTCATTTCTACTTTGGGCTATTATGAATAGTGCTACTTTGAACATTTGCACACAGGATTTTGTGTAGACCTTTATTTTCAGTTCTCCTAAGTACACTCCTAGGAGTGAAATTGCTGGATCATAAGGTAGCTCTAAGTTTGACATTTTCAGAAATTGCCAAACTGTTTACCAAAGCATTGCACAATTTTATAGTCCCGACAGGGATGTGTGAGGATTCTCTTTTCCACATCCTCAGTGTAACATGGAGTTTCCGGTCTTTTTAACTTGAGCCATCATAGTGGGTGTGAATAAATGTCTCATTGTGACTTTGATTTGCATTTCCCTAGTGACTAATGATATTGAGCACTTTTCTTCAGATTATTGGTCATTTGTATATCCTCTTTGAAGAAGTATCTATTCAAGTCCTTTGCTCATTTAAAATTGGATTATTTGCAAAAGCTGGATGCCATCAGTTGTACAATTTGCAAGTATTTTCTCCCATTATGTGGATCAACTTTTCAATCTGACTTTTTAGATGGTTCAATTTATCTACATTTTCTTTGGTAAGTATGCTCTTTGTGCTAAGAGTCCACAACCTAATCAATATTTACAAAATTTTATGGCTTCATTTTTTTCTAAAAGTTTTCTAGTTTTGCACTTACAGTTATGTCTGTGAACTAGGTTGAATTATTTTTGCCCATGAGACAAAGTAGGAGTCTAGCTCTCCTTACTTACACAGGGATATCCAGTTGTCGCAGTACCATTTCTTAAAAAAGACATTTGTCTTAAAATCAATTGCTATAAACTTGAGTTTATTTGGTTTGGGCCTCAATTATATTTTATTAATGTCTATGTCTAGCCTTATGACAGTACCATACTGCCTTTGTTACTGTAGCTTTGGAAGGTTATAAATTGGGAAGTATATATATAGGTCATCCAAATTTTGTTCTTTTTGTTCAAGATTGTTCTGATTATTTTGGGTCCATTGCACTTCCATGTGGATTTTCCTATGAAAATGCTACCCTCTGAAAAAAAATCAACCAAAATTTTAATAAGGAATGTGTTGAATCTGTAGATTAGATTTGGAGAATTGACATCTTAATGTCAACTATTCTCATCCAAAACATAGGGATGTCTTCCCATTTATTTAGTTTCTTTTAAATTTAACAATACCTTGTAGTTTTTATTGTACAAGTCTTGTACTTCTCTTCTTAAATGTATTCTTTATGATTTTAGCCTTTCGGATATTTTGTAAACGTAATTTAAAAAATTCTTTTTAGATTGTTCATTGCTTTGGAAGAGAAAGACAATTGATTTTTGTATTTCATCTTTTATCCTGCTATCTTGTTGCAGTGATTTATCAGTTCCAGCAGTTTCTTTTGAAGATAAATTTACATTGTCTGTATACAAAATCATATCTGGTATATAGACATACCTATAGGAAAAAATAGTTTCAATTCTCCTTTCCAGTTTGTATTCATTGTTTTTTTTTAGTCTAAATACTCTGCCTAGAACTTCCAGTATAATATTGAATAGAAATGGTAAGAGTAGACAGCCTTGTTGTTCTTCATATTTGTGTTAGTGTCTGGGCCAGCATTTCCTATTTCTTTGCATGTCTCATAATTTCATTGAAAAATAGACATAATATATAAATAATAATAATATAATTTGGTGAGCCTGGAAATCATATTTTCTCCCTCCATCCGGAATTTGTTGTTATTGTTGCTGGCTTATTTTTTTGTTTAATGAGTTTTTATTTAATTCTGTAAAGTTTGTATTCTTTGTAATACTGGTCATTCTTGTCTCTGCTCAGTTAACTTAGGGTCAGCAAATTTCTGGACAGAAATTTCATTAAATTCCTTGAACCAACAAATCTCCCAGTTTTTGTGTGTATATTAAGGTCCATCCTCCACACTCTGCTGATTTATGGCTCTGCCTTAGTTTTCACTTCTTGCTCACATAGAACCTCAGTGTCACTCGGTGGTGGGAGTGAGGGCCTCCGCCCATGCATGCGTCTAGTCCTATGCATGAGCCTGGTGTTCTAGATTTTCAGAATATTTCAGAACTTTTCAAGGTCCACTATGGGCATCTCATTCCCCAGCTTTCCTTTTCAGTTTTTTGGTTACCTTTTTGTTTGCCCCAACTTTAACCATCACCCCAGGCAGTTCTAAAGTTAAACAGTTGCAACTTGCATTTTCCAAAAACTGTCCTGGGGAAATGGCTGTTCTCACTGAGCAAGTTCTGAGTCGGGTCATAAACAGACAAACTTTGTGAAGCGGGAGTAGCCAGGGAGATGCCAGACAGGTTAGATCAGGACAGTTTTCTGGGAACTGAACCTTTCTGGAGTTCTGAATCCCTTCCGCCGGTTCCACTTGCTCCCTGGGCTGCCAGTTTTCTGCGCTCCTGTGATTGGGAGGCGCTTGGTTTTCAAGGTGATCAAGGAGCTGGGAAGAAGGGGATGGGAGCAGGGTGGGTTGAAGCATCACGAAGCTTGCCCGTTCTGAGACTCAGTCGCTCTTCTTGAATAAATTGTTCCTCAGGTTGCTTTAAACCTTTTGTTAATTTCCAAAGTTTCAAAAAAAAAAAAAAAGATTTGACAGTGTTTGCCAGTGTTCTAGTCACTCTTATGAATGGTCATATTTCTGGAGGTCCAGACCCCACCATTCTGGAAGTGCTTCTCTCCCAGTATGGTTTTTTAACATCACAGTATCTACATTCTTCTTTTGCTTTTCTTCGCCTTTCATCTCCTTCAAGTAGGGATTTACGTGGGAGTGAATCTTTTGTGTAAGGTACTGGATGTGAGAGAAGCAGTGTGCATGGCCCTCAAAAAATTTGGGGGGGTGGCGCTGAAGAACTGGTTTTGAAGATTGCCTTGAAAAGTCACATATCTTAATGAAGGTGCTAAGTTTTGAACAGAACCTTTAAAATGCAGTCACAAAAATACTCCCCATCTCTTTTGATAACAACACGAGGTGTGCACCATAGGATAGGACTTGAAATGTTGACAGAGATTAAATGTGGAGAACCTCTTGGGGAAACATTGCAATGATAGTCGCAAAATCTCACTGAAAGGTTTTCTCTTTATTTATGATTTGATTCTGTGTCCAGTCACCTTTCAGGTACCAACATTGTCAAGAGAACAGCAAAGCTGCTGAGATTTGAAAGGCACACAGTTGTCTTAAGGGCTCCTTGGGGTTACTAAAGGGGTATGTGGGGAGGGAGGAACCTGCTGGTCACGAAGTTGTGTGACAGAGATAATCTTGGCCTCTGCTTGTCACCAACCCTGTAATCCTGAAGCTCTTGCTTGCATTTTCCTGAGCCTCAATTTTCTTATTTGCCCATTGATTACATGGCCAAGTCTCCAAAATTTTTCATCATGTTGCTGTTTTTATCATCATATTCTTGCTACAATATGGGTATATATTTTAAAAATGACCATTAGAACTTCTGATCACAATAAGACAACTGCTAAAGAAAAAAATATTCAATGATACTTGTTAATGATGGTAAGGCAGCTTTATTCAAGATGACTTTGATGGGTATAGAGACCAATGCAAAAGGGCTTTTGCAGTCAGGGAGGGAGATTGGACTCAACTCTGAGTATAACCTGAGCTGGTTGGAATTTATATACAAGGAGCAGGAGGAGGGGTGAGGGGATGAAAATTACTGAGAACAACCATTAGGAATGGGGGTGTCTGGCTGAACTGACCTAACAGGATTCCTGCTGAGGACAAACTGAGGTGACCAGACACTCGCTAGGGGATGGTGGAGGATGAGGGTCGTGATCAGATATCAAGGGTGGGAGGTTCTGGTTAAACTGATTTAGCAGGGTTTTTGCTGAAACTGGATTTTACAAGAAAGCGTCTAGATGGAGAAGACTGAGAAGCTTGACTAAAGTTTGGTCAAGCAAAGAATCCTTGTCACAAACTATACTTTCACTGCATCATTCTTCTGCCTGAGTTACTGTTTGTCCCAATTTTGATCTTGCTTCAAAACCCTGTAGTAGCTTTGGCAACATGCACTTTGGAGGTCATTGTGCCATTTTCCTGTCTTTATCTCTTACTTATCAGTCTCTAGTCTCTGTCTTTGCCTTGTCTTCATGCTCACATTTTTTTTTTCTGGTTGAGTTCTGAAGTTACTGTGATGTAAGCTACCAGTTGTGTGGATGACAGTCACATGTCTGTGTGCAACTCCCAACCCCCAGTCGGCTGTTTGTCAGGGATTCACACTTAGCCTGTTCTAGGCAGAGCTGTCATTCCCCTGTCCCATCCACCCTCATCTGCGTCATCTCTCCTTGTCTCAGCACCTCGCAGCTTTCCCAGGCACCCAGCGGGAAACCCACAGGTTGCCTTAGAGTCTTGCCTTTCCCTTTACCCACATCAAGCCAGCCTTCAAATCTTAATCCCCCATTTTACTTCTGAATGTCCTGAAACAATGTGATTTCATCAACTATTTTGTTAACAGCGTTATTTATTTAAAACAGAAATCTGACCATGTTACCCACTCCCAGTGAAAATCACTAACAAGAGATAAAATCTGTATGTTCAAGGCTCCAGCCATTCTGTTTCCACCCACCCCCGCCACCTCATGATCTAATGGGTAACTACCTGTGGCTGAGACAAGCATGATTTATGGGGAGGTTTTAGTGCTGTGCACTATAGAGTGGTGGACAGCAGAGAAATGTTTCCTGAAAAAAAATCACAGTTGAGCTTCAATTTAGGGGCTGAGTAGAAGTCAATTAAGGAAAGTGTAGAAAATGGCCTGCAGGGCTGGAGTGGCTCTGGGTGAAGGAATGACATGTGCAAAGACCCTGTGGCAGGAGGGAGTTGGGCTTTTTCAAAGAACTGTAGGGAGTTTGAGATTTTCAGGTACTAAGTACTATATATAAAATAGGTAAAACATTTCTACTGTAGAGCACAGGAACTATATTCAATGTCTTATAATAACCTATAATGAAAAAGAATATGGAAAGGAATATATATGTATGTATATGCATGACTGAAACATAATACTGTACATCAGAAAGTGATGCAACATTACGAACTGTCTATACTTCAACAAAAAAATAAATCATAAAAACCATGGGAAGACCGATGTGACTAGAAGAAAAAGCAAGAAGCAAAAAATCAGGAACTTATTATTGTTGCTGTACATTCCAGTCCATGACAACAGAACACAACACACAAACATTGAGATTCCACCCAGTTCTTCTGGTTCAAACTGAAGAAAGTGCAATAAAGTCCCAACTGTCACATATACATACACACACACACACACACACACATATATATACACACACACATACACACACATATACTTATGCATATGGAAATATGTATTTTTAATTCTTTTTTATTAAAGTATATTTGATCTACAATGTTGTGTTAGTTTCTGGTGTACAACATGGTGATTTACTTACATATATTTTTTCATGTTTTCATTATAGGTTATTACAGGATATTGAATATAATTCCCTGTGCTATACAGTAGGACCATATTGTTTATCTATTATATAGTAGTTTGCATCTGCTAATACCAAACTCTTAATTTATCCTTCCCTTCCACTTTCCTCCTTGGTCATCACAAGCCTATTTTCTATGTCTGTGAGTCTCTTTCTATTTTGTAATAAATTCACTTGTATCACTTTCCTAGATTCCACATACAAGTGATACCATATGATATTTGTCCCTCTCTCTCTGACCAACTCCGGCCAGCATGACAACCCTCAGGTCTACCCACATTACTGCAAATGGCATTATTTCACTCCTCCTTACGGCTGAGCAATACTGAGTTTGGCAATCTCACATACACAAATGAGATAATTAATTAATATATGTGCTTTAATAGTCACCTGATCCAGAACTTCGCCCCAAAGTCACACTAGGGGACTTTGGAAAAGCTATTCTACTTCCATTTAGGGAGCTCCTCCTCAAAGTGGAGAGAACGGCAGTCACATGCCACAATGTCTTCAGTCACAGGTGAGCAGAGTGGGGCAAAGCCTCCCAAACTACATTTACGTTCATAAAGATGCCAACAGAAAACAAGCATCAGTGATGAATCTGGGTTCACAGCCGATGACAAGTGGAAAACAGCCGGTTTCACACATCATACAAACACTTTCAATCACCTTTTATGGCTGTGTCGCTGCCGTGTTTGGCAATTGAAAAATTAAGCCATGTAGATCTCGAGACCAAGACATGAGTGTTGGTGCTGAGATTGTTCGTGTGCCATATTTCACTCAGGGCTGAGCTGAGGAAGGTGGCTGCGGTTTAAAGGTCAGGAAAGCTGCACATTAACAACATTACTGAAAATGCATCCTATTTAAATAGCTATTTGGATAATTAGATGTGTCCACTCAGTGGGAGAAACCACAAAAACAATCACTAGATGAGAAAATGCTCACATTTAAAATGTACTGGTGTCAGAAAGAAAGTGATTTTATTTTCAAAGCAACCAGAGTTTGGGGAAAAGTGCTGAAAAACCAACTTATTTTCAAAGGAACGGGCTAGAATGATTATGCATTTGTTAGTTCCATCAGCACTGTTTGCATACAATACAGATGCATTTATTTTCACGCATGTGTGATATGTCTTCCTTACACAGAAAAGACGGTGTTCACAAAAAGGAGAGGAGGGCTTTTTGTCTGTTTGTTATGGTTAAAATAATAAATTCAGCTTTTTAATCTTCATGCCCTTAAGTTATTTTCCTTCTGGCTTAACAAATTAATTGTGATTTATTATAAGGAATATTTGCCCAAGAAAACTAATGGCAGCAGTGGGTCCTCAAACCCCTTGTTTTATAGCTTCATCTTTAGAGGCAGTTTTGGAAATGGAAGCAAGGAAAAGCCAAGGTCACTACCCAGACAGGGCCTTCCTTTCATGCTGGACAGACCAGGAGGTGTTGGACAGTATGATTCTACTCTGCAGGGAAGGACTTTGGGGGTCCTTTCCTATTCTGTTTTGAGGCACTCCAGCAAGACCCCAGTGTCTTCCTTCTACTCATTCTCGGATCTCCACAATGGCATCCTCACTCCCGGGAACACTAGACCTGTCTTGTAAGATTCTTACCTTTGGGAACCTAAAGTTGGCTGGGCTAGTCATTCCCAGCTATGTCTCTGAAGCAGAGCTGCCTGTGAACTAGTGTTAAAAGAAGATGTCAGGGAAATATCCGATATCTCACAATCAGAATCTAACAGAAGTGGGGTAGAGGGAAGGTGTCAAGTGGGATCTCGGAGGCTGCTTACGGAAGCATCCAGTAGATTGTGATATAATTCGCTTCTGGATATCAGTGGGTTGATTCAATAAAAAAGGGTCCCTAAGCTAAACTTATCATTGCCAGAATCACCTTTTACAGGATTTATAGTGTCTTAGTCCAGTTTAATACCTACCTAAAAGGCTCCTAAGAGGCAGGATACATTACAGTCATTTGATTCTATACAGGGTTTTTGTCTTGTTATGCTGATTTATCCCCTACTCAAATGATACCACATATACATGTAAATCTGAAGATAATAAAGCTTCTTTGGCGATTTTTATATGTTAAGAAATGCTTTTGTTTGGTTACCATCTAGAGAATCTCAAAGATCCTGGTGTCTCTAGTCATGTAAGAAAGGCCCCCACTTTCCTGTGTTCTGCAGTAGAGAATGTAGGGGATTGTGGGTTTGCAAATTCATCACTGGGGATAATTTGAGCTGGCCACAATCGCTAACAGCTGTTGAACAGTTTATAACGTGCCAAGAGCTCTCTCATATACTTTTTGTCATTTGGTATTCACAGTAGAACTGTAAGGTGGACTTCTTTTGTATTTCTATTTTTATAATGTCATCATTTAAAAAAATACTATTCAAATATTTTTTAATATTTAAATTAAATATTAATTTAATATTAACTGTAGCTAACTTTGCCTACATGAGTTGGAAATGTTCTGTGATGTAATGCACTTAGTGGAAAAATTAATCTGGACTACCCCCTCCTTGTGCACCGATTAATGAAATTGAGTTTTGAAAGCTTCTGGCAGTTCCTGCCTACTAACATGTAAGCTTCAAAAGAAAGCAGAGACTGAGGTCTGGAGTCTGCAGAGATGGACTTACAAGTGAGAAAGGGACAGAAAACATATTTTTCTTAGCAATCACTCTATTTAAAAATGATACGATTGTCGATGTAGAAAATTCTAAAGAATCTACAAAATGCTCCTAGAACTGATAAGTGAGTTCAGCAAGATCAACACAAAATAATCAATTTTACTTCTGTATGGTACTAACAATGACTACGGGGGACCCAACATTAAATACACAGCACTGTTTTCAATTGTTCCAATGAAGATGAAACACATAGGTACACACTTAACAAAACATAATTTAGTTTACTAAAATGTCAAAATGCTGTTGAAAAATATCAAAGAAGACCTAATAAAAGGAGAGATGTGACATGTTTATGAGTTAGGAGACTCATCCTAGTAAAGATGTCAGTTCTCTCTAAATTGATCTGTATGTTTCTTCCAATTCCTATCAAAATCCCAGAAAGGATTTTTGGAGACACAGACAAGCTTATCTTAAAATTTATACAGAAAGGCAAAAACCCCAGATACTGAAAAAAATTTTGTAAAAGAACAATAAAGTGGGAGGAATCTCTTCACCCAATATTAAGCCTCCGTCCCCTAGCTACAATGATGAATAGTGTGGTATTGGTGGAGAGACTGACATAGATCAATGGAACAGAATAAAGAACCAGAAATAGGCCCACACAAATATACCCAACTAATTTTTGGAAAAGGTACAGTAGTAACTCAATAGAGGAACCATAGCCTTTTTAACAAGTGGTGCGGAAACTATTACATATACTTAGGTCAGAAGCAAATCTTTGCTTAAATATCATGCTTCATGCAAAATTTAACTAAAAATCAATCATGGACATAAAATGAAATGCTATGTAACTTTTAGACAAAGCATAGGAGAAAATATTCTGTACCTAGGCTTAAGCAAACAGTTCTCAGACTTGACACCAAAAACACAATCCATAAATGCAAAATTGATAAACTGGAAGACTTCAAGCTAAAATATTTTGTTCTGCTACAGATCCTGGTAGAGGATAAAAAGACAAGCTACAGACTCGAGGAAAATTTTTGCAAAGACATATCTACCTAAGGATTGATGAAGAGTATAGGATATAAATCTCATACTGGACAGAAAATATACAATCTACTTAGAAATGGGCAGAAAACATGAACAGACATCTCACTAGAGAGAATATACAGATGGCCAATAAACAAATGAAGAAGTGTTCAACCTTTTCAGCCATTAGGAAAAATGCATAATAAAACCAAAATGAGATATCATTACACCCCTATCAGACTGGAGAAAGGGCAAAATAATGACAGCATCAAATACAACAAAACATCCAGCTGCCATATGGCCCAGCAAATGCACTCTTGGTCACTTACCCAAGAAGAATTAAACTCCTTCCATACAAAAACCTATACACAAATGGTCATAGTCCCTTTACTTAAAATAACCAAAAAGTGAAAACAACCCAGCTGTCCTTTAGCAAGTAAATGGTTAAACACACTGGTCCATCCATGCCAGGGAATACTACTCAGCAACGAGTCAAAATAAACTACAGTACATGTGGCAATCCGGAATTTTGATGGGTGAGAAAAGCCAGTCCCCAAAGCTGACATACTGCATGGTTCCACTTGCATAAAATTTCTGAATGGCAAAATTATAGCAATTGAGAGCAGATTAGTGGTGCCCAGGGCTTAAGGACACCATAGGGGGAATTCAGGATGTGGGCGTGCCTGCGGTAATGTGATTGTTCTTCATTTGGCTGTCACAATACTGGTACCCCAACTGTGGTATTACAATATAGTTTTGAAGACATTACTATTGGGGAAAACTCAGTAAGGTCCTAACAAGATGTCTTTGTATAATTTCTTACACCTGTTTATCTATATTTTTTCAAAAATATTGTTACTTAAAAACAGAAAAGGAAGGAGAGTTGATTTCTCATGGCTCCATGGCCATGCCATCAACCCCTAGTCATTTCCTACGGCTGTGAGCACACGTCTCTAAAATCCTCAGTCCACTTTTACAACAATAATGATGAAAAGAATCATAATCTGTATACTTTATCTGTTAGGTAGTTAGATAAGTGAGGGCAGCGGGCAGGTAAGGGGGAGGAGAGGGAGGAGGGTCTGGAAGATGGTGCTATGCCTGCTTTCAGCTTAAAGGGGTTTTATTTCCTCTAAATGAGTGTCAGCAAGAAACCAGTTAGAACTCAACACTGAAACTGCAAGGTAGTGACAAGGACCTAACTGGACATGGCCCAGTGCTCACTGCAATATAATTAGCATTGCAGTTAGCCCCCCCACCTCCATGGGTTTTCCTGTGTGCATCATGGGTCAGGACGTGTGCAAAGGGGCCAAACATGACTAAGCACTCCGGGGGCAGGAGCCGTCAATCAATCAGAAGCCCACCTCTAAGCGAGGGTATAAGAGAAGGGGAGACAAAAACCGCTGCTCTTCCCCCTTGGATCAGCCCGCCTCCCATTCTTGGGGGTGCACTTTTCTTTTTCTAAGTAAATCCTTTAAAATCTTTTGCTACGCAACACTGTCTCCCATCTGTAATCTCATCTTTCTGGTCTGGCAAGAACTGGGGTCTGTTTTCTTTTCCTTTTGGGGTAACACCTTGAGTGCTTGCTATGAGCCTGGCTCTTTCCACACATTCTCCCTGAACAAGTCTGCAAGGCACGTAGAATTAGCGGCACTTTATAAACGAGGAGTCCATGCCTCAGTCACACAAAGTCACTTACCCAAGGTCACAGAGTGGTAAATGCCACACTGACAACGAGCCCCCGTCCGTCTGAGTCTGAAACACGTAACCTGATCCCTCCAGGTCCGCCTGACCTCAGAGCCGGCACAGATGTGAGGTCAGGGCCCTTGTGTCCGACCACCCAGCCCTCCCAAACATCAACCATGTGGCCCCTTAGGAAGACACTGGTGTGACTTTCAAGGTAGACGAACTCATAAAGCATCTGACATGTCAGGCTGGAGCGTCTGCCTTGTTTGGAGAGCACAAGATAAATTTCAGCAGGCTACGGTTTGTTTGAGGACGCTGGGAATAATCTAATCTGCTCTTTCAAATACAATTTAGATTTAAGAGGTGTTTTACTGTTCTATTTCTAGAGTGCCTGAGGGCCCAGCTGAGTGTATAGTACATCACATTAGATTAAGGTCAATTAACAACATTGTGAGGGTTATTTTTCCTCTTCATCATGAGATGGAGCTGCACATTTGTGATTAAAAGCTTATATGTTAGTACAGATGAAAGGAGGATCTGAGACAAGCTCCAATTATGATTAAGGCTTCAACACAGGGCCCAGTGGTCACGCCGTGTCGTAACTCCCTGAACTTCGTAATCAGCGTTTATGGAGCAGAGGTGACTGTTGTGCAGAGTGGCACACATTTGGGTCTTGGGTTTTGGATTTAAATGTGTTGAAAACAGCAGGGTTCCAGTGGGATAAATGGCTTTGGCCACAATGCTGTTCGTTGTGCTCGTGGACCGCAGTCAAAGGAGGAGGGAGCTGCGGGGGTGCGCTCATGGGTGGGAGGTGACAGAGACAAGGAATTGGGGAGGTTACATCATCAAGAAGGGTGAGTGTAGAGTTTGCCAGTGGGCAGACCCGGGTGTGAATATTGGCACCACCACCTACAAGTTGTATGGATTTGGGCAAGTGGTTTAACACTCTGAGCATCTCTTTCTCAACTGTGTGGTTGTGATGAGGCTTTGCTTCTTTTGTTTGTTTGTTTTTTCTGTGTTTTTATTTTTATTTTAATTCTTTTGAAGTATAGTCAGTTTATAATGTTGTGTCAGTCTCTGTTGTACAGCATCATGTTTCAGTCGTACATGAACATACGTGTATTCATTTTCACATTACTTTTTCATTACAGGTTACTACAAGATATTGAATATAGCTCCCTGTACTATACAGAAGACACTTGTTGTTTATCTATTTTATGTATAGTAGTTAGTAACTACAAATCTCAGACTCCCGACTTATCCCTTTGCATCCCCTTCCCCCATCCCCAGTAACCGTAAGTTTGTTTTCTTCATCCGTGAGTTTGCTTCTGTTTTGTAAATAAATTTATTTGTGTCATTTTTTAGATTCCATATATGAGTGATATCATACAGTATTTTTCTCTCTTTCTGGCTTACTTCACTTAGAATGACGATCTCCAGGCTTTATTTCTTTTAAGATTCTCCTGCAGGTGAAGAGCGATGAAATATCTAAAGTAGCTGGTACCGGGGTAAGGGCTTCATAAATGCCAGATGATCTAAGAATTTACAGTTTACAGCACTAAAAGGAACAGTGATTGTCACCTCGCTTACCCAACGGTCTTCTCTAATCAGGAGGAAAGTGGGGGTGATTTTTACTGTCAGGTGGCTGTTCCTCGTTGTGCTGTTGAAAATATTATCTGGAATTAATTCATTTAGAAATTATTGACTGAAAACAGATTTGTGTAAAATAGACGACAGTCACTCATCTCAAGTTCTGAGAGTTTATCAAATCTCATGTAACGGACAGATTCAAACAATCTCATGAAACATGTGCCACCAGCACCCAGATATCCCAGCACAAAGTGTTTGTGAGCATGGCTGCTGTGGAAACTCACCTGTGCCCTCTGAGCCTCAGTTCCATTACCTCCAAGATGGGAAGAATAATTCCCCTATTCTAGTGTTGTTGGGAGGGATGTGAGAGATGAAGTATTTAGCATAGCCTTTTAGAAAACCAGTCACAGAGTCACCCCCTAAGAGCCTGTGGCCCTGGGAGGGATGAAGGGAGATCTGACAGCATCAGCGACCTCTGGCTGCATGTGGGGCATCTGCTGGGAACCTCTCTATATGCCTGGACTTTGTCTCAGAGAAGATCTCATCTACCCTCTCCTCCCAGAATGCACTCCTCCCACGCTTATCTCAGATTGGGGTTAATTTTGGCTTCAGGCTTGGTCTGTGCTTTTTGATCCGCTTATTCAATCTCACAGTGCCCAACTAAGATTATCGGAAGACAGTTGTGTGTGTGTCCTGGGAGTGGATGGTTCTGCTGTGTGGTTGTGCTGTTGCTGGTTCACACTGCTTTGAAAGAACTGATTTTTAAGTTATCATGAATTTTAAAACTTTCAAAAAATTGGTAGCCTGAAATTGACCATAATAGGGATATTTACACCAAGGAAATCATCAGATGCTACAAAATCAGAGCTCCTCCCTCTGAGAACAGGCTGCTGTATCTTCGCCAGCACACCACTGGTTTAGACTCTTATGTTGTCAGGTTAGCCATGATTTGTGACTTCCACCCCAACATGCACATCCTCCTGCAATTGGACTCCCATTTCTGTTTGGATCTGCCATGGTGAATTTGGGGTTAACAAATGCTTTGCTCACTGTTAAGACTCATGGGCTATAAATAACAGCTGAGGTTCACTGTCAGCCCCAAGCATTTGAAGAGATGGAGAGGGAACTGGTAGGGCTGGTGCTAGTTCTGAGGACAAAAGAAAATGGAAGATAAATATTTTGAAAAAGTAAATTTGAGCCAGCTAAAAACTATGCCATACACTGTTCTGAGGGGCTCCCTCTAGACTCCACCTCTCCCTTGAGTTCCAGACTTTCTTGACCCCATTTCAGATTCTACACCTGTTTTCTCCCTCCCTCTCCAGGCATGTTATGAATAGGCACCTGCAGTGCATGCCCATTGGCACACTGCCTTACACAGTGTGCTTGTGACGGTCCAGCCTCCTTCCCAGCCACATGACATGGACCAGTGCATCACAGCCCTGGAGTCCAAATCCCAGCTCCTAAGGCTGAACAGGGGCCCAGGGTCATCCTCACTGATGAATGATGTGTGTGGGGGTCCTACAGGGCCACTCTGGATACTGCCGGGGACAGGACACCTTCCCAGCCCTCCTCCTGGGGTTGGCTGTGAACAACAGGAGTGGTTGATGAGGCATGAATGTTAAGTTTTGAGAAGTGGGGAGGAGTCTGGTCAGTTAGCACACCCTGACACCGTGTACAAGCCTGTGGATTGTGTCTGGTCTGGAAGAAGAACCAGTTAACAATTTTCAGCATGGGCGTTAAAGGGTCAGATTTGTGTTTCAGAAAGAGCATTCAGAGTTTTACGAAGGATGACTTTGAGGAAAAGCATAGAGACCAGGCTGCATCTGGGAGAGATGGAAGGTTGGGCTGACCTCAGCAGCCTGTGAATCAGAAAACAAGGGCCTTGAATTACAACTTACAGCCGTGAGGATGAAGAGGCGATGGTTTTGAGATTTGTTTGTTTGTTTTAGGCAGAACCCTAAAATCAGTCTTGGGGTAAACCAAGTCCCCAAAGCCTTGTTGTGCAACGGTTGATTATCCATCTATAAATAAGTGAACTGACTCTGTTTTTCTTAATTTCCCTATGTTTTACCTTCTGCTTCATTATAGCAAACCTGGTGCACTGCTTCCTTCCAAGGAAATCTTCCAAAAGTGAAAGGCGCATGAAACCGCGGGGCTGAAAACTTGTGAACAGTAAGAAGCTGTATTTACATGTCCATCTTTACGAGGAGCCGAAACCCAGTTAATTATCGTGTTAATTCTCACCACATCCCTTCAAGATGGACAAAGATCTCATTTCACAGATGAAGACACGAAGGCCTGGGCAGGCTGAATGATGTTTGCTTTTTGGTGTCTCTGAAACGGATGCAAATGGGTCGGACACCAGGGAGACCCAAGGGAAAGAGAAGTGTAATTGACTAAGCCTTTGAGTAATCACTTAGGAAAACCACAAACGAAAATAAATGATAAAGATAAACAGTGTCATACACCCTAATTAATCCCATGGCTTGTTTAGAAAGAGCCGTGTGAACTGCAGAAATCGGCTCTCTGGCTAAACTCTTTAAACTCTTACCACCTGCACAGCAAAAATCCGCTGTGGGCACCAGCCACCAGGCGAGGATGGTGTGCAGACCTGCCCACATGCAGGTCTCAGCAGGAAAGAGGCCCCTCCAGCTGAGCTAAGAAGCTCAGATTCCATTAGATTTTTTTTTGTCTTTATGAGCCAACATGTACAATTTTGTGCATATATGTATATATGTGTAGACATACACACACGCATTTCATGTAACTATAACAACACAGTCACGTCGTGCACAGAGATGGAGACAAACACAGCTCTAATTGTCTTCCTCATCCTTCATACTTGTCTCCTCGTATCACTCTCCTTGCTGTCACAACCCAAAGCCCTTCCTTATCAGTAAACTAAATGTGCAACCTAAATACACTCAAATTTATAGGTTCTTCCATGATATAACCTTTCATAGATACATATATATATATATGATTTTTTTCCACTCAACATAATTTTTTCTTCCACAAATGTGGCATCTCCTGCATACTCTTTTTCTTAATCTTGTGTAAATCTTTCCAAGTCAATTTTTTATGATTCCAATGTATGCTTTTTGATGCTTTCTTAACATTCCTTGCTATAGATGTACACTATTTTATTCAAACATTCTCTAGTAATGGACAATCTCTTTGTGAACTGTAGTTTTTATTTTTATAGGACAGATTCCCAGAGCTGTCTTTTTTTCATTGGATCAAAGGAGATGTTTTTGATTTTTCGAGTCTTACAAACTATTTCTTAAAAGTGGTCACATACTCTAACAGTGTGACGAGTCCCTGTTCCTCACCTGTCTATCTTCAGAAGGTATTCCTTTCCAAAAGAAAAAAAAACACTAGATTGATAAATGTAAAGAAATATTCATTGTTACTTCAGTTTGTATTCCATTCATAATAATTATGTGAGCATCTTTTTGCATATCTGCTGCCCACTTGGATTTGCTCCTGTGTTAATCGCCTCTTCTAATCCTTTGCCAGTTTTTTTTTTAACCCCCTACTGGCATTATTTGTTCTCTTCTTGTAAATTTGTAAAAGATCCTTGTATTTTAATGATACTGGGCATCTATATATTTTCTTCATTTTAGATAATTTCCCAAGTATTTCCTATTTCCTTTTGTGTTTTGATTTGGTTTCTCTCTCATCATAGATAATTTTAACTTTTTTATGAATTCAAATAAGTTCAACCCCACTTCACCCAGAGACTTTCCCTAGACTCTCCCAGGTTTTCTTGCATTTTTCACAACTAAGTCTTTAATCCCTTTGGAACTTATTTTTAACATGATGTGAAAAGGAGTTCAGTTTTTTATTCTCCAGATGGCTGGCCAGCTGTGTCTGTACCACTCACTAAACAATCCACCCTTTACCACTGACTTAAAATATCATCATTACCAATTATCACATTTTTCCATACAAGGTGACCTTTTACACTACTCTCATATTCTCCTGATCTGTGTGTGGATTCCAAGGTTGGTCCTCAGCCACATGATTCCAGTGTCTCCGTAGTCCTGATTTGCTGTAGCAGCAACTCAAAGTTCAAAAGAAATTTCAAGATGTCCTCGTGTATTCTCACGAATTTTTACTTTCACCTGATCTTTCAGGTACTTCTTTATTCTGTCTTCAATCTCTCCGTGTGTTATTGAAGTTCTGATGGAAACTTCATTGTAATTATTTTAAAAACATGGATACTTTGATATGCCATATATTAATATCTATCATACAATGTGAATTGTATAATGCACTTTTTTCGGTCTTGTTTTGGCCCTCTGTGTCCTTAGCAGCTGGGAAATGCAGACAGAGAATGGGCTGAGCAGAGGCGAACACAGTGCGACAGGGTCACTGTCTTCCAAGACCCCCTGGTCTTCTTTTCATGGCCTTCACTTACCCCTTGGGGCCTGCCATTTGTGTCATTTGCCTGTTTTCTCTTATATTATCTGCTCATCCTTCTGTTCCAGTCAACTTCCTTTCCTAGAATCCATTTCCCTCTGGCTTCCTGCTACCTTCCTTCAATAGGAGGCACCAACAGAAGGTGTGAAGATGGAGGAAGTGAAGAGAGGGCTGATTTCTTGGTAATTTTGTCTCTGGTTCCATCAGCATCCCCAGAAGCACGTTTACAGGAAGGTTCTGACTCCTGCTCATGATTCAGCTCCTGTGGGCAGCCCTGTAGGTTTAAGCCTGCTGACACCAGTGCTTTTCGAAACACCTCCAACCCTGGAATGTCAGGGGATGCCTACTGTTTCTAAATCTGGGGTTGCTTCATTGTTCTCTACTCATATTTCCAATTCTACCACCCCTTACTAACTAATTCTCTGTATTAAATTCTTCCTGTTTGAAACACCTAGAGTCGTTTGCATTTTCCTGTCTGAGTTGTGATGAATACACCCTGCAAACATGTTTCTCATCCCTCTCTACTTGGCACCACTGCTTTCTTGGAACACATCACGAATGAGATTTTTCTGCCTTTCTGCATGTTCCCCTTTGTGCAGTAGATCCTTTCTGACTGGGTTATGCAGTTACATATACACCTTCTTCTCTATAACCCATTGCACCTCATCATGCCTCTTGAAGTCAGTCCAACAACACACCATCTCCAAACTAGCTGTTAAGTAGCTTGAGGTTGCTGGCTAGCAAGCATTCCAATAATTCCCAGCTCCTGACTCACCGTGTGGTCGCAGCAGGTGCTCTGTATAAGTGTCTGGGGACAGAGAGGAAGGTGAGAAGGAAGGAGATGGGGAAGGAAGGATGGTGGGAGGAGGCAAATGCATTAGAGATTAGGGGGCACTTTCACAGGGGAGGAAGGATGCCTCATAGGCTACTAGGAATAACTGAATTTGGGGTGTGGGAGGGTCATTTAGAATAGAGCTTTAATGCTAATATAGCTTTTAATAAAATAAAATGTGGATTAATACTAAGTCAGTATCCTAACGTCCCTGAAGTTCAGTTTCTTCATTTTCACAATGGGAACAATAATATCTATTTGTGTAGTGTTATGAATTTAAAATATAATCATAGATGTAAAAAAGCTAACAGTCTATGAATAAGTGCTTAAAAGCCACTTGCCTGGAGTCACTAAATGAGTGTAATAAGGATAATAATAATAATGATGATGATGATAATGATGATAAAAAGCACACATTTTGGAAAGCAAGACATAAAACTGTCTTTGTTTGCAGTCTGCATGGAACATCCTGTTAACTACAAAAAGGTACTAGAAAGAGTAAGTGACCTTAGCAAGGCTGCAAGATAAAAAGCAAGAATACAAAATGAATCGAAATTCTGCAGGAAGCACATCAGCACTTGGAAACAGAAATTAAAACAGTAATACAATTCATAGTAGCAATAAAATCGAGACACTTAGAGATGAATATAAGTAATGTACAATAACAATACACAGAGAATTATAAAACATTGCTAAGAAAAATGTTTTATTATCTAAACCAATGAAGATATATTCTATGGTCATGAATCAGAAGACTCAATGTTAGTAACATATGATTGAACCGTAGACTCAATGTGTCCCAGTCAAAATCCCCAGAGAATATTTGCAGAAATTGATAAGGTTCTTCTAATATATATATATATGTGTGTGTGTGTGTTTGTATGTGTATGTATATCTGTGTATGTGTATCTGTGTATGTGTGTGTGTGTATATATACATATATATATATAAATAACTGTGAAGGACTTTGATATTGAAACCAAGAAACAGAAGAACAAGTTGGAGAACTTACATCCCCTGGTTACCAGGTTTAAAGATTCACTCTAAAAGTTACAGTAATCAGAGCAGAATGGTACTATTTTAAGGACAGACATCTGGGGTAATGAAAAATAATGCAGGGCTCAGAAACAGACCCACACACACATGGTCAGCTGATTTCCAGCATAACTGCCAAAACATTTCAACATGGGAAGCAATAACATTGACAACAGTATTTTCAACAAATGATTCAGGAACAATTGTACATCCATGTTCAAAATATAAAGTAAATTACCAGTCTTACTTCATACCATATACAGAAGCTAACATGAAATGGCTTATAGATACAAATGTAAAACCTACAACCTATAAAACTTTTGTAACTTTTAGATGGAAAAAAAAGGAGAAAATCTTTGTGATCATGGATGAGGCAAAAATTTCTTGAAAGGACACTTATGGCATGCATCATATAGTAAAAATTATGATAAATTGTACATGGTGAGAACTACCAAACATTTCTGCTCTTCAGAAGACATTCTTAAGAAAATAGAAATTCTAGCTACACATGAGAGAAAATATTTGCCATACACACAGTTTGATAAAAGACTTGTAGCCAAAAATATATAAGGAATGTTTATAAATCAGCAATAAAACCATCATCTCAAAAAAAAAAAAAGTCAAAAGCTATGAACAGACACTGGGCCAAAGAATTTGGGTCAATGGAAACTCTCACTTTGGAAACATTTAGGCCATTTCTCCTAAAGTTAAATGCACACTTACCTCTACTGCCCAGCAATCCAAATCGTAGGCTTTTATTCATGAACAATGAAAACACGTCCACACAAAGATCTGAACATAAATGTCCATAGCTTTAGTCATAATAGCCCCAAGCTGAATACATCTCAAATGCCCATTAGCTAGTGAATGGATGAATAAGTAATGAAATATTCCTTAACAAAAAGAAAGAATGAAATACTTATATTTTCAATGGCATGGATGAATTTCGAAAGTATTACATTAAATTAAAGAAACCAAATCCAATTACTACATATGGGAGATTCCATTCATAGGATATTCCAGAAGAAGCAAAATAGGGGGACAAAAAACACATCAGTAGTTGCCAGGCATGGGAGGGGAGGGGCTTGAGGGAGTTTTTGGAATGACAGAAATACTCTGTACCTGGATCATAGTGGTGTTACTCCACTGTACTCACCTGACACAGCTCACTCAGTTGCATGCTTTGAAGAGATGAATTTTACCATGTGTAAATTATATCTCAATTAAGAAGAATTTAAAACATTAGTTCCCACCTACATGTATATACATACTATTTTTCTCACCACAAAATAAATAAGGTACTGAAAAACGTTCCTTTTCTTAAACTGTTAGAGAATTCTACTTAAAATATTTTCTAAAAAAACAGCCCAAATAATAGAAACCAATATAATTTGTTGGCAGTAGAAATATTTCTTAAGTATTATGTTTCACAAATATCTGCACACTGAAGCGCTGCATGAGCAATGTTGTTGAGTTGCGAGTCACAGTAAGTTGGTATCACATTCAAAAGAACAAAGAGAGAGAAATAAAGATTTGACCCTCACACATAAAAACACATAATCTTGGAATAAATAAAATACCTTTTAATGAAACACACTTATTTAAAACACCAGGTTTGTTTATTGAAAACCCTGAATTGTAATTTACATATTTTGCACTGTCCACATGGAAGCTTTGTCAAGGATTAGGGTTTAGGAACGTGTATTCACATGTCTATAAAAGTATATGTATATTATATATACTCACATGTGCTACAGATGTATGTATATATGCATGTGTATATATGTATACTATAAATACTATAATATATATTTGCTATACTATATATACACGTAATGTATGCATGTGTATATATATGTGTGTGTGCATATATGTATATATATGTAATATGAGAAACTGAATATTGTTTTGGGGATAAAATATGCAAGCCAAATAGCTTGGATACCACTCTATTCGAGTTTACAGTAATTCGTAACAATAACCTTAGTTATTGCGTTGAATATTCTTTAACAATGGAGCGTTTTGAATAGTCCACCAATCCAGTTGCCCAAAAGAGAGCCATAGTAATGTTAAATACCTTCAGGCAAAAATAAATTGTATTAAAGAACATTACGAAAGCAGGAACACACTGGGCACTGGAAACTTGACTGCAATTTTCAGAAAAGGTCTTCACTGGCCATAAAAATATCCCAAAAGACAAATTAAAGTCTTTGTAATTTCATTTAAAAAAACTTAACTTGAAGCTAGTCAACTATCAATATTGACTGAGAAATCTATATAATTGATGATTTCTCAGTCACACATAAGCATATACTCAAAATAAAATAGATTGGGTTCCGATGGTAACACTCATTTTCTCTTAAAAAATCTAGGGGAACAATTGTAGCAATTCTGATTTTTCATATCTTTTCCTTGATTCCTTATTTTAGGGCAGAACTTTGTCACAGACTTAGGCTTGTTTTTGCTCCCCACTAAAAGAACTGTTTAAAATTCAGTTTCAGAACTTCTTTTCTAGTTGATTCTGATTCTCTCAATGGGCTCTGTGAAGTAGCCTTTGCTTTACATACTGTACAAGAATGACTTCTCCCTCTTGTTGGTCACTCAGCCACTGTGCACTCTCTACTGTCCTACAAGGGGGGAATTCTACTCCATTCTCTTTAACAGAGAAGACCACTTCTGGGATGGAATCTAGCTACAAAGACATTCTGTCAATGAGCAGAAGGTCTGCATTCCATCCCTGAGCATCCTCTCTGGAAGTCACAGGTCAGCTTGGCTGGGGTTATAGGGAAAATAAAATCCATATTTCTGAATCCTTCTGCGAACACTAATGTGTGTTTGCAATGGGTCACTCTCCTGTCCTTTCATATCAGAAATGACTTTTTAAACATTTGTATCTGTATAGGTTTAATATTTTAGTATAAAAGAACATAATATATGCCCACAAAAAAGTAATGCAAAATTTAAAACTTAATGTTCAATAGGGCTGTGTCTACACATTGACTTGTTTTTTTTTCTTTTCCCCAGTACTGTGGTTTCAGTTAAAAGTCAATCCACTGACTAAACTAGAACAGCCTTTTCTAAACTGCATTTCATGGGATACCACTGTCTACATGTATTGCTAATTGATGGTCTGAAAGGGTTGCAAGGTCACATCATTTCCAGCAGAAAAGATGTCGTAGTACTCATAGAGCTCATTAGCATGGAAAGGCTTCTGAGAGTTCCTGGACTCAAGAAATATGTTTAACATTTTCCGACACCATTTCCCCCTTAACTGAATCAGGAATTTGTCTACCCATTCTTGCCACTAAAAGCATATCAATATTTCTTTTGTGGTTGACAGTGTATGGGGTTTACTGATATCTAAGAACAGAAAATAGTGGATTTAAAAGAATGGGCTATCTTCATACTTTGTTATATGAACAAGATCTATATCTACAGCTAACGAAAAATAGAAATAATTACATTTGAATGTTTTAGATCAGTACTGTACTTTACCAAATAATTGGTCTCAGATTTCTCTACACTTAATGGAAAATAATGATTCTTATGTAATGGCATTTTGTGAGGATTAAGTGTAAAAATTGTTCAACACAATCTATCGTACATAGTAAGGGTACAATAACTGATAATTACCTTCATTAGTATTAACATTATTCACTCCTGAATCCATAATCTTAAGTATGGTAGCGCTTTATCTTTTATTATAAGTAGACTATGTTATAAGCTATTTTTGAATGGCTGACCATTGGGGAGAAACAGAGCTATTTTTTTGAACTGTATTTATTGTGTGTGAATCCAGTTCTATTCCAAAAATATTACTGATGTTTTGTAACATAATATTAGTCTAGAGAGAATCGTATTGATATTAAATCTTGTGGGGCACCGAATCCAAATTTCACATCCTATCCTTAGTGATCTTTTGCTGTGTAATGAATCACTCTCAAACTAGTGTCTTAAAAAAATGTTTGTGATTCCTTAGAATTCTCTTGACTCACTGGTCTCAGCTGTATTTAAGTGACATCAGTGGGGGTTACTCATTTGTCTGCATAAAGCTGATGTCTGATCTGGTCCAGAGTCACAGAAGTCTTCACCCTCGTGTTTTTGTGTTTCTCCACGTGGTCTCACCAAAGAGATGTCTTGGGCTTCCTCACAACATGGAAGGCTCTGGGTAGTTGGGTTTCTTAAATGATGTCTGATTTTACAGCATGAAGATGAGGCACAGAACTAGCTCAGTGTCACTCCTGTCACATCCCACTAACCAAGGCAAGTCACGAGGCCAACCCAGAATCAAAGAGAAGGAGATGGACAGACCACTTCAGCTTGAGTGGTGCCATTTAAAAACTGGCACTTTCCACCTGCCTGTGCAAGGAATGGATCACAAGTCGCTGCAGCCACTGACCTCTAACACTTCCTGAAAGGAGTTCAGGGTGGAGATCAGGAATGAGGTGCCCTGTGCTCTGGGAAAACTGGCCGAACAGGACTTCAGGTAGTTAGTTAGATATTTTCAGGAGAAGATTTTATGAGTCCAAGTCTTGCATCTCCTCATATGTAGAAAAGCACTAAAATCATTAATGGTGACATCTGCTCCTCATGACTAGCAGCAGCCTCCGCCTGAGTGTGTGCTTGACTGCACGTCCCCCTTCACTGAAATCATATATATTACTCAGTCCCATCTGCCTCTTTGGAGCAGCTCCTCAGAGCTCTCTGGGATGCTGTCTCCCAGGCTATAGTCCTCATTTTGCCCAAATAAAACATAACTCCCCACTCTCACGTTGTGCCTATTGAGAGCAGTAGTAGTGGAGTCGTAAGCGGAAGAAGAAAAGCCTGCTTTTCCAGTGGTTGTCAAAATGCCTGCCCCAGATCAACAGCACCAGCGTCACCAGGAAACTTGCTAGAAAAGCAGATTCTCAGGTCCCACCTGAATCAGAGACTCTGTGGGTGGAGCCCAGCCCTCAGATGAACACTGGGGTTTGAGAACTATTGCTGGAGGCAGCAAGCGCAGTGTGTGAAAGGGCAGAGTCTGAGAAGGTGTGATTTACTCTAGATTCCCTGATGGGAGAAACAAACTGACCCCAATTCACACCAGGGAATGGACGTGTGTGTCTGCACTCACAGCCCTTTCTAGACATTGTCAGGATTTGGCAGGATTTTTCAGGATTGTTGCTTTGCCTTCAAGTGAGAATGAGATGCTGCAAAAGGGCAAAGCCCAAAGAGGAATTAAATGACAGGAACGATTTTCCCACAAGGTAAAAGGAAACCATGGAACTTCAAGGTCTTTGAAAACTATAAAACTCAATAGACTACTGGGAATTTGAATTTTGATATTAGTGTGAATTATGTGTTAATTAAAACACTGTACTTTTTGGCCTTACTTAGTTGTTGGGTGACTGCATGCATTTCAAGGAGAGAGTCCTGTGTTAGCTGCTTCCTGTCTCCTGTTGACCCTAATTCTAGTTTGTGGTGGGTACTGAACAAATGTCAGATATATGTGTAACCGGGCAGGACCCTGTGGGGCCTTCCAGGGTCAGACACCTCCCTGTATTCTCTGCTGCAGCTCCTCTCTGAAGGACCCAGACAGTAGAATCCACCAAAGGGAAGAAATTAACTACTTGATGATCATGAGCACGTGGTCTCCAGGCCTTCTGTCACATAAGGATTAATCACTGTCAACCAATCAGAGAATTGTGCACGAGCTGACCCTGTACCCTGGGACATCCCTCCTCACCTGGCCTTTAAAATGCTTTGCTGAAATCCTTTGGTGATTTTGAGATTTTCTTGGTCATGAATCACCCAGTTCCCCTTGCTTGGCCCTGCAGTGAACTTTTCTCTATTTCAAACTCCGACATTTCAGTTTGGCCTCATGGTGCCACGAGCACATGGACTTGCATTCAGTAATCAATGGACCCTTGATAGAGTGGCAGGAGGACTCAGTTGGGAGTTAATGTACCCCGGTATGATCTTAAATTTGTCAGAACTTGCTGTGTGAGCTTGGGTAACTCACTTAATCTCTCTGAAGCATAACTTCCTTATCTAATAGGAACCTGGATTCTTTGACATTTCAGTCATATATCAGTTCTAAAATTATGTTGTAAATCTCAATTTCCTTTTCAAACAAAAAAAATAATCTCTCTCTCTCTGACTCTCTCCTTCTATTTAGAAAAGCAGGGCATCTACTATAAATTCAACCAGAAAAATATTATTTGAACTTTCAGATGAGATTGGATTGGAATACTTTCTGAGGGCTATTCCAGAGAGAAAGACAGGCAAACAGGTGAAGCACAGCAGAAGACAGGGCTGAGAGAGGGGCCAACTGTTTGATGAGGTTTTAGATTGAAGTTTGGAAAGAGCTAAGAGGTCAGGGAAGATGAGTTATATGTATGTGTGTGTATATATTATGTATATATTAGGTTGCTGGGGTTTATTAAAGCTTCGATGATGCTTTCTGGTGAAGATGTTAGGCAGTTACATAGAAATGAACACTGGGCAAGGGGAGTGGGAGGGGGAGGGAGCAACCCAGAAAATAACAGTACACCTGCACTCAAGATAAGGGCTCCAAAAACTTTTACTTTCTCTAAATGAGGTCAGCAGAGAAGCCAGCAAGTATCCAATGCTACAGCTGTGCAATAGAGAGAAGGCTTAGCCTGACCCAATGTTCATTATAATGTAATTAACATTGCAATTTGAGCCCTCTTCCCATAGGTTTCTCCACGTGTGTTATGGATAAGAAAAGGCACGAAAGGAATGGATGTACCTGAGCACAAGGAACGTGAGCTGTCCTGAAAAATCCTGCCAAATCCTGACAATGTCTAGAAAGGGCTGTGAGTGTAGACACACACGTCCACGCCCTGGTGTGAATTGGGGTCAGTTTGTTTCTCCCATCAGGGAATCTAGATTAAATCACACCTTCTCAGACTCTGCCCTTTCACACACTGCACACACTGCAGGCCCCACAGGGTCCTGCCCGGTTACACATATATCTGACATTTGTTCAGTACCCACCACAATCAGTCTAAACACTCAGAGAACATAAGCCACCAATCAATCAATCAATCACGAAAAGGCCCCCTAAGCCAGGATATAAGAACATGATATAAGAACAGGAAAAACAAAGGTGTGGCATCATTCTTCCTCTTTTGGACTGTCCCACCCCAATTCTCAGGGGTGTACTTTATTTTACTGCCTTTTTACTTTACAAATAAAATCTTCTTTATATCAAGCTTTCTGTCTCTCATTAAAAATTCATTTTTTTCAGGTGACTAAGAACTGAGGTAACATTTTCCCCCTCCTCCCGGTAACAGAGATTCAGAGATAAAAAGCCTGATGGAAACAGAATGAAGGGCAGGTAATTAGGAGTCAGGGGCACTTGGAACAGAATCATCTGCCAAACATAATAAAGATGCAGGGAATTCATAGTATTTGGGAACCTCAAGGATATAAAATAAGAATAAAGAAATAGCTGATGATTAACCCTACGGCTAAGTAATTGGCATATTAGGTGTAATGTAATTTCTCACAACTTGGCTCAGCACAAAAATTTATAGTTTTGATCCCTATAAATGCAATGGAATGTATATTTTATTATCGCATTAAATCTCCTGTAAAAGGGCATTTGCTCTTTCTTTTTCTTAAGAAGTTTTCTAAATGTGGTCTTAAGATGGGCTAACTTTAAAACTCACACTTTGAGAAAACTATAAAGTTAACTCCTGCGTCCTGATGTTTTGGGCCTTCTCAGCCGGTCACTGGATATCACCAAGAGTGCAAACACTCTGAGCAAGCCTGCTACCTGCTGGGTCCTGGCGTGGGTGCCAGAGTTACAGAGACTCCCATGTTATAGACCCTGCCTACCAAACGACCCACAGTGCCTTCTCCTAGGAGTTACCTTGAGTGTTATTTGGAAGAGGTCAGGGGAACAGGACTAGGAAAATGAGGCATTTAGGAGGGAAGGCACCAAAAGGCCAGTGTGCCAAGCCTCTCCAAGGGGCCACACTGACCTCTCCCTTTCCCCAGTGTTCCTAAAATATAAAGCTGGTGATGAGGAAGGTCAAGGTGGAAAAAGCACCTGCCATTCCTTTGTGAATTAAAGATGGAGTTTTCACCTCTATCCCCAAATTTCGTATCTGATTGCAGCTATGTGAGAGGGCTGGAGACCCTACTTCCTGCCCCTTCTCCCTCCAACGAACCAAGATAACCTTGAGCCAGCACCCACATCTCCCCAGAGCAGATTCCACCTGGGAGGCATGGTGATGATGGTGGGTGGGAATGTCTCTATTGCCAAAATGTGAGAGCAGGGATTCCTTCCGGGAGGGACGGAGGCCAACCCCACATGCTGATTTCAGGGACACCTGCCACAGAGATCAATGCAGAAACTGGGGCTCTGAGGGATCCCTACAGGTTCACAACAGGAAGCTCAGCTTCCCAGGTCTAGGATGGGGGTCCCAACACACTTCTTGCCAACATTCCTAATGAATTCCAAACTGGTTGAGAACAGATGGCAAGGAATGTTTCCCAAAGTGACCCTTCCCTGGCAGTCAGGCAAGGAGGTGTCAGTGGAGAGTGAACAGTGATGCTGCTAGTTCCAACTCTGTTCATTTTTAGAAAGTTGTCCCTTTATCCTCACTCCTTCCTCTGCAGCCAGAGTCCTGGTTCCATACTGAAAATGCTGGACGCTTTGGGAAAATCCACTTCCTTCTCTGAGCCCTTATTTGCACAGTCTTAGTGGTGAGTGTGAGAGTAGAATAGAAAGCATTCTCTTTCTGTGTTTCTCTGGAGATCAGCAGTAAGGGGTGAGGGGTGAGGAGGTGGCTGGGCAAGGCCACGGTTAGAGGATGACGTAGTTACATAGCTTACATTTCCCGGGGTCCCAGAAAGAACTGATGGCATGGCCCACCGGGTTTAAATGAATAGATTTATAAGGAAAGACCTATTTACAAGGCTGTGGGCAGGACTAAGGGAACAAATAAAACATGACAAGTCACTCAGGTACCAGTGGCAGTGGGAGTCTGCCAATACTCTTTGTTTGAAGGAGGATGGGAAGGCTCTGTGTCTCCAGTGTTTGGTGATAGTCATAGCTGTGTTAGAGTAGCTGCCTGAGAAAAACCCGGAGGGAGCAGGAGGATAAAACCCTCCTTCTCCCTTCTCCTCTTTGCTCATCTCCTGTTGGGTCCTCTCATCTTCTAATTTGCTAGCAGTGCATCCTGTTGGCTACGGTCAAACAAAAGCTGGAGAGCAAAGGGGTCTGGGGATGCAGTCTATAGCGATGGCCTCTCTGGGGCACAGAGCAGGGCACAGAAGGTGCCAGTGTGGATCAGGAATGTAGTTTGGTGCAGCCATTATGGAAAATAGTATGGAGGTTCCTCAAAAGACTAAAAATAGACTTACCATATGATCCAGCAATCCCACTCCTGGGCATATATCTGAAGGAAACTCTAATTCAAAAAGATATATGCACCTCAATGTTCATAGCAACACAATTTGCAATAGCCAAGACATGGAAGCAACCTAAATGTCCATCAACAGATGACTAGATAAAGGAGTTGTGGTATATTTATACAATGCAATACTACTCATCCATAAAAAAGAATAAAATAATGCCATTTGCAGCAACATGGATGGACCTGGAGATTGTTATACTGAGTGAAGTAAGCCAGAAAAAGAAAGACAAATGCCACATGATATCACTCGTGGGTGGAATCTAAAAAAAGAAAAAAAGAGGACACTAATGAACTCATCTATAAAACAGAAACAGACTCACAGACATAGCAAACAATCTTATGGTTACTGGGGAAAAGGGGATAAATTTGGGAGTTTGAGATTTGCAAATATTAGCCACTATATATAAATATAGATGAAAACCAAATTTCTTCTGTATATCACAGGGAACTATACTCAATATCTTGTAATAACCTTTAATGAAAAATAATATGAAACAAATATATGCATGTATATGCATGAATAGGACATTGTGCTGTATACCAGAAATTGATCCATTGTACCTGACTACACTTCAGTTGAAAAAAAAAAAAGTTCTGAGAGGCAATCAAAGCATTTCCAGCAAGGTAGGATGGCTGTCAGACATCAACTCCCAATGTGTTCTGGCTCAGATACAATAGAAGTCTATATCTTCCTCAGATAATAGTCTAGGATGGATTTTCCTGCTTAGCAGATGACTTGACTCCACTCAGTGACTCAGGGACTCAGCTTATGACTCCATCTTCTCCTTGTGCTTCTCTATGTTGGCATCCTACTTTCAGAAGGAAAGACCACAGAGGTGCAACTATGGAAGGTGTCTTATGGGCCATTCCTGAGATTAGCAAGTATCCTTCATCCATTTCTCTGGAGACAATTCGGTTACACTTCCATACCAAGCTACAAGGGATATAGCAGAGTGGGGAGAAGTCTCTGCCTCCAAAAATGGAGAATAGAATTCGGTATTCAGCTCATATCTGGGAGGGGATGCTGTAAAAATCCAGTGTTCCAAGTTCTCTAAAAGATCATTGTTCAACATCTTGGACTAAGTACTCTGAGCGTGAGACGAGGTCGAGTTAAAAATCACTGAACCCCCATTCTCACCCCAACATCGCAAGAGAAAAGTCCTACAGTAGCTCATTAGCCCCTGATCACACATGAAAAAAATTCACAGACGGTAACGAATTCACTCCAAATTGACACACATATCCGTATTCCTCTCATCTCTGTTTCTGTCGATGTTAACTTCTTTTCTCTTCACCCTTATCCTGTGGGTTACTTCTATACTAAACCTCACAAGTTAACTTCATCCACAATCTGTCACAGCCTCAGGGATCCCAGTTGCCACAAGACTTCTAGACTGGCCTTAAACCTCGGAACAGAAAACTAGTTGCAATCCCTTTAGCGCACAGTAGGAAAAGAACCTGCAGATCTAAAGATTTCTGCACGAAGTCCTCAGCCTGTGTTACCCTTCAAGTAATTTGTCTAATTAAATATCCAAGCTTGAGGGACCAGTGAGAATTGGCAAGATGACACATTAAACTTGGAAATCACAATGGATGTTTTTGATACGTGTTTTTCCATTCAATAACTGATTTGAGTAAATCTCTATTTACTTTCAGAAAATTAGTTTTGGCTTCATTCAAGAGGTGTAAGTGCGAGGAAAAGCACAAAGCCACCATGGTGTGTGCTTGTGAGCCTGGCTTGGTTTCTCGTCAACTTCTCCACTGCGAGCCTCCAGCCATCATAGGGGCTATGATATTGGTGGGGAAATAATACATCAGAACAAGACGCACTGCTTGAAACTGAGCTTCAGTGCATGACTTTCTTTATACTTCAGCCATAATGATCAGAACTAGGGCAGACCCTTGTCATTTACAAGAAATGTACTACAGTGTTCTAAATTTCCCCAATTTGCATACACTGTAGCGTGTAATTCCAACCCTAGATGCAGTAAACATAACTGGAAAATGCAGTTGAACTCTAGAGGCTCTGAATTGTTCTATAAATATAAAACCAAAGTAATTTATAAAGCTATTTTCTGGCTAAGCATCACTCTCTTCTCTTCATCGCCACTGGAAACATTGGCAGTTGGCTTTCTCTTCAGGTCATTTTCTGTAAAGAAATTTTCTGCAAAAGAAAGTCTTCATGCTTTCACCACAGTTTGTACTTAAGCAATGAGGAGAATAGAGTTTCACAGTCCCAGGGAGAGGCTAACCCAGCGACTCTTGCCTGCAATTCTCCCAGCCCCAAGCAAAATTATGTATTGTTCTGAGGATCCAGATTTTGGGGTGTCTGCATTTGAAGTGCAGACTGCCCCAAGGCCCTGGCTTGTCTTTTGTTCTGCTAAATCTGGGTGAGTGTTAATATTCTCTAAAAAACCGTCCTTTGTCCTAGGTTTAAGACAAGTGTCTTGTTTATGGGTCCACGGAAGATCTTGTGTTTTTCTGTATCAGACCCTTAACCACACACACCTGTCCATTTATCAATCAGAGTCCTGCATTAGACTTCAAGCTCCTTGACCAGGCACTGTGACTCAAGAATTAAGCAGGATTTAGGTATTTCCCTTGACAAATTGCCTTCAGAATTGTGTGGAAATATTTTATCAAATCTCATAGCATCACATAGTCAGTGTCAAAGCTGGGATTTGCCTTCAGACTGACTCCAAAGCCCAGGATTGTCTACTGCATCTTCGAAGTAATGGACACATGGGTTTCACCAATCTCTGAAGAGGTGGGGGTGACCTCCACTTAAATGCCTCTGGTTGTAGGAAGTCACGTCTCTCAGTGGCTGTGTAAATTCAGCCTCAAGAAATGGTTGAGATCCTCTTGGGATATCGACCAGAAAATGGCACCCCACTGCCATGGAGTGGCTAGACCTAACACAAATCCTATTTTATACTTAGGCAAAAGAACGCCAACATTATTTACTCTATTTCCTTTCCCCAGTGTTTTCTACAGCTATGTTTCTGAGTTTCATTCCAAAATGTGCACATCTTCCTCTTTCAATCTTATGCACTGGCAAATGTTTATCAACCAGCGTGGAACAGGGGAGGGCAGGGTCTCTCAGTTAGCGATGTTTTCCAGTTCCAAGCTAAAACGCTTGTCCAAGCATGTCAAGGATGAAGGCAAAATAGTGGGAGGTGGGTCAAAATTATATAAAGAGGCAAACGTCAAGAGGCATTAAATGTAAATAACAACTTTGGCTATGAATATTTGGAATAGGAGATGGGGTTAGGGTATCTTCAGAAGGCTTTCATGACGGGGTAGGGGTACTACAGCCGAAGCAAGTAAGGAGGGGCTCATACCTGGACACTGCACCTCCATTCCTGTGGCCCCAGTTTCTCTGGCCTTCTATTAATGGCCCTGACCCTGTCAGTGCCCCACAGATGAAGTTGCCACTGAGAAAGCCAATGCAATGGAGTATCCAAGGTGATGAGATGAACAGATCTGGAGAGCAGTTGCCTTTTTTTTTACTAAAACAAAACAAAACACAACATCACATCACATCCACAACAACACTGTGCATTTTGCACCAGAGAGAAAAAAAAAAACCCACACAGAAACTTACCCTTCATGAAAGCTCCAAGATACTCTTTTCTCATGAAAAAATCATTCATGTTTCACTGAAACTAAATATCAGCAAATCAACAGAGGAAATGCAAGCGGCGGTTCTGAAAGAAGTCCCTTAATGTAATTTGTGACTGCAAAGCCAGTAATTGTTTTTTCACTCTGGGAAAACACTTTGTAATAGGCCAGGAAAAAATGGCCAAATGCTGTGTGGAAATATCTATACATAACCTGAGATTTTGTCAACCCCGTGAATCTGGGAGTTTATCGCCATGTGTGATGATGTGTTCCCATTAACAGATGCACTGTGGTCAGGCATGGGGAGGTGAGGGAGGAATGGCTGGGAGGCCATCCAAGTGGGCAAGCCAAGAATTGCGTGGGATTTTATGGCCTAAAATCTCACTATTTTATATACATTTGTGGAAGTCTGCTGAGGACTTCTCTTTTCCAACAGCCTCCTTTGAAATACCCCTAGAAGGCATCTATTTTCACCAGCACTATTATCAGTAAAAGCCCTCTACATTGGTCCTCAACCTTGAATGCACATTTTAAGTGACTTGGGAAACTTTTAAAAAAAACACTACCTGGACTCCTTCCTTGGGACTTATGAGTAAATTGGACAGACTTAAGAGATTCGAGGTAAGGCCTTAGCAGGGACAGTTTGGAGAAGCATGAACAACGGAACTCCTGAGGAACAGAGTATCGTGGCATAAGCTTGTCTTGGGGGACGAATCTCTGCCTCCTCCAGCACTGCTGTCATTTTTATTTTAAAAAAAAATTTAACGTAAATTGTCAATATAATTCTGTTGTATTTAATATAAAGTGGAAAGCACACGTAGACATGATCATTCATCATTAACAGGTACAGAGAGCCTTAGAATTTTAATAGCTATATTGGCTCGTTGGGCTAACTCAAACTGAACATATGGCATATCCAGGATTTTTCTTTAATTGAGGTAACACTGGTTTATAAGGTTGCATAAATTTTCATCTGTATGACATTACAACTGACTTCTGTGTACACTGCAGTGTGCTCACCTGCAGAAGTCTAATTTCCATCAGTCAACATGCAACGGGCCCCCCTTATCCATTTCACCTCCACCTCCACCCCACTCCACTTCCCTTCCCTCCTGGTAACCACCCATCTGCTCTCTGCATCTATGTGCTTTTATTTTGGTTTTTTGTTCACTTATTTATTTTTTAAAGTGTCCCACATAATAATGAAACCATCAGTACTCGTCTTTCTCCATCTAACTTATTCCATTTAGCACAAGACCCTCACTGATGTCACACTGACATTATTAGTAAATCAGGCCTACTCTCACCAGAGCTGAATCAAGAGAATGTTTATATTGTGGCCACTTGGAGGACCCCCACCCTCAAGGCATGAATCCCTGCTGACCACCTGCTAGTGCAATAATTCCTCTTCCTAAATGTCATGCATTCTCCACTTTCAAAACCACAGGGAAGTGAGACAAGAGATGTCAAATTGGCTACGGTGTATATATCACCTCAAATGGATCGACAGTGATTGCCTACGGTGCCGTATTGCAAAACAGTCAGAGTCTGCATCTATCCCCAGCAGTAAGAGCTCCGTGCTCAATTAGTAATGTCTGCCATGGGCACTAGGGGTGAGAAGTGGCAGTGTGTGGACAGGTTTTGTCATCTCTGAATAGTTCGATAGAAGCAGAGAACAACTTTCAGACGACCTTTATCCACCTGAACACATATATTACAAAGAGCACCCTATTCTGCTTGCATATTAGCATGTTATCAGGTCTCCTATGTGACTCACCATTATCTCAGAAGGCCTTTGAAACCTAGTCATAGGGAATAAGCATTTATTAAATGCCTGTAAGTTGTGTTTTGATTTGTTTTTCATTTTTGTTTTCTCTGCCTTTCATGTAACACCGTGGATGCAGAAAACATGGGACATAATTCCTGATTGTAAGAGGCTGATAGTTTCACTCAGGAGAGAAAGTATATAGACAAGTGAGAATTAATGAGCACAGCATTATTCACTGTGACAGAATTATGTACTGATGTAATAAAGATGATGAAGAGAGTAAATTTTTAATTATGTGGTCTGAGAAACAAATGTTAATTCTCCTGTACACCAGATGCTGCTCTGACCAAAAGGACATTGGAGGCAAACAGGTTTGTCCACAGAGTGAACGGAGCTGGATTCTCTCACAAACCACCACAGAACCATGCAACCAACACAGCACAACATACGGAAAACAAGCAAACACACAAACGTCTATCTTCCTAGCATTGTGTACAGAGGAATGGTCCAGGCATTCCACAGACCTGGTCGCAGATCTTGGCTTTGCCAGCTGACTGACTGTGTGGCTTTCAGAAATTTTACAATGTCCGCAGATCCCTGCTCCCACCTACGAGAGGGGGATACTAAAACTTCCCTTGCAGAACTGATTTAAGATTTATGAGGATGTGTCTACAATCTGGTGCTTTAATAGGTTCTCATTAAATGGCAAGATGTATGACATTATTTCTTCAATTCTAAAATGACATTGATTTTAACATGCACCCTTGAAATGATAGAAAGTTTTCAGAAGGGGAAAAAAAGCCTTTATGATCATGTACATCTCATTGTCATATGAGATGCATTTTAGAAATTGCAAAATGGGAACAGGAAGTGAATTTTGGACTGAGTGAAGTGGCGTGTCCTCTGGTCCAGTGTGGACGGCCAGAGAGAGCAAAAGGAAGGTAGCCAGTGCTTCTCTGGAGCTTACTGCATGCTAAGCACTTCCATTAAACACTTAATCCTCCTGGGAACCCCACCAGACGTGGAGTCTTCCTCCTGCTTCTTCTCAGGCCTCGTATCCTTAAAGAGCATGAGGACAGCCGGGGTATGTCATCAGTTGAGCTACGTCCCCCTCAAGTTATGTGTTGAAGTCCTAATTCTCAGTATCTTAGAATGTGACCTTGTTTGGAGATACAGTCTTTGCAGAGGTGAATCAAGTTGAAATAAGGCCACCGGGGGAGCCCTCATCCAAGATAACCAGTGTTCTTATAAAGAGGGGGGAATTTGAACATGACATGCATTCAGGGAGAATGCCAGGTGAACATGAAGACGGACATCTCTAAGCCCAGGAGGGAGATCTGGAACAAATCCTTCTCTCACAGCCTCAGAAGGAACCAACCCTGAGAGCACCTTGATGTCAGACTTGCAGCCTCCAAAACTGTGAGACAGATTAACACGTTGTGTCATTTAAGTCTCCTTGTTTGTGGTATTTTGGTATGTACGGTAGCCCCAGCAAATGAATACAGGGTATGTTAGGAATGCTTAATTATCAACAGGCTCACTGTGCCATTCCACATGTGGGAAAGAGGGATGTGTCTCCATGAGCCCATGTGTTTTATACAGGGCCAATTGAAAAGAAAAGCACGTTTCAGAAACATGTATTGGCAGTCATATATTCTCACTGATCATTCTAAAAGGACACTCTTTCTGCCGTTTCTCATTCACACCCATACTCTTACACCAAAAACTAGGGCTATGACTGCGGACAGGTATGTTGGCAAAGGAACATTGTGTAGACTCGTTTGTTTAACAAATACCCATGCCTGTTGTGTACTGTGAACTGTGAGCTGGGCTAGCATTGAGACAACAGAGCTTAGTAGAATTGTCAGGATGTCATGGAAGTCAGAGCATATAAATAAGGAGTCAGTGCTTTGGTTGAGGCAATGATGCAGTTAGATAAAAAGGAGATATTGGACCGCAGGAAGGTACAGCTAACCTGGCTAGTAGACTGGGAGCAGTAGGGAATGCAGAGAGAGCTTCCTGGAAGAGCCAGTGCCTCACAGGAGTATTCAGATCTGCACTTCAAAAATCTAATCTGACCAACATCCACCCACACACCATCTCCTTTTAGCCAGTTTTTTTCCTTTTAGTAAACCAGTGCTCTCACACCTAAGCATGCACCACCATTACTTGGAGGACTCATTAGGACCCAGACCTCTGGGCTTCACTTAGCATTTCTGATTCAGCATTTCTGGAGGGGGCCCTGGAATCTGCATGTCTCCTGGTGCTGCTGGTGCAAATCCAGGACCCACAGTCTGAGACCCACTTAGTAAACGTTTGTGAGCATCAACCTGGAAGCAGGTGTCCATCCTTACTGGATCTCAGAGTTGCAACAGTGAATAAGACATAGTTCCACATGCATGAAAATAGCACCTCAAATCCAGCAACCCCTTTATAGTGCAAAGGCATTTCTGAATTACCTCCTCATGGAGAAAATAAACCATGAACTGCACAGTGAGAGCTGCTTCTCCAACAGCTTAGTCCATGCTCACAGAGGAAGGGTGTTTCCCAAACACATGAACGTCCTCTGTCTATTCTCTTTCCCTCTGTTTTAACACCTGAACAGTGGGTCTTCTGAAATGAGGTCTGGTCTGCAGAGGCAAGGATTTGTAGACGTGGACATTTGTGTTGACAAGGCTTGCTAACATAAATAGGCTGGAACTTGCTTTTTAAAATTTTTTCCTTTATTCCCTTTTCTTGGCAGGTGATATTCTGAGTCAGCAGCAGGGGGCTACCTCTTTGATGCCTGCCAAGGAGCAAAGAAAGATCTGATGTGCTTTGTTGAAGGCTGTCAGGATCGGTTAATCATATGTTTATTCTCCGTGATGTGCACTGAAAGGTTGTGAGCAATTGTTGGGCCCAGGGTAGACTCTCTATTAAGGAGGGAATCATACCAATAAAGCGACGAAAACCACCAGTCTGACAGGGATGTTCCTGGGTTTTCTCCAGCTTATGAGCTGGGCTGGTAAATATTTGTATTTGTGCTAATTCTGTCTCAAAATGGGCTTGGGGCCAGCTGTGCAAGAATGCATACACTTGGCCCAAAGGAAACTCAACAACAATTGAACCATAGTTTATCTTCTCCTATTTCAAAAGCCAAACACTGGGCTTTAGAAGGAAGAAAAGACTCCTGTGAAGAGCTCCCCTGTGAGCAACGTTCAATAATCAGATGTTGTGTTTCCCAGAAGTGGGCCTGTCTATGGTCTGTGTTCAGGAAATCAGCCTGAGTTTTGAGAGAGTGGCCGTGAAGATGTAAGCAAGAGCTCAAAATCCAGGTGGCTAGTCACTTCTCCAGTGATCAGAGGATGTGTTTAGTAATCCACAAGAATATATGACGGTTCCTTGTAGGTATTTAAAATGTTCAGTGCTATTGAAATAAAGAAAAACAATAGCTTTCTCTAATTCCCAATCCCTGACACACGTGAGAGATACTTGATTGTGAACAGAGCAAAACCCTGTTGTCTGCATGGCCAGTTTGAATTAACGCGGTGATTGATTTTCTAAATGAAATGTGTATTGAACATTCCAGAAAAACAGGCTTACTTAGAAGTCTGCGCACAAGGATGGATCTAAATTAGTACTGTTAATATTTTCACTCCACTGCTATGATTATTCCTTATTGTTCCCTTTCAGATCCCATTCATTGGCTTCTGAAAATATTTATGAAGCGTTTTGCAGGTGCTCGACTTGCAGGCACGACAAAGATGAACACCCGGATCCTTGATTTTAAGATGTGCACAAGATCTGTTTTCCATCTTAATGATCTAATTTTCATGACTGTCATTCACAAACTGTTTTCATGCACAGAGCTCTCCCTTTGGGTAGCACTTCTGTGACATACTAAAGACCTCATTTGCACAAGCCTGTTCATCCTTCCCATCTTTAAGCACAAGAGGGATACGTGCTCCAAGCCCCCGTTCACTTACTGGCGTGTCTGTCTTACCTCACCTGCTGTTCACTTAACCTGCTGTCTCTAGGGCTCTTTGGTTCGAAGCTGAATGCCTCAGGTTTAGGGATTCACTTAGATTACTCGCATGCTGCTAATGGTCCAAAATTTCTGAGAAATAGTTCAGAAAATCTGATAAATTTGGCTATGTAGGAAACTTTCTGTGTGTGCCTGTGCATGTGTGTGTATAAAAGTAAGCAAAGTCAAAAAGATAAATGGCCTACTGAGAGGAAATGTTTTAAACTTACACCAAGTGTAAAAAGCTAGCCCCCCAAATACATAAAGAACTGTTAAATTAACAAAAGGGATCCATAACCGTATAGAAAGAAGTGGGCGGAAAATGCAAACAGACAATTTACAAGAAAAGATCTACAAATGCTCTAAATATGGAAAAGTGTTCAAGTGCACTCATTTATGCACATGCAAATTATGGCTGCACTGAGATACCATCTCTTACCTGTCAAACGGCAAATGTTCTAAGTCCTGATGCACTCTGCTGGGCTTTAGTGTAGAAACCATCATTCTCCTATGCTGCTGATGGAGGCACAAGGTAAAGCCAGGCTAAGGAAGAGGATTTGGCAGTATTTTAAAACAGTACAAATTCACTGACCCCTTGGCCAAGGATGGCATTTCCAGGAATTTACCTTGAAAACACACCTTTGGAAATATGAAGCATCAGATGCACAAGGTGATTCATTGTGACATATGTAAAGTAGCAAAATATTACAAAACCCAAAAGTTCCCACCAGTAGGAAATAGATTAAGTAAACTGATACATTTGCACTGTTAAAAGAACAAAGAATGAGGAATATCTCTATTAAGTGAGAGGTAGTGATTTAAGGGATACACTACTAAATTAAAAAAAAAACAAGATACATACACATGTGCACACACAAGCAAACACATACATGTGCAGATTTTATACAAGAAAAAGGGAGACTTTTTTATTTTTCAAAAATAAACATAAAAGGATAAAACAGAAAATACTGAAATGGTTTCCCAAGCCAGGTGAGTGGGGGTGGCAGAGAGGTAATAGGGATAAATTTCTCCCACTGTACATTTTTACAGTTGTGACTTTTGAACCTTATTAATGTTAAATTATTTTGTAAAAAAGTCAAATAAAAAAGATCAATGAGGAAATTCACAATATTGAAAACAAGAAAAATTTTAAATATGTATTAAGTTGATAGCATTAGTACAAATAAAAAGAATTAATTTGTGTTAATTCTGAGTGGAATATAGTCAAAGGACCCAAAATAATGGCTGAGTCATAGAGAACTTAACTTTAGTAGATTTAATGTCAGTAGAGGTCATGACGTAGTAATTCTCAAACTATTCATTTTTGTGTATTGTAGAAGCTATATAGATGAAAGATAGAGATAGATTGATAGACTGATTGATTGATAGATAACAGGTGGGTAGACAGATGACAGACACACAGATAGATGGATAGATAGACAGACAGACAGATAGATGACAGAGTGAGAAACGCAGACAGACAGATAGATGTTATCATGCACCCATATTTTCCAGGTGGAAGGAAAGAGATTCAAGTATAGATCAAGGCTGGGATTGGAAGTGTCATAGAAAGTCACTGAAAAGAAAGAAGAAACTCCAGTGGCAAAGAACACACTTAGTGCTCAGTTCTTGGTTTAAATAACACACTAAAAAGAATCAGTGTTCCTTGAAGAAAATGCTAACTCCAGGTCTGGGTCAGGGAAAATACAATGGCTTTGGAACTTGTTGTTGTGGCTGAAAGTAAGAGAATTCTCAGGAGTATGAGAGATGCACAAAAAAATATCATGAGATTCACTGGAAGGGGCTCCAAGTGACCAAAAAACAGACAATACAAAACATTTTAAAAGATAAGGATATTAATGAATTATGAAAATATTAAACAAAATACAAGTCCATAGAAACAGTAAAGAAACAGAAAAAAAGACAGAGCATTATCCCTTACAGAGGAATGCTAGCTAAGTAATATAAAAGGAATGATAGAATTACACAGTCACCATTTTATGCTCAATATCACCAATTATCAGAGAAATGTAAATCAAAACTACAATGAGGTATCACCTCACACCAGTCAGAATGGCCATCATTCAAAAGTCCACCAATGACAAACACTGGAGAGGCTGTGGAGAAAAGGGAACCCTCCTACACTGCTGGTGGGAATGCAGTTTGGTGTAGCCACTGTGGAAAACAGTATGGAGATTCCTCAAAAGACTAGGAATAGACTTACCGTATGACCCAGGAATCCCGCTCCTGGGCATATATCCAGAAGGAATCCTCCTTCAAAATGAAACCTGCACCCCAATGTTCATAGCAGCACTATTTACAATAGCCAAGACATGGAAACAGCCTAAATGTCCATCAACAGATGACTGGATAAAGAAGAGGTGGTATATTTATACAATGGAATACTATTCAGCCATAAAACGACAACATAATACAATTTGCAGCAACATGGATGTTCTTGGAGAATGTCGTTCTAAATGAAGTAAGCCAGAAAGAGAAAGAAAAATACCATATGACATCATTCATACATGGAATCTAAAAAAAAGTAAAATGTACATACAAAACAGAAACAGACTCATAGACATAGAATACAAACTTGTGGTTGCCAAAGGGAAACAGGCTGAGATTTCAAAATGTAGAATAGATAAACAAGATTATACTGTATAGCACAGGGAAATATATACAAGATCTTGTGGTGACTCACAAAAAGAATTATACAATCACCATTTTAAACCTTCTGTAATCATTGATATAAGCAAGGATTATCAACTGATGATAAATGATTGGGTGAAAGATTTTGGACCAAATAATCTTCACAGAGGCTCAAGCCACCACCTCAAATTTTGTTTCTTGGTTAAAATTAAAGACAGACCTCTTCTGTGGAGATGGCTAGTGGGTACTACTTTATCCAAGGGCCATATCACTCTTAACATCACCCATAAGGGGTCATAACAGGTGGCTCTGATGTGCTTTGGGATGTGAAGTACACAGCCTGGCAACAAAAAAGTGCAAGTGGAATCTGATCATGAGACAAATCAAGAATCTGAAACACTCCACAAGAAAATCAGCCTACTCGCAATGTTGATGTTATTACAGTCACACATTAAACGAGGCTAAAACAGTCTGGTGAGCAAATGAAGGGTGAGCTTCTCAAATGGAGTGAAGACTGCTGTAAAGCACACCATTGCAACAACTGTTGAAACAGTGATGTAGATAGTCTGTTAGGTAGTATGAGTTACCAAAGTTCTCCTCTTTTGATACTGGTATTGTCATTACGCAGGAGAATGTTTTTGTCCTCAGCAGTTACATGTTGATGTATTTAGTGGGAAGATGCCTACAACTTAATTTTGAATGCTGCACCAATAATTAAATGAGAAGAAGTCAAGAGTGAGAGAGCCAGAAGGGATATGGTTGAGTGAATAAGAATTTTTAGGTGTTCATTGTATTTTTGATCTACCTTTCCTGTAGATTTTAAATTAAAAACAAAAACAAGCTTGAAGATAAAGGACAATAAAACTTAAAAAAGGCTATATAATTTTTATAAAGAAAAAAAGAGGAGAAGCAGAAACCAAAGAAGAGGGAGGGGGAGGAGGAGGGAAGGAGGGAAGGAGGAGAGGAAGTGGGATGAGGAGAATGGACAACGAAAAATCTCAGCAAGACCCAGCCCCGCAGGACATTACTCAGACTCTTTCTCCATCTATTTCTCTATGGTCACATGTATTGACACGTGTACACATGGGAGCCTACATGAGGAAAATTCAGAGCATGGGTAGGACAGATCATAAGTTGCTGTCAAGAGTTAAATGGTCGCTTTGGTCTTTGTGGCTTCACTTTACACAAATTCCCAGATGTGGGCATCATGCTACAAGTCTCACCACAGAATGGTGCTTCTTCAGCTGGTCATCTTGTCACCTACCTAACGTGAGTAAGCCTACAGTGGGCGCCACTTTTACCATAAGCCGTGATTATCACCTCAACAGCAAGTCAACCTAACCATAATTTTTTTCTTGTCTATATGACCACATTTCTTTCTTAAAGAATTTCTACAAGACCACAAAACTCTTGAGATGAGGGAAGACATTCTTTACTTCTTCCATGCCCAGACTCTACCATGGTGCTGGCATGTAGTAGGTACCTAACAAATGTTAACTGAACAACTGGATGAATGAAAAGTCACATATATCTTAAATAATTTTGTAAGGGTTTTAAAGAATTCTGTACTGATATCCTCTTCAATATTCTGTCAAAAATATATGCCAGGCATGAAAATGAATATGGGAAGTGTGGATGACTGAGATAAGCTGTGTGCATGCATCAGTTATCTAGGTTAATATTTATAAACTGCTGATGCTTTTTTCCTTCTCATATTGAATAATGACTTTTTCATATAGAAGAAATTTCAAAAAATATTTTGACTTTAATGTTTTCGTATTTTCTCTTAAACTCCTGACCTCCATCTATCTGTAAATCCAGGATAAGAAATCATCCCATTCAGTCAATATTTTGTGCTTTCCTATGAAATGCTACAATTCCACGTATGCTTTTCCCCAAGCTACAGATATTTAAGTACCACTGCTCTTAATGACTGCAATAGAAAACGGTAAAAAGGACATGGTGCCTTGATGTTAGGAAGTAGAAATGAATTCAGTTACTAGCTGGGTCAGACGTGTGCATTTTTGAAGGTCATTTAACATTTCTGAGTCTCAGTTGTCTCAACGTGGAATGAAGGTACACCTAATGCATCAGTTGAAGAAGAAAGCAGAGGTAGAAGAAGATGAAGAAAAGAGAGAGTTACAATGGCCTTCACATGGTTCATGGATGGGCTTCAGGTCATGTAAGAACCTCCAAAACTATAGGAAGAGTGTGTGTGTGTATGTTTGTGTGACAAAAGAGGAAAACACACATACACAAACGCACACAGAGGAATACAAAATCAAAGGGAGAAAGATTTAAGAAAGTAAAAGAGATATTAACTCCAAAATGCGTTTGTTCTAAGAATATTGTTTTAGGATGACTTGAACAGAATATGATACAAAAATGAACAAGTCATTACACTTCTCATGCATTTCTCACTTCCCCTTCCCTCTAAATTTGATTTACCACTGGTTCTCTTAAGTTTTAGAACCCTGGGAAATAATGGTACTTCCCATAAGATCAGTGACAATTTTAGGGTAGCAATGCACCAGCAGCACATGAAAGGCACCTCCAAGAAACGGATGGAAGGGACACTTAACAGAAGAGGTGAGGTGCCGCATGAACAGGGGAGCATAATAAGTCAATTTTTAATTAGTGCATTCATGGGACCTTGTTTTCACCCTGAAACTAGAGAGACTCAATGCAAATATCAGGCTTTGGTTTGGGATGGGGCTTACCTCATATTTTAGGTAATGTTCTAAATCTGTGCTGTCCAATATGGTAGCCACTAGTCACATGAGCCTACTGAGCACTTGAAATGTGGCCATTATAACTAAAAATTGATTTTTAATTTTACTTAACTGTAATTAACTTAATTCAAATTCAAATAGTCACTTCTGACCAGTGGATTCACATATTTAGGGCATATGGGTTGAGAACATAGGCCCTGAAGCTAGATGCCAAGTCATAGATCCAAGTCCTACTGTTTGCTAGCTATATGTCTTGGAGAAATTTATTCTTTTCATAATTAGCTTTTGTTACTTGTAATATGAGGGGAATGTTCATTACTACTTTATAGAACTGTTGTGAGGATTAAGTGATGATATTTATACAAAGTGCTTAGAAAAAAATTTGCATATGTGAAATACTCAATAACATTTAGGTATTAGTAATGCTTTTTCCTGTATTATTCTTTTTCCTTCTCCCCAATGCCTGCTATAGAGTTTTACAGACTAATAGTCAATAAATACCTACGGACACTGATGTGGTATTCTTTTTGTCATTTTATTTCATTTCTCTGCTAAATAAAAATAGATTTCTGGAGTAGTGATGGACCAGGATGTGGCTGAATCCAGAAGCCTTCGTCGACTGTGATGCAGACGGAAGTGGCGAATGGAATACAGAATGAACAGAAAAGACAGGCTAGAGCCTTAATCAATGGACTATTCAGAAAAGAGCGCACACGCTCTGAGTTGTGGGAATTCCAAAGGACAGTCTGCAGTCAGTAAATCTGCATCAACTAGAACTTTGTTCTTTTAGAATTGATAGGGCACTGTGATCAAGCATTTTCAACAAAGTTGCCTTATGCCCATTTTTGGAAACCCCAATCTCTCACGGGCAACCATTTTTTGATTTTGATCCTCATAGTCTTTAAAGCCTCACTTATTTTTCATTGACTTTGGGATGCAGTGTTTCTGAGATTCATCCATGTAGCTGTGTTATATTAGTAGCTCTTTTTTTTCCCCAGTTGTCGAGTGGTATTTCATTGTATTCTACAGTTTGTTTATCCGTTATCATATATTGATAAATAATTGGATTGTTTCTACTTTGGATATTATAACTAGAATTGCTGTTAACATTCTTGTACATACGCTTTTGTAGATATGTATTGCTATTTTTGTTAGGTAAATATCTAACAGTGGAATCATAAGGTCATAGGATAAGTGGGTGTATATCTTTATTTATTTATTTTTTTACTTTTTTATTGGGGAGGAGGTAACTATGTTCACTTATTTACTTATTTAATGGAGGTACTGGGAATTGAACCCAGGACCTCGTGCATGCTAAGCAGGCACTCTACCCTTGAGCTATACCCTCCTCCCCAAGGGCGTATATCTTTATTAAAAAATTGCCAAATGTATTTCAGCAGTGGTTGTACTATTATACATTCCTACCAGCAATGTTATGAGAGTTCTGGTTGCTTCCTGTTTTCACCCACATTTGATAATGTCAATTGCTTTCATTTTAATCACACCAGTGGCTTTAAATAGTATCTGATGGCAGTTTGGTATTGCATTTCCTTGAATAGTGATGATGTTGAGATGTCAACTTAGTTAATTGGTTTTAAAACTTTTTTCTGTTATAAACATTTCAAGGTATAATTTTCTCTGTGGCTGTGCTTTGGCTGTATCTCACAATTTTGATATGTTGTGCTTTCATTAGTATTTAGTTTAGAATATGTTCTAATTTTCCATGTAATTTCTTATTTGAACCAGAGCTACTTAGTGATGTACTATTTAATTCCCAATATTTCTAGATATCTTTTAATGCTATGCTTAATCGTGTTCAAATAACATGCTCTGTAAGATGTCAGATTTTTTAAAAAATTATTGAGACACGTTTTATGGATCAGCATATGGTCTGTCTTGGTGAACATTTCATTTGCACTTGAAAAAAAAAGCGTATTCTGAAGCCATTGAATGTAGTGCTCTGTAATTGTTGGTTAGGTTTAATTGGGTCTTCAAGTTGTTTAAATCTTTTATGTATTTACTGATTTGTGGACAATTGCTAAATCAGTTGCTGAGAGAGGGGTGTTAAAATCTCCAGCTGTGATGGAGAATTTGTCTGTTCCTCCCTTTAGCCAGTTTTTTCTTGATATATTTTGAAGCTCTGTAATTCAGTGCATATGTAGTTATGATTTTAATGCCTTCCTGAAGAATTGATAACTAACTAGTCTGCTGGTGATGGAGTCTCTCAGTTTTTGCTTATGTGAAAATGTTTTATTTTGTCCTAATTTTTGGATACTATCACTGGACATAGAATTCTATGAATTTTTTTCTTCCTTTCAGAATGGTAAAGATGCCATATTATTATTGGCTGGAGACTGAACTTGCAGAGGCTGGGCTACATCCTGATGGGGCAGGTCAGTGGAATGCTCAAAATATTTACCAAGACCCTGAATTTGGCAGAATTTTGAGTCAAAGCTCTTTCTTCTTTGAGTGTAAACTCTTGCTTTCCCTTGGGCTTCTCGAAGTTTTGCCTGCGAGTTTCCTCTTCTGTGGTTCCTGATAAACATGACCGACCTCCCTTTCGCCCATCCACCGCTCCTTTCCCCAGTCCGCTGCTATTTCAGGACAAGCCAAGCCTACTGCAAGTAACAACTTCCGCCTTCTGCAAAACCCACCAATCAGCATTTACCCTTCAGCGTACCTCATCTGCATTCCAACTTCTGCCTCCCTGGACCTGAGTGAGGACTACGGCGGGAAAGTTCAGCCCTGCCCCTGTCTCTTATGGATACGCCCCTGTCTCTTTTGGACACACCCCTTTCACTTTCAGTATACCCACCAATCAAAACTTACCTCTCAGTACCCCTTATTTGCATAAGAACCCACCAATCAGCTCCTACCCATGGAGATAAATAACCAAGTTTGGACGTAAAAAACCGGGCTTCAGTGCATCTGGAGACCTGTCTTTAGGTTTCCGGTAGTCGACTAGACTGTGCTGTTGAGCTGTTTCTCTCCTTTTTGTTTTTCTCCGACTCTTAACAGTTCCCTCCCTTACAGGAATCTCTCTTTATTTTCCAGCTGCTCCAGCTGTTCCAGCTGCTGCTTCCTGTCCTTCTGACACCATTAGACAACAAATCTGTGACTTTCTTCTTGAGCTGCTGTCCTGACATGCACACATCCTTCGGTGTGCATACAGGGAGACTCCCACGACTATGTGTGAGTTCTCCTCTTTGTGATTCGTAGTCCTATACAACTTTTTTCACCATTACAGGATCCAGAACTCCCTCCACGTGTATCTCTTTGTGGTCCCGGTTTACACCTTACATGGTAAGGCATTCCTTCAATATTTGTAGGTTTCATTTTACATCTTACTTTATAGGGGCACTGAGTTTGAAAGGACATTGAGGCATCATCAGTATTCTTTTAAAATTCTAGTAGAAGATGTCTTAAAGAAGCAGACGTTTATAAGTTAGATAGCACAGCTCTAAATAACACGTGGTGAGAATATTAACAGTGATTGTCAGTATCCCATAAAAGGAGTAGAGAAAAGGCAGTCTGACCCTCTCCCCTAGAATTGACAGATTTAACAAATAAAAACAGGATTCTCAGTTAGATGTGAATTTCAGATACACACATGATAGGTTTTAGTGTATGTCCAGAGTAATATTTGGGATATACTTATCCCAAAAAGTATTTGTTGTTTACCTGAAATTTCAGTTTTAACTGTATTTAATCTGCCAACCCTACTGCCTCTCCTTTTCTATGTCTAGGAGTCTCTGAATGTCAAATACCAACCACAAGACGCTGCGCACTGTGGGAGGTCTGGCTGTGGGCTGGAAAAAAACACTTTGGCAGACTTGCTGCTACGTTGCTCTATAGCTTCTCTACTCTCTGAACACTGAGGTGGGGTGGGAGGTAAGGACAGTGCGTGGAGACCCTTTCTGGACTTAGAATTAACCCCGTGAAACTTAGCTGCCTACTTGGGTATGTCTACAGTAGCCAAAGTTGACGTGGGGCCATGACACATCTTGGAAATACCAGAAAGCATTGTTTTTAAAGAGATTTATAATTTCTATGGCAAATTTTTGGAATCAGAAGTCGCGTGCATCTTCTTTGGCTGCAACTGCCATGGCACTCCCCTCCCTCGGCTAATTTTCATTGCATGGATTTATCACAGTTTATTTACAAATTATCATTGGATGCATTTCCCAGTTTTACTTACATGAAAATAAGCAAAAGCCAGCCTAATGAGAACCGGCAGACTAATTATTCAGAGTTTTCTATAGCAAAGGAGCCAGCCGCCATCACCTGAGTCGGTAGAGATTCAAAGGCAGGGAGCTTTGCAGTGGGAAAAACAGGAGGTGTCAGGTGTGCCCTGGGTGGAGGCTGTTGCTGAGTTAACAGAGAGGGGCATCCTATGTGATTGGTTGGATGGGGGTGGTTGGCTTTCCCTGGATGGGCCCGAGTTGGAAGCAGGAACACAAATGAGGGAAGCTGTCAGTTGTTAACCAAGTCTTGCGTTGGGGCTGGTGGTTACTGGGTTATTATTAGGCCCCCTGGACTGGTTTCTAGTGGGAGTGATTTGCTTTCTCACATCTCTGGCTGAGAGATGGCAGGTGGCCTTCCCAGACTGGTTCTTGCAGATTGTGGGTTAGAATTCTATTTTTCTACATGATCTGGCCATTTCCTATTTGTATAGTCAGTCTCATTTGTTAGAAATTATGCCGATATTTTTTATCATTGTGCATTTGCTCAAAATTGGTCTGCCTATTTTTGGCCCTCTGCATTCATATGAATTTTAGAATCTTCTCATCAAGTTCCATAGACAGAGAGAGAGAGACTTTGAACTTCTAAAAACGAAAGCAAACCAAAATTCTGTTGTGAATATAATTAAGAAATTCAATAAGAATTTTCAGTTGGATTATGAGATTAATAAGCATTTTTATTAACTCTTGTTTCTATTTTACCTTCAGATGCTCTATTCTGATCATAACGTAACCAGTAGCTTTTAATGACCTCCTTTTGTCCCGAGCATCTGCCAGTTCACATTGGTGAGTCTGAGAGTCAGTGTGGTGTGCTGGGCCCTCACCGGGCGCTTAGAGTTTGACCCAGGACTGGGAGACCGCATGCCATGAGCCAAGCCTGCCTTGCTCCCTGAGTCTCCGTGACCCACAAGGTGATTACATTTTTAAATGGGAGGAAGAAGACAGAAGAAGATTTCATGACAAGTGAAAATTGCATGAAATTCAAATTTCAGTGCTCATTTGTTTCTGGATTGTCTGTGGCTGATAATACAGAGTTGAGTTGTTGTAAGAGAGACTAAGGGTAGGCCATAACCCCATATTCTCCATGACTGAGTCATATTCTTGACATTTCTTTTTCTCTGATAATTTCCTCCTATTTTTATTTTGTTTTCTTTTCCTGAAATTTGTGTAAGTAAACATTGTATCTTCTGGGGTGATTTTTTAGATTTCTAATTTTTCTCACCAGTTTTCCCCTCTCTCTTATTCAGGAGCTTAAGTGGCTCTGCAAATTCTGTGACACATTTCCTCATTAATTATAATTATAAAGACTTGAACCAGCATTTGAGGTCATACTTGTATGTGTCACGGAAAATGGTACATATTGCATATGTTTGTGAAGTTCAACAAAACTGCTGAAATCACCTTTATAGCAGATGTTTCCTGATGGTAAGGGGATGAAATCTTGACATTAAGAAGACATGGCCAAGAAAATAGATTTCTTAAGAGTACCTTACCTGGGTAGTAATTATTCCTGAGTAGAGAATATATAGCAAAATGAAATACTTAAAAATACTGGGAGACTTTATTTTTTCTCGTATTTTTCCTGTGTATTTTTCTCAATTAATATTCAGAAACTAAGAGAAGATGCTTAATTGTATGTTTGTATTGGGGTTTCAATTTTGTTGCTTCTAACATAACAAAACTGTCAAATAACATTCTATCATTTTGATGCCCTGCCCTTGTGGTCTTTAATTAAGGAAATAATAGGTTTTGAAAATGTACCATCACAGAAGGTAAAAGTAAAACCTTCTGTATGTATCACAGCTAAAGAGCTACCTACTCTAAAGGATTGATACAAAAAAAAAATCAGATGTCACTTCCCTTTTAACAGCCCGAGAGAGCTCAGCCGTACACGTATGAGGCTGACATGTCTGTCTTTCCTGCTACTCTTTTAGTCATGTCCCTATTGAACATTCCTGGTTAACCATTTTCTAGCTCTGAAAATGATAAGACTTTGCATCCATGTTGTGCTTTCACTCGCCCAGCATGTGCACAGTGTGAACTCTGCCTTACGTCTGCAACCTTGGTCTCAAGCTAGCACGCCAAAGATGCTGACTGATGCCCATCCCAGCAGACACACAAGTGACCCAGTGCTTAAGAACCCCGGGGCCCTTACTTGAGGAGATAGGACTCTCTAGTACTGAGTCATCCAGAAGGCCTGTGATAAGCATTTTGACTCTCTCTCTCACACACACACACACACACATACACACACAGACACACACACCCTCCCCTGTGGGACCCAGACACATGCGCCCACATAGCCCACTTTGCTGACAGTCCTGTGCTTGCCAGCAGGAAGAGACAGAGAGAGAGAGTAAAGGAAGGTCAGAAAGGATGGAAAACAACTGCATTCTTCCCTTAAGTTCCATGTCTTTTGTCTTTCAAGTAATTCCAACTTGTCCAGATCTTACTAGTCAGTTCCTTACCTCCTCATTCATTTACTCATTTGTAGCCTAGCTTATTTCATTTGTTCACCAGTTACTCCCACGTCATCTGCTCCTTACGAGGCACATATGTAGATTCTGGACTTGCCATGCAGAACAAGACAGAAAAGTCCCTGTTATTGTAGAGTATATTGTACATAACACGGGTGGAAACAAATGCATAAAACAGATAACATCAATACTCATACATGCATTGAAGGCAGCAGAACAGGGTAAGATGTAAAAGCATGATTTGGGATGGAAGGACACAACTTTTTTAACACCTTTATTGTGATATGATTCCTGTACAGTAAACCACACGTATTTCAGATGTACAATTTGATGAATTTTGATAGATGTGTACACCCATGAAGCCACCACCACAATCAAGATAATCTTGAAGTCTTACCAGTTCCATCACTCCCCAGGAGGTGCAGTTATTGAATTCTCAATTTTTCCCTTCCTACACCCATACCCCTTGGTAACCATAAGTTTGTTCTCTGCCTGTGAGTCTGTTTCTGTTTTGTAGATAAGTTCATTTGTGGGAAGGACACTACTCATAGACATGGTGGCTCAGTGGACCTGTGGCCTGAGTGAAAAGCAGCTAACCCCGAGGAGTTCTCTGCAAAGAACATCTCAGGCAGAGAGGTTGTGGTGTGAGGCCCTGGGTGGGCAGAGTGAGTCAGGAGGAGTGAGAGGCCACAAGTTCAGAGGAAGAAAGGGAAGGGGCCAAATCTTGCTGGATTTTGAAAGGGACATCGCCAGGGTCTCCCTGCCCTTTGATACTTAGATAAGAATGGTGTGTGCACCCATTTCACAGTCCCTGGAAATTCAACACCCTCTCCCCTCCAACATGTCAATGAATTCCCAGGTGTGTTACACCACCCAGGACACCAAGGCTAGAGCACCTTCTAATGATGTAGAAGTCGGTCAGTTGTGGGTCATCACCATGTCCTGAGCATCCAGGACGTGGGCCAGTTCTTTGATTTCCAGTCTGCAACACACCCACACCCCTGCACCAAGGCATAAACTGGAGATGCCAGTGTGAGCATCAGTGTGAAGGGATGGAGGGTGGCTAAATGAAAGACATATCAAAAAGGAAGAATGAGGAGGAGGAGGAGAGGACGAGAAGGAGAGAGAGAAGACTGTTCTGGACAGTCTTGTTCTTCAGACAGATCTGCTATCTTCCGCTTCCCAGACTCACTCTTCCCGTCTCCTCCCCACTTCCGTTCCATCTCCAAGCTCATCTCTGCTGTCGTGGTTCAGAACAGTTTATCCAGCGCCACTGCTTGTTAATGCCTTCAGGATTCAGCTTCTATTTCAGGCACTTCTTTTTCCTAAAGAGATTTCTTAAAGATATTTTCTTAATGAGTTAATTCCTTAAAATAAATTCCAGTGACAACTCTTCAAATAAGCACCCTCCTCCTGTTTATTCAATAAGTGTTTTTAAGAAATCCACTGTGGACCAATTTCTATGGTAGACTGTGAAGCAGATACTGCATGAAACTCTCGATTTACTGAGAGAAACAGGCTAACCTGATACATATGCAGTTAACCAAGTATAACTGCTGTAGAGGATACAAAGGAGAGGAAGATGGTGCCGTGAGACTTGTAGTAAGAGAATGCACTTCTGATGGACTGTGGGAGGGTTTTCTGAAGAAATATGATTTACTCTGAAATTTAAAGGAAGGATAACAATTAGCCAGGGACAATAAGGAACAGGGAGAGTAGGTCACACTGTCTGGTAGAAGAAATACTGAGTCACTTAATAGTGATATCTTTGAGGCATGGGTAGTGTTAATATGAATGGGTGGTAAGAATCTTGATCCTTGTCAGGGGAGGGTAACAACTCTGTGGAAGAGTACATGCTTAGCATGCATGAGGTACCAGGTTCAATTCCCAGTACCTCCATCAAAAAAAAAAAAATCATCCATGAGACTAGAGAGAGAGGTTGGGGGCATGTTATGAAAAGCTTTTGAGATTTATGGAGTATTTTTATTTTCTCTTAGAGAAAAGGGAGAGATTACATAAGGGCCTGGACAGTTGCTTTGCCTCAGGTCCCTTTCCCAGAACCAGAGCTGCACACAACAGAATGAGTCATTCTGGGTACCCAGAATGAATTGACTTGATTCCACTGTGTATTTGCTAATGACTGGATGGCTCTTCTAGACGGTCTGTTGACTGGGAGGTTGATGAAGGGGCCCTTTGAGAGGTAACCCCTACTTCTTCAGAAATGGTAAAACCATGCCACATGAAGAAACTGAAAATCAGCAATGCCTCAAGTGGGGAAAAGACATTTCAATAAATATTAAAAATAGAAAAAAAATGAGATCATGTATCACCTCATAGCATCCATAAAAATAAATCATATAATCTGTCTCAATATGAAAGTAAAAAAAATCAAATCTTCTAGGAGACTTAGGAAGATATCTTCATCACGCCGAGAAAGAGAGGCTGACAAGTTCATTAAAAAGGAGAAAGAAAATTACTAAGGACAGAGGAAGAGATCAATGGATTTGATTATGTTAAAAATAAGAGTTGCTGTTCATCAAAAAGAGGCATTTAGGGATACGTGCCAACACTTTGCACTGTTTAAAAATAATGTTTAGAGTGGTTCTAGGTTTACATGCACCACACTCAGCTTCCCTGCTGTTGACACCTTTCATTAATACGACACATTTGTCCTAACTAAGGAAATCATATTAGTGCCTGATTATTAACCAGAGTTTGTACTTTACTCAATGGTAAAATGCCTTTTAGTGTGCTAGTGCTCCACAGGATACCACACAACGTTGAGCCGTCCTGTCTCTTCAGGTGTCTGTAGACTGGGAGACTTCCCCAGACTCGCCTTGTTTTTGACGGCCTTGACCGTGTGGGCCAGTGCTGGTCATGAACTTCGTAGACTGCTCCTCATTTTGAGTTTGTTTAATGTTTCCTCTCAGGTTAGACTAGGGTCGTGGCTTGGGAGGAGAAGAGCACAGAGATAAGGTACCATTCCTATCACGTCATATTGAGGGTATACGCTGCCAACATGACATCGCCGCTGGTGCTCAGCTTGGTCCCATGGCTGAGGTAGTGTTGGTGATGTTTCTCCACAGTAGAATCACTCTCTCCTCCATCCTTCCGATGTGTGTCACTGTGTGCAGCATGCAGGTGAGGGTGTAGGGCTGTGCCTCGCCATCTTGAGGGGGAGAGTGTTTACATAAGTTATTTGTAATTCCACTGTCTGCTATTTTTGGAGAATTGTCTATTCTTTATGCAGTCATTTGTGTATTTATATCAGTATGAACTGATGAATGTTTATTTTATTCCTTGGCTTATTGTCCAATACCACGTTCTTTATTTGGGTTCTCAAATATTTCCAGCATTGGCCATTTGGAGTTTTTTATTTGGCACCTGTGTCCCTTTGACGTATCTTCATTGGTTTGTTTTTGGAGCACTTTCTTACTTTTTGATTTTAATTGTTTAAATTTGGATGATTTCACATAATAAAAAGTAGAATGGTAGAGAGACTCTTACTGATGTCAAAAGGACCCAGGTTCCTTCCACTGCTTTGCTTGGGGTCAGTTTCAGCCAAAGGCTGGTTTTCTTCCTAGTCCTAATGTGGACGCTAGTGGCAACTGAATCTTTGCATTTTATTTTTCCCAAGTAGGAGAGAGTGTAAAAATCCTTCCTTGAGCCAATGTATAAGCCTTCCCTCTGAAACTGAAGATAATAGATGGAAATGGATGTTGGGTGGGGAGCCAATAGCATGTGTTCTAGTCCACATTTGCACTGACTCAATAGTTAATTCCCACATCTGTGAGCATGTAATCCAAGACAAAATAGATTGAAAAGAAAATCAAACAATAATATGAAATAAGGATTTCATGGAATCCCACATCTTTGAATCCAGAGATACTGAGCTTAAAGAAGTAGGAACAATCAGGAGATCTTAAAAGAGAAACAGCAGAATTCAATGCTAGTTTGTGTGATGTCTCTAATCAAAGACCCAAGTCTGAAAATAAAGGAAGTCAGGGTGATGTGTACCTGGAGATGGAAGGAAATGAGGGAGAAAGATCAGGATGTCATTAAACAATCTCAGAGGAAATTTCTAGCACCACAGGTGCTAAATTAATGAGGAAAACCATAAATCATCAGTATAAAATTAACTGAACTATAGTGGGAGAAAAATTCTGCAAAATAAAATGCAATGCCCAGTAGTGGTCCAGGGTGAATGGGGGCAGGAAGTAGGGAGCAATTTCTATCCATCTCCAAATTGATTGCATTTAAAAACAGTCATAAACACACACCAAAGTCTGATTCCCTGGCTAGAGGCATGTGAACTGTATATTCACTCATTCAACAAATATTTAATGAGCTCCAACAATACACCAGTCACTGAACTGGGCACTATGTCTCAGAGACAACACGAACATTGATAAAGATTTAAAGTTGGCATGAAATAAATGAACAGTTTCCTCCTGAGACTGTAACCTTGCCGGTACTAACATGGTTCGTGGAGGAACTCCTCAAAGACCTGCTATCCATTTTCCATCTCTTCTTGAATTGTTGGCATGTTCTACAAGATTTTTCCCCCAAATCCTTGACCTTCTTTGTGTTTTCCACCTGCTGCAGTTCACAAACTAGTGAACACCATGGTGATGGTTGCACGGCTCTGCGAATGTCCTAAAAATGACTGCATTGTGCACTGTCTTCTCATTTTATTGGGATATAATTGACATCCAGCACTGTGCTGGTTTAAGATGTGCAGCTTGATGATTTGACTTACATACATCATGAAGTGATTATCACAGTAAGTTTGTTGAACATCCATTGGCTCCTATAGGTAGAAAATCAAAAAAAAAGTTGTGATGAGAACATTTAGGATTTACTCTCTTAACAGCTTTCGTACATAGCATACAATAGTGCTAACTATATTCATCATGTTATATACTGCATCTCAAGTACATTTTTATCTTATAACTGGAAGTTTGTACCTTCTGACCACCTTCATCCAGTTCCCCCTCCCCTCCCCCACCCAGTGCCTCTGGTAGCCACAAATCTGATCTCTTTTCCTATGAATCTGTTTGTGTATTTGCTTGTTTTTGAAATATAATCGACCTACAATGCTATGTTAGTAACTGTTACACAACCTAGTGATGTGACATTCCTGTGCATTTCAAGCTGATCACGATGATAAGCATAAATATGGGTAAAGGAGAAAAGCTCCTCTGTCCTGTCTGTTGCGGACAGAGTTCCAAGACAGCCCCTAATGTCCACACTCCAGGTAAATCTTTCCCCGTTGAGTGTGGGCAGGACCTGTAACCTTGCCGAGCACCCCTCCAGGGATTAGATTATATGACAAGGATGGTGAGGGGGCAGGTTGCAGATATTATCAAGGTCCCTAATCAGACAACTTGGAAAATCGATGGGGAGGTTATCCTGGGAGGTGTTTACCTAATCATGTGTTTATACACTCTAAAAGAAGGTCTTGGGGTGAAAGACAGGAAGCAGTTGAGATGCCCTTCTGCTGGCCTTCAAGAAGCAAGCTGCCATATTGTGGAGAGGGCCCCTTGGCAGGGGGCGGGGTGGCCTTAAGAAGTTGAGAGCCTCAGTTCTACACCTGCAAGGAAATTAATTCTGCAAATGCATGACTTAGGAGAAAACTCCAAATATCAGATGAAATCACAGCCCTGGGGGGCCCCTTGACTTCAGCATGGTGAGTTTCTGAGTAGGAAAAAATAGCTAACCCATGCCCAGAACCCTTCCCGTAGCTTTTAGCTGAACCAACGAACCCTGCAGAGTGGAACCAGCAACCCCACAGAATGCTGGGAGGAGGCGGACGTAGCGTTACTGCTTCCACACATGAGATACATGGGCCGCAGGGAGGGTGCGGGTGCAAGCACTGTCTTCTTCTAATGTCTTTTCAAGCTGAACCCAAATCTGAGCTTTTTGTGGAGTCTTTATAATCCACAGGGATGACTGCCTTTTCCAATTATAAATTATGTTTATCATTCATTTTGATTTACTGTCTCATATTATTAGCCATTTGTTTTTCCATCTGTAAGTCTCATCCTTCCAACTGGTGTGTAAATTCAGTTCAGGGATCTCAGAACAGCACGGAAAAGTGGAAGGATCATGGTTTTAGGAGTGAATTTGAATTCCAAATGTATTGTTTTACGATTTCATGTAGATTATTGAACTTCAGAGTCTTAGCTTAAGTTTGTTTGCTTCTAAAGAAGATTAATAAATATAATGTTAGATAAAGAATAAATACACATAAACATCCTGGCACAGAGTAGGGGCTCAGTAGATAAAGGCACTCCTGTGATCGGATGTCTTTGTGCCTTTACCAACTCATAGTTTCCTACGTGCAGTGTGTATTCAATAATATTATTGATCAACTGATTCTTTAATTCCTTTTAAAATTCACGCCATAAGACTCTGATCTGACATTTTTTTGTTTTATGATGCTTTTGCTGATCTACTTAGTTAAAGATTCCCCTTGTCTGTCTTCCTCCCAGATCTGTTTATCCCATTCCTTTGTAGCTATTTTAACACATTTTGTCCCTGATGAGACAGTGACTTCTTTCAGAGCAAGACTTTTTGCTTTATTTATCTCTGTGTCAAGTACCTAGTTTACAAGACTGTGTTTGATGAATGAATAAAGCCATCAATAAATCATGCAATTGAAAGTGATAGCAAAAATGTTGAAGCAAAGGGTATTTCAATTTTAATAGACTTGCCAGAAGAATAGATGGTAATTATTTCAGCCTGAAAACAAGGAAGAGCTTGAGTTTTTGAGGGATGGGAGGCGCTGATGCAGTTGAGGATGGCTCTGAGTGAAAACGCTGGCTCATGCATTCACTCAACTTCCCTAACATTTCCCTTTGGTGGGAGAAATAACTCAAGCCAAATCCTGATTCTTTCCCTCAATATTTGCCATGGTTATGTAAAACTGACAAGTCTTCTGTGCTCTAGAAGCTCTGTTCCCTCATTTTCATAAATGAATGTGATCATGCTTCCTTCCAAGCACTCGGTCTCTTAAGCTAGTACACGTCTTCCACTCCCTCCCTTGCCCTCTCTACACACACTTTCCAAGGCTACCTGCTGGTCTCAAGGACAGACCTGATTCTTATCATTAAATGAGGCACGAAGTGACCACCCTCTAGTGCTAAGTGATGTTCTGAACTTTTCTGAGTCTATTTTTCACACTTCCCAGCCCTATGTGACCTCAGGCAATGGCTTCCTCCCTGTAAGCCTGTTTCTCACCTAGGGAGTGATGATGATTATACCTGCATGGGGGTTTTGTGAGGTTCAGTGTGGCCGTGTGCAAACTGGGGTTAATATTTTGATGTAAGACATTTGAGTGAGAGGTGTTTGCTCCTCCAGGAGCCTCATAAAGTATCTCTGGACCATCACGGTTATTTTACACAAGGTGGAGGTTGGGGGACGGGTTCTTTGACACTCATGATCTACTTACTGTGCTTCAAGATACCAGGCTGACCAACCAGAGTCCAGCCCTGCGATTTCAGAACACAAAGTGACACACTTTCATTTCCAGTACAAAAGTGACAAGCATTGCCAGCCATTTCAATAAAAAAAAAAAAACTCTATCTGTATCTTATAAGCATACACAAACTACCTAAAAATAATGAGCAGTGTTTCTCCATGATGGAAAGAATACATGCATCCCATGTAGGTGAGATAAAAGTAGAAAACTGGCTATTTTCTCTTCCACTGAGATAGTGGGAAAAAGAGACTTGAAGCATTTGCATTTTAACAAGCCATCTGTAAGAAAATCTAAGTGGTGGACAAAAATTAAATAAATAAAAATTAAAAAAGGATAAAAAGAAAAGACCAAGGTTGATTATGTTGTGGGAGAACAGATTCTTGCCTCCCACAGGAAAGAATTCAAGAGCAAGGCATGGTAAAATGAGAGTAAGTTTATTTAGAGGGATAAACACTCCATGGGTCGAATGCAGTTGGTCTCACTCAGAAGGGAAGATAGCTTAGGAGATACATGGTCCTCAGTCAGAATGTGGGCCATCTCAGAAAGCTGAGATGGAGAGAAGCCGAGAAGTGTGGGGTGTTTAGTTTAAAGCAAAAATAGATACACACTCCATAGAGAGAGTGCAGGCATCTCAGAAGGCAAGAGAGAGAGTGACCACGAGGTGCGGAGATGTTAGGTTTTATGGGCTCGGTAATTTTATATGCTAATGAGTAGGAGGATTTTTCCAACTACTTTGAGGAAGGGACAGGGACTTCCAGGAAACACCCCACCCCCTGCCTACTTTCTGACCTTTTATGGTCAGCCTAGGACCTGTCATGGTGCCTGTGGGTGCACCAGGAGGCTCAAGGTCTACTTGAGGTCGCATCTTCCGCCATCTTGGTTCTAACCAGTTGGTCGTGTCCTCAGTGGCTGTGTCCTTCCTTCAGTGTTTGTGCCCTGCCCCCTCTCCTCCTATTTCAAGTAAACAAAGACTTTCTGAGAAGCAGGAGTGCTTTTCTTACACGTTCTCTGAGTTCAGCAAGTGTGCACTCTCTCTCCCTCAGAATGAAGCAGGTCTCTATGTCTCCCAGTCACCCCGTAGAGACCTCTGCAGACTTTCTCCAGTGCTGCTGTGGAGTGGGATGCCACGCATGAGTTCAGTCAACTCTTTGTGAAAGTAACCTTTTGGCTCCTGAGTGCTCACTGGGGTTCTTTATTCCCCTTCTGTGATGACTCTCGGGAGCAAAAACACTGTGTCAATGGGGATTTTTTTTCTTTTTCTTCTTACAATTTTTTAATGGGCATTTTTCTTGAGAATCTTTTTTTAAATTTTTCTTGGGAGAAAAAACACTGATGGAGATAGGAAAAAAAAAGATGTGGAAAAGGGAATAACAAAGTCAGTTTTTCCAAACTGCTAAATGGGTCCTGTTCTCAGATATCTGAAAGGCTGTCAGGGGAAGAAGGCCAACGTTCAGTACACAGGGTCGTAAACATGGTATCATGTAACTTCTGACAACCCGAGTTGCCTATAAGGAAACAGGCAGCTTTGTGAAATACTAATCTCCCTGTCATTAAGTGTGTTCCAGCAGGGCCTAAGTGATGCAGTGTTATACAGTAGTTAAGATGTTGGATTGGAGTTTTTCCAACATAAGTGATTCTATGGGCTGAATATACACACAGACATATATAATTTAAAATATATTTTATAAGTGTTATAAAATATAGTAATTACATTACATAAATATATGTAAAATATATTTTATACATATAGTGTACATGCATACTATTTTCTATTTTCTCCCTTTCCTTCTTTCTTTCTTTCTTTCTTTCTTTCTTTCTTTCTTTCTTTCTTTCTTTCTTTCTTTCTTTCTTTCTTTCTTTCTTTCTTTCTTCCTTTCTTTCTCTCTTTCTCTCTTCCTCTCTTTCTCTCTTTTTCTTTCTTTCTTTCTTTCTTTCTTTCTTTCTTTCTTTCTTTCTTTCTTTCTTTCTTTCTTTCTTTCTTTCTTTCTTTCTTTCTTTCTTTCTTTCTTTCTTTTTTGACTAAACCTTCTAAGAGAGAAGAAAAAGGAAATATGGAGAGACAGCAATTGCTGTTGCCAGGGAGGCAGGTTGGAGGAGGAACCAGAAACTAGAAAAATTGGCCTCTTTTCCCTCAGCAACTTCCCACAGAGGGAGGTTCCTTTTCCATTCTACGTGCACACATTTTTTTTAAATGGTAGTTTAGGGGTTATCATTCCCACAAATGCAACGGTCTGCCTAATTTTCCCTTTTAAGTGTTCCGAACATAGAAATACATCCTTTAAAGTACACTGCTGTGATGGTTTTACAGTAAAATATGTGTTTTAGGATCTCCGGCATTCATTCTTTATTTCTTCTGGCCGTAGCCCTTCAAATTTCCTTTGTGGAAGGACTTCAATAGTAATGACTGGTTCAGGGTGGCTTGTATTCCAAGTTGATCCTCATCAGGGTAAATCCCAGGACTTGTACAACCCTTACTGAGAAGAGGCATTCTCTGTGTTTCCGTCTTCCCCTCCCACTGGACATATCACAGGAAGGGAGGTGTGAACTTGCAGCCTAAGGATGAAAGCAAGGCAAGAGAAGACAGAACCAAGAGATTCAGAAACGTGTACAAAGTTATTTGTCAATTATATCTCAATAAAGCTGGAAACACTTTTTAAAAAATAAAATGAAGCAACAGTAGCCTAGGGATGAAACCTTAGTTACATTATTTAGCCCTTAGACCCAGCTGAACCTGAAGTCAAACCTGAAAACTAGACTTTAGATCACATGAATCAAGTTGGCTTTATTTTCTTAAGTTAAACTAAGTTTCCTACTTTGGTTATCTAAAACATCAAATCAATATAGACCCAAAGTAGATATTCCTCACCTGGCTTTCCTCGTTCTCCAAGGCTCATGAATTTGAAGAGCTCTTTCTAGAAAAACCCAAAGGAAGAAGGTAGCAGAAGCCAAAGCATCTTGGCAAGTACTGAATCTGAATCTAAACTCCACCTGCTCTAGAAAAATTGTGCAAACAGCTTCCTCTTAAAGGGCTACAGCCATGTCTGCTTCTGCTCTTTGATCCGCCCTTCACCATGGCCTGTAGGAAGAAGGAAGTTTCACCCCTTCTCTCTATGTCGAGAGACATTCCTTCCTTATCCCTTTCTTGCCCCTCCCAGTCCACAGAAAGAGGACTGATCTCCAATCTTCTAAGACCCCCTTGCTCCATATTTGTGATGGGAGGAGCTCCTTGACTTTACAGACAGGGGCCCAGGCTGCTATTTCTGTGTTCCTGCTTCTTGTCTTCATGTGTTAATTTGTTCTTGCAAGTCCTCCTTACAGGGGGCTGATGGGCACAGGCTCTGAGCCTCGAGCTTGTCCTCCTCTCTTGTGCTGCACCTGTGATCAGCTCAGTGGTCCTCTTGCTCCTGCCATCTCTCTTCTTTTTCTGGTGCATGTTTGTCCTGAAATTTAGATTGGGACGTGGGGGGAGGAGTCAGCAATTCATCAGCTTCCTTTAGTCCTCTCTTCAGAGGAGCTTCTCTCAGATCCTTCCAAGGGGTCACTCCTCTACTAGGAAAAAAGCTTCAGTGTTTTTGTTTTGTTTTCTCATTCAGTTACTGTTTCTACCTTTTCCTGACTGAGAAACTCAGTGATATGATTCAGATACAAAAAGGTCACCTTAGATCCCCATCGTGTATTTTTGTAAAATTATATAAGGTATCATTCAGCTCAATCCCCATAACTCCCCACATAGGTGTTAAATTAAAGCCATTATCCCCTTTTAAAGATGATGAAGTTGAGGTACATAGAGGCTGAGAGAGTTACAGGATAAGTTTCGAAGTCAGGATTGAAATGTGTCTTCTGAATCTGGGATCCTTGGCGTAGCAACCCTAGTCCCTGTGGCATAGCAAGGACATGGAACTTGCTCCAACTAGCTCCAAGTTTCCTCTCAAGTTAAGGCCAGGTTACATGCACCACGGCACTGTGAGATGAGATGCAGAGGGGAAGTAAACTCATGAGGTGAGATATGTACACATGACCTCGGACTTTGTAGAAACTAGACAAACCAGGCTAAGGAATTTGCCTGAGTCGAAGGCAAGTACACACAGAAATTCAGGGGCATAGGACTCTCTGGAAGCCATTTGGGTCGCCTTTCAAAGTCATCCTACATCAAGCCTGAGATTTCATAGTGCTCAGTAAACGTAATCTCTTTGACTTACCTCCCAGTCCAACACAAAAAGATTTTCAAATTTGGCTTTTATCTTAGCTATTTCTCAGTCATCAGCAGTTTTTCTGCTATCTCTTTATCCAATCCTTTTTAAAAGAAGGATATAAAAGACTGATCACAGCATCAAATACTCTCTCTCCCAAGAGGGTGCACCTTGAAACAGGCATAAACACCTTGCAGGAAAGGAGTTCCACCATAAAGGTGCAATTTCAGGCATCAGGGTATTTACAGAAACAGTTGTAGGAGACAAAAGGACTTTTTGGCAGGGGTAAATCTATGGAAGTACAGAGTATTCTAGCTGGGCTGTTAGCTGATGACTGGGTGCCTTCAGTTGATCATCGCCACGTTAGGCACTGGTGAGAGGCAAAAAGGCCTTGTTCTCTTTTGAAACTGAGGATGAATGTGAACATTCCATGGACTTCAAGTCTGCAGATATTTACTGAGGCTCTGTTGTGCACCAAGTCCCATGTTAGGAAGAAAGGACATGAAAATTAGTATGACCGTCCTCCCCTCCCTCTATCAGGATGACCAGGAGGTAGGGGATCTTTCTCTGGATTCACTCCTGTCCTCCCTGTGAGGTCTTGGTGAGGCTCCTTGAGGAAACACCTGTGAAAGTGGAGCTCTCTCTACCTCTGTGGCCCTGGGAGCTCCACTATCTCCAAAAAACCCATGCCTGGCTTCTAGCACCTCCCCAGAATCCCTCAGTTAGTGTTCCTGAAGCTTATGATATCCTGCAGTTTCTGCTCCAGAAAATAGAGGAGGAAAAAGGCCAAAGAGAGGTGCAACCTGTCCTGGACTGTCCCGCCACGCCAACGCCCACATCCCTGTAGGACTCTTACATCAGCAGCCCCTGTGGTTCCGGTCTCTTCCACGTCCATCCAAACCAGCCCCGCTTCATCCCTGTGGGCACCAGTCTACATATCAGGACTCCACGGCAATCCAGACGCTAGCTTAACTTCTGAGCCCCAAACCAGTCATGCCTCCTGTCTCAAATCACTAGGCCGTGTTCAAAACTCTTTTGAAAACAGATTTCTCCATGGTTTTTTAAAAAGGAATAGTTACCGCCTTTGTCATCATCATCATCGTTAGTATCATGCCTCTCTGTCGCAGAGAGATCCAGGCACAGGGCTCAAAAATGTGGGTGCTGAGAAGTATGACCAGTTAGTGGTGCCTGGGCCTCTCCCTCCCCATCTCAACCCATCTGCTGGGTTTTCTAGGTTTCTAAGGACATTTAATATCTTTTCAATGAACTGTAACAACTTGCCCAGGGATTTCAAATTATTTTCTAAGTCTATCATTTTATTTTATTTATAGACTTTTGCCACATAAAATTTTTAAAATGTGTCTGTTTATTCCATTTGCCACATTGTAGCTCCCATACTTGTTGGCTGTGTGTAGACTCTATATAGTGGTGCTTCCTTATCCAGGGTTTTGATCTTCGTGGTTTCAGTTAACCTCCATCAACTGTGGTCCAAAAATATTAAATGGAAGATTCCAGAAATAAACAATTCATATGTTTTAAGAAATGAACAATTTGTAAGTTTTAAATTGCACACCTTTCTGAATAGCATGATAAAATATGGCTCCATCTTGCCCAGGCATGAATTATCCCTTTGCCCAAAGTATCTTGCCCCTGGGTCACTGAGTAACCATCTAGGTGTCAGATCGACTTTCACATATAGCAGTGCTCGTGTTCAGATTACCCTTATTCTACTGACCAGTGGCCCCAAAGTGCAAGAACAGTGATGCTGGCAGTTTGGATAAGCCAAAGGATGTCTCCTTTAAGTGAAAAGGTGACAGTTCTAGTCTTAAACAAGGAAACAAAAAAAATTATATGCTGAGATTGCTAATATCTACAGTAAGAATGAATCTTCTGTCCATGGTGAAGAAGGGAAAAGAAATTTGTACTAGTTTTGCTGTTGTACCTCAAACTGCAAACATGTAGTCATAGTACTTGATAAATGCTCGTGAAGCATTTGTTTAAGATGGAAAAGGCATTGCTTTTGTACAGTAAGATATTTTGGAACAGAGACAGAGACGATGCTTACATAACTTTTATTACAGCACATTGTTACAGTTGTTCTATTTCACTGTCAGTTATTTTGTTAATATCTTACTGTGCCTCATTTATAAATTAAACCTCATCACAGGTATGCATGTATAGGAAAAACAGAGCATATATATATATATATATATATATATATATATATATATATATATATATAGGGCTTGGTACTATCCATGGTTATGAACACCCACTGGTGGTCCTGGAATGTATCCCCTGAGAAGAAGGGGGGCCACTGTATATCTAATAGTACATATTCCCATTTAAATGACAGGAAATTTGGTGTTCTGTTGTAGTTTGTAATTTGAGGGGACATTTTGGCTATTGGCATTGCCTCAAAATAAATATAATCGTGACACATCTCACAAGTTATGTAACTAATACAACTTCTATCATATTTTGAGTTCCGTTGTATTTCTGACACTTGAAGCACCCCGACAACAGACTCAGGATGTAAACTTGAGACAATAGGACATGAAAATTCTCTCAGCCTGCATTTTCCCTCCTGCTCTCAGTACTTCGGGAAATGGAATGAAATTAACGTCCTTCTTGGTAGGAAAACTAAGATACAGATGACTAAGCTGATAGGGCCAAAATAGAATACAGTTCTGAGTCCTCTTGTGCTCTGCCATGAATCTCTCAATGTCTGCTCTTCCCTTCTGTCTTAAGGAGAAGGCACTGGGAAACACCTTTCATCATTATTGAATGTTTTTCCCTGGCTCGTCACTTTGACTAAATCCTCTAGAAAGCAGAGACTGAGGCCAGGATTAAACTGCTGGCTCTTTACCTGCAAGATGCAAGCCCAGGGTGGTAATGGACAGGAAAAAGGGACTTGGGGCCAGGAAAACTGCAAAGCACTCAGTGCACAGTGTTTGGACCTCCTGATTCATTGAAAGACTGAAAGGGGTTCAAGGCTGGAACTGGGAATCACAGAGGGCAGGTCAGTTTCCCGAGGCTGGAAGATACCCTTGGTAGCACCATCCCTTCCCAGGGTGGTAAACAGGGTGAGAAATGAAACTGGAAATCCCAGCCAAGTGCCCAGACCAGAGGGCTGCATGGAACTGAATTGAATTTCCTCAAATATCTTGGAACTGGAGTGTTTGCTTTATATACTTTTGAATCACACTTTGTCAGAATAAAGTGAGTAGGGGGCCTACAGTGTAGTTAGTCTCCTACATCCCAGCTCCACCCAGATCTTGATTTCTGAGCAGAATGCACACACCACTGCCCTCAAGTGACTCCAATGACCAGCTTGTCTCTGCCAAAGTGCAGAGCAAGATTCGTCTGATTCCGGGGTCATATTTCTGAGCCTTGTCTTCTCCTGTTTGGTGGCTGACAGCAGGTGACCTTGGGTTGAAGCCTCTCAAATTTTTCCATCTGTAAAATGTGAAATATGGTGCTTTTGACCTGCCTCGGTGTGATAGATGATGCTGGACCGTATGAGATCTAATGAGTTAACATTTACAAAATGCTAGGAGCTATTTTAGAAAATGGCACTCTCTAAACACAAAGGATCGTTATTCATCACCCAGAATGCATACAAATAAAAATAAAAGTGTTTTGGAATAAGAAGACTGATGCAGGGAGCTGTTTCTGCCCTGTGTGAAAGACAGGTTGGAGATTAATTCAACGGATAGAGTGTTTGAAAACCTGGCAGTTTCACGCTAATGAAAAAGAGGCCTGCGGACTATATTTTGGCCTGGCGGTCAGAGCAGAACTGGAAATGCCAACCTGGTGTGATTCACTTCTGGGTTTCCCTCGCAGTTTTACTGAATACCTTCGGGCTATGCGGCCTAGGATTTCTGGGAGGAAAATTATGCTGGATGTAAGTGTAATGAGATGAAGAATACAGTTTTCTTTGCCTGTTATCACTCATAATAGATGCGAGATAGAGAGGCTGCCTCCCCTAGAGACCAGGCATCTGATTACACATCTCTGGTGTTTCTCAACTTTTCTTCCTCATCAGCCAGGTTTAACTCCTTCTGCACCGTACTCTGCCAACCAGATGGTGTAATTTGTAACACTCTCTGAGTGTAGCCTGTGGATGATAAAACTGTAGACCTAGAACTTTAAAATAGCCCCTTTCTTTCACTAAATAAATATACATATATAATGATCGATAGATCTACCTAAGAGCATTTCACTTTCGAACATCTTTTCTTATCTTACAAAGAATTTTGACGCATTCCGCTTCATTTATTATAATAATCATATCATTGCACCTAATTTAACGTCTTATCTATTCGTTCTCTGTATAGGCAGACCTTATTGCTCTCTGATTTATTGTGCTGACCAGATGCTGTTTTTTTTTTTTAAACAAGTGAAATTTCTGTGGCAGCCCTGCCTCGAGCAAGTCCATTGGTGCCATTTTTCCAACAGCATTTGCTCACTCTGTGTCTTTGTGTCACATTTTGGTAATTCTTGTGGTAATTCAAACATAGTTGTTGTGGTGACCTGTGATCAGTGATTTTTGATATGGTTATTGTAGTTTCTTGTGTGTTTTTTAGTTGAAGTATGCACTTTTTTTTTTAAAGCATAATGTTATTGCACGCTGAATAGACTACAGGATAATGTAAACATAACTTTTCTGTGCCCTGGGAAAACAAACGATTCTTGTGACTCATTTTATTGTGATACGTGCGTTATTGCCGTGGTCTGGAGCTGAAACCACATTATCTCTCAGGGTTGCCAGTTTCCCTCTACAAATATTATGTAAATGCTGAGGGCAGTGGGATATGTCAGCCCAAAATACACCTCTTTGGCATAAGGATTATTTTGAGATGATTATTTGGAGAAAGAGCAAATGCAGGAGAAGCTCTGACAACAGAGTAAAATTTACTCTTTTTGTAAGGAAAATTTCCATCTGTAATAGAAATCTCCATTTGTTATGGCATTTACCTTTCTGTGCCAAGACAAAGGGGACTAAATCACAAGAATCTTATCAGAGGAGAAGGCACTGACTTAAGTCTGCATCACAAAGCCTTACTCTTGATCACTTTTCCTGGTCCCCATCCCAGAACTGGTTTCCTCCACCCTCTTCCCTTTTCGTCTGTAGCTGAAAATGATATTTCAACCTGAATTCTAAGTTACTTCTGAAAGCTACTCATTCTTTCCTGGGTGTCTCCCGTGAAGAGTTGAGGTATATGTTACTGCATTTCTGTTTGTTTTTCTTTCATTAATCTGTCTTTTGCTTCGAGGTTCCCAGCCAAGAACTTAATAAGGTGAAGGGAAATTTATTTTTTCTCCCCTAGAGTTACAAACTTTGGTCCAAGTACTGAAGATGCAGCAAGGTTCCTGCCTGTATTCTAGGAGGGAGAGCAAGTCAGTGCAAATGGAAATGGACATTTGGACGAGGCTGAGTCCAAGAAAGCAATTGATCAGGTTAACATGACAGAGATTAAAAGGGTGCCAGGCTGTTTCTGAAAGAATAATCAACAAAGGCTTCTGAGAGGAGTGTTTGTGTGAGCAGATTTGAAGACGGAGAAGTCAGCTGTGTAAAAATAGAGGAAAATGACGGCAGCTCTTGCCCCTTTCCTGTTTGCCCATTTCTGTTCCTCACTCACCAGGAAAGAACCTAATTATAGGAATGAGGTCACAAGGTAATTGAAACTAACTCCTGATGCACACTATGCCTTGCTTAACCTGTTGATTCCTTTCTTATATTAAAAGAAGCAAGAATGAAGAATCAAGCAGTTAAAGAATGACTGACTCCCCCGTTAGCAATCCTGCAGGCAGATCACGCGGGCAGATCACGCGGGCAGGATAAACTCTGAAGAGTCAGCCAGTCTGCACGCGATAGAGATGATGCAGAACCCAACCTTCTGCCCTGATGATTCACTTAGATTCTTCCCCCTTTTTCCCTTTAAAAATTGTCATATAAACAGCTCATACAACTGAATGACAACAACAATAACAACAAAAATCAACCAAATCCAAAAATGAGCAGAATACCTAAACAAGCAATTCTTCAGTAAAGACATATAAATGGCCAATAGACATGTGAAAAAAATGCTTAATATCACTAATTATCAGAGAAAAGCAAATCAGAACTACAATAAGGTATGACCTGACACCACTCAGAATGGCCATCAAATGATAAATGCTGGAGAGGGTGTGAAGAAAAGTGAGCCCTCCTACACTGCTAGTGGGAATGTCATTCGGTGAGCCATTATGGAAAACGGTATTGAGATTCTTTTAAAAACTGAAAATATATTTACCCTGTGATCCAACCATCCCATTCCTGGGCATATCCCAGAAGGAACTCAAATTTGAAAAAATACATGCACCCCAATGTTCATAGCAGCAGTTTACAATAGCCAAGACATGAAAGCAACCTAAGCGTCCATCAACAGATGAGTTGATAAAGAAGCTGTGGTATGTTTATACAATGGAATACTACTCAGCCTTAAAAAAGAATGAAATAATGCCATTTGCTGCAACACAGATGGATCTGGAGATTGTCATTCTAAGTGAAGTAAGCCAAAAAGAAAAAGTACTATATCATATTACTCATATGTGGAATCTAAAGAAACAAAGAAAGAAGGAAAGAAAAGGAAGACACTAATGAGCTTATCTACAAAACAGAAAAAAGACTCACAGACATAGTAAACGAACTTATGGTTACTGGGGGGGAAGGGGATGAGAAGGGATAAATTGGGAGCTCAAGATTTACAGATACTAACTACTATATATAAAATAGACAAAAACAGTTTTTTTCTCTATAGCACAAGAAACTATATTCAGTATCTTGCAGTAACCTATAATGAAAAAGAATATGAAAGCAAATATATATATGTATATGTATGACTGAAATTGATGCTGTACACCAGAATTTGACACATTGTAAACTGACTATACTTCATTAAAAAAAAGCCCCCCAAAATTACGATCAACTTAGATTTTTCAAATAAATGCAAATCAGAGGTCAAGGGGGAAAAAAAAAGAAAGTCATGACTGAGCCAAATATTCGGGGTTGGTTTCTGGACCTGAGTCCATCTTCTCCCCAGATTGCCGGCTTTTCTGATTAAAGCACCTTTCCTTTCTGTTAACATTTGCTTCTCAATTATTGGCTTTTGAGGGCCAAACAGCCAAATCTGAGTTGGGTAACAGAAAGAGCACTGCAGACAGAGTAGGAGGTACATATAGAGGCCTTGGGAGGCAACCAAGAGGGGTATTTTCAGGGATTAGGACAAAAAACAGAAGAATGGAGTGCATGCAGCAAAGTGAGATGAGGTCTCAGAATGAGCCTTGTAAGCCCCAGTATGGAGTTTGTAGTTTATTCTTTAAAAATTTTTTATTTTTATTTATTTTATTGAAGTATAGTCAGTTACAATGTGTGAATTTCTGGTGTACAGTGTCATGTTTCAGTCATACAGATATGTACATGTATTTGTTTTCATATTCTTTTCCATTATAGGTTACTACAAGGTATTGAATATAGTCCCCTGTGCTATACAGAAGAAATTTGTTGTTTATCTATTTTATATATAGTAGTTAATATTTGCAAATCTTGAACTCCCAGTTTACCCCTGCCCACCCCTTTTCCCCCTGGTAACCAATTTGTTTACTATGTCTCTGAGTCTGTTTCCATTTTGTAGATAAACTCATTTGTGGGGTTTTTTTTTCCTAGAGTTCACATATGAGTGCTACCATATGATATTTTTCTTTCTTTTTCAGGCTTACTTTACTTAGTAAATGGACCTGTTGATCTCCAGGTCCATTCATGTGGCTGCAAATGGCATTATTTTATTCTTTTTTATGACTGAGTAGTATTCCATTGTATAAATATACCACAGCTTCAACAGATGACTGGATAAAGAATTTATTCTTGATGGAATAGTTGGCCATGGGAAGGCTTTAAGAAAACTGATGAAATCTTATTTAGACTTTTAGAAAATTCACTAGGCCTGCTAGAAGAATAATAGATTTAAAGGTGGGGTGTCCATGTGTCCTGATTGGCCAGAGACATCTCCACTTCATGATTGTTATCCTGGGGTAATTATTAATGTTCAGTTGTCTGGGAAGTTACTTTTGGGAGCGTTTACATTTGAAATAGAGCCACATCGATGTGCTGACACTATAATCTAGGAACAATAATGAATTGTAGGCTTCAGAGTCATGACACTTGGAACCTGGTCCTGCCTCCACCTCCAGGCACTGTGTGATTTGAGGAAACTCAGAAAGCTTTGATTTTTCTGTTTCTTAAGCAGTCATACCAATCAAGTCCCCACCACACACACGTACACTCACAAGGCACACCCTGCCTCCACATGCTAGTGGCAGAGAGACCCTAATGCTGAATTAGGACCACAGCTTTTCGGGGATGACACTTTCTTCCTAGGGTCCAGCCAGATGAACCCCATCATGCCTCTCCTCGCATCAGCAACCAGTGTCTCTCCCAGAAGTCTAAGACCTCAAATCCCTTGTGTCACTGGTGCTCCTGCCTTAGTGGCTGAAATTCTGCCTGATGTTTTTCTTCTCACGCTGTCTTCCATCATCGTGTGCTGTGCAGTTAAGCCATTGCTGCTGAGCGGGAAACCACACTCCTTCCCACAAAGAAGTAGGGCAAAGTCATCCCAGAGGCTAGAAAAGCAGAGTGTGCACAAAGGTTGTCTGCTCAGATGGAGCCACCCTCCTAGGTACACCACCACGTGGAGGGCACTGCTGGCTACCAGAGAATTTTCTGCCTTCCATCTTTGCAGTTACTTGCTCTGCCACAGAGATTCTGAATTAGGCATCCTCTGATCCAGGGAGCTAACACTAGATTGAAGAGGTGGGGGCATGAAACACTCACCCTGTTTTAATGCATTTGAGCAGTTTGACCTAGATGACTTCTACTTGGTAATAATAAATGCTTTGCTTCCTTTATTCATTACAGATACTTATTTCCCATCTTCTTAGTTTCTTTTTCAACGAACACAGGATAGGTCCCCACACCATAATTCCCAAAATGCTAATTAACCAAATGTAAATGGCAAAATTTGGTAAATAGTTCATGTTCTTGCCCTGCTCCCAAGAGGTGAATTTATAAGCTTCCAGTTTGTTCACCAGCCATCTTTCTTTCCTCTTCCTGCCTCCACCCTCCCAGCTGCTCACACTTACAGACATATGTCCCCACCTGCAACTCCACCCACCTGCCAGTCTCTGACGCTGATTTCTGACAAAAAGAATGCACTTCTCCATAGTTTAACCCAGTAGGGCTTGGTTTCAGCTACCCACCTACTTACACTAATTTCCCAGTTTTGTCTCTAATTACAGGATTGAAAATTATGTTAACTGCCTTTATCTAAGTAGAGAATTAAGTATGTTTTTTTTCTGTCCTTTCTGTTGTATTTCTAAACCAATTCAGCTGATGAGTGCTATGTTCCCATCTATATCTGAACATTAAGTAAGTCTCTGTGTATTACAGATAACTATCAATACTGCAAAAAAGGCATTCCCTCCATCCCAGGTTATGGATACTATTGATTTAGCCATTACTTTCTGCATTTCTCATTTTCTAGGCTTGAAGATTTGCTTTGCCCAGCGTTTGCGATAATTGTGTTGCTGAATTTTAAATAAAGTCCTCAGTCAACACTGTATCACATCCAGAGCAGGGAGTAAAAAGAACATTGTTTCCATTTTCCAGTGATCAACTTCTGTTTCAGCTCAAAGGAAATCATTAACCGTCCTGTTTGCTGGGTGACATTTGATTACTAATTCACTAACAGAGTGAGTGGAGAACGTGGTATATGTTCTACTCTCTCCATCTTTAAGAACATAAATTGCTCAAGTGAAACCTCACTGAACCTGTTGAAGCCAGCAGGCTTATAGAAATGGGGTGTGTGTGGAACTATAAGGATCTGAGCTTGCTATGTATTTAGAGAGGATGTACAATCTCTAGTGAAAATCAGGAATGAGAGGAAGCATTAACTTTGAAAATCAAGGCAAAAGGACAAAGTTCAGTGACCATCTATGGACAGGTCTGATATACTTCTAATTCCTCATACTCAAACAACATAAGGGGTTGGAGTTATATATAAAAACAAATAAAATCCCTAATAAAATGGATTGAAAATAAATGAAGGCATCTGAAACCCAGATTCTGAGCATTATTGGTGGTCTTTGGTCACCTACAGCTGTGGACTTCACAGCTGTCCCAGAGGGTCTGATATCGGCACATGCCTAGTGTGTGGTTACTCTGGATCACAATCAGACACATGCTTCTATTTCCTGGAGCACAAGATGAAAAAGAAATGCTATTATGGAAATAAAGCAATGATGTATTGTTGCTACTGTTTATACCCTCTGGAAGTTATAATAGATCATGTAATCAAACATTTTATTGACATACTATGTACATACTGTGTCAGAGGAGATCGCTGGTGTGTAGAGGAAATGAGGGGCCAGAAAATGCGTGAAATGTAAAAATAGTCTATCAACCAGATTTTTAAAAATGGAGAATCATGGGTAGCAGAAGACAAAAAATTGTCACCTCATAAGTGAAGCTGGTTAAAGTCTTAGTATTTTCCATGACTACCAAGGTGGCATCTGCGTAGAGGAATTCATCTATATTAGTTTTTGAGAATGAGAATTCTAAATATTGGGCTTCTTGAGAATGGAGATTGGTTGGCCAGTTCTGTTATTTGGTCACATCATATAAAAAAGACAATCACACCTACTGTCTATTAGCCTTATTATTTCATAATAGAAACAGCAACTTAGAAAAACACCTTTCAGAAAAATTGAAACGTCTCTAAACTGAATAAATTAAACTCTCCAAAAAACTCATAACGTTGCCTTTACGATTTTAACTTTGCTTCAGACTCACAGGAGTTTATGGCAGACGTGCCGCTCCACATGGTGGCATTTGAGAGCCACGACATTGGCCTTGGACGGTGCTGGTGCTTCAGTGTCAGCAGGGACTTAACGTTCTGCTCATCGCTGGCTCCTGGTGACTTCAGTTTCCACACCTGGCTCCACAGGTGCGCGTGGAGCTGGTGCATATGCAGCAGGTGCACACAGGCTGAAGTGTCCTGCGCTCCCAGCCAGCAGGAGGACCCTTCCAGGCTCTGAGCACACGACGTGCTTTCCTGGCGAGGCTGCCTCTGGAGGGAGAACAGCTCCCCTGGACTCAAGTCAGGCCAATTAAGGGGCTGCTTAGTTACCTGATGAAGTGGAATCTCATGGTTGGCTTTGGCACCCATGTTTCACGGGGCACTGAAAAACAGCTTTTTATTTAGCAATTTAGGGGCAACTCCTTTCCTTTATTTTACAGCACTCAGTGCCTCACATGGTACAAGCTCATACTATCATTTTTCAAGCCATTAAACGTTAACTTCGTTTGCTTGTATGAATTATGCTTTGCTCTTTTAGTTTTGTAATGAAAAATAAGTACAGGTTATGCAAGCAATAACCCCTGTGTACGCAGCAGCTCTCTTCCTAAACGGTTTATTATGCCACAGTCTGGTACTCCATTAAATACAGATTACAGACTGCTGAATAAATGAATATCAACGAAGCATCCCCACCCTCTGTATACATCAATGCAAATAATGAATTGTGGCATCTCATGACAATGAGAAACTGGGAAGAGTGGGTCAAAAAGTAATTGCACATTTGTCTTATCTTATGCTTCTTGCCTTCAAAAGAGCAGGATGCATCACGGAGTTCAGGGGACAGCACATTGTTTTCTTTCTCCCCACAATTTTTTTTTATGGGAGAGGCCACCACCGACTTATTTTTCCCTCATGTTTGCTTTCACCAAGCTCTGTGAAGTGAAACCTTCTGAGAGCTCAATTACAGCTCTTTGAAAAGTGAAAATGTGGCCACGTAATCATCTCCGTCTTTCACTTGGTGCCTGGGTGAACCGTACCTCTGGGCACCCACGTTGAAGCTGGACACTTCTGAGCCAGAGGAATGGCAGTGTCAGGGTGGACTTGGACGGGAAAGGGAGCTTCTCTTGCCTCTCCTTGTCTCTGGCTTTAGACTGGTCACTTCTGGGTCTTATTGGTCCTTATTAATCACTCACATTTTACATGAGAGCTGTTTTAAGGGAACAAGAATGAGGAAGAATTTCCCTCCTGGAAGTCAATACCCTAAGTGGCGCAGCAGCCCTGGGGGTGTGTTTTGAGAAGATAAAGACAACCGCACAACAAAGTTGGAAGTTGTATCTCTGTTATTCAAGACCCTTACAAACCAGTCTCACAAAGCCCGAGACGATGAGGAAGGGACTGTTGAGGGGCTACTCTGTGCTCTGAAAACAAGGTCAGAGCAAGACCAAGGTGCCGCCAGGAAAAATGCCAACAAAATGATCAGCAGGAGACATCGCAGTATCATCGCTAATTTGGAGTCTGGCTGTCAGCTTCACAAATTTGATCATTTCATTTCTTATTTTTTGTCTTACTTACTTTTTCAGTGTCCCAGAGGAAACTTGAGGTAAGGAGTCTGATTCCCACCGAAATAACTCACAGGAACTAACCCAAGTCACCAGAGTGTGATGCAGGAAACAGAATACAGATGGATTCATTATCAAAGTAGGTAACATCTTAGAAATTGTAGGAGTTTGGACTCTGCTCCCCAACCCTACAGGTGAGTTACACAAGTAGGCAAATTGTGAAAAAGTTGTTTTAAAGTCAGGGACTCTGAGTAGAGTGGGCAGGTTAAATATGTTAGTGGAATCTGATGACCTCAGATGCTGAAATCCTGCCACATCCAGCACTATGGCAACATCCATCCTGGTACCCGCCTTGTGGTCCAAGCAGGTGTGGTCCCTGCACCCAGGGTCCCTCTTGACAAGATAGCCCTGGGATGGGCATTCTAGGTTTGGTCTCTGTGACTCTTCCTTATCAAGCCTGAAAGACAGAAAAAGTTTGGTTATAGAGCCACGTCATTGATTCAGCCACAACAAATGTCTAAGCATGTCCTGAATGCCAGACACTGTGAGATACTGAGGTGTGCAATCTGGCCATATGTAAACTCATGTCATGGCTCAAAGAAGTCCCCAGAAGGTCCTGTTTCTTCCACCTTGGTCAAAAGGCAACTACAGAACAGTTGGAAGGGGCACTCCCCATGGGTGAGGGGTTGGTTGGTAGAATAACATATTGGTTCCATATTGGAATATTCTCAACAATCTTAATGCTGGATCCCTTTGGTCAATCTCTAGTGCTTGTAATGAAGGGTCCTGACTCAACCACACCTCATCCCATTAGAGGATTACAGCCTTTCTCTGTTTTCTTCTCTAGCCGTGGTTGTTAGCAAGTATCTTTTGAAATGAAGACATATGCCCCAACGGCTCAAAGAGGAGGATGGACCTGTACATGCATAAAGGAGGGAACGGTTTCAGGAATACAGTTAGTAGGAAGCCTTGGCTTCAACATGCACACATACATATAAAAATGAAAATTTCCATTTATTTACCTTTGTCTTCATTCTGTATTATCAATAATGATGATCATGGGAGCAATGGTGATGATAACAATGACCAATTTTTATACAGTGTTTACTGTGTGCCAGGCACTGTTCTAAGAGCTTTACCTGAATGTGCTGATGCACATGTCTTGGTATAGTTATTGTTGTCACTGTTACTGTCATTAGGATTCAAGGGGCAGCACCAGGATTCTAAGTCAGGTAGATTTGCTCACAAGCCTGGCTCAGGGATTCCATTGTACCTCAAGTGAGGCTCCTGCACTGAAGCCCCCTGGTCCCATCTTCCCTCTTCCCTGCCAGGAGAGACTGCAGCCAGCTGTGGGCTCATGGTTAAGTGTCTGTAATCCCCTCTGATATCTGTTGTGAATATAGACACAGTGTTCCTGCAGAGTCTCAGCTTGGAGCCGTAGTTCAATAAATGCTCATTTTATAGCTCACTTGCCCCCTAGATTCCCTGATGGAAATACATCGTCCAAAGAGTTAAGAGAAAAAATAAAAGGCACAAATAAATGTGGCATATGTGCTGAAAAAGTAAGTGGTGAGGAAAACCCCCACCAGCTAGGGAACATCAGCGAGTTTCTTATCATTTGCCATCATTCTTGTTCAACCCAGCAGGAAGACAAAGCGGCCCATTAATATTTGCAATAAGGCGCAGGATTCTAAAAAATAACTTCAGAGTCTTAGATGTCATGGTATGATTTCCACCAAGGGGTGATGGCAGACTAATTCCTGAGGAGTGGAGAATCAGTCTCCTTCAGTATTGCCACTGTCTACTTGAGACGCCCTGGCCCTTAAACTTACCCATGTGACAATGCTTCTGAGGCTGCACTGTTATTGTTTGCACATGTGTCTGTCACTTGAGCTGTACTGGGGCGTTTTGAAGTCGAATATTTGTTTTGTGTAGTATTCTATCTTAAATATAATCCCAGTATATCTGCCCAAAGATACTGAACAAATGAATACATGAATTAATGACTATAAAACCACAACGGCCAACTCCTGGGAGGTTTGTGCTTTGTACCAGCCAGGTACTTCCTCCTTGATGGTTTTCAAAAAGGCTAACTTCTATGTCTAACTCATTGCTGGCAAGGTTCAAGATGAAGGTCTCACATCCACAATTTGCAAAGAACTTTCATATATGGTGTTTTTTTTTTTCCTTTCTGGTTATCACAACTCATGCTTCAGTTTATTATTTTGAAGTACATGATGTGCGCTAAAGTTTTGCAAATGACTGTATCTCCTCATTTTCTACGAAGTTCAGTGTAGTGTTACATGTGCAAAGGACTGGGATGATAAACAATTTCACAACACAACACCATTAAAAAAAATTGCAGCCATCCCCTCACCAAACTTTCCACTTATTTGCTGATGGCCCCTTAGCCTCAGCAAAGGGGATTTCTAGGATCAGAAGAAAGTCAGACAGCAATCATTGATGGCAAACATTTGGCCTCACAGTGGAAAGTCAGTACATTCAAGTGAGGCTTAAACAGAACTGGGGGTGAACCTGAGACACGATGTGCAGGGACTCCTGAGTGGCCCGTGCGAGTGAAACCACGTGCATTGTGGGGTCAGAGAGACCTAACGGTGAGATGCAGCCTGGCCGTGTGACTTCCTGGTGGTGTTGCCTTGGGCTCAGTTCTTAGCACCTCAATTTCTTTCTGTAGGGCCAGGAAGCAATTAGCTATCTAGTTCACGGGTTTTTAGAGCGGATTGAATATGGCAACACCAATATGATGGTTTTGGTACCAAGTTAATGCTCCAAATGTCATCACCAGTTTTTATAGTCCAATGTAGAGTTAACCACCACATTTCTGTAGATCCATTTCCTTCTTAATTACCAAAATGCTTACTGAATATGCTGGTGCTTTATTTCACATTCCTGAAATATTTTAGAATCAAGTGTGTGTGTCCAGGTAGGCATGCTGTTAGGGGAGGGTAGGTACTCTCAGTTGCTGCTAACTCATGGTCAAGGCTAGAGGAACTGACTGTCTCTCTATAAAGCTAAAGGGTAAAGAAGCCCACATATTCTTAGGTAGACAAACCCTTTACCCAGGATGCAATTTGAAATGAGCTCTGTAGGTAGTGGATGCATCCAGCCACTTGCTGTCTCTCAGAGACATCAAATAAAGAACAGAAGCACAAATGAAACAACCCACAACCTCCTCCTTCGCTTTGGTCTTGGTCTTGCCATGGTGAAAAATGAAGACACGTTCCCCACTGAAGACTCTCGTCTTTTCAATCCCCAAGAGAATTTTTAGCTACTTTACTTTTTAGGAGAAGATGCTCCAACCTATTGTTAGTAGGTTCCTAGTCTTCTGATTAAAGGTTATCTTTCAAAAAATTCTCCCTCCTAGCTATTTAAGTTTTCAACCTGCTAACCTCTTAGTCTAGGCCTTTTTTTTTCCTTTTTCTTCAATCCAATGGGGATCTTACAATGCCTCCTTCCCACTCTGTAGGTCCCCAGTGCTTTCTGTTGAATCAGCAGACGTGAAGACAGAGAGAGCCGTGTGCCCCCGGGATCCTCATCTTGGCCTGTCTCTTCTTTCTCTTCCACTTGCCTTCATCAGTCTTGCTTAAAAATAATGGGATTTGGTTTAGGATCCTTGCAAGTGATTTAACGTTTGCAGAGGCTTTGGGAAATCTGATTCTCTGGACAAAACCTACCGGTGAGTTACTAAGTACCATAGCACAACCCCCTCCACATGTCTGTCATCCCCTTTGATTTTAAGCAGTGTTTCCCAAAGAGGATGTAGAAAGTAACCACACTATTGCTCTGCAGTGGAGAACTCAGATAACTTACTTCTCCTGAATGGCCAAGGGAGAGGGTCTCTGGACTGGAACCTTCTGGCTCAGCACTGTGCCACCAGGTTATGTGAGATGAGGCTGAGAATCTCAGAGGCTTACCCCCAGTCAAGATGACAACCCTTTGCTGGGCTCCAAGCCCTCCACATCACCACCCACTGCTTGGCTCCACACTGGCAGGTGCATCGTTGTTGTCCCTGAGAAAGAAACCACATCCACCTCTTTTCAGCTTCCAACGAGAAGCAAATGACCATTGCAGATTAGCAGATCCGAAAGTCTAAGGGCTGCAAAGATGGCTGCTTATTAAGTAAACCTTTACTGATGTCACCTTTGAAAGCTTGTAGCTACTTCCTACTGAAGGGCAGGGTTATAGACCGTGCTGCTCCCACACTGAGGTCACTCGGCCAAGGGTCAGCACATCCCGTGCTGCCTCCTGCCACACCACACACACACACACACACAAGCATGTATCTTTGATCTACCCTCTGTCACAATCACATTTCAAGAGCATTGCTATGTATTCAGTCTGCATGTAGACATTTTATATTGTGCATTAAAATGACCTCATTCTTCTTAACCCTCTTCCTCTCAGAACTATGGACAGCTCTCCGTTGGGTTAGGAAGGGCAGTGGATAAGAAGACCAGTCTCTGTGACGCTGCTCAAAACTCCTCCTCACCCCTGCTCTGCAGACCTTTGTCAGGGGGGTCCCGCTCATGCTTTACCTTCTCTAGAGACTCCCTTACTGACTTCCTCCCCCCAGGCTACCAACTAAATGTAAGACAGTTGGGTTGTTCCCAGGAGTCATAGTTACACCATTGTCTACGGGGCCTGGTGTGAGACGCCACTTGATTGAGCTGGTCAGAGCCCCTCCCCTGGGAATCTGGAATCCATACTGAGAGTGTCCCATCTGAGCCTGATCTTCTTGATCGCATGGAGGAGACATGACAAATCCTGGACATACAGCACAGCACTCATCTAGCTTGAGGGTAGCACAGGGAAGGCCGGTTTGCAGAAAGAGAGAGCATGGAGCATTTACAGAGGGAAGTACTGGAGGTGAGGAAGGTTCTGGACTTGTGAGTTCTGGTGCTTGTTCCCTGAATTTGCCTACATTCCTGCACCTGGCTTCCAGGAGACACCCCACAACCTAGAGGAAAATGTTCCATAAGATTGTATGAATGTCCTTAAGCTACGAGCACATCAGTCACATTCAGAAAAAAAAGCAGAACTTGAAAAAGTTCTCACAAAATTAAATATATGCCTTTATATTTGATAGATAAATATAAATATATCATAGATATGCTATGATAGATCCATGTGTGTATGTATCTATAGCTCCATGCTGGTGAAGATATTTTAAGCCCTTGAATATAGGTAATTTAAATGTCTAAATAGTCTGTCCTTTATGCTGACACTATGTTACTTCTATTTGTCTGGTTTAAAATACCTTTTTTATAAAAATGTTTTTAACTGAAAAAGAAAAATAATATTATAATATTAAGATCAGGATTCTAGAGAAAACTGTTAGACATTGTCAGAGATGCTACAGAATGGACATGTATGTAATTAGAGTGCTCAGGAGCCTTCTCTTCATTAACATAGACTAATAAAGAATATGGAAATTCAGAGAAGTGGGATATATTTTTAGAGTTTTAGAGGCTCAACGTTGTTTATAAATGGAAGAGTGAAGTACATAATAGCCTTCAGTCTAAGTGTTCAACATTCTGGTAAATGTCACAGATCTCATTTGAATGGGAGGTTAGTAACACAAAATAAACAGTATCCTTTGCTTGTCATTAACAGTAAATAAAAATTCAATCCAAGGTGAAATGCAACCACAACACACAGGCAGGATTTACACAAAAATCAGGTTGCATTTCATCTGATAAAGTAGTTACTTTTCATCACACAAAAAATGTACTATTTGTAAAAGATCTAGACTAGATCTCTTAGGCATTGAGTAACTATTTACATTTTTTGCATTTTTACACTTTTATTGCCTTCTGGCTCATTCTTTGATAAAGATAAAACTCTTTCAGCTAATACAGTTTTTTAAATTAAAGTGTATAGTTTACAATGTTGTGTCAATTTCTGGTGTACAGCCTAATAATTCAGTTTACATATACATACATATATTACTTCTCATTTTCTTTTTCATTAAAGGTTACTACAAGATATTGAATGTAGTTCCCTACTGTGCTATACAGTAGGACCTTGTTGTTTATCTAGCTTATATATAGTAGCTAGCATCTGCAAATCTTGAACTCCCAATTTATCCCCCCTAATCTTAAGTTTATTCTCTGTATCTGTGAATCTGTTTCTGTTTTATAGATAAGTTCACTTGTGTCTTTTTTTTTTTTTTAGATTCCACATATGAGTGATATCATATGGTATTTTTCTTTCTGAAGTTTAGGAAGTGCCCTTTGAATACTGTGATGTGAAACTTGATTAAGCAGGGAGGCTCACAGCAATTATTTTATTTATTTTTATTTTTATTTTTTCCATCTATTTATGTGTTTTTTAAATTGAAACAACACATTGTATTTACACAAGTATTGAGACAACTGAAATTAATTCTATCATCTTATTAAAGAATTTACATGCTTTCTTGAAAGCCAGAGCCCAATTCTATTTCAGATTCCTTTTGGATGTGATTATGAGAGAAAATAAAAATAAAGTCAGCAAATAACTTTCTTTAAAAAATAATTTCTTATAAGTAATGTTCTTGATTCACATTCTCCGGTGAATTCTGTGGCCTTCCACCAGTTAGTGATGACAGCTGACTCTGCCTTACTCGGGTGAGCAGTGACTCCTCAAAAGATTGGACTCAAGGAGAACACATTCTGATCACGTATGTATCAAACACATGCTGTATATGTTGCATTGTTCTCAGTTAATGTACTGTATCAGTTCCCTCCTGCTGCTGTAACAAGTAACCACAAACAGGGTGGCTTAAAATAACAATCTATTCTCTTAAAAGGGTCAGAAGTCCAAAATCAGCATCGCTTGGCTGAAGGCCAGGCATCAGCAGGCCTGGTTCCTTGGAGGCTCTAGGGCAGACCTGTCTCCTTGCCTCTTCTAAGTTCTGTGGGCTGCCTGCATCCCTTGGCTCGTGACCGCTTCATAGCATCACTCCAACTTCATACAGCCCCTGCTTCCTCTTCTGTAGCCAAATCACCTCTCCTTCACCCTGATAAGGACACTTGGTTACTTTGAAGCCCTGACTAGATCATCTGGACTCATCACTGTACTCCCAAATCCTTAGAGTAATCACATCGCTAAAATTCCTTTCCAGAATAAAGTCACAATCACAGGTTCTTGGGATGAGGGTGTGGATATATCCAGGAGAACATGATTCAGTCTTCTGCACATACTATTTACTGCAAAACACTTAACAGGTTAGAAAGGCCATTTATCACAGGAGAGAAGTATGCAATTTGGGATCAGAAATAGCTCATTTCTAATGCCAACTCCACTGTTGAATAACTATGTGATCTTGGGTAGTCCTGATCTCCATTAGCCTCAGATTTCCACTCAGTAAAGTGGAGATAATGCCTTGCAGAGCTGAATACAGAGAAAGATCATTAGAGAAGCATCTGCTAATCAAGCCATGTACACACCTCTGGGGCTGCAATAGTAAATAATACCAACCCGTCCCCACCCTTAGACAGTGTGGCTGAGCAGGGAGACAGACATTGAAAGAAGACAAAGCCCTGACCAATGACAGGTGTTGGGACAGAGCACAGATGCAGTCATGTTAGGGGAGACTGTGTGGCAGTCAATAAACAAGTCTAAGAGAGCCGGGGCTGGCTTCCAAGAGGGTGGAAGCCTTTCTTTGGAGGGTGACCTCCAAACTCAAAGACCTGGAACACGAAAAGGAATTAGCAAATCAGAAAAGGAGAGCAAGAGTCTTCCAGGCAGAAAGGCTCAAAACATTTTTTTTTTAAAAGGAAGAAAAAAACCTGAGAAAGTCAAAGTATAATTTTTCGATGTCTATATCAGGGAGTTAAGAAGACATGAAAGAGAGGTCTACAGAGTTAAACAGGACAGAGATCATGTCAGGCCACATAAGCCACGTTGGACGTTAATCCTCAGAACCCTGGAAGGGACCAACATTGCAACTCCCAGGGGTGACAGCACCTGGGAAGATCCACGGACACCGCAGATGGATGGAGGAGCCACACCTGTGGGCAGGAAGGCCAGGGAAGTGTGCATCCTGGGAGACCCAGTGCCTTGAATGTGGGATTGGTGATTGGTTTATGGAAAAGTGGAGGAATCCCGTTGTGAGGGGTTAGAATGGACAGCACTTGACAGATACGAGGAATCAGGGATAAGGGGCAGTTAAGATGAGGTTGAGTTTCTCTCCTGGATGGATGTTGGCAATGATCTCTCAGAGAGGTGACAGAGAACACTGACAGTTTCGGATTGTGTGTGTGGGAGGGAGAGGGTGATGACGGACCATCGGTTTTGAACATTTGAGATTGAGGTGGTGCTTAAAGGAGCTGGCTGTGAGCAGAGAGTCTAGAAAAAGTTGTTACCATATTTTGGTAGAAAAGTTGTGGATTGTGTTGCCAGCATGCGTGTGTAGACTAGGGCAGGTGGAGGGGTAGGCCAGGGACCTAACTGTGCAGAAGTGATGTGTGCACCATGGCATGGGGACTGCCAGGGCAGAGAAAAGAGGGCTGTGGTATTTCAGTGCTAAGGTACCACCTGTGAACATAGTTGCCGACATCAAAGAGAGTCTGATTTCTTTTACACAGTTTGCAACCTAGAGAGTCTTTGAGGAACACTGGAAAAATAAAAAGCCTCCTAATGAGAGGGGCCTGGGTACCAGAGATGTGAAAAACAAAAAGGACACGTTGACGTGGTTACTTCCCACACAAACACAGCCTAGAGTTGCACACCTCAAAGGAAACACTGTCCTTTCACTTGTCTGGGCTGCTTCTTTATATCTGAACACACACACAAAGCCAGACACTGGTCATGAACGGACCTGGACTCCTCTCCTTCCCAGCGGGCGGCCGTGCTCTGGACAGACTAACACTCGCTGTGGGAGGTGGGGGACCTGAGTGCGGGAGGGGCAGGGAAGGTGCCAGGACCCTGTCTGTCAGCATCGAATCGACAGCATCCTTAGTGAACCTGCCGGACTTAGATTGAAATGGGATGATGGATTGCCCTGCGCTTGACTCTTATGACGCTGTACAACTCAAATCAGCCCCTCAGTGGTCCCTAACCGCAGAAGCAGGCGGGGAGCTAGGAATTCCATTTCCTTAAGCTCGACTGCCTGCTTTTCATTAGACCCGCTCTAATTTATTTGGGGCCCTGGGCTTGAGGACTCGGTTCTCCCCAATTTTCATGCCTAAATGACTTTTCCTAGTTCCCACCTTCCTTCCTCCATCAGCTCCTAATGGGCTCTGCGCTGACTGTGCACAGCCTGGGGTGCTGGTGTGAGCCTGTGGGCTGCTGAGTATATTTGGCTCGGTGAATTCCCATACGTGTATTTTAAGTGATTATCTGAGCGAGCAACACCAGCACCTCCGTGGGAACTGACCGCCAGCACGTGCAAATCAGCAGCTCCGGAACATCAGCCTCAAGCCAGACTTGATCAAGAGCTGTCTCTCTCTCCGTCAGTGTGTGCAAGCAAAGCTCCGCCACTGTCTTACAACGTAAGTAAATAAAAATATCACTACAGAAAATTCCCTCTTCCCATTGCTTTTGAAAACCCAGGGCTGTTGCTTCCACCTCCCTCTCTTTAGCTACAAAGGACACAGCAAGAGAATCTAATCCGTCTTATTATACCAGAAGAAACGACTCTGTTAGGCAGCTGACCTGACCAGAGCCCCCAGGAGTGCACAGGTAAATCCCAGATTGGAACAAACAGGTAGAATGACCGCTGACCGCACACCTGCCTTCCCAGCTCTGTCAACACCAGGTGTATTTATAACAGTAAGAGTAACATGAGAGTTAAAAAGTCACTGTCTAATTTTTATGGACTAGTCTTAAATAAACCCCATTTTAATTTTTAAAAAAAATGTTGGATGATTTTTAAAGGTTACTTTCCATATACAGTTATTACAAAATATTGGCTATCTCCCCCATGTTGTACAACACATCCTTGAGCCTGTCTTACACCCAGAAGTTTGTACCTCCCCTACCCCTATGTTGTCTCCCCCACTGGTGAGCACTAACTTGTTCTCTATATCTGTGAGAATGCTTTTTTTTTTTCATTTTAGTCACTAGTTTGTTGCATTGCTTAGAGTCTGAATGTAACTGATATTGTACAGCATTTGTCTTTCTCTATCTGACTGATTTCAGTTAGTTAATGCCTTCCAAATCCATCCATGTTATTGCAAATGGAAGAATTTCACTCTTTTTTATGACCTGAGTGGTATTCCATTGTATATACACACCACGTCTTCTTTTTTCTTTTTTTAATATTTTTTTATTGAGTTATAGTCATTTTACAATGTTGTGTCAAATTCCAGAGTAGAGCACATAAAAACCAACAACATAACGCCATTTGCAGCAACATGGATGCTCCTGGAGAATGTCATTCTAAGTGAAGGAACCCAGAAAGAGAAAGGAAAATACTGTATGAGATCGCTCATATGTGGAATCTAAAAAAACAAAACAAAACAAAACATAAATACAAAGCACATCTTCTTTAGTCATTCATCTGTTGATGGACACTTAGATTACTTCCATATCTTGGCTATTGTAAATAATGCTGCTGTGAACATTGGGGTGCATGTATCTTTTCTGAATTAGTGTTTTTGGATATATACTTAAGATGTTTCAAACTAAAGTTTAGAAAGATAAAATTTTAAATTATCCAATAAATGCTGGAGAGTATATGGAGGAAAGGGAACCCTCCTACACTGTTGGTGGGAATGTAGTTTGGTGCAGCCATTATGGAAAACGGTATGAAGATTGCTTAAAAAACTGAAAATAGGTTTACCATATGATCCAGCAATCCCACTCCTGGGCATATATCTGGAGGAAACTCTAAATCAAAAAGATACATGCCCTTCAATGCCCATAGCAGCACTATTTACAATAACCAAGACATGGAAGCAACCTAAATGTCCATCGACAGATGACTGGATAAAGAGGTTGTGGTATAAGCATACAATGGAATACTACTCAGCCATAAAAAAGAATAAAATAACAACATGTGCAGCAACATGGGTGGACCTGGAGATTGTCATACTAAGTGAAGTCAGCCAAACAGAGAAAGACAAATATTGTATGATATCACTTATATGGGGAATTTTTTTAAAAAAAAGGACACAATAAACTTTTTTCACAAAATAGAGATAGACTCACAGACATAGAAAGCAAACTTATGGTTACCAGTGGGGAAGAGAAGTGGAGGGAGAAATTAGTAGTTTGAGCTCTGCAAATACTAATTACTATATATAAAATAGATAAACAACAAGGTCCTACTGTACAGCACAGGGAACTATATTCAATATCTTGTAATAGCCTATAATGAAAAAGAATATGAAAATATATATGTGTGTGTGTATATATATATATATATATATATATATATGTGTGTGTGTGTGTGTGTGTGTGTGTGTATAACTGAGGCACAATGTTGTGCACCAAAAACTAACATAACATTGTAAATCAACTATACTTCAATAAAAAAGAAGAAGAAGAAAATGATCCAAGATCATATGTCAGAGTCAGCGTTTGAAAACAGGTCTTTTAAGTGCAATGTCTAATCATTCAGGCAGGTTCCTGCCCCTTGAGTAGAAGGATTAGACAGCACCTACTGTGGTTCCTGCAGTTGGGGTCATTCTCGTCCTCCCTGCTGTTCAATCACCATGTGCGTTGTACTCTTGAGATTGAGAGCATGGAGAGGAAAACGTTAATTCTGCAATCAGCTAGACTTGATTTCACATCTAGATCTTGACACTTGCTCTGTCCTCACTTTCTCCATCAATAAAATGGGATAATATCACCCATTAAAAAAGGTCCACAAAGGTCGTAGCACACTGAGTTGACCCCTGTTCCCCAGGTCAGGAAGGGGTATTGATGTTTATGCCTGCATTCTGTGTTGTCCCTGCAGATGTAGAAACTGGCTGATGCCACCGTATTTATCATATTATTGTTTCTATGTATAAGTCTGCTCAATTTTTTTTTTCATAGAAAGAAAAAGAAATCTTAAAACACACACATACAGACATCACCAGGGGTGGAAGGAACTTGCCACTTTCAGCCTGGAGTAGTTCCTACCTGCAGTAGTATTCAAAGTGTTTTCAAACAGGTAACAGGAGATACCATACTCACCTCGTCTATTTCTTTCTCCAGTTCTAGAATCAGCCATTTCTCCAAGAAGCTCTGGTTCCTTTTATTGGAGAATGGTCTTGGAAACCAATTTCTGGATGATTTTCATCACATAAAAGTTACAATTTTTTAAGCAGTGGGGAGCCATTAAAGATCTATAGGTAAGGGAATACACTCACAAACACACACAAACAGTATTGTAGCCTGAAGTGCACAGAAGATGAGATTCTGGAGTGGCGAGTCTGCTATGAGGAAGGTACTTAGAGTGAAACAGGTAAGTTTTCAGCAGTATATAGTAAAGAGCTGAGGTTATCCAGGACATTTGTTGTCTTGGAATTGTAAACCTGTTTATTAATTTAAAAAAATGTTTTAGAGTATATTGGTGATCTAAGGACCAGAACTACATCTCATTTATTACTGTACCTCCAAACGCTAGCACAGTGGAAAAGACAAAAAGAAAGAGCATGAAGAAAGAAGGGAGAGAGAAAATTTTTAAATGAGGGAAAGACAGGAAGAGAAAGGGAGAGGGAGAGGCAGAAAGAAGGAAGAAAAATAGAAATTGATGGAAGAAAAGAAAGAAGCCTTCTATTATAGGAATCTACAGGGTTTTTGAGGATTTGGTACACTGCCATCAGTTTATTTTTCAGCGAAGATTATGCTGTATTAATTACAGCCAAGTACTTACATTTTGCTTATAATTTGTGAATTTATTTAATACAATGATCAGAGTCCCCATTATGATGAAAAATAATATAATAATTCACCAGGCCAGAGGATGCCAGAGGAAAGATGAAAATCTTTACTGGGGATCTTTGTCATTTCAGTGATAAAGCACTTATTTCCAGAAAATCAAAAATCATAGTCTCTGTCCCTCGATAGAAACAAAATACACCGATTTATCAATTTCCACTAAGAATATAACAAATATATACTATTGAATTTATATTTAGAATTTTACTTAGAATTGTGATTTTCATTTATTTATTAAGGACTCACTTGGGAATAAAAAATTAGGTGTCAGAAGGAGAAGACTTTCAAGTATTTTTAAGTTAACATTAAGAAGTTTTGTAAGACTCCAATCAAATCCCAAATGAACGTACCTATGCCTACTCTCCTGGCTGCCAATGATGCAACTTACGAAGACTAACATTTCTGCTAAATTGCTGGAGATATTACAAGAGTGTCTGGTGTCTTGAATTTACATATGGATGAAATGTGACCAGTCTGCCTAATTTCCCTGAGGATCCAAACTTGGTAGAATACCATGAATAAAAAGTCACTTTTTATTCAAAAAGCAGGACCAAGTTCTTCCAGCAAACACACACATTTAGAAGGAGCACTCTACTGTAAAATTAATTTTATCCTTTTTTATAGCAATCTATTTCATAGCACATCCTCTGATATATTGAGTCTGTCATATTGATCTGGGTGGTTTGAAACAGAACCCCCCTCTTTCACCTCCACATACATGCAAGTAGGTTATTGTTACAAGTTACACTTTGGAAGTCTTTGCATTTCCATTTCTATTCCTTTATTCTTTTTAACTTATGAAGTACCTACAATAATGCATGTATTTGGACGAGGTATTTTACATATTAACAAAATGAATGCTCTTCATAATTCGTGATTGTGCTTCTGTGTGAAGCTAAGTGATGTCACTGTGATTCTAATTCATGGCTTTCTAAACTGGAAACAAACTGTTTTATCTTACGCAGTAGCTTCCTCCAAGTTCTTTGCAGTTAAATAAAACCGTCCATGGCCCTAAACTATGTGAAGGCAGAGATGACAACTGATATTTGCAAGGTCACGTGATGGTCTCTGAGTCCTTTCTCTCCCGAATATGTTTCCCTTCCTGATCAGATGCGATGCCTGAAATACCTTACGCTGAAGGAGTGCTTTTCACCAGAATGCATATGGGGCTCTCTTAAATACAAATGCATTCCCAGGAAAGGGCATACTGCAAAATTTTTTTCGTCTTTCACAGGAAAAGAACCTGTGAAAAAAGTGTATATGCAATATATCATTATCTGATCTATAGTGGTTCAATAATCCTAACAAAATAGGATAACAGTGTGTTTTAATTAGAACTTTAATCTACTGATATTGGTTTAAATATTGCTATCCGTGGGTTTAAAGCCACTCTGTTTGCTTCACTTCTGTATTTTTCTTTGTGTTCTTTCTTGCCACTTTTCCATTAGTGACTATTTTATCATTTTGTATTTCTCCTTACTAGTTTTTCTTAATATCTTATTTACTATTCACTTAATGGTTACCTTAGATATTGCAACATATAACCTTGGCTGATTAAAATCCAATAAAATTTAGTAGTTTTACTAATTCCTGGATAATACACACATGCACTCTAGAAAAACGGAATTCTTTACAGACATTGCTCCGTTAATTTATAAGGTCAATATTCATTCGTATTCATCCTTTCTCTTCCTTCCTTGACAAATCTCCAAGGTCCTGTTTCAAATCATTTTCTTCTGCTGGAAGAACATTCTTTAGTGTATTCTGTGCTATAGGTTTCTTGGTATCACATGTAACCAGTCTTTGATTTTACCATGTCTACACTTGACATGTAATTCTTTCTGGTTATAGAATTTGAAGTTGACAGTTAAAAAACATATAATTTGAATATGTCTTTACACTTTTTCTCTTAAGAAAGTTGAACTTTAATTTATCTTTCTGTAATTAGTCTTTCTTATTCTCTATATTTAATTTTTCTTTTTAGTAGTCAGCAGAGTTAGCATGATTTCCTTAGGTATGATTTTTCTAATATTTACACTGGTGGTAGTTAATAGTACTTCTTTTCTTCAGTAATTTGATGTCTTTCATCAGTTTTGAAAAATTCTTGGCCAGTTTCTCTTCAAATATGGGTTCTTCTTCATTTCTCTTCTCTTAAATTAACATATCTTTACCTTTTTCATTGTCTCTTAATGTCTCCTCTATGCTTTATTCTATACATTTTCTTATGACCTACGTTCCAGTGGAGTAATTCACTTAATCTGTCACTTATGCCACTAAAACTACTATTTGAAATTTTAATTTTAGTCATTTATTTTTTTAATTCTAGAATTTGAGTTAATTTTTATAGTTTCCAGTCCCCTACTGAAACTCTCCATCTTTTCTTTAATTTCTCTTAACATGTTAAATCTAGCTATTTTAAATGATACTGATAACTTCATTACAGATACTCTTAGTTTATTTTTGATTTGTATTTATTTTCTTAGTTTACAGTCACATGGTTTTATCTCCTTGTTTACTTGTTTATGTTTGATGAAGTAAAAACTATAGCAATAATTTGAGATCCAGAACGACCTTACACTTCTCTGGAGATAATTCACCTTTGAACCTAATGAAGTGAGGTTACCAGCACTCCATGATCATATGAATCTAATTTTTAGTCATTGAACTTATTCAAAACTGGCTTTCATTATTTCATTTTTATAAGAATGTATTTCTTTTGACAATTTTAGTTCCAATTTAGTCTTATGTAGTCTATCTTAAAGATTGTCAAGGCTTGTCTGCCCACCTGTCTTGGTATTTCCTGAATCCTAATTTTTGTCCCCATCCTGTGAGTTCCTCAAATGCTCCGCTAAACTTTTAACATTCTCTTGTCTCAGCAGACTTTTCCAGATTTGGCAGATGCTTCCAAAATTAATGTGATCCCAAATGATAGCTTACGTTCCAAGATACTTTTTTCCTGGAATTAATCCAGTAATATTTCACTCTAATTTTGTTCTATTTTCTTTTACTTTTTTTTTTTTTTTTGGTTTAGTTGTTCTCATCAGGATGATTGGGCCAGTTTCTATAGTAAGCTATTACCAGATGCATCTGACTTGGTTTGTTAAGGAAATTAGCAGAATATATTGATGCCCTTCAGTGAAACCAAGTGATTTAGCCCATCAAAACCAGTAAATTGCCTTTGCAGCAACTTAGCTTTATTTATTTAAAATTATTTCTGATTTTTTTCTTGACGGCATCTAGAATCTAAGTCTATAACTAATTAATAAGGCAATCAATCAGACAGATAAACTATTTTAGAGTCTTCTCTGAAGTGCTAGAAGAATATCCTTAATTAATTTGGAAAAAAAAGTAGTTATTTTATGCTTGCTGAGTTATCTGAAGTATTTAACTCATGAGTATATTGTTGTAAATAGATTTATTTTGGTAAAGTTTTATTTACAATATTGAGCAGATAAACAAAAAATACCATGGATATCTAGAAGGTGAGTAGAAAATATCACAGAACTTGACAGTTTCATGTGCATGTTTATGTGTATTTGTTTGTGTAGTTTTTTTTATGAGAAGCATGTCAGCAGTTAAAAATTTATACTTCTAGTGCAAAGATAAGAGAATCAATGCATAAATAAATAAAGCTTTGAATACATTTCAGGCAAGAGGAAAGCACCAAAATAGGAAATATTCAGATCTGTCTAACTAATTGAAATGGTAATTATTTAGCATTCTAATTATGGAGATAAAGCACTATTTTAAAATAAATTAACTTGGAAATCCTAGTATAAGATGCAGTAACCAGAATGCAATGCATTTTGTTACTGTTATTGGCTCACAGACATGGCAACAACTGATAGAAAATTTGAAAGAAGAAAAATTAATTGAAATTCAGCATAATTTAAAGACATTCCAAAAATCCTAGTGGAAATCCAAGCCAGACTTGTTTATTGTTTGTTTGTTGTTTATCTATACCTTCACTCTATATGGTAATATCCTTCAATGTTGTAATATAATCATATGCTCAATATACATTCTTTGTGGGATTCAGTGCTTTCTCTCTTAATTAATCTCACTAAGATACAATGAGGCATTTATTATGGTTTATTTTGTGATTTTCACAGAGTCATCTGTATAAGGATTTCTATAGCAAGTATAGTGATTAATCTCAGAGTCCTCTCCCCTGCCATGCCTTATGTAGAAACCTCACAATGTATTAGAAGGGTATACATTTTGCAGCTCAAATCTCAACTCTGACTCATGACTGTGTGAATTTCTTGAGTTTTCTGTTTCTAGGGTATCATTGTCTAATGGGGTGTTGTAGGGTTAAGCATGTCAGTAGACACTGAAAAAAGTGCTAAATCTCTCCGCCTCTTCCTGCCCCAAGAATCAATTCCCATTTCCATTATTACATTTTCTTATCATTTTCTATAGCTGTTGTTACCCACAACATTTTGAAATCTTCCGAAGGGTAAAAATGGTATTATAAAAGAGAATACTGGATGTAGAGTTAGAAAGATTAAAAAAAAATAAATCTTCTGTCTGATACTTCTTAACTGAGTAACCTTGGAGAAGTTACTTTCCCTTCTCATCAACATGTTTCTCGTCTGTAAAATAGGGTTAATAGTGTCCATGTAATGGGATGGCTACAGGATTAAATGAGACACTACGTGGAGAATCTTTAGCCGAGTTCCTCACAGAGTATATGAGTTTCATGAGTCCTTTTCTCCCTTTCTAGAGAGCAGACTTTATATCTTTTCCTTAAATATTTTATTTCTTCCTGAACTTACCGCCTAGCATGGACTGGGCCCATGGCTGATCAGAAAGAGTACTTGGTATTTCAAATACAAACTGATAGTCAGTGTTCTCCTCCCCTGACATTTTCCTCATCTTTTATTCCACAAATATTTTTTGAGTACCTACTGCACACCAGACACAATCTTGGATGCTTAGATCATAGTAAAGAACAAGCCAACCGTAAAGATACTTCTCTGCAGGAACTTGAGAGTCATCTGGTTAATGAGACAAAGTGAAAACAGATAATAAAATGAGGGAAATGAGGGCTGCAGTAAACTGCTTTTACATAGTTGTGTGTTACACTTCTCCCACCCACAACCCGGTCAGAGTCTTACCTGTTGAGACGATGATATTTTTCCTTTGGGGCACAGCACCGGAAAGCATTTGGTGTCTTTGGGACACGATTGGCAGATGGCATGGGGGCAGAAAGACTCCTCAACATAGTATATGAGACAATTCTTCCATGGCATTCTTACTTATCCTACACCATCTCAGTATCCTCTGCACCCTCAGGTGTATCCGGAGCTCCATTTATATGAACTACTGAGTATTACTATTCTCTGTGTGTGTCTGCATACGTGCATAGGGGTGATGGAGTAAGAAGACTAAACACTCATTTTAACCACATAGAAACAATGTGATTTAAAATACCAGGAATTTCATGAGGAATCTCAAAGGACCCTGATAGTCAAAACAATCATAAAAAGGAAACAAAGGTGGAGAACTTATACTTTAAAACGTATTATGAATCAAAATGATGTAGTACTGGCCAAACTACTGACATGTAGACAAATGGAATCGATGAAGATCCCAGAAATAAACCTTTACATACATGGTTAAATGATTTTGATAAGGATCTCAAGATCATTCAACGGGGAAAGGACAGCCTTTTCACCAAATGCTGCTGATAAAACTTGCATAATCACATGCAGATAAATGATGTTGGACCCTTAACTAACAGCATATAAAGAATTAACTCAAAATGTATGAAAGACCTAAATATAAGACCTAAAACTCTAAAATTCTTAGAAAAGATAGGGCAAAAGCTTCACAAAACTGGCTTTTGCAGTGATTTCTCAGATATGAGACCATGGTACAAGCAACAAAAGAAAAAGAATAGACAAATTGAACTTTGTGAAAATTTAAGAACTTTTTGCATCAAAAACCAGTATCAACAGAGCAAAGAGCAACTCACAGCATGAGAGAAAATATGTGTAAATCATATACATGAGAGGGATTAGTATCCAGAATATATAGAGAACTCCTAAAACTTAAGCATGACAACTAAAAAACAAACTAAGTTGAAAAATGGATGAAGGACTTGAACAGATATTTCTCCAAAGAAAATATATTCATGGCCAATAAGCATACGAAAAATCTGTTCAACCTCATTAGGGAATTGCAAATCAAAAGCACAATGAGGTTATTACTTTACACCCGTTAGGATGGCTACTACTCAAAAAGGAAAAACAAAAAAACACACACAGAAGATAGCAAGTAATGGCAAGGATGTGGAGAATTTGGAATTTTGGGCACTATTGATGGGAATGTAAAATGGTAAAGCCATGATGGAAAACCATATGGTGATTCCTCAAACAATTAAAAATATGATTACCAAATGATCTGGCAATTCCACTTCTTGGTATATATCCAAAAGTACTGAGAGCAGAATCTCAAAGAAATATTTGTACACCCATGTTTATAGTAGCATTATTTACAACAGCTAAAATGTGTCCATCAACTGATGAATGGATAAACAAAAGTGGTCTATACACACAAGGAAATATTATTTAGGTATGAAATGGAAGTACATTCTGGCATATGCTACTACATGGATGGTCCTAAAAGATACTATGCTAAGCGAAGTAAGCCAATCAAAAGACAAATAACTTATGATTCCGCTTACATGAGGCACTTTAATTATGTCACAGAGACAGAGAGTGGTGTGGGGGTCTCCAGGGACAGGGGAAGGGAGAATTGGGAGTTATTGTTTAATGGGTGTAGAGTTTCAGTTTTATGAGATGCAAAGAAATGGAGATGGATGTTGGTGATGGCTGTATAACATTAGGAGTGTATTTAATACCACTGAACTGTGCACTCAAATTTGGGAGTTTGAGATTTGCAAATGATAACCACTACATATAAAAATAGACTTAAAAAAATTTATTCTGCATAGCACAGGGAAATATATTCAATATCTTATAATAACCTTTAATGAAAAAGAATACGAAAAGGAATATATGTATGTATATATATGACTGGGACATTGTGCCGTACACCAGAAATTGACACATTGTAACTGACTGTACTTAAATTAAAAGAAATAAAATCTTCAAAAAGATTTGAAAATCACTAAGATCATAAATTTTATGCTATGTGTGTTGTACCACAAATTTAAAAATAGAGGGAAAATGCTAGGAATTTGACAGACTGATTTGTTTTTCTAGCTGCTGCATTGTTTAAATTAAGACCCAGAACTGAAAAATTGTATATGAGCAACATGTAAATTATACCCACATTGGTCTGTAGGAACTTCCGACTTAGTCTCAACATAGTCAGCTTTAATTAATTTAAAAAATACTCACAAGGATTTTCTTTCAAAGACAGTGAGGGAGCATTCTTCTCTGCACATTTATGTTAATGAGGTAGTTACTATGCAATGGATTTCTTCTGAATCCAAAGAAAAATGATACCTATTATTCTGTATTTGAATCGAAACTTACATTACATGTTCCTTCTTCAGTTTGTATTATGAATAGTTGCTAAAGGTTTTTTGTCTCGATCCTCCCATAATGAATTAAAAAAATTTAATCTCTGTCACTTCCTGAAATGGGATATTGTATCCTGAAAATTCCACGTGCGTGTCAATTGAGAAGTTACCACAAATACAATTAAAACTAAGGACAGTTGTTCTTAATTATCATTTTGTTGTTGTTGTAAAGCTGTATTTGATATAATATGATCCTTTGAATAGTTTTTTGAAGTAGAGAGGATAGTGCTACAATCAACAGTTTACAAACGAGGTCCAACTGAGGGTATTTCTGTTTCTCCCTTGGCTAATTTTACGCGGCTGTTTTGTGCCAGAGTTGAGGTTGGCTCTCCTCACCTTTCACCTGGTGTTCTTCGTAGCTCATGGCCTTCCCTGCTTCTCTTCCTCACTCTCAGAATCAAAGTATGTAAGTGCCTCTTACATGGTAATCTCCTCTCTGAGGTTTTGAGTAAAAACACAGAGGGTAAAGGGGGTGGGAAGGGATAAATCATGAATTCGAAAATTGCACCTCTTGGGGAGTGATGGAAATGTCAGCTATCTTGATTGGTGGTTTCATGGGTTTCACAAAATTCATCAAATTGTACATCCAAAATATGTGTAGTTTACTGTACAGAAACCACACCACAATAAAGGTGTTAAAAATAAAATAAGTAAAATAAAATTCATTTCTACCAAAACAAACACCCCAAAAAATACATACAGAAACTTCCCAAAAAGTAGCTTTTTCCTTCACTCCTTTTAGAAATTAAGATTGTGGTTGTAGTCTAATTTCTCTCCTTGTATTTTCACGTCTTTGGAAAGTTTCTGCTACTTTTCCCTTCGGGTCCTCAACTACTTTGCCCAATGTTTTAACCACTTTAAAAGAAAACAAGAAATCATTTTATATGGTAATTAAAAAAAAAAAACCTCTCAGTGGGGAGGTTATATAGCTCAGTGGTAGAGCACATGCTTAGCAGGCATGAGGTCCTGGGCTCAATCCTCAGTACCTCCATTAAATAAATAAATAAATAAATAAACGTTCCTTTAAAAAAAAGAACTGTGAGAAATAAATTTCTAAAAGAAAAAGAAAAATCTCTCTAATGCTTCTTCCGGGCAGGGAGGATAATGGCTTTACGCAATGTCCAGGTCTTTGTGAAAGGATGCTGTATATTCACTCTGCCCTCCTCTTATACCAGTTTTTCCTCTGATCCTTCAGGCACCCAGTCTTCAGTTACACCCTTTCTTTGCTTGATGGGAGGGGCTTTTGGAGAAGTGATAAAACGTGCGATATTTGCCTCCTGCTCGGGTCTTCTGGTGGTGCTTAGAAAATCTCATCTACTTTGAAAAGGCAAACAAACAAACAAACAAGTAACTTAGAAACACAATCAACACAACACAACACAGCTTGGCAGGCCTTCCATGATTAGAGCAGTTTTCGCTTTTCTAGTCTTACTCCACACTCGTTGGTGATTCAGCACAGTTTGCTTTTGGAGATCAGGTGTCTAAGACACCAAACACGGATTCATATCCTTGGAGTAGCGTGGGGTCCTGGAGAAGGATTGCACCTTGCTGCCTCCCGCTGCCCTTGAAGGAGACGTGACTTTTTTGGCCTTGGCAGCAGCCAGCATGTTCCTTCCTCCCTGGGTCCTGAGTGTGGTGTTTGTTGTGTTCACCCTCCATCTAGGATATTTCTACACAGTGTCTCTGCAGCCTCCAGCTCCAAGATTCTAGAGTCACATGCAGATTTTCCAAGAGATGAGGCAGTGGTTGGAAACTTAATGTGGAATAAATATATCCTCATAAATATAGAACTGCTGCTGATAAAGCTGCATTTCAGAGGCTACATATGCCCCAAGCATCATTTGAGTAGATGCTTCTTCATGAATAGGAGAACCTGAGACCCAGAGGAGTAAGGGTGTTAAGCCAATGGAAAAGTCAGCGGAACATTCTGCATTTGACCTTAGGCTCCTTTTGCACCAAAGCCCCACTTCTTTCTGCTCTGCTATATGGCCCTGAACACACAGGGAAAAAAGGACGTGGAAACATGAACAACATTGTTAAGACAAGATATCTTTCCTTTAGCGCAAGAAAAATCCAGATTTCAAACCCAAGTTTTGCCTTTACTACCTCAGTCTTCGCTGTCAAATTTTGCACCATTTAGGGACCTCAAGTGTTTTCAGTTGTAAAATGGGACTAATGGTGCCTTCCTGAAAGAGTCATCATGATGGTGAAATGTGAGGAAAGCACTTTTATGACCTAGAAAGTGCTACGAGACCTAAACTGAGTCTCTGAGATGCAAGTAATTCGTTTTAATTGATACCATATGATATCACTTATATGTGGAATCTTATAAAAAGACAAGCGAATTTATTTATAAAATCAGAAACAAACTCAGACATAGAAAACAAACTTATGGTTATGGGGGAGAAGGGAGAGGGAAGGGATAAATTGGGAGTTCGAGATTTGCGGACACTAACAACTCTATGTAAAATAGATAAACAAGTTTCTTCTATATAGCACAGGGAACTATATTCAATATCTTGTGGTAACCTATACTGAAAAAGAGTATGAAAATGAATGTATATATGTACATGTATGACTGAAACATTATGCTTTACACCAGAAATTGACATAGCATTGTAAACTGACTATACTTAAATACATACATATATATACACATGAAAAAGGAAAATAGTTTAAACTAAAAGAATTTCTAGTTACTACCTGCATGGTACCATTCAGCTTAGACCCCATGATTCTGTCTTGATTATGAATCTCTCTAGTTGGTCTGATTCTCTTTGCTTAATTCGTCGTAGTCCGGAGGAAGCTGCACTATGGTGGCAAGAGCACGTACATGCTCAGCCCTTTGGGACAAATGACAAACGACAGCCAGAAAACAATGGCCTGTCCTCATGGCTTGGCTCCTACCAAATCCGAGAGCTGTGCAGAGGCAAAGCACGATAGGCATGCCTTCCAGACCAATGCCAGCAGGTGGCCCGATTGGGAGGACCTGAGCATTCCATGGCCACTCTGTGCCAAGTGAGGACCTAAGAGGTCAGTACTCTGAGTCCCACTGCCTGGGTTCGCGTCTTGGGCAGCTGCTCTCCAGCGGTGTGGCTTTGGGAACCTTACTTCTGCACGCAAGGGCCCCATCCGCCCAATGGGAACGGTGACTGTTTCAATCTCACAGGGTTTTGGCACAGACTAAGTGAGCTAATAAAGACGTAGCACTTAGAAACAGATCTTTGGCAGATAGTCGTCGTTAGTTAGCTCTCATTTGATTCTCAGAACAATACTCCAATATTTAGGTACCTCCATAGCATATTGAGGAGCAGAGAGAAAAAATAATTTTCCCTAGGTTACATCTTTTGTAAGAGGTTCATGTGACGCAAGCCCTGGTGGTCTGCGTTTAAAGCCTGGGGCGTATCTGCTTTATCGTAATACTATTTGGGTTCAATAAAATGATTCTGTGTTTGCAGCTATATGCTTGGAAACAGCCAGTCTTCAGGGTCCAGTCAGCCCACTTGAAAAACCCTCACGCATAAAATGTCAAAAATAAAGAATATGTCTGCTAAAATCCAGACATGTGCGAGGGACAGCCACTCTTGGGGCAGAGCAAAGCCGCAGGAAATAAGGCCCCAACAAGGCCTTCCTAACTATCAGGGAACAGAATAATATAAACATTTAACTGCTAATGGCAAGGATTATAAAAATCGATGGAGTATTTCATGGGATTCCATGCAATACATACAAAATGGGAGCGTTGCTTTCTCCACTTTTCAAAGTGAGCTAAACATGAAACTGCACATCATTCCGTAATTAAAGACTTTTAGGACCAATGCAAATTTCAGTGCTTATCCCTGAACTGTGTCAGTGTATTGCCTGATGGTTGTGAAAGACATCGTCTTAGCTGTGGTAAATCATCAAGCAGTAGCAATTTAATAACTCGTTTGATAGACGAGGTCTCCAAATTAAACAAAGACCCAACTGAATTAAAGTTAAAGAGGAAGTTCATTAGGTAGGAAAGGATATGACTCAGCGTGGACTGAGCAAGAACTCAGCGTTCCAGGCTCTGCCACAGGTGTTTGAGATGTGAAACTTAACATAATTCTCACAACAGCCCCCAAAGGGCTAAGTTACTCACTTTGGTTTGAGAATACTGAGATTTGAGAGGTTAAATCAAAACAGACCTATGATGGATAAAGAAGTCCACACAGTGGTCCTCCCTACCTCTTTTTTTTCTCACTCTCTCTCTCTCTCCCCCGCACTACGCTCTCCTTTCTTCTTTCCCTTTCCATCTTCCTTCATTAATTTAACCAGCATTCATCGGGCATCTGTTATAAAATACGTCCTGTGTTAGTTGTTGGAGATTGAATGGGGGAATTGAAACCTACGGGAACACTTGCTGTGGAGGTGACTCTAAAGTTGAGGAGATGAACATAAATCAAAAGATTCCACCCACATATGTCAGATGGCACATGGAAGAAGATCCATGTAATGAAAGAATATGATTCTGTAGCAGGAAGGAATGTCTAGCTAATGGATACACTCTGAGAAAATGATGTTCTAACTATATCTGAGAAGTGAACAAATTTACTAGGAAAAGGGGGAGATGTGTGAAGGTCTGAGGTACATTTTAGATGACTGACTGGCAGGTGCAATGGCATAATGACCTAAGTGGATGAAAGAATACAGCATGAACAAGAGCCCAGAGAAAGAACCGTGAGACTGGAGCTCAGCCAGATATGAGGTCATACTGGGGTTCCTTGCTTTAATTTCTGTTTTGTTACCAGGCGAAGTATTTTAACTTTATTTTAAGAAGGATTAAACGATCAATCGCATTTTGAAAAACTGACTATGGCTGAAGTAAAAAGAATAGATAATTTGAGAGGAAGGTAGGTACTTAACAAAAATGTATGGGGAAAAAGACAATCACCATGATCTAAATAAGAAGAAATAAATGATCAGGGGTAGAAGTGGGTGGAAGTTGGTGAAGTTGCAGAAAAAATTACTTAAAGCATTATCCAGATTTTTGTGAACTCCATGTTCCTCAGTAGTGAGAGAAGTGTAATATAGAAGCAATTCTCAGAGATGAGAAGAAAACTCCACTCATTAGTATGTGTAGATGGTTTTTGAGACTCAGTCAGTGTCCCCTGAGACACTTCCAGTTCTCAAACTCCAATAGATTGGGGAGGGGGTACTGAAAAGAAGAATATAAGGACATAGCAACAGTCACCAGATATTATGAGAGAAAAGCAGAAGTAACTTAGTGAATAAGTGACCTGATTCCAGTCTTGGCTGTTGCTCTAACTAGCTCAGATTTCTCCAGCAAGTTACTCACTCCATGTCTCCCTTTTCTCTTTTCTAAAACCAGAAGTTCCTAATTTTGAAAATTATTTTAAAAATAAATTTTTTCTTGTAAAAAAGAAAAGCTGCATGCAATTCAACTTCTAGGGGGATGGGAGACATACAGACTCTATTTTTCCCATTAAGTATAACTAAAATCCTGGACTTTAGATATAAAACAAATATAAAAATATTCTGAAAGATGGAGAAAAGAAGGGAGACTAGCCAGGGACCTTGGAACCCAAAGAATTACATAAAAGTGAATTTCCTGGATTTTCCTTTTGTTTCCCAAATATCCCACCTTGAGTGTTGGAGATGCCAAAAACATGACAATTTTTTAACATTTTTTATTGATTTATAATCATTTTACAATGTTGTGTCAAATTCCAGTGTAGAGCACAATTTTTCAGTTATACATGAACATATATATATTCATTGTCACATTTTTTTCTCTGTGAGCTACCATAAGGTCTTGTATATATTTCCCTGTGCTATACTGTATAATCTTGTTTATCTATTCTACATTTTGAAATCTCAGCCTGTTCCCCTTTGGCAACCACAAGTTTGTATTCTATGTCTATCAGTCTGTTTCTGTTTTGTCTTTATGTTTTGTTTTTATTTTTGTTTTTTTAGATTCCACATATGAGCGATCTCATATGGTATTTTTCTTTCTCTTTCTGGCTTATTTCACTTAGAATGTCATTCTCCAGGAACATCCATGTTGCTGCAAATGGCATTATGTTGTCGGTTTAGGGAACCCTCCCTCCTACACTGCTGGTGGGAATGCAGTTTGGTGCAGCCACTGTGGAAGACAGTATGGAGATTCCTCAAGAGGCTAGGAATAAACTTACCATAAAACCCAGGAATTCTGCTCTTGGGCATATATTCAGAAGGACTCCTACTTCAAAAAGACACCTGCACCCCAATGTTCATAGCAGCACTATTTACAATAGCCAAGACATGGAGACAGCCTAAATGTCCATCAACAGATGACTGGATAAAGAAGATGTGGTATATTTATACAATGGAATACTATTCAGCCAAAAACATGACAATTCTAATGGGTGCAGACAAGAGTCCTATGAGAAAAGCATCTTCTCCTTAGCCCAAGACCAAGAAAAGGGGCAGCCTAGCAAGACAGGAAATGTTCAGAAAATAACCACACTCCTAGAGCCAAACACCCAGGAAAAATGTTGGCAACTCTTCCTCATGTCAGCAAAGTCTGAGTCGGAAGCTTAGATTTCCATCTTTACTGGGATGTAACAAAACTCGCACATCTCTGGCATCCGTAGACACCCCTAGGGGAACCTGGACTTGCACAAATAACCCTAAAATTTGTATGGAGCCACAAATAACACCAGATAGCCAAAGCAATCTTGAAAAAAAGCAAAAGCTCAAAGCTGCAGATGTCACACTCCCTGACTTCAGGCTGTACTGCAGTAATCAAAACAGCACGGCTCCAGCACAAAGTCAGACACATATGGAACAGAACTGAGAGCCGATGTATAAAGCCACACACATGTGGTCAGTTGATCTACAACAAAATGAATATATTTCCTATATTTTCTTCTAGGAGTTTTATATGGTTTCTGGTCTCTCTCATCCATTTCGAGTTTATTTTTGTATATGGTGTGAGAAAATGTTCTCATTTCGTTCTTTTACACGTAACTGTTTAGTTTTACTCACGCCACGAATTGAAGAGACTGTCTTCTCTCCACCGTGTATTTTTGCCTCCTTTATGGTATTTTACAGAGTCCCTAGAATTCTGTGAATCACGGTTTGAAAACCACTCTACTACACAGGATCAAAAGTATTGTCTATGGATCCCAGATTTCGTACCAAGATCTCTGTTCTGAGGCTGAACATGACATTAAGGGTGACCTCACTCGTCTTTCTTCCACTAGTGGCTGCTAGAAAACCCTCTATACAGGTCCACATGGTCCCTTACAATTTTGTAAAGGTGTAACCAAGCTCAAGGTCATCCTTACTGGTGTGGTTGCTGAAGTTCCAGGTCCAGGTTGTCTCTAAGAACATCATGCAACCATCTACCCGGCCAGCATCCCTGACCCTGTGGTACACACAGTCACCATGGCAGTGCTCTAGTGCCTCCTCCAGCAGGAAAATTGCATTCAAGTTTGTCCTTGTCTCTTAGATTTAGGGAAGGCTGCCATTCATCACTTCCCCAGTGAATCTCACAAATTTAATTGCACAAGTATATAACACATTGCTCCTTAAAAAAATTTATGTGCTTGGATCCTTTGGGGGGCATTTATGCATATGCATGTGTGTATTCCCCTAATATACGTATACATGCGTGTCTATATACACACATAGACATACATGTGCATATATGTAGGCTGTGTGTATATATATACACACATATATATGTGTGTGTGTGTGTGTGTCTGTGTTTTTTATATTCTTAAACACTTACGATTCAGAAGGCAAATGAAATAAATCCTTTCTGTGGCCAAAATTTTTTGTTCATTTCTTGTGTGCTTTTCTCAAGTAAAATCCATTCCATCTACTTTCTGGAGATGGCCTTGTTGCAAAGGGGAAAGAGACACAAGCCAACAGACACACAGCAAGAACGGGGCGGTTCTTTCCTGTTCCACACATAATTAAAAACATAATACATTTTCTGTCCTGGTGCCCCATCAACTTCTCTCCAGTCACATTTAATCCTATGACCTTGAAAGGCTTCAGTCATAATAGAAAAAGAAGAGGAGGAGCGCAGGGTTTGAGGTCTTTCCAGCCAGAACTCTGAATGCAAATTAATCTTTTCACTCTCTGAAGAGGAGAAGGACCCTCTACTGCCCCAAAATGCTCTGAAATGAGTTTCTCTGACAGGGGCAGAGCCTGGGTCTTTACTGTGGTGATTGACAGGACGAAAAGAAAGGAATCTTGGGGAGAGGGGAAATGGAATGGTTCAAAATCTTCGGAAGTTAGATGAACGGTGTGGAAAAATGTGTCCCCTCAGCCTAATGGTTCAGCATGAACCAGAGTATCTGCTTGGAATGTTTACCAAATATTGTATAATTTCAAGTTTTGACAGAAACTCATTCAGATGTTTTCCTACTAAGGCAGACATGTTTTTAAAGTTGAGAAAACTTAGGGAGGAAAAAAAGCCCTCATAATCCTACCCTCCAAAAACAATATATATTATTAACATTTAAAGCTGCTCCCATTCAATATTTCTCTTTGTATATATTCTTTCGAATGGTGCTTATCCCACATACATTGGTTTATAATCAGCTTTCTCCACGTATTGAAGCAAAAACACTTTCTCTGTATTATCAGAGGCCATGGGAATAAAAATCTCGAGTTTGAATCTGAGTTTTTCCCATACACTCTGTGCCTGACCTTGGACAAGATTTTAGCTAGTTTAAATTTCGGTTTTCTCCTTTTATAATGGTAGCACAAATAATACATTCTTTATTAGGTAACTGGGATTATCAAATGAGAAAATACATAATATGTGTACATGATGGGCTTAATTTACAATTAAGTAAAAAGTTTGCTAGAAATAGTAATATCATGATTTGATATACCTATTTTATTTTATGGGTAACACTTCAGTTCATCAAACTACTATTGTGACTTTTAAATCATACCACATTTAAAAACTGTCTTTAAAAACTATTATTAGAATATTATATCTCCCTTTACTTGTATTTTTTATTATTACTTACTTAGGATAGTTCCCTGAAGTGAGATTGCTATGTTAGCGGTTATTCTTTTTTTAATTTATCTCAATACGTAAGAATTTTGCTCTCTTAAGGAGTTTATCAACCAATTTCTTCTTCAAAAATATGTAAGCATATACCTCTCAAGTATACTCATAAGGACAAAATAGTTTATTCATTTCTCTTAAATCAGTACCTTTTTATCATTGAAAACGCAGGCATTGTTTTTTATTATTCTGACTCAATAAATATTTTTACATTTTACTTGTTAGTTATATATCATCAAATCATTTATTCATCTTTAAACCACTTTTTCTCAAACACTGTCCTATTGTCAAAAAGTGAATATTCAACTTGGAGACTGACCACCACTTTATACTCCTACCTTGTAACACTAAGAAGTGCAACCTGATCAGCAATTCCTGAGCTTCTATTTTGTTTTGGTTTCTCCAGGTAGAAAGGTCAAAGGTAGGCGTATCCATTGTTGCCTCAGTGTTGCCACAGTGTTACTGTGTTGTGCTGGCAGATGTATGTATGTAAATAGCATCATCAATTGTTCATTTTGTCTAACAGATAATTAACTCACTTACCAAGTGATGTATAATGAAAGCTGTCCAAGTCTCACAGCTAACATTATGGTAGCATTCCAAAACTCTTCCATTCAGTGAGGGCTGGGGGGAGCTCTTCAAAATGTCCCCTTAAATTTTAAAGGCAGGAGACTCCAATTGTTTTAGGCTGTTTGTTTCACTTCTAAAATGATCGCAGTGGTAACACCCTGCTTCCCCTCTCTGTGAATCGCTCTTGGTATTTCCTCTGCCTGAACCATCCTCCCAACAGTCTTGCTCATTGTCCAAACCACAGATCCAACAGATCCTTCTCCGTGCAGGTTCAAGTGAGCCTCTCCACGCAGAGCCGAGAGCTACACTGCGATCCACCTGTTACACAGCCCAGTAGCAGCACCTACACAGCTTGAAATTCCTTAACTTAGATTGGCACTCACCCTACTACACTAAGAGATTTCTGAGGACAGGAATCGTCTCATTAATCTGTGTACTGCTCACGTGTCAGATCAAAGTTTGGCTTTAAAAAGACGCTCTGTAAATTTTTACATGGCTTCACTTAAAATTAAGGGAACTATATTATCTCCCCAAGCATATGGCAATACACAGGGGACAGGCTTTTGATCAGCATGTCTTTATATTCTTCCAGATTACTCGCCGTCATAGCTTTCCCCGCTCCGAGGGCCACCCAGGGCAAGTCAGCATGTTCTCCTGCTGTTTGTAACCACCGTTTCCCACTGGTTGTCATGCAGATTTGCATAATTTTTCCATTTGTCTAATGGCGGTTATTGAGTATGACCCAGGGTCCTGCAGAGGCTCTGTGCTAGTCAGGGGTGGTTGCTAGTGGATAAACTGAGAGCCAGTGGAGAACAGCATTATAAGATTTCTACAAGATTTTATTGGTGATATCAATGTCCCTGTATCTGCTGATGACACCCTTGCCAACTGTCACATAGCACAACTTATGGGGTCAGGATGAGAAGGTTTGGGGGAGGCTTAGAAGAATGAGGGAAATGAAAGTAAATAACATAGCACTGCAGTTTGGAGAGTGGTTTTTGGGGGGTGAAATATTGCAATTTCCTGAAACTCAACCCTTAAAACTTAGACGTTGTAGTGTATGATATATTACACAACACACCCTCAGGTGCACATTCGAGTCAAGTAAGAGCTCCATATTCCTTCCCCTAGCCCTCCTACCCTGGGATCTTAGTATTTGCCCCGTATACAATCATGCACACTTAATTTGAAAAAGGAAGCCCCAATATATTTTGAACTATTAATTAGCACCAAGCAAGAGTACAGTTCCATTTTTTTTTAATAAACAAACAAACAAACAAAAAACCCAATCAATAAACCAGTGTAGAGCTAGTGGACTCAGCCAATACTGGAGAGCGGTTTTTTAAATTACATTGGTCTCTTTATCTTTTTAGTTAGGCTAGACGCAACCTTGAAGTTTCCATGATTCTACCAGAAATTAAGTGGCTAATAAATACTCTTGTCCTACTGAAAACCTAGAATTTTCTCTTTGACTTTATACTGCAGAAATCCCCAGATGTCAAGATTATGCAAAGATTATGCTGAGAGAGGTACCACTTTGTTGAATGAATGAATGAATGAATGATCCAGAAAATGACTGCACCGCTAAAAATAGTAATTAACCCTGCATAAATATGGTGCAATTTTATTTCTACCTCTCTCATTATACTTGTGCATTTGGCATGACATTTTTGCTTTAGAGCAGATACTCAATGAATGTTTTTATCTAAGCAATGAAATTATTTAGCATTGGGTTTGTGCACTGTTAGAAGGAAATTTCCATGAAGCCAGAAATCTATCTGTTGGCTTCTATTTCCTGGGAAGTATCTATTAAATAACAGACAGGTAGTGGAAGGCCAATTATTTATTGAATAGTAGATACTTAGATTCAAAAAGAATACTGGACTCTGACACAGGACAACAATGGATTCATCAGTGTAACAATTGTGCTTGATTTCCTTGCTCAGCTGTTCCCAAGGCAGCCTGCCTGTCACATTACCCATCTGACTGATGGTGCAATTGCCTAAACTTGCACTTAAGACACTGAAAGGACCAGATTGGTTGTTCAGTGGACTTTGGAAGGCTAAACTGACAGAAATGTCTTCTTTAAATCCATTGTTTATCAATTGCTTTTTATTTATTTAATTGGGATAGGTTCTTTTTAAGCCATGAGGTGAACGTTTGATTATGTGAAGATTCACTTTGACCTAAACTATGAAATTAAAGAGTCACTGATTTTATCAGTTAGGGTTCAACCAGAGAAGCAGAACCATCAAAGCAGGCACATGAAGGGAAGACCACATGTGAGTTCACACCCACAGGCACAGACGGAAGCTGTTACCCATGAGAAGTCAGGAAACGAGATCCTGAGCAGGACTAGAACCCCCACGCATGTGCAAAAAAGCTTCTACTTGCAGGTAGACTCTATTTTTTTCTCCCACGAAAACCAAAGCCTTGCTCTGGCATCTTTCAACAGATTTAGGTAGGACCACCCTATCATCCAGGATAATTACCATTTCTTCATGTTAACTGATTAGGGACTTTAATTACACCTGCAAAATCCACGCGCAGCAACACCCAGATGAGCGTATGATTGCAATAACTAAGGATTGTAGCCAACGCAAATCCACACATCATAAAAGCCATCACATCTTTCTTTGCTAGCCTCGAGACTCCACTCCTCCACCCAGAAAAGCAGGGCTGAGGATGCCAGAGAGGGGCATTCTGCCTCATAAAGTGCCCTCTGTTCTACGCGGGCAGTGATGATCCTGCCAAAATAAGCTCCTAGTCCAGGAAGTGCTCTTTGGTCCTACAGACTGGAGATTTCCTGCCTCCGCCCAGAGGAACTAGGCGGTTCAGCCTGAGCAGGCTCCTTCTGCTTCTGTACACGAATCAGGGTCCTCAGCTTCCTGCGGTGACCCATGGGAGGCTCTGCGGCACAAGATGTACAAGTTTATTCTAAAACGTACATGGGGAGGCATAGGCCCTAGAATGGCTAAAAAGGAGTAAGTGGGAGAAGCCATGATCCCGTGTTAATGCTACACAGCTATGCGATCGAGAGAATTTGTTATCAGTGGAGGGATGGACACATAGATCAATGGAACGAAATCAAGAGCTAAGAAATAAACCTACACATGTACGCTCAACCAATTTTTGGCAAAGGTGCAAAAACAAACCAACAGAAGGAATCTAGCATTTTCAACAAATGGTGCTGAAATAATTAGACCAACATACACACAAAAGTGAACCTTCATCTAAACCTCACACCTGAAAATTTAACTCAGAATGGGTCACAACTTAAATATAAAACTTAATACGATAAGCATTTTAGAAAAAGCACAGGAGTGTGTCCTTGGGAGCAAGGGCTAGGTAAAGAACTCTTCCATTTAATATCAAAAGCACTATGCATAAAAAGTGGTAAATTGATAAATTAGACTTTATCAAAATTAAAAAAAGAACCTTTTGGTGCCTATATGTCTCTCTTAAGAGGATAAAAATACAAGCTGAAAACCACATATCTGGCAAAGAATTAGTATCTAGAGTAGATACAGAATACAAAACTGGACAGTAAAAACAAACAATCTGATTAGAAAATGAGCAAAAGACGTGAAAAGGCAGTTCCCCAAAGAGGATATCCAATTGAGAGATAAGCCCAAGAAAAGCTGTTCAACTTCATTCATCATTAGAGAAATGCAAATTAAAACCATAATGAGATAGCACTACGCAAAACAAAAACACTTTTTTGAAAAATTGGTGAAAACACTAAATGCTGTAGAGCATTCAGAAAAACCATATCACTCATCTATTGCTGGTGGGAATCTAAAATGATACAACCATTATAGAAAACACTTTTGTCAATTACTTATAAACTAAACATGCAACTACCATGTTAGAGTGATAATTCGCTCATTATAGAACCAAACCAAAAACAACCCACAAAGCCTTCAACATGAATGGCTAAACAATGTGGTAAATCCACATCATGGGATGCTACTCTGAAATAAGGTAATGAGTCTTTGATGCACGAGAAAACTTGGATGATCTCCAGGTCATTGTGCAGAGTAAAATAGAAAGACAATCCTAAATGGTTACATATAGTATGATTCCACACATGTGGCTTACTTGAAATGACAAACTTGTAGAAAATATGGTAGTTGTCAGAGATCAGGGAAGTAGGTGGGAGGGATGTGGGTGTGGCTGCAAAAGGGCCATATCAGGTACCCTGGTGGTTATGAGACTGCTCTGTATCTTGATTGTATCAACATCCGCATCCTGGTTGTGGTACCCTACTCCAGTTTTGCAAGATATAACCATTGGGGGGAAATGTGTAATGAGTACAGGGGAATCCTATGTATTATTATATACAGCTGCTGAAAATCTACAGTTGTCTCAAAATAAAAAGCTTAATGAAAAAGCAGTCAAATTAATCATGTTTTAATTTATTCTCCTGAGTTTCAACTTCTTGAGATACAAAATTAATATGAGTCATGACTATCAATATTTGTCCATGGTATTTGTTCCAATATTTACCAGTCACATACTTGGATTTACTAACATTTAATGAGCTATTAGATATTTAGTATTTTCACATATACCCACTCCTTTGATTCTCACAGAAACCCTGTCAGTTAAGTGATATGGTCTTTACATTAGAAGTGAGAATAGAACCCTTCTATACTGTTGGCAGGAACATAAACAATATAAAGGTTCCTTAAAAAATTAAAAACAGAACTACATATGATCCAGCAACCTCACTCCTGGTCATATATCTGGAAAAGATGAAAACTCTAATTCAAAAAGATACTTGCACCCCAGTGTTCATAGCAGCACTATTTACAATAGTCAAGACATAGAAACAGCCCAAGTGCTCATCAACAGACAATTGGTTCAAGAAGATGTTTATATATATTTTTATATATATATATAATGGATTATTACTTTGGTATAAAAAAGAATGAAATAATGCCATTTGCAGCAACATGGATGAACCTACAGAATATATTAAGTGAAGTAAGTCAGACAGAAAGAGAAATATTGTATGACATCATCTATATGTGGAATCTAAAAATTAATACAACTGAATCTATATACGAAACAGAAACAGACTCACAGATATGGAAAACAAACTTCTGGTTACCAAAGAGGGAAAGGGGGGATAAATTAGGAGTATGGAATTAACAGATACAAATTACTATACATAAAATAAATGAGCAAAAAGTATGTCCTGTATAACACAGGGAACCATATCCAATATTACAATATCTTATAATAACCTGTGAAAGAAAATCATCTGAAGAGAAAAAGTGAGACTAATATACACTCCACGTTAGAAAGAGGAAATATTCTGGGGCAGATTAGATGAGGTTATGCTGCTAATTAAGATCAAAGAGCAAAAATCTACATCCGGTTTTTTGCTTCTAATGGTAGAGAAACAAAGAAGGAAGAAAAGAAGCTGTTACATTGCATGTTAGCAATCAGCATTATTATTATTTTTTTCCTGCTAGGATCTTTAGTGGTGTTAAGGAAGTAGACATCACCATCCTCGACTTGATATCTGGGGGAAAAGGTGGGGCACACGATTTGCTAGGGGATGTTAGAGTCTAAACACCCATTCCTCTATGGACAGATTTAGCCTTTTCCACAAATAACTCTGTAAACTTTTTGTTCTATAATCATTCACTGAAGGCACACTGAATTTCTGGGCCTGCACTATTCTCTGGCGATATAACACAAAAAGAATAAAGACGCTGGTTTTTTTTTTTTAATGAAACTCTGACTTTTAGGAGCTGCAAGCTCTCCTGTACAGCCAACGATGTGGGTATCAATAACGGGGACCCTGTCTGGAAGTCACATTCAAAGCTCTGTAAGGCTGCAGGTCACTCAGCTGTTTTCCTTATTGGCCAAGCTAACCTGAAACTAGAGAAAATATTGACAAGTTGGCCGAGCTGCCTTGATATTTTTAGAGGCAAAGTGAGGCTGGAAATATTAAACTAGCCTGACCGAAAAGTCTTGCATCGTCTGAGCCTAAGTATTACAGGATATATTGATGGATATATTGGTCATGATGCTGAAGTCTTGTGAAAACAAACAGAATTATACTGTGTTTAATATTATTTCCAATTTTAAAAGTAAAGTAACAACTTTCCAAAATCCCTGTTTTATTGGAGAGACGGCATTTCTAAGTCCCTGCTAACGAACAGCTTAGGAAATCTTGCCTCTCTGTGGAGACAGGACAGAGCAAAGTAACTGAATCTTGGTCAAGAAGTTCACGACGCCACATGTGGCAGCAGTGATGAGGCAACCAAGAAAGTGATTTCAAGTGAAATTATCTTAAATCCTTAAAAATTCCTAACACTGAGAGGGCCAGAACATATTAAGTGGGATATGCATTCAGACTTGTCAAGAAAAGAGAATAGCGCTAGATTGCTGAGAATCAATAAACTGGGCCCCAAAAGGCATGTCTACAAAAATGTGCAAAAACTTCCCATTCTGTGTAGATTGTGAAGAAGCAGACAGTATTTTTCTTGTTGTTGTTCTCAATGACATTTGGGTGAGGAAACACATATATGTGTACATTCATTGTCACTACAGGAAAAGCCTTAGGATGTAAGGCATGGAGAAAATTGGGGAATGTGTGGGTGGGGATGGATGAACAGGTTTTGGGTGGTTGAACAAGGGTAGACATGTTTCACGTGGAGAAGCCAAATGGAGACAATGGCTAACACAGCCTACAGAGAGAGCGGCTGTTCATGCTGGGGAAAAGTGACAGTAGCGTCGGTTCTGAAGCCTGGGTAAAGATTAAGGAGAATTACTAGACCAAATCTTTGCCAAGCTGAAGCATATAGTAATTATTGAACTGCAGTCACAAAACTGGAACCCTCAATTGTTCATTTACTTAAAAATATTTTGATAAATGTGCTGAGATATTTTACAGTGAAGTGAAAAAGGCACTGGGCTAGCAAAATTCACAGGTGTTGAAGGTTCTTCTTTCCTTTCCTTTCCAGGGATCGAATATGGAAAACCACATAACCTACTTAGGTTTGGGGGCCTTTTAGGAGCTAAATTAAGGAACTGAGGTGGATTTTTAAAAATTCCACCCACTGCAACCTGCCACATCATGTGACCCAGGTAATGTGCTTATTTCACTATCTTATAGGCTCTGTAGAAATCACCTGCCCTTGAATATTGTTTCCCTTCATGTTCAGCCCTAGGCCCTCTTGCTTTCTCATCTCATATTTCCCTTGGGTATTCTCCCCGTTTTCGTGCTACGCATTAGCCTAAATAGTTAACATTTCTAATCGATATCTTTAGCCCAAATTTCTCCCAGACATCGAAGAACATTTCTCCTTGAATATTTCATCTTGAATATAACATTTCTATTATTAGTTTTATAGAATAGTAATTATATTTAATATAATTATAGTACTATATAATACTATTATATAACAATATAATTACTATTATAAAATAATGTAATAGCTGATATGTACATATTGTAATACAATAAGACTGTATAATAGGTTATATATACATATTATACAATAGACAATATGTATCTATTATATTATATACCCACTGCAAAGGTAAGGCTTTGCATTTCTCTATTATCAACTTATAGCTGAAGCCTTGAAGTATAGTAGACTCCCAATAAATGCTTACTTAGCTGGAATGCACATTAAATTCAGGGAAAGACCAGATTTTATTCTGGGTATAGCACAAAAATATTAGCAAGTGTGTTCATGTCTCAGTTACATCTCATGTCTGTATTGTCATGTCTGTGTATCATTTCTACTGAAGCAAAAATTAAAGATAGCATATTTCCCCTAGAATTTAAAGTTAAGCAGAATAGAAGTATAACACTATATTCTGACTGAAAAAATTAAAAAACTTACTTTGAGGAATCTCCATACTGTTTTCCACAGTGGCTGCACCAAACTGCATTCCCACCAGCAGTGTAGGAGGGTTTCCCTTTCTCCACAGCCTCTCCAGCATTTGCCATTTGTGGATTTTTGAATGATGGCCATTCTGACTGGTGTGAGGTGATACCTCATTGTAGTTTTGATTTGCATTTCTCTGATAATTAGTGATATGGAACATTTTTTCATGTGCTTATTGATCATTTGTATGTCTTCTTGGAGAAATGCTTGTTTAGGTCTTTTGCTCATCTTTGGATTGGGTTGTTTGTTTCTTATTAAGTCATATGAGCTGCTTATATATTCTGGAGATCTAGGAATAGACTTACCATATGACCCAGGAATCCCGCTTCTGGGCTTATATCCAGAAGGAACCCTACTTCAGAATGACACCTGCACCCCAATGTTCATAGCAGCACTCTTTACAATAGCCAAGACATGGAAACAGCCTAAATGTCCATCCACGGATGACTGGATAAAGAAGATGTGGTATATTTATACAATGGAATACTACTCAGCCATAAAAACCGACAACATAACATCATTTGCAGCAACATGGATGCTCCTAGAGAATGTCATTCTAAGTGAAGTAAGCCAGAAAGAGAAAGAAAAATACCATATGAGATCGCTCATATGTGGAATCTAAAAACACAAAAATAAAAAAAAAACAGAAATACAAAACAGAACAGACTGATAGACATAGAATACAAACTTGTGGTTGCCAAGGGGGCAGAGGGTGAGAAGGGATAGACTGGGATTTCAAAATTGTAGAATAGATAAACAAGATTATACTGTATAGCACAGTGAAATATATACAAGATCTTATGGTAGCTCATGGAGAAACAAATGTGACAATGAATATATATATATGTTCATGTATAACTGAAAAATTGTGCTCTACACTGGAATTTGACACAACATTGTAAAATGATTATAAATCAATAAAAAATGTTAAAATTAATTAATTAATTAATTAAAAACCATTTCTTGAATTTAAGAACATTCGTGCTACCTGATTTGCTATCAACTTTCTTGTCTGAGCTGTATTGTCCTAGTCGGAAAATCTCCGAGGACATAACTTTAGCATTAGCTCTACGATAAAATAATACTTTCGACTGGACAAACAAGAAGACACTTAAAACAACCGAGAACAATGAAGGGTTTTATTATTGAAGGAGAGCCTATTGCCAAGATTAACTCCCCCATGTATGTTAATGAAAAGTGAATTTTCTTGAATCGCCGTTAGGATTTCGTATAGGCAATTGCATTGCATTCAGCTCAACCAGTTTTTAACCCTCTGTCCATTATATCAAGATGTTTACCAAAGAGAGAGTAAGTTCAAGTCACATATGTTTTGGGAATTGACCAGCTGTATTTTTTTTTTACTCCAGATGTAACATTAGGTGACTTATAGGTTTGATCAAACACGAGTTTCTTTTTCTATTTTTCCTTGAAGTTTGCAATGTTGTGTCAATTTCTGGTGTACAGCATTATGTTTCAGTCATATATACACATACATATATTCATTTTCATAATAGGTTACTGCAAGATATTGAATATAGTTCTTTGTGCTATACAGAAGAAACTTGTTGTGTATCTGTTTTATATATAGTAGTTAGTATCTGCAAATCTCAGACTGCCAATTTATCCCTTCCCATCTTCTTTCCCCCTAGTAGTCTTAAAGTTTGTTTTCTTTGTCTGTGAGTCTGTTTCTGTTTTGTAAGAAAGTTCATTTGCGGATTTTTGTTTTTAGATTCCACATATGAGTGATATATGGTATTTTTCTTTCTCTTTCTGGCTTACTTCACTCAGAATGATGATCTCCAGGTCCATCCATGGTGCAGCAAATGACATTATTTTATTATTTTTTATGGCTGAGTAGTATTCCATTATATAAATATACCATAATTTCTTTATCCAGTCATCTGTTGATGGGTATTCAGGTTGTTAAACACTAGTTTCTCTCACTCATTGTTTCTGTAGCTGGGTCACCTTTCAAGCAAAGCATACTTTTTCTTCAAAACCTGTAATTAGATTTTTTTAAAATATGACAAATGTCTGTATGGTGTTTAGATGAGGCTCTGTGCTCAGTGACTTACATATCCCATCACTAAGTCCCACCAGGGCCTGTGGGTATATATGATTTATGTACACTTTCCAGATAAAACTGGAGCTCGAAGTAGAAGGTGAAAGAATCAGGAACTGAACCCGGGTCATTTCATCTGAAAACACAAACTTTTCATTGTATGAATCATCCCTCACCCCTCCACCAAAAAAATAACAACAATAAACCCCCCAAAAACCCAAAATAAACAAAAAAACAGAAATTACACATCCATAAGATTTTTCCTTCAAAAAAATGTTGCTTTTCGGAAATAACTTTATTCAAACATTTGTGATTGTCCCTTTTAACAGAATTTTTGAAACAGTATGCCAAATGGAAAAATAGAAACACAGACAAGCAAGCAAAAAAAGAGTCATTACTTCATAGACACACTTCAATTTTTACAAAATGTTTTATAAATTGGATATCCTATCATTGCCCCCCCATCTTAGTTCTAAATGTCATCTATTTCTAAAATCATATTCCTTTATAGCATCGATCTGTTTAAACCAGCATGCTTCTGATTCTGAATGCATTCTGAAAATGTTTTGAGTTAAAAGTAACCTCCTATGTTCTTTTTAATCAATATTGAAAATATTACAGTATTTAATAAATTTGGGTAAATAGAAAAACAAAACAATTCATATAAACCTAGTACAGCAATTATATTTGAGTCAGGCAGGTAGACTTTTTATCTCAGTTTTGTTACTTCCTTGTAACAAGTTAGAAAGCTCTGAGGAAAGATCCAAAGATTTCCTCCAGCCCTCCTTCTGTCTAATTTCTAACATGCATGTAATAATTATAAAGTCAGCCTATGGGTTAGTGTAGGAAAAGTGAGAATTATGCAAATATTTTGGATAGGTTATCCCAGGATAGTTTATATGCACATGTGTATTCAGCATGCCTGCATTAGTAATATGTACCTTTGTAAGTTGGAGGCGACTGGTTTTCAGATATATCTGTAATGAAGTTTTGTTAAAAAATCATTAGGATGGATACTGGCTAAAGGGTTGTCATTTTGTTCACAGTCCCACCAGAACTTTAAGAGTGATTCCCAAATTGTTTCTTGGCTTTGATTCTCCATCATGCACGCAAATGACAAAATGTTTTATCAGAATGTCCTATTCGTGCTGCAGGCATAGTCACCACTCCTCTGGATTTTTGTACTAGCTGAGGCTCCTAAAGTTTGCTCACCACTGAACAAATTTTTACCTAAGTTCTGCATTTTCCTGGAAGATGGTTCATGATTCGATGAAAATGATACAGGTAAGCATGGAACACCAAGAACCTAGGTGATTTGTGTTAAGTCTTGGGTTTGATTTCCTTCAGAACTAGAATTCACGTCCATGGAACATTAGTTATAGGTGTCCACACTCCCCCCGCCCCCAAAATGGGCACTGCTTGGATTGCTGTCATTTCGTAGGATGAATGAGGAAGACATTGCCTTTCTGAATCAGGTCTCAGACTCTTTCCGGGTGACACTAAACACATTCTCATTTCCCATCTATAATACTTACATCAGGAAATCTTTACAGTTGCATTACTCTTGTTAATATATGTATATATACGTATGACTGAAGCATTATGCTGCACACCAGAAGTTGACACATTGTAACTGACTATACTTCAATAAAAATGACTTAATTTTTGTGCACATTATAAGGACTCGAGTAAGTTATTTGAATGGCCAATATTGATTAGAAATAAATCATTACTGTAAAGTGAAACATTCTTCTTTGTACAGTGTGTCACATTCTTTCTTTTACCTCTTGCCATGCCTTACCTTGGAAATGTAAATCAACTGCTGAGGTAGGTATTATGTCCTCTAATACATTACCTAGATGAGCGGAGACAGGCTAAGGAACCTGAGAGCTTAGCCACAAAGGTAGTGGGTGGCAAGACTGGCGTTGGAATGTTTTCACAATCTGGTGCTTCTCTAGTGCACCACGATACCATGTCACCTCCAATCGCCCAATGTGGATGTCATCTGGATTCTTAGGTTCCACTTTTTGGTGTTCCTTAATCATGCGCTTTTACCTCGTTTCTCCTTTTCATGTCACTCAGCCCCAGTTATCCCCTTGGCAAATAAATCAGAACTCTTTGCTGTCCTAGAGTCCGTAGGCCATTTGCCCATCCCTTCTGTATGCATCTCCTGACCATCCATTAAGAGCCAGGCAGTAGGCTAGACTCTGCAGATGAAGAGAAATGTGTTGTCTGTCCTTAGAGACTTAACAGTTGAGAAAAGCACAGACGAGTGAATCAAGTATGACAAGTCCCTGAAGTGACAGAGGAGGGCAGAAGTAAGCACACGTGGCTGTTAGAAAACCGACGAGACAGACGGGGTCAGTCTCGATATCAGTGCAGACACTTCCTTACTGCTGTCCACACAGACCAAATCAAGCGCACACAGGAGAAGGCACCTCCCAAACTCTGGAATTTATTTAAATGGTAAGTCAAGCAGTGACCTGACAATCTAAGACTTTCCTAAAAGTGGAGATCATGGAAGTGGTGGTGGGGCTTATTGTCTAACTTGAACGAAGGAAAACTTCATACTTCATGTATAAAATAATGGAATTAGAAAATCACCATTTGGACACAATCATAATAATAATTGTTTGAGTGAAGAATCAACAGTCGATTATTCTACTAGGTAAAAGTTTGAGGGGTAACAAGTATTTTTCAAATTAATTATTTTCAAGGTCTCAAAGTGTCTCCCTATAAGAGGTTTATTAACCACAAATGGATAGGAACGTGAGAGTGGAGAAGCCCAAGGAACACTCTCAAACTAAGTTGTTAAGCCAACGTCATGTGCCTCCTGGTGTGATGCACTGAGAAAGACACGGGATCACGTCTGTAGCATCTTTGAAAAGTATCTAATTTTGGTTTTGTCATAAAGAAACAATAGACACTCTCAAGCTGAGGGACATCCTGTAAAATAACTAGCTTGTACTTCCAAAAAATATCAAAGAAATTAAATATAAAGACTGGAGGACTGTTTAGAATAAAGGAAAAAAAAGCATGAACTTAAATGCAACACAAATTAAGAGTTAATTTTGTTTTATAAAATTAGTTGAACAACTGGCTAAATTTTTATAATCTATATAAGATAATGGTATTGCATCAATGTTAATTTTGGATTTTGTTAATTTTACTCCAGTTAAATAAAGTTTCTGTTTAGAAAACACAAGTTAGGAATTAAAGGGGATCATGTGTTCAAAAATATGCACATGTACATGGAGAAAAAGGAAATAAAAGAAAGTGGAGTATGCTGTTAACATTTTGGGGCATCTGAATGTACAATTTAAGAAAATTATTTTTGCTATTCTTGCTAGTTTTCTGCAAGTCTGAAAATAAAATGAAAGTTAAATAAAAAACATGTGAAGCATATTTTTATAACTTTTGTAATGCATACTCATTTTAAAAACTTCAAATATAAAAATCATGTAAAAGAAAAATAAACACCCAATATCTCATCACCAAGATACATTAATTGTTAGCATTTTAATAATTATAATCCAGTCTTGTATTTTTCATGTAAACACATATACATGCTCATACAAAATTTCAACCCTGTATTTAATGTAATAAAAATTCATATCTTTATGTTAAATATTCCTATCTATATTAGTGAATCTATATTGGTCTATACTTCAAGTGGTCTTTCTTCTTCAACATTTAAATTGTTCCTATTTTTGCAATATTATATAACACTAAAATAAAACATAATTATTGATAGGGTTTTGCATCCACTTATTATTTCTGTAAAATTCATTCTTAAGAGAGGAATTTCTAAATGAAGTAATATAATTTTTTTTATTCCCCTGACCATTACAAGCCATATTTCTCCAGTCAATTCATCATTTCTCTATTTTAAGGGTCTTCAATCATGTTTCTGTTCCCACCTCCTCTCAGCAAATGTCCGTACCACCGAAGCACAGAAAAGAGAGGAAGAATATCTTCCACTTTTTGCTATGCAACCTACTGAGAAAGATATGTTTTTGCCATTTTCCTCTTTTCTTCTGGAGAAACTGCCTTCCTCCTACCCTAGGTCAATCTTCCACAGTGCCTTTGCATCACATAACTCCCTATGTTCTTAGTGATATGAAATATTGACTAGTTCTTCCACGTCCTTTATACCCACTTTAAATATTCAATATTTCAACCTCCTTGGTTCTCTTCTTATATGACAAATAGAGTACTCTCTAAGGTAAAAATTCATTGAACAATGTATATACTGCTGCTATTCAATCATCTTCCAGTCTTCAATCTACTCCAATTTGCTTTTGTCCAAATTACCACGTTTTTCCAAAGATCACCAATTGCCTCTTTGCCCATGAAAGTAATGCATATTTTTATACTCCACCTCATTTGCCTTTGTAATAGCTTTGAACAATATTGAACACAAATTCTTGTCTTCCACTCTATAATTCCTTACCAGACTATCCCATCTGTACTTGTAATTTTAATTATCACCCACATACTGACAACTCCCAAATATTATTTAAGCCTTAATCTCTCCATGGAGGCACACATTTTATGCACATAACGAGACAGGCTGGGACCCAGGGCCTGGGACCCTGTGCTGCAGTGCTTGCATCTGAACAAATGTCTCCTGCAGCAGCAGAATACAAAGAAGCTATAAGAGGCTAAAAATAAATGTGTGTATGTGCAATTGGGGCAAATTACGAGGAACAAGATACAAAAAGACCAAAAAAACCCAACTGCCACTTCTGAAGAGTTGGGAGCAAAAGCAGAGTACCCCGTATGGCCCCTGCACACAGCACCACCAAGGGGGTGGGAAGGCCACCTGAGCCACCCCTCCGGCCCGACCCCTGGACCTGTCCCTACCCTCACCACATTTGAGGGACCAGTTCGCTCGTGCTCAGGGAGTGAGCAAGGGCACCTGTTACTTGTTTTCTCTCCCCTGTGCTGCAGTACGAGTCCAAATAAAGCCCTACCTGAATTTCTCCTCTGGCCTCTTATCAGTTTCTTTTAAGGAGACCAAGAACCCTGGTTGGTAATGGTGAGATAAGAATTTCTTGGAGGTCCTTCTATGTCTATGATGAGGCAAGTACATTCAGGCATCACAATCACTTAACATTATACATGTCAACTCATAGATCTGTGGAGTTTGACAAGATTAGGAAAATGTTCTTCACATACTGCCTTAGGGATTGTCTCTTTCCACAGTATCCCTCTGCTGTTTTGTAATCCTGGGCTTTCAAACTTGTTCCCAAGAGAAAAAACTTAGAGTGGGTGAGCCCAGGGGACTTGATAGACACCCAAAGTGGATGTGACTATAGCATGTCTGCTCACATTCTGTTGGCCAGAAGTAGCATTTCCTAGATCCTAATGAGCTAGGAAATGTCCTTTTCTTAGTTGCTCAAGAGGGAAAGGAAATGTGATAAATATATTGTCTCAAATGCACTCCCTCCCCCACCCCAATGCAAAATACTAAAACTTTTTCATCCCAATCAAGTACTCTTTCAGTTCCCCTACTTAGATAATTAGCAACCTTATCTAATTTGTAGTGCAAACCCAAACCTAAGAACTCATGACTCTTCCTTTCCAACTCCTAGTTCTATTCTATCACCAGGTCTTTGTTTTATCTTTTACCTGTCTTTCTAATCTGTCCACACTTTCCCACATCTACCGTTCCCATTCTACTTAAGTCACCAGTAACTCCCTCCTGGACTAAAGCAGTCTCCATTTTCACTTCTTACATTCGCTATCCATCCCATGAAATCCACTCTACATCCTATTTCCAGGGCTTGCAAAATGAAAATCTCATTATGTTTGGTCCATTCCTACCCTCACATTTACCTTCCTCCCCAGTTAGAACCTTTTAATCATTTGACTTAGGATGGATGAATGCCATGATTCTACAACACTCTGAATAATCTGGTCTCATTTAGAACAACTCGTCCAACCTCTATTATATGTTCTCCAGTCACTCGGTACTTTTAAATTTTGCAATGTGATGTTCTGTTTTGACTGTAGTATTCCCTTCACTATAAAATTCTTCCTTTATTTCTTACTACAAAAAGTAGCATTCCTCTTTTAGATCTCAACTCAAACTCTGTGGGAAGGAAGTTTTCCTTGATCATCCCATTCAGGGAAGAGTCTCCTATGCTACCTTTTGTCAGCCTGGTGTATCTTTTTTTTTTTTTCCATTTCACACATAATTTTGTATGTAACTATGTGGTTCTTTAACATATACCTATGTCTTCCATATGTAGTAAGATGATGCACAAAGATAGCATGGAGACCATTCATTTCCCCATGCTGTGCACAAGACCTACCTCATAGCAGATACTCAGTAAATATTTAATGAATGAATGAATAAATGAATGAATGAGCCAACAGATTGGTTCTCTATTGTAAAGTGTTTCCCAGGAAAGTCTATAACAATTTACACTATCATTTTCAGTAAATGAGAACCCTATGTTATCATTTACCATCACCAACAGAAATATCACAATTAAATTTACTTTCCACTGAAGTTCAGGCTTTTTTCCATAAAATTGTATATGCTCTTTTTATGACAAGGGTTTTTATGACTGCAACAACTTAAATTCACATTCTACATCTGAAGCATGGAGAACTCCACCTCTTCCCTCTTTTTGAGATTCCTGAAAACATGAAGTTCTAACTCTTTTATTTTCTATCTGAGAGGTTTGCCACTTCAATTTTTCTCTACTATATAGGCCATGTGGGAAATCATATTTTTTTTTGCCTCTCTGCTCCCAACATGAAGTAGAACCAGCTGAATCAGTCTTTTGCCAATTTGGAGTATAGCCTTTCATTGCCCAAAGTCTCATATACTTTCAGAAGTAATTTGCTCTAGGAGAATGATATTAGCTACATGACGGACTATGACGCTCCAGGCCCTTGCTCCTATGTGGAAAAATGAAATAGACAACAACACACTAACTGAAATAACTGTGTGGGAACCCTAGAAACCACTCCAGTTTCTGAAACAAACAAATGAAGTCCCAATCAAGAACAAAACAAACACAGTAGAAGAGTTTGTGTTTTTTTCTTAATCATCTTTTCCCCATCCCCTCCTCAGTGCAGTACATCTTGAACTATTGGGAAGAATCCATCAAATTGTCTGTTCCTCCATCAAAATGGGAGAGAGGAGTAGAGGTCGTTTGCAATGTTTGGCTTGACTGGGCTGCACAGGGGATTTATTTCTGTCTTACCTGATGTGGAACTCAGACAGGAATGAAAACTTGGTTTGGATATCAGGTTGGATACCACTGACAGCAGTGGAAGGTATTCCAGCATGTGAAAAAGTGCAGGGGAAATGGAGACCCACAGATGTCTGAGAGTAAAAGATTACAGGCAGAAGAGTACATAGAATACCTAAGGCCCTGAGAAGAAGCAAGAGTAAGACTTCTAGGGAAAGCAAGACATTTAAAAGCCACAGTGTATGTGGGTGAACTGGGAAACACACACACAGGCCCAGAGAAGATGCATGCCCAGAAAGACATAAAATGAACTTAAGCCTTCATGATAAGCTAATTAGTGGTTCTCCATTGCATGCCCAATTTCCAACTAAAGATTATGGGGCATACAAAGAAAGAGGGAAATGTGACCCATTCAAAGGAAGAAAACAAATCTCCAGAAGCTGATTCTAAAGTATCATAGAATTCAGACTCACTAGAAAATATTTTAAAACATCTGTCTTAAATATGCTCAAAGAGCTAAGGGAAAACACAGGAAAATAACTGAAGTAAATATGAAGAAAACATATAAAAAGGAGAATATAAATAAAGAGATATAAATTATTTAAAAACTGTAATGCTGGAGCTAAAAATAAAATACTTGAATCCAATAACAGACCTGAAGGGGCAGAAAAATAATCAATATACTTGAAGATAGATTATTTGAAATTATTGTGTATATAGAGGCAAAAAGAAAAAACAAGATCAGAGTGTAAGGAACTCATGATACACATCATTAAGTAGGTCAATATACGTATTATGGAAGTTCCAGAGGAGAAGAGAGAGAGAAAGGGACCAAGAGCTTATTTGAAGAAATAATGGTCAAAACCTTTCCAAATTTGAGGAAAGACATGGATATACAAATGCAAGAAGCTTAATGAACTCTAAGATGTCCAAAGAGACTCACACCAAGACACATCACAGTCAAATTGTCAAAGTCAAAGACAAAGAGAGAACCTTGAAATCAGCAAGAGAAAGTGATTCATCATGTGCAGGAAGTCCTCGGCAAAGTTACCCGTGGCTTTCTCATCTGAAACCTTGGGGGTCAGAAGGCAGTGGGATGATACAATTCAAGCGTAAAAGAAAAAGACAAACTTATTGACTGAGAATAGTATATCCACCAAAAATGTCCCTTTCCCCCAAGGTTTTTGCTTTGTGTGTTTTTTTTTTATTGAAGTACAGTCAGTTACTAATGAACTCATCTACAAAACATAAACAAAGTCACAGACACAGAAAGCTGTTGTTTTAAAAAATGAGGGAGTATTTAAGACATTCCCACATAAACAAAAGCAGAGGGAGTTCATTACCACTAGAACTGCCCTAAAAGAATTACTAAAGGGAATCCTTCAAATTGAAATGAAAGGGCTCTAGACAGTAACTCAAAACCATATGAAAATGTAAAGTTTTCCAGTAAAGGAAAAGATATGAACATGTATAAATTTTATTATAACATTTATAATATAAAATTTTATGTATATTATTATATTAAGTATTAATTATATTATTATATTGATTATAGTATTATATGGCATAATTTTTTAATTCCATTTCTTAATTTCATTTTTAATTTTTTTTCTGGAATTTAGATGTGTTATGTGGCATCACTAATATGAAGTGGGAGAAGGTCTAGTTAGGCAGCAGGGAGGTGACAAATCATTTCCTGCACATCTGTTTGTAATTTAATTCATGGCTTTTCCAATTAAAGACACAAAGATTCATTTTCTCTAATATTCTCGGTAAGATTACTTGGAAAAATAATTTTATTGAAAATTAAGTTGGGTGGTTCTTAAAAAAGAAGATTTAAAATAGGAAGACTTTATGTAAACTGCTGTTAAAACTGAATCAGAATGCCTTCGTCCTCTTTGATAACATAAGTGCATCTCTTCCCCACGATAAGAAACTTTAAATAGATGCTAAAATCAGACCAAAAGGTGTAGAATATATTTGAGATGCCTTTGCTTATAAAAAAAGTAGGACAAAATACCCAGGTTTGATTTTTGAGATTCTGAAATTGTCACCGTTTCTGTTTGCATCAGCTTAGCATAGGAACTCCAAGAAGCCCCTCACCTCAACTCTGCAAGCTCAACTTCTGAGAACAGTGTTTCCTAAATTGGATAAACTCAGTGTTGTGCTGGAAGCTCTATGTTTATACCTCTCTCTCTTTTTAACATTTTTTATTGATTTATAATCATTTTACAACATTGTGTCAAGTTCCAGTGTAGAGCATAATTTTTCAGTTATACATGAATGTATATATGTTCATTGTCACATTTTTTTCTCTGTGAGCTACCGTAAGATCTTGTGTATATTTCCCTGTGCTATACATTAACTTGTTTATGTATTCTACAATTTTGAAATCTCATCTATCCCTTCCCACCCTCCACCCCCTTGGCAACCACAAGTTTGTATTCTATGTCTATGAGTCTGTTTCTGTTTTGTATTTATGCTTTGTTTTGTTTTGGGGTTTTTTTTAGATTCCACGTATGAGCAATCTCATACGGTATTTTTCTTTCTTTCTGGCTTACTTCACTTGGAATGACATTCTCCAGGAGCATCCATGTTGCTGCAAATGGCGTTATGTTGTCGGTTTTTATGGCTGAATAGTATTCCATTGTATAAATATACCACTTCTTCTTTATCCAGTCATCTGTGGATGGACATTTAGGCTGTTTCCATGTCTTGGCTATTGTAAATAGTGCTGCTGTGAACACTGGGGTGCAGGTGTCATTTTGAAGTAGGGTTCCTTCTGGATATATGCCCAGGAGTGGGATTCCTGGGTCATACATTAAGTTTATTCCTAGTCTTTTGAGGAATCTCCATACTGTTTTTCACAGTGGCTTCACCAAACTGCATTCCCAAAAGCAGTGTAGGAGAGTTCCCTTTTCTCCACAGCCTCTCCAGCATTTGTCATTTGTGGATTTTTGAATGATGGCCATTCTCACTGGTGTGAGGTGATACCTCATTGTAGTTTTCATTTGCATTTCTCTGATAATTAGTGATATTTAGCATTTTTTCATGTACCTATTGATCAATTGTACGTCTTCCTTGGAGAATTGCTTGTTTAAGTCTTTTTTGGATTGGGTTGTTTGTTTGTTTCTTATTAAGTCTTATGAGCTTCTTATATATTCTGGAGATCAAGCCTTTGTTGGTTTCATTTGCAAAAATTTTCTCCCATTCCGTAGGTTGTCTTTTTGTTTTCCTTATGGTTTCCTTTGCTGTGCAGAAGCTTGTAAGTTTCTTTAGGTCCCATTTGTTTATTCTTGCTTTTATTTCTATTGCTTCAGTAGACTGTTCTAAGAGAACATTTTTGAGATATATGTCAGATAATGTTTTGCCTATGTACCTCTCTCTTGAGTGTTCTCATTTTCCTTACTTTACGTCACTATTATTCCATATTTCCTCCTCTTTATTTCCTGACTACTGCTTTTTTGTTTTAACTGCCTTTCTTTCTAGCTCTGGTTCCCATACTTGGCTTTACCTCCTACTTATCAAGGACACCTATATTACCTGTTAATATTCTTTTATAGTCACATATTGGCAATTTCTCAGCCAATTTTTGTTTGATGGGTCCCACAGTACAGCTGATCATTTCTGGAGATCTAAATTATAGTACTGGTGGATTCGAAGGAGCTCTATGTAGGCTATCGATGAACAGAAGGATTGATTTCCTATGGTCCACACTCCTCTAGAGACAGATGACAACCTCTCAATCCAATCCTTGAGAGTGGTCAATCCATGTAGGAGAAACTGATTTTAGTCCTGAGATTCAGTTCAAAGAGCAGGTTTGGGGACATGTTATTTATGTATCAGTTAATGAGAGGAGCCATGGACACTCTGATGTTGCCTGACACCTCCACAGAACACTTTACTTATTTAAGAATAAACTGCTCCAAATATCATAAACCCAAGCATTCCCCTTGAAAATGGTCCCTCCTGATTGTATTCTGTCTTTGCTGACAGGGAGAATGAATTAATCATCTTCAAATCACATCTGCAAATGTTAAAACTAATTCTATGCCTATGACAGAAAAGAATAAATGGAAACACTTTGGGGAAACACAAGTGAGAAAATGTAACACACATATACTGAAAGTTAAGACATGCTATGCAGTAGGACCCTGACGAGCTCCAGGATGTGAAACGCATGGCATTTTGTCAGACCTGATGAAATCCATGTCATTCTTTCTAAGCCTGTGTGTACAGAGACAGCTCAACACAAAAAGCCTTGCCTACTTGACAACCAAATAGAACTCAGCAGAGAAGCTGCATAATCACAGTGTTGAAAGAATTAGAATCTGTTCTTTCAATCCGCACCACAATGAGCCCTATTTAAACAAATACAAATACATGTGGGAAGAAATAGAAACAAAATATTTTGAAATGACAAAACCCAAAACAGCTGGATCATTTCAGCATGGCTGATCCCGTTTTCCTGCCACAGCAATGTAATTTATAGCTTTGTTAAATAACTATTGTTTATTAAAAGAGCGCAGGCAGATTGCTGATTTTTGTTTCAACTGTAATAGCAATTTGAGCAAACAAATGACCACTTAAAGCCATACTTTCATGGGATGTAATTTGTTTCTCTGCCTTGCAGAATATCACCATTTTAAATATGGATACAGTCCCATATTTGTTCTCACAGCTGTTTGTTCAAGGGCATTTAAAAAGCACTGATTCATCTTCTTTGAATCAAGGTACTTTTACATGGTACTTATAATGGCCATTCTCAGAAGAGCAACAAACAAAACACTTTCAGGTGATTATACCTACAAGGCTCTATAGGAAATATTATGTGGAGTACCTAGAAGACTAGAGACTGATCCCTTCTTCCAATATATATACACTCAGAGGGCAGATGTTTGGCGTTTGCAGCCAATATGTACATTAGTGTATCCATCCACACAACCATACATTCTTTCCACATTAATTGTTAATGTCTAGGTGATGGCTATCAAATCACACTAGGGTGAGGTTAACACACCACCCTAGGATGAGGTTGATGAAAATAGAAGTGTAGGATCCGATTAGATAATTATTTCAGGTCTCAGGGGCTGATCGGATGTGGAAATGGGCATGAATGATCAAGTCAGATTGGTCTAAAGTTTTGAACGTCCAAGCATGGAGTGCCACCTACTACTGTCCCAAAGAATAATTTTGGGGATGAGGAACTGGGTGTGAGTGTACTTCAGAGAAAAGATGGTATGTTCATTTCCAGAAGTACTAAGATTGAGACACCAATGAGATCTCCACGTGACAAAAATGTAGATCATATAAGAATTGGCCTACTTCAGTCAATAATGCCTAGATTGTCCCTAAGACAAACCAGACGTTTTCAGGTGTTCACATCTTTTTTTCTAAGCCTATTTGTGCTAAGACAATTGATCTCTGATGCCCTTTCTATCAGACAAAGCATCAGGTAATTTCTTCAAAGTTCCAGTGGTATGTTCCTTCCTTTCTTCTTCAAAACCCAGGTCTTCAACTACACAATTCTGTTTCTCATTTAGTCGTTGCATTTCCTTGTTCAATATATATAATGTGGTAACTCTCCATTTGTACATGTATAATCATGTGGATGCAGAGACAACCATGTGTGACTTCTGCTTTCTGGGAGGTTTCATAGCAAGTGTGCTATTAAATACTAAGTAATAAGTAGTACTAATATTAATAATTAACTAATTAGTGTTAGTATTAATAAGTATTAAATAATAAGTAGACAAATTAGTTCTAAGGCTTCCTGGTGCCTCCCAAATCCTTTCTCTAAAGCTCTATCACGTTGGAAAAACTATTACATTGAAACATCTTCTCAAAGAAGGCAGAGGTAATGCCAATTTTATTTTATTTTATTTTATTTTTTGCCTTCCACAGAGGTTTTTTTTATAATGGAGACCAATGAACACATTTCAAGAAGCTACTGTTAAGAGAGTGCGTTAGAAACACGGAAGTACAAGTTGACTGTTTCAGGTGCATAGAGAGGAAATTGGAAAGGTAAGGCATGAACACGTGTTTCATTCATTCATTCAGTCATTCAATAATTCTCCTAAAAGATGAATAAACATCCCAAGTGGGAGAAAAAAAACCCAGGTGAAGATGCAGAAGTGAGAATGGGAACTAAATATTCCCAAAACACGGACAGTTAGCAGTGGACGCAATGTTATGCAGGATCTGTATTTCACAGGGAGGGGAGATCCTTGGGAAGCTAGAGGAAGGTGAACATCTAAGAAAGAAGTTCAAACCTGAGGGCATGGGGAGAGTCAACATTTGTCAAGTCCATTTGTAAAAGAACACAGTTGACCACATTAATTGGACCCAAGCCACATGCTTCCCCATCAACCAAGTTTTCAATTAATTTACAGAGTAATTTTGACAAAATGGGCACTGCCTGAAAGGTACTTGTCTTTTTAAACAGTCACTGTGCAAATTAATAGTTATGTGGCACAGAGCAAGCATATTTCAGACCCAGTGGTTTCCTTTTCCATTTGTATTATTATATATATATACGTATTTCAAGATAGGGTTTTCAGAACTCCCAGGGGTACCGTCTTTGGAACTCTGAGTGTTGCCTAATGGAAGTTTCTGATTGGCCGCCATTAAAGTCATGCCCAAGTCCATGATGTGGTGTTGCCCGCTGTATGCCTTATTTTTAATTTATAAATTCTATTTCAAAATCTCAGTAAAACATGACAGGCTGGGCCGTTTGCAGAAATTACGACACTTGGGAAGGAGTTAAAATTCCTGAGTCTGCAGCTACTGTGCCTTGTGGCAGCACCTGAGGCAAATAATACTCATCACAATGTGCTTGTGACCACTCGGCTTCATCACCTGAGTATGTTACGTCTGCTCTGTTGCCTCCCAGGGAGGTTTATTAAGTGACATGTGGGTGTGAAAAAGTGATAGATCGTTCTTACATAGTCACATAGGAAATGAATTAATTTATAGTGATTTTCTGCTCAGGGAATGATATCATCTTTGGTCTGCTAAAACAGAAAAACTTAGAGAAAACATGGTCAGCATTTCTATACTTGGGTAGCTAAAGGAGGCTCCTGAGCGATGTGGAAGGTTCGGGAGAAAGCAATGCAAGAGGTACAGGTAGAGTCACTCTGTGCTGTAGCTGTGACCTGATCAAGTCACTTGACCTCTACAAGCCTCATCTTGCTCCTCTAAAAGTTGAGCAATGATACCTTTTAGGGTTCTTTGCAACTAGCAACGAGATAACTAAACATACCCGGGACACAGTAAACCTTCAGTAAATAGTAACTATTTAAATAGTTCATATTCCTTAATGTTGACTTCACTGGGTCCTTTTAGACTAACCAAACTAAAATGTGACTAGCAGCATGTCAATCTCAGGAGTCCATTAACATCTTTTAAGGACAGGAATACCTGGGAAGACTTGCCAACAAAAGTGATGGGGAGGTGGGAGGAGAGCTTGAAAGTTGTCCTGGAAAGGGGCGTTGCCAGTTTATCTATCCATGAATATACAACACCAGAAGCAAGGAAAGCTAAGAAAAATTTGGGAATTAAAGAGAGCAAGAGAATGGGGTCTAGTAAGGATATTAAAATAACAAAATGGATAATGAGAAAAGCACCTAATGTCCAATTCAGATCAGAATTAAGAGTAGTTTCTCCAAGGAAGCTAGACCCCATGGTTCACTGTGCGTATTTAGTGGGTCCTAAAATGCAGGTTTTTGTTCTTCACCAGAAGTCAGAAGCCAGTGGCACTTTTGTGTGCATTACATCATACCCATCTAAACTTTGTATTCTTTTCCAATCTCATCTATTATCTATCATTTCATTTCTTTTGCATATTTGAAAACCATGTTTATTTTTTATATAGATAGATTTCCTCTCTTATCCATGACTTTGGAGTGGCCTGGACCAGTGGATACTGATCCTTGTCTGTATAACCTGTTCAATTGTCCTTCTATTTCTTGGCTTTGACCTCTAAACTCAGACAGCTTATGCAGCCCCTGACTCAGCCAACCCCTCCACAGATACTGCCTTCTTAACAGATCTTTTCTTTTATCTATCTTAATATTGACATTTACACTGATAAATTTACCTCTTCGGACCAGTTCAGATGCCTAACAAATGTTTTGCTGTGTTTTCATTTTATTTCAACTGATGGCATTTTCTGAGCCTTTGTTCCTTTGGTTATTTATAAATGTGCTGTTTAGTTTTCACATATTTTGTGTCTCATATTTCTCTTGCTGTTTATTTTTAATTTTATTCCATTTTAGTCAGAATATATACTTCGTACTATTTCTATCCTTTCTAATTTACTGAGGTTTATTTTATGTCCTATGTTATGGTCTATCCTGGAGAATGTTCCATGCATTTAGGGAAGACATGTATGTTTGGTTGTTGTATGGGGTGTTCTATTGGTGTCTATTAGTTGTGGCTGGTGTATAGTGTTGTTCAAGTCTATTTTCTTGCTGATTTTCTGTCTGTTGTTCTATTATTGAAAGTGAGATATTGTAGGCTTTAATGATTATTGTTTCTTATATCTCTCTTCATTTTTGTCAGTTTTTGTTTGATGTGTTTTGATTCTCTGTTAAGTGCATATGTGTTTATAATTGTTATGTTTTCCTGATAGATTGAGCACTATGTTGTTATAAAATGTTCTTTATTTTTTGTAAGTTTTTTTTTTATTCCAAAGTCTATTTTGTATAGCCACTTCAGCTTTATTGTGACTGTGATTTGCATAATGTATCTTTTTACCAAGCATTAAATTACATTTAAATACAATTAAAGTCTATTGTATCTTTGAATCTAAAATGTTTCTTTTGTAAACATCATTTAATCAGATCATGGTTTTGTTAATATAGTCTCACAATCTTTGTGTTTTGATTACATCATTTAGCACATTCATATTTAATGTTCTTTATATTGTTGGATGATATCTGCCATTTTATTCTGTTTTCTCTATATTTCTCATATCTTTTTTGCTTCTCTAATCTTCTTTTACAAAATTCTTTTCTGTTAGTGAGTGTTTTCTAATGAAGTATTGTGGGGGGAGGTAATTAGGTTTATGTGTTTATTTATTTATTTTTAGAGGCAGTACTGGGGATTGAACCCAGGACCTTGTGCATGCTACAGATGCACTCTACCACTTGAGCTATACCCTCCCCCCCATATTTTAATTTCTTATTTCATTGTATCACTATATCTTTTTAAATTTTATTAGTGGTAGTTTTAGAATTTACTATGTATCTCTTAACTTGTTAGAATCAGTTTTAGATTTATACTAGCTTAATTCCCCATATATAAGCATTACTTCTATATCACTCTATTCCCTTTCCCCTAATGTGTTATGATTTTTTTACATGTTACATGTATTAATGTTACAAATCCAACAATACATTTCTATAATTATAGTAGTACCATTTTTGGTCATTTCCTTACCCTAATACAATTTTGCTCCCACCCACCTTCTCTGTGTTGTTATTGGAAAATACATTATACAAGTACATTATATTTCTATCTGTTGTAGACCTAACAATACATTTATATATGAATATATGTAATATATAATTTTATTTAATCATTCTTTTTACATAAATGAAGAGGAGAAAGAAGAAAAATAAGCATTTAAACTGTCTTTTATTATTACATAATTACCTTTAACAGTGCTCTTTGTTTTTACATATGAATTTGAATTTCTGTCTGGGGTCACTTGCTTCCAGCCTGAACAACTTCCCTATGATTTCTTTTAAGACATGTTTGCTATCAACAAATGCTTAGTTTTTGTGTATAGGGGGGAATCTTTATTTCCCTTTTATTTCTGAAAAATAGCGTGCCTCTACATAATATTCTTGGTTGATAGCTTTCTTTTCCCCCCAGCACTCAGAATCAGTTTTCCCACTGCTTTCTAACCTCTCTTCTTTCTGCTGAGAAGTAGCTGTAAATTTTATTGAGACTCTCTTGGTTGTAACCAATTTTTTTTTTCATCCCGTTGTCTGAGATGTTCGGACTTTTTATTCCGTTTATGTTTGTGGGTATCTTTGAGGTTATCTTATTTGGAACTCATTGAACTTCTTGAATGTGTAGGTTATTATTTTCAATACATTTTGGAGGTTTTCTCCTGTTCTCTCTTTGGATATGTTTCTGCTCCTTTCTCTCTTTCTCCTCTCTTTCTGGTAGTTACATAATTGTGCTTAATGGTGTCTCACGTTCCTCTGAAACACTCTTTATTTATGCATTTTTTCCTCTTTGGTCTTTGGCTTGAATGATCTCTATCAATATAGCTTCAAGTTAACTTATTCTATCTTCTGCCAGTTTAAATCTACTCTTGTGCCTTTTTAGTTTTTTTTTTTTTAATTTCAGTTATTGTACTTTTTCAACTAGAATTCCATTTTGTCCTCTCTGTGATCTCTTTTTATTGATCATCTTCATTTTATGTGACATTAAAATCATACATTCCTTTAAAAATGGTTTCTTTTAGCTCTGTGAATATATTCATAATAGATATTTTGAAGTCAGTTTCTGATGAATTCAACAGTTATTCACTCTTGTAGATCTGTCTACATTTTTTTCCCCAGTCTATCTATGGTCCAAACTTCCCTGCTTCTTTGCATGCCTTATAATTTGTTTTTGGCTGGAAATTGAACATTAAATAGCAACTCTGAATAACCCCTCTCCATTGGTGGGGGGTTTGTTATTTCCTTTCTTGTTTCTTTGTTGATGTTTGGCTGGATTATTCTGGGGAAGTCTACATCCCCTCTTGCAGTGGTAAGCCCTTTGCTCCTCAGGGACACAAGCTTTGGGCATGCTCACAGCCACCCTGGGAAGACCGTGTTTTGGGTAGGACTCTCTCACTCTACTTCTCAGATCACATCCAGCTGTTAGGTGCCACTAGCGTCTGGATGATTATTCAACTGTTTTCAACATTGCCTTGTGGCATAAATCACAAACAATTGCAATTACACTGTTGATCCTTTGCAGAAATTACAAATGAATGCAGTCATACTGTTGATCCTTTGCAGCAAGAACAGTTTCTGCTGTCAGTTTCTGATATTTGATCTGATCCCAGGAGGAGTCCCATCAACCAGCTTATCCCTCGGTTCTCTCCAGTTAACTAGCTGGCCTAGATTTTAGCTTGCATCTTGAACCTCTTCCCCGTTATCCTTTACCACAACTTCTACTCTTTGGAAGAGTGCCTTTAGACTCAAACTTCTTCCATCTTTGTCATAAGTAAAATCAGTTCCTTGGGAAGAGATTAGGAGCTATCTGCTTTACAACTTCCTTCTCCAGGCAAAATCTCTAAACCAGAATTCTGGGGTAGGGTGTGGGAACAATGGTGAGCCTCTCTCTGAGTGACACCTCTGGTCTAGAAGTCGAGTTAGAAAAAGAACCTTTTTTGGCTTGCTTCTCCTGGCATGAAACCACTGCCACATGCTCCAAGGCAAGGGTGACCAGGTGCCCAGTCTTCTTACCATGCTGAGCCCAATGAGGCATATAATGTAAGCCTCCAGAATGAGGCAGCACAAAGGAACCCCCACCTCTTCACCACACTCACTCAGGACTTAGACTCATCAACAGGAAGCTGGGAACAGGGCAAGAAACGTGCTTCTTCTGGGAATGAAGTCCTGACAGAGAGAGACAGGGGAAGAGGGAGCCTTGTGTTCTTGCCTAAAGCAAGAGTGGGGTCTCTACCTCACTGAAATCAGAGGAAAGCTGGAGAAGGCAGTCTTGGTTCAAATACCACAAACTTTCACCTTTCTTACCAAATTTTTGCCAATGTTCTTGAATGGATGTTTATCCATGGGACTGTTTATCCTTCAGAGCTTCCTTTCCAGTAACTTTAAATGGTAATTTTTGAATATAGTTTTTACTATGTTCAGTAGAGTGAGAATCAGTGGAGACCACAACTGTCACACCACGGGTAGATCTCGCATGACTATATCTTTATGGACTTCAGTTTTTATCCATATATGCTGAAATATTTATTTAAAAAAATAATGTGGTAATTGAGATTTAATTCAAAATATTCTAGGGAAGTGTTTAGAGATGTAGATGAAATAGGTTTAGGAATAATGAAGCTGAGTAAAGGGTGAACAGACATTATTAAATTATTCTCTCTCTTCCTCTCTCCTTCCTTTTTATCCGTTTCTCTCTAAACACATATATAGGGTGTGTGCGTGCGTGCGTGCGTGCGTGCATGTGTGTGCAATTTCAGACAACATCTGGAGGTTATACAAAAAACCTAATCTAAAGCTTTTTCTGATGTCTGGGGTAGGAGAGTGTGAGGGAGAGACTTAGTCTTTAAGATGTATCTCTTCCCCTGAAAAAGATTTTAGACAATTCTGAAAGATGGCCATGTTTCCAATTTTAAATCTATTAATATAGTGCAGTTTATTACTTTGTCAAAACAGACGCAGTCAAGATCAATCAGCACGTGAGTGGCAGAGTTTGGATTTGGATCCAGACTTTCAACACCTGAATCCCAATCCTGTGCTCACTTACGTAATGCTGCACTGCCATTCTGATTTCCGGATAAGTTCATCCTATTCTTCAGATAAGCGGGAAAGTACCCATTAAAAATCCCTTGAAAACATGTAGTTACAAAAAAATATTCTGGAGGATTGAAATTAGCATGTGCCTGCTTCATGCGAAGTTGTAACTAAAGATTGACTTTGATTTAAATGACTTTTGGAAGAAGAAATGTGGTTGTGAGCAGGGGAACTAAATCATCTTATCAGGATGAGCCTGCATTGTGACATCCACTGATTGTGATCCATATCTGCCTAGGTAATATATTTATTTAACTTCAGCCTCCAGGGTAAAATGAATCTTTTTTGTAATTTTTCCAATAATAGCAATAATCATGATATATGTGTTCATAAGAAATATAAATGTGTAGGTCATGTATTATAAAATCACAGACTGAACCAAAATGGGATATCTAAAAACTTTAATAAATCTTAAATATTCCATAAAAATCTCCATTTCTCACTGCTCCTTAAGCATCATAGCAGTGCTATAATGTTTAACAGTCATCTTTCTGTGTGTTTTTTTTTTAAGCTCTGATTTGTAGTGTTTGCCAAATTCTCTAATATAAATACTCTAAGATCGAGGTCCACCCCAGTGGATTAACAACTAGCCAATAAAATACCTGAAGATTTAACAACTGGGTCTCACAAGCTGGTTTGTCAGCCTCAGCATACCACTGAGCCCACTGCCTAATGGGAGCATATGCATTTGAAAATTTGATCAAACTTAGTGCTAGGTTTGTAGAGACAGTAGTCACAAACTAAGGGTTTGAAGCCATAATGTCTAATTGTATGTGCCAGTTTGACTAGGACATGGGGTGCCCAGATATGGGTCAAACATTATCCTGGGTGTGTCTGTGAAGGTGCCTCTGAAGGAGGTTACCATTTGAATTGATAGACTCGGTAAAGCAGGTTGTCCTCCCTGCTGCAGGTGGTCCCCAACCAGTCGATTAAAGACCGGAAAAGAACAAAAAGGATGAGTAAAAAAAAAACACTTTCTGCTTGACTGTTTGGGCTGGGACATCAGTCTTTTCCAGCCTTTGCGCTTGAAATGAAAGCTGGCTCTTCTTGTGTCTTGAGCCACCCAGCTTTCACACCGAAACTTACACCATCTGTTCCCATGGTTGTCACGTTTGGGCTCAGACTAGAATACGCCATAAATCCTGGATCTCCAGCTTGCTGAATGTTGTTCTTGGGACTTCTCAGCCTCCATGCTTGTATGAGCCAATTCCGTATAATTAGCTACCTACCCATCTATCTACCACACCTACCTACATATCTGTCCTATAGGTTGCTTCTTTGGAGAACCTGACAAATACGAACATTTCTACTTACACATTTTTACTTAAGCTTCACTCCTTTCAACACTGTTTTATTCTCCTGTGTCTGGCACAATGCTTAAAATCCTTCAGGGCTCAGTTTAAGTCTTGTTTCTGGTATGAATCCATTTCTGCCTCTATCAGCCTACAGTAATTCTCTTCTTTTCTGAATTCTTGAGCTTTTAATTAAAATAACCATGATTTGCTGAGGGCTTACTAAAAGTAACATGGGACAGGCATTCTTGGGACATTTGCACTTATTATTATTTGAAACTTTATGAAAACACTGTCTTGGCAGGAACAATTTATGCAACAGAGAATCATAAAGTTTGTTCCAGTGAATTAAGGACCTTGTAGCAAATAAGAGTCAGGATCCAAATATTCCATTCAAGGCCAATTTCACACTGAAGCCACAGTCTTTCTACCTCATTTCCTGTTATGATACCTCTCTTTCGAATGATGCATCTCAATCCACGAGCCTCAGTGCTACTCCCCAAAGGATATCAGTTAATTTATGCATATTGTGGGGGAATGAGATAGAATAGAACAAACAGAAGCAGAGTATCTTGGTCACACACTGTGCTGGCCATTAGGTCACTGAACACCCCTAACAAGCCTGGGAGGAATATCATTAATGTTATCTCTATTGTACAGATGAGGAAACTGGGGCTCAGACGATTTTCAATGACATGCATGTAATGTGTGACCAAACAGAAGTTAAAACCCAGCTCTCAAATGGTCTACGTTCCTTGCACCATCTGAATATTCTTGATAGATTTGTAATTATGTGACTCCCATTAAGGCAGAGGCTTGTTCTGTAGTGTCTTCCTACATGCCGTTCCCCTGAGCCCTGGGATTCTAGTTGCCTTACCATGAGTTCAGAGGATAAAGTCAGCAGGCATTACAAGGAAGCCTCACATTGCACAAAAATGGCAGGTTTCCCTGCAACTTCTCGATATGGAAGATCAGCAGTAGCAGGGATGACTGACAAGCCTTTTGCTTCTGCCTCCTCACATGCATTCACTTCCTTCAAGCTCACAGGGTACACAGGTGGGAAGCGAAGACTGCTAGATGCTCTGTCAGGGAAGCCAGTCCAAGCAGAAGGAATCACTGATTAAAAATGACTGGGGGGACCTCAGCCTGAATGTCACTTTCTTCCTGCACAGTTTGTCACAGTCTCTAAGATGCCATGGTTGAATGATATTTCTGTAAGTCTCAGAGGTCCCTGAGGTTGGATGGGGTTTCATTCTCTGTACAGCACAGTCGATGAAAGAATGGATTTTGGCATGAGGCCCTCTCTGCAGCATTCTACCTTGGACAATTTTCTTCACATATTGAAGCTTCAATCCCTTGAGAAAAATGTACAATAATATCACTTCTATCTCAGAGATGCCATGAGGGTTAAATAAGACGATCTCAAGTACTTGGAATGGTGTTTGACACATAATATATATGAGTTATTACTGTTGTTATTAATATTATCATCTCATTGTAGAATTAAGAATATGAAAGGTCCAAAGAAAAAGGCTCTTGGTGACAATTAAAGTCAGTACCAATTCTCTGGCGTATAATCCCCAGTGACCTCTTCTTAGATATCTCATTACCTAAAATGGCAACTTGGACCAATATCTGAATAATATACTTAAGGGAGATATCTTAGTGACTTTTTCAGTTTAAACAAGGTTATTTAAGTAAAATTTTGGGTAATTGACTTGATTTCTATGGGCAATTGTAAGTATATAATTAAGTTTATTAATCAGGAGAGAATTACTTTAACATACATTAAGATACAGAAAATCTATTTGATTAAGTTATATGTATGGGGACTCTACCTAAAAGGATATTATGTATATCAGCAATGTTTGGGAATATCTAATAAGCTATATTTTATGTACAGCAATGGAATGGAATACATTCATAGAATTAGATCAATATATCTCGCTTGGCTGGTAGGACTATTTGATCGGCAAGATATTTGGCAACATAAAGAGTTAAGGAAAAAACCCTACTGTACAGTTTCATGGTGGATATGACAATGAAAAGAATTACATGGAATATTCTTTGTAGGTAAAGGGGCTAAGCTAGGTCTTTGTTTCTGATGTCATTTTATACAAGGCATCTGCCTATTCTTCCTTTGATTGGTGAGGGCATAAATAAACAAAGCAAAACAAAAAATGACTGTGGACTCACTCCTGTTGTTCCAGATTCTCAGTATCCCTGACTGGAGGTTTCCCCTTGAACATCACAGTTATGGACTGCCCATGGCAGTCTCATGCTTCACTAGTTCTCCCTGACAATCACCTTCACCAAAATTGTATAGAGAAAGTAGGAAGTTCAAAAAGGAGGTTAAATATATAGACCAAGCATTCTAACATTCAGTAAGGTATTTACAAATATTGGCATCAAACTTTTGGCCGTTCTATAACCCGCCTTCCTTCATTTACCATTGAGGGGAAGTAATCACATATTTATATTTCTTTAAGTTATGGAACACATTCCATCATTAGTTAGCAATTAAATGAAATTAGGGTAATTTTCTTGGCTTTGCAATTAAGTTGTTTTAGTACATATTTCTCACTCGGTAAGACTGAAAAATTAGTTTCTCATTCTATTTGACTTTTCTTTTCTTTTTTTTTTCTTTTAAAATTAGTCTTTACTTATTAAACATTTCATCAACCCTTTTCAATGTGAGGATATAAAATTTAAAATGTTTGAAGTGGAAAATGAAGTAGTTCAATTCTAAAACAGTAATACTCCCAAATCAAATGATTTTTTAGACATCGCTATTTTCTTTTTTTTCATGACATGAGAACATTTTTTTTTCTCTGTGATTTATCATAACATTTTGTGTATTTGACTTTTCTTATGAAGTCATGAAAATAAATTGGAGCCAGTATTTGCTGGTTTAAAAGACAATGAAAGAAAGAGAGGACTTGAATGTATGCAAGATGTTTTCCCAAGAACGTAGATACAAAAATACACATTCTTTTCAGTTGAAAATGTTTTCAGTTGAGCTGAGTGTAAGCAGTTATTTCATAAACAATAATAAGTGACCACTTTGAGTGAATTACAAAAATCGGTGAAAACCAATAGCCTCACATTTCTCTCTACAGATGTCACCTCTGCAGTGGGCCTATGGCAGTCTTGTCTCGGCATTAGAGACTCCTTGTTGGACTGTTTCTTAAGAGAATGCATTCTATATGCCTGTGCCATAAATGTGCATAGTGTCCTCAAAATATTTCCTATTACTCATAAATAAATGTTGCTTATTATTCTCCTTTAAAAATGAAGAGCAAAATACATCTGAGGGTGGGGAAGGGTGGGATAACCTAAAGTAAGAACTTCATTTTGAGCTGAGCTTGCTCTTGGAATTGTCCATCCACCAAGTTCTGGCATGTGAGTTCAGTGAGCATGACTGAAAAAGCTAGTTCTCATTTCTTCCTAGGCACAGGTGGTGTTCTCAAGCTCTTTTTCAGATCCCTAGTCAGCAAAATGGCAGCATCAGATTTAACTGGTGAGAGACTCAAGAAAATTTTAAACTCCGTTGCTCAGCTACTTAACTTCCCATAGCTTAATTCTACCTAGGGCTTACTCTAATTTTGTGGATAAATCTTAAGAGTACTGTCATGTTGACAACATTAAGTCTTTCAATCCAGGAACACAGAATTTCTTTTCAGTTAGATAGGTCTTTAGTTTTTTAACTACATTTTGTAAATTTCAGTGTTCAAATTTCTAGAGTTTTTATTTTCAAATTTATCCATAAGTTTTTTAATGCTATTGTCAATAGAATTGTTTTCTTAATTCCATTTTCATATTGTTCACTTGTAGTGCATAGAAACATAATTGATTTTTATGTTGATATTTTATCCCACAACTTTGCTGAACTCACTTACTAGCTTGAAAAGATTTTATGTGAATATCTTTTCTACATGCAAGAAGATAGATTCATATTTTCCTTGCCTATTTGAAAGCATTTTATTTCATTTTCTTGCCTAATTGACCTTGCTAGAACTTCCAGTACTGTGTTGAGTATAAGTGGCAGAAGTGATATCTTGCCATTGTTACTGATTTTAGAGAAACAATTTTAGTCTCTCACAATTAAGTATGTTTTGTTTCGTTTTGCTGTGGTGTATGACTTTTATCAGATTGAAGAATCATTTTTTATTTGAAGTTTGTTGAGTGTTTTTATCATGAAATTTTGATTATGGAAATTGCATTTTATGCTTCTGTTTAGATTATGGAATGATTTTTATTCTATTGGTTATAATTATAGTTGATATTGATTTTAATATGACTAATTTATTTTTGGAAGTTAAGCCAACTTTACATTACTGGGCTAGATCCCAGTTTTTAATAATATATTATCATTTTATAAGTTTTTGGATTCAGTTTCTCATTATTTTTCTGAAGGATTTTATACCAATATTGATATATATATTAGTCCATAGTTCTCTTTCTTGTAATGGCTTTGTTTGACTTTAGCATCAGTGTTAATTCTAACTTTATAGAATGAGTTGGAAAGTGTTCCTACTTTTATTTTTTTTTAAATTTGTGAAGTTTTCGTATGTTCTGTTTCCTTGTTGATCTTCTGTCTAGTTATTCTATTCATTATTGAGAGTGAGTTATTAAAGTTTCCAACTATTATTGCTGAATTGTCTATGTCTTCTTTAAATGCTTTCACTTTTAGCTTCATGTATTTGGACTCTGTTATTAGGTGCATATATATTTATAATTGTTACATCTTCCTCACAATTTGTTCCTTTTATTGTTGTAAAATATTCTTCTTTAAATCTAGTATCTTTTTTGTTTGCTTTAAAGCCTATTTTTATGATATTAACAGAACCACTTCCAGCATTTTCATAGTTGCTGTTTACATGACATATCTTTTCCCATGTTTTCATGGTTCATAGTCTTAACCTATTTGTATCTTTGAATCTAATGTTTTCCCTGTAGATAGCATGTAATTGGACAACATCAGTCAGTCTGACATCCTCTGCCTTTTTGTTTGTTGTGTTGTTATTGTTTATAATGGGCACCCTCTTGGAGGGGGACACTCTTGCAGGAGTCCTCACGAGGGATGGCACCAGGAGAGGGGACAGTGCAGTGATGGTCAGCTCCTTCAACCCCAGGATTCAAGCTGCCAGGGGTTGTATCACTGAGAGGACAGAGGAGCTGGGAAGGATGGAGGCCCACAGAGTCAACTTCTCCAGCAGAATTCCCAACCAGCTGTGGCTCACGGGGCAGTGGAAATGCAACCTGCTGTGGCCAGTCACTTGCCAGGGGTTTGTCTCCCACTTCTCTGCCTTTTGATTGCATTGTTTAAACAATTCACATTTAGTGTTATTTCAATATGATTTTATTTATTTATGTTTTTGCCTTTTTACTGTGCCATTTTTGTTTCTCTCTACCTCCTTTCCTGCCTTCTTTTGTAGTAAGTGAATGTTTGCTAGTGTAGTATTTTTAGATCCATTAATAATTTTTAAATATTTTCAAAGTATTTTTTAGTTATTGCCTGCAGGGTTACTGTATACATTTTAACTTATCAAAACCTGCCTGAGGTTTTACTGACTTAATTTAATTGATTTAGAGAAATGTTACTCATATATAAGTCTGTACCATCTTTCTCCTTTCTGAGTTATTATTACATGTGGATAGAATACAAACCAAATAATAGATTTTATAATTACTACATTACATAATCACATATATATATATATATTTAAAGTGACAAAAATAAAAGGAAAGCAATTGTACATTTGTAGAGTTTGTTATAATATTAAACTCTGTATTTAGCATTTCTGGTTCTGCTCATTTGTTCCTGTGGCTTTTTGTGGGGGTAGGGATATATATAGAGAGAGAGAGGGAGAGAGGGAGAGAGAGAGAGAGAGTTTATGATGTGTGTCAATTTCTGGTGTACAGCATAATACTTTAGGTGTACAGGAACATACATATATTCATTTTCATATTCTTTTTCACCATAAGTTACAACAAGATATTGAATATTAGTATCTGCAAATCTCAAACTCCCAATTTATCCCTTCCTACCACTTTTACCGCCTGGTAACCATAAGTCTGGGGATTTGATTGACCATCTAGTATCATTTCTTTCTTTCAATACAACTTTCCTCCTACACATTGACTTTGTGCTTTTATTGTCAAATATGTGACATTTCAATATCGTATAAGCCCAACAATCCTACTATATACCTATTTTTTTTGTAAAATCAGTTCATAGGAAAAAGAAGACAGACGCATTTTTTCCCTTTTCTAATTACATAATTATCTTTACCAGTGCTCTTTGTTTTGTTGTGTGGGTTCAGATTACCATCCAGTGTCACGTGCTTTCAGCCTCAGGGATACCCTTTAGCGTTTCTTGTGAGGCATGTCTGCTGAAAATAAATTTGCTCATTTTTTTTACCCTAGGAATGTCTTTTTATTCCCAAATGGTCACACTAGGAAATCCATATGTAGGCTCTCTAGTCAACAGTTCCAGCTGAACCCTCTCTAGTCATCCTCACAAAGTGTCAGATATGTGAGTGCAACCATCCTAGCTCCTCCAGATGAGCCAATCCACCAGCTGAAAGTCATGAGTTACATTTGTGGCTGCCACGTCAAACAGAAGAATGCCTAGGAGAATCATGTAATGAAAATCTTTTGTCTTAGTCCATTAGGGCTGCCACTACAAAAATACCATAAGCTAAGTGGCTTATAGACAACAGAAATTTATTTTCCAGAGCTCTGGAGGCTGAGGAGTTCAAGATCAAGTTGCCTGTAGATTCAATGTCTGGTGAGAGCTGACTTTCTGGTTCATAGGTGGTGCCTCCTTGCTGTGCCCTCCCATGGTAGAACAGGTGAGGATTCTTTCATAAAAGCAGTTACCCTATTCAAGAAGGGATGCCCTCATGACCTGATCACCTTTAAAGCTCCCACTTCTTAATACCATCATCTTATACAGTAGGTTTTCAACATACGGATTTTGAAGGGATACATTCAGTCTACATCATTTGTCCTCTGAAGATAAAGAAAAAGCTGAAGGGTATCATGTTGGGGACAGGTTGGCTCTCTGACATCCTGACTTATGCTCTTCTATTATCTATCTATATATCTATGTATCTACCTATCACCTAACTATTATCAATCTATCTATCTATCTATGTATCTATGTATCTATCTATCATCTATCTATATCAATTTCTTTTGTTTTCTGCCTTACTCTCTCTGCTAGTCAGGACTCACCAAAAGAATTTTAGAGCTCACCAATGGATTATTCACAGTTGGCAAACTCTGGCCTAGTCTATCCTATCTTTGCTTGTTGGGGAGATAATAATGAATAAGATATGACCCTCCACTGAAGTGTTAATAACTTGACAACTGTTTAATCAATCACTCTGCAAGTGTTCTGAATTGGGAAGCAAAAGGCCATTGCTCTCAGGAAATAAGGATCTCAGATTCACACTTTCTTACAGTTCTAACTGAAGCTTGACTTATTTATAAATGAATAGTTAAGGACAAGGTCATGCCTCTTAGACATAATTTTCCATATTTTAATACATTTAACATCTCTTTTCCTCTGAATAACATTTAATTGAACTCATCTGTATCTCTCAAGCGAGTGTTTTCAGAGTACTGCCTCAGCATGATCTCCAGAAGCTGTTGGATACATATTGTAACTTTTCTGGTAGCGAGAGATGTCTCCAGTCCCCTTTTGTGTAATATCTGCAGACAAAAGGTCAGAGATGACACCAAGATGAATGGGCATTCTTCTATTCTTAGGTAAGGAGGAAATAAAGTAAAAACTTTTCTTCCTTATTTATTTATGTGTTTACTTTTATTTTAACTAGAGAGGACTCAGGGACATGACTTGCTCGAGAGCAGAAGAGATAAGGGTTGAATCTCCAACTGAGAATCAAAAGTGCATGTTTTCTGTAGCATTCCTCAGACTATCTCTTGGCAACCAAGGGTGATGGTTTCTGAAAGGTGGGTTCACAGGGCAGCTGCACTTGGGTGAGGGAGCAGTAAACTCTAACCCCAAGACATAGTCATAGCAATTTTTTATGCATTTTTCTTTATTCAGCTATATTATAGAGACTTTTTCTCATGATCAAGCAAGAAGTAAACCATTACCATGTCTGAGAACATCTATTGAAAACTGAGGACACTGTTTGAAACATTTAGAAACTTGAGGGCCTAAAAATTCTTGTAAAAATTGTGACTTTCCTGTATAATAGTGTTTCATGGGCAAACGTAATTATGTTTCTAAGGAAGTTTTATTATAATTGCAATGAATGTTGCTTTCAAAATCTGTTATAGTGATTTGCTATAGAGCCAACAAAGTCATAAAACTTCACACTAAATGATATCTTTGGGAAATAGACTTTCCTCCTTTCAGTAGGCCCTTCTGTGTGCCAAAGAGGGAGAGGACATTTACTTTCACTGTCCATGGACTAAGAAACAATCAAACACTAGAAGTGGTCTGATCCCAGAAGTCGACTAGTTGTTTATCCAAGGTCACAGAGCTTGTCAGCAGGACCTGTTGGAAATTTTGGGTTTTGATCCCAGACCAGTGATCTTTTGATGACTTTTGTCATAAAACTCAAGCAAGTCACGTGATTTTCAAGATGAATAAGTTTGCTTCAGTTAAGAGAGACATTTATCTCTAAGGTGATTTCTCATACATATTTTACAGACTTCCCATTACACAGATGAGAACACTCTGACCAAAAAAGGTAAACAGTTAGGCCCCAAATCACCCACCTAACACAAGGCAGAGCTGATGCAAAATCTTTAGACTCCATGTTTTGCTATCTTTCAAAATATTAGACAGGAGTGTCTATTACTAAAGCTGAAATATTTAGTCCATACATAATTAATCCAAACAGAAGTTAGCAATCTTGGCAAAAAAATGTATTATATGCAGAACACAATTTGTTAGACTTTGTATCTTTTGGAATCTTTTGCCATTCCATTTGCTGTCTTTGAGAATATAAATTTTAGAGAAAAATATATTAAAATCCATTTAATTATGTTATTATCTTTTGTTTGCATTATTTGCTTTTTACTGCAAGATTATAATAAATATTTAAATTTTAATTTGCATACTCTACACACCCATGCTAAATTCCAATTGCCAACTGTATGCTTCTGATCAAAATCTTGGCAAAGTCACTGACTCATGCAGCATCTGGAGTCCAATTTTCTTTGCTTAGCCCACTAATATCATTTGCAGTGTTTTGAAAGGTAGCCTGTTAGCTGTTCATCTAAATAATTGATACAGCTAAGGTTCAGATGAGCCCCTGTGTTTGCTTCTTTCACAAACCATTAGCCAAGGCAATTTTATTCCATTTTCTTGTTAACTTATTCTTCAAGTCGCTGATTCCCTTAGCAACTGGATTTAGTCAACAAAGGTGAATGAGGGCTGGTGTTTATTTTATAAAACTCAAACCCAGCTTTCAGTCTAATTCTTTAATGTTAAATATGGTGCCTATACTTTTGAGAAAGAAGACTTGCTTAAGACAGGCTTTTCTGTCTTTGAGTCTCACTAAGTCTGATGATGTTTATATTAAGCATAACCAGTGACTGAGATGATTAGTGTTGTGATGTTTACCTCTGTTGGTATGGCTTGCTTCTTCCAGATCCACTTCAAGACAATGACACAGTTTTTATTTCTTATGGCATAAAATCAAATAATTTCATCAGGGATGCTACTTTGTGAAGAATAATAGATTTCAGATGCAGTATTGTCATGCTTTGGGTTTTGACTGTGGGACTGACCTACCAGGACCCATGTGAAAACTGTCAACTCTGAAATGTAAATTACAATCAGAACAGGGCCTACGAGGTAAGGGAAATTCATGAGAGGAGTTGAAAGAAATATCATCTCCATTCCATTACCTTTTAGGTTTGTTTGTTTTCTTGTTTGTTTATTTTAGGTAATTGCTTGTAAACTAAGGGTTTGTGCTTTTGTTTTTTAATGTTAGACAAAAAAAAAGAGATACAAAATGTAGTTGAATCAGTCAAGCTATTTGTTGATTATATAACACTCTTAAATATGTGACTTCAACTTCTTCGACTTGATAATTAACTGAGTTATACCGAGTTTGGACTGCTTCACTGTTTCACACTAGAAGCAATTCTAATCAGGAAGAGTCTGTGATTTATCCAAGGTCACACAGCTTTTTAAGTGAAAACAGTTCAAACTCAATGTTCTCAACCCTTGTGACTTCATGTAGCTAAAACCACTGTTAATGAAACATAATGTGGATACTGAAACTTGGATTGACTTAGATTGACTAAATTGTCTCTGTTTTCAAACACAGGATCCAAATCACTTTTTTGTTGTTATTATTGTTAAAAGGAGTTTTTTTTTTTTTCTTTCTCATTTGATTCCATTGATTTGGGATTCAGAAAAGATAATAGTAGACTCTTAAAACAGATTTGCTAGGAACCAAACGTTCTGCTTTTCACTGAATGTCATTCTTGTGCACTCCCTCGTGTACTGATACTGACCTCACAGTCATTTTTGGCATGCACTCTTTTCTCAATACTGTTTGTCTTGAGTCCGCTCCAGATTTCTACTTCTCTTCCTTCTTGGTCACTTCCTTCCCTGCTCGTTGTCAGTAAACATCTTCCTATGACATTCTCTTTGAAAAGTTTATTTTCTGCTCCACGGTTTTTTCTCGGTGGTGATTTTGCCCATTCTTACCACTTCCTAGATCACCCGTGTTCTTAGGATTTTCAAATATGTATTTGTCTCCATCTGTCATTTCCACATTGACTTATATTTTTCTCTTGGATTTCCTGACATCATCTCAAATCCAAAGGGCCAAACTACTCACCATTTCCGTGAGCACTTTTTTGTCTCTATAGTTGGTTCATATTAAAATGTCTACATTCATTGTTTAAATGCCATTCATTTTTCGATTTGTATCCCAGGTGTTACCTGCTTTCCCAAATGGTGAGCTTTCTATGATCCCTCAGAGGAGTAGAAATAATGCCTACTTCTGTTTTAATTACCTTCTATTACAGATATTTGTTTGTATACCAGTATTTGTATGTATGATTCCATTAAGGGATCTAGACTTACTACTGTAGACTGTCTTTCTGGAAGAATGACTAGTACACATACATTCCTTATTAAATGTGGGAGACAGAAGAGAGAGGCAGACAGAAAGACAGAAAGACAGGAGGTAGCGAGAAAGAAATTCCATCTATAAATTACATCTCCAGGATGCTTCATATAACAAAATTTATTCAACATTGTATTATTTTGGGAAAATGCTTTCATTGCTTTGTTATCATCTAAATTTCACAACAATCCTGTTGTTTTTTAATTCATACAAAATCAAGATGCAAGGATTTGCAACATGTTTCAAATCAGCCTTTTTTTGGGGGGGGGTGTTGAAAACATTTTTACTTAAAATATGGCTCTAAAGTGCTTTTGGTCTCCACGCTCTGACACCAGATGTGTGGGTTTTCCTCATATCATCCAATTCTCTAACTCTTCAGATACCAACCGAGTGTCCTGCAATTTAATTCAGTTGTGCCACTAACTGCCCAGAGAACCCACAGCCTCAGGGCTCAGTCCCATGAGATTGTCCTTATTCCAGACAGCAGTCGTAATCCCCAGCTACCCACTGGCTATAAAGTCAGGAGGTTCTCACAACCGCCTCCTCAGGTTTGATAACTTCGTAGGACAACCGACAGAACTCGGGGAAACGGCTTACTGACATTTACAGTTTATGCAACTCAGGAACAGCCAGATGGAAGGGCTGCATCAGGCGAGGCATGGTGGGTGGTGTGTGGGCAGCAGAGCTTCCAGGCGCTCTCCAGACACAGCACCCTCCCAGTGCTTTGGGGTGATCACCAACCCAGAAGCTGTTTGCCAGTTCAGAAGCTCTTCAAAGCCAGATGCTTAAAGATTTATACACAGGTTCCACTGGATAGGCCTGATTAATTCAATAATTGGCCATTGGTAATAGAACCCAGTGTCTACCCTCTTCCCACCTGCTTAGGTCTAGGTGGTGCTGCAGAAGGTTCTAATCCTCATCAGATGGTTGGTTCCTCTGGCAACCAGCCCTCATCCTGAAGTTATCTGGAAGCCCTTCCAGAGCCGCCTCCTTAGCATAAACCCAGGTATGCTTGCAAGGGGCTGATTAGAAATAATGAAAGATGACCCATCACTCTTACCACTCAGGAAATTCCAAGGGTTTTCGGAGCTATGTGCCAGGAACCTGGAACAAAGACCAAATATATAGATTTCTCATGATCACAATGATTTAAATGATTCTGATTTAAACATTTGATAATATCTGCCTATTTCAGCTCATCTTCTGGTCAATTCAAATCAGTTTCTAAAATCTGAATGGGGAACAGCAGTGATGGCAGTAGTTGAGGTAGTTGTATGTGGCTGGTGCGGTGGGTGAGCTACTGGGAGAGTCAAGTCATGGCTCTTCAGCCATAAATTAAACCCATGATGACTCTTTTGCACAGTCACTCTGACCCCTTCCACTAAGAGAAAGCAGGACAACACGGGACAAGGGGAAGGGGAGGGAGAGCAGCCTTGTCTGCTTTGCTTGTAGGCTTATTCCCATGGACAGATCACAAGGCAGAGAGAGAGGAAGTGGTGCTCTTGGTAGCTCCAGGGTCTTTTTTCTTTCTATTTTCCTCTCTATGAAATGAATCGTTTCTTTATACGCTTTCTCCTGTAGAAGTCCCTGTGTTCAGAAAACGACAGAGTTCTTTGTTATACAAAAGTATTGATGAATTATGTTGATGAGCTTTTGCCTGCTTCTCACAAATTGACAAAAAATAAAGAAGGTTGGATTCCTTTAAAGTTGTACAGGAACTCAGATGAACACATTCACAGATCATTTGAATGTGCACATTCGAAGTATTTCCAAAATAGACTCTTCTCAAATTTAACTCCTCCCTGCACAGACACAATCCTTATTTGCTTCGCTGATTTATTCTCGCGAGTAAAACAAGCTAAGTAGGAAGGTTAGACTCTTTTCCCAAGCTGATGTTTTCTCTGTAAATAGTCACATTTCTAGGAATGCTCCACTTCCATAATATAACAACGTAAAGGTAAAGAAGTGTCAAGTAGCTGATGAATTTCAGACGGAGGCATTATACTGGGGAGAAAACCACACTTGCAGGTTTGCCCCTTCCTGTAGGGAACTGTGTGATTTGCATAATCACTCTTCCTCTTTACCTGGACTTCAGTTCTCACATCTGGAAAATCAGGGTGACTTGGTTCCCTCCAGTGACCTTTCCACCCCTAAATGCTATCATCCCATTGTCCTTGAAGTGGAGGGAAGGCTAGAATTCTAGGTATGTACACTGAAGCGTAAGGGTGGGCAGGCAGCCGAGGTCAGCAGAGGAACAATGTTCAGAAATAAAGCCCAGGGGGTCATCGCCTGCCAGCAATGAAGTCGTGCAGTAATGTTGCTGTCTTGGTTAATCAGACCCTGCCCAGGCAGCCATAGTAGGGATTCTACTGGGTCAGAAATCCTGGCTCCTGTTCTAACTATGTGTTCAACAACAAAACACTTACTATCTCAAAATCTCAAGTGTATCATCTAAAACTTGGACACTATCTTTCCATGAAGGAAAAGCAAGTAATAACATATCACTAGTGATGCAAAAGTAGGACTTATTTATAAGAAATTATTTTTAGGGGAGGAGCAGGGTAGGATCTTTGTTTTTAGTTCACTACATTCAACATAAAGAAAGACTCAGTTTTTAAAGAAAATCTTCAGTCACCTCAGTTTGGAATCTGAAACTTTGAAAGTCATCTCAGACTTTCTCCTTAAGGAAGATTTAACAAATGTAATTAGCATGGACATTTGAATTTTATTTAATGTCTAAGTGCAGAGCAGGAATGTAGTACACTTTAAAGAAGTGAGCAAACTGAATCTCATAAATAAACAAGAGTTCCACGATCCAATATTTCCTGCTTTCTTTTTGCAGGAAGAGAATTATCCTTGACATTAAAGAGATAGATCACCCTCTGACCAAAAAAAAAAAAAAATCATTACTTTTGAGAGTAAATCAAAGCTAAGTGTTTCCAATTTAAAGTTAAATAAGGGAGAAATAAAAGCTTGGCTTCTAAAATCCCTCTTTTCCTGTTTGTGTTTAATTTTGTCGGCCAAGGCAATTACAACATCACCTTATCTTCTGCAGCATGCCAGGTAACGGTCCATATGTTATTAAACACCAACAAAGAGATGAACTTGAGAAGAGCAAAAGAATGGCTCATTAAATATCAGGAGTTTTGTGTCTGATCAATAGTTGAGTAATTTGAGAGAGTACAAATCATGCACACAGTCGGCATCAGTCAATCATTCCCTGCTTAATCCCCTCCATTCACAGACTGCCCCAGCTGTCTCACTCCTCTGTCTCTCCAAGATGTTGCTACAAACATCTGTCTATCTCTCTGTCCGTCAATCTCAGCCTGTCCCTGCCTCTCGTTCCTCTTGTTTACATATTATTCCATTAGTCCCCTTTCAGTGTCACAGATTACCTTAAGTGCAGTCTTTTGTAGTTTTTTTGTCATTTAAGAGGTCATGTTGCATGAGTACTGTCCACACTTGTCATCCTGTTGATGGTTTAAATATCAGATTGCATCCAGGAGTTACCAGAATGGAGCTGGAGGGAAGGAAGAGTGGTGTATGCATTCCCAAATGGCTTAACTGGTGCTGCCTTCCTCTAATTGCAAACCAGCTTAGTGTGCCATTCAAGTATGAATAACATGATGTCTCTGAAAAGGAAGGCAGATTTAATGCCCTGTAATTCTCTCTCCATTCTGAGGATGTTAAATTCCTTCAATTCATTTCAGTCCAAAAGGAGGCATTAGGAGGACAAAGCATCCTTCCTAATAAAGCCTCCTATATTTAGCCCTCCACATTGGAGCCGTTCACTCTCTCTCCCAAACAATTACGTTTTACTCAGAAAAGATGGTAATTTTACAGCAACTTCCCACCTTGCATCACTAGCCAAGGAAATCGCCTTAACTTATTTATCCTTTTCACTTGTTTTTAAAATTTTAAAATTCCTATACAAAGTGATTGATTGGTATATGATGTAGCTGCCATGGACACGTTAAATAACTTATTCCTCTAAGTGTCATCTGTATAAATTTCTACCTAGGAAATTAGTCACTAAAATGGATACTAATTTTTGAAAAATGGTACACTGGAATGTTTTTTCACAACTAAGTTTCCTGGGATGTGAATCAGAGACATCTTTTAGATGACTCCAGCCTCAATATCAAAACCGAGTTATTCTTTTTCATTAATAGGCAGTGAGTCATTAATTTATTCCAGAAGAATGACTCTGTTATCAGTTATTATAAATTGACCCAAAAAATCCTTAGAAGCAAAAGTGATTTTTATAGTTTCAGGGACTGTAGGTTGCCATGGAAACCCCGCACTTCGTTTGTGTCATTCTGTTACCACTTTCAGTGGGGCAGGACCAAAGAGCACTGGCCCTACTCACAGTAGCGTATTTATTTCTTTAATTCTGTGTAGAATGACCATTTTTGCTTTCACATGTGTTTATCAAAGATTTCACTTTCATGTCTTTTTTTTTTTAAACATTTTTTATTGTAGTCATTTTACAATGTTGTGTCAATTTCCAGTGTAGAGCACAATTTTTCAGTTATACATGAACATACATATATTCATTATCACATTCTTTTTCACTGTGAGCTACCACAAGATCTTGTAGGTATTTCCCTGTGCTATACAGTATAATCTTGTTTATCTATTCTGCATGTGCCAGTCAGTATCTACAAATAATTTCATGTTCTTTGAGGTGACCAAAGTATTGAATCATTCACCTGTAAGCTAAGTTTTGACCCACATAAAGCTTAAATGATCAATTTAATAAATTTATTAAGCAATATCATATTTTCTTCTATTAAAAGAAGTCTACCATGTAAATTAGAAAAAAATAAATCAAACTTTGAGAGTTAACAATAACTGAGGCAACTCTGCAGAGTCTCTGGGACTCTGGCTGCTGTTTCAAATCATATGCAATATGTATACAAGCGTAATTTGACATATATAAATAAATATGTATATTAAAAATGAGCATGTGCCAACTTTCCTATCATGGAAATATAAAAACCATTATTTTCTTTTTATTTAGCTCTTCAACATGAATATGAGTTTCTTTGATTACAAAGATGATTGGATAATCCAAGGAGTGTGAGATTTAAGAAACTAGAGGACTGAGACATTAAGGCATCTTGAAGACTGATACACCACACTGAAAGCCTGGATTTAGGCAAATGGCAAACATTCGAAAATAGACACAACATGTTAAAAGTGCTCTGTTTGATCTCTACTTAGGACAAGATTCTGTTGTTACCTAACTCCGGTTTGACTGCTTGCTGCTCAAAAGCCAATAATTCAAGAGCCAAGGGTCAGTAGAAAGGAAAAATACTTTAATCAAAAAAGCCAGTAATCTGGTGGACTCATGTCCAGAGACCATCTCCAAAGATTCTGCTCAACCATGACAGATTTAAAGGAAAAATGCGGGGGAAGAATCTGAGTGAATCATCACTGAGGCAGGAGGCTGGGTTCTGCATCATCTCCATTGTGTGCAGACTGGCTGACTCTCTCTTCAGAGGTTATCCTGCCCACATGATCTGCTTGCAGGATTGAGCTATTGGGAGAGGAGAGCTAGTCATTCTTTAACTGCTTAATTCTTCATTTTTACTTCTTTTTATCTAAGAAAGGAATCAATAGGTTAAACAAGGCATGGCGCGTGTTCAGGAGGGCGTAATTCAGAAGTTAGTTTCAATTGCTTAGTGATCTCATCCCTATAATTAGGTTCTTTTAAGGTTAGAGGGAGACAGAAATGTGCAAAGAAGAAAAGGGCAAAAGAGCTGCTTTCACTATCACCTAGGCTGATACTACAAACTGGCTCAAACGATGTCTTCCCCAAGCCATCTCCCAGCTTTCATTTCTGTGCTATAAAAACTACAAAGAGGGGAAAAGTGTATCTCCAGATTCTGTTGTATCCAAACACTATGGATTGTCCCATGTAGATGGAAAGGACGTAGGAGGTGGAAGCAAGCCGCTTCACTCAGTGCCAGAAAAAGGGCATCTGGATCTAGGGCAAAGACTTTGCATTTTCTGGATCTTCTGTGATGGAATTTCTACCTATGCTCTCCTCACATAATATGTATCCAGACTCAGTGATGGGGGCTTTTTATTAGCACAGTCTCACAAAGTGGTGAGCACATTTGCCAACCACACCGTTCTTGGCTAGGTAGTATCCACTCTTGGTCCCTTGACTCTTTAGAAATTCTGTTAGCTATGCAATACCCTAAAATAAATCTCTTTCTTTTAAACAATCAATGACACAATTTTCTCATTGACAACTAAGAATCTTTGTCAATATGATTACCCTATTAAACTGATGGTTGGTGAGTGCTCAGAACGTTTGTCCTTAATGCCCCAGAAAAGATGACTTCAGAATTACCTTTTTCAAATGGCCATCTTTCGTTCCCTTACCAAACTTTATCTCAACATTCTATTATATCGCCCAGTATATACCAGAGGTTCCACTGATGTGATAGTCCTGCATAGATTAAAAAGGATGAAGAATTGTTTTCATTATGTCAACATAATTAAGAACTAATGACCTAAGTCAGTTGTCCAAATCTGACTCACATTAGACTTTTATCAGAACTTGAGTTTGTGAAACAGACAGTGCCCCAGGTATACCCCTGATTTATTGAAACAGATTCCCTGGGGTACAGACTAAGAATCTGATATATTTGTTAAGTTCTTCAGGTGATGTTAATACTTCTCCGAACTACTGGAAACCACTCCAAAAAAGTGGAAGCCACTGACATAAAAAATTAATCATTTATCAGTGGGGCATAATATAAGCTCATGAAAACAACTTAGATTTATTTCTTTCTTTGAGAGTATGAATAGATTACTTGAGCAAGAGAAAGCTGTACAAACCTTAGATCTGAGCTTCAGGAAAATACGTAATAAAATGTTTCATGATATCTCTGCAAAGAAGGTGGATAAATCAGGCTGAACACAAAAATTCCTTGGCTGGATTATTCAATGGTGCAATGTCTATCTACAAAAGACTCTAATCAATAAAATAATGTCCTTCTAACTTAGAATTTCCATCTGTGAAATACTCAGTATAAGTTGTATTACAGCAGAAACAAAGTTTGATTTCTTTTTTATGTTATATGACCCTTGTGGGTTTACAGGGGACTCTGATTCACAACATTCTCCCTATGGATCTAGGCTGAAAGACTAGAGTTTGGAATATCTCTGGTGGGATGGGGTGGAAAATAGATATGGCCTAAAAGATAACTGTTTTTCTTATCTCAACATCTCTGACACTAAATATGTAGAGTTTTCTTTTCCTACACTAAAAAATTCTGACACTAACTACCTGGAGTTAAGGCAGACCACACAGGTTAAGGGCTCAGTCCCACAAGACCACCTTGTGTATTAGATGCCAGTCACCAGTCCCAGCCATCTGCATCTCTGGCCAATGCTGTAGAGCAGGAGTCTGCATACCTCCTACCTTGAGTTTGATAATTTGCTAAAATTGCTCATAGACCTCAAGGAAACATCTTACTGACTATCCCCAGTTAACTACAAGGAACATTAAGGATACAAATGAACAGCCAGATGAAGAGGCACACAGGGAAAGATTTGGAAGAAGCCCAAGTGCAGAAACTTTACGTCCCCTTAGAATTTGGAGTGTGCACCCCTCCTGGCATGTGGCTGTGTTCACCAAACCAGCAGATCTTAGAACCCTGAACCCTGTTATTTACGGTTTTTATGGAAGTTCCATTAGTAAGTGTCATTAAATCATCCATGGCTGTTAGTGACTGACTCAGTCTCCAGGTTGTGTCCCCTCCCTCAAGGTCAAGGAGTGGGGCTGAAATTTCAAATTCTCTAATTACATGGTTGATTCCTTGGCAACCAGCTCCCTCCTGAAGCTATCCAGGAACCCACCAAGAGTTCCTTCATTAGCATAAACTTGGGTTTGGTTGAAAAACACTTCTTTTGGAAAAACAAGAGATTCTTCTCACTCCATCACTCTGGAAATTATGAGGATTTTAGAAGCTGTGCCCTAGAAGTTAGTGGCAGAGCCCAAATACATATTTCTTATTATGTCACAGGTCAGAAGAGATGTATGCCTTTTAACCTTCAGACCATTAAATAAAGCAAGTACTATGATCACGCTAAACTTCCAGGGGCTGGAGGAAAGCATCTCTGCTATGAGCCTCGAAGGAAGAGAACTGAATTATGAGAACTTTTATATTGAATAAATGGATCATGTCCATTTTAGCATTATCATTGAGTCAGATGGTTATTATAATTTTATTTTTATTATTATTATTACTATTATTAATTAGTATCCCACCAAGATACTGACTCTTTAATCTCATCCCACTTGACACTTATCAAATGTGATAGTGGGAGAAGACTGAATACAATTAAAAAAAAAAACAGTGTTTTGGAGGATAGGACTGAAGGACAATTCTTCATCTGTTCTTCTAGATCAGGGTTTACCATATGGGCTGCACATTAGAATTGCCTGGGGAGTTTTATATAAATCCAGATGTCCTAATCATACCACAAATCAATTAAATCAGTATTTCTTGGAGTGGGACCAGACATCATCTTTTTTTTTTTTTTAAGTTCTCCAGGTAATTAGAATGTCCAACCAAGGTTAAAAACTACTGTTTCACATCAGCGGTTCTTAAGCCTGTGTACGAACAGGAATCATCTTTAGTGTTGTGAAGTGTTGTAAAACTGTAGCTAGTCAGCAGCCCCCGTTCCAGGCTCTGGGCACTCAGGTTGTATAGAAATAGGTTTCAACTGAATATCAGAAACGTCTTTCAATAGACAATGATCCAAAGATGAAATACGTTGTCCCTGTAGGCAGTGATTAAGGACAGCCTGAGTGACCACGTGGCAAGAGCATGGCGGGGGTATGTTTCAGGCAGACCTGAGTACCAGCCCTGCCATCCATGAGAAACTGGCCTGTCTGTCCCTTCTGGCAGTACACCGTCACAGAAAAGCATCAGTTGTTGCCCATTCCTGGTGAGAAAGCCTGGATCTCCAAGAGAATTGCGGGAGATTAGGGGCAAAGAGATACCCAGACGATACTATCCTTCCTGAATGGCACCCTCACTTTTATCAGAGGCATCTTTAGAAGGTTGGTGCAACCATGGGGGTCTGCTGCTATGTATGCTGCTCTTTGTAGACAATTTGTCCATTTTTGTACCTTTTATTTATATTATTGAACTTCTATTTATTATTTACTTATCTATTTATTTATATAGAACATTTGGTGTCCTTCCGTCAATCATTGTCACTCTTAGGACAAACATGTAGCTGCTGTGAAAGGGATCCTACTTCACGCTTTTCAAGTCTAAAGCTAATGTTAATTGAACATCTATTTTTAAAGCCCTGATTTCATTAGCATATATGAATATTTTCTGTCTTAACATATAAAATAGTGGAAGACTAACAACATGTGTTAAATGCCACCTCCATCACTAATCAGCTTTACGATCTTAATCACTTAACCTCTCTGAGCACTGGCACCCTTATTTATAAAATGCTGGTGACAAAATCTAAGGAACAGAAACACCATACCAAATGTAAAAGGTGTTGTCATGATCTGAGTTCAACCAGTATTAGTTACTTTCATTTCTTTCATATTGCAATTAAAAACAACTCTATGTGAGGCACTTACTAAATTGTGTGTTTTCTTTTAAACTGTTAACTCCATGAAGACAAGTGCTTTATATTTTCACCTTTATGTTATCCGTGTGGTATGGAAACAGTTTTGAAATATTAATCTTTACCACCCACTCCATTTCCTCTCTTTTTCTGCAGTTATCATTATCCTTCACCCCATTTGATTGACTTGGCATTCTGCATTCATCTGCTACAGAAAAAGAAACATGCAGCAGAACAAAGATACAAGAAAGCGTCAGGTTGTTGGTTTGTCGTATTCAAGTGCTTAGGCTTAAATGTAGGAAAGAGGTTTTGATGTATAAATAATGAACCAAAGCAAATTTGCCCTACTACATACAATATTCTGGAAGAGGTTAGAGGATAAATCAGAGGGAAAACCAGGAGGATTTAGATACTAATGGACTGAGAAGGGGCACTGCACGCTCCCCTGAACCCTGGTCAGGCTGTTACCAGATGGGTGTAAAAATACTCCTCCATTTCTGAAGAGTCTAGACATAGTTGATTCCACTAGAGAACTCAGTCTTCATGTCCTATGCATTTAGGATGGTACTAATTATGTAGAAGCCTGGGAAAATTGAGAAAATAGTTAACTCCAGTCATTTATCGGTATGTAGTTGGGTTGAGGAATCCTGGCTGAGAAAGGCTGGTCTAAGTCAATGGATGGAACAGCCTCTCAGCATTTCTCGTGACTCCGAAGTGGCATGGGAACAGCAGAATAATTCCATGTGACCAAAAAGGGCAAAAGGAATGTTGCTGGAAGAAATCCAGTTGGGAGGAGGCTTGGCACTGAAATGAGGGGTGGTCAGGAAAGGTATCTGTGAACTGACAACTGACGTCTGCTGGGAGCTCTGTGCATCTTGGGAGAGAGACTGATGGATGACAGACAAGGACTTCGCGCCTCCTCCAGAGCCAAGCCCCGCCCCTTCGCAGGAAGACGTTCCACCTCTTAGGTTCTGAGCAGGTGAAAAAAGATCCTTAACGTATTGTGGGGAAGCCCGAAGAGGGAGAGCGGGATCGTGGTGGTCAACATAGAAATTAAAGTTTAGACTTTTAAAAAGTTTTTTTTTTTTTTAAGTCTGTAGATTGGGATTTTTAGCTGTTACTTTGAATTTTGTATTACTCATAACTGAAGCCAATATTTTTTGTAACAGTGAATTGGATTGATGGGTGTGAAGATTTGAAGCTATCTTAGAAGAAAGTTTCTCAAATAGTTGTTTTCCTGTAAAAATCTACAGTTGAGGAACCCTTATTTCATGTTAAATAGGATGCAATTCTAGAAATATATTTTTAACTGTAAGAAAATTAATATGTAGATGCACCACGTTGGTCTGTGAGAACATGGCATTCATATAACAATTTATTTCGTAAGTATTAAATTTAAGGCAGTTTTATAAAAGATGACATTTTCTTTCAGTTTCCTATTTTTTACACCCAAGATGTAAAATATAGGGAACCTACGAGAGTTAATATTAAACAAATTATATTTTTGAATTTGGAACTAACTCTGACAATCAGTTCCATTAGGATTTTCTAGCTCTCTTGCATAGAAAATAGAAAAAATGAAATAAAAGAGCTTTATTAGTAATTATAGGGATATTAAATACCATTTGCCATAAATCATAGCACATGAATAACTAATGTTCAGCTATATCTTCCCTCATGTCATATTTGGAGCAGAGCTGATTTAAGTGAAGGTAAAATTACGAAGTAGGTGCAATAATTACTGAGCTTATTAGAAAAATAATTCAGTAGTTGGAGAATTATTTAGAGCATTATCGCAGATTCTTGCCAGTCTCTTCTCCAGTCAGTAGAACCATTGGACCATTAGTACATTTCTCCATAAAACTGATTAATTTTGATGGACAGGACTAATTTTATGGTTTCCAATTTTGTGATGCCTCAAATAAGCTGTTTCCATTAGGAATCTTGACTGCTTGAAGAGTCAGTTTCACTGTATTTTCTTTTCCTCTAGCAACTAAGCTCAGAATTCTCAAGTTTCTCCATCATTTACCACTAAATCAGTTTTTTTTTTCACTTTCTATCTTCTTGTTTTATTACTTGTTATTCCTGATTCATGGCCAATTTTAATTATTTTTTTTCAGCTCAAATCTTTTCCCATCATCACCTAAAAGTATTTTCTGAGTTTATAAAAAAACCTTTTTAATTCAATAAAAATTTATATAATATACACCCCTCCACACATACAGCCTCACACATCCTCATTGATCAACAAAGGGCATTAAGTAGTCATAGAAATAAGAGTTAAGAGCAATACATACCTGGATTCTTGCAGCCACATGTTCTGGAACTGGATAGGTAGGTATTCCGTTCCTTTCTGCTTATATGCTTGACTGAAAATTGCTCATATTCCCACCAGTCAGAGTGAAAAAAATATATAATTAATGAGACATCGTGGAGAGTATGCAGAAGAGTTTTCTCTCAACAGTGGATAAAAATTATCTCCAGGCTAAATACAACTCTAGTCCTCCCTAGCAAAGATTAAAAGTATGATCTGAATAGGAAATTATTTCCAAGTCACTTAAATGTTTCCCAGAACAAAGCAAAGGGATATCTGTAGTAAGACAAAGATATTGCAGAACAATGTAAAATTCATACTGTCTGGCAGCCATAAACAAGTACTCATGTTATATAGAAAAAATGTGATTGATTATGAGGAGGAAGAAAGCAATCAATTAAAACTGACTTAGAAACTATGCAGATGGCGACTAGGACAAAGACATTAAGATATTACAATTATTAGTAAAATTATATTTTATATATTCGAATATCTAGAGAAAATAATTTCACAGGTTAGTAGAACCATTCAGTGCGGGGAGCCGCTCGTGACGGAGGGCTGCCGAGCACAAAACTTGGGCGTAAAACCCCAAAGTGCAGGGCGCCAGGCTCTGAGATTGAGGCTGCCGAGCACAAAGGTTGGGCCTAAACTCCCACAGTGCGGGGCCCCGGCTCAAAGGTCAATTGAGTTAGAACAATCTCTGTCCCGCCACCTCTTTTACTAAAGAATGCACCAGGTGCGCTAATGCCTGAGGAAACATCTTTGAGCTATTAAGTCACAAAGGACCTTCAGAGGGAGAGATACAATCGGCACACAAATCAGTGATCTTTTTAGAGAACAATCACCTGAGTTGAATGTATACGAGTCACGAGGTTAGGCCTTATTGCCTACGTGCAGGAATGTATGAGCTAATGGGTTAAAATCATATAAAAGAACCGCCTGAAATAAACTCGAGGTCCACTCTTGACCTAGCGTCTTGCGGGCTAGAGTGAGACCCTCTCAACCCCAACTTGTCTTGTCTTGCTGTCTTTTTGTTACGTCTTTCCTTTTCTCAGTCCTGCAGCACAGGTTTCTGGACCTGATCGATTGTCGGCTGGCTCCGACAATTCAGTAATGGACATATAAATAACATATGCTTTATATATGATATATGAAAAAGCCCACTGGCAGATTAGACATTCCAGAATAAAGAAATCCTCAAAATGAAGAAATTGTAAAAGAAATTATATCAAATTTTTCAAAAAAGGAAAAATAGAAAAAAAAATTAACAGAGTAATAGTGTCCTATAGAATGATATATCAGTTTAAATTGGTATAATATTTCTATAATTAGAGTGTTCCAAGGAGGGTGAGTGGTACAGAAAAAAGTTGTTTGAAAAATACTGGATGAAACACCCCAATTTATGAAAACTATAAATGTGCAGACATTGGAAGTTAATAAACTGAAACTTAAGTGCAAGAATCAAGAAGAAAACAAAAACACACTAAGTCATATTACAATCACATTTCTTAAAATGAGTGGTAAAGAGTCTTTCAAGGTAAAGATGAAATAAAGATATCATCAGTACACAAAAGCTGAAAGATTTTATCACCAGTCGATATAGCCTACAAACAAACATATATATTAAAGAAAGTCCTTAGGGCACAAGAAAAATTATAAGGGTTTAATTTTGTATCTAAACAAAAGAATGAAAAGCACAAAAATGGGAATAATTATGAAATAATTTTTGTTATAATTTAAATCTCTTTAAAAAATAGATCACTGGAAAAGAATGGAGGTTGCAGGAAATATATCTATGCAATCAATCTTTAGCCAAAAAAGAAAATTCCATTGGCTAATGTCTTTTCCAGAATTGGAACAACTGGTTACTCCATTAATAAAACAACCTTAATTTTGACCACATATAAAAAATTAACTCAAAATAGTTCATAGTGTTAAATGAAAACCTAAGACTAAAATAGTTCTAGAAGGAAATACAGGAGTAAGTATTTGTGATTTTGGCTTAGGTAAAGATTTTTTAGTTGCCAACACCAAAACCATTATCTATAAAAGGAAAAAATTAAAATTTGGCTTAATCAAAATAAAGAGATTTTGCTTTTCAAAATATACTGTTAACAAAAGGAAAAGAGAAGCAACAGGCTGGGTAAAGTATTTTTCAATCATATCCAATAAATGACTATAATCCAGAATATATGAAAAATTCTCAAAACTGAGTAGTAAGTAAACAACGCAAGAAAAACAAGGACAAAGATTTGAACAGATTTTTCACCAAAGAGGTTATACCTATGTCAAGTAATCACATGAAAAAATACCCAACGTCATTATTATCAAGGAAATGCAAATTATAACAATATTATGCCATTGCACACCCATTTGAATATCCAATATTAAAAACTGACTACACCAAGTTTTGGCAAACATGTAGAATTCTCATATACTACTAGTGAGAATTAAAAAAAAATTATTCAACTATTCTAGGATCTTAAAAGTTTAAACATACTCCTTCTGTATGACCCAGTCTTTCTATCCCTTGGTGTCTATTCATGAAAAATGAAAGCGTGTGTCTGAAAAATGAGTTGTATGTAAGTAAGTGTTCATGACATTTTATTTATAATAGGTCCAAATTGGAAACAATTCAAGCATCCATCAAGATGTGAATGGATAAACATGTTGTGACATATCTGAACAATAGAATCAGCAATAAAGTGAAATGAATTATTGATACACATAAAATATGGCTGAATCTCAATCTAGTCACAGTAAGTAAAAAAAGCCTCCAAAAAAAGTTTGTAATATTTCATTCCATTTTTATAAAATTATATAAAATACCATCTTACCTATAATGACAGAAAGCAGGTTAGTGATTGCATGGGGAAGGGGTGGGAGAGTGGGAACCCAAAAGGAGGAAGGTTGTGAAAGTGAGATCTGTCTATCATCTTAACTGTGGTGATAGTTTCACAAGCCCACGCGTGTACCAAAATTTATGAAATTGTGTACCTCAAAATGTGTCTTATTTTATATTGAAGTTATATCTCGGTAAAGCTGGGCTCATCCATTAAAATGCCCCAATCACAGGTCCAAGTATCTCACCCTTCCCCTATCGGAGATTTGCCTTTGATAGAGGAGATTCGTTGAAAATACGTATTTTTGTCTTTTTTATGTCCTGCTTCCCTTAAAATAAATGCCTGGACTTGATTTTTAGCTTCAATGTTCCCTGAAGCTGCGAAAGATGGGCCTCTTTTAAGGCTACTGTCAAAGATCTCTGACTTTCAGACTGTGTTTTAAATTGACAAGTAATCACGCTAAGCCTGTCCATTTCCTTTGGCAAGACTCCAGTGATGTCAAAAAGAGGTTGATAAATATGTATTTTCCGCACACTGATTATACATCACAGCCAGTTGCTTCATTTGCCTCTCATCCCAGTTAACCACAGTTTTAGTACCTTTGATGCTTACTGCCTGCTGGGGTGATAATTACCCTGATGGCCACCGGGATCACATTGGCGTCAGCTGAGTAAGTAATCCAAGTCCAAAAGTCCGTCTTCAGGACCTGCTTTCTATAGCTGCTTCTAGAACTTCTGTGTTAGCCCACGTTCTCTAGAAAACTCAAAGCAAAATTTTGTGCTAAAGCATTATTGTAAAGAACAACCCTAGACCAGTGAGAATGAGGGAAAGGGTAGTGAAGGGAGATAGAACAGAAAACAAACAAGATGTTGCGTTAGGAAGCTGGTCATTATTTCATCAAGAGACACAGCTTGGTGTGTGGAAAAACAAATCTTTACTCAGTCTACTGATGTAAATGTGAATTCCTTGTAAAAGACTAGCTTCACAGCAACACTCAGAGGGGTATGTGACCAGACATCTGGGTATTACGGCCAGGTTGAGTTGACATATAAAATTAATCGTAAGTATTCCAAAAGATCAAACCCAGAACTAGCAAAAAATGAAGCAAAACAAGCAAACAAAAAACCCCTAGCATTAATTCAATCAAGCCACTAAGAAAAGCACGTTTGGTGTTTCTGTGAGAGAGCAATTTGCAAACTTGGCTGTTGAGACTTGACAAATATCAGTCACTGCATAAATGATAGAGGTTCTCTGTCCTAGAAGGGACCTTGTAAACCAGCATGTTCCAAAGGGTAATCTGAGACCTTCACCTGAAGTTTTTCTTAAATCACAATGAAGTCAAGCAACCTTCTAATGGCAGCTACTGTCATCGAACCCTTGACTCTTCCTTCTGGGGCACTTTGGGCCAGAAATGTAATGTTTTGACTTCAGGATCCTCAGGATAAATGAAGACTCTCACATCTCCTCTCAGAGATCTCATGAACATGATGTCCGGTGTACCGCTGGTATAAGACCCTGCAGGTCGTGCTGTTGCCAGACAGGTCATGAAACTTTCCTTCCTCTCGATTATAACTCACTAAGGGAGAGACAAACTTACTTTCAGCTTTGATTTGAAGGTTTGGTCAGTGGTAGCCATGTGATTTCATGGAAATTTTTCCACACATAAAAGTTTCGTGCATTGCCTGAAAACATTGGTGTTGGAATATTTACAAAAGCAGAGTTAAGACTGTTACCCTAACGTTTTTTTTTTATTGATGATAGTTGTATATGCAATTGCTGCTTCATAATGACTTGAAACAAATTTGTTCTTGATCCTTATATCTAGAAATGAGGATACAGCAATGTAATTGGCACACAAAGTTCTTCCTCCAGATTTCCATCTGCATCTCAGCTTTCATTGCATGACGCCAATTTCAGCCTCTATCCTGAGTGATTTGTACATCTTTTTCAGCAGATTTTGTGTAAAAAAAAACACTGGCACTCTTGAAACACAGCCATCGGATTACTTATTAAGCAGGTTCCAGCGAATGGAATTTTTTCCCTGTAAGCCCTGTATTATTGTTATAGGCACATTACAATATTAAGTCTTTCTTTTGTTAAACCAGCCTTTTAAAATGTAATAGCCACCATTCCATATTGGTTACATATTTTGTATATGATGGGGGAGGTCAGAAATCATATAGCTTGTCTTTGATTAAAGAAGAGTGATAAAAATGACTCCATATTTTTTTTTCTTTGCTGATGGTCAGTATCTCTTTGACAAAACACGCAATGAAAAATGTGATGAGGACAGTGTACCCTCACGATTCCAAAATGACTTAGAGCTTTGTTCCATTGTTGGCATCATTGTACAGCACATTTCCCTCTCAATATGCCATTCTAAAGCATTTCTTCAAATAGTCATTATGTTGCTAGTTGTTTGAGATCCTGAAAGGTTTCGCCAAGCAATAGACACAAAGAATAACCATCGACTGGTACCAAAGCTTTTGGAGAAAGTTTTTCTTTGTTTCTCTCCCAAATATCTGATTAGACAGAAGTAGCACACCGAATCAATAAATCACCTGTCTTCTGTGCCCAGTATATTATCATTAAATTAATGTATTGCTTTATCAGCAGATTTTCTTGAAAGAATATTCTATCTGAAATTTATATCTAAACCCCAGAAAAGCCATTTTCTTCAGTGAAGGTAGTTGGCAGTATTTTAATAATGATTTTATCAAACTTTTCATTTAAATATTTATAATTAAATATTGTAAGTATGATTTACCATAAGCATTTTTAGGAGTACTAAAATTTTAATGTGGTGCAGTCGACATTTTAAAAATTAAAAAAAAAACTTTTTTTTTATTTTCTGGGGGAGAGGTAATTAGGTTTACTTTTTATTTATTTTGATGGAGGTACTGGGGATTGAACCCAGGACCTTGTGCATGCTAAGCACGTGCTCTACCACTTGAGCTATACCCTCCCCCAAACATTTTGTTTATGATAAAAATTCTCAAACAGCCTTTTAAAATTGTTTGACTCTTGATTTACACGGAATCAAACAACCATAATTGAAACACACATGGTTCTTCATCGTTATTTTGGAGAAAGTCATGGAATCTCACTAACCATTCAACTCTACACATGTTGAATTAAAAGATTACTACTTCTTATTTCTCTAGCCAATATTATTTTAAAATTTTTACAGAAATATATTGATTAGCACAAAAAGGATGGCTAAATTTCTTTTCTAAAGTTATCTGTTTAGCATAAACTCTCTCAGTGGTTTTAATAGATTTAACTGTCAGTCTTTCTCCCCATTTGTAACTATTTCAAAGTTCTTAATAATGACTCTAGCACATAAATCTAACAGCTTTTACCATAATTATAAATGGCTGAGTTATTTTCTTTAGCAATGACAAATAACTCAGCTGACTGATACTCTTTCTCCATATAAATCATGTAAGAAGATTCTACTTCAAGCTATGTCTACAGTGCTTCCCTTGGTTTAAAACTGAATGTTAAGATATTAACCATACATCAGAATCCTGCGCTTGTTTGTAATCCTGACGTTGTCATGGTAATTCGATACGATGCTGCCTATATGATCACATACACAGTCATTGATCACGTACAAGCTCAGGGACGCCAACTAGGACAAGTGCTGCTGCACCATCAGACCGTGTGGCTTTCCAAAGGCAGAGAGAGCAGCTGAGGCAAACGATGACATAAAGGGGCAAAACCAAGCGTGGGTGCATTTGCAACACGTGCTTATTTGAAATATGTGCAATATTTGCTCTGCTTCTTCACAGCAAAGAGAAGATGTAGGGGCACTTGTAGGGGCATATATTTAATATAAACATTGCTGAACATCTTCTATGTGCCAAATGGCATGCCAGGTTCTAGGGCTATGTAAGTGGAAGTCTAGTTAAAGCCCTGTCTTCCCACAGATCCCTTTCTAGAACGAAAACTATATGATGAACAGATAGCTAGTCTATGTGCCAAATGCCACCAGAAAGTCATTCACAGAGAAGCTTTAGAAGATTGGACCTTAGTACCATGGAGATCAGCTTAGTTGTGCAAAGACAGGTGTAAACACATTCCTTACTGGGGTGACAATATGAGCCCATGACCCAGCTTCTTCAGGAAACTAAAACTATTCTGATATGGTGCAAGGGGAGGGAGGTTGGAAGCTGAAGCCAGAGGATCACCAGAACCAGATGATGCGAGGTGCATGATGCCGTGCTGGGGCGGGTTTCTGAGATGATCGCTAACCCCGTGATGTGGGGTGAGACTGACAAATTTTATTTAGACGACATTGCTGTAGGTAATAAGACAGTACTGGGCATACTTTAAATGCAAGAATGTTGTGACCGTATTTGTATTCCTGGAGGATCTCTCCTGTAGTCTAAGGATAAATGTGATGGCTGGGTCAAGGGGGAAAGATGGGGAGGCCAGTGAGAAGGGCTGGATTGGGGCAGTTATCCAGGGGAGGCCAAAACCAGTGTGGTGATGGTTAAGGTGATGAGAAGATGGATTCCAGAGGTGTCACAGGCAGGGCTGGGGAGGTCTAGGAGATAAAGGGAGAGTCACTGGTGAGTTCGGCTACGTACGTTCACAGCAATGTTGAAGTGCCCGCTGGATTTCCAAAGGAAATCTTAGAGTGAAAAACGGCATTGGTGAGTCAGGAATCCAGTAGAGATCTCCCGCCATGACTGGATCTTGCACATGGATTTTATGGTTAGTGGTTAACCACGATCAGATGGGGGAGAAAAAGGCCATCTAAAGAGAGGGTGCAGATGAAAAGAAAAAAGAAGTGAGATGGAAGTCTTCCGGCTGCTACCTGGGACATTGCTATGGACGTAACCAATGTTGATGCCTCATTAGAGCACCAGGTCATCAGGCAGGAAGAACATTAGGTCAGCACCTGTCGCTCGAACACTTACAGGTTGTGCCATCTGCCTCCTCAACCCAACGCCCACTAGTCACCCCCACGAGGCTGACTTTCCACTCCAAACAGGTCTCACATCACATTTTGCTTTTTCGCCTCCTCCGATGTCTCCAATACTTGCATTTACGTGGTTAAAATGTGCGTGAGGGGGGTCAGAGTATGATTTCCTTGGCTGCTTTACTCGTATAATGATTATTGAATCCCTTTTCTCCTTCTATGAGAGTTGAAAACTGAGATTCACCCTGAGGAGATCGAAGTTATTTGACACTGAATGACTTGCCTTAGGATGATTTCAAAGACAATCGCAAAGATGCTAGGATAAGACACGATGCAGAAAAGTAAGAAATCCGCGCACATGCTGTAGCCTAACCTCTGTCCTTAGGGACACGTTTATGCTGACTGTCACCCTCCACGCTCAGCCTCCAAAGGAGTGAAGTCATGAGGGGCTTGGTGTGTGTCCTGCAACATTCTGCAACACAGACTGACAGAGTACAGTATTTTTGATGGGAACAGATCAATTTAAGCTCAAATTGCCCTTAAGTTTTCCCAGCCTGTGACTCTTCTGCACAGTTTATTTTCACAGAGGCTGGCAGCTGGCCCAGCCAACTGCTTTTTCAAAGCCGTTCTCCTGTCTGCCTGGGGACTTCAAGGGCACAGGAGTTCCTCCCAAGCTCTGGCGTCCCTGCCGCAGTGGAGGAAGGCCAGCCCGAGTCAGAGGCTATCTGGACTGACTTCCAAGGTTTTAAACTGGCATTATGTGATGCATAATTGGAATTATTTCTTGGGACCTCAGGGAATCATTGCTTCTAATCAAGATAAAAAGTAATTAGTGGGCAACTGTGAGGTGGGAAAAAAATCTAAAATACCTCTGACCCATTGAATACAGTGTTTATGTGTGATAATGGCTTCATGTCTTCTCATTAAAAAAAAAATTCTTTAATTAACACATTTAAGACTGCAGTCTGTATGAAGACCACACAAGTATGGCTGCTTCTCAGGTCCAAAGGAAGGAAATAAAGCCAAGGGACATACACGCAATTTCAGATTAAACTTGCGAGTGCCGGATGAGGCTGCCATGAGTGGACTTCACTCCTGGGGTGGGGAAGTGAGCTCAAATCCCACACTCCCCTGAATGGAAGACTTCCATGTTCACCCCTACTTTTGAAAACATCCAGTTTTCCCTGACTGTCTACGGGGTAAATCTCAAATGCCTTAGCATGGAGTAAAGGACCTTTTCCATCAGCCCAACTCTGTTTCATTTACAACTAAAACCCCCACGTGACCACTCTGCTAATCGTGTCCTGGGAGCTCTTTGCATGGTGTCTGCAATCATGCCATCCCCTTCCCTGGAAGCCCCCTCTCTCTTTTCTGCACTGTCAAGATTGGATCATTCTTGAATGCAGGCTTCCCTTTGGTAGGCTCTCCGGCCAGCCACCGTCATTTGGACTAAGCACCCTTTTCTCTGTGTCTTTGCTTATGTCTAATTTTTAGCATTCTTCCTTCTGCTCTATATTTCCTATTTGCATGTCTCTCTTATCACTAGGAGAGTTCCAGCAAAGCTCCTTGAAATTGGGGCCAAATAAACTACACGTAGTAAGTCTGCAAAGAGATTTATTGAACTCACTTAAACAGAATTAAACCAATTACTGTTTCTTTTTAAAAATAACTTGTTTTAATTTTATTTTTTATTAAAGTGTAGTTGATTTACAATGTTAGTTTCAGATGTACAGAAAAGTGATTCAGGTATACATGTACATACATATAATACATACATATGTTATGACAAGAAATAAAGTTCTCAGTGCTCCACACTAGATCCTTGTTGTTTATCTATTTTTATACATAACAGTGGGTATCTGTTAATCCCAAACTCCTAATTTATCCCTTACACATTGTAGGATCTTTGTAGCTCTTACCATTTCTGTTGGGAAGTGACAGATCAGAAAGGGTAAGAGACACAAAGATCCTACAATGTATGTTAAAATTTCATTCATCCAACAATATTTTTTAAGAAAGTACTATTTGTCAGCCATGGTTCTATGTTCTTAGGCCATATCATTGACCAAAACATCAATGATCCCACCCTGGTGAAACTTTCAGTATAGCAATTAAACACATCTATTAAAAAACTGAAAAAAAAATAAATTGGGAACTGGTTAGTATGATTGAAGGTGAAGCATGCGATGAAGGAAAAAAAAACAGAGTAATATAAAGGGGTCTGGGAGCGTTAGGTATGGGGATTCATTACGATTTTAAATAGTTTATTCAAGACATGCCTCATTGAATTGATAGTGTTGGAACAAACACTTTAGAGACAAAAAGTTAGGCATAATGATATCTGGGAGACAGACTTTCCAAGTGGAGCCAACAGCCAATGCAGTGTATAAGAGGCATTTCTGAGTGTCTGGAGCAGAATTAGAGTAAGAGAAAATTGGTGTTGGACAGGCACTAGACGTGTGTGTTGAGAGGCAGTCAAGAAGAATGAATTGTATAAGGATTTGTAGGCCATTATAAGGGTCTCGTTTGATGGTTAGGGAAATGGGACACCATTATAGAATTTTAAAATGAAAAGTAGAATGATTTATCTTGTGCTTTTCGAGGATGCTGTGTTAAGAGTAGACTGTAAGTACACAAAGATGGAAAGGCTCATAAGAGGCTGTAGCTGAAACTAAATGAGAGATGATGAAGACTCAGATTCAGGCAGCAACAACAGAGATGGGACAGAGGTTCAGATTCTGGATATTTGGAGAGAGAGTCATAGGATACCTTGATATGGGGTGAGAGATAAAGAGAAGAGCCAAGGAGGAGTCAAAGGAAGGATTTTGTCCTGACCAACTGAAAGGATGGATTCACCTTTACTGAAATAGGAAGACCCCTTTCCACAGGTGAAGGGAGAGGACCAAGACTTCAGTTGAGAACATATCAGGTTTATCAGGCATCCACGTGGAATGTCAATACAACAATGGGGGATATGATTCTGGAGGAAAACAGAGATCTGAGATAGAAACACAAAATGAGAGAAATTGGCATTGTCGTGGCATTTAAACCAAGAGATGGGATGGAATCACAAGGAAGGTTCCTACAAGAAAAGAAAAGAGCCAAGGATGGACTGAGCCCTGGAGGACTTGAACTTCAAGGTTCAGAGGGAAAGGAAGGGTCCACAAAATGAGATAAAATTTGAGAATGCACTAATTTGAAATGAACCCTCCAGGGCAGTCAGTCAACCAAGCAGGGGACGCTTGCTGACTACAGACCATACTGCAAGGCACTATCCTATGGGAGACACAGAAGAGTTAGAACCACTCTTGCCCTCGAGGGACTTACAATCAAAGGGGGAGTAAGACAGACAGACGTACAGAGGGACAAGCAGCTACAGGGACAGGAAACTGTATTAGTAACGACAAGAGTCAAAAGGAATCATGAGCAGAATGGGAAGCATGTTCATAGAATGTCAGATTATCTGCTCTCCCGATGGAGTAGAATTCAAGCTGAATCTTGAGGAAGGAGCTTGATCTTGAATTAGAGAGGACATTCCAAGCGGTAGCATGAGTGAAGAAGCCGGTGTGCAAGACCGTGATGGCTCTGGGGTTGCAAAAGAGGGGTCAGTAGGTTGGAAAAGTCAGTGAGAGACAGACAGGATGGGGGTAAAGACTTGATCATGGAGATAAAAGGGACCTATGAAGACCGTCTGAGCTTGGCTTAATGAAAGCAGATGTTTGAAAATACAGTTGGTTGTTCCCCAGGGATCCAAGGTCCTGCCTTTCCTCTCTAACCTTTTGTTTTTGATGTAATCATCCCACTGGCCTGAACTGTTGCCCTACTTTCTGATGTCTCTTCCTCTTGCACGTCTTCTTTGATGACAGTAGTGACCAACAGGGCTGGGCAGGACTCTGATGTCACTTATGAGGAAGTAAATCCACAAAGACTTTAGTAACATCTTCCAGGAGCTTTTTACCCAAATCCAACCAACCTCCAGTGTAAATGGATTATCATATTAAGTGAAGTAAGTCAGACAGAGAAAGCCAAATATCCTATGATGTTGCCTGTATGTGGATTTTTTTTAAAAAATACAAATTTTATTTGCAAACCAGAAATAGACTCACAGATGTAGAAAACAAACCGTGGTTACCAGAGGGGAAAAAGGGTGGAAGGAATAGATTAGGAATTTGGGATTAATAGATACGCACTACTATATATAAAATAGGTAAACAACAAGGACCTGCTCAATAGATCTCAGAACTGTATTATATTTCTTATAATGAGCTACAATGGAAAAGAATCTGAAAAAAATATGTACGTATGTATGTGTATAACAGAATCACTTTGCTGTACACCTGAAAATAACATTGTAAATCGACTACACATCAATGAAAAATAAGAATTAAAAAAATAAATTGCACAGCATAGATGGAATAAAACTTTCCACATCACCTCAGCTCAATTCAACTGGTATTTTTCAACATCTACTGTAAACCTAGAGCTTGGCTCCACACACGTGACAGAAAAATGAATAATGCATGGTCTCAGCCTCGACTTTTTGCTGTCAACATCCTGGAAACCAGTTTCTCAATGTATTATTGTATGGCATGCTAAAAGGGGGAACCCAGAGGAACATGAAATTTATGCTGGGGAAGGCTTCCTGGTCAAGGTGACACCCACTCACTCTGTTTTGAAGATAACTAGGCAAATGAATAGATACCTAATTATCAGAAAGGGCTGTCTATGAGAGCTGAAAATAAAGGGAGAGGGGCCTTCTGTTTTATATATATATATATATCTTAGCATGTCCTCTATTTTGATTTTCAAGTAGAAAGTTGTCCTGCTGTCATACAAAGGGAAGGAAGCTGAGTTCTCCTGTCATAGTCCTCACATTTATTACATGACAAGTTCAATGATATTTGGAAGTTTTAACTTCTATTCCACACTTTCATAAAAAGAGAGGTTATTTCACAAAGAAATAGGGGGAAGGGTTCCCTAGGGACCCAGAGCAGCAGGTGCAGAGACCTGGAAGCAGGGAGCACCGTGGGGTGCACCAGATATTACCAGGGCAGGGACCAGAGGTGCTGGAGATGGGTGCCCTGGGGGATGCAGGTGGATGGTTCTGGAGGCCCCCTGACATCAGGAAATGGGCATGGCTCTCAGTCCAGGCACTGCTCTTTACCATCCTCTATTTGGGCGATGATTGCTTGATTTCTCTGTTCCTCTTCTTTTACATGGAGAGGACATGCTAAATAAACACTGGTTCTCTTCGCAGACTTTTTTTCCTGTTTGTCTTTGCCAAGCAAAGTGCCCTTTCAGAATAGCAACACTCAAGGGAAATGGTGCTCATGTTTTCTCAGAAAAAGAAAATCTCCTGTGGTGGTGTAAGTAGAGTAAAGCTAATAGTTATCATCCATTCGTTCTGTTATAAATTAGAGGCATTCACGCTTTTGCACTCTGAAATCCAGTCCTGACAATTACATAAGATGGCAGTGTCTGCTGAGTGATTCATGGCTGATGATCTCAAGAGAATCCTTCAAGATAATCAAGTAGGCAGCCTCTTTTAGGGAGACCATGAGTCTTAGATTTTTCCAGTGGTGCTATTAGCTCACATAAATTATTACATACACTTGAGTTCTGTTGACATCTTAAGCAGAAACAAAGAGACAAAAATAATAAGACTTACTCTTGGGAACCAAACTCATCAACACTGATTTGGACCAGAAAGTGACTGTGGTTGTGACTAAGCTCATCTCACTCCCTCCCCCCACACCCCCAAATACACACAGAGTTTGTAAGAAGTCGACACTGAGTCATAAAATAACAACTTTAATAAAGGTTTAAAATATTTTGATTATTATTCAGATCATTATAGCCATACTGTTTTTATGAGTCTGACACTATATTATATGGTGTCTTAGATTGGTTTCCCTGGAAACGAACTCTGAAACTAGATGTTACCTGTAGAAAATTTATTGGGGAAAACTCTTGGGAGATACACTTGCAAGGAAAGAGGGAAAAATGGAGGAGCTGAACCAGAATGAGATGCAGCTGAGGCCTCCGAATGTCCTACAGGAAGGTCTGGAGCTGATCAGTCTTACAGAAGTATTCCCAGTTGGAGCATGGGTCAGCCAGGCACCTGCAGTGGGCTGTTACCTGGGCAAGGCAGGACCTCTGCCTCAAAGGTTGTGCACCTGTGAGCTGTTAGCAATGGACACTCCAGCAGCTGAGGGATGGGTACGTTAGCCCTGAGAAGGGGATCTTGGATGTGGTGATAAGATGAATTATGCAGTTGGCCCACCATTGGGTAGATTATTGTCACACCTGGTATCAAGAATCGTGATGAGAACATCAGCAGGTTTGTGTTTGTGCAAGTGAGACTTCATCTGATCTGGTTGGATGGGTCGTGCATGATATTTGGAATCCCTACTGGTCCAAGGTAGACATTTGAGTCTAAAGTTGTATCTGAAAATGGCTTTTTACATGTTGATAGGCTTTTCTTTCTTTGTCTTGGAACATCACTCTCCTAACTCATCGAAGGGCTAAGGGGGGAATCTCGCAAATGGAGACAGGAGAGACCGGAAATGAAGCTGCTGGATGGAAGACCTTCTTGAAGTGAGATTTAACTCCATTCATGGGGTTGAGAAATTTTACTTCTCAATCTGTCTACCTTGTTCTGTGATTCATGCTGGGCAGAAAGGGAGAATTACCAGCTTAGGGTCTGGTTGGGCTGCTCTGACTTGTATCACGTAAAGAAAACATAGAATGGCACAGCAGGGGTGTCAGGTGTCCTGCAGAAATGGGGCACGGATATTCTGTTAGGTGAGGGTTAAAAAAGCACTAGAGGAAAAAGTGGGAAACCCTTGGCTGGAAGTTTGAGTCGTGGGCTCTTGCCGCAGCTTGGACTAATCATGCCCTCTTGGCCATGCCATCTAATTTAGGTGTGCCTCAATTTCTTCAGTCATTAATGGGGCCTTGCTTAACTCACAGGCTTATTATGAGGATCAGATCATCAGTCCTTGCACAGGTTTTGCAAACTGTAGAACACTAAGGAATAAGTAATTGGAAATGGAACTATGACCGCGGGACCCAGTGTTTAGAAAGTTGATGCCATAGGTCAGGAAAGTCCAAATTTCTAGTGGAAGTTTCAAGCTACCAAGTGTCACTTTGGAAATATTTTTGAAATAAATTGCTGAGGTGATAATCTATATAAAATGCTAATCACACTGCCCTTACACAGCACGTGAACACTGGTATTCTCGATTTCGTAGTCAAGGACCTGGTTCAAGGTGCATTGTAAAATGTGAAATACTCATTTAGGGAATTGGATGCTTATTGGGCGGTAGAAATATGAATGTGGCCATTAATTCTTTTTCTGTTTCTCCATTATTTTTTTTTTTCCATTTCTCCATTAAGACTAGGCAAGTTGATAAATCAGGACCCCACTTGGGGCAGTTCTTCGGAGATTTAGTATGTCCTTTTCTTTTTAACTGACTAAAGTATTACAAAATAAAGGTTACTAGTGGAGAACAATAGTGTTTCCCTCCACATCCAGAGGATGTCCAAGGTTCATATGCAACACATTTGCAACTTTAAAAATGCATTTATATTTGACTTCAGTGATGCATAATTCTCATGCACCAGACAAATGCATAGGACTTTGTAAAAAAGCATGTGCAGATTGAATTTAATATACGTTCTAATTTAGATGGAGGAAGAACCCCTCTCTTAATAACTCGATGACTTTACGTTTATATTGTCCCCTTGCTTCAAAGAAGAGGGAAGAAAACTCAGGCAACAGTAGCGTTTCTGTTGCTAGTGACAAAATGCCTGCTGGATGAACAACGTTCTCTTTAACTATTAATAAGAGTGACCTCGGTTTCCTTAAAATACTTGAACTGCACAGGCTTCCTGCTCCCTTTTATGTTCCAAATGGAAGTTGTGTGGCATAAACCCGATGGCCTAAATGGGCAGTGACAGAAGACACGTTTGATGGACAAGTACTAAGGGAGGAGATCAAACGTGAATTCCACAAGCTGTGTTAGCACACCATCAACATAACAAACAAACGCAGATGAAAAGAAAGGTCATGAATAATAGATGAGGGGTTCACTGAACATTATTAAAATATGCAGACACTGGGTGGCTGATGGATTCCAGATGGAATAGGGCCAAAGGACAGACGAGTGAAAGATAAGGCCAACCAAGGGAAGCTGATTAAGGGATGTGGGGATGAGCTCCCCCAGTGGGAGCTCTAGAGAGCAGATTTTAACTGTATATATTGGAATTAGTCTGCAAGTTGAGGGATATGCAACACGTATATGATGCTAATACGCGAATGTTTAGACAGCAGTGAAAAAAGAAGAACAAAAAATAAAAGAAGAAGATCAGGAAATACAAAGTTAAGTGGGCAGACATTGCAAATGCAAACCATAAAAATCGTGATGAAACGAAAGCAATCTACTTTCCTTTAAAGGGGACAAGCAGGCAAGAGGAAGCTGGCCAGCAGTTTATTTCTAGAGAATTTAGGTTGCTTTAATAATTTGTATATTCAGAATAAGCAAAAGATATGCTGAAAAGAGCCAAAGATTCTTGTTCAGAGAGAACAAATTAGAGATATGTGCTGTTCAAGTAAGAGAGATGCTTTTCTAAAAAGTTTTTTAAATTAACTTTTTGAAGAAAAATGCTTAATATATTGAGTTTGTTATTTTGCATGATGGAGAGATAAACTTTTTCATAAATAAATTTTCCAGGTTAGGACAATGTTTTCCATTCAAATACCACTTTAAAAATCATAACTTTTGATTACAAAAGTGAAAAATATATGTATTCATGCTTCTTATCTTTAGGAAATATTATCAACTTTTTTCCCTTATCGATAAGCTTCACCATAATTTACCTTCATTCTTATAGTGGGAACAAATGTGATACTATTTTGATATGTAGCATTATATTATAAATATTATATGTTAATTTAGTCATTCCCATGGTTTTCACTCTCAAAAAGTAAATGCTCTTTAAGGCAGCTCATTTGTTTGTAAGTAAGTTTGCTAGTATTTGGAATTAATATATATGGAATAATACTTTGGTTCTTAGGTCAAACATTGGCATATTTTATCTTGTCTTTCTGTAACTTTGTAGAGTGTCAAACAAATGGTCAGGTTCAGACAGCCCAGGTTTGATGGAAGGAGAGGAAGTAGTAGTTTACCTGTAGAGGCAGCACAGAGGTAGAAAGGACTTAGCTTCTAGTAGGAGCTGGGGAGTTTCCTTAAGATAGCCCATGGAGCTAGCCATGTGGGAAACAGTATGGAGATTCCTCAAAAGACTAGGAATAAACTTACCGTATGACCCAGGAATCCTGCTCCTGGGCATATATCCAGAAGGAACCCTATTTCAAAAAGACACCTTCACCCAAATGTTCACAGCAGCACTATTGACAACAGCCAAGACATGGAAACAGCATAAATGTCCATCCACAGATGACTGGATAAAGAAGATGTGGTATATTTATACAATGGAATGCTATTCAGCCATAAAAACCGACAACATAATGCCATTTGCAGCAACATGGATGTTCCTGGAGAATGTCATTCTAAGTGAAGTAAGCCAGAAAGAGAAAGAAAAATGCCATATGAGATTGCTCATATGTGGAATCTAAAACAAGCAAACAAACAAACAAAGCATAAATACAAAACAGAAACAGACTCATAGACATAGAATGCAAACTTGTGGTTGCCAAGGTGGTGGTGGGGGTGGGAAGGGACAGACTGGGATTTCAAAATGTAGAATATATAAACAAGTTTATATTGTATAGCACAGGGAAATATATACAAGATCTTGTGGTAGCTCACAGTGAAAAAAATGTGACAGTGAATATATGTATGTTCATGTATAACTGAAAAATTGTGCTCTACACTGGAATTTGACACAGCATTGTTAAATGACTATAACTCAATAAAAAATGTTAAAAAAAAAGATAGCCCATGGATGTCTTGCTAAGTCAAGAGATAAAGCACTAGCACTAGGAATACTACAGCAGCAGACCTTTCTGAGCACTTTTAACTTGTCAGAAATCTTGTTAATATTGACAAGAATTATCTCATTTAATCTACCAAACAGGGTTGGCATCACCAAGCGGTGGTGCTGGAGATCCTAGCTTTCATCCTTTCAGACAGATCAACACTATACCAGGATCTGCAAACAAAAACAGCTCTGGGAGAGTCCACTCAAGAAATTTTGGCAACACTGCAGAACAAAAAGCCTGAGATCAACCACACAAAAAGAGAAGGGAGACGGCTTCCCGTGGCTGACATCGCCCCATCCCTCAAGCTAACATTGCTCAGTGCAGGGAACTCCCCAGCTAGAAGTGCTTCCTCTTGCTGGGATAGGGAGATCAGGACTGGCAGCCAGTCCAGGCCTCTGCAGCTGTGCAGGTGCAAGTTACCAGCCTAGACCCCCACCGCTGACCCTTGCCGTGAAGCACATGCTGGGGAGAGTCCCTCCAGCTATGACTTGAACACCTCCAACCTGATCCCCATCACTGGTCCCTGGTAATGGACACCTGTGTTGAGACCCAGCAGACACTGTGGTGCATGACTACAGCCAGGGCCCCCACCACTATGTGTGTGTTTGCAACCAGCCCCAGCCATTGCACACACACCTGCAACTGCCCCCATGGCCAAGTGGCCGCACATCATTGGCTCAAGAAATCACTGATAACCTGTCCTAGACCCTATGTGTTGTGTCTAATGTTGCCACTGAGGAACTCAGCAGCCCTTGCAGCCACCGTGGACCCCCCTGCAGCACCCACCAAAGACCACACAGTTGTTTATGTTGCAGATCCCAGCAGCCTGAGCCAAAGGGACACCATGCACCCCTGAATTTGGTGCTGTCAAGCATTCCATTCGAAAGCACCAGAATACGTATTTTTCTCAAGAGCATACAAGACATTCTCAAGGATAGATAATATTGATATTATAAAACAAGTGTAAGCAAATTTAAGAAGGCTGAAATCATATTTTTCCCAACCTAGTGGTGTGCAACTAGAACTCAATAACAGAAGGAGATGGAAAATGTAATATATATGGAAATTAAACAACGTACTCCTGAACAATCAGTAGGTTAAGAAATCAAAAGAGAAAATTTTTAAAAGTATCTTGAAACAAACACAAATGTAAACACAATATACCAAAACCTATGGGATGATGCAAAAAATGTTCTAAAAGGATGTTTATAAACACACACATCAAGAAAAAAAGAAAAAAAAACTCAAATAAACAACCTAATTTTACACCATAAGGAATTGGAGAAAAACAAATTAACCCAAAAGTTAGCAGAAAGAAGAAAATAACAAAGATTAGAGCTGAAATAAAGTAAATCTAGACACGAAAAATGTTAGAAAAGATCAATGAAACTAGGAGCAGGTCATTTGAAAAGATAAACTATATTGACAATCCTTTAGCCAAGAAAAAGTAAGACTTTTCAAATACAGGTGTACTTTGTGCTTTACTTCATTGCACTTTACAGATACTGCATGTGTTACAAATTAAAAAAAAAAATTGGCAACCCTGAGAAAATGGCAATTGGCACAACTTATCCCACTTTTCCAGCATTTTCTCATTTTGTTTCTCTCTGTCACGTTTTGGTAACTGTCACAATTTTTCAAACTTTTTCATTATGGTTATACTTGTTATGGTGATCTGTGATCTCAGATTGTTTATATTCCTACTGCAATTATTTGGGGGTGCCCTGACACACACCCATGTAAGACATTGAACTTAATAAATGCTGTGTGTGTTCTAACTGCTCCACCAACCAGCAAGTCCCTCTTCTTGGTCCTCAATGTTCCCTCTGACACAACAATCTTGAAAGTAAGTTGATTAACTCCACAGTGGTGTCTAAGTGTTCAAATGAAGAAGGATCACACATTTCTCACTTTAAATCACAAGCTTAAACTGATTGAGCTTAGTGAGGAAGTCATATCAGAAGCCAAGGTAAGCCAAAAGCCAGGCTTCTTGTGCCAAATGCTTAGCCAAGTTGTGAATGCAGAGGGAGAGCTCTTGAAAGAACTCAGGAGTGCTGCTGCAGTGAACACACAAATGATAAGACAGTGAAACAGTCTGATTACTGATATGGAAAAAGTTTTAGTCTCTGGGTAGAAGATGAAACCAGCCACAACATTCCCTTAAGCCAAAGCCAAATCCAGAGCAAGATCCTAACTCTCTTCAAGCCTATGAAGCCTGAGGCAGGTGAGGAAGTTGCAGAAGGAGAGGCTAAAGCTAGCAGAGGCTGGTTCATGAGATTTAAGGAAAGAGACCGTCTCTGTAACATAAAAGTGCAAGATGAAGCAGCACGTGCTGATGAAGAATATGCAGAAAGTTATTCGTAGAATCTCAGATAATTAATGAAGCTGGCTACACTCAACAATAGGCTTTCAATGTAGATGAAACAGCCTTATATTGAAAGAAGATGCCATCTAAGACTCCCATAGCTAGAGAGGAGAAGTCAATGCCTGGTTTCAAAGCTTAAAGGGACAGGCTGACTCTCCTGTTAGGGGCTAATGCAGCTGATGACTCTAATTTGAAGCCAATGCTCATTTACCATTCCCCAAATCCTAGTGCTCTTAAGAATTGTGCTAAATATACTCTGTCTGTGCTCTATAAAAGGAAAAACAAAGCTTGGATGATAGCATACATGTTGACACATAGTTCACTGAAGAGTTTAAGCCAAATGTTGAGATCTACTGTTGAGAGGAAAAAAAAAAAAAAGATCCCTTTAAAAATATTGCTACTTGCTGATAATTCACCTGATCACCCAATAGTTCCAGTGGAGATTTAGAATGAGATTCATGTTGTTTTCAATCCTGCTAACACAGCATCCATTACGCAGCCCATGGATCAAGGAGTAGTTATAAATTTCAAGTCTCATTATTTAAGAAGTACATTTCATAAAGCTGTAGCCACCATAGGTTGTACTTCCCCTGATGGATCTGGGCAAAGTAAATAGGAAACCTCCTGGAAAGGATTCACCATTTAGATGCCAAGAACATTTGTGATTCACAGGAAGAGGTCAACATATCAACATTAGTAGATGTTTAAAGGAGTTGATTCCAACCTTCATGGATAACTGAGAATTTCAAGACCAGTGGAGGAAGTAACTGCAGGTGTGATGGCAATAACAAGAGAACTAGACTTAGAAGTGGAGCCTGAAGATCCTATTGAACTGATGCAATCTCATGATAAAACTTTGGGAGATGAGGAGTCGCTTCTTATGGATGAGCAAAGAAAGTGGCTTATTGAGATAGAGGCTACTCCTGGTGAAGATGCAGCAAAGACTGTTGAAATAACAAAGGATTTAGGATATTATGTAAGTTTAGTTGATAAAGCAGAGGCAGGGTTTGAGAGACTGGAATTCAATTTTGCAGGAAGTTCTACCTTGGGTAAAATATTATCAAATGCACTATAGAAAAATTGTCCCTGAAAGGAAGAGTCCATTGACACAACAAACCTCAGTGTTGTCTTATTTTAAGAAATTGCCACAGCCTCCCCAGCCTTCGGCAACCTCCACCCTGATCAGTCAGCAGCCATCAACATCTAGGCAAGACCCTCCACCAGCAAAATGATTATGACTCACTGAAGGCTCAGGTGATTTGCTGTCCTTTGCTGACCCTAGACCTGTTAACCCTCATATTCATTCTAGCCATTTTCTTGCATGTGTTTTTTTTTGTGGGGGGGGGGGGATGGTAAATAAAAAACACACAACAAAATTTTCAAAAATTTTTTGCAGTAGAATATTATTAGTCTTCATATAGACCTTGAATGTTTTTAATTGTGGTAAAATTTACTTATAGAGAAATGTAGACATCTTATTCTCGATTTATTATTGTAATAAATATACATGGCCTTGTAATTTTCATTTCAATTAAGATACAGAACATTTTCTTCAATTTAGAAAGTTTCAGAGTTCCAAGGCTCTGATGATAAACTCTTCAGTGAAATAAGCATAACTAGTGAAAATTATTTTAAAACCAACTACTTAAATTCTCTGGAAATTGTCCTAAGGGCATACAGAAAATGAAGAAACATTTATTCAGGATAATCTGCTGAAAGTCAATAAAATAGCAAGAGTCTGTGGCATTCAAACTTTAACCTCCTTTTCCTCCTCCAGGATCAGCATGATGGAAACTACTCCAGGTGGTGCAGCAAGAACACAGCACTCCCGCCAGCCCCAGCTCCAGTCAAGAGCTATGATGTTCTCCCCAGAGGGGCGGGTTTCCCAAATTCCTCATCCCTCTGCCTCTGAGGCTTAATGCAAGGCTAATGTGGCTGAGATGCGGGGACTCCCAAGGTGTGGCAGGGAGATACTCCTAGTGTTGCCAGTAGATATAACTGGTGTCCAGGTTCTTGCCCCATCCTGGGGAGAATTCAGAAACAAGATATGGAGGTTAAGAAAGAAATGTGAGCATTTGTTAAGAGAGGGATAGTAAATTCTCAAGGGGAGAGCAGGCAGACTCAGGTGAGCAGCTGCCCTGAGTTTCTTTGGCAAGCTGGTTACATAGGGTGTAAAAATGAATGGGCTGAATATTCACTGGGGAGGGAAGGATTTGGGGTTGTATTCCCTGATTTTCATCCCTCAAGGGGAGGAGGGATTTTTGTCTTTATTTAGTCTGGATTGGAAGTGTCATGGTATCGGTGCATGATACCATGGGTACTTCTAATCTGCAAGGTTAATTGTATTGAAATGAGGACATAATGAGCAAAAAGCTACATTAGGACACTGGAGAGTTTTGCCTTTTTGCACCTTTCTTTGATAGTCTCTGGGCCATTCATCACCCTAAAATATGTGACCACTTATCAGCCCAGAGGTTCCTGCTTTTCTTTCTCTGCCCAGGGACTCCTGGTGCTTACAGGATGTATGGTTTCCTGCATTTGGCCCATGCCTCCCCTTTTTTGCCCAATCCCTGCCATTTGGCCTGTGACCCCCTTTCTCTGCTCATATCTAGCTATCTGCCTGCTCTAATGCCAGAAACCTAATCATTCTCACGTTAGATCATTGATGGGGCATTTGGTGCATTCAAGGAGTAATAAAAGCTTCCATAGCACTTATGCAGGAAGAGGAAAACCCAAAGGACCAGAAGCTCCTGCATCTGCACTAACCTGGATCTAAAGCAAGGGCATCAGTCAGAAAGAACCGCGCCCTGCTCCGGGCATAAGCCTCAGAGCTCCGGATGAGGTATTCTGACCAGAGGTAGAGACAAGCCATAAAACAGAGAACTTTGAAGTTCTCCCCTGAAGAGCTAAACTTGTTTAAAACCGAATAAGGGGAATTTCAGGCCTAAGGGAACTCTAAAAAACAATGGAAATTTTATTAGTAAGGAAGCTATATCATACATTAGCTAGTTTAGCAGAGAGAACTAGGGAAAGTGAGCTAGCAAGGGTCCTCTAGGAGTAAGAACAAAGCAGAAAGACTAATCTCAGAAACCACCCCTGCAAAGAATGCCTGTGGAATAAGTACGCCCCCGGGTATTGTTGAAAATAATAGAGCAATCAGCTGGCGGTCAATGGAATGTAATGGCTGGAAATGGTCAGAAGAAGAAAGAGGCGGCCCTATTAAAACCAGTCATGCCAAGGTGAATTTGTAGATACTCCGGTCTGTGTACTCTGAAGGACAACATCAGAGGACTCACACTTCAGGAGAAAACAGACATCAGTAAAACAGTTCAGCCAGTCACTAAACAAATTTAAAAAGGAAATAAAAATAAGAAAGCAGAAGTGGGTAGACAATAAATCAGAATTTCTATAATACATTATCTATGATGCCCGGGTTTCATCAAAAAAATATAAGATATGCAAAGAAACAAGGAAGTCTGATCCATACACAGAGGGGGGAAAAAAAGCTAGCAACAAAAACTTCTGTGAAAGGGTCCATATATTGAAGAAACATACAAAGGCTTCATGGTAGACATTATACACATGCAAACAAATAATGGAAACCATGCTTAATATTGAAACATTTACTTCAGTGCCTTGTTAAATAGGGAATGTCAAAAGAGACAAAAATTATCAAAAAAAAGAAATTTTGGAGTTGGATAGCACAACTGAAATGACAGATTTCATGGTGCTCAAGAGGAGACTGGAACTGGCAGAAGTAATTAGCAAACATGAAGACAGATAACGGAGATTAGGCAACTCCCACTACTAACGTTTAAAATGTTTTCTTTTAAAATGTGTTTTATTATTATATTGGATAATGAAATTGATTTTCAAAAGTTAAACCAAACTTCTATTCCTTGTATAAACTTCAATTGGCCAAAATGTGTGACTCTGTTTTGTATATATTGCTGGATTCAGTGTTGATACTATTTCATTAGGTATGATTATGTCTATGTTCATAAGAAATACAGTTTTTCTCGTCATGTCTTAGTTATGTTTTTGTATCAAATTATGCTGATTCCTTAAAATGGGGGTGAGTGTTTTCCCCGCCTTGACTCTCTGAAAGGGTTTCTGTAAGATCAGTATTTTTCTCAAACATTTGATATAATTCACTGGTGAAGCTTGTAGACCTTTAGCTTTCCTGTGAAAGTCAAACAAACAAACAAAAATCTTTTTTTTTAATCTATTCTGATTGATTCACTTTCCATTCAGTGTCACTTTACTTCATCCTAAAGCTATTCTTTTGCATTTTTTATGTGAAAATTATTTATGTTTAATTTGAAAGAGTTTTTTCACTGGATATAGAATTTTTTCTTTTCATTCTTCCAGACCTTTAAAAAGATTCTTCTATTACCTTCTGGCTGCCAGGAAGGCCACCTTTCTTATGATTGTTCTCTTGTTTGTAATGTGCTCTTAAAAATTCTATTCTTTCTCCTTCCAGCGTCTTGTCTGTCACGTGTCTCAGAATGATCTTCTTTGGATTTATCCTGCTCAAGTTTGCTGAAATTCTTGGCAGTATTAGTTGTTTACCCCTTGAAATTTGACAACTTTTTTGGCATTTTTTAAAGTACTCTTTCTGCCCTCTCCTTCTTTTCTCCTCCCCTTTTGAAACTTTGTTTACATGTATATTAGACAACTTTGTACTGTTCTACAAGTAACTATGTTTCTGTTAATTTATTTTTCTTCCATTTTCTTTCTGTGAAACAGATTGTGTAATGTATATTGTTCCACTTTTAGTTCCTTGATTCTTTTTTCTTCCGTCTTATTTTTTGTTGCACCAATACATCGAGTTTTTATCTCAAATATTCCACTTTTTAATTTTAGAATTCAAAATTGGTCCATTTTTTATCATCTGCATCACTATGCTGCTATTTACCATCTGTTTGCTCATTATGCCACCTTTTTTATGTTATTCAGCATATTTATAATAGGTTCTTCAAAGTGCTTGTCTGATGATTCCAACATCTGTGTGATCTGCCGATCTGTTTCTATTGGCTGACTTCTTTCTCTTAACTATGGATTGAATTTTCATGTTTCTTCTCGTGTACCTTGTTTTGATTGTACGATGAACATTATACTTCTATATAATAGAGTTTCTGCTTCTTGTTTTTGTTCTCTGAGCAATATTGCTTTTTGTTTAAATAGGTAGATAAATTACTCGCTGGCAACCTTGAACTTCTGGGTGCTGGGTTTCATATGTTGTTCCCAAGGCTATGTCTAAGTTTTATCCTTGTGTTGGGGAAAATCCTTAGGCATAGCATACACTTTTTACCCATTGAGTATGACCTTTCTTGGGTTTCAATAAGAAGCTTGGTGAATTGTTTCTCAAACTTGGTGGGATTAAGACTATAAATTCTATCTCCTCTGATGGATGATAGTTGTAGTCTCTGTACATTTTTCTGTTTTCCAGCCTTTACTCTTCATTAGACTCTCTGTTGTCTTTCCTATGGATCAGATCTGGATATGAGATCAGTTTACATACACATTTCAGGTGTTCTTTTTCGTAGCTTTCTGCTTTTCTGGAATTCTACCCCTGTTTTTGGGCAGCCCCAGAGAAGGGCTCTGTGCTGCATCTACCAGAGCTTGCCCTTGGGAAAAAACCCATACAGACACAAACCTCTCTAAACCATGCATATTTCTAAAGATGTTTTAAAATTATAATTTAGTTGCTATTTAAAAAGTCTATTTCCACCATTATTTTTGCCTACATAGTTATGAAGGATATGTCAGAAATAGAATGATTTGGGTACTTTTGCTTTATGAATGACCTCCTTGCTGAAGTCATAATTATGAATAAGTTATTCATTGAATTTTCTGTTTATTTCAATGGAGGGTTATATTTCTTTCAAATAATGTTTCTTTCTATTTGCTTGTGTTGTTTTTCTTAGTGTAACTTCACTTGCATAATTACATTGGCGAGGGCTATTTTACTATTATTCAACCTTAATTATTATTATTATTATTTCTATTATTATTTCCTTAGATGATTATTTTAAAATTACATGATGGAACATTTTAATAGTCTGCCAAGAGTGCATTTGAAAATTAGGATTAGATCTTAAATGTCATTTTGCTTTTCCGGTGTCTCTTAGGACAATAATAGATCTATTCTTTGGTTTCTGGCCTAAAAGTATAATGAATGCTATTAACAGGTGTCATGATAATGAATCATTTGACTGTTCCAAATGGATACTATTTGGTCAGAGTATTACTTCAATACATGGATGGATTTTATTTTCTAATAATTTGTTTAGAACTGTTAAATCACTACTCACAAATGAAGCAGTTGGCTGGCATTCTCTGGAATGATAAAACTGCTGGGCTGTCTGTGTGCCTGGAACCTATTAACACCTTAACCCCCACTCCCACTGCAGGGTGCCTCACATGCCCGCATTTCTGCAAGATATAAAACATCTCTTGATGTGTGTTTACTCTAGCAAAACTTTTCACCCCAGGAGATAGCCTGGCTCACAATAGCCTAGGCAGACAGGTTTTACATCCTGCCCTGATCAAAGTCATAAAACTTGTTGTTCAGAGAAGTCCCTGACAGATCTTACAACCAATCAGGTACCTGTGCACTGATCGATCACGCAGCCCCTACTCCTTGTGTGCACAGCTCCCCACCCGCAATAAAAGGCCATGCATGTTCACCCTGGCGCACACACAGGCACCTCTCACCCGTGTGGCCTGCTGTTGCCTATAGCGGTGCAACAATTAAGCTTTTCCTTGCTTTGAAACTTTCCTTGGCCTCTGGTAAGTTCTTTTATCAACCCACGTCACTGCCCCACAACAGTGTGATATTTTTCTTTTCTACACTTCATTTTATGAAGGTTATGTTGTTAGGTATATATGTGTTACTTTAATAGTCTATATAGATGAATCCCCTTTTCATAATGTTTGTTTACATTCTATTTTATGAGATATTAAAATTGTTTCATATTTATTGAGTTACTTTATCCTTTCAACGTCTTTGTATTCTTTTTTTCTTAAATGTTTTCTTGTAGACAACATACTGTTTCTTGTTTTTCTTTAACAATATAATATTGAGAGTTTTTTGAGTGGTAAGTTAAATGCATTTATACTTACTATCATTTTTCTTACTGTCATCTCATTTCTGCCATTTTGTTCCACATATTTTTGAATTTGCATGCTTTTCCCTTTTCTTTCCTGGCTTGCAGTGGGTAGAAATATTTTACTTGGATTATTTGAAAGCTATATGTTTTTTTTTTCTTTAATGTTTCCTTTTTTATATTTTCCCTGCTGAATTGATATATTTAATAAAGTTTGCATTTCCCTCCAAACATGCTAAGAAGTGTACAATTTTCTACTCCTTACCTGTAATGACCCCTCCTACACACTCTGCATGCCCCCATTACATTGGTATTGTCTGCTAGACTTTTAACGTATTGCAATACATTACACAATGTATACTTTAAAACTCTTCTTTAAACAACAATACATTTTGCAAATTTATTCTTACTTTTTCACAGCATTGTTTTGGTTTCATTTTATTTTTCTGGAAAAGTTTCACCAAAGTAATTTCAGAGTGAGGTTTTTGTATTTTAAACAATCTAAGGTCCTGAATTCCTGAAAATATCTTCATTGTTTCTTCTCATTTAAAAGATTTTGTAACTGAATATGCAATTCCAGGCTCAAAGTTATTTTAACTTTGAAGACAGTATTACATTTTTTTCTCCCTACATCCAATGTTGCCGATGAGATGTCTGATTAGATCTGGTTATTGAACTCTTATGAAGATCTGTTTTTTAATGCCTGAAGGATTTTAGAATTTTCCCTTTGTGTTTAATCTCCTTAAATTTCACTGGATATATTTAAAAAAGATACTATTCTTATCATTGTATTTGGTATTCTATGATACTTTTCAAATTTAGGTATTTTAACTTTTTTAATTAAAAAATCTTATTATTACTTCAAATATGTCTTCTCCTCTTATTTTCACATATCTCTGTAGAATATATATATATATATTTCCATTTCTGCCTTACAGATGTTTCAATTTCTTCTTGTATCTTATTTCTAGCTTTCAAAAAAGTCAATATATCCCTTCCTGATTTCTTCTGAAGAATTCTTTGATCTGATCTGATCTTTATATTCAGTAGTTTATTCTCTAGTTCTGTCTGTTCTGCTATTTAATTGCACCTAGTTGCTTCTTTACTGTAGCAAATATATAAATATTACTATTGATATATATTAGTGGTATATTGTTACTAGCGGTATGTTTTGGTATGTATATTGGTTCCTCTGCATATCTGCATGTTTCTGCTTCATATTACCAATATTCTTACATATCTATTTTTGTACATGTATTATGTTCAACTAACTAAATTGTGTATCAGTGGCATTAATTCCGTTGGGTTTTATAAAAGTTGTTTGGTTTCTTGTCTTCCTTTATAAATGGGGAGATGACTTTGCCTGTGAATTCATATTCGCCCAGACTGTCAGTTCTATTGGCTGGCAATATGCCCCAAGACACATAAGCAAGGAGCATATCCAGCTTCTGGGGGCCCTTATTAAGATAGACTGGGCAGGTGGAATTTGCTCTTCCCTCGATAAGAGCCTGGCTTTCTGTTTCCTGCCTCAGTAATTCCAGCCTTTTCCAAGGAGATGTCCCCCCGCCCCAGGTATAGGGACTGGGAGGAAGGAAGAGGCGTGTATTCAGGGTTTCTCATTGCAGAGGGAATCTTTGTTTGTTAAACTGAACAAGTCCTGTGGTTTCTCTAGCTCTTAGCAGTACCTGGGCAGGTGATGCTCCCTGTGGTAAAGGGAGCAGACGAAAGGTGCCCAAATGAAGTCTTCCCTCCAATTCATCTCGCTTATCTCAGGCTGTGTTTTCTCATCACACCACCGGTTCCTCGCAGTATTTATGCTACCCCACATCTTTATCCTTTTCTCCCTGGACTTAGCTGGGCTTGCATGGGCAAGATGTAGCACTCATAACTGGAGTTTGTTCTCCATTTTGCCAAGACTCTATACAGTCTTTGATAATTATTACAATCTCTCCCCAATATATAGTTGATTTTCCTTTCTCATCCTTCCACAGTTTAAGAATTCTTGCTAAGAGTTTACCTATTAATTGGTCATTTCAAAGAAACAGTTCATGGTTTACTCAGCCTTTGAAATATTTTTCCTCCAATGTTACTAACTTTGTTTCTTGCTTAAATTCTCTCCCTAATTTGTTGTATAACTTATTTGTGCTTTTGTGTAAATTTTTATTAGTGTTTTTAATCTTATTAATAAAAACTTTTATGATGAGGAATTTTCCTCTGAAAAAAATTCAGGCTCTGTCCTAAAGGCTTTTCTGTAAAGTGCTCTAACTTTGTTACCTACCAAGTAATATTTACCCTTGAATTGTTCTAAAGGAAACATTTCTTAACTTCCAAATGGCCACTTTTTGTTTGTTTCTTTCTGAGTTTTGGCTTTGTTTTCTTGTTTATTTTAGTTTAATCAATACTATATCCCATAAATACTCATTTGAGTATTTGTTGTGAACATCTTTGGTCTATTAAATTCTTAAAGATTTATTTGAAAATTTATACATGTTACTTTCATTTTTTTAAATCAGTCTCCTTTAGTTGATGGTCTCCTGTTATTTGATGTAATTCAGATTTAGGATTGTTAAAACTTTTCATGAATTCTGTTTTCTATCCTTGTCATGCATTACTTTGCCTAGGTGAAGATTTTAAGCTATAATTCTATAATTAATATAATTAATATTATTTTGTGGCTCTGTTCATCTTCTGTTTTTATCCTTAATTTATCAAATTTTATAACCACATATATTTAAATTATTTTTAACTGAGTATGTACATCTTTGAAGGAATAGTTCAGTTCTTTTACATTTAATATAACTGAAATATTTTATTGTGTCCTGTCTGTCTTGTTTTATAGCAAATACTTATTACACCTTTTAATTGTATGTCCCTTTTTCATTTCCGTACTTTACTTTCTGTGATCAGTTTCAACTCTTTCTCCAATGCTTCTCTTCACATAAGAACTATTCCCCTATCTCCTCCACACACAAAGGCACATGTTTTTTCTGCCCTTTAAAATTTGCAATCCTACAATACCTGCAAAATCCAGTTGTGGTTAACTTCTTGGGTCATATCATCACAATAACATAACTGCACGTCTGTGCTTATATTTTGCTTGCATACTATGTTTATATCTTATTTACTCAACCACTATGTGTGTCTAAGATGAAATATTTGTGAAACATTTACTTCCTTGCTAACTTGATCACCTTCTAATCTAATGTATTTTGTGTGAGTAATTTCAACTATTATATTCAGCTTTTTATTAATATTTGTTACAATATATATGTATGTTCTCCATCTCAGACTTGGCATTTATATTACACATACATAATAATTTTTTTATCATCTTTTTAGTCAGTATAATTAACTTCCTACTATTCTTTTCTTTCGTTTCCTTTATCTTGAGCTTAAGATACCTGTGTGGACAAAATTGAGGGAGAAAAGTGAGTATAAATTGTTTTTTTTTAAGATGAAAACATGAAGTTTATTTTTTTGAGGCATTGCAGGTCTAACTTTCTTTGCCTTGAAGGGTTTATTTACTCACTCATTTAAACTTTTTTGAGTACTACTATGTGTAAGGCACTTCTAGGCTTTGAGAATACAGCATAAAACAAAATGGATGACATGACCTATTTTATCCTTTGTATCTTAATTGTCTATGACATAAATGACACAAATAAAGATTTAAGTAGGGCAGGCGCCAACAAAAGCGATGAAGAAAAAGCAGTCGAGGGGCTCAGGGAGTGTTGGGGTTCAGTTATTTTAAATATGGTGGTTGTGGACATCACTGCTGAGAAGGAGACCTTTCAGCAGATGTCTGCGGGAGGTGAGGGACAGTCACCAACATCAGGTGGTAGAGTGATCTGAGGAGGAGAAGAGTGGGCGTGGAGGTCCTGCTCCACGTGAAGCGTGCTGGGCGTGCCAAGGGGTGCCAAGGGGTGCCAAGCGGTGCCAAGGAGGCCAGTGGGCTGCACGGTTAGGAGCTCAGGGAGAGTAACTGGCAAAGATGACAGACAGGTAAGTAGGGCTGGAGTCACGCCTGCGCAGTCAAGTTGGCCACTACCTGCTCCATATCTTCTATTTTGAATGAGAAGTAATTGGTGAGCTTTGAGCAGAGGAATGACATGATCTTATATATTTCATGGGATCTCTCTGCTGCCAAATGAGGAACAGAGAGAATAAGGGTATAAAGTAATTAGCAAGAGAAGATTTAAGAGGATACTGCAGTCATCTGGATGAGAAATATGGTAACACTACCATGGCGGTAGTAGTGGAGATGGCAAAAATTGGTCAGGCCCTGAATGCACCTTAAAGGTGGAGAGAACTGAATTTTCTGGTGCACTGGAAATAAATGGTGAGAGAAGGAGAGGAATCAAGACTAACCCCAAGGACTGGGTCCAAGAAGCTGAGAAATGAAGTTGTTTTTAAATGTGGGTGGGTAGGTAGAGGAGGAAAGATTATTTTTTCAGCATGGACATATTTAGCTTGCAATGCCTGTGGGACATCCAAAGAGAAAGCTGCCAAACACACACGGGTTTGAACCTGGAACTCAGGGTAGAATTGAGACTTGCTGAATCCGGGATTCATGGCTTACAGACATTTTTTCCCCCCTCAGGAATCTGTAAATGTTGACATTCTCTTCCCACAAGTCGTATTGTAATTAATACCTCATGAATTTTCTAATGGAATAAAGAGAAGAAAAAAGAGAAACTCTACTACCTTCAATATACATGGAGAAAACGAGTTACTAGATGATCTTTAGTAACGGGCATTTATCTTACAAGTAAATGTCCTTTTGAAAAACATCCTTACCGCTATGTGATACTTTCTTGATTGGCAGGGGGAGGCGATTAGGTTTTATTTATTTGTAGAGGAGGTACTGGGGATTGAACCCAGGACCTGGAGCATGCTAAGCACACATTCTACCACTTGAGCTACACCCTCCCCACAATGCACTACTCTCTTAAAGTACATTGCATAAGTGAGGCTTTCTAAATCGTCAGGTCCACAGCACAAGTCGTCTGAATCATAGTAAGCTATGGACAGTTATTCACTAAACAAAAGCAGCAGTTTGTCTTTTAAAATATAGACAAAGGACCTTGATCGCCTTTAAAATACAAGCAAGGATAAGCTATATTACAAGCATATTGCAAGCTTTGGGCTTTTTATTTGTTATTAAATTAAATTCATTATTTTCCTTAATAGAATTGCATCTTGCGGTCTGTTAACTTATCTTGAAAGTTACCTGGAAAGCTTTTGCCAGATACATATCTGATCCTGGGCAATAGGTCCTTCGCAGTGTGCCAGTCAGTTATAACCACTGTTTCTAGATTCGCAAGATTTATGCTAGTGCCCTGGAAAAGCGGCCAAGTTCACACGTGCTCAAGCAGTGACACCGTCAGCATCACCTGCTCTGTCTCCTGGTTTGCACCTCAGCGTAGGCTATGGAATCCACCCTCTTTCCAGCCTGCCTTCTCCATGTCTCTAACTCAATTTCCTGTCACGTCAATTCCACCCTTTACTAAGTTTTAGGTAGTCGTAAATTCTTCATGGGAACTATTTTCTCAACTCATTATTATTATTTTTTTAATTCAGCTGACTTCAAATTCATCTCAATTTGTTGTCCTGTCTCATAAATCATCAAGGCCACGCTTCTTTGATGTACCTATAAAGCAGTTTCTGTGCACAGTTTTACTCTGATTTATGGAGTTAATCTCCGAGGGTTCTTTTCATCTGCCTCTTGAATATGTATACGTGTATATATATATGTATTTTTATGCTGTAAAAATTCCTTCACAAGAACTATGCTTTTACAACAAAGTCCTACTGTATAGCCCAGGGAACTATATTCAGTATTTTGCAATAACTTACAAAGAAAAACAATATGAAAAAAATATATATATATGTGTGTGTGTGTGTGTGTAACTGAATCACCACGCTGTACATGAGAAATTAACACAACAATATAAACTGACTATACTTCAATTAAATAAATATGAGCTACGCTTTTGTTTTATTTATTCAAATTTCTATTGCCCTGATTTAACAAAAACCTAGTATTTATCCCAAAATAGTTCGATTTCTTCTCAGACACTCCTTTCTATTTTCTTGGGCTCTGTTAGACTTTCAACTTCTTCGTTTTCTGCTTAATGTGAAGGCTTGAAAGATTTAGGTTTAGAGCATTAGATTTATTAATCTAGAAGAAAGAGAGTGACAGGAGTTCATGAGTTCTTCCACAAGGGACCTTGGTTTCTGCAGTTTCTTTTTGTTTGCCTGAAAGCTTGTTAACCAACCAGATTTCTGTTGGGTGGAGAAAGAATAATTTCCCTGTGCTGTTGTCAGTTGACAGGTGAAACTGACTCTGCACAGAAGAATTTTTGTCTCTCTCATCTTCTTTCAAGTCCTGATCTTGGTCTTCTGGGCTGCAAAGTGCTCCTCATTAGGGTCAGTGTATTTTGCTCCTGTGTTAAGAATCCTAGTCAGAAAAAAGGCAAGAGCTTAGTCAAACATCTAGTTCTGCTTCACAGGAAATAAGCTCAACATGTGCTAAAATAATTTTCCCTTTTGTACTCACCCTTCCAAACTAGAAGTATGAGTGGCATTTTTTAATTTTCCACATTTGGATTTCTGTAACAGTTAATTGCTTCTTCAGTGACAGTGTATGTGTCTTAGGATCTTGGATTTCTTCTTTAACTGAAAAAATTCAATTGAAGAAAGTCCTAAGATCTTTCCATTTGGATCCATCTTCACTACATTTAGAAAAAGGCTTTGAATTTTGAAGATTTGTGTGTGTGTGTGTTAAATTATTCATTCAATATATCCACTATTCTCCCAAACACGTCCATATTTTCCAGGCCCATGGCTGTTGGAATATTCTATTTTATGACTGAGTTTCTCATTTGATTAATCAATAACATGAAAATAAAAGGAACAGTTTGCTTAGTAACTCTCTCGGGACCATTTTTGAGCAGATGGTTTAAGAGTTATAACAAGGTTTTTCTCTCGATGTAATGCCAGATTTTTCTCTTGATCTTTTCCTCTATCATCTCCAGATATGTCTGGGTCTGGATTACAGACTAAAAATTAAGTGGAGCAGAACCACACTAAACTGCAGCCACTATTTAATGTTAATGAGAAGTTAAATATCTGTTGTAAGCCACTGAGTCTGGGGGTTGTTTGTTACTGCAGCTTAATCTAAACATCAAGTGGAATTTTCTTCCATATTTGCTTTATTTTGGTTACACTGTTCCATTTAGGGAGGAGCTTAAGAAAATTTTCCATGCTACCATTTTTTCCCAAGAATATGTTTAACTTAGTTTAATTTAGTAACTAAATTGAATTCAATTGAATTGAAATATTTTCAACTGAGTTGAAATAAATATAAATTTGGCATATGCTTGTGAATGGATATACTCAGAATGCTCTAAGATAAATGGGTTGAATTAATTTTGATTTCTGTCTATGTCTAATTTCAATCAGTGTTGTGTCTATCGCTTTTCTGGACACTCTTCTAGCCTAATTTTCTTCTGACTCTAAATTAAATATTTTCCCACCCTCTACAACAATAAGTTTCCTCTATATTCCTGTTTCAAGTATAATTAAAGAACAATGTATAAATAATTTACCCACTGGATTAAACTGCATATCTAAAAATAGATCATAATCAGTAAGATTTGTATATCATCAAGCAGAGAAGTGATTGACATTGGCTCAAGTTGTTCAGCCAACCTGGAATGAGTTTAGTAAGTCTGAGGATGGGCAACTGAGAAACAGATGGGAGCAGAAAATGTATCTGTCTGTGTCTCTGATGATCGAGGACTCTATGCTCATTGTAGCCAAAGTGCATCAAATATCAAATTTCAGAAAGTAAGGAAAAGTTGAATAATTCCAGTTTCTTTCAACTATTTCTGAGAAAAATATATAACTACTCCATGATGGGAAAGTTTTCTGTAATGTGAAAAAAAGGCATATATATTAGAAGGCTATTCTGCAAGGTTAGTTTCTATTTTTAGGAGATGTTCACCTGCTCCAGACTCCCACGTTTCTGATAAAGAGGACCAGTTCACCAGTTAGCAATGTCCATATTACTCAATTTTGACCTGAATTACATGTGACTTAAAAACAGCTAAAGCCTTTGGACATTTCTGTGTTACCAACTGTCTGAAATGTCTTTGTCTTCCTATATCACAGGCAAATTCCCTCTTACCTTTTAAGATTTAGTCTAAATTATGCAAATCTCTTTTGTGCAACGACTGTTGTCTCACAAAGCCGTTGGCCCTTTCTAGCAGCTGTTACATTCTATTATCATTAGAATGTAAACTCCTTAGGAACTCTTAGTAGGTGCTGAGTAAATGTTTACAGAATGAATGAAAGTTAGAACAAATAGAAAAGAAGGCTATATTAGGTGGTTTGACTCAAATAATTAAATTTGGTGAGTCACAAACTGAGTTGAAATACACCTTTTAAGGATCAATGAGATGATACCATTGCAAATCAACTGGACTCACCAAAACTGACATAAATACATACATACATACATACATACAAATAAATAAATAAAATTTTTAAAAAGCCAGTGTCAATCTTGGTGAATATGCAGAGCAACTGGAACTCTCATACACTGCTCACGTGAATGCCAAATGGTATAACCACTTTTGAAAGAAATTTGACAGTTCCTTATAAAGTTAAATATCATCATAAGACTCAGCGATCCCACTCCTAGAAATTTACCCAATAGAAATGAAAACAGATATCTACACAAAACCTACAGACAGATGTTTATGGCTGCTCTATTCAGAAGAGCCCCAAATTGGGAACAACTAAATGTTCATTATATGGTGAATGGAATTATGGCATATCCATACAATGTAACATTCTCAGCATTCTCTCTTGATATAAGTAACAACAGAGATAAATTTCAAAAGCATTATACTAAGTGAAAGAAGTTAGATGTAAAAGACAGTATATTACAAGCTTTCATCTATATGACATTTTAGAAAAAGGAAAACAACAGAGAGAAAAATCAGATTGCCAGGGACCGCTCCTCTGGCAGAGGAAAGGAATTGATTAAAAAGGGATGTGAAGTCATTTCTTTAGTGTAATGGGGCTGTTTTATATTTTTATTGTGGTAGTAGTTCGAGGACTATATAAATTTGTTTTGCTCCCCTCCCTAAATGAAATAAAATGCCCTGCATTCATTATGTACACTGCATACTTACAAAGGTAGAAGTAGCTAATACAAACTGTGAGATATTCAGAAAATAGAAAGCTCACATATTGAGTGTCTACTTAGTGCCAGCATCATGCCATGTTCTTTACAAATGCCCTCAATCATTGAAGCAGTACCAAAAATTATCATCATTCCACTTCTACAGATAACATGTCTGAAAACCAAATAATTTAAATTCATGGTGTAACAGGTGAGTATTGGGGCTGGGGTTTCTAACTGGATTGTTCTGACTCTAAAGCACATGTGTTAACACAGGCGGTGTTGACTGTTTCACAGGAAAACTGCCATTCCAAGCATTTCTCGTCACACAGGATCCTGTTATTTTCCTGTCCACAATCGTTCCATTTCTTTTCTTTGCATATTGAATGACAGTCACACGCCTCATCCTGGCCTCTGATGTTCCACACACACAGACCCCTGCCAGCATCCCCAGGACTCCCCATTCCATCCTCTCTGTGGACCACAGCTCCATGCAAGAGCAGCAGTGTCGCTTGGGTGTGTTCCTCCTCCTGGAAATGCCTGAGTTCTACTCTCCCTATAAAGGATTGCTGTCATTCTCCTGGGATCAGCTTAAATGTCATTTCATAAGAGGTGTTCCCTCACCACCCCCACCTTTGCTATTATCATTTTCTTCCAACAAACAAACCCAGTATATCGCTTAGGACGTAATAAGCACTCAATAAATATTTTGACTAAATGAACAAATAAATTAATCAGTTCAGGTTAGATTGCTGTGAGCAGACACAGAGAGAAAACGCTTGTAATCTGGTTCAAAAGGAAAGACGACCCAAAGGCAGAACTGTTGGCTTTTAAAGCTAAAATCCAAGGTCTGCACATATTAATGAAAATCAATAAATAGTAAGAGGTTTGCTAGAAAGACAGAAGCTGGGATTAAATCAATTAAGAATGTTGTCTCTATGTAAATTAGAAGCATCAACTAAATTAAACTGCTGAACATAGAAGATTAAAAGAATATTAATGAGCTGATGGAAACTTGATAAGATCTCCAAATTTTTTTTTTTAATTTTACTTCAATGAGAACCGAATGTGGGGAAAATGCACTGGAGAATATCTCATGCCTTCTTAATGTCTCACAAACACAATTTGCTGAAGGGCACCGCCTGAGACCTTCATCATCTGAGTTAAAGTAAAAGCAGGCCGAGTCCTTTTTCTCTTTCATGCACACCAGGAATTAAACAGGATTCTTTCAAAGACGGGCACATGCTGCTGTACAAACATTTCATGCTGCTATTTTGAGGTACTTATTGGAGTGTGGCAGGTATGCTAAAATACAGTGCCCCTGATACCACCACCAGCAAGTGTGAAGCAATTCACAGTCCTCTCCATTCCTCTCGTGGGACTCTCTCCCCTCCTCTCACCGCCAGCGACATAATCTAGCAGGAGGTTAGACATAGAACTGATCTTTCACACACAACATCCCCCCAAACCCCAACACTCACAAATACATTATCAAGACATGAATCTTCTCATGGCTTTTATTTCCATTATCTCAGACAACACAGTCATTCCATGTGTCTTCACCATCTGCACAGGGATGTGCATCCCCGAATTGAGCCCCCATCTCTCTCTTCCAATTCCTCCTAATTCTTATACTGTGTTGCTAGAATTCAGGTCTATCAGCAATTTCCCTTGTTTCTTCAACCTCTTTTCTGAGTGGTTCCTTCACCTTCTTGCTCTTAACATAATTCTGACTCCAAGGACATTGCTTCCACTTAAGCAGGAGACGACTCATGTCCTCAGGGACATCTCGTTTTCTATTGGCCATGGAAGTACGCTACTGCCTGCCCATGCTTCCAAATCATCTGCTTTTTCTACACCCTCATGATCTTTCTTTTTATTTTATTCTCCTAGGAAATCGTCTTTGGTTAAATCCACTCTCTGCCTTCATGAGAAAAGCTAATCATCTTTAGTAAAAACAAACCAAAAAATGCTAATTGCTCTCACTTAAGATATGTTGACTTAAAACGATAAAACAGCCAGTTATTTTGCCAGCAAACAAATTTATCCAGCAGGAGCAAAAAATTGCAATTCAGGACATGCACTCTATGGTGAACCATAGGCAAGTCCAGAGAACAAAGGAGAAAAACATTCTATAACAGAGGAGAAAGGCAAGTGGGAGGGGCTGTTAAACAGAGTTCATTGGAGGAAACTGGGAGTTTGAAGCATAGTGGCTTTTCATTGGCTGACTTGTGACTGTCTCTCATTGGCTGGGCTGTTGCCAGGCAAAGAGAAATTCTTCCTTCCTTCTGCTAGGTAGCAAAGAGTAAACTTCTTCCCATTGGAGGCACAAGATGTGTCTCTTCCTGTTGGGTATGTAATGGAGGAGGAGAGGTGGGATGTGATAGCTCCCATCCTGGCCTTCCAACTCCATTATAAATGATAATTCTGTTTATTAATTTTCAGAAATGTTTGCTGGAAAAATCTCAAGTGGGGTCTCAGCATTGCCCAGCGAGTCTAATATCATTCTCTTCTCAAAGTTTCTGTTTCTTCTCAAAGTCTCATTTTCTGAAAAGTCTATTTTACACTATCAGCAACTATTCAAACTTCCCCCACGCATCACCCTTTCTTAATTTCTGCTACTAATTTTGTTTCTTGATTCCCTGAGGTTAGAAAGGCCATCAGAAAGTACCTCCTTTTACAGTCGAATCTTTCCCTACCTTGGTTTACACCTCTGAGGCCTTTCTTTCTTCCCATTAACACAGAAGTGCTACCCTCATGATGACTGCACCATTCCTCTGAACACACCTTTATGGCAACGTTACCTAAAATCTAGTCAGTATTTATTACCTCACCTCCTATTCTCTCCTGAATCTCTGTTTCTATCATTAACCTGAGCATGTTCTGGTCAGATTCACTACTGACTCAACAATGGCAAATCTAACTTGAATTTCCAGTACACTCATCACTCTGTATCCACAGAAGATGGGTTCCAGAGTCCCCCTGCCCCAGATACCAAATTCCATGGATGCTCAAGTCCCTTATAAAAATGGTGTAGAACAGTCAGCCCTTCATATCCATGAGTTCTGTACCTGCCAATTCAACCAATCACTATTGATGGAAACTGCTGGTACAGTGGGCTGGCTGTATTTATGTCACTTACTCTGAGCCAATATTTGATACAGCTGATCACAATCTTCAGATAGCTCCTTCACTCAGATTCACACATTTGGCATTCCTTTGGTTTCCTCTCTCCTCAGCACTCCATTTTCTGAGGGTCTCTTCTCACAATCGGCTTTAACTTTCTAGATATCAGCCAACATCATGGCGTTGAAGGCCAGCTGATGGTGTCTAAATTTGTATCTTAATCCATAATGCCTTCTCTGAACTTCAGATCCATACAAACTACTATCTATCTGACATTACTGGGATATTTAAATGATGTTGCAAGCTTGTCCTGCCTTAACCAAATCTTTCATTTCTACCCCTAAACTTAATTTTCCCTCACTCACTAAACTACAGCAATATTTATCCAGATGCTCAGGCACCAAAACTTCGAGCTTTCCTAAGCCCTGTCTTTCATCTACAAACAGTACATATACCTCATGCATTGCTGCATACAAATTGCCCCAAATTGAATGCCTTAAATAACATGGATTTTTATTTTACAATTTTTGTGAGTCTGGAGTCAGGGCATAATTTAGTTTCAGATTCTGACTTCAAGTCTCTTAAGAAGGTGCAGTAAGTCATCATCCAGGATTTCAGGTAGCAAGTAGCCATCTAGGACTTCAGACCGCTCCAGGCTCCTGGCATGGAGAGGTTTGCTTCCATTCCTCATGGGCTTTTAGACCAAAGGCCTCAGTGCTTTTCCTCGTCATTTGAGCCACTCCATGGGGCCACTTACCACATGGCAGCTTGCTGACCCCCATAGCAGTAGTCCAAGAGACAGAGGGGCAGAGCCATCATGTTAAGAGACAGCCAGTAAGAGAACAAGAGTGTGCACCCAAGAGGAACGTCAATTTTCTGGCCATTGAAACTCTAAGTGATGTTTGGTCACTTTGACCATATTGTACACATACTGACGTGAAGAGGATTATTCCACCAGGGTACAGATACCAGGAGTCGGGATCCACACGGCCGTCTCCAAGGCCACCTACCCCAAGTGGTAAGCTGGACTGGTTGCCACTGACTTGGGTAAATGGATTGTGCACCTCTTTCTCCAACTCTGTGTTCAGTGATGTAACATCAACAGCTTGAAATTAATTGACCATGTTGGGAATATGTATACCAGTGAAACCGGAAATGTGACAAACTAGAACGTTTCTATTTTCAGAGAGTTGGTTTTTAACCATGTACGAGCACACCACTGCTTAGAAACCACATCCAACCACCCCACACATCAGCACATCTTGTAAGGACCACCTTCAAACATACTTAGGACTGTCCTCATCTCACCACCCGGCATCTTGACAAAACGTTGTCATCTCTCACCATTCCCAACTAACCTTGTTTCCCTTTGCTTCCTGTCCCCAGAGGTTTCTTCCTTGTGACAGCTGGAGAGATCTGCGTGTCAGGTCACATCTCTCCCATGTTCCACACACATGCAGAACAGAATTGAAAGAGAACACAGCAAGGACATGTGTGATATACCCTTGCCTACATTTTTGATATTTTTAATCCTTCCACTCATTATCTTCAGCTACTATTTACTTTACCGAAGAGGAAAATAGTGACGGGGACAGGCTAAATTAGGAGTTTGGGATTAGTAGCTATAAACTACTACATATAAAATAAATAAACCACAAAGTCCTACTGTATAGTATAAGGAACTATATTTAATATCTTGTAATAATCTATAATGAAATATAATACATATATATGTATAACTGAATCACTATGCTGTACACCAGAAATGAACACAGCATTGTAAATCAACTATACGTCAATAAAAAAAGTAATTTTAATTTAAAAAAGCAGGGAACTACATAAACCATGAGCATGGTGTGCAGGACAGTGGTGAACTGCCGGACAATCCAAAGGATCAGGTTAGGAGAGCTTCAGATAAAATGAAATAGAGTCTGTGCCTATGTTAAGAGTAAGATAGTGGGGGAGGGTACAGCTCAAGTGGTACAGAGCATGCCTAGAATACACAAGGTCCTGGGTTCAATCCCCAGTACCTCCTCCAAAAATGAATAAACCTAATTACCTACCCTTACCAAAAAATCAAAATAAAAAAATAAAAAATTTAAAAATTTAAAAAATAAGAGTAAGGTAGAAAATGTGTACTGAATGTGCTAATTGGGAGGAAATCTCTAACTGATAACTTTTGAGTAAACTCTTTATATATATAAAAGAAAAAAAAATGAAGACCATAGCAATATCATTATTTACAAAATCACAAATTAAATACTTACATTGACTTCAGCAGTTTAATGAAAAAAATGCTTAAATTCACCTGTCCTTTAAATTCTTGAATTTTGGTGTTTTGGAAAAATACCTATAAAGAGCAAAATTAAATTCCATGCAATTTTTTTTTTTTTGCTAAGAACTCTATATTTAGGAAAAATAATTATGGACTTGAAATCTAAAAATCATGCCTCTTTCTTCCCATTCTCATGTGACATTTAGCAAAATGACTCTTCTCAACTCTAAAGCTGAGCTTAATGCTCTTTTAAAATTAATGAACAAACTTCAGTATTTGCAATATCAAGCTAATAATCAAAACCACAGGCTAATGAATGAATCTTTTCTGAAGAGGAATGAATATTCGGGTTGTCCTCAAAGACCTCGACTGGGACACATGCTAAGGGACAGGTGAGCAAATGTGCTACTAGATTTATCCAGAAAAAGATCTGGGGATGTAGCTGGATGATGCTTGTTTATCACATTTTGAGTGATTTTGCTTTAAAGCACCTAAAATGGTGAGCTACCAAATCAATTATCAGGCCATAATGCCCCGAGGGTTCAGAGCCTCTGCACCAAGCCTGAGCCAGAGACAGAACTGGCCCTACCAATGGAATCAGCTTTGCACCAGCTTGGCTCCCACACTTAGTGACTCCATTGTCCTTTTGGGCTAGAGGGGTTCTCTAAAGTCAAGGATGCTGTTTGTGCTCCTTACTATTACACCAGAGGACCCGTCACCAATCCTTCCAATCAGCAGCTATTAATTGATTGCTACCCATTTATAAAGATGGTTAATTGATGATGATAAAGAATACATGTTCAATAAAATAAGAAAAAAAAATCCCCAATGCCTTCCCATCTATGTTGGTGTTAAAATAGCCCTCTTCTACAGAATGATCAGGGGAGATGGTGGAATTTATTATTATTATTATTTTAGGTTCTGAAAAGTCCTTCCAACATTAAGCTATGCACTCAGAGAGTGAAAAGGATTTAGATGTTTTGTTTCCGAGATGAAGTGCTCCTGTTTTAGTGTCGACAGAAGGCTGCAGTTAAGAGAGACTTCCTTTCATTGTTATTGCATTTACTCTATAGTCCTTTAATTTGTTTATGGACTCTAGATTTAAGCGTTTGAATATTTCAATTAGATGGTGGGAGGGATATTTATATGTTGTGTACTGTTGCTCTTTTTCCTGTCAGTTCATTGTTAGAGTTCCTTTTAAATTCCCTGCTTAAATTTCACAGGGAAGAAATTGATAAGGAAGCCTTTTCAAGCTTCTATTAAGTTTGTATTTGTCTTAGAGCCAGCTGTACTGCAGGAGCTGTGCTTTGTGAGGCAATCATTTATTTCAAAAATATTGACTCTTTCACTACCTTTTGAAGAGAACAATAGCATTAAAGGACTATCATTGATGCTCACGTTATTAGAATTTATTCCCTACTATGTCAGTTACAGAGTCTCGTAGCTACGTTTAATGCATTAACTTTGATTTAATTGGACTAAAGAGAATTTAATAGCTTCATAATTTGAATTGTTATAAATTTTAAGTATGAAGTTTGGTGAAATACTGATCTCTCTCTTGCTAACCAGAGAGGCTGCTGGAAGTGATCTCTAAAATCGACCTTTAGGGTGTAGACTCAAATCCATTCCTTTTTTCAATTAATGTATAATTGTCATACTCATTATATTAGTTTCAGATCTACAACGTAATGATTTAATATCTGTATATACTGTGCAAAGATCACTGCAATAAATCTAGTTAAAGTCCCTCACTATACATAGTTATACATTGTTTTTATCCTGTGATGAGATCTTCTAAAGTTTACTCTCTTAGCATCCTTCAAACAGGCATACAGTATTATTAGATCGTCTTATTTAAATTTTATTCTATAAGGCCTTGAAACCAAGTCTGAGAACCTCCAGTTTAGTAGAAAAAGCACAGCTTTTGGTGTTAGACTCTGACTTGAAGCCTGAGACTGCCATTTAATATTTAAATAACAGGTATTTTCACTTGGCGGAACCTTCAAGCAGACTCTACGACATGCAGGAGATGCCGAGAAGCCAAGGGCTAAAGGACAGACCCCAAGACACTGCCTGTGCTGGCATCCTGTACCCTTCACCTCCCAGCACTGTGACCTTGAGCTGCGTGCTAAACCCCTCTGCACATCATGAGAAAGAGGATGCTAGTAACGTGTCATGACTGAATGAGTTAGCAGGTGCTCTTAAAATAGTGCTGGTGCCTAGTAAGTTCATAAAACATTTATGAAAGGTGTTCGCTATGATTGCTGTTTTAAATTAATCTAAATCAGAAGAAATTTCGTGTAAATATCATGGAATTTTGGAATCCTGGGCTTTGGAATCAGACACGCATGTGTCTATTACATTCTAACATTGCATATTTTGAAGACTGTATCTCCTCTCTCTGGATCTTGCTTTTTCATGGGTATAAAGAGGATATGAATAAAAATTACTTCAAAATTACAAGGATTAAAGAATGTAAAAGACATAGCTTTAATAAACACATAACACATACATATGTGTAGGTGCACGTATGTATGTGTACCTGCGTGTGATATGTGTGTAATTAAGATGTCAGTGGAGGTCTTTTAGCCCCTGAACTAGAAAAGGGCTCCGAGGACCATTAATTAAACATTCTTTCTGAAGTTCAGGACCCCCCTTGATCATGAGCACATCTGGGCACCTTCAGTAACTGTCCACCCCAGCTTCTAGCTCCTCTCCAGTGTAGGATCACTTCCTCATCCCATGTGACGTCATCCAAACAGACAGTCCAGTCTCCTCATTAATATCCATTCAAAATGATCACAGGGTGGAAACCAAGACAACAGCATCAGACGGGCCGCTGGACCACATCCAGCCCCAAGAGCCTCCGCATCCCACTGTGGGGTGGTCTGTCTCCTCTACCCCTCACTTTCTCTTTGGCTTTACTCCACTTTCACATTTTCTCTCATTTCTTCTCACCCCTCTTCCTCCCCAGTTCTTCAAAATGGTAATAATGTGATTGGCTTTATTTTCTTCCTCTTTTGAGAACACGTGTTAGAAAGCACGTGGGGCCGGTTGTGACCCAAGTGTGAGCATCAGCAAGAACTAAAAATTAGAATTTTGAGAGTGCGGTGTGACAGTCAGCTGCAGCCAAATGAGTCTGTCCCCACCCCACCCCACTTCCTCCCGCAGAAAGCGAGCACCATTGTGGCTGCTGAGAAAATGCAAGCTCTTGCTGGTATAAACACAACCCAAGGGCAGTGTGGAAAAGTGTTGCATCCAAAGAGGTAAGTAATCCTCTCTCAGAACTTAATTTCAGCTGAAGGGAAAATATAGATTGCTGAACCTCAGGTTGGTCGTTTGTAAGTGGAGCACACACTACCTTGCAGGATGGCCATGACTGCTGGAGAAGGTAACGTGCAGAAGCCACAGGGAATACGTGGTGTATCCTGGTTGCACAATGACTCGCCATCTCTTTGGGTTATTGCTTCCCCATTGTCTTCCCGTTAGTTTCAGAGACAGTCACCTTCAGCCGTGTAATGTCACTTTCCTCTCTAACAGTCCTGGGCTCCGGAAAGTGAGTGCAACAATCTGGTTTTATCCCATTGCTTTTCTCACATCTAAAAAAAACGATCTAGTCCAGCCCCCACCATCCCTCTCCCCTACAGCCCCAGCGTGCCGTTTTGATCCTTGACAGTTTGTTATCTGTGGTATGTGGTACCTCTGAGGGCCCCCAGTGAAGACATCTTTGCAGAAAAAGTCTTACTGTCCGAATACAGTAGCTTTGCAATTTTCTTCTTGAATTTGTCCCGGGAGTAAATGAATTCTGTTTTGTCTAAGAAAAGCAATAGTCTAGCCGAGAACTCTTCTTTTGAACGTTTTCAAGCATCATATCTGGATGTGCTCAGTTGAAGGGTGGACTGAGACATGAGTTCAACCAAGAACTTTTTAGCCTAAAACTTGGAGGATTTCAGCAACAAACATGAGAGGCCATGCCTGAAGGAACCACTCCTAGGAGCCACAGGAATGTCAGAATGTCTGTTCATTTCTACTCACATCATCTTAGGAAAAGACTGAGTCAGCCTGCAGAACTGAAATCAAGGTACAAATACATACAAACCCGATAAGAAGCAGCCACTGAAAAAGATCACAGGTATTAACTTGGTCCCGGAACCCAGTTCTGTGTGTCAAGTCCCTTCAAGGACAGACAGATCTGCTCCGGTGGAGGAGCCTGCTTTTGCTTTGCTGTAGACATTCTCTTAAGATTACTTTAATGCCCTGGCCACCAGTTTCAGACGTGGATTGATTGTGGCTGCCTTTGATCTCCAAATCTGCATTCGTTTGGGTCTTGGAGGATGCCAAATCTGACCCAGGACTAATCTGTCATTTCCTCTGGCAGGGTTTACAAGTACACCTGTAACTCAGGTGTGCAAAGCCAAGGCACAAGGGCTGGGTGGGGTGATTACTTTTAGACACGTAGCCCACCTTGGTTTCTTAGAAACACAGATAACCCGGAAAGTAATAAGTGTCAGTCACGGTGCACACATTAATTATCCTCACGTTTTGTCTGTGGAATGTCGTTTATTAAAGCATCTTACTTTTGGCATGCGTACATGCGTGTTCCTACGCTGGAGAGAGGTTTCTTTATCTTTTCTTCTTCTTCCCCTTTTTATTTTTAAACACGTTGGTAGTTCACAGGTTTCTTTCTAGACAGACAAAGTACTCTTCTGAATTCTTTCTCAGAGGAAACAAAGGCAAAGGAAATTTTTTTTAACTGTATTATATATCTCCTTTATGTCCCCATAAAATGCAGGTGTCGAGATGCTCTTTCTCGCAACACCTGCACTTTATGATTCTTATGATATAATATATTTTATTTGTGACTCCTTAAAGTGGATTTAAATGCAAACAAAAGAAATGGGATTCATTTAAAATGAAAGGCAGGATTGGCAATATGTTTATCTGGCCTAATATTTGTAAATAACTATCAACCCAGAGAAGACGAATAGATGCTCTGAAAGACAAATAAATAGATGATCTTATCCGCCATTTATTCACCTCTTTCTCCTTTCATGATTGGTCACAACTGGAAAGTTTTGATCAAATTACATGTCGATCTTTTAAGTGGTAGGCGTTCTTATAATGTTCAGATCTGAATAATCTCTGCTTTAAAAAAACCCCATAAAAATTCCCACCTTTTGTATAACTCAGGTGCTGTAATTAATTACACATTCAAAATGATGAAAAAGAAAATACCTAGCTGAAATTGGTTGCCATAACTATCGTAATTTTCAAATAATGATAGAATTGCAAGGGAAACTTCATAATGAGTTTTTCTTGTCTTTTCTAGGCTCATGAACATAATTGAGAACCAAGGTCTCAAAGCAGATGCAGTATTTATAGTCTAGCTTTAGGGCACAAAGGAATGCCAAGGGGGAAATGCATGAAAAGAGGGAGTAGTTTATCAAACAATAGGTTTGCTGAAAAATACACCTCTGACTAAATTACAAGGCTTTGGGGAAAATTATTCCTTTGTCCCACTCTCCCTTCAGGGTAATTCAGAACCGAATAAAGGCACCGAATGGTCATAACTGGCCAAGAATCAACTTTAAACAGAACATCTTTACTTTTATAATTATAGAAATGAAAGAAGCGGCCATGAGAGGTAACCGGAAGTCATCCGTCACTGGACTTTGTATGGAAAAACACCCTCTCTTTACAGATTGTGCATTTAGAGTTGGTTGATTATTTTCAAAACAGAATATAAGGAGATAGCTCTAAAAAGAGAAGCCCTACATTTAAACGAGGATTTCAGTCTTATCTTAGAGAATGTGCCCCTTTAAGTAACCACATCATGTCTCTAAAGCTCAGTGAACCCGCCTGGAAGACGGACTGGAAAAATAAATCTACCTTCTGAGGTCATTTGGTGAATAAATTTCAAAGTCCTTCATGTAACACTGCTGCTGTGCTCTGAAATGGTTGGAAAGGTGTACTGGCTCATTTCTTTAGTAGTAAGAATCCAAGCTTATCGGATGGTCCAGGCTGTGATGGAAATAGTTTTTATTGCTAACACTCAGTGGCCCTTCAATCAGCTCCATATTTGCTCAATATGGCCACTGAAAGTAGCACTTTCTCTCCTGATTTTCCTCCGTGTCCCTTGGGTCTCCCCTGTGCCAGGTGTCATCATGTCTTGGGTAGAATTCCACCTGGGCTGCACATTCTCCAGTGTAGGTCAACGGTGCACAAGTGAGCCTTTCCTTCTTTCTCATGCTAATAGAGTTCACCTCTCCTGGCAATAACCATGGGCAAAGGAGGGAATGATGGTGGTGTGAGAGATAGACAAATACCATAGTTCATTGATGGGGACAGAGCAGAACAAATAGGGGAGGTGAGGGAGACCTCCTGGTTTTCACTCAGTGATCCATCCCTTATGAAATGCGTGGCCTTAAGCAAGTCACTTAACCTTCTGTGACTCAGTTTCTTTACCTGTGAAATGGGTGGTAATTTAGGAGTACCATAGCAATGAGACTATCGGAAGAACTAAATGAGTTAATAGTCATAAACCAAATAAAACGGTATCTATAAGTATTATTAAATTTAAAAAAAGGTGTGAAGATAAGTAACAGTTGGATTATCTTTATTATGCAAGGCGGTTGCCTCTATTTAAATGCCTTGAACTTCTGAATTAGAAACTGCATTTCCCTAATTGGCCATTTTAAAATTGATCTGATGGCTGCTAGCTTTATTACAGTGAGCACACGAATGGCAGGTATGATTCTGTCCCTCTAATATCCTAATTAAAAAGAGAAGCGGTAACATGAACCAAAAAGCTGTCCTCACACGTTTCCGTCACTAGAGGAACCCCTCGGAGTGACCATCTGGAATGAAACTGACCTGCTCAGGCATTGACTGCAGAGAGACGGTCCCCTCAGTCACAGAGACGTGTCCAAGGACTGACGCAGGCGGACAAGAGCCGCTCATCCTGGGGCGTCTTTTAGCAGGATGGTGGCCGGTGAGGAAATCCACGTGGAAAGTCAGCAGCCACACAGGAGAAACCTGGCCATTTCAGAGCTGAAACTTCAGGACGCTACACAACCTCATATGCTAAACTAACAGAGCATCACTTGGTTTTTATTTCCAAGAGAAATATTCTGACCCCACCCACTCCCAGCGACAACAAAACTGGTACTTGCAGGCTTCATGCTCGGTCTTCCTTTAAACTGTGGCAAAAGCTAAGCTTCAGTTTAGTCTTATTTATCTCTAAACAATCTGATTTTAAGTAAATTGAGTTTCACTTGCAGAATTCTAGCAGTAGAGAGCTCCACCTAACTTTAAAAGAGCAGTTTAAGGTAAACTGAAATACAGATACAACGTGATGAGGCAGATTAACAAAGAACATGGTCCTTGGCTCTAGCGAGGAATCCTTGTGGAATTCCCTTTGGAATCCCGGCACTGCGGGTGTGGCATTCCCCTCTCTGGACCTCTGCCTGCTTCTCTGCAAGATTAGAACACATTGCGCTATTGCACGGATCAGGTGAAGTATTTCATGCAAAGCTGCCTGTGATTACATCTGACATTTAGTAGTGCTTAAAAATATTTATTTCCTTCCCTTCATCACCATAAAAGATAGGCTGAATCTATGAATAAGTACTAGATACTAAGAAAAGCTTAATAATTGCTTGTTAAAATTAACTGTCAATGCTTTGGGTGCATATGGCTTTGACATTTTTATATGGTGATAGACAAACCATTACATCACCCATCTCCCTGCCCCAACACTTCACAGAAGTTTTCCTTAAAAAAAAAAAAAAAAAAAAAAGACCAACAAGAGAATCTTGGATTGAGTGAACTTTCCAACTTTTCTTGTTGAGGTGCCTCAAACATATGAAATTAAAATTTTATCTCTATACTTTCATTATTCCATAAGCCAAAAAGAGCATTAAGCTGTGGTATTTAGGTGAAATCATACAACCTTTAGAAACACCCCACTTTTATATTTGCAGATTTAATTAAGGCTGAGTGGGTAGAAAAATCTGCTTCAAAACTGCCAACCTGGTGAAAAATGAGAAGACGCGCAAAGGGAGCTATTTGAATTCTGTGATCAAATTCATGAAAAACCTGCTGAAGTGGGAGATGTATATGGCCTCTCGGGACCGAGACAGTTCTAGTTAATGGGTTATCAAGCATTTATTATATGTTAAAAAGTTGCCTTGAATTTAGGCAAGTCCTTTCTTTCAGGAGAGAAGTTTTCAAAGAATGTGCGAACATGAAGCCAGTTCGCTAAGCCTCCCCCAGCCATCCTCACAGAGACCCTGAATTCTTAGTCCTTATCCGTTGTTACCCCACGCCCAGATGGGGACCACGTCTTGCCAATTCTGCTTCCCTGATTTCCTCTCTCGCAGGAGAAGGTGACAGGTAAGGGGTCCTCTCTCCCTGACTCTTGCAACAACCTTGTTTCACCTCCACCCCCGCTTCTCCAGGGCAGCAGACGGGGGGGGGGGGGGGGGGGGCATCTGGGCTGACTGCCCAGTCGCCGGGTGGGGGGGGGAGCCCTTGCATGACTGGCTATTGGCGTGTCGCGAGTTCTCAGCTCTGAAACAGTGCCTGATGCCTCTGCCTGGAGCTGTCCTTCCAGACACCTTTCTCCTGACCCATCTTCCAGTGTTCTGAGCTCCGGCTGTCTGATTCTGATGAACCTGACGGTGTCATCACTCTCTACCTCACCTGGCATCTGCCTAGAATGCTCCTTCCTGCCTTCCTTCCTTCTCTGCTTTGAGAGCTACCTCTACCATCCCCCGCCCCAACAAAAAATAAACCAAATAGTCCCTCCTTTATAAAGCACTTGAATCATCCCCTGCATGCAGATTGGGGAAAAATCATGAAAGAAGACATTCCCTCGTTACTGATTGCAAAGACATGAAAGGGGTGTACAATGCACCATACAGTGATGTGAATCAAATAGCCCTCCCAGCTTTCTTCAGGAGGTGACTGTGTACTGAGGGAACCTGGTCACCAGGTCTGAGGAGGACCATACAGACAAAATTAAAAGGAGCCACATGTTGTAGGCCCCTCTCATCAATGCAGCTGTCTGTAGAGGGTTCACTACCAAGATGCTTAATAAGAAATTGTGTATGACACTCAGCAGACCTCAGCAAACTACAGATGGTGGTTCGATTCCAGCCCACTGCCTGTCGTATATGATCCTGGCGTGAAGAGTGGTTTTTACATTTTTAACAGATTGAGAAACAATATCAGGGGGAGAAGGGTGTAGCTCAGTCGTAGAGCACGTGCTTAGCATGCATGAGGTCCTGGGTTCCATCCCCAGTCCCTCCATTAAAAAAACAAATAGATAAATAAATAAACTTAATTATCCCCAAAAGAAATGTACAAGATTTAAAAAAAAAAAAAAGAAAAACAATATCAAAAGAAGAATTATTTTTCACAATAGAAAGTTTATGAGATAGTCAAATTTCAGCATCAATTAGTTTTCACTGGGACAGAGCTGGTCTCATCTGTTTATGGACCATCTATGGTGCTTTTGCATTAAAATGGAGGCGTTTAGTAATTGGGACAGGCTGGATGGCCAGAAAAGCCAAAAACACTTACCATCGAGCCCTTTGTGGAAATTGTTTACCTATTCCTGGTGGAGTTCATCACCAACTAGCTCGTTGCGTCCTGAAGCATCAGGGGTGACTGCATCCACAAGGGGGCGCTGCGTCCCTGGCCGCTGTGCTGCCCACACTCAGTGGGACTGAACGCAGCATCCTGACCCTCAAGCCGCTCTCCCTCACTGGTGGTCTCCTGCTCTGTTCCCGACTCAGATTGAAGCCCAGGCTACCTGGGTTCTCTGGAACTGACGTTCCCTATTCAAAAGAAAAGGTATGTTCTTCCCTATCTGTTAACAGTGTCTCCTTAGAGGGAGGCATTAGAATCAGTGTATCACAAGTTGAAGGAAAGAGGCGTTTTGCTTTGCGTCTCCCACGTATGGTCAGTTCCTTTGTCCCCCATGTGCTCATATAAGCCAGGTGACAGTGGTGACCTGCTGGGGACAAATAAAGAAAATCCCACCCATCTCTTCTTCAGACTTCACGTTCTCCTTCTGAAATCGGCTGCTTACCGTTCTAAACTCTTTTTTTCCCTCTGGATAATTCCTCCCTGAAATCAGACGTTTTTCACAAGTGCTCTCCTGTCGTTTGCTTCATTTGACTCATGTGCCTGGAGCTGTTACTACCTACACAGCTTGGACTGCCTTTCCAGGAGCTTCCTGAGCCTCCAAGTGGCTCATCACATGAACACAAATACAGGGAAGGCGAAGTCTTCTACGTTCACCCCGAAATGACACAGAGAGGTTTACTTTTCACATGTTGATCGATTTTTAAAAAAGAAGTCAAAGCCTGAGTTTCCTTTAAAAGACAAGAAAAGAAAAAGATCATCCTGCTCAAAAATGGAAGAGAATTAAATGTGGTTTCCATAGGAAAGAGAAGAAGAGCATGGCTCATGAGCAGACATGCCCTCCAGTAAAGGTCAAGGTGCTCCACAGCCAATCTGGCCCTTTCAGTGGGAGTTTATATTTGAAAAAACACATGAAATAATCCTTTTCTTAAAGACACAACTATGCTAAGGAAATTTTAGTCAAGCACTGGCTAAGCTAATACTGCCTGACACCAACAATAAATTGCACAAATCCCTGTGTCCTTCATCGTTCTGATTTTGTATCACACACCATTTTATTACATAGATCTGAGTGAAAGGTCCAAGATGATGGACAGTGTGGCTAGTTGTCCACTAGGAGTGCCTGTTAAGGAACACCTCAACCTTTGAGGATGCACCTTGGAAATTGTGTCTTCCCCTTGCTGAAAAAGCACGCAGCACGGGCAATTTTAATTTCATTCTCCTGCCCATTTGTTCTTATTTTGATTCTGTACATTCCAGAAAGAGGATTTACTTCCATTCCAGTGTTTCCACTCTCTCTCCAGTTACTCACTATTATGTTTCAAATCAAAGTGAGGTTTTTACTACTTAAAACATTGGACTCCTGAGGATTTATCGCTGTGAGGGGAAAATGTTCTTACAGTGATTGGAACTGTACCATGTCTCTGCTGCACTGTTCCAACTGAAGGAAAGGCCTTTTTAAAATATTTGTCCCTTTCAACCAACACCTTTAGAGGAAGAGAAGACAGGGAAGTGGGTACCTGCCTCTCCCCATGGAGAAGCCAGCTTGTAAAATTCTGGGGTCATTCTAGAGACATGAGGTTTCTTGGGGACCATAGAGAGGCCACCTGCAGTGCCCATTTGGGGACTTTAACAGGGACTGTCTCCTTTCACATTTAATCCATGCCATGAAGAAGGCACTGTTTGTTGTACTTTGTTTATGTTGGATGTTCAGGGAACTAGGTAACTTACCTGCAATAGTATAGTCTTTAGAAATTAAAGGCGGGAGTTTGTCTGATTCCCAAGTCAATTTCCCCACACAGCCCCTAAGTCTTTCCTGCTGGTTAGGCAAAGAAGAGCAGTGAATTAGACCCAGTGGGAAAGCTTCATTTCCAGCACTGACTTCATCCTACATCAAGCCTGGAATCGACGTGCTAAAAGTCTGTGGACCTTCCAACAGGAAGCCAAAGACGGGTCTCATCAGGGATGCCCCACATCTTGCCTTATATACAGCATACACCCCCAAGACTCATCATCTCTGACATTGATTGGCTGTGTTCCTACTTCTCAGCACTTCCCAATCTTTGATTTTATTTCAGGTTCACACCTATCCTTCTGTAGAGATATGGCAGATTTTTTTTTCTATCTGCCTGATGAAGAAACTAAAGCTCATAAAAGTTATTGCATGTACCCAGTATAATCTAGCGTCTTAAATCTATCCCTCCTCGTTATTAAATCCAGACTCCTTGTGCCACTCAGGAACATTCTCTAAATTACTAAACCTTCAGAGATGAGGATGGTGATTCAGCCAGGAGACACTGCAGAAATGAGTTTATGGAAAGAGCGGCAGCTGCCACAGCCATCCGCGTCCACTGCAGGTGTGCAAACGTGCCCTAAGCTTTGGCCATGCTTTGCCCTGTGACAGGTTCATAAAAGGCGATGGAGATTGAGACCTGATCTCTGTCCTCCAAGACTACAGAATGAGAAGACTAAAGCCACCCTATGGGGATTTTGTGGAATTTAAGTAAGATAATGTACGTTAAATTCCTAAGTCTATGGACAGGATTTTAAATAGTCTTCAAGCTCCATTTCCTCTGGGGGATACAGGCAAGTGAGCGTTCTCTATTGACATTGTAATCGGTGGCTCCTTTTGAGTCAAGGATCACTGATGTGGTTAGTGATCCTTTGTTTATAAGCTGCTCAGTCACTGCTTACCAGCCTCCCCACCAGGGAGGGAGCCTCAGTCTCCAGGTTCTGTTCACAGCCTCCTCCTTGGACAATGTCACCTCTATCAGAGCCCTAGCCAGAAACTGCAGGGTGGTGACATTAGGTTTTAATGACCAAGGATCGATTTACAAAGATATGGAGAGAATGTGGTAGAAACACACACACACATACACACACACACACACACAGTGCAGTAAAGCCAGACACAGCAGAAAGGCAACCATTACTGGGACCTGGGAAGATCCTTGGGTGGATCAATCTTCCTTTATAGAAACTGTGATAGTGACATGGTCAGCCTGAAACAGTCTGAAGAGGGAGAAGCCGCAGGAATAAATACCTTGATCTCGTTTTCCTTCCTCGTCTGATCTCCTTCTGGGGTCCTCACGGGGGAACCCTCAGGGACACTTTGAGGTTATCAACACAGGTCTAGAGGAAAGATGATCTGGAGGGGAAATTGGGGGATACTTGGAATGATTCTGTCTCCCTTCACACCCTAATCTTGCCTTGACCACCTCACCAGCCACATACACACAGACTTCAGCCTCCCTTTTACTCCTTGATGGTGAGGGTTGGTTTCATTACGTGGATTCTGCCCCTTAACTCCACTGCTTGGATCTGCTTTTATCCTCTAAGATGACTTGTGTTCAGCCAGTTCCTGCTCATGCTCTGAACCACTCTAGCCTTTTCCCATAGGCTGCGGTCCTGCCTAACACATACCCATGTCAGCAAGGATGAAGCCCCATTCTGTCTGAGAACCTTCCATAAAGACCCCTGCCCTTAATACATGCAAGTCTTCCCTGAGCCTGTTAGGTACCAGCTGGGATGAATATCAGCTTTGTGGATGTATATGAATTCTCTGATTTCAAATAATTTTTATTCTGAAAGGGGGGAAGGCTCATACCACCACGAGCTGTGCTATAATTAATAATGCTAAATATAGGTGACATTCATCGTCTACTTTATGCATATGAGACATATTATTTCTTAATTATCCAAACGTCAGTGTGATGTAGCTGAGAGCATTCCCACTTTCTAGATGAGGAAACAGAACACTGATGGGCACGAGCAACGACCCCAGTGCTGCACCAGTGAATGGCGAAGGCGAAATTCGAGAGCATCATGACCGATGCCAACGTTCTTCTGCTGTCAGATCACTACAATCCAATCCAGAGCACAGCAAAAAGGCACAAAAGGGCAAAGATGTTTCGTGATAGAAAATGGCACTGAGTTTCAGGAATGCCATGGACTGAATGTGTGTGTGTCCTCTTGTTCAAGTCAGGTGTTGAAGCCCTAACCCCAAATGCGATGGTATTTCAGGAAGGTCCCTATGGGAAAGTAAGTGACCTTTGACTGAAGCCTGAGTGGTGAGAAGACCGGCGATCCAAGCGCACGTGAGGCTGAGGCATTAGCAACGACCATGGCCCTGAGGGAGGAACGCTCTCTTCAAAGGTGAGCAAGAAGGAGGTGGGGCTTCAGTGGGATGGGCATCAGGCCAGGCACAGTGAAACGGGGCAGGTGCCATGAAACAAAAGGGAAGACTTTCCTTCTTCTTCAGGAGCACTCAGTATGGGGACCCAAGATCCCGGTCAGTCGGTTCCCACTGGCCCTACGCACCCACTCTGAAAGTTACACTGAGGGGAAACAAATTAAAACAGGAAGAGATGTCTGCGACTGAAAGTCCTGCGGTTGCTTCTCCATCCTGGTCAGTCCCACATGCAACATGGTCTCCCAGTCTCACTGGAAAGCAGACCTGTCTACCTGCCACTCAAGCGGGTGTCTCTTTGCTAATTATGTCCTAGGTGCAAAATAACTTCTTCATTATGCGTTAGCCCCCAGGGGAAATGCCAGTTCTCTCATAAAATCTACCCCAATATCCACAATTAGATTGAGATTCTAAGTCGCCACATAATCACTTCATAGTCATTGGATTAGCAGCATCACTTTACTTACTTTATTTTATTTTTTGTTATTACAGGTTTGTTCTATTTTGATTGTGGAATCCAGGAATCCTGCTAACTTACGGCTCCCAACATCATTTTCACATTCGCTACAAAAAGTCTCTCCTGAGCCTTCCAGATGGCAGGAATACTCTTTCAGAGAACTTGACAAACAACTGAATTTTGAAGATTTATTTTTCAACCCTCCACTCAACTGAGCTGAACCCAGATCATTTGTCTTGTTCATATTCATATTTATCCCCATAAGGCAGAACTGAATTCCTTACTCCGTGTAAATGCTCAATAAATAGTGAATGAAGGAATAAATGAATAGAGTTTGGGGGTTTAATAAAACATTATTGATTGAATTCAATTTAGAAATTCAGTTAAAGTCAAGAAACATATCTGAAAACTTAGTTTGTACAAAAAAAGTTCACTAGGTACTGAAAGCTAGAAATAATTAATTAGCATCCTCTCATTTTCTGAAATGGGTTACTGTGGAAAATTGTAGTATCTCCTCCCCAAAAGCTCTTGAAAATAAGAATATTATTAGGGTTTTTTCCCACCAACAAAAGGAAATTGAGCTTGAATATAGAAAAGTACTGTCTAGGTCCCAAGGTTTACATCAATATTTTTTATAAAATTAAAATTGATTGTGTCACATTATTTATTATTATTGTATATTTGTAGCACACATAAATATGATTTGTAGTGCACATTTCCTATATTTTTAAATAGTTGCTCAAAGCTTTGTTAATAAAACATATTCTCTACATTGGTATTATTATGAAACTTGTATGATACATTTCTATTTTTGTTCAATGAAGTTATTTTATAGACAAATGACAGCAAACATTAGTATTTATGATACCAACAAATTACTTGGTGATTTAATTATATAAAAATACAACAACTCTAGGCCTATGATGAAATGAGTGATGGTGACTGGTTAAACTTGGACATAATTTTCAGTTTGAAATGATGTATCAGGACTGGAAACTGTCGCTGGAAAAGTATAACAGCATGACAGTGGGTGAGCGTGGGAATGTGAGTATCATTACCGCAAAAGAGGGTAGGGCGTTGGATAGATATGTCCCCGCCTCAGGGTTATCCTTTATACAATAATCCCTGTTTGAGATAATTGAAAACGGTCATTTCTGGTGCTCTGCTAAAGGACCCCTTTGCCCTGTGGGCCTTCCAGCTTCATCCTGTCAGCCCCCTTACATTGGGAAGTCTTTCACACAAGAAGTAGGGGCCGCCATATTGGATTGGATTGGATTGGTCCCCAGGTGGTAAAATCCATGACTCTTCCTTGGCGGAGGCACTGCCAGCATCCCGTAATCTTCTCCCTGCATTTCCCAAGGGAAGATTATTGACAGATAGGCATCTGCGAACCTGTTTCTATTCTTCAAGACAACTAGCTCATAACCTATAATAAAAATATATTCATGCTTTCCCCCTCCCATAATATTAAAGCATTTTCTTCACCTTCTTTTACAGAAAGCACATTTCAAACTCAATGGAAAAGACTTCTCCAGATCCTCTCATAGCTCAAAAAAGCCATATAGAAAACACTGATCCATTTATAATACAACACCATTTATATAATGGGATATGAATCATACTTCCGTACCAAGTGGAAAGAGATTTGACAGTTTGAGATGGATTCTTCAAGGCGGATGCGAAGGAAATTTCCGTAAAAAGAAATATGCTCCCTTAATCACTTCTCTTATAGTACGGGGGTTGTGCACGTGCAGTAAAAGTGCTAAGAGCTGACAAAATTGAAATTTAACCAGAGGTGGAATTGGAGCTTGCACGTGGCAAGGGGGTATGATGGTAATGTGGGATTTTTTTTCTTCTTTTTTTTTTTTTTCACTTTGCAGACTTCTTTATTATCACCTTTCCCAACGAAATTCTCAAATAAAATGTCCCTTCCTTCTCTCATCACTCCCTTGCAAGACTCTGGAGTTACAGCCACAACTCCCAGAACTTTACCTACCTGGAGAAGTGATCACTAAAACCACATTTTAAAAATCCTAGTAAAACCACATCTTACATTTTAGTTTCCATCTGGTTCTATCCAACAGGTCAGAGCTTTGATTTACCAAATAACTAAAGTTATATTTTTTAAATAGGAACATGGTCACAGCTGACCACGAAGAAGACATGATATTAGGTCTTAGAACTGGGGTGGGGAGGGGAGGGGCGGATACAACAGAGCTGGTTTTGGCACCAAGATCTGGCCTTGAGTTTCTGAGTGACCTTGAGTAAGTCACTGAAAATCTGGGCCAGTTTCTTTAAATCTGAAATGAAAGGCTGGTGCTTGGTATATAACATTCTTTCCAGGGGTAAAATTATACATTCAAAAATAATTTTTGAAGCTGGGAAAACAGTCTGCGAATTTTGCTAACCTGACAGAGGTATCACCAAAAAAAGAAAAAAAACAAACAAACAAACAAAACCCTGCGGATATCAGGCTGTCAGCAACATCTGCTCTGAAAATACCCAGTGGAATGGGAGGGGGGGGGGACATTAACTGTGTTGAGTATAAAATTTGGATGAAGAATCTTTCTTAGATGTAGCTGAGGTAAAGAGTCACTTTTGCAGAACACATTATCATTTAAATTATTTTCTATTCCCACATCAAAATTACCCATTTAAAAAAAAAACTTTCTACAGATCAAAGAATTGAGCAGAAAGGAGGTCATTGTGAGAAATCCTGGTATTTCTTTTGACTTGCACTGTGTATGACTGGGCTAAGCTGATCACTGAGTAGTTTGCAGATTGCCTTGTTTAAATGGCTTGAGTATCTGCAAAACAAGCACCTCCCCACCCCTCCCCTCCCCCACCCCAGCCTCCCCTTAGGTGCTCCAACTGCTAAAAACACATGTTTTCCAACTTCAGACTTCACTATTGTGGCCAGGCAACTGTACAAGCTAAATACTGTAAAATATATCAACATACAACTGTTTCACTGCTATTTATCATTTGCGTTTCAAGAAATATTTTGAAGCGACCAACCAGACCCCAACTTCTTTTTTCTGCTACAAAGTCAATAAAAATGCGTCTTAGTTAATGGATCCTGCGGGTTAAGGGTCTGGCCAAGTTTAAACAAGGGACTGAGAGTCAGTGAGGTTGAGTTGAAAGGTTATGTCTGTTTGTCTTTTTGTTTTGCTATGTTAACGTGACCACTGGAACCATCACCAATGCTCTGGCAATTTTAAAACTTAATGCTCTGTCTACTTGCCCAGCCCCATGAGGCTTAAAATTATCCTGAGCTCCAGGAGTCATCCCTTTAATTTCTGCTGATTGATTTTTTGAAATCCCAGATTAGTAGAAACGGGATTAAAATGACGACAGTAAAAAATCATGGATGGTGTTTTGTGCCTTTGAAGAAGCGATGGGAAATTTTAATTTATTTGAACTTTTGTATTTATGTCTTCAGGAAATTTGAAGAAGAGTGGCTAAAAGCTGATCAGATGAGAAAACAAACAAACAAACAAAAAAATCACATCTTTATTTTTAAAAACAAACAAACAAACAAACTTAATGCCTGCAGATCATCCCACTGTTAGGAGAGAGGACACTCAGGGACATAGATAAAAATATTCATTAATCAGTGTGACTGTGAGACACTGTTGATGGCACAGGTTAGACAAAAGCAGAAGAATCTTGAGAGAAATGCCAGTGTCTAGAAGGACTGGAGAAGCCAATACAATGTTAAAATGAGATTGCAGCTGAGCACAGCTTTCCTGGAGGGAGAAGCCCGCCCAAGACTGAGAGCAAACATGAGCTTCTCGCGTGAGCACCCAAAATACCATTTAATCTTTACAAATATTCCCAACCAAGCTTTGCTGAATTCTTTTTCTTTTTGGTTATTCTCACCTACATTTGTGTCACTCAGTTTTGTGCAGTCAAAAGTGTGAAATAAGAAAACATAAACTAAAACATAAAAATAAACATAAACGATGTTGCTTCTCTCCATCCAAAGAATATATTTAAATTGAATATGTAATTGATCCCTGGATCCCAAATTATTGCCAAGTCGCATGGCTTTTCATTTTAATACTAAGTGTCTCAGAGACGCAGAACCGCGCTCTGCGAGGATGTTCTTCTTCCCTCTTTGAATCCTTTGCTCTGATAAAAAAACGGCCCTTGGGATGCTGATCAAGGGGCTCAGTCCTAGTCAGTATGCCTGGAGAAAGGGAGGGGCAGGGAGCCTACCTTCACCTCCGGCTGAGCCTTTCCAACTGCAGTTGCTGTCCCTGCCACGAGGTGTCACTAGTGAGCAGTAGGCCCTCCAGTCCCCGGGGGTCCTGATACACGTCACTGGTCTTTATATCGCAGGTTGAACAGGGATAGCCTGAGAACTCCCTGTCCTGAGCCCTGGGGACATGCCAACCTTTTGGTACCCTGGTTCAAGTAAAGTGCTTTGCAGATGTAGGGCAGCTACCACCTTGCGGAAAGAGAAATGCTCTCTTCCCTGAGTCCTTCTGCGGAAACGTCTTCCCCAGGTGCCTGGTACAGTAGCTTTAAATATATCACTTAATTAGGTAATTAATAACAATCATTATTGCAGTGAATTCTCACGTAAAGTTGACTATGTGCTGGAGTATTTAATTCAATTTACATATATTTGTTTAATCCTTCCGATCCTAGGAAATTAATCCCACGGCCCTCCTTGTACAGATAAGGAAACTGAGGCACAGAGAGGTTTGTAAATTGTCCACAGCCACCCTGCCGGCAAGCACAGGAGCTGGGGTCGAAGCCCAGTTGACCTGGTCCTGGAAACCATGCGCTTCCCGGAACTTCGCAATCTCTCGGCTGCGGCTGGTATGCAGGCGTTTCCCCCGAAGCTGGCAGGGGGTGGAGACGTTTCTGGACCCTAATGGGGAGAGAGCCCCTCTCACTCTCTTTCTAAGCTAAAGGAAAAGGTGAGAACACTGGTGACGGGCCACCTTTGGGCAGTGACTTCCGGTCACTTGCTTTCAGGACGCAGGAGGGTTCCCGTCCCCGCCCCTTTCTCGGTGGAGAAGGCTCACGGGACCAGTTCTGACCGGCCTGGACGTCACCTTTGTCGGTCCAGGCCAAGGCATTTGCAAGCGATGTTCCACCGGCGCTCTCCGCCCCGCCCTCGTCCCTGAGGTCCTAACTTCCAAGCCCTGCAGCCCTAGGACAGCGGGACCTGAAGGCCAACGAAGCTCAGTGACCAGGGGAGTGCAGCCTCTCGCCCCCACCCCTGCCTCCACGCCAAATCATGATGGACCAGGGACCCAAAAAACGAATAAATCTTTATTGTGTGAGGGATCTTGAGTTTCATCTGTTTCCAGCTCAACCTGTCTCAACAGGTATCTGCAGGTGCAGAGTCCCGCCAGCTTTTAGCCACCCCCCACCCACTCTCAATGACCGCAGGTCTCTAGCCACCGTGGAAGGAAGCTTAAAGGGAACTCGTCGTCATAAACCATAAGGGAATGAGGTTGCTGGGTCTAAAAGGACTAGGACTGAGGAAATGAAGGGGGGAAATCTGCCCTGTGACAAAGGGGGCCCGGGAGCTGAGACAGCGCTCAGACACTGAACCTGGTGCGACTTGACCAGGATGCACCTCGGAGGCCTTTGGTCCTGCGAGTGAGCTGGTTCCTGGAGTCTCTTTGCCGTTTAAATCTAAGACCACCTAGAAGGGCACTGCCATGATGCCTGCTTGTGAATGGATGGCCAGCCCAGGTGGCCCCCATGGGCCACAGACAAGACAGGAAGACTCCCTCTGCCGGGGACAAGACCACAGACCTCGGTCCCCTTGTCAAATGCTCTCAGATGCAGGGCTGTCCTCTCATTCAAAAATCACTTATTAGATTCCCTATCCTGGGGGAAATTATACAGAAAAGAATCACACTATGGACACTGTTCCCTGCTTTCTTCTTTAACTTAATTATTTATGTAAGAGATGTTGTATATTGGCTAAACTGGAATAGCTTAACAGCATTTCATTGTTTTTATGTACATTAGTTTTAGGTGTCTATTGATTCATTTTCTAGGTTTTTGCTGTGACTCAAAATGCCATAATGACCACCTCTTACATTTTAAATTGGTGATACTGTGTTAGGTGAATTGAAAAAATGCATTCCTGGCAGCTGGGCCAAAGTATATATCCATTTTTATTTTTCAAGACGTTGTCAAATTGCCCTCCAGAAATTCTGCACCAATTTAGACCCCCATCAAATTTTATGAGAGGTTATGTCTCCCCACACACTTGCTGGTGCTGGAATCATTAAGCTTTTTCACTTTTATTTTTGTAATAGAAAAATCCTTATTTTATTGTTGTTCTGATATGCATTCCTTTAGTTGCTGCTGATGCCAAACTTTTTTTGGATATGTTTATTGACCATTGTTCTGTACAGGGTATGTGGTCTGTTCACATCTTTTGCCCATTTTTTTAATGTTGGATTGTTCATCGTTTTTCTTATTGGCTCACATAAATTGTTTTAAATTAATGAAATCAGTATTTTAATCTATCGTTGTCTGGTGATTACAGCTTCCCACTTTGTGTCCAGTCTTTTGAATTTGTTTACCTTGTTTCGTCTCATAAAACTATTTGACAGGTAATTGGGTATTACCTGTCTGATCATTTAGATCTGAATTACAGTCCTGCTGTTTGGCTAGTCTTCTGATCCTAGGCAAGTTATTTAACCTCTCTGTGCCTCCATTTTCTCATCTTTAAAATGGGTATAGAAAGTTTACCTACTCATAAGACTAGATGAGGATAAATAAGTTTATACATGTAGAACTGTAGCATAATGCATAACTTATGGTAGCCCTATCTTAGCTTTCATTTCCTCTCCAGTGGTCAAATATATCCATTTTTCCCTTTATAGATTTTCAGTAATGAGTTTTGCTTGGAAATCAGAACATTTTAAAGACAAGAGTTCCAAATTTTTTGAGACGTGAGTTAACAGGAAAAAGTAACTTTTCTCAGAAGTAATCAAGGCTAATGGATTAAATCTGAGTGCATGTCTGGGTCTCTCTGATGTCCCAGCAATTTGAAATGTTTCAGAGTTTGCACAAAGAGTAAAGAAAAACGCAAAAATGGTTTCGACCTGCACAGGCACAGAGATTTTTGTGGTGAGGTCACATGTTCTAAACTGGATCTGAACTGTGTGAGGGACCATCTTGCCCATGAACTGCATCTCATGATTGGTTCCAAACAATAGGTATAAAGGAGCTAGTCCTTCTTGGAGAGCATCTTGCTATTTTTCTTCCAAAGGAGACAGGGCTGCTCAGACCAGCCATTTATCTTCCCCAGACCTTGACCTCTGGAATGTGGAGACTGTCTCGGGCAGGTGGGTGTTTTATCTGAGACACACATGAAGAGCACATCTTGCATACCTGCGCTGAGAGTTCCCGGAAAGGCAATACTTGAGTGATGTACCTGAGATGGAGTGTAGACATCTGTGTGGCAGGGAACTGAAGTAGAAGCCCTTGTGTCCCAAAAGGACCAACAAGTCCAGATCCAGGGGGATTGCCTGGTTCCCAGGTGGACAGACCCTACCTGGTGGTGTAGTTGAGGTGTTCACAGCTTTTTCTATGCAGATAATGATTGATTCATGAAAAGGGCAAGACTGAATGTATTGCCAATGGGCTGGACAGACTTTGAAACTCTGTAGAAGTTCCAAACGGGAAGCACGTGTCCCCCTCCTCACCTTCATCCCTGCCCCATGTGCTCCTCTGAGTAGCATGGACCTGAAAGTCAAGACAAAACCAGACTCCATTTCTGGTTCCACCATCTAACCCTGAGTTTCCTTTCCTTTAGATGTAGCTTCAGTATTGAATCTATGGAATACGAAACAATCAGGATTATGAATGGGGTTAACCTACAGAGGTGATCTGTGAGTGACAAAGCCCATTCTTTACCTATGAATGTGTACGTGTTGGGAGTTACTCTCTTCAGCATCAACACTGACCACATCACAGGTGTAGAAGGGTGGGTGAGATCTTTATCCTCATGGTGCATTTAAATGTTGTGAAAGGATCATAACCAAGTCACAGATACATTGCTGGCATTCCACGTGCCTTTGTTATCATCATGGAAATATTAGAATTCTCCATCATGGCCGGAGAGCAGCAGTGAGGCTTGATCAGTCATTTTTCTGACCCCTATCCCGACCTGACTGTTCGCTAAAATTCCACTCTCATCTCCACCAGGAAGTCCAGTCTCAGGAAAGCCCTGTGCCTCGAAACTGTGGTGCTGAATCTTTTAAATTGTACATTTAGAAGGTTCTCCTTGGGAGAGGTATGCGTATCACTTACTGTCATCATACGGTGTGAAAATATGGAAATGGAGAGAGATGGTTTTCAGATAAAAGCTCAGCTCTTGCGGTAACTGACTTAACAAATATGTGTTAGGCATGTAGCGTGCGTCCCTGGCTCCGTGCTAAGCTCTGTCACGTACTGATTTTGTGGTGGTGAGTAAATTAAAGATTTTACCTATAGGGAGAAGCGTAACCGTTATAGAATAGTATACAGTAGGTGCTCATTATATGACAAGCAGCTGTCATTGACACCATCTGCAAAAATACACGTAATAATATATTTTAAAGTACTTAACAGTGAGTCGGCTTGCAGTGGGTGTTGCATATGTGTAGATCTGGTATTGAATCTGCTGAATATTAATGTGTTGTCAACTGTCTACATGGTAGGCATTTCAAAGACAACAGGAGGGCTTTGTATCCAAAGCAATCTCCATTTTAGCACGACAAGGGATCTCACGGTTCTAACAAATTGTTATTCTCAACTCACCACCGCCATTCTACTTAGATACAGCTTTGAGAGGACAGGTGGGAGGAGGGTTTGATAAGAATATTGGAAAATGAAATTCCATAAGATAAGGACAAATGAACAAGAGCTAATGTTTTTGAAAGTAACTCTCCCAGGCACTTATTAGATCCTTGCAAATTTGACTCTCATAAAACCTTATAAAATGGATACTATCTCCACTTTTCACAGGAGAAAATGAAGCTTAGATAAGGTACACACATTGGCCAAGAATCCCTCGCTGATAGAAGGTGCTGCTGGACTCTGAAACGGGGTTGGTTAGTTTAAACACTGACAAGTTTGTATGCAGTTGAAAGTAGAAAAAAATTGTTTTTTTCAAAGAAAATGTGAGAATAATAGAGAGGAGAAAAAAACAAGCAGGAGAAAGAGTAGCCTCTAGAGTCAGGGAACTTGTTTCGGGTGGTAAGAATGCATGTACGGACAGTGCTTTCTGCTTTGCAATGTGCTGATGTAAAGTGGCTTCTTTACTGTAGCATCAGGGCTTCCTAGAAGTGTGTCATGAACAAAAATCATTAATGAGAACAAGGTCAATGGTAAAAGAAGAAATAAGGCAAAAAGAAATAAGGAAAAAAGAGGAATAGGAAGACAATTATGTTCGGGGCCAAGAGACTGGGATTCAGGCAGTTGGCTACAACGTGGTGACTGAGAATCACTGAATATAAGACGTCTAGTTGGAAGTCGCTCTTCCCAACACAAACAGATGTTCAGTGAAGATGTTTTGGTGCTAGAGTTGGCTTGGGATTCACTAAGGTATGTAACATATTGAACAGGACTCTGGAAGATTTTCTAGGGGAGAGAGAAGCCTCGGCAGGGCATCATGGTCCTGCCAAATGAAGTGGCGAGGGAGCACGTGATGGCTGCAAACGTCCACTGTGAAGAGGGTGAGGAGACCGTGGCTGCACTTCACCCTGAAGACTCTGCCAGAAACTGAGGGAACGGGGGGGGGGGTCAAGATGAGGATCCAGAACTATTTGACTTGCACGAGATTAGGCATTTGAAAACTCATCTCGCACAAAAATCTGGGCATGATTGTTTAAGCAGCTTTATTCATAATCACCAAATACTGGAAGCAATCAAGATCTCCTTCAATCGGTGAACGAATAAACGTATTGTGCTGCAACCATAAAACGGAATATTTTCAGAGATAAAAAGACATGAGCCGTCAAGCCACAAAAAGTGATGGATCGATCTTAAATGCATATGCTACGTGGAAGAAGCAAGTATGAAAAGGCTGCACACTGGGACTGCGTGATTCCAAATATATGACGTTCTGGAAATGGCAAAAGTATAGCAGTGGTGGCTGAGGCAAAATGGCAGTGGTTGCCCAGAGTTTGAGGAGAGAGGTAGGGTGATTAGGTTAAATACAGGGGAGTTTTTAGAGTGGTGAAATTATTCTGAACGATACTGAAGATAGATGTCAAAATCGATAGAACTTTCCAGCAAAAGGAATGAAACTTAATGCATGCCAAAAAAATTTAGACAGGGAGGAATCTCAGGATAGAATGCAGAATGTAACAAGAGACTCTCACTGTGTTAAAAATGTCTAAAACCACCTCTCTGAATGGGGGAGGATGCAGTGGTAACTTTGGATATGAATGGAATCTGCAGGTCTAAAGGTAAAAGAAACTATACATAAGCATTGTACTCTAGTTGGCAAAGTTTCTTCCCGTGGGATTATTACTTAATAATTCTGATATTGCTATACATGTAGATTGGAACTGTACAGTTAAGTCATCTGGACAATTAAGGTGGAGGATGGGAGATGGGTTCTCTCCTGGTGGAACAGAAGGTTAGAGACAAGAAGGAAGGAGGCCAGAATGGTCCACATGATGGTAGCTTTAAGTTGTAGACATCCCTGTAATAGAGACATGTACAGATAGACAAATATACTCGTGTTAGTGTTCCCATGTGTGCCCCCTTGCTCTGTCAGCTGGGAGCGTCTAGACACAGCAACACCCCAGGAGCAATGAGCACATCTGCACCCAGATGTTGGCTTCTAAGACCATTCTCCAATGAAAAGAACCAGGGATCCTTGGAGAAATGCCTGATTCCATGACTGGGGCTGGGAGAACACAGGAGGAGCCTGGAATATCTTGTAGCACCAGAAAATAAGGTAATGCTCAAATTAAAACACACACACACACACACACACAATGATAAGAATATGTCAAAGGGACACAAGATTCAATGGAAGGAGCTTCCAAGGATTGAGGCTACAACAGTTTGAGCAAGAAAACAAAGGAGGTAGTGTTGGATTATAACCCAAAGTATAGTGAGTACAAACTGATTTTAATTCCTTATATTAAGTGGAGTAAGTCAGACAGAGAAAGACAAATATCATGTGATATCACTTATATGTGGAATCTAAAAAGAAATACAATTTTTTTTTACAAACCAAAAATAGACTCACAGACATAGAAAGCAAATTATCTTTGCCAAAGGGGAAGGGGCAGGGGGACAGGGATAAATCAGGAGTACGGAATTAACAGGTACAAACTACTATGTATTAAGCAGATAAACAACAGGGACCCACTGCACAGCACAGAGAACTATATTCAGTTTCTTGTAGTGAGCTATAATGGAAAAGAATCTGAAAAAAAAAGTATGTATAACTGAATCGCTTTCCTGTGCACCTGAAACTAACATTGTATATCAACTACACGTCAATAAAAATAAAATTAAAAAAAAAAACTTTTGAATAAGCAAACAAATGGGAGAGAACAGACATCTCTCATGAAGAAGAATCTCAAATGATTTATATAGACGCCTTGCCCTTGATATAGGGAAGCACAGCTCTCTACTCCTTGAGGGACTTTCTCCAAAAGAGCACAGTATAAGAAGTTGGGGGAAAGGGTGGAGGGTGTAGCTCAGTGGTAGAGTGCCCACCTTGCATGCACAAGGTCCTGGGTTCAATCCCCAGTACCTCCATTAAACAATGGATCAATCAGTCAATCAACAAACCTAATTATCTTCTCCCAAATAAATAAATAAGACAATAAAACATTAAAACAATTTTTTTAAGTGGGGAAAGAGTAAATTTACATTGGGGAAATGTGGTGAGCAGTATTCCCTTATCCAAGGGATCAAGGCTGACATCAGTGGTGATGGGTCATGTTCAGTGTGTGTCCTTGACGGGATGTCACGAGAGCAGGACTTCGCCCCTGTGGTCTTTCTCCCCAGGAAACGCACCCCAGTCTAATCATGCAAAAACATCAGGTGAATCCTAGTTGAGAGACAGTCTACGATACTTAGGCAGTGTGCCTAACTCTCATGAGAAAAGTCTGAAAAACGGTCATAGCCTAAAAAGTGTAAAGAATCTTGGTAACTAAATGTAATGGGATCTTGCACAGGACCCTGGAGAAGAGAAAGGATTTGGATGGAAATCGGGGAAATCTGAATAAAGCATACATTTTAGTTAATAACAATAAATCGATATTGGTTCGTTAATTACAGTAGACGTGCCATACTATTGTAGAATCTTGATGTGCTGGAGGCTGGGTGTGAGGTAAATAGAGACTTTCAGTGCTCCCTTCACCAGTTTCCTATAGATCTATAAAGCTGTTTCAGTATGAAATTTGTATAATTTTTTATATCAAAAAAACCCTTTAGGTAAATCTTGTCCGTGTATTTCAGGACTTTGAAATTAACCCTATGCTAAATTTTATGAGAGCTTCATAAAGCCCAGGTAATAAGAATTTGCCGATTCAAAGATTTCTCCTATGAAAAGCATAATGAGTGAAAAGAGAAAAAAGAGAGAGAAGCAGTCTGTTAGCTTCGCGGAGTCCTGGTGTATTTGTTTAGGGAAGGGCATTTCGTAAGCACAAATTATTGTCCTTAAAAATGCAAAGTTTGCGTATACACACACATCCGGATCAGCACAGGAGAGAATACTTACATGGCACTTGTTCCCAAATTCCACCTTCATTCAGCCTTTTGGGATTTGCATGATTTTTCCCAATTTGCACGTTTTCTCCTTGAAAAGATTCAATGCAGAATGAAGTCCGTGTATTCGAAATTTGCGAACGATGCCTCCCCCTCCTTTCTAGGAAAGGTGGACAGCATTCGCAAAAGCACAGATGTCTGGATTAGCGTGGTGTTCTATAGAAAGTCCTAAAACATGGTATGTTGCAAAAGAGACGCAGTAAATTCACTTCTATGTGAGACTATTTCCAGCCTGGGTTTCCAGCCACCTCTTTCCTCCCTTTCAGCAGGCAAGCTCCACAGAGAAAACGGATATTCACAGTCACTTTTCAGTCCAGTTTTTTTTTTTTTCACTAAGTGATGTTGTTGCACTGGTTAAATTACAATTATTATTTTATGCTGTATCAGTAAGATAACTCCAACAGGCTCTAATATGAAATATTACAAGTGTTAAAAAAGAAGTTAATGTATGTAAAGCTATTAGGATAGTACTGACAAGGCATTATTATTGCTTTTACTATTGATTATAATTGGTATTATAGGTGACAGTTATCAGCATGTGAAACAGATATTTTATATATACATATATAATATGTAGGTGTATATAACTTCCTACAGGTGCCTCAAATTCAGTGTCTAAAAATAAAACTATCTTGCTTCTCTCCAATCCCACTTCCCCAGTTAAGTTCCTTAACTCAGTGAATGCTGCGTGATTCAAAAATTCAGAAGTCAGTGAAGCATCCGTTCTTTTCATTTTACCTTCTAACTCTCTCCCGAGCGGACGACGTGACGACGTCTCAGATTCCCCGCCGTTACTACTGCGGCTCAGGACCTACGGACAGATTCTCAGCCCTGCTTCTGATGCTCTGACATCCGTGTCGTCTCAGACCTCCCTCAGACTCACATCCTCACTGTGCTGTGTTTTCCTTTTCTTCACAACCAGGCATCTGAACACCTCTCTGGGCTCATTCTTGTTATGCTTCATTTTACAACTCGTTCTTGAGTCAGTCTGAAGCATTTTAATTCTCTAAGCGGTCCATGTTTTCACTGTGCACATCCCCCATGTTCTAGAATGTTCTGTCACCTGCACTTGTTCACAGCTAGTTTCCGAATTCATCTCTGGTATCGTCTCCTCTCTGAAGCTTTCCTCCCACTTCCAAATTGGGATGATACAGTCCCTCCGTGCCACCTACACGTCCTATAAAAGAATCATAGTGCTTACCACGCTTTAAACCTGTCCAACTGAAGAGAAAGATTTTATACACAAAATATTACAAGACAAGAAAGCTCTGTGGGGATCAGATTAAGAATAATCTTGAAGGAAGCGACAGAAAAGATGCTTTTGGGGGCTTTTGATTCTTTAGAGCCAACCACTGCATTCATGTTAGCAGCAATGTCTTAGCGACTTTTCTGCACCACTCACTGTGCTAGGCATTTTGTACACAGTACATTAGAACACTGTCATCACAACCCTAAACCGAGAGAAAGGGCCTTCGCTGGCATTGCCTACAGTCAAACAAGTCATAAGGAACCAAGGAAAGAATTCTAGTCGAATTCTACGCGTCCAAAGTCCATCCTGTTTTCCTGCTCCCTCTGATTACAAACGAGGCTCCAGGTTATTGTCACAAGATGTGGCAGCCTGGGGTTGACCCTCCCCAACCATTTCTAATGACATTTAGATTAATAATCAAATCTTCTTTAAAGAACAAAAAGTAGTGTCCATGCCTAGAACTGAATGGTCTATGACAACTTGGAGAAAAAAAAAAAAAATCACTGCATATTTTGGAAACCCTCACTTTTGAGAGCTCTGGTTCTTAAACTGTCTGAAAGTTCCCAAGAAATAAGTTTCTTACAGACCTGGCTTCTCTCAGCAGCTTGCTGCCGCACAGTATGGAAAGGCTGAGCTGTTTTTGAAGAAGCATTTTCAGGTTGGAAAGTCTTTTGCACAGCCTTCCATGAAATGTTTCAAGTCCCTAACAACCCACATTACAGAACAAATGAGGATATATGGTCCTCGCCCCGTGAGGTTTCTCTCTATCTGGAGGGATTATTTCCTGGTTTTGCAGACACAAATCACTTTTTAATGATCTTTCCCATTTGGATGTTTGATCTCCTACAGAGCTATTGGGTGTATTCAGTGATATTTAATGAATAGGAGCAGCACAGAATCTAAAGCAAGGGAGGGAATGGTCCATCGACTCTGACTCCGGCACCATTCAAATATCTTAAGACCTAATATTCTACTTTAAGACAGATCCTTTGAAGTCATCTTTGTGTAATTTCTAGGAGGCACCCTGATAACTGATCAGAAACGTTCTGTCAGCTCTGTAGGCATTAAAATCCTCAGAGAACAGACTCTGTTAGTGAGTCAATGCCATCAGACACTGCAGGTTAAATTTCCCTTGGAGAATTTTCTTAGGTTAGCACGTCAAGAGACAAATACCATCACCAAATTATGCCTGCATCCTGACAGAAGACACGGGAAGAGAAAAATAATTCTCCTGGTGAGTGGCCTTTAAGTCTCCTTGAGATAAGACTTTCTTACTCTGGGAAGACAATGTTTTTAGCTTTCTCCTCTACCTGTCCCATTCTCTTCTCCCAAACAATGCATCACCATCTTGGACACATGGATTCAATGTTTCTTCATGTTTTTTTAATCACTGGCCACTGTAAATATGAACACATATGAAACATGTTTTGGGCTCATGTGACAGGAATAGTAAGGTTTTCCAAGAAAACATTCATGATGTCTTCAAGGTGCACCTGAGAGATGGAGCCCATGAAAACAAGACAGCTCCTCCTCAAAGCCAGCAGACGTCCCACCATGTCCCTAATGCTTTAGGAGATACCTCAATTTACAACGACCATGTTGGAGCTTGTAAGCCCCAAGTTCTTCGAAAACATTTCAGAGTATTTTGGTAGGTGTTCTTTATGAGTTTGTATTTAGAAAATCCCATTTTCTTGTCTAAATGCTGAATTTCTTGAATACCAAGCTCTGACCATATGAATCTTATTTATCGTTGTATCCAGATGGTCTAAACTGACTTTCAGACCTACTGTAGTTTTGTTTGTACTACATTCTAGACAAAATAACTTGGATTCATTTTCAGCTCCCTACCTGCCCCTTCACCTTAGCCATTCTGCTCAGCATCCAGTCTGTCCAGTTCCTTAACTCTGAATTTTGGAAATATCTTCTCAAGTTCTGATGACTTATTCAATAAATTGTAAACCAGGTGCCATATTCTCGGTATCCCTCTGAAGATGTGAATGCCTCAACTATGGGATGTCCACTTCTGTTGATTTGGGCTCCTTCCATCTTGGTTGAATTTCAAATCTTAATAAGTTTTCATTATTACGTTTTGACAAAGCCCCGCTTAACTGTCTGGGTTGTTTGTTAAAACCTGCCAGCTGATTTCTTCCAATACCTTTTCAATCCCCTTTGATCATTCTTCCCCTTCTGGGACCCCTACTATGCGAAGATTGGCACAATGGTGGGAGGCAGGGTATGTGCTAAAGGTCATGATCAGTTTCCCCCTGGGGACTGGGGATGTCCTGCCCTCCTCTTGCCTTGAGACAGTGGCCAAGTGAGCAGCTTCCCACTGACTTGACCTCTAGGCAAACGCCCTGCAGGCAGCTCCTTCCTGTGAGCAAGGTGGCCAGATGAGCCTGCAGGTTTATCTCCTCTCAGTACAACTCCTTTAATCCCTTGACTTCTCCTATCTGGTTGTGAGAATTTCCCTAGGGCTTCTCTTGACTGTGTTTCAGGCTGTGCTATTCCCTGGATTCATCTTTCTAGCTCTTTGGCTCATTTTTGCTTTCTAAATTTGGAAAATCTTCAACACGTATGGTCTATGAGTGGCACTTTTTAAGTTTGGCCCAATGAGTGTTTAATGCATAATGATTTGTTGCGCTTGTACTATGTTCTAGGGTTCAGGGTTCAGCATGAACCACCAGGACAAAGGCCCTGTTCTGCTGCATCAGTTTGGAGAATAAGACAATCAAGGAAATATATAGAGTTCAGCGATCAAGTTTAAGTGCTGCCAAACTTGAAAAAAGGAAAAGGGAGGAAAGAAAGAAAGAAAGAAAGAAAGAAAGAAAGAAAGAAAGAAAGAAAGAAAGAAAGAAAGAAAGAAAGAAAGAAAGAAAGAAAGAAAGAAAGAGAGAGAGAAAGAAAGAGAGAAAGAAAGAAAGAAAGAAAGAAAGAAAGAAAGAAAGAAAGAAAGAAAGAAAGAAAGAAAGAAGAAAGGAAGGAAGGAAGGAAGGAAGGAAAGAAGGAAGGAAGGAAGGAAGGAAGGAAGGAAGGAAGGAAGAGGAGAAGGAGAGGAAGGAAGGAGCGAAGGAGAGGAAGGAGGAGGAGACGGCAGGGGACGTAAAGAGCAGGCGGTCGGGGTACGCTGTTCCCATTGAGTGGAGCCTGGAGTATCTCTGAGGACGTACCCTTTGAACAGCCACACGAACTGAACGAAAGAAGCATGGATTCAACTGGGAGAAGAGAAACATAAAGTGCGAAGCTCTGAGGTCTGACACGTTGGACGTGGACAAAGGGTGGGGGCATTTGGAAGGCCAGAGCAGGTGGAATTTTGTGAGCAGCAGGAAGTTTAAAAGAATAGTAAGTTAGCTTGAACAGGTAGTTTTAGACTGAGGCACATTATGGAGATTCTTTCATCATTTCATTTGTATCATTGTCCCGTCAGCATGTCAAAGCCTGGTATTTTCAGTAAAAGGGGCTTCATTCTTTCTAACAGCATCTCCCATTGATAATTTTCTCTTACACCAACTCTTATTACAAGGGCTTCATAGAACCCTATTTCCTGAGAATTTTACAGTGGGAACAGTGTCTACTACATAACTATGATATTATGATTTTGACCCCAGAGGTCAGACCTACATTGCCCAAGTTCTAATTAAAATGTCTTTCTGGACCCAATCACACATATTAAATTTTGCACCATTTCCCCATGGGTTGCACATAAGAGCACATATTCTCAGTTCACAATTGAAGAAACAGAAAGTACAAAATTCTTTGAGAATTGGTCTCTAGTCATTGTCAGCCATACATATTAAAGGCCAAAGTAATTGTTAACAATAAGGTGATGTGTAAGTATCGGGACCATATGTGGCTTTTGATTCTAATTATGTTGATACTGTACGTTCAGTATTGATTCTACTCAGAGATAAAAATCATCTGTCATTGTAATTGCTGCTTTTCTCCTTCCTTCTGTATTTTTAAAATTTATTATATTTTAAATACTTTTGTTTCCATGGTAATAAATTTATCTAAAGTCAATGCAATTTAGGAGAAAAAAATAAGAAATATTTTCCCCCAAAATATCCCTATCGTGTACAAGATACTTGCTATTCATGGTCACACATGACTTTCATTTCATGCTGATTTCATACCTGTGAAGTAGTTATTAATTCCACTTTAAAAAAAAATAACAAAGTTAAAAATTGGTGCTGTCTGGCTCAGAGAAATGTAGTAGGGAGGTAACAGAATCAAATTTCAAACACACTTTCTAATGCCAAGATCAATAATCAATTACCTTCATTAACCAATGTTTATATTGGAAAAACACAAAAAATTAATGATATAGTCCTTACCTTCCATAAGCGTATTGTGTAAAATAAGTTTAATGTCTAGGATGGCATCTGTAATGATAATACTGACAATTTATGACGTTTCTCTATACATTATCAAATGTTATCTTTTAGTCCCCAGACTCCTAAAGTTACAGATAAGGAAACAAAACCTCTGATGGATTCACTGGTTTGCTGACATCCCGCAGTTGCAACGCGGCAGAGCTGCAACTCAAGCTCAGCCTCTCTGTTCCAGTCCATTCTCCATGGAGCGCACGTTGCCTCTCTGGGCTTCACCTCTGTCCATGCCCTCTAACTGATAAGTTCACGAAAGCTTTCTCTCTGGGGTGAATTACCTGTTGCTAGATATCAGCCTAAGTCTTTAAGAGATGAACACAGTCATGATTTTTTAAGATCTCTGTTGAGCTCACATATCCTGCCTGATCAGTGAGTGGATACAGTGGGGAGGGGGGATGAGCAGGAGGGAAAGAAACTAGTATTATGCGAAGTAAATACAGAAGGCAGTGACAAGCTCTGTGTGATTTAAGAGCAGAGAAAAAAAGAAAAAAGATGGGTCTTATTTTCTTCCCGATGAACCCTCAGTCTCTCTTCATTTCACGAGGGGCTGGCATATCTCAGAAAATTAATGTATCTTCAAATTTTAATGTCATCACCATGGAAGTCGCTGGAAGGTGTTGTTGTGACCTTCCCCCAACACAGGAGGATTTCATGATGTATGGTCTGTTGATGAAAATTCAGAAGACCAGGGGAGCTGATGAAATATAGCTGAGTGATTCAGAGAGTAAATATTAAGTTCAGTCCCTGATTGCCTCATATTTTAAATATTTCAATGCTCCCTGCATGACTGGACATGAGTAAAAGACTTACTATTTAGTAACTTCAGCCACAAAAACACCTTAATAGCATCATTCAAAATGTGTACTCTCCTCTTTAGAGTAAAAGGCTTTTGATGATAGTAATCAAAGAATGTTGCCTTTGTAGACAGGAGTCATAGCCATGTTGAGAAATGATGACTGTTAAGGACATTTCTTTTCACTAATTGTGTGCTTTGTTGGTCCCTTTCTCTGATTTAAGATCGGTGACCGTGGGGTTGGAGGGAGCAGGGTTATTGTTCCTCTAACAGAATGGAATGTAACATTAGGGCAACAGATATTGGCGGCAAAGATATGGCAGAATTTGATCTGTAAAAATAAGATGCACTCTGAGAAAAAGCCAATGGGAAAGATTAGAGATTTAAAAGAGGGCGAGTTGCATACCTGTGGGAGCCAAGATTCAGAGACCTGGGCTAGTAACTTAGAGATTCAGGTGTAGATGGGAGACGCAGGGAGGCTGTGGTAGGCTGGGAAATAACGCATAATGATCAGGGTGGGGGCAGGATTTTTCTATTCATCCTGCACTTAATAAACAAAGGAGACCAGATACAGGAGACTGCGAAATTAGAAACATGGAAGTTTCCCGTTCTCTTTATAAATGAGTCATTTTCAGTCTTTAAAAAAAAAAAACAACATTTATATCAATGTAAGGAAGCGTGTGTGTGTGCGTGTGTTTTTTTCTTTTTAATTTATTTTTTATTATAATTTGGGGGGTGGATGGGGAGGTAATTAACTTTATTTATTTTTAGTGGAGGCACTGGGGATTGAACCCAGGACCTTGTGCATGCTAAGCACACTCTCTACCACTGAGCTACACCCTCCCCTCCCGTTTTATGTTTAGTGCCTGGATAGTTAAGCAGCCCCACAGAAATGGAACAGTGAGGATGGGAAAGGAAAGTCTCAACTCTAAGCATCCTGATTCTACAGTGCGTTTGACTGTTTCCCACGGTCAAAGTTTTCTAGGAGCCACAAAAAATGGAAATACGTCATTTGGCAACTTGGGGAGGGTTTTGAACTGGGAGCTTGGAAGTGTGGGCTTTTGTCTCAGCTGCACCACTTACAAAATTACTGCAACCTTTGTCATTCTTTGAGGTGCTGTTTCCTGCCAGGTAGATTTCAAATACTTACTGATATACGTAAATCGCCTCTGTTGATGGCTTGTGTCTACATTTTTATTATTTAATTCTGGCAAAAAAAAAATGAGGTATTATTCTGCTATTATACTCACTTTAGAATTAAAGAAACTAGTGCCTAAATAGCATAAATACTGTTTCACAAAGTCACATTCCTAAATCTTGCAGGGCCTAGAAGGTGATTATCCTCATTTGAAGGTGATTATCACAGCATGGGAGTGGTGGTGGTGTTGGGGCGGCTGGGGGGGGGGTCTTCATTGTCTTCTCCTGCCTGCATTTATAAGTGAAGCTGGTTAGGAATCTATTCATGTAAAAGCCTGCAAAATAAATAGAATTATTTCATGGCATTTTACTTCATGAGAAATGAAAGAAGGAACAATTTTTTTAATGTATCCTAGAAATGTGGACCGAAATGGATTGGACAGTCTCTATGCACGTACCTACCACCAACAATTACATTGTTGGCACAATTTTTAAACTTTTCTCCTCAACCATGAAATCTGAAAAATCTCGTGTTATTTGCAAGTGATTTTCTCTTAGACTATCAGATTTCATCACATTTTTACAATCCTTTATGCAGTTACCTCTCTTCCCATTCCCCCAAAAAGAGATGCTTCTGAAATTAACTATACTGCAATCCGTTCCTTTGTACATTCACTTCTGTGTATCCTGAGGAGCTAATCAGGAAATTAATGCTTTTAGAAATAATCAAACACTGAGATTTGGGGTCAGAAGATTACTCCTAAGCTGTAAGAAGCATTGTTGTCAAAGTATAGAGCACATGCCCCAGTGTTCATAGCAGCACTATATACAATAGCCAAGAAATGGAAGCAACCTAAATGTCCATCGACAGGTGACTGGATAAAGAAGATGTGGTGTATTTATACAATGGAATACTACTCAGCCACAAAAAAGAATAAAATAATACCATTTATAACAACATGGATGGACCTGGAGATCATCATTCTGAGTGAAGTAAATCAGAAAAAGAAAGAAAAATACCATATGATGTCACTTATATGTGGAATCTAAAAGAAAAGGAAAAAAAGGACACTATTAACTCATCTACAAAACAGAAACAGACTCGCAGACATAGTAAACAATCATGGTTACTGGGGAAAGGGGGTGGGAAGGGATAAATTTGGGAGTTTGAGATTTGCAAATCCCTATATATAAAAATAGATTAAAAAACAACGTTCTTTTGTCTAGCACAGGGAACCATATTCAATATCTTGCAATAACCTTTAATGAAAAAGAATATGAAAATGAATATATGCAAATATACATGCATGACTGGGACATTGTGCTGTTGACCAGAAACTGACACATTGTAACTGACTATACCTCAATTAAAATGACGTATAGAGCACTAACCATGTTAGACGAGGAAGAAAGCTTGCTGATGACTAAATCCAAGTAACTCAATTTTGTCATGAGAAACTGCTCTCCGACAACAAAAAGACATCTTGGCCAAGTTCACACAACAAGTGAATTTCGGGGCAGGGACCGGAGATTGTGTCCTGGCTCTTGACTTCCTGCCTTCTCTTTTACCACTCCTTTAAGGAGCGTACGAGACGTTCTGAAGACGAAGAGTCCTTCACCAAAAACTGCCAACACCAACGTGGAGCCTAGTCAGATGAAAACACAGAACGGCTCTTGAGTTCTTTCTAAATCCTACACTGACCTGGAGGACAGCTCCCGTGTTCACTGCAGACATCAGCGGTTGGTCGTAATCCTTTTCATGTGTCACAGTATGATCTCACCATCGTTTTCCATGAAGCTTTTCAAGCAGCCATGACAAGTTCATCTGGACTGGCCTGTCTGGTTGGAGACTCGCAGAGCAAAGCTACAAAATCTACTTCCTGGGGGCATCAGCCAAAGAAAGAAGGTCCACACACTGGGTCTCCTGCTTATCGGCTCTGTGGCCTCCTGAAATGTACTACCTGGGAGCTTCAGTTTTCTCCATGTTCAAAATGAAGATGAAATGGTTTCCACTTCCAAGAGCAGGGCTTCTGAGATTTTGGCATCAGCCGATGACCCAGAGAGCTGGCTACCTTACAGTGGCCCGGGTTCACTTAAACACAAGCTCTCCAGCTGACTCTGATGTAAGCCTGTTTGAGAACCTTGGTCCTAGAGTATAAAACAACGCAAGGGGAGCATTTATCACTATCTGGCACCAAATAAGATCCAATTTATTGCAATTATCTTCTATGTTAGGTGATTTTAAGGTCCATTTTAGTTTTAAATGGCTGTAATTCTATGATTCTATGAGAAAGATGCTTTAGCCATGTGTAGAAGAGTTAACTAACAGAAAGGAAATCTCATTTTTGTGCCAATGAAATTAATAAGCCTACAAAAGTGGTCAAACATAGGTAGAGTAAATATGCACTTTAATAAGCTTTAACTATGCATGAATAATACCTATTTAATAGCAGTATAGAATATTGGAGGCTTTATTCTAAGAATAGAACTCTTTGTCTCCATGTCAGTAACTTGACTCAGTAATAAAAGTAAAATGAATAATTCTGGCTACTTTACGCGTCCTGTGAAATGTGCCCAAAGTCACATCTTCCAGGCAGATGTTAATTCCTTCTAATTGACAGTTTGCAAGGATCAGATTTCTGTAAGACCTTCCATCACTGCCGCTGAGTGAAATGCAGGTGATTGCTTCATAAACCAAAGCTATGCTTTGTGCAAATTTCCATGGAAGGTAAATACATGGAACTCCAGAGAGAATAAGACACAATCTGCTCCTCTGCTATCTGTCCTTCCCCAGCAACCTACATCTTTAGATGCCTACTGTCACATCTGCTTCTCTTTGAAACAAGTTACAATGTCATCCCCTTGGGATTTCATGTGATTTCAGTAGAAGAGAAATATTTGAGCACCAAGCAGGCATTAATATAGTAATTAATCTTTAGATCATGAACAGGATGGGAGATGTGGCTTTGCAAACAAATCTCAGAGCCTGAGCGGTTATTTACCTTCTATCTATGTTCATGGTAGCAAATATGCATGTGGAAAACAAGACTCCAAAGGCCCAATTAAACACCTATCATATGTGAGGCATTATCTTAGGCTTCTTACTTATTTACAGCTCATCTTAATCTAACACCCATAAGAATGTATATTGCTATTTAGAGTTGTTGTACAGAATGATGTTGAAGAAGAGTGCATAAGAAGTCACCGTGTAAACGGTGTGCTCTTTTCCAGTTCATTGCCACAATCTACAATGAAATTAGTTCCCTGGTTCTCCCAGCACATTTGGATACACTGCTTCAGCTTGACTCTCAGTCCTTATCCTCCTGTTAGTTTGACATTTGCCGTCTTCCCTGTTTCATGTGGCCAACTTTTGACACAACACCCCGAACTTTCTGCCCCAATTCTGTTTTGCTCTGGCTGCCCAGAAGAGTCTTGCTTGGCCCCTCCAGTGGGCAGGAGGTCACATCCTTCTTATGTTTGCAGGCTGTATCAAAAAAAAAAAGTTTTTGACTGCAAAGCTCTACAATTGCTAGTTGGTAACTTGTAGATGGACCATTTTTAGAGTCTCCAAACCATTTTAGGAAGCACAAAGTCTACTAGAATGAAGCTTTCCTACATGGAAAAATTATTTTAAAGTTATGTGGAAGTCTCCTATACTGTCCAGAAGGAGACATTCTGAATTGCTAATTATTTATACTCTCTAGTAAATCCAATCACAGGACAGGCATAAAATGGTATACTGGGTCTACTAATGGTATAACCCCATTGGCTTAGACAAAATCATTAATATGGGCAGAGTCCTCATTTAACAAAATTATACTGACACAACTAACAGAATTGGAGGAATTAACATTTTCTTTTTTCTTTTCTGGGTTGTTATGAACGGACTTACTGAATACATCAGATATCCAGTGGTTTTATCATTGCTTCCATGGTTGAAATGCAAGACTTTAGCTCTTGTTTGGGATATTGCAAGAACTCTTCCCTGGACTTCCACTGTCTTATCCCACTCTTTCCCTCTCCACACTCCAGAAAAAAAAAAAAAAGGCTTAGTAATTTGCAAACATGATTGTGCCATCTGCCTCAAAGCCATTGAAGGGTCTGAAGTTAATAGGATCTGAGATGCACAGAGGTCAGAAAACCAGGGAGAATGAAAAGGGACTATAAATAGAGAGTGGCTTCGGTGAAGACTTAGGTGGGCAACTCCTGTAGATACGTGTTGTGTGCCCCCAAACATATCTGGGGGGCTAGAACCATCTATTTAAAGAGTTCCCACTTGGGAAAGGAGGCTCTGGGTTTTATTCATATGTTGTCCTTTTCATCTTGTCACTTAGTGATATCAAAAACTGAGAGGAAAAGACTCAATCTTGAAAAAAAAACTATGCACATGTGTGACATCAGAGGTCATTAAATCCAAGTTTGCTGGACCTTTGTCTTCTCATCTATTATTCATGCTTTTTTAATCAAGTTAGCATCTGTGTTTATGCTAATTACATCATTTTAATCATCTCATAAGTAAACTAGGCATGTCTTTAGGGAGTTTGCTCTGTAGGCAATGTCTGTATAAGGAGAAGTCTGAGCTCCCTTTTCTGAACTGGATAAACAAAGAGCTTCATTAATGTGCTCTGCTACCCTTTGCCAAAGTATAGCTCTCCTTTGGTTTTTGTTTGTCTTCCTTATCTGGGGGTCTTTGACCACACTTGTTTCTCTCCATCACTTCATCCCCCTACAGCTGTGCCTCTTCCAGCTCCCACTCAATTTAGGTTCAGCCCCGGGCTGCCCAGGAATCTGGTGCCTTTAGATTTTGCTCAGTTGCCCAAAACCCAGTGAGACCAATGCCAACACATGCACACTAGAAATCAGTAATATTCCCATTTGCCAAGTTTGAAGCAGCAAAAATATCAGGATCTTATTGTCCCTAATGCCAGTCTCCACTGCCCTCCATTGTACTTCCTGACTTAAAATCAAGGATGCTAAACAAGTTGTCAAAAATGCAAGTTTCACCATTTCCTTGATAAAATTTTTAAAAATAAGATTACTAAGTGATTTATTCAAAGCTGTATTTGGCTGGTCCGTCCTAGCTTTGTACAAAATTCTTATTTTTATTGAAGAGTAGTCAATTTGTAATTAGTTTCGTGTGTACAGCAAAGCAATTCAGTTATACATATACATAAATATATTTTTTTAGATTCTTTTCCATTACAGCTCATTTTAAGAAATTGAATATAGGTTCCCTGTGCTAGCTTTTTTGAAGAAGTATTTGTAATTTTACCCTCAAAAATATGTAGTCGCGGGGGAGGGTATAGCTCAAGGGGTAGAGTGCATGCTTAGTACACTCAAAGTCCTGGGTTCAATCCCCCGTAACTCCTCTAAAATAAATAAATAAGTAAACCCTCTCCCCCCCCCAAAAAAATTATAAAATAAAATAAATGTTTAAAACATGAAGTCAAGATAAAAAAATCAAATTAAAATAATTTAAATTCTTACCCTTAAAACCAGAAAATGAAATTATATCAGACAAAAGGTTAGTGCTCAGTGCATTAAGAACCACAAAGCAATAAAGAAAGGCAACTAAACATCTAGAGAAATGGGCAATGAATAGAAACAAGCAAGTTGCAAAAATGTAAAAAAACTACAATACTACGTTGAGTGAGATCCTCTAAGTTACTAGCAATCAGAGAAATCAGATTAAACAGTTCTATTTGTTTCATATATCAGAATGCAGATATTAAAGTGTTTGCTATCAAGCCTTGGTGAGATTGCTGGGAAATTGAAACTCGTATTCACTCTTGTGAGAGAATAAATTGGCACAGGAAAATTGAATGGCAGTTTGAAATTGCTGTCAAAATACAAAGTACAAATACCACACGATCCAGTAACTCCCTGAGGTCTCTTCCTTAGAAAAGCATTCACATACGTATCTACAACGAGGTCTGAAAGAGGATTTTTTCAGTGAATCAAAAATGAAAACAAACAAAAAAAATTAAGAAGGTAATTTCTAAACTGACATACTTATAATTCAGAATATTGCATAGATTTTATAAGGCTAAAACAGACAGAAATCTATAGTTGAATAAAAAAAGCATGTGAAAAATGATATATGCTGGATAATGGAGTTTTAATGATTAAATATAACATTTATAATATAATATAATCATTATCTGTAATATATTTCAATATTATATTTAATATATAATCATTACTATATAAGATATTTTAAATTTAAGTAACATATTTAAATAATACATTTAACTATAATATAAAATATTTATAATATAATAATATAATTAAATACAATAATAATATCATATTTAAATTTTTTTCTTTTTCAGTTTTATTAAGTAGAATTATTACAGCTTGACTACACATATACATTATATTGCATATAAATACAAATATACAGTATACTGCACATTTTCTTTTTTAGTTTACGTATATGTACTGATCATTGTTTCTAAGAATGGATTTGATCTTTAGCTTTTTAAACCTACATAATTATCAAAGGAATAAAGCCAACCACAAAATAAAAATCAACAAATGCGGTAATCCATATAAAATATTTATAATACGGTAATATACTTAAATTAAATACAAGAATAATATTATCTAAACAAAACAACTAAATACTATATGTGTGTGTGCACGCTATAAATGTCAATGTGTTAACAACAGGTCAAGAAGTTTGACACTAAGCAGTTAACACTGATGTCTTAGGAAAGTAGATGGGAGAAAAAGGCGGGTGTTGTAAAAGGGAAATTTGCCTATCTGTACCATTTTAATTGCTAGTGAAAGGAAAGCACTCATGAATTCTCTATGTAGTAAAAAATTAATGCTAACTTTTAGTAGAAAAGTAAGAGAAAGAGAGATGTACTGAGAGGCAGAGCATGTGTACAATTAGCAGCATGCTTGGCGGTGCGTGACGCAGTCCTGCTATTTTACAAGACTGGTGCGTTACTGAGCCCAAGCGCTGGGGAAGCACACTGTGCAAATGCAGGGGCTGAGGGTGATGCCTGCTTTTGGGCTTTGAGGTCACACTGTCTGATTTCTGGGATCACTGCGTGACGTTGCCCTACTTTGTCGAGTTGTCTAACCTGCCGATCTTGCAACTTCCCTGTGTGTTCAACTGGTGTGTTCAAAAGAGGCAATAATAAAAAAAAAAAAAAAAAGCAAAACAGACAAAAAACAACCACCTATGGTAATGGTGAGAATAAATATGACCCTCAAGAAACCTTTAGACCAAAGTGAGCAGGCGGTGAACCCTCCGTGCTCATGAGCCACTTTAGCTCCCTGCTGTGCAGAAAGCCCCTCTTCTGTTTCTACGCGCGCGCGCACACACACACACACACACACTGTTCTACTGAAATCCCCCCAAAGCAATACTTAAGCAATGATACTAAGAACGCAAATTGAATACTTAAAAGAAGCATAAAGATGTAGTAGTTTTAATACCTCCTTTTAATTTAATTCCCATATTTAGGTAAGACGAAGGCTAAAGCATCATCCATTCCTTTCCCACACACTTGAAAAGTCTCAGCTCTTATCAGGGAATTTGAATAAACCTGATGGTTATTTATCACATGTATATCAGTTGTATGTTGAGTGACATAAAACACCAAGACCTTGAATTGAGCCAATTTAAAATTGGCTCCAATGATTTACAGCTTCAAATTCTTCATCTGTGTTGGTTGAGGTTTGGATTTGTCACACTCTGACATTTTTATATGTTACCAAAATGTCATCAGACTAGGGCAAAAGAAGCTACTATATCAAGTGCCCTTGAAATGCTTCCAGCTCCAAATTCTGTGTTAGTTGTGGGTGAAGTGCATGGCTGACAGAGGAAAGTGGCATTCTTTTCATGGAGTGCAGAGAAAAACGTTAAGTTTGAGAAGCCAAGAGTTTATGAGGCAAAGGCCTTCTCTAAATCTGATTCCTTCCACATCATGTATCATCACTGAATCTTAAGAATCTCACACACACACACACACACACACCACATTTCCATTTCAAAGGTGACTTGCACAGAGATCGTGACTGTTAGGACTGTCTGCTGGTATGAAAAAGGAATCACAGTTTGGTGTTCAGATTCTCCCAGGATAGCCTAATTCCCATAAAATCCAAATTCTTCTCCTATGTTTGAGGTTTTAAACAATCTATTTTATTTCTTATCACCCATGAACTCTTACTTTATGGGACTTCTCTACCAATACTCTTAGTGTGAGTCTTCAGTGGGTTTGCTGTCTTTTTATTGATGTGGAGTGGATTTATAATGTTCTAGTAGTTTCTGGTGTACAGCATAGTGATTCAGTTTTATATATATATGTATATATATATATATATATTCTTTTTCATATTTTTCAATACAGATTACTACAAGACATTGAATATATACCCCTGTGCTATATAGTAGGACCTTGTTTATCTATTCTGTACATAGTAGTTTGTATCTTCCAATTTATCTCTTCTTCCTCCTCTCCCTCTTGGTAACAATAAGTTTGTTTCCTATGTCTATGAGTCTCTTTCTGTTTTGTCATTAAGGTTATTTTATCATTCATGTTAGATTCCACATGTAAGTGATGTCATATATTTGTCTCTGTCTGACTTACTTCACTTAGTGTGATGATCTCCAGGCCCATACATGTTGTTGCAGATGGCGTTGTTTCATTGTGTTTTGTGGCTGAGTAGTCTTCCATTGTGTATCTATACCACACCTTCATTAACCAGTCATCTATGCCTTTCCTGTCTTGAAAAACATGATGGCAATGTCTTCTTCTGCCTCTTTTTTCAGCTGAGAATGCCTCATCTCTCTTTTCCACCAGTTTGAAGCCTTTGATCACCCTTTGGGAGTCAGTTCATGCTCACCTCCCCGACAATTCCAAGTTTCACGAGTTCCCTTTCTCTGAACTTGCCCAAGCACACACTCTCCACACCAAACAACACAGAACTTCCCATGTATTATTTTGTTTGCTGAAGATCTATGTATTTCATTCTCATCTGCATAAATTGATAGTGTAATCTTTGAAGAATCAAGATTTAGAAACAGTTCAGCATGTAAATTACTTTGTTCCACAGAGATGAAAAATAAGGGTAGATTGGTTATATTTGGTCATTAAAAATAATGTCTCAGAGATATTCTGTAAATCAGCCTCTAACACAAATAAGTATTCAGCAAATGCTTATTTTGAGTTTACTAAGCTCTAGATATTTCATTAGGCTCTGGGAATATGTTGATGTACATGGCAGGCTTTTAATTCATCAAAGAATCAAAATTCTTACAATTAATGGCAAGTATTGGTAAGTAACCAGGGTGTATGTTAAGAAAGCAGAGTTACTCCAAATTGGAGCTGTGGTTTCCTGGTACCAGTTTGGTCTGGAGGCCCAGGTCTGACGTCAGTGTTGAGGCCTGAAGGAAAAGTGAGGATCCAAAGGACACCAAGAAAAATAGAAAAGTAAAGACACACATCCCTTTGTAAGACTGTAGTTGTGTATGTGGTTACATACAACTAATCTCACCACATTGATTGAGTTCCTGGAACACACAATCAAGTTTTCTATAACAAATTGTATTCAAATAAAGGCCATTTAATTATTAGAGACCAAAAATGCAACTTATTATCGCCAGTGCCTGGAGGTGGGGCTCAGAAGAAAACAGCCCACGTCACACACTGCAGAAGATCACACGAGGTGCCCTCAGAATTCTTCTTTGCCAGATTTCAGAGCTTCACTCTGATTTAGCCATGACCGTGCCCTTTACAGAGGAAGGTACAGTCTTGCTTAAAGAGAGATTTTTCATGAAATAAACAAGATTCTTAGCTGCAGTTTTCTCTAGAACATTCCATCATTATAAAATTAAAAGGGAACAGTGTTGACTGTGTGGGTCTTGACATTGCTTTAAGAGACAATACAAATGATCACTCAAGTGATGTGCTTAAATGATGAGATAATTTTTTTTGTAATATTTTCTTGAAATATCGTGCTAATTTGATATTTGCCAAATTTTAGGCTTGTTGAAAGCCATCACTTTATGTTTTTACTACCATTTAAAAAAAAAGATATATTTTTCAAGTCATGTTATAGGACATCTTCTATTTTAAGAGTCTATGAGCTTGACTTATAACATTTAAACATTTGCAAATATGAGAAATGTTTGTCCTCTTGTCCTCTTGACCTGGGCCATGCCAAAGTTAGAAGTGATGTTTTGGAATATTAATCCCCAGGCTTATATACAGAGAACTGGAGATTTCCAGAGAAGATGAGGTCAGTACAGCAGAGAAAGAGAAGAAAAAAAAAGAAGCCTCTTTTAGACTTTTGATTTCGAGGCTCTAGGTAGCTGGATAAACTTCCCCAAAGGCTGGATATGAGGATACCTGCAGATCAAAGCCTCAAAGAAGACAGTGGGCTCACATCTCTGGAAAATCCAAAGCCTTTGATGTGAGATGAGTTTGATACAGCAGGACACCCCGTACTGTCCCTCTTCCAGGAAGGGAAACTGCCTCTTTGACTGACAGGAATCAGCACAGGGAGGCTGAATAGTTTCGAGGGAGATGAATAATCTGAATATAAATAAACATGGCTTCCCAACAAATCAGGTAAGTGAACTAAATAAATGATTTAGGAATAATTAGAAAAGTACATGTTGAAAGCCACACATTTAATGGGCTTTTCAATGCCAGTAAAGTGACAACGGGAGGGAGGGCATTTCGTAAGTACATTCCACAAATACATTCCAGACAGGGAGAGTGGCTTACTATGTGGAGAAATTTCTCAGATGCTTTCTACTTCAAATAAGATTTCTGGAGATGAAATGTTGATTGACTAGCTCGATATTTTGACAGACACTGAAAATGAGACAGACCTCAGTTCTTAACCTTTTCATTCATCTCAGCTTTAAAGTCCTTTGCAAACAAATAATTTTCGGTTTCTATAGAATGCATGCATAGTAATTATAATGCTAACGTAAATTTTTCAGAAATGAATATTGACGTAGACAGTACAGCTTAGTCCTGGGTATCAGCCCCAGTTTCTTTCTCAATACAGAGTCGGTACCCTTCTTCCTGAAGGGTGATTCCGTACTGAAGTGTGTTGTAACCTACTGGGGCACCCAAACTGGGCACCTATCAGCTGCCTCCTCCCAACGGACTGGGATGCAGGGTCCCAGGTTAAGCACCAGCTCTCACTCTGTTGCCAAGACTTGCCACCTGCTGGACATCCCTTTTCCTCTCAGCCCCCTGCTTATACGCTTTCTCCGCTGCTGTTAACAAATCCACTTGGTCCTTTCACATTCATCCTCATCTTTCCTGAAGAGAACCTTCCCTGGTGAAGCAGTCGATACGATGGAACTGTTGACTGTAAAGTCAGAGAGTCCTGGGTGCCCGTCTTGCCATAGTCACTTAGTGTATTGGAGTTTCAGTTTCTCCTATGTGGATGGGGATGAAAGTCTCACGCTTGACACACAGGTATATAGCGCCAACTTTATAAGGATCTGACAAAACTATAAATGGGCAGACATATGTAAAGTGCTCAGCAGAGTGCTCGACACACCATAGGTGTTACAAGTTCTAGTATTATTACTGTTCAATAATCTAAGTGCTTGGTATACAGCAATGGTTTTCCATCTGTGGCAGGTTCTGCTATTGCTCTGACTGAACTTTCCTTTTATCCCTGTTTGTTTTGTAGCTCATCTGAGTTGATGCGATAAGGGTAAGAAGGAAGGGGAATAAGTTTATACAACTTTTTTCCTTCTTCCTGGTTTTAAGAAACTCATATGTAACTTCAATCATTCATTCATTCATTTCTTCCTGGAATCATTCATTCAGCAAATATTCATTGATAACTTGCTCTAGTCCAGGCTCTGTGCTGGGTGAATTCTTACATATTAACGTATAGAATTCTCAAAATGATCGGTCCTCAGGCAGCACAGCACTCATCCTATTGATGAGGAAAACTGAATGCACACTCGAAAACCTGCAGAGGTCCATTCAGAGCTCAGTACACCGGATCCCTGACCCGCAGACCGCCCCGGGCACAGAGTTGGTCTGCTCTGCTGTCCAAACCAAGTGCAGAACCTAGTCAAGTACATGTTGCAAAGAAGAACGTGAAACCTGAGAAAGATGATTAGACTCCGTACCATCTATGGATATGAAAGCTTTACGATTTCCGCAAATCACAATTCCACGCTCCGAAGAATCCATCCTCTGAAAGTTACGTTGTCCTACACCGACTCGTGGTCACAGGCAGCCTCTGAAGCGATTGTTTCTCGTTTGAAATGGTATTTCCAGCCGCATTAATGACTACTCTCGGCACGATTGATCAGTCAGCTGGGTGGTTGATTCGATTTGGTCATCAGCACAACCGAGAAACCAGACGCATCATTTTTTTTTTTTTTCCAACCGAATGTTGAACAAGCACAACCATAAGATTATATAGGGTGTTCCCAAACACCGGATTAGCTCCATGGAGACACGGATTGTGGAAAGGCTAACTTTTCAATGATGTGCTTGCCAGTGTCTGGGAGACTTGCAGGGAAATGAGGTCATGCATTTTCTCTTTTGTGTCCTGGCAGTATTTTTTTTTTCAGTTCTCCTTGGGGGTGAAAAAAAGCTGAGATTTTTTTTTTCTTTGTTCATTTTTCCTGAACTTTCAATCAAAATTTGAAAAATGCTAAGAATTTCATCTCTTTTAAACCAGGTTACTTTTCTTGATGTGTGAGAGGAGGGGATGTGTGCCTGAGTAGAAAATTGTTCCCATGAGCGTTTCAGAAACCTTTGTTACTTTTTTTTGTTTGTTTCCACAAAAGCAGCTGGGGTTTTGACAGAGCTCTGACTTTTGCCTTTTGGTTCTACAATGATTTTAAACAAGCGTATCAGAATCTTCTTAAGGGAAACATTCTCATTTTTGTTGTTATTTTCACACCATTTACCCTGCTTTCTAAATAATAGTCATGTATGCATTCTTATCAGATTTCCAGTTCACTGAGACACATTCAGATGAATGATTGCTATGTATCAAAAGCCTTCCTAATGTTTACGCTTTTTCCTCTAGAGATTTTTAAATTAATAATCGTACATAAACGTGATGCAACACTGTTCAGTCATTTCTTGGTTTCTCCTAAAGAATTGTAAATATTTTGCAGAATGCTTAGGGGATAGTTATTCAACAGATGGTCATTAAGCTCCGTTACATACCAGGCACTGTTTCGGTGGCGGGCAAAAAAAAAAGAGTAAGAAATTGTAGGACAGTAGTGTCATGATTACTTGCAATTAAGTATCAAGGAAGCACATCAACATGGAGCAACAGAGATATTTGGGAGAATATATGGAGATGTTTTGAATTCTTTAAAATATTTCCTATGTTTTACAAGAAGCATCTTATTATTTTTGTAATAAAAAGACTAAAACTACCACTTTTATAAGTACAGTGCTTAGCAAGTAAGGCCTTTTGAGCCGTGTGCTTGATAGAAAGGTGGAGTAAGAGCGATAATAATAGGAGCAGTGATGTTACTAGTACAGAGACGGCCTCAGCACAGGTGATGGCAAGGTAAGCACACCTGGCGGGAAGCTTGTAATAGCTCCTAAACACCCCGTGATGGACTAGCAGCACCAGCGTCCAGAGGGTGTTTGTATCAAATTTATATTCTCAGTTTCCCCTCAAATTCACTGAATCAGAAACTCCAGGCAGGAGTTTGCGTTAGTTACTGCTAATGCTAATTCGTCTGCCTTGCGACAAATGACACCGAAATTTTAACTGCTTACAACAACCCATTTTATTATCTCATATGGTTTCTGAAGGTCGGGCACTTAGGGGACAAGCTGAGCCGAGTGGTTCTGGTCCAGCATCTCTCAGGAGCCGGGGTCGAGGTGTTCGCCTGGTTACAGAAGGAGTGGTTCAGGCTGGAGCATCCACGTCCAGATGCCTGACTCACATGGCTGCTGTCTAAGAGCTTCAGCTTTAAAAGGAGATCGCAGCTCCTCGGCACGCGGGCCATGGGTTGGCTTGAACATCCTCCTACCCTGATAGCAGGGTCCCCTCAGAGCCAGGGGTCCTAGAGAGAGGACAAGGAGGAAACCAGAGCGCTACCTCCAAGTCACACAGAACTCACAACACTCTGTTCTTAGCAGGCAGGTCACTAAGTCTAGTCCACATTCAAGGACAGGAGAATCAACGTCCAACGCTTAAAAGAATTTTGGGCTTACTTTAAAACCATCCATAGCTGCAACATCTGTGACTGCCATACCACCAACCCCACCCCCAGTTCTAAGACACAAGCAGAAAGTAACACAACATCTGTCTCGCGGGGCAGGATCCCTGCTGGACGCAGGGTGTCTGAGCAGTGATTTCCCATCTCTGAACGGAGACCTCACCTTGTGGGAGGTCATTTCACGTGGTAGCCCATTGTCTTTTTTAACAGATTCAGTTTATAAGATTTATTTTCCTTTATGTTGAGTCTGTGGTTATACTAAGTAACCTTCCTGTATCAACTCTAACTTTTTTATCTTTAGACTAGATTAAAAAAAGAGAGAAATGTGTCCACATCCTCAGGGCATTTGATTCTGTAAGATCATAAGTGCTAAGATCTAAAATCTGCCTAGATTAATACAATGGAAAGGAAGGCTTTACAAACGTGATTGGCTGGAAAACTATTCAGAGTGAAGTGGGACAGACAAGGATCCAGGAAAAAGAAAGCCTGGAATTGAAGGTGGTTAGAGGCAGGATGCTGAAAGAGAAGCGCTACCCTCAGTGGTAAAGAAAATATATTCAAAACACATCTCCATGGCATTGACAAGAAATGTGAATTTCATATGTATGAAACACGGGGCTATAAAGCGCTAACAGTTCAGAGCTGAAGAAAAGGCTCTGGGTCCCTTCTGCAAGTGGGTCCCTTTTGCCAAGTGGAGTCATCATTAAGGGAAAAAAAATTAGCCTTTTAAAGCCAATATTCCATTGTTAATATAAAGAGAGTTGAGAGAAGAAGATAGTGATTTAGGGGCACAGTAGATCTTTTGAGCGACAAAAATTCTTCCTCTTTCCTGAGGGGGAGGCTGTGGAGGTAGGGGTACAACTCATTTGTTTCCCCCAATGTTTGGGGTAGACGAGATAGCTGCGGTGACAGTAAGTGTCTGCAAGAAGCAGATGCACCATCTCAGTCTCTGCACAAAGGAGGGGGAGGGCTGAGCTGTTGTCCACACGCCCCACCTGCCTGCTGCCACAGGATGGGGGCAGGAACTTGCAGAAAAGGAAGAAGATTCTGCAACCCACAATAAGGATGCAAATCTTTTCCCCGGTTAAGTATGACAGATGTGGGTGGAATCCCTGGGGATGCTGTGAGCTCAGACTAATTCCTGGAAGAGGCGGCAGGCAGCTGCTGGCTGGCTCCCTGTGACAGGGAGTGTCACACTGTGGAGAGGACACAAAGACATCTGCTATTAGAGAGAGATTGTGGACGGGGATGCCAGCTGTGCCCTCAGAGCTGTGTCATGTTTCCCATCCATGCAAGAGGCCTTTGGGGTAAGACACCAGCCGCTGGAGTCAGCAAGAGATTCACTGTGTCTCTCTTGCTTAACTTCCTTTGCCCCCAGCAAGCCTTTACCCACATTGGGGAAAGAACTTCCCTGCCCCCTACGTTATGTCCACCACTTCTGTAGAGTTGGAAGAAGAGGGAAGGAGGTTTCAGATCCCCTGGTCCCAGCCTCGCCCCTTTTAGGATTACCGCAGTTATGGGATATCCTATCTGCCCTTTTATACTTTTTATTTTTTAATTAAAAACATTTTTTTTCTTACCTTTTGATCCCTTCACCCATTTTTCCCACCCCTCACCACCCCTGCCCCCACCATCTGATCTTCTAGAGAGAAGTTTGTAACCTAGGGAGGGACTGAAATTTTTGCAACTCTTCAAATATTGACTTTGGGCATGAAAGATCATCAAAGCACCAAGATACCATCTATTGGCAACTTTATTTTTTCTCTGCTTTCCCTCTTTCAAGTATATTTTGTGTCTTTAGAGTTGTCATCCCGAGAGCTCTGAAGAAGACAATTTTTAAAACCTTTTACCAAAAGTTAAACTCTTCGGTATACTGCTGAGTGGAGACTGCTAGTTTAAAGGTGTGATGGTAAATGCGTGTGATGTAAAGCAGAGACCGCTGCCTTCTTGGCACCACATAGAGCTGAAATAACATGATGCTCACTGATACTTACAGATTAAAGGATGCCACCAGGAGGCTGGGTACCTTGCGAGTGTTATTTGATTTGAGCTCAGTAATATTTCTGTGAGATGACATCTATACATCACCCTTCATTTTAAATAATTTAAAACCAGGACACGAAGTAGATCGTGGCAGGGAATAAACCCAGATAAGCAGCGATGTTCAAAGTCATTAAAGAGTTAGGTGTCCAGTGGGGATTGGAACCTAGACAGTCAGATTCCACAGCCCAGCATCACTAGTCTTTGCTATTTTCTTTTCTTTTACTGAAACTATGGAAATGATACCAACACAAATTTCCTGTCCTTCAAGTGAGCTACTCCCGATTAAATCCTATGCTCTATTTATTTTGGAAAAAAAGTTAGTTAGTGCTGCTGTCTGACTGGAAGGTATTACCACAGACACGTCAAAGTTGAACCACTGATTAAAAGAAGTGGACGTCCTGCTAATTACTTTCCTTCTGAAATAGAAATGATGGATACTACCTACCTGGAATTCACTATGGCTCTTAAGACATTGATGGCTCGCCTTCATTTCCTCTGCTCAATTTACCTAAAGCATTTCATGATTAAACTTCTCCTCAAGTCTCATTTCACTCATTCTTTCATTTAATCACTCATTCACTTACTCATCAAGTATGTATGGATTTATGAAGTATCTATTGTGAACATAACGCTATGCCTGGTGCCGGGGAATCTGGAAGAATAAGTGTCAGAACAGATTGTAGGTTCACTGACAGAGTGATCCCCAATCCGTCTGAGGGATGAATAGGAATTGGCAAGAGAAAGAAGAAGAATCTTTCAGGCAAAGGGAAGCTAAAGAGAAGAGAGGTTTCTCAGACATGACGTGCCGCTCTATCAGTTACTCCTGCGAGACTCACACACAGGGATCAGTGTGAAGATCTTGGGAAGGTAGATACAGTCTGAACACTGCGTATTATATACCAGCTTTTGAATTCTATCTTTAAAGAAATAGGAGTCTTTGAATGGTTTTAAGTTTACCTGTGACATAATAAGCTTTGTGTTTTAGAGCCTGATTCTCACCTGCAAAGGTTTAGAATTGATTGTTGAGGAGAAAGGGAAATCAATCCGAAGGACATTGAACATGTAAGTATGAAGTGACGAGGACTCTGCTTCAGTCCCAGAGGGAGTGACAAGAACCAGGTTTACCCTCTTCCCTGAAACAACCCCCAAATGAAACATGAAACTACCTTTTCAAAGGGCACTGAGCATCTGCCAATGAAAGACACAGGTGATAAACCAATGAGGTAATGCTATGATTGTCCCAGACAGCTGCCTTCAGAGTTTCCAGGCTGTAACACAGAGATGGGAAACCTAGCGTGCAGAGCCCGGGAGACTCCTTGAGCTGAGAATATGGATCTGAGAGTCTGAGGAGACCCAGTCAGTCAGGTTTTTTCAGGACAGAGTACTGAGAAGAGGAGCTTTATAGGGAGAAGCCTCCAGACGTCTGTAGAGAATCCCCTCACCATGTAATTAGCTAAGTATCACTTAGCACATACTTGTGAGACCATCCGAAGCCAGAACAAGACCCATGTGAACAGATTGGAGGAAAGAGAATCCCACGTGGTACAGGACCAAGAATAGCACCAGTTGCCATAAACCAGACTAGAAAATCCCCTGATTCATGGGACACTGTGCAGAGCACACAGAAGGGCTTTGCCTCAGTCATGAACAATAATTATCCTTACACTAAACACTGCTCTAGTCCCACCCAGCAAATAGTAAAAGCAGAATTTGAAGGATCCAACTATTTCCAAGTACATTGGCATGCATTCCAGGAGAAAGATCTAAATCTTTAGGAACCTCAAAATATCCCACACTCAACAAGTTAACATTCAATATGTCTGTCTGGCATCCAACCAAAAACTATCAGGCATGCAAAGAAGAAGCAAGAAAATATGACCCATAGTGAAGAAAACAATTAATCAATTGAAATAAACACAGAACTGACACAGATGTCAGCTTGAGCTGACAGTGACATTTTAAGAAGTTACTACAATTATGTCCCATATGTTTATAAAGCTAAGAAACTCAGAAAAACCCCACAGGCTCCAAAACATGAAGAAAATTGCACCAACATCAAATTGCTTAAAATCAGTGTTAAAAAGAAAAAAAAAATGACTATGTCACAAAAAAACCACATAGACAAAGACATGAACAAAGATACAGTTAACAGCAGATTCATTGCTGGAAAGAATGTTAGTAAGAAGTATTGGAGCACCAAAAGGAAACACTTGTCAACCCAGTGAAAGTTCTGTAAAAACGCAAAGAGAGAATGACTTTTTCTGACACACAAGAGCTGAGAGAACTCATTACAATCAGACTCTAAATACAAAAATGTTACGGAACATCCTTGGGGTGGAAGGAAAATAATTCCAGATGGAAATTTGGACCTGCAAGAAGAAGACCTGAAACGGTGTCTGACCATACACCTGTGTCATGAACGACACTGTGGCTTCTGTCTTGGTCTCTTGTACCAGTTGCACTGGGGAATCCAGCTGATATCCTGAAGCAGTCCACACCGTCCACGTGGGAGGAACTACACTTGCCTACCAACAGCCACATGAGCAAGCTGGATTGGAAGCAGACCCTCCAGCAGACCCCACAGGAACTGCGAAATTAATAAATGTTTGTTGCTTTAAAAAAAATAGAAATAAAACAAACATACAAACAAAACGCAGATGAACATGTACTTTGACTCAACATTTTTTTCTCACCAATGTAGTCTGCAGATACGCTAGCACTGTTTGCAGATATAGATGTAAAAAGATGCTTACTTCAGCATTGTCCATGAGAGCAAAACACTGCACATGACTGAAACATGCATTTATAGGGATTTGGTAAGTACATCATGGTGACTCCACTACAAAAATGATGAGGATGTTAACTAAGAAAGTAGCGGGCAAAATGGGAGCAAAAGAAGGTTAAGGACCCGACAGAAATTAAATGGTAGAATCCAGTATTAAACGTGAGGAAAGTAAAGCAGACAAGTAGAGCTATCTTTTCTGCATTCATCAGTTTCCATCCCACCATTTTCAGCTGGAACCAAAAGCCAGCTAGTTTTTCTCCCTGCCTTTACCCTCATGGTGAGCCTCAACATAGGAGCCAATGTGCGTTTTAAATGTAGGTTGAATAACACCATTCCTTGTTCAGATCCTTCAAAGGCTTGACTGTTCACTTGCCCCTAGTTCTTTTTCTCGCCCCTATAACTTCGTTTCTCTCCCCGCTGCCTCAGTTCATTCTATTTGGACCATTCCGCACTCCTGTCATTCCTCACACATGCTAAGACCACAGCTGCCTTTGTCTACTGTCTTAGCTGTTTCTCTGCCTACAGTGGTCTTCCCTTAGAGCCACAAAGCTGACTTCCCCACCAGCAAATATCTATTTAGATATTATTTTCTAAGACAGACCAAACTTGACTACCTTATCTTGTATGACAGCCTGCCTTCCCACTGTCACTCAGAATTTCCAGTCTCCCTTATGCTGCCCTATTTTTTTTTCTTTCATTGCTTATCACCTTTGAAAACTGTGAAATATCTGAATTGTTAATGTATACTGTTTATCACCTCTCTGCTCTAATACAACAGAAGATCCACTAGGAAAGAGTGAGTGATTTATTTATGTATTTATTTTGACTAACGTAGCTGATGTTCATTGAAAAATGCCTGGCAAATTGTAGGTGCCTAATGCATATTTTTGTATGAATAAAAAATTATAGAGTTTCAGCACAATCAAAGGACTACTAGTGATGGCAAACCCGCTCTCACTCTGGATCTCAAACTTCATGAATTCGTTAATATTTATTTGGACTTTTGTGATGGTCATGTTTGGGGCTAATGTGGAATGTGAGTTGCATGTTGGAGAGTAAGTGAAATTTGAAGAACTACGAAAGGAAAAATATAATTTTGGGGAAAGGGAACAAGTTGATCAAATGCACAGAAGTTGAAAAACATAAGGCGGGTCAAACATGGTGGAATATGCCTATAGTATAAAGTATACGATATAAAGACATTGAGGGTAAAATCTTCCTTACATTTTTATCAGTTATTCATTTTTTCTTAAACATACATAGTGAGCAGACTGGACTAAAGGTAGGTTATGACAGGGGAATGTCCAAGGTGAGTCTGGTGGACCGGGAGTGTCATGGAGAGGATGTGGAGTGGTGACCGACCTACAATCCATTTATGAAAGAAGGTCCTGCAAGGAGGGTCCATCCTGAGAAAGATGACGTGTGAGCTATAACAAAACTCAGCATTCAGAGGGAGTAAAGGTCTTGAGGAGAGCATGTGTTCTTTTGTGTGATGTGTCTCCCAGCTCAACCTAACCATAATCAAGCTTGAGTCTCATCTAAGTTGATGCGACATAAAGTAAAACCTGAATAAAAAAAAAGGCTATTTTTCCAACATTAATGTTTTTTACAAAAGAGCAAGAACTGTTTATTGGTCTTTCCAACAGAGGGTAACACACACACACACACACACACACACACACACACACACACTCATTTACCTCTCTTAGCCATTGGTGACCACTATGCCAATGCATAAGTGATGGTGCCCTGCAGAATGTGAAATTAGCCATCACATATATCAGGAACCCTAGAGGGCGATGGTAGCATCAGGTACGTATTGTGACACTCAGTGCTTGAAATGAAGTGATGTCTGATGAGGTGCTTGTGTGTTAGGTAAGGCGGTGATGGTGCCTGTTGGGGACAGGGAGCTTTACAGGTGTGCATCACTCAGTTTACATTTAGAAGATGGTAACTAGAAAACACCGCACTCCTCACTGGAACCCAGCCAAGGAACAGTGATGGCTGGAGGGAAAGGCGGGTCTGTCTGTAGAAGGGATGTCTGTTGGTAATACACATCTTGGTACCTCCAAACTAGTCAAGGGTCACTCTAAGGGACTGGTCTTGTTTATAAGCAAAGGGAATAATCAGAATTTGGGTTAGAATTTTTTTAAAGTGACCATGAGCACAAAATTTTTTTTAAAAAGCTTTAGTATCAAAAGTTAAACCAAAAGTGAGCAAACAGATAGACTGTATAGTGGAAAACTATATAACTGAAACACACAAACACCCCGCATCATGTAAACCAATGTGAAAGAACGAAGACTAAAATAAAGCAAATGTGTTCAACTCACTTATAAGAACACAGTAAAAAGATTTTAGTTTGATTAACAAAGCAAAATCCCACAGTATGTAGTAAGGAGAAAAAGAGAAAAGTTCATATGCTAAAAACGAAACTAAGAAAGGTTTACCAGGTAAACCCCACGAGGAAAAAGAAAACAGAAGTGACAATATGGATATCTGTAATATCTGAATTAAGACTACAGAGTTAGAAAAAAAGATAAAGGCAGGCATTTCACAATGCTTAAGCCTAAAATTTACCACAAAGAAACATCAGTTGTTCATATTTATGCATCCAATTAACCCAGTTTTCATAAAATAGTCATTTCTAGAGGACCAAAAATCAAAGCTCAATAGAACGTTTTAAAATATCTCTATCAATTTAACACAGACTCAGTGGTCATAAAGAATAGAACACCTACACAAGACGATCAGTAAAGTGGATTTCATGGATTTGTCCACTCTGGTAACATAAAACATACGGCTTTTTCTGACTTGGATACAATTCACATACTCTCTTGTCTCTTGTAAACATTAGCCCCGCTCCTGTGTGACGTAAATGCTATTTAGAAGCATGAAACATTGCTACTGCTGTTATTAGTTAGCATTTAGAGTGTTATTCTTATTAAAACTTATTTTAGCCCCAGTCACTGAGCCGCCGCCGAGGACTCAGCAGCCTCCCCCTTGAGCCCCCTCGCTTCCCGACGCTCCGTCCCCCCTGCCCGCCTTCTCCCGCCGCCGCCTTCCGCAGGCCGTTTCCACCGAGGAAAAGGAATCGTATCGTATGTCCGCTATCCAGAACCTCCACTCTTTCGACCCCTTTGCTGATGCAAGTGAGGGTGATGATCTGCTTCCTGCTGGCACTGAAGATTATATCCATATAAGAATTCAACAGGGAAACGGCAGGAAAACCCTTACCACTGTCCAAGGGATCGCTGATGATTACGATAAAAAGAAATTGGTGAAGGCGTTTAAGAAGAAATTTGCCTGCAATGGTACTGTAATTGAGCATCCAGAATATGGAGAAGTGATTCAGCTACAGGGTGACCAGCGCAAGAACATATGTCAGTTCCTCGTAGAGACTGGACTGGCTAAGGACGACCAGCTGAAGGTTCATGGGTTTTAAGTGCTTTTGGCTCACTGAAGCTTAAGTGAGGATTTCCTTGCAATGAGTAGAATTTCCCTTCTGACCCTTGTCACAAGTTTAAAAACCTCAGCGCTTGTATAATGTAACCATTTGGGGTCTGCTTTTAACTTGGACTAGTGTAACTCCTTCATGCAATAAACTGAAAAGAGCCAAAAAAAAAAAAAAACCCTTATTTTACAAGCTTTAATTGGAATAATATTAGATACTGAGAAACTCTTACCCCTTGTAGAAGGTACTTACCCAGAGATGTATGGGTTAAAGGGAACAATTGGATGCTTTTCAGCTCTTATCGGTTAATTTTGGGAAGGTCTGCTTTATTTCAGATATGTTGTCTTCAGTGTAGAAAGGAGAGACACCCTTTTTTTCTCCTGTGACTCCTTTGTGCCAGGCACTTAGCATCTGTTATTTATATTTGAGACAGACCAGGGTTTGAACTCAGATCAGTCTGACTCTCTTTGTAAAATTCCACAGTAACATATCGTCATTGGATTCTTTGATGATTAACCCAAACTCAAATAGATCATCTAATAACTTTTCTGGCATTGTGGTTGGTATATCTGATGATATCACTAAGAATAGCTTACTAGCTTACTGCTGCATTTTTATATATGCATATATATATTTTAATTGAAGTATAGTCAGTTTACAATGTTGTGTCAATTTCTGGTGTACAGCATACATGAACATACATATATTCATTTTCATATTCTTTTTCACCAGAAGTTATTACAAGATATTGAATATAGTTCCCTGTGCTCCACAGTAGAAACTATGGCTGCCTTTTATCCAAGGTCTTGTATGTACCAGAATCTGTGTGACCCCACACGCTCCTTCTATGACTTTCAACATTTAGGAAAAAACCCAGTGAGAAATTGACGTAGGACCATTTTACTGGGAGAAATCAAAATCAAAGTGATAAGTAATGTCCAAAAGAACATCTTTAAACCTCACACCTCATTTGTTTCAATGCTAAAGAGATGAGAGGTGAGCATCAGGGCCAGAATTGGCACCTGGTTCTCTTAAAAATGCAAAAGCTCGGCTCTTCCTGACTCTGGACATCCTTGCATGTTTCCATATCTGCGCCTTTTGTCATCTCCTTGCCTTTGACGGGACATGAGGAGACATGTCCCCTCCTGGTGTCCTGTGGTTGCGTTTTCCCAGGTTGGCCACCACAATCCTTCCCACCCCACATACTCTTCCAGAAACTCGCCACTTCCCTTCCAGGCTGTGGAGTCTAGTTCCCATGCCTTCCATCATGTGGTGGGCTTTGTCACCAAGAGAGCACAGCAGGAATGTCACTGTGTGACTTTTGAGGCTAGATGTCTCAGCTTATGTCAGCTTCAGCTTACCCTGGGCTGATACACTCACTGGAGCCCTGAGCTGGCATGTAAGCTGGTCACCCACCAGGGCAGCCATGGTGTGAGGAAGCCTAACTAGCCCAGGTTGACCCGTAGCCTGAAGTTGCAGCTGCCCCAGCCACTATCTGACTGCAACTGCAGGAGCAACCCTGAGCTAGGACGCCCCAGCGGAATCCCCATGCACCCAAATCGCGAGACAAATCAGGACGTCTTATGTTGATTTACTGTGCAACAGTAATTATTGGAATAGGTGCTAACAGCAAGGGTTGCCTAGTATGCGGATCAATTCTGGCCCTCTACCTATTTTTGTAAATGATGTTTTATTAGAACCCAGCTCTGCCCACTTGTTCACATATTGCTTGACTTCTTCAATGCTACAATAGCAGAGTTTAGTCATTTCAGTAGAGGCTATCCAGCCTGCAAATCCAAAAACATCTACTATCTAGTCTTTTACAGGAAATGTTTGCCAGCCCCTAGCCAATGGCTTCTTCCTTTTGTTCGTGCTCTTGGACACTCTTGGAGCAGAAGCTAGACTATGCATCTTAATTTATTCAATTATTGTGGTAGAATGTTCTTCAAATGGCATTTTTATTTACCTCTCTGTATCCATGCCCTCGTGAGGGTCCCTTCTACACTGACTCTGAACTTCCTAACATGAATTTCTTTGGCCAGTGGGACATTGGCAAATGTGATGCAAACAGAAATTTGTGTAGTGACTAAACATTGACACTTGCAATCTCTTGCAGCTGGGAACCCCTCTCTTAACTCCCTGAAAGAGTCTGAAGTGACCTCCTGGAGGACCAGAGACCATGTCCCGGTTGCCATAGGCATTCCAACAGTCCCACTGTCTCCAATGTCCCAGACCTCCAGCTGAGAACTCAGACGTTGTTAGTGAGCCCATCCTAGATCATCTGACCCAGTGGAGCAAGCCTGAAACCGTCAAACATGTTACTGTTCATTGCTTATAGCCGTTGAGATTTGGGGTGCTTTAATACACAATAGAAGCTACGAGATACGTGGTGAAATCAGCGTTAGTGCCCTCTGACTGTACTCTTTTATACCATGGCAAGTAAATTGAGGGGAACCATCAGTCTCAAAAAGTAACATGGGTTAAAAGTATACGAGGGGCAAAGAAAAATGATTTAAACTCCCTAGTGATAGATTCATCAATCTTCAGTAAGAGAATTAGGAGTTTGGGTTAGAGAAGGATGATGTTTTTAATTTCAGTTTTTTGTCTGTCTGTTTGTTTTTGGAGGTGGGAGGTAATTAGGGTTACTTCTTTATATATTTTTAGAGTGGGTACTGGGGATTGAACCCAGGACCTCATGCATGCTAAGCATGCACTCTACCACTTGAGCTATACCCGCCCCAGTTTGGTTTTTAATTACAAAATCTTGGAAGAGCGGGCTTTGTTCCTGACCCGGTATGACCTCACTTGGGTTCTCATGGATTCCAGGAGGAGGAAGAATACCACGAAGGAGAATCAGGAAGAGGTGGAGGTGATCAGATTAAATGAATGGGCAGAGTAACATTTTGAATAAAATTTCAAGGAGCAGATAATCTTGAAACCACCTGAGTTCATTCGGTCAATGATAGATGAATTAGCATTAGAATCTAGAGCATCCAAACAAGTCTATGCCTTGGTGAAAAGTCTCTTTTCCTCACCGTTTTTTTTTTTTTCCACTCAGAGAAAGATATTTATATATGCACTGTTACCACACGCCTGAATAAAATAATCCTTCGGCAAATTTCATTTTCTAGCATTTCATTTCCCAGTGGTAATGCCAAATAAAATGTAGATAAAAACATTAAGTGCAGCTACCTGCTGCTTTTGCACTGGGCAAGATTCCATCTGCAGGGCCCCTAATAAGCTCACAATGAGTGCTTTTTTGTGCTGCTGTACAATCGAGATAATTTAGAACAAAAAATAAAGGTCAGGCGTTTAGTGCTGCAACGAGTGACCTTTTCACTTCCAACTCTTTGTAAAAGCATCCATATTAGCAAGTTTAGATGCATCTTTTCAAAGAAGCTGTACAATTTCCTCGAGGAACTGTGTTTCCACTTTGAAAGGATGCCCACGGGAAATGTAGTTCTGCTGAAAACATCCACAGGAAAGCAACGTCCTCTTGTCCTCCTGAGAGATTCTGTGGCAATGGGCAAAGCTAAGGACCAGAGCCAGCAGCTTCCATGCACATACTAATGCAGAGCATTCGGGGACTGACCTTGATCTGAGGAGTCCGGCAAGAACTTCCCCTCCGTCCTCCTCGGGAAGAATGTGGGGTCTGTCCAAGGTCAGCTACACGGTTAGCCTTCAGTTCATAACATACCTACCTGGTTCTCACACGTCTGCTATCAGATGACCTTCAGCCACAGAACGAAACTTCCTCTTTAACCCAAATCCCCAAGGTCACATGAAAGAAAAATAGCATCTTGCAATAATTGCTGAAATAAGCACTTTTTGCATAATGGAAGTTTAATAAAAGTTATCTGAATTAAGTAAATTAATGATTCCATTTCAGGGAAGAAGCGGTGGATTAAGGCATAGAAACTGGACTTCAGTTCAGCAAATTATACTGGACACTCACTGCGGATTCTCGGAAGACTCAGATGGTCCTTACTTCCCCAGACCCCTTCACAGCTAAGCTCCACACGCTTTGCCCCTAATTCCCCAATTTATCAATGGCACAGTAATTTCACTACAGTTCTTCTCTTTATTATTATTGCTTCTGTGAGGCTCAACAGAGACCTTTGCATTCCCATATTCAAAGAACACAATTGTCACCTCAGTTTTGTCCATATTTTTTAATTTTTAATTTTTATTTATTTATTTAATGGGGGTACTGGGGATTGAACCCAGGACCTTGTGCACGCCAAACACGTGCTCTACTGCTGAGCTATACCCTCCCCCGCCACTCGTCCATCTTTGACTGGCATCTGATATCACTGGAATTCTATTTCCAGAAACACCCACATCCTAACTGAGTGGCCCTGCTTCTCAGTCTTGATTTCTGGCTCCTGCCTCCTGTCTCTCTGGGCTCTAGCATCAGGGTTTAGGGTGATGCTGATTCCTCAGCCCCATCTTCTCTCTTTTCCTGGGTGAGCTCATAGGTGCCCCTGCTTCTTCATACAGAGTTTGTATCTCCAACCCAGAAGTCACCTCTGAGAACGTTTATTCATTCAGGAATCATTGCATGAGACTGGCTGTTTCTCAGGATGTCAGATGAAGAAGTAAAGGTGGTTCTGGAATTGTTCAAGTGGGCTGGCAGAAAGTCTCAAAAGTGGAAAAAGCTGATGGGAGGCTGACTCTGGGAAACAATACAAGGATTTAGGCACGGTGAGGCAGCAAGTCCTTCTTTTCATTCTGTTCCTGGTGATTTAGAAAATGCCATTCATGGACCACCTCATCAATGTCAACATGTTAGCTGTAAAAAGATGCGTCTCCAAGACCCTAAACCAGACAGGTCAAATCAGAACTGCTGGGTTATTGCATTGACAGTAATGTTTAGGAACAAGAGCTTCAGATATTACTGTGGGCTCGTTTTGTAGTGGGTGTGTGTGTGTGTGTGTGTGTGTGCGTGTGTGTGTGTGTGTTTTGCTTTCCTTTGTTCATTTTTTTATCTAGTCTTTAATTTGAATTTTGCTTTTGTCATCAAACCAACAGACATTTATTTCCTTTTCAATAGTATAATTTTTGGCAATCTTGTTGTTTTAAACCGTTTAAATTCTTATTGTATTGAACTATAACCAGAATATGAGACATTTCTATATTTTTATTTTAATGGGTTGGGGTTCTTTTTGTATTTTAAATATTTAATATTTTAAACTGCAATTTGTACATTTGAAAATAAAGTTTATTTTCTGTTTGGCATAGATTTTATATTATATCATAGATACTCTACTTTAAGAATTTTCATTCCTTTTAATTTCATGTAGTATTTCTCTATTAAAGGTATTAAAATCTGAGAAAGGTGTATTAAAATTTCTCATTTACAAGTATGATTTTTCTCAATTTAACCTTATAGTTCTAACAGGTTTTACTTTATGTATTTCACTGTTCTATTCTCCAGTGCGAAAAGGCTCAGCTCATGACTATTACATCATTTTTAGAGGTTTTGCCTTTCATAATTATAAAATATTTCTTTGTCCTTTTTAAATGATTTTCACCTCAAAAGCTACTTTCTATGCTATTACTACTGCCACGTCTGCCTCCTTTCCTTTCTTACTTGAGTTTTTAATAACCTGAAAGTCTTCATCTAACTATCTGTTTAGTTCAACTTTTATGTGCCATTTGCTTCTAAAGCATCTGTTATAATAAGCACCCTGATACATATTAATTCAGAGTCCGGGTTAAACTATGCTTTCTTTTCCTGTAACAACTGACGTGTTTGTTCTATTTTCTTCCAACCTCTGTTCTCTTTTCTGTTTTGTTTTGTTGGTTTTCAGTTGATTTATATTTCTTGGTGGCTTTTATTTTCTTACTCTGATAATGATCAGTTTTAAGGTTTTATTCAGTCTTTTTTCTCTTCTATTAATAAGTTCTACATATTCTTCAAAAACATTTGAACTTATAAAAGATATTTTGGGGATGCTTTTATTTTTATTTCATATTTATTATTAAATTACTATTATAACTTTTTATAATTACATAGTAATTAATAATTATAAAATTAAATGTACAGCTTATAATTTATTTTATATTTAGTATTAAACTATCATTATTATTATATAAAATATATTTTGGGAATCCTTTTACATTTTACTTTATATTTGTTATTATGGGGACAAATATCCCCATTTAACCCCCACTCCTAGGGAGATATTTGTTGTTGTATTTTATTTTAATTTTGGTCATTATTATTACAAAGAAATACAATGCAAAATTTTATTTTATTTAAATCTTATTTTATGCAAAAGGTCATTTTGCATTAAAACCAACTCTTTTTTGGACAATGCAGTAGCCTCATTAGTTTCTCTGAATATATATGATAGAATTTTTGTTTATTCATTTATTTGATTTATTTTTCCCCAAGCCAGCCTACTTTTCGACCAAGCCTGGTTAGCAGTGGCTATTTTGCACACTTGCTGATCTTGGCCCGCTCCTTAAATTTTGGATACCGCTTCAATACCCAGTGATGTTTCCTTGTGTGGTATAATCAGTAAGCCAGAGGGAAAGGAGGTGCACGAAGGCAGCGAAACAAGATGGGTAAGAGCTCAAACTTCAGGGTTAGGTCGGGTAAGTTACTCTACATAAAGTGCCTAGAATTGCACAGGACAAGACCCTCAGAGGTATTAACTGGCATCCTACACTTGCTTTTTGTAACAGCTTTGTTGAGATATAATTTACATACAATAGAATGAATCCATTCAAAGTATATAAGTCCATGGTTTTTAGTATATTCATGGAGCTGGTCAACAATTACCATTATCAATAAGAAATGCTATACCTTTTAGCTGTCACCCCACCCACTCTCCCAAACCCCCCAACCCTAGGCAACCCCTAATACACTCTATGTCTATTGATTTGCTTGTTTTGGCCTTTCAATATATTTAGGATTGTATAATATGTGGTCTTTTGTGACTGGCATCTTTAACTTCACATAATGTTTTCAAGTTTCATCCACGTTTTAGTTGTATCATTACATCATTTTTTTCTTTTTGCTGAATAATGCTCCATTGTCTAGATATACCACATTTTGCTTGCCCGACCATCAGTCAACGTACATTTGGGTTGTTTTCAACTTCGGGGCATTGTGACTGGTACGGCTATGAACATTCATAGGCATGTTTTTTTTTGTGAACACGTATTTTCACTTCTTTTGTATATAGACCTAGGCGTGAAATTGCTGGGCCAAATGGTTATTTCACATTTACATTTTGGAGGAACTGAGAAATTGTTTTCAAAGTGGCTGCATCATTTTACTTTCCCACCAGCACTCAAGCACAGGGTTTGGTTTCTGTGGGGAAAAAGAAGGCAAGGCCGGGTGAACAGGGCTAGGATTGGCCAGTCTGAGTGATTTCAGAGGGCTCTGGAGAATAGGACTGTTTCTAGTTATCTGTGATCTGCCCCCGGGGTAATTTGGGCTGGGAAATATCACATTCTGGAGGCCAAGAACCATAAGGAAGAGTTGCTTGGGGTGTGAGCTCTGGATTGATAGGTTTGCATATAAAAGGCATGCTTAAAGGGCAGTCATTTTTTCATCTCTAAGAATTAGCTTCTATGGGAGCGGCAGTCTCAGTAAAGCCCAAGATGATAGAGCATTCAGAAAACTGAAAAGTTGCACCTCGTGAGCGTGTCTAAGACATTCTGACTTCACGGTTCTGCAAGTCCTTTTTATACGCTGGCCTCCACGTAACCACCTCCTCCCTTTATCCTTGCATTATTTCAAATTCCACAGCCAGGGGCTATGACGGAATGGCTCTTTTGAAACCGGTCAGTCATGATCTGCATTACAAAAGATGACAAATGTATGAATCTTTGGTCTTGAAGGTACTGGGACTGTTCCTACTTTTACACAGTCTCAAAGGCTGGCATTTCTGAGACAGGAAGAGGGCAGGGCTCAGCCACACAAGGAATGCCACAGCAATTAACATCAAAGTGGTGGAAGATTCAACCCCAAGTGGGCCTTGAGGCTCAAGATGGTGGGAGGTTTGACTTCTAGCAGCTCTTGAGCATCATTATATGCCCATTGTAATACAATAACATGGTGAATAACACGCCCACAGGCACCATGGCAGTCCCAAGGCTAGCTGCAAAAGGTCAAAGGGTGGGAAATGGCCAACTTCCTGGGAATTCTAGCCCCTTCCCCAGGCCATTTAGACTGGTTCTTCCACTTATTAGCATATGAAGCTACCAAAGCCCGTAAAAATGAGCAACACCGCCCTTCATGGCCTCTGTCTCTCACTCTCCACTTCCCCTCCAACTTCGGAGATGGCCCGAGCTCTGTCTGTGGAGTGTGTACTTACTTTTACTCTAATCTGAGCATCCAACCCCCACGCCTCGTGGCCTTTCTTTTGTCTTTCAATGTATCTCTCTGAATAAATCTACCTTTACTCAACTGTGGCTCACTCTTGAATTCTTTCCTGTCTGAAGCAAAGGACCCACACTTGGCGGGGCAAGTTCCAGGGGCTCATCTGAGACCTGGGACACAGCCCTCTTCATGCCTCATATCTGCATCATTTGCACTTGACTTCCCTGGCAGACTGAGGAAAGAGCTGGCTCTCCAAATCTCTCTCTGTCTGTCACACACACATTTTAAATAATCTTAAATATGGCAAAATCCTCCTCTTTGTAGAGCTCTGTATTAAGGGTCAAGAACATACTAAGAATACACACAAATACTACCTTACAGAAATTTAGAAATGTTAAAAATCTACAAGTTGTCAAAAAAAGTCAGTGCCTGATGTTAGGTAAGCAGTTAATCTTGTTTATAAGTTGTTAATATAATATTAAATGGTATTTTGGCATTTAAAAATATTACCATTAAAGTCTTCAAACTTTATAAGAATAGGTAATATTAAAGAAGCTGTTTTAGAATATAAATATGCAGAACTCACATTTACTTTGTAGTGTTATTACAACCCCTGTAACAAAATTAATTATCTCCCTCCAAAAAAAAAAAATCTTGTAAGCGAATCTCGTTTTTAGAGAAGATGAAATGATCTATGTAAAATGCAAGTTGAATTCAATAGTAGAATTCCATGTCCAAGTACTACTTAAGCCAGCCATGCAAACAGGGCTTAATTGATACTGGAAAGGTGGCATTATATCCCATCAATGCTGACAACGGATACCAATAATGGTAATTAGCACTTGCATTTTCCATAGGACAGCTCTCTCATGACATTGCATAGTTACCTGTTTGTCTCCACTATAACATTCTATGTCACAGAGACATGAAGTAATAGATCACTCAGAAAATGCTGGAGGTGAGGACACCACCAACGCCTCTCCTATAGAAACCATGTGTTATCTGTCTTGTAACTTTAAACAATATGTGACTCATGCTATAAAACTCTTAATAGTGGAGGAACGTATACTGAGCTTGACAAAAAGAAAATAATTCATGTGCTAACCTCAAAATGAACGGCTAAATGCTGAAGCCGCTGGAATAAATAAGAAACCCCGAAATGTGAGCTCCAACCTGTATCGAGTCTTAAACATCAGACTGGAAATTCCAGCCAGTCAGATGAAGCCCCAAAGCACAATTTTTAAAAAGATTCATTATATATTTAAATTGAAACTTAGATGAAAAAAGTTTAGACTCATTCAAGAGTGAAACAGGAGAATACATAGCTATTAGAAACCAGGGGAAAGGCTATACTAAACTTAAAGAATTGGGATAATACTGTCATAATCATGAAATATGTATTTCAAAACTCCCATCTTAAAAATAACACAAAAATAAAAATTAAATAACTAGAATAAATATTTTCACAAATTAAAAAAAATTAAGGACTAATATTGCAAATTTATAAATCGCTTGTACAAATTGATAAATAGGACCCTCTCCTTTATTAAGGAATGAATGAAAACCATACATAGAATTATACAAAAGAGCAAATAAAGTGATTAATAGATATATAAAAATATTCAGCCTTATCATCATTTGAAGAAACAAATTAGTATCACAAAATTGTGACATTTTTTAAATGTCAAATATGCCCTGTTCCCTCCCCCAAATAAATCTAATTTTCACAAGAACACATGGCAATAGGTACTTTCATGTGGATAATTAATGAGTGATAAGTTGAAAGCAACTTAATTGTTCAACCTGGAATGTTGCTCAAATAAGTGGTGAGACGCAATCCAGATAATGTAGTAACAGACATTTGATAGAATACTTGAAATCCTAACAATTACGTCATTTAATGTGCCTCAGAAAATCTTAGTCTAATAAATTATTACATGCTGGTATAGCATATGTCCACGCTTATGTGGTTTTCAAATATTTAGTCTAGTATTTTTACCATAAAATGAATTAAAATGCAAAAAACAAAACCAAAAATACTATCCCGTAGGCACACACATGGCCCATATTCACTAGAGCTGAGAAAAATAATGGATAAAAACAGAGTCAACTTTGACTGAAATTTCTAACAATACTTTTCTATAATGCTCTTTAAAATCTTGGTCACCTAACTGTATTTTATAAATTCTCCATGGGGAATATTTTTAGAAGAAATGCAGAGGCCAGTGGATGTAGGAAAAACTGATTATCTTTACTAGTAAAAGAAAAAACAAAAAGAAGCAATCATAAGTGAGCTTTTCATGAATACCTTTAGAGTTTTGTGGTATATTTATAAACATAAAAGCATACCTACCTATCTACACACATGGATATATGTGTATCTGTACACATACATATGCATATGCATATATGTGAAACCATGCCCCGTAAGGTTAAAGAAACTGGTGACCAGCAGAAATTCTTGAGCTTGTCTTACAGGATGGCAGAGAAAGAAACAGCTTGTTGAAATCCCCTCCACTTGCAATACAAGAAATTTGGCTGAAACCAGTTGGAAACCATACGGCTGGTGAGAGTCTGAGCAGAATAGATTTGTTCATCTGATAGGTGACCGTTTGATGTCACAGTCCAAATTCCCACCACATGTTTCATACCAACTCCCCCTGAATTTGCACACGTGACCCATGGAGAAACATGGAGAAACATGGAATCTGCTTCCTTTAAACTTTTTTTTCTCTTTCTTCACCACCGCAAAACCCTCATTTTTAAACATCCACCTCACCTTGCTATCCAGGAGATGGCTCTGAGCTGGCCTCCTGTCTCCTGCATGTGGGCAAACTAATCAGTTTGGCGGCAACATTTGGAGACCCTGGAGGGACCCTAGTTCCTGTCTGTATGATTGTGTGTGTCTTGCCAGCTCCACACCAGAAATGGGGTCCAGACACCCCATCTTCGCAGCTGCCTCGGTGACTCTGCCTAGAAAACTCGAACTTGGGACCTCCGCCTGCCCCAGCCTGGTGTCAGTAACCTTCAGAATGTGGCAGCTTCACTTTTGCAGAAAGAAAGGCTCCAGAACAAGATGTCTTTGGGGTGAGTGTCTTGGTATCAGTCTGAAACCCGTTTTCTCTTCCTGGCATTGATTGACCCCCATTACAGAGCCCTGGGGGAGACCCCACTCATAGGACAGAAAGGAAGTGGAAGGTTTAATCATTCCCAGAGACACCCCTAGACACTTGGTGACTTGCCTATTGCGTCTAGAAGTTCCTAGAATTGATAGCTCAAGTTCGGGCTTGAGTCGGATTCCACATCCGCAAGATGGTCATGGAAATAAGTGAGTGGTATATATTATTGTCTATTATTGTTGCTTGTTTTAACCGAATGGACTGTTTGCGGACTGAGTATCTCTGTGATCACAGCAAACGCCCTCTAGGAATTAACCTCAAGAGGGTCTTCTGATTGCAAAGAAAAGAGGCACGGTTTCCTCCAGTCCTTTGAGACATTCCCAGGTGACTGGGGTATTTATAGAGGCATCGGGGTGTCTGCTCATGACGTGTACCAGCTTCACAGGGGATCCCCTTTGAAGAGAACACATCTTCTTGGTCCCCCGTTGCCCTTGGAGAAGCAGTCAGCAGCGGCAGCTCATCCTGGGCTTACTCGCTTAAACTTTATTGGTTCCTGCAAACACGACACAGTCAGAGCTTAACTAGGACCCTTAGAACAAGGTTGTTTGCTGCAGCCACCTGGGAAAACCCCATAAATCAGAAACACAAAATGGTATATCAAACTGCAGCCCATTGGGATGTACACTTCAAAACTGGTCAATGTTTAACTACGAATCTATGAAAAAAAGGGGGAAAAATTATCTGCAATACTGCCAAGATCCAGTACCAGCTGGAGTCAAGGGGATGGGTCCTTAAATTATAATACTATTTACAATTAGACCCGTTTTGTAAGAGAGAGGAAACATGGGGTGAAATCCCATACATACAATTATTTATGTCTTTGAATCAATGTGTATGGAACTTCTTATACCTGCAAGTACTTAGTTGGGAACTGAAGGAAATCTCGCCCTGAAAATGGCCGAGGTGGGGCTTTTTTGACTTTCTGAAATTGGTTGTGCAGATGCAGTTAGAGAAAGACAGCTTGATAACCATCTTTTCAGAATCCCCGCCCCAAGGGCACGAGTCCTACTAGGAGCCACTTGCCTTTCTCTCCCTCCACTTTTGAGATGTAATTTTTTCCCCAGGGCTCTCAGGGAGCTCTTATCTCTCTCTCATGTGGACCACCTCACATTTCTGAAAATGAGGAAAAAAAAAAAAAGGAGAAAAGGGGCACTTTTAAACTCAAGCAGGAAAACTGGGATTGCTGTCTGTATCTATCTGGATGTATATGTCTGTGTGTACATTATAGCCAGGCATAGATATGCCCCTACCTCTGGATGTACCAAAATTGATTTGCAAATGAGCTCTATTTAATTGCCTTAAAGGAAATGAATCACATATAAATTCTCAGAAATAGAAAAGAATTTCAAACTTAATTTCAAATATAAAATGAATTTCGGGTTCAGGTGATCCAAGAAATAGTATTAAATTAATTTTTGGTATTAAAGGTAGTTTAAGTTTGTGGGTTTAATTAACACAGACGTGACTTTAGCTCCATCAACATTAAGATAAATGCTTTCATTGTATCTAGGTTTACCAAAAGTCAAATAAACTCATGCTATCTCTGTTACAAAATTTGGCAACAAGAAATATAACTTGGTATGATGACATTTTCATAAGTAAATTAAATGTAAGTGAGAGAAGAGTTTTTAGGAGGACTCTCTAAGAATAATTACGTTTTAGGGCTGTCTACTTAAAAATAGTTTTACTTCCTGGCAGGTACAAGAATACCACTTAAAAGTTCTCTCTCTGAAACATCAGACAAGGCGGAAACTCTGAAAACCAAGTAGGAGTTACCCTTTTGTAAGAAACATTACATTTGTAAGGGAAATCTCCAAATGTAAGAGTGTCTCCCTTGGTGTACCAAGAAGAGAAGGAAGGGGGTCAAATCTCTAGAAACTCTTATCAACGGAGAAGGGAGTGGCTTCAATCTGCATCACAATTACCCCTTTCACTCTGCTTTTCTTAGTAACCTCCCAGAACTGACTTTCCTGATCTTCAACATCCTTTTTTTCCCTCTTTAGCTGAGAAGAGTGTTAAAGGTGAGGGTTTTGGCCATTTTGGTGAGTTACTTAGATTTTTCTGGATATCTCTCATGTAGACATGATATTAAACTTTTGATTTTCTCCTGTAAAATTGTCTCATGTCAATCTAATTCTTAGACCAGCCAAAAAAAAAAAAAAAATAGGAGGGTAGAGGAACATTTCTTCCTCCCTGACAACCTGGAACAGTTGAATAAACTGATAGAAAAATATCAATATAAAACTTACCGGTATGAGAAAATATTCATACTTCAGCATATATAACAAAATAATATTCATGTATATGAATATATATGAAAATAAGCCTTGTTATTTTTCAGTGTTTACTCATGAAATCGAACATAATTGTTCTCATTTTTATGTGTGCTTTCAATACTTAACCTATATTTCTACAAATTCTTATTTTGTTACATTTAAAATATACAGTTTTGGGTTTTTTAATTGAATTTTAGGTACTTACATTTTTCATGCTGCTTTTTAATCTTGATATTCATTATTTTAATGACTGCATACTACCACTGTAAGTTAATATAGGACATTTTTTTAACCTCTGTCATATGTAGGTTTCACCTGTTTTCCCCATTATGTTTTCAGCCTTAAAAATTACACTGCTATGAAAATCTATGTACACATAATTTATTCACTTTGTCTGTATCCTTTCCTTAGACTAAATCTCCAAGAGTGGGTTGTGATGTTAACTGCAAATAACGTTTTCTTTTGGCTTTTATTGCCTGTCATAATAATTTGGTGTCAAAGTCGGTTGCTCTGAATCACTGCACTCTTGGCCGTGCAAAACTGTTTTAAGCCATCCCAAATTTTATCAAAGTTAAATACCATAAACATTTTGTTTTTTAAATAACTATTAATATACGTCACCTCAGTAGCATAAGTATTGCTCTCATAACATAAATATTACCTTAATATTGTTTTAGTTGGATATTTGTGGAGACTGAAATTTGACCACATTTTTTTCTTGTTTTAATATATACTGCCTTATTTAAGTTATTTATTCAAGCTATTTGTTAATCTGTCATTGTATAGTCATTTTTAAAAACTGATTCAAAAAACTATAAAAACACATTTTGAGAAAGATATTTTATTATGTATTAAATGAGATATGGCAGGAAATTATATTTAATTATGTCAGGTGAAATAATGGCATTGTAGTTTTATATGAGCCTATATTTTCCAAGGATTTTTTTTTTTTAAATATTTAGGATTGAATGACTTTTTGGTCTGTGCTGTAAAAGCTTCCTCAAAAAATAAATACAAGAAGAAGAAAAACAAACAAAAGATAAAGCCAAAGTGCCAAGTGCACTTATTTTTATCATTGATGAGTTGATGGGTATTCATTTTGTTATCTTCTCAAATTTTTTTACACATAATTTAAAATACACTGAAAACTTAAACATTGAAAACATATATTATAGTTTTATTTTTTTATTTAAGAATTTTTTTAAATTGAAGTACAGTTACAATGGGTCAATTTCTGGTGTCCAGTACAGTGTCCCAGTCATGCATATACATACATATATTCATTTTCATATTCCTTTTTGTTAAAGGTTATTACAAGATATTAAATATAGTTCCTTATGCTATACAGAAGGAACTTGGGTTTTTTAATCTATTTTTTATATATAGTGGCTAACATTTGCAAATCTCAAACTCCGACATTTATCCCTTCCCACCTCCTTTCCCTGAAAACATATTTTAAATAAGCGTAACCTTTTGTTACATTCATTGAGTAAAGACAGGATATATATTCTTTCTTTCAGATTTTGAAATCTGATGTGCTAAATATCATGTTTTAAGGTTTTCAAAGAAAACTTAGTGACCAAGTTTGAGATCCTGGGTCGTGTCCACCCTTGCTTTTCTTCAGAGGGCCAAGCCGGCCTCTCCCCGGTAACCTTTCCGCAGGAAACATGTTTGTCTTCCAGTCTTTAACGTCTACATTCTCTGTTTGTGATTCTGACAGCTCGTAGGATTAAGTTCTCCATGTATTAATTTGCTTTTGCTCCTTGTCGTGTTTTGATCAAAAGAAACACAGTTTTCCCTCTGCAGCGATCAGGTCCAGTAGATAGAATGTATAATCTTTCACGAAAGTCATTTCTAAGGTGTCCTCTTTCCCAACAGCCACATGTGTATTATTTCCATTTTTGAATTACAAAGTACTGCCATTTCTTTCTTCTTTTTTTTTTTAATGTATTTTTATTGAAGTACAGTCAGTTTACAATGTTGTGTCAAGTTCTGGTGCACAGCACAACCCTTCAGTCATACATGAATGTACACATATTTGTGTTCGTATTTTTTTCACTGTAAACTACTGCAAGATACCAAATATAGTTCCCTGTGCTATACAGTATAAACTTGTTACCTGAGTTCACCTGGCTTCTTCTTCTGTTTTTTTTTATTATTATTCTTTTTTATTGAAGTATAGTCAGTTTACAATGTTGTGTCAGTTTCTGGCGTCCAGCACAATGCTTCAGTCATATAGGATCACACATATATTCGTTTTCATATTCTTTTTCACCATAAGTTACTGCAAGATAATGAATATAGTAAATAGTACTGCCATTTATTGAAGATGAAGAAAATATTGTTTTTCTCTGTTGCTCAGAAAAAGCCGACTAGGTTTTTAAACTCAAAACAGTCCATGGGCATCAGCCTAAATGTAGCTATTCAAAAATCTCAACAGACTGTTTTTTTTTTTTTTTTTAATTTCATTCGTGAAGCCAATTCATAGGCAGGAGATCAAAGACGCTATTTTGATTTTTAAATAAATATGCAATTGAACTACCATCAATGGAGAAAAGAAAAAAAAATAGCATTTATGGAAGACCTAAGCCCTGAGACAGTCACACTCACGGACAACATCTCATCTCATTTGCTCCTGAGAGTTAGGTGTTGAAAGTCACTTTAATGAAGAGGGAATCCAGGATTTGCCCATTCCCTGGAGGCTGAGTGATGGGTCTCTGAAACCCGCTCCTGTCTCAGACATGGGGCTGTTCTGTTGCTCCAGTCTCTCTGCGAGCAATTTGGCCTCAGAATCAGGAGGACCTGGGTGGCTTCCTCCCCACCCCCTCCTTTGAAATCCATGGCCCACATAAATGATTGCATTTAGAGATCTTAAATGTCTCTGTTCTGTAGATGAGTTCATAGTGTCCTTTTTTTAATCGACATACTTCAATAAAAATAAATAAATAAAAATAAAGATCTTCAATGTGATTTCAAACGCACTATACGGTAAATGAATCTAAAACGTAAGCAGAATAAACCAAGAAGCAGCTCAGTGACCTACTTTCCGGACGGCAACCACTAACTAAGGAGGACACAGCCAGGGGGAATCCTCCGTCCTTCATTTTGCTTCAAAAATGGAAACAGGACTTGGGAATTTTTTTTATGAAAATCCTCACCGTGGTCCTGCAGCAGTAAGTAATCCCCAGTTTCTTTGCTTTTAAAAGGAGGTGGTTATCTTCCCTTCCAAACTTGCAGCATTGTTATAAGACTCAAAATGAGGCAAGATATTAGACGTTAAAATCTCTACAAAATATCAGAAGTTGTCTTTTTGCTAGTGCTGGATTTTGGCCCAGTTAAGTGTTTCACAAACTGTTTTGATCACCATAAAATTTCTACTTCCAATGTTCTCTTATATTTGGGACATAGAGAATTTGGGGAATAAGAGAGAAAGATTAGTTAGGATTGAGGTTACTTTTCATACTCTGCACTCTAGAGTCTTATGGGAAGACGACTGGAGTGTGGGAAGGGAGAGGGTCCCTCCCCAAACCCCCGCAATCTTGCCAAACACCCAGTGATTCTTTGATGAACTGCTGTTCATTTGATTGAATGTGGATTTCGTCTACCAGATCTATTGCCCAAAGAGAACGTCACCTTTCTCTGGACCCTAAAGTGTTTCTCATTTCAGGGGATTCTTACATTTGTGGAACTGACCCTGAATATTCATTAATTTCCATGAGACGTAAATGTCAGCTTGAAATGAAAGGTGATCTAAATGCCACGGTCCCCGAGGAGTATTAAAATCAAGAGTGTTCAGGAATTAATGAGCCCAGTGGACACTCACTGTGGATGCAGCACAGGAGGCTGCTGCTCACGCCAACCTCGTCCACAGGCTGGAAACCCTGGCACCACAGGCGCCAGGTCACCATGGGAGAGGGAGCCACTTGGTTATGAGTCACAAAATGAGTTGGCATTATCATTTTAAATGTTAATCATGCACATTGAGAGCACTTGGGCCACTTCCCAAAATAATGTAATTCTAGCTCAATGGGAGGCAGTGCGTGTCGTAGACAGAACACAAATGGGATGGGAACCCTCGGCTTCCTCTCTCACGTTTGGCACTAATTCATGTGAACTCAGGTAACGTCACTTAAATCCTGGACTCTTTCCCCCTCCCCTTTTCTCCTCCCATCCCAAGCCCCTGCTAGAAAAGAAATACTTTTGTCTTATTTTTCTCAGTGTAATATGTCAACCTGGCCAAAGAAAAAAATGGAAAAGAAAAGGATTTAAAATGAAAACCAGGACTACAGGCATCCACTACACTCAGGGTATCAGCCAGACACGACCAGCTTTAATGTGTTCTGCATTTCATTTTCCAGTCTTTTTCTTACATCCTCTTTCACTTTCTTTCTTTTCCTCTTTCTTTTTTGTAATTATCCCCTTGGGTCCAAATAACATGCCTCATCTTTAAGAATTGTCAGCTTTGCACACGGCAAACTCAGGATTTGCAATGATGGTGCCAAATGTACCTCATTTATGTCATTCTCCTCCCCTTTGCTCCAAATTTTTGAATGGTATGCCACTGTTCTTAGTTCTGCTTTCATTAAATTTGAATTATGTACAAGCATCTCGGTTTTCTCTTTTTAACAGTATTTCTTTGTTTTGGAGTGAGGACACTGAAACAATCTTTGTTACTTTTTTTCCTGCTCCCCTACCCCCACCTGCAGTATTTCTCAATTGTGCCTATAACTTATATGTTATATTATTAAGGTATATGAAGAAGAAGTCAAAAATCCACATTTTATTCTGTTATAATTGTCACCATGTTGCTGCAAATGGCATTATTCTGTTCTCTTTTTATGGCTGAGTAGTATTCCATTGTATAGATATACCACAACTTCTTTATCCAGTCATCTGTCATTGGACATTTAGGTTGTTTCCATGCCTAGGCTGTTGTAAATAGTGCTGCTGTGAACATTAAGCTGCACACTAGAAATTGACACAATATTGTAAACTGACTACACTTTAATAAGAAATGGAAAAATTAAAATTGAAAAAAATTGTCATCATACTTTCATCTAAATATTTATTCTAAAAGTTATCATCTGATAGACATTTATGTAATTTTGACTTTGCTGATATTATACACAGCAAAGTGAAGACATTACTATTTCTTTTACCTAAAGGCTTAATGTGATGGCTTTTGATGGAGAAGCAGCAAATGAAAACCTTTATCACGCACCCAATGACTTCGTGTCCTGAATCACTCAGTGGCTGCAGTCTTCCGCTTTTCTTCTGAAGAGGCTCTTCTTGGGCCGCATTCAGTCCCTGTGTTTGGACCACCTGCATCATAAGTCCATGTATTACTCTTTTCCTGAGATTCCATTTGGTACATATATTCTTTCCACATATTCTTTTAGTATTATATATTTTTCTCTCTTTTGGTGTTTTCTGCTTAATTTTTTTTCTCAATTCTGTCAGGCAGTAACCCTCCATTTCTAAGAATTTTGATGTCAGCCTAGAGTGTTTTCTACTTTACGTGCTTCAGTTGCATCTGAACAGTTCACTTAAATTATTGAAAAAAAATCTCTTTTTAAAAAATCTTTCCATTTATACCAAAGTATAGTACAATTTATTTATTTATTTTTGTATAGAGATCTTCATTATTCCTCCTATCTTAACAAATCCTAATTTCTCCTTATTATCAAAACTAGAATCTCTATTCAGGGTTCTGCTTAAATGTTCACTCATTTCTGCTTCTCCTCCCCCTAGGAGTATCCTAAAATGCAGCTGTCTCTGATCTTTCCTAGTCAGCATTCTTCCATTCACCTTCCATTTTCCAGAAAATTGTTGAAACCTCTTATTTGTAGATGGCCCCAGGCCTATTATCTTTGCTTTTATGGGCACAACATCTCTTGACTGTTTATTATTATTGTATTTTATTAACAGTGAAAATTACAAGGCAGATAAGTGAACTCAGCTTGCCGTCTTGTTCTAGGACGGAGGCTTCGCTTATTCAAGAAATGACTCCAGTTATAGTGTGAATAGGTGAAGAAGGGCACACATCGGGGCAGGGGGGTCCACGAGGAAGAGTATGGCATTGTTTAGGACTAAAATACAGTAGATGCAGCGGTGGGGAAGGACAGGAGGGACATGGAGAGAGATTTGTGGGGGGTGAGACTCTACAAGACCTTACAGCTCTCCCTCATATGTGCCGTATGTCTGTGTACAACAAAGTCATTGCTCTAGGTTATAGTGTTTTCCCAGTCCATCTTGCTTGTTCCTGAGTTACTCTCACTGGATACATTTTCCTGCTCCTCAATCTTACCCACTTCAGTCTTTTCCTGAGCCTTTGAACTTGGTCTCAACTTCTAGGGCAGGGACTCAGTCTTCCACATTCTTTGGGCCACATGAAGCAGAATATCTACCTAACAGAGCCTTGGCTTTCGGATTCTTTCCCCAAAACTAAACCTACACCGTCATTATCAAGAGATGGGCTGATATTAACTACCGGGACCTTCCCATTTCTTACTGAAAGGGCGTCTGGACCATCAATGGCCTTAGGGACCCACAGTTTGACTCCAAATCCGCCGTGAAGTCTGTGTTCTCCTGGGAGGACTCCATTCGCTTTCTCTTTCTCTTAGGTCATGAATTCACCACACTCTGCTGTCATTTTCTCTATCCTGCTGTTTGTTCCACAGCCTTGTACCATTTCTCCATTTCACCTAATGTCTTGTTTCTAATCTCCATCTGTCCTCATGGATCTACGTTTGTCTCTCTTTCCCTGGCTTTCCCCCAGCAACAACTTCTGTGACAGATTTCAATCTCTTTCCAATTTCTATTACAAGGGCATGCTCTGGTGGTGGCCATCAGTGCATTAACCTCTCGGAGCCTCATCTCATCCTTGAGGGGGTGAAGGACAAGACTGAGGGCAGAGAAAAGGCTGACGACTGAGAACTCAAGCAGTAAATCCACTTAGGCCTTTTCAACTGTGTTTTTCAGTACTCTTGAAATGACCTTAACTTGTCTCCTTGGCTCTGGTGGCATCCCTGCTAATCTATAATGCCAAACCCATGCCAGAATTATTGTCTTAAAGCAGCAACCCCATTATGTTTGCCTGCTCCTGTGTCACAAACATCAAGAACTGCAGACTCTGACTAACAGCTAGTTTTGCATGAAGAGTGGAAGAAAAGTGATTTTCTGAGATTTCAAAGGGGACTGAAGAAAGTCAACCAGGTTAGCTAGACTGCCCTGCAAGGGAGTGGAAAGGATGGGAGTGGGGCTGGACTGAAATTCCAAAGAAGTGAAGGAGGAGCGTAAAGGCAGTCCAGGGACATGTGGGGCTGCTGTGGGGTATGATGGTCTGTAATAAAGCTAGTAAACAAAGCAAGCTCTGAGTGGGACTCCATGTGCTCTGGTGAACAAAGAATAAGGAGATCTCTTTGCTTTATCTGATACGATTCAGACGCAAGAAGGCTACTTAGCTTCAAGAGCAGAAACTAATAAGTCACAAGGATGTAAGGCGTAAATGTAAAGTGGGCGGGGAGGCTCTGAGCTCATAGGGGAATTGGACCAGAGGGCTACATTACTAAAGAACAGGAGACCACAGTCACTCATGTATTGCCTCATCCAATCTCTGACTAATTCAGGGTTTCCATCCATAGCGTCTCTGCACAGAGAGAGAAAAATGGATGTTGAAATCTAACAGAGCTGGCTTGCAGAACAATTTCCATTATAAGCTCTGTGACTCTGAACACATATGTACCACCCTGTGCCCCAGGTTGCTTATTTATAAAATGAGCATATTAATAATCTACCACTCAGGGTGGCTGCGGGATTTCCTCGAGATACATTGAAAAGCCTTGATAACATCTTACCTGATCCACGTTGTGTTGTTTCACCAACTCTGCCTAACTTGTGATTAAGAACCATGATACCATATGACCCAGGAATCCCACTCCTGGGCTTGTACCCAGAAGGAAATCTACTTCAGGATGACACCTGCACCCCAATGTTCATAGCAGCACTATATACAATAGCCAAAACATGGAAACAGCCTAAATGTCCATCAACAGGTGACTGGATAAAGAAGATGTGGTATATTTATATGGTGGAATACTACTCAGCCATAAAAACCGACAACATAATGCCATTTGCAGCAACATGGATGATCCTAGAGAATGTCATTCTAAGTGAAGTAAGCCAGAAAGAGAAAGAAAAATACCATATGAGATCGCTCATATGAGGAATCTAAAAAACAAAAACAAACAAAAACAAAGCATAAATACAGGACAGAAATAGACTCATGGACAGAGAATACAGACTTGTGGTTACGGGGGGGTAGAGGGTGGGAAGGGATAGACTGGGACTTCAAAATTGTAGAATAGATAAACAAGATTACACTGTATAGCACAGGGAAATATACACAAAATGTTATGATAAATCACAGAGAAAAAAATGTGACAATGAGTGTGTATATGTCCATGAATGACTGAAAAATTGTGCTGAACACTGGAATTTGACACAACACTGTAAAATGATTATGAATCAATAAAAAATGTAAAAAAACAAACAAACAAACAAAAAAAGAACCATGATCCCAAGAAGCAAATTACAATGATAGGCGATTATGTTCACCAGAGACTCCTTCCTTATCTCAAGCCCAAATCTGTATCCCTGTAGCTTTCACTCACTCGCTCTGTAGTAGCTTCAGGAACAGTAGAAAGGGGACAGAGTCATCAAAAGTCAGAATGTGAACTAGGTCACAAAATATGTGGTCAAGAAAAGACATTAAACTTGAACCTCCCATAGATCTCTGTTCTCCTAGAGACCATCTCCCTGCTGAGAATTCATCCTTGGTAGGTAGAAACCGTCTTCTCTAGCATCCTTTGACAATGAGGACAGCAATGAGTGTGGAGCTATATAACCATACCCTCCCGTTAGGGTGTTACTTTGTTTGCTCTTCATAATAACAGGCAGGCAGCGCCCACAATGGACCATACAAACAATTTAATAGCCTCTTCAAAGTAATTAGAACAGAACTAACTTGTCTCCAGCAAGCTTTTGCGAAACTCTCCAAGGCGTCCTCCAAACCTTGAAGACAGCTGGGTCAACGCGAGCTTTAACCCAGGAACGTTCTACTCCCTCCCGGTACGCACAGGTCTTCTTTCCTTTGTTAAGCCTCCCTGTTAGGGAGCTGTGTCTGACATGTGGCTATCTCAGGATGGATGTGTTTGTACAAGAGCCTTACATCTCGGGCCTTCAAGATCACTCAGTGCTTTTAAGGGAAAACATGCATTGGGGAAGTAATTTTACACTTGCCATGCTTAATAATCTTTAATAGTGTATGATCACATTTGTTCTTACTTTCATTTCAGCAGACAAACTATGGGGAATACTAAGTAGTTAGACTTACCATTATTATTGCAATCCATCTGATTCTTTTCCTTGTAAATGAATCTTTAATTAGTTAAGTTACCACCACGGCGCTCATGTTTACACAGCATAGCTCTTTAATACAAAGTTCCTGAAATTTAAAATAAACAATAACCCCCGGCTTTCTCTTGCCTCTCAGTACCATAATAGAAAGTCTACCTTACTTGCTACAAAGATTGCTTTTGGACTTGACAATCAATGAGAGTCAAGCCTTTAACTTTCTAACTATCATACTGGTGAATACCAAGGAATGCACATCAATGAGTTATCACAGAGCACATTGTGTTTAGTGATGGCAAATGCTGAAGTGCCCTCCTGATGTGCCCTTCTAGTGCCACATCTTGGCCATCTTTAAGCATATGATGCCTATCAGTAGGCAGAAATTAAATCAGAGTGGGCATTCTGGCTTTAAGGTAATGTGTATAAGCATGGTCTTTCATGGAAGCAGAATTCCAGGCAAAAGGAATATTTTTTTCCCCTTAATTGAACAGCAAAAATAGAGGGAACAAGAAAAAGATATGACAGATGAATGTGTTGGTTTGTCTATGAGGAGAGACTAGTTAGATGTGTGGAGTTCATGGGAGTGGAGGGTAGGAGTGGGGCAGGTCACACAGCAGAAGCAGAACTTGTGGTGGAATTTGCACATCAGTCTTCAACAAACATCAATGACTTCCTCTTGGGGGAAGATGGAGATGGTAATGATGATGGTGATAGTAAAGTAATAACAACAACAATAATAATAATAACTATCATAATAGAAGCTTTGAGAAAATAATTAAATTTCCTAAGGTAAAATCTAGTCCGAAGAGGATCTTGGAATTAAAATCTAGGCACCCTGAATTCATGAGTCCTCCATCGGAACCTGATCTCCAGGCCAGGATATAGAGATATGATTTCAAAGACATCAAAATTAAGGAGGTCTGCTATAACATAGTACTTTTCAAATCAATCTTTTCAAAAACAAATATATATTTGTGTCAGTTACTAAACTCAGCAAACTAAAAAATGTATAAAACTGGTGTCTGCTCTGGAACATCAGAAACTCATATAAGGATGGATACCTGCACACCCAGATGACAATTATGATAAATTAACTCCTAAGGCCTTGGGTTTGAAGGCTTACCTTTCACGTTATAAATATCCTTTTTGTTGGTTCATGATGGATTATCAAATTTGGCACAATAGACTAACATAATACATTTGTGAGTACCTGTGTTCATTCTCTTAAAGGCTTATCAAGTATATTTTCCCAGTATCTTTGCTTATGTCTAGGCTTTTGTAAGTTTATTTGAATAAAATTTAGATTGCACACAATTTTTTTCTCTTTCTTTTCTTTATTTATAAATTTTTTGAGAAATTTTAGGTTCATAGCAAAATTGAGAAGTTTTGCAGATTTCCCATGCACCCCTGTCTCTACACTTGCATAGATCCTGAATCAGAGTGGTGCATTTGTTAAAACTGAAGAACCTACATTGACACGTAATAATCACCCGAAGTCCATATTTTACATTACAGTTCACTCTTGGTGCTGTACATTCTGTGGGTCTGGACGAATGTACAATGGCACGTATCCATCATCAGAGTATCAGAGTATATCCATTGTCCTAAAAATCCTCTGTGCTACATGCATTCAACCCTTTCCCTTAAATTCTGACCATCACTAATCTTATTACTGTCTCCATACTTCTGCCTTTTCCAGAATATCATACAATTGGAATTATTCAGTATGTAGCCTGTTTTGATTAGCTTCTTAAGCTTAGTAATATGCATTTAAGCTTCCTCCATGACTTTTCATGACTTAATAGCTCATTTCTTTTGGGGACTGAATAATATTACATTGTCTGGATGTACCACAGTTTATTTATTCTTTCACCTTGGTTGTTTGCAACTTTTGGCAATTATGAATAAAGCTACTATAAACACCTATGTTGAGGGATTTGTATGAACATATGTTTTAATAACTTTAGATAAATACCAGGGAGGGTGATTGCTGGATCACGTGGTAAACGTAGGTTTATTATGGTAGAAATGATGACAGTGAATCACCCTTTTGCATTCCCAACAGCAATGAATGAGAGCTCCTATAATTCCACATTCTCACCAGCATTTGCTGCTGTCAGTATTAGGATTTTTCATTCTAATAGGTGTAGTGGTATCTCATTATAATTTTAATTTTTATTTCCCTGATGACATGTAATGTGAAGCATCTTTTATACTCTTATCCACCATCTATTTATCTTTGAGGCAGTGTCTGTTCAGGTCTTTGGCATATATTTTAATTAGGTTTTTTTTAAATTAAGTTTTAAGAGATCTTGTATATTTTGGATAATAGTCCTTATCAGATATGTCTTTTGTAAATATTTTTTTTTCAGTCTTTGGCTTGTCTTCTCATTCCTGAACATTGCCTTTCACAGAGATGAGGTTTTTAGTTTTAATAATCAAGCATCTCAGTTATTTCTTTCATGAATTATGCCTTTGATGTTTTGGTTAAAAAGTTCACTGTTGGTGTAGCCAAGATGGCAGTGTAGGAAGACTCTGAGCTCATCTCCCCACCATGGACACATGAAAATTATAACTATTTACAGAGCAAATATTGATAAGAACAACACAAAGACTTTCCACAACAGCAGATAGAAAGAAGGAACCACAAAAAGATGGGCAGAGAGGTAGAGATGCAATATAGTCAAGACCCACACCACCAGGGAAGTAACCCACCAAAAGGGAGATAATAACAATTTCAGAGATTCTCCCCACAGAGAAAGGAGCAGAGCCCCACATCGGGCTCCCCAGCCTAGGAGGTCCTGCACCAGGAAGACAAGCTCCCTGAACAACTAGCTTTGACGGTGAGTGAGGCTTGGTACAGGAGAGCTGGAGAACTGTAGGAATATCTGTCTCTCTACATGTGCATATGATGACACAAATTTTCCTCTAAGCACTGTGTTACTTCAACCCACAATTTTTGCTAAATTGTGCTTTTGTTTTCATTTAGCTCAAAATATTTAACATTTCTCTTGGGATTTCTTCTTTCACCCATGCATTTTTTTTAAGAAATATTTCATTTATTATCCTTGTATTTATGTATTTTTCACATATGTTTCTGCATCCATTTCTAATTTAATTCCATTGCGGTCAAAGAGTGGACTTGATATAACTTCTTCCAAATGTGTTAAGGTGTGTTTTATGTCCAAGAATGTTGTCTATCTTGGTGAATGTTTTGTGTGAGCTTGAGAAGAATCTGCTGTGGTTGGATGTGGTCTCTAAGTGTGGGTTATAATCCACACTTAGAATCGACACATGGCGGTGTCGAGTTGTACTGTGTCCTTACTGATTTTGTGTCTGTTGAATCCCTCCACTTCTGATAGAGGAGGGATGTTGAAATCTCCAGATATGATAGTGGATTTATCTATTTCTCCTTGCCCTTCTATGAGTTTTTCTCTCATATAATCTGATGCTCTACAGTTAAGCACATACATGCTAAGATTTGTTAGGTCTTTTTGGAGAATTAACTCCTTTATCATAATTATTGTCCTTCTTCACCCCGATCACTTTCCTTGGATTGAAGTCTGCTGTGTCTGAAATTAATGCAGCTATTCCAAAGAAAAATACTATATGATATCACTCATATGTAGAATCTAAAAAAAAGAAAAAGGAAAAAGAGGCCACTAACAAATTCATCTACAAAACAGAAACAGACTTGCAGACATAGTAAACAATCTTATAGCTATTAGGGGAAAGGAGGTGGGAAGGGTTAAATTTGGGAGTTTGAGATTTGCAATGTCAGCCACTATATTTAAAAATAGATTAAAAAACCCCCAAATTTCTTCTATATAGCACAGGGAACAATATTCAATATCTTGTAATAACATTTAATGACAAAGAATATGAAAAAGAATATATGTATGTATATGCATGACTGGGACATTGTGCTGTACACCAGAAACTGACACATTGAAACTGATTATACTTGAATTTAAAAAACTAATGTAGCTATTCCTGCTTTCTTTTGATTGATGTTAGCATGGTATATTTTTCTCCATACATTTACTTTAAATCCATATGTCTTTACAGTAAAGTAAATTTCTTATAGAAAATTTATTGCCGGTTCTTATTTTTCAATCAACTCTAACCTTTTAATTGGTGCATTTAGACCATTGCCTTTCAAAGTGATTGCTGATATAGCTGGATTAATATCTACCACAATAGTTATCTCTTCTACTTACCATCTTACTCTTTGTTTCTATTCTTGTCTTTTACTATGTTTCTGCCTTTTGTGGTTTTAGTTGAACTTTTTATATCCCATTTCCTTTTCTTTCTTAGCTTACCAGTTATACTTCCTTTTATAACTTATTTTAGTGGTTTCCCTTGAGTTTGCAATGTATATTTTCAACTAATTCAAGTCAACTTTCCAATATTACTTCATCACTTCACAGGTAACATTAGTATCTTATAATAACAAAAGGATTTTAATTTATTCTTGTCTATCATTGCTCTTATTTCACTTATACATATATTCGAATGATATCTCTATAAGCATACATAATAAAATGTATTGTCACTGTTATTATTTTGCATAAACTATCTGTTAGAAAAACTAAGAATAAAAGAAAGGTTTTATTTTACTTTCCATTATCCCTTCTTCAATATGCTTCCTTTCTTTACGTAGATCCAAGTTTCTGATCTATATTATTTTCCTTCTCCCAAAAGAACTTCTTTTAATATTCCTTGCAAGGCAGGTGTGCTGATAATAAACGTCCTCATTTTTCTTTTGTTTGTTTGTTTGCTGGAGAAAGCCTATTTCTTCTTTACTTTTGAAGGATAGTTTTTCAGGGTACAGAATCCTGAGCTGGTGTTTTATTTCTATCAGTATTTCTAATGTTTCAGTCCACTCTCCTTGCTGGCATGGTTTCTGAGGAGAAATCAAATGTAATTCTTATCTTTGTACCTGTGTAGATAAGAAGGTTTTATTCTATTTCCTTCTGGCTTCTGTCAGGATTTTTTCTTTATCTTTGATTTTCTAGTTTGCAGTTTTTTGTTTTTAAAAAAATTTTTTGACATATTTCCTGCTAGGTGTTCTCTGAAATTACTAGATCTGAGATATGATGTCTGACATTAATTTGAGGAAATCTTCAGCCCTTGTTAAATGTTTAAAAAAATTTTTTTTGTATTTCTTTCTTCTCCTTCTTATATTCCCATTTTGTGTATGTTATACCTTTTGTAGTTGTACCAGTCTTTGTACATTCCTTTCTTTCTTTTTCTCTGTGTTCTCTTGGCTTCTCAGGTTTGAAGGTTTCTCCTGAAATTTCCTCAATCTCAGTGATTCCTTCTTTAGCCCAGTCTGCTCACCAGCCCAGCAAAGGCGTTCTTCCTTTGTGTTACAGTGTTTGTTGGTCTCTAGCGTTTCTTTTTGGTTCTTTCTTAGGATTTCTGCCTCTCTGCTTACACGGCTCATCTGTTCTTGCATGCTGTCTACTTTAAGCAAGAGAGCCCTTATCATATTAATCAAAATTGTTTCGAAATGCTGGTCTGAGTTTGGTGCAGCCACTGTGGAAAACAGTATGGAGATCCCTCAAAAGACTAGGAATAGACTTACCATGTGACCCAGGAATCCCGCTCCTGGGCATATGTCCAGAAGGAACCCTACTTCAGGATGACACCTGCACCCCAATGTTCATGGCAGCACTATTTACAATAGCCAAGACATGGAGACAGCCTATGATGACTGGATAAAGAAGAGGTGGTATATTTATACAATGGAATACTACTCAGCCATAAAACCCGACAACATAACACCATTTGCAGCAATGTGGATGCTCCTGGAGAATGTCCTTCTAAGTGAAGTAAGCCAGAAAGAGAAAGAAAAATACTATATGAGATTGCTCATATGTGGAATCTAAAACAAACAAACAAACAAAGCATAAATACAAAACAGAAATAGACTCATAGACATAGAATACAAACTTGTGGTTGCCAAGGGGGCGGAGGGTGGGAAGGGATAGACGGGATTTCAAAATTGTGGGATAGATAAACAAGATTATACTGTACAGCACAGGGAAATATACACAAGATCTTATGGTAGCTCACAGAGAAAAAAAAGTGACAATGAATATAAGTATGTTCATGTATAACTGAAAAATTGTGCTCTACACTGGAATACACACAACATTGTAAAATGACTATAACTCAATAAAAAATATTAAAAAAATAAAATAAATAAAATAAAATCGTAGTCTGATAATTCCAACAGTAGAGTCCTGTCTGCTTCTGATGCTTTTTCTGTCTCTTCAAATTGTTTGTTTTCTCCTTTTTGGTATGCCTTTTGCTTTTTTTCTTTATAGTCAGACATGAAGTGTCAGGTAATAAGGAGCTGCTATAAATTGACCTTCAGCACTGGGCTGGTGAGGTATGCAGGAAGGACTTTTCACAAACTGTTCCATTAAAGAAACTTTTCTACTTGAGTTGGATCGCAGCCACAACCAATGCGAAGAAACCCTTGAATGCAGCCTGACTCCCAAGTTGGAAAGGACTTCAGCTGGACTCGCTTGGAAAACAGGACCTGGATCTAGTGCCTTGTAAGGCATGGACCCTATGCAGCCAGCCAGGGACTCCCTCCTGTGTGACTGGGCTGCTTTTGAGACAATGGACATGGGGGCTGTGCCTCCTCACTTATATCTGAGCTAAAACAAAAAATCTTTGCACATGAAAAAAGCCTTATTATTATTTCTTATTGTTATTTCTCTGTCTCTTAGTGAGCTTGCGCCTCTGGATTGTAAACTTTACAAGTAGCTCTCAGATTTGCTCTTCCTTCTGGTTAGAGGGAGCTGTAGTTGTAAATTTCCCTTCTGCCATGCAAAACGCAAGAATCTCTTTCAAAATTTTGGGAGTCTTCCATGACTGGGTCCTCCTAGAACTTTTAATGCTTGAGAGTTGTCCACACTGAACATCCAGCCATTTATCTATTACAGTTTAGGTTTTCCTGCTCTGACACTGTTCCTGTGGAAGTTTCTGCTGGTAAATCCCTGCTTTGGTTGATACGACTCCCTGTATCTGCCTGGCTTTCTCTCCAGTCTTGGGGGCAATGCTTCTCTCTGTGTCCCCGTCTCTCTTCTGGACCCTAGAGAAACTGTTGTTTTTCAGTTTGTTTCGTTTTTCACTTGTTGGAAAGAATGGTGACATTCAAGGTCCTTATGTGTGGAACTAGAAACTGGCAGTCCTTCTATAAACTTCTAATGAGATGATTGCAAATAAATTACTGAGTAAATAAGGACATAGCTACCATACAGACTCTGAATTAAATATATAGCTTGAGCTCCTACTTTAAGTGATTTAAGTGTAAAAATAGGGAGGACACCTGGAGCCATTTATTCATCCAGAAATGTTGATAGAATGCAGATTCTGTGCCAGGCACTGTCCCAGCATGAGTCGCTGAGTGTTGCCAGCCCAGTGTTGGAAGGCTGCACTTGGGCACCCATCAAGCACGCACTGCATAGACTAGTGAAAGGGACGTGCTGATTCACAAGGATTGCTCCCCAGGAGGGCGTGGTTCTTAGCACAGTAGCTCTCTCTACAAATTCCAATGTGTCCTCACAGACGACATGTTTTCTAATGTGGATTGCACATGATTTAACTTGATTTATTCCTATCTCAAATAGACAGACATGTGAGGCCTTTCCAGCCTTGATCTGCATTTGGAAATTTCTAACAACACACAAATAGAAAGTAAAGAGATCCACAAGCATACCACTTTTCCTGTGAATAAGAAAAATGCTAACCCCCAGTTGAATGTGAGACATTTCAGTGGGAATAAAGTAGGAAGGAGAAAACAAATCAAGTAATATAGATCTGTTGAGGAGAACATTGCAGGCAAAAAGTAGCTTTAAAAAAATCCACCTGTGTGTGTATTTTGTAAACTAACTTAGCAAATAGTTGGTCCAGAAGATATGTTTCCAATTCAATGTTGAATGATGATTAATGCCTTTGAAATAGGATTAATGACCAAAATATGTAATAATTTTCTCAATATTTATAAGGGAAAAAAAACTAGAAAACAGTTTTTTAAGATGATGTTTGAATAAGCAGTACTGAAAAAGGGAAAATCCAAATGATTAAAAAACATACAAGCAGTTTTCCTATTCTCTTCTTTTCTTCTTTAATTCACTAAGAACAAGAGAAAAGAACATTAATAACTTGTACAATGAGATGTCACATTACTGAAGTCAGGTGGGTGAGAATTAGGAAGATCTATGATCCCAGGTTCTGTTATAGTTCTGTTACTGGGGACTTGAATTTAATGCTGGTGTGAGGGAATTCTGCTACAGCCGATAGAAAGCGTTTTGTTAATTACGCCAATAACCTAAGACCCAACAATTCCATTTCTGAAACTGAATCCCAATTATTAACAGGAGGTCTATAAAGGGACTTGCACAAAGATAATTCTTAAAGCATTGCTTTTGTGAGGGCAGTCACAAAACTGGATCATTAATATATAGTAGATGCAAAGAATATTATGGAATATTATGTAGACTTTACAAGCAGTAAACTAAGTGGACGTGGTGCAACATGTGTACTTCTTAAGTACATGATGGATGAAAATGTGAGAAACAGGTGTCCTGCTGTCAGTATGAATTAGACAATTTAAAAAAACACACCACAACACTAATAAATAATTAGTTTAAAGGAGATATATATATATATATATATATATATATATATATATATATATATATATATATAAAATATATATATAAATAAAATACACTATGGATAAATATCTATAGATGCATGTTGAATATATTAAGTGTCTATGAGGTGGAAGAGGAGTAAGGATGGAGATCAGGTTGTAGTAGGAAACGTGAAGAAAGCTGTGTGATGCGTACAAATGATGACTGTGTACCACAAACCAAGAAATATGAAGAGGTCAACCTGCACCTGAGAGAGTGAGAGGAAAAGAGCACCACTGAACTCATTAATAGTGCAAGGTAAAGAAAGCACCATGAGCATCACTGGGGGTTCATTCCATCTCGTACAGGATCTACAGGGAAGTCAGGAACTTCATCATGCCTGCAAATTGTTTCAACCGCCACTCAGCCAGGGGCAATTAAAGCAGAGTCCACAGCACCCTGCAGCTCCAGTCTCCATGTGATTGCTCCATCCACACGGTAATTGGGCTCTTTTTCTCCTGCTCTCACGCTGAGCCATTGTGCTGAGCCAGTTACTCTCCGTCTTTGTTTCTGCTGCTGCCAACTCTCTGGCTGTGTGTCTCAAATTCAGACTTCTCAGAGAGAATCTGACCAGTGTGACCCATCCCCTTCCACTGTCTATGCTGTGTTGAGCATTTTTCTCAAGACAATCACCTAGACTTCTGGACACCTCCCAGGTGGTCACTGTCCAGGTAACCTCCACTTCTCGGACTGATATTTATGACCAGCATCCTCTCTTCTGGCTATCCTAGACCTTGAACTCGTGGGGTCATCCAAAGACCCATCATCACTTCAGAGCTGAAATGTAACTGTGCTTGTGTGATAACTTGTCATTACTGCAGAATCTCTGGTCCATGTGGACAGATGGTGCTGGTGGCAGAGTAAAATATTATAGCTAGGATTTGAATATCAGACCTGCATGCCTGTGCTGCTGTGCATGTTAAAGCCAATGTTGCAACTGTAAAAGGTAATTATGTTGGCAACTCAGGGTGAAATGTTTAAGAGAAGAAGACATTTGACAAATCCCTGTTTGGGTTTCCTTTGAGCTGCTGACATCTCACTCTGGGTAGAGAGAAATGCACCACCATCAAAATTCTCTTGCATGAAGAATCACGGGATCTCAAGAAACCATGTTCATTTAACATCTTTCGGTCTGCTATCAGTTGGTTTTCTTTACCAAGAACCCACTCTTTACATTATTACAATAAGCAGTAACTTATACTAAATATTCACATCAGAGTGCTAATTTTAGCACTAAACGTCCCATCTAGTCCTCATGGGGGCTACATGGCACATACAAAAACCTTAACTCAGAAGAAGACTCTATGCTTGGGAGGCACTCAGAGTGGCGTAGATCCCCTCCAGAAAGCAGCAATTCCTCTCTAAAAGATAACACAAATATGTGGAAATATATAAACATAAGTATATTCTTCAGGACATCATCTATAGGATACTTTACTTCCAGCTGAGATGCAGTAGCAAGGATCATATTTTCTTTCCTACCTGACTTAAGAGCAGTAAATATTGGAAAATATAAGAAACAATGGTTTTCAAGACAAAGAAGATTAGACAATGATAGGGAGTGGTCACTGAGAGATGGAAAACTGATATTATGAACCATGTGATTGTCCCAGCTTAGTACATTGGAAGGGTCTCCTTGGTACCTACAGACAAGTCTGTAGCAGAGCTCAGAGGTTACACTGAGTTGAGGAGATGATGCTAAGTGTCCTGGAGGTCAATTGGCTAGAGTTGGCAGGACAGGATGACAAGGAGGAGAGACATGCTCAGCAAGGGAACTCTGGACAACTGTGGAGGGTCCCTGTTGAGTAGTCACCAGAGTGATTGGCTCATGTGTGTGAGCAAACTATGTAGCGCTGGGAAAGTATTGTCTTATAGAACTAGAATCAACAGTGCCTGGTACTCACAGAGGTGAGACAATAGTGACTGTTGCTGTCAGGCTAACTTGGAGTATAATGTTAACAGAAACCAGGACGGATTAAGGGCATCAGAAGTGAGGTACTCAGGGAACAAATTTAAAGTAGGACTCACTCTCAGGTTTCTACGCATGTAGGACTAGCACATGAGAGTGAGTGCCTTCTTACATTTTGCAATCTGGGCCCCCACTCTTAAGGAGGTAGTTATGCCCAGACGGGTACTTGCAGGAACCTGAACATGAGTGCATCCTTATTCTGCACCCTGTTTCCTCACTTGCCTCACCCTAGTCCCAGTCTTTCTCAGAAGACAGGAATAATTTGTTATAGACTAAACACAGCTGTAGTCCTTCCAAAAAAATTAAATTAAAGCCAAGATCCAAAAAGATTAAACTGTTTCCAAATAATTTAACTGCGCCTCAGAACAAAGTTCAAAAACACTTATAGGAATACAAAAATAGCTAGTTACCACTCAAAAAGGGAAAAATTCACCATGTCTGAAAATCAGATATGACTAGACATGCAAAGAGCAGGAAAATATGATCTGTATCGAGGAGCAAAACTAAACCAGAATTGACACAGATGTTCGAATACCAGACAAGGATATTAAGGAGTTATTACAATTGTTTTCCATATGTTCAAAAGTTAAGTAGAGATATTGTGAGATACAAAAAGAAAATCAAAGCAGCAAAATAACTATAAAAATAAAGCTCAGAGAGAAAAACAAAATAATTAAAAAAATGAAAAGGCAATCTGAGATCTGGAAAAATTCAAGTGGCTTAACATAAATGTGGTTAGAGTTTAGCAGGGAGAAGATACAGAAAACAATTCAAGAAATAATGGCTAAGATTTTTCCAGATTTGATGAAAAATATAAACCCAACACTCAATAAGTTAAATGAATTATAATTTCAAGAAATATGAGAAATACCATATGAAGGCACAACATACTCAGACCACTCAAAAAATACAAATGAGGAAATCTTAAGGAAGCCATGGGGGAAAAAAAAGACACACTACCCACAGAGGAAATAAAGGTGAGATGACAGTTGCTTTCTGGTCAGAAACCACACAAGTGAGAAGACATTGGAGCAAATTTTTAAAATAGAGGAAGAAAGAAGGAAAGGAAGGAAGGAAGGAAGAAAAGAAGAAAGAAAGAAATTAATAAATGACTCTGTTAAACTAGAGCTCTATTCAAGCACAATATCTTGCAAAAATTAAGGGTAATGGATTGCCCCAGACATACAAAATCTGAAAGAATTCATTACCATTAGTCTTGAAATATAAGAAATGTTGACCAAAGACTTTTTTATGACAAATAAGCAAGCACATGAAAAGATGTTCAACAGTGTTGGTCATCAGGGGATGCAAATTAAAACCTTGACACCACCACCCACTTATTAGAATTGCTAAAAATAAAGTCTTACCATATCAAATGCTGTCAAGAGGCAGAACAGCTGGCACACTCATACGCTCCTGGTGAGAACATAAAATGGTACAACCACTTTGGTACAACCAGTTTGATAGTTCTAAAATGTTAAACAGGCATCTACCCTAGGATCCAGACATACCATCTTCTAATGTAAGTGGTTTAAATTTTCCAATCAAAAGACACAGAGTGGCTGAATGGATAAAAATACAAGACCCAGTTGCCTACAAGAGACTAATTTTGGCTTTCAATATCCAAGTGACTGAATGGAAAAAGAAATTCCATGCAAGTAGGAATGCAAAGAGAGCAGGGAGAGCTAGATTTATACCAGACAAAATAGACTTTAACTCAAAAGCTATAGCAAGAGGCAAAGAAGATAATTATATATTGATAAAGGGGTAAATTCATGAAGAGCATTTAGCAATCAAACACATATATGCACCCAACAACAGAGCACCTGACACTATTATGCAAATACTAAAAGACACGGAAGGAGAAATAGACACGACTACAATAAAAGTAGGAGGCTTTCATACTCCGTTTTAAATAATGGATAAATCATCCAGACAAAAAAGGAAATGCTGGACTTAAACTGTACTTTAGCTCCAAAGGAGATAACAGACCTCCAGCAGCCGTAGAATACACTCCCTTCTCAAGAGTGCATGGAACTTTCTCCAGGACAGATCATGTGTCAGATCACAAAATAAGTGTTAGTAAATCTAAGAAGACTGAAATCATACCAAAAATATTTTCTGAACACAAGGGTATGAAAATAGACATCAAAAACAGGAGGAAAACCGGAGATTCATAAATACGTGGAAATTAAACAACAAACTCCTGAACAATTAATGCATCAGTGAAGAAGGCAAAAGAAAAATAAAAACCTTGAAAAGGTAAAAATGGAAATACAACATATCAAATCTGCAGAAAGAGCAGTATATGACAAATATATGCATGTAATTGTCTGATATATACACATATGTTTACAACATATGTGATAACATATATGTATTTCTCTGAAACATACATTCTAAAAAGCAGAAATTCTGCTGAGTCAAATATGTTTATTTTAAATTTTGATGTGTATTGCCAAGTCTCCCAGAGAGATCATTGTAATTTTTTCTTACAACAGTGCCTCAGGCTGTCTATATTTTTTTTACAGTGACATCCACAAAACAAACTTTGCTATGTTTAATAAATTGCCTGGATTAATAAACATGTCAAGATTAACAAAAAGGTAAAACATAAAATGTCTTTGATTTTAATTTGCATTTCTTTACTTATAAATGATATTGGACCTGACCAGTTTGCATCTCAGCAAGATGTTTCTGGGAGAACTGTATGGTGGATGAAGTTTAGATCAGAGAAATCACCCAGTGGGGCAAAGTAGAAATCATATTCTATTAATAAATAAAATAAGCACATAGAAATGATTCCACGGATGGGAAGAGGAGGGGCTTTTTAGCTGGGGAAAATGTAGAAGGGATAGAATATTAACCTATCGACTTTTCCTATTTAAAAATATTTTTGGCTTAAGCATGCCGAACTTTTTTATTTATTTATTTTTCTTTAAAATTATAATGATTCCACCTGATAGAATGTTGGAACTGGTCCTAAATACCATCTGAGAGTACTGGTCAAGAATCCAGATGCCCTCTCATAATCTGAAAACCTTCTTTGGGGGAAGGGTATAGCTCACTGGTAGAGCACATGCTTAGCATGCACGAGGTCCTGGGTTCAATCCCCAGTAGCGCTGTTAAAAAAATAATAATAATAATGAAAACCTTCATTTGTTCCTAAAGGCTAGTTTGTGACAGAGAATGTTGCTGCAAAGCCATCCATGGAGTTTGAGTGATGTGGCAATGAAAGTGCAGATGTATCCTTCTAAGAGGTGGTTCTTCAAGAGACAATGGAAACAGCCATGATTTAGAGACAAGAAAAGCTAACCATCAAAATGTAGTAACAGCTGGTAGTTTAGAAGGAAAGAACACAGGCTTGACCTACTTCAAAAGAACCCCATTAATACTCTATCTGGAATGGGGCTGTTACTGAACAAAACAAGCTTGTTGGAAGATGCTTTATTTTAATTCGTCTGGCAAAGGCCAATCCGTGCTTCTAGTCTCTGGAAATATTACATGTGCTCCAAAAACCCGATGGCACAAATTTCAGAATTTCTATACTGGAAGAGACTAATCCACACAGATTGCTTCTAATTTTGATAGAAAATGACACAAGGGGTGAAATTACTAAAAGTCAACACAGCAAATCATGGAAGTAATTTGGGAAAAGACCAGTATATTTGACTCTTAGGCTGGTAGAATATTTACCTATTTCCTTTTCCTTAGATCATATCAATAGTTGTCGTACCACTGTGATATCAGAAATAGCACAGTGATGTATATTAAAAAAAAAAGATGTTGTGGCTGCAGTGACTACGGTGTTAATGGAAGATCTAATGGCAAATATTCTTAAATTATTTGTTATAAAGACAAGATGAATTCAGCCAGATAATGTTATTTGACACAGCTTTGTAAATATAAAACCAAATCTACTAATCATTTTTCCCTCTAAAGCGTGGAATAAATCTTTTGTAATCTGGATTATAAATATACACTGGCCAGCAATTTTATTTATTTTTCCTCTCCTTTTTTTTCCCCCCTCTCATTATGCTGTCCAATGCTCCGTGGGACAAAGGTGGTGAAAAGAAAGGTCCCAGTGTTCTTACACACTCCAGGTGTCATATTGAGTGTGGCTATAATCCCACACACACCTACATTGGGAGCATCATGGAATGGGATGCCCGGTATCCATAAGAATACAATGCTTGTTGAGGATATCTTAATTTTTAAGGCTTTGAGAGGGTCGTAATCATTCAAGCACCTAATAAGAAAAAAAAAAATTAGAACAGAAAGAAAAAAGTCTAAACCATTTACACGACTCAAGTGTTTTGCATGATTCACAATAGTCCAACCAAAAGAACCTGTAAAATGGAATTACATGTTTTGCATTAATCCCCTCGTGTTTTTGTTAGAGAAAGTATTAACTGATGAGGAAATTGAATTTCAAAAGCCTCCTACTGTGTTTCTTGGCCGCTGATGCTCCTTCCCTCTGCTCCAGTTCAGTTTCAGAAAAGTCGCTGGAGTAAAATTTTAAAAAGGCACATCAGGCAAAAATCCTTCAAGGGCTTTTCATTGCACACGGGATTAACTCCAAATGCCTAAGCATGGTGTGCAAGGCCCCAGGGGAGGCTGCTGATTCTTCTCCATCCTGGGTCAAGGTCACCCCACATCTCACCTGTTAAGCCTGTGCTGAACGAGGTTCCTTTCCCAGGAAGGTGCAGGGCTCCCTGTGGTGTTTCCTCTGCGTGGAGGTCTTCCTCCTCCTCAGGTCGGCTGCATTTTTCTGGTCACACATTTATCTTTCCAAGATCAACAGAAGCACCATCTAATGTAGGAGTATGTCCAGGATATCCGAGTAAAATCCCTCCTCCCCTTCTTTTTGCCCTAACCATACGCCTTGGACACATGTGGTTGGTTTTTCCCCGACACCTTCTCCCCTTTGGGAGGCTGCACCTCTTGGCACTAGTTGGCGCTAGTGAGTACTGGGATCCTGAGCTCTTCTCATGGCCACAAGCACTGACCAGAAAGATGTGTCCACGGGGAAAGGGGGGGAGGAATAAATTATAAGTTTAGGATTAGCAGATACAAACTACTGTATACAGAATAAACAACAAGGTCCTACTCTACAGCACTACATTCATTATCTTGTAATAACCTATAATGAAAAAGAACATATATGTGTGCAACTGAATCACTCTGCTGTATACCAGAAACTAATGCAACATTGTAAGTCAACTTTACTTCATTTGAAAAAAAAAAAAAAGATTCAAGATTCATCCAAGGAATTGGTAGGATACTGTTTCAGGCTAGGGTTATTAATTTTTTTTTTTCAAACAAGAGCTGAGGGGTAGCGGGGGTGGGGAATCTGGGAAGATGTGAGACTGGGTGGGCTGGGAGCCAGGATTCCAGCTTCACGGAGTAAGTGAGTGATAAAGAAAGAAATCTCATGAGGAAAGATTCAGAAAAGATACAGAAAGAGTTGCAAACCAATTCCTTTCCGTGGCTCCGATGTCTTCGCTCTTCTTCTGTTTTGTTACATGACATGGAACATTCCTCTTTCTACTTAAGCTAATTTGAGTTGTGTTTCTTTTAAACACAACAGATTACTCATGGCCCCAGATGATGAAGAATTCTATCAGTTACTATAGCATTTTATTCAAAACATTTATTTCTGTGCCCCTGATTCTCAGCATTCTGAAGTCTAAATTTAGCTACATGCCTGCTTTAAACAAAAGCACTCCTTTCTGATATTAAAAAAGTAATTAGAGGAACACTAGTCTTGCCATATGGATGGTTCTACTAAAGTAGATGTGTTGAGTGGTGGAGTTGAAGGATGCTCAGTTAATAATCTTAATAACTATGAGACCTCCCTTGGCATGGAAACAAACCAAGGTGGGCAACAAAATAAATGTGTGCACAAGAAATGCAAACATTTAAATTCTAACATCGCTTCCTCTGGCCTCCTATAGAATCCACTTGGCTAAGCCCATGCAATGGGGAAGTTATTAGTTTCTGGAGCAAGCTAGGGCTCCTGCCTCTGGTGAAAGCTTGTTAAAGGTGATCTAACGTGGTGGTTACCTCTCCCGTCTGTCTGCGTTTCTTAATGGGGCAACCTGAGACTGCAGATTCTCTGATGGATGGTCAGAGGAGCAGAGGGCTTCCACAGAGGGGTCAGCAGTTGCCAAGGGCAGTTGGAGGAAACCATCACCTGCCGTAGCCCTTGGTTCTAATTAGCCTGCTCCTCATTAATTACATGCAGTTACTCACAGTCCTTTGTGTTTTTTGCACTTAAGCTTGCAAAGAGCATTCTCTTGCTTTTTTTTTTTTTTTTTTTTTTTTTGCAATGTAGCCACAGTGCCATATAGCATGCAAAGGACACCTAAGTCCTGGCTATGCTTGTTTACTTTAGAATAAGAATGTCTTTCTAAATACAATGGGTGTCTTTAGGAGCAATGCATTCTTTGTTAAATTTCAATGGAAGTGATTTCCAGGAGGTGCCTCCCGGGTAATGGCGAGGGGTGGTCACTGGCTGATGGAGATGAAAACCCAGCAGGTGACAGCCTTTTCTCATTCAGACTGTTGATTAAGGTCCCAGTGGAACCTCATAGCCCATGTCACAAAATAACCAGCAACATCTGAAATTGTCTGGGGATAAATACCAATTAGAGCAACAGTGCACGGTGTTCTCTAAGGCGTGATGGTTCTGCAGGCGCAGAGTGAAGGATCTCGATTCCGACCCTAAGACTGAGTGTCATAGATCATGTAACTTTCATATTACAAATGAGGAAGAGTCACAAAGTCATTCAGCAGACAGGCCATACACAAAGAGCTGATTCAGGACAGAGTCGAGCCAAAAAAATAAAGAAGTAAATGACTGACAAACAATATACCAGCTGTACCTCCTCACGCCTATCTTGGAGTCATGCTCTGTTAATCATCCGCTGCTGTGTTGTAATTTTGAGCCTTTCTCTCTCTGCCAGAGATTTCTCAGCATTCTAACGTACGCAAACATTTTAAAAGAAAATCAGCTTTGACCTTGCAGCCCATTCCCCGAGCTCTATTCCATGGAAGTTTCTCTTTCCTCAGTGCTGCTGCTTGTACTCTGCACTCACCCTCTCCTCCCACTCCTGCACACACTCATCCCCGTCATCACTGGGGCCAGTCCTTTGTCACATCCTGTGGCTGCTACGCCGGGGTCATCTGTACTTCTGAACTGTCAAAATCCAAGATCTTTCTAAATCCATTTGGATCTCCGTGTAACACTGATGGAAACACTGATTACAACAGCGATCTTAAAGATTCTCCTTGGTTCTCTGTGACCACACTTCCTTGAGTCTTCTCTGGGAAAATTTCTCTCTGATTCTTCTCCACCCACATCACCAGCCTCTCTCTCTCTGCCTTAAGTACTGGTTTCCCACATTCCGTTTCCAGCTTTTTACCCCCGCCTTTTGTGCTCTGGCTAATCGCTAAGCTGCTCTCTGCACTGGGGCAGTACTCACACAAACACACACACACCCCCCACGTACAGAGAGCCCCTCAAACGCCACACACAAACTGAACGTTGTTAATTCCCCCTTCCCCCATCCCTCACCTCCAAACCAGCTTCTCCTGGGCATCAGCTTTGTCGAATGATCCCAGTTCAGACAGTTACCGAAGAGAAGCACCTGGCAAATCTCCCTGCTTGCCCCCATCACCCATCTGTCCCCATCTTCTGTTTATTCTTCCACTCAGATATCTCTTGAATTCTGCCTTCCTCTCAAATTCTACCTCCAACCTCACTCAGAGCCTCCCTGCGGACTTTTTACCGTCTTACCTAACTTAGCATTATTTTTTACTGGTTACCCCATTTTCATTAATCTTTCTCCAATCTACTACCTCACTTAACTTTCGGGCAAACACTTCCTACCATAGAAAGAATTGGAAGTAGAACTTATGTTAAGTACCCACCTAAAACCTTCAGTTCTAGGTTTGGGGTTCGGTTCCATCTCTCACACCTGCAAGACAGAGTTTGTGGTGAGGTCAGGGCTGAACACTTCTCAAGTCTCCTCTGTCTGGAAACACCAGGCAGAGATCTTTTTCTTGAGCTTCCCTGCAGGGAGAAGCGCCCGTCTAATTGATGTGTCTTGAAGACACTCATGTAATTCTCGCAGAGCTCTCACAGAGCGCTGGCACAGGTATGTGTGTGCACCCGCTTCCCCCAGGACCCTTTTCTTGTGTCTTTTGATGGGTGTCTATGTATACGTGTGTGGGTGTGTATGTGTGTGTACCTGTATGTGTGTGTGGTACATATTTTTCCCCATTTCTTAGCACACAATTTACGAAATTGTTTCAAGCATTTAAAAATCGTTTTAAATTCCCCTTTGACAAAAATTCACTTTAGAATGGATGGAGGATCATGGACATCTACACACACGGACATACTCTATCATGGGCCAAGCTACATCTGAATAGACCAGTCATCTCTCGTGCACCAGTTCATCTCCTCTGGGCCTCTCCTATCTCTTACCCCAGCCATCACCGCAGAGGCCAGCTCTGTGTGCACTCTGAGTAACGTCAAACAGGAGCAACCCACCAGGGCCCTGCCTCAGAGCTAGGCTGAGCCCGTCTTGTCTCCCACTGTGGGAATCTGCTGGGTCCCCGTGATGCACAGCCTGGAAGTGGGGATAAAGGGGTCTTAAATCCTCAGAGGGAAAACCTTCAACCAGTGGGGGTGAGAGCCCATAGATCAACATGTCCCCCTCTCATCTGGGACTCCCCCCACCCCAGGGCCTCATTCCACATGTCTTCGCTGAAGGTCCTGTGGGAGCAGAGAAGTCCCCGTGGTGGGCACACATCCTCACATCAGTCCTCAGCCCCCTACCCAACTCTTCTCATCTCACATTTCCGCTCCTGAGAATCACATTCACCATCAATATTTGGAAGTAAGCAGTCATGGCAGGTTTTGTTGTGGGGTGAACCTAGGCTGAAACAGTGACCAGCGGTCACAACAGAGAAAACAACTAATTTTATTAGAAAATCCTCTTCATACTACAGTTTCCCAGAAAAGTAATTTTCTGGTTTTGTTAAAAACATGTTTTCTGGGAATTTGTTAGCTTGATGCAGTAAAATTATATGTGGTTATAGACCCATAGTCAGTATGCGATCTGAGGCTGTGGGGGAAAATAAATTTTTCTCTCCCCTCTGGTTCTTCTTGTTAACAGAGATTAGGTTCCTGTCTCGTGCAGGAAAGAATTCAAGAGTGAGGCATAGTCAAGTGAAAGCAAGTTTATTAAGAGAGATACACACTCCATAGACAGAGTGCCGGCTGTCTCAGAAGGCAAGAGAGAGCGACCGCAAAGTGTGGGGTTGTTAGCTTTTATGGGCTCTGTAATTTCGTATGCTAACGAGTTGGAGGATTATTTCAGCTGCTTTGGGAAAGGGGCGGGGATTTCCAGGAAATGGGCCCCACCCACTTTTTGGCCTTTTATGGTCAGCATGGGACCTGTCATGGTGCCTGTGGATGTGCCATGAGGCTCACAGTCTACTGGAAGTTGAATCTTCTGCCATCTTGGTTCTAACCTGGTCCTGTCCTCAATGGCTGTGTCCTTCCTTCATGGTTGTGCCCTGCCCCTTTCCCTCCTTTCTCATTCTGGCTGGTCTAACAATTAAATTGACATGAGACAGCTCAATAGAAGAAAATCAAACAAAAGTTTAATAACATGTATGCACAAGAGAGACACAGGAAAACTAAGTAACTCAACAAAATGACTGAAGCCTCAGTGTAAATACTGTCGTCAACTGGAGACAAAAGAGGATGTTGAGGGCAGGGGTCTGGGGCTTCAAAAGGGAGGAAGGCAACTGACATGAAGATGGAGAGCAAATGCTTCGTAAATAAATATTTGCTGGGTCATGCAGAGACAATGGGACACAGAGTGGACTCTGATCTCTGAGAGTTTCCCCACCACAACTGGCTCATGTTCTTTGCATGTATCTTTGGTGATGGCTCTATTCCAGGAACAGGCATCTAAATTCTATCTAGGCATCTGGGGAGAAGGTCGATGTTTCTTTCTGAGTCTATTGGCTCTGGACTGTGTTCAGCCTGAAACAATTCACGTGTTGGAGACATTTTGGGGAGATAAATATTGTTCTCTTTCAAATCTCACCTCTCCTCAAAAGTTATTTAACATGATCAATTTAATAATCTCAGTAAACTTCACTTTTGTCATCAATGAGATAGCTTTGATAATAATCCCCTCACAGGGCTGTTGTGAGTCTCAAATTCTATAATGGATGAAAAGTGCATCTCAGAACCTGAAATTCCAAACATTCAGTTCTGTCTTTTACTTCCTAATGATGCATTTCTGTAAAGGTGGACCACCACCAACCTGAGAAAAGGAAGCTCTTGTCATTCATAATAACCATGACTTTCATTCACAAGAGACTTTTTCTGATCTGTTTTATAGACGTTTTGCTTTTTTTTTCTCACCTTACTCTTTCAGTTTGTTCATTGTTGGCATATAGGAGCATAACTGATTTCTCTATGTTAATACTTATCCTAAAACTTGACTAAATTGGTTTATTCTAATGTTTTTGTGTGTGTGTGTGTGGAATTGCTAGGTTTTCTGTATATAGGATAATGCTGTCTGTGAATAGCAATGATTTTATTTCTTCCATTACAATTTGATGTCTTTTTGTCCTTAATCACTCTGGCTAAGACTATGTGAATAGGAGTGGTAAACACAGTGTCTTTGTCTTGTTCCTGATCTTAGGGGAAAAGCTTTCAGTATTTCAGCATTAGGTATGATTCTAGTTGCGGGTTTTTCATATATGGACTTTATTATGTTTAAAGTATTTTTTTCTATTCCTAGGTTATTAAACGTTTTCTTCATGAAAAAGTGTTGAATTATTTTTCAAAATTTTTTTCTGCATCACTGGAGTTGATATATGTGCACTTTGCCTTCATTCTGTTAGTGTTAATACATTGCAATGATTGATTTTCAACTGCTGAATTAGCCTTGAATTTCAGGGATAAATCCTGCTTTGTGATGGCATTGTTGAATTATTGATTTTGGTTTACTGGTATTTTATTGAGGATTTTTGCATCAATAAGGGATATCAGTCTAAGTTTTCTTATTGTGAGTTTCTTTGATCACCTTTGGTATCAGGGTAACGCTGGTCTCAGAATGAGTTTGGAAGTATTCTCTCCTATTGAAAAGGACTGGTGGTAACAAAGTCTTCTTAAAATGTTTGGTAGCATTCACCAGTGAGGCAGTCTGGTCCTGGGCCTCTTTTGGGGGTAAGTTTTTGGTTACTGATTCAATCTTTTTAACACTTACAATTCTATTCAGATTTTCTACTTATTCATGATTCTAGTCTTGGTAGATGGTGTGTTTATAGTAATTTGTTCATTTCATTGGCTCTGTCAAATGAAAGCCCTCTAGCAGGGCATGTTCTGAGCCTTCAAATCAACCTAGTATGAAAGCTTAAGGTCTTATAGGCAGTTTTTTGGGCATGTGCCCATGTGTGTGTGCCTGCATGCATGTGTGTTTTGTTTTGTTCTCTGATTCCCATTATACATAGTTTTTTTTTTTTTAATGTCTTATTTTCATTGAGACTCTCACTCCTGCTTCTTCTCCGGGCCTTAAGTGTTCTGTTGTGTTCCTCAATCAGGAATGAGTCGGCCCAGGCACATGCAGGCCTCCAGTCTATGCGTGGAGTCCATGAACCTTACCTGTGGCATCTCATAGCTTTTACTAGCCTGGGATCTAAGAGGTACTGTTTTTGGCCTTCTGAATTCCAAGTTAGGTGATCCAGAGACCTATTCCTCAGACAGTCTCCAGACAGGTCAGGATGTTTCAAATGAGGTCTGCTCTCCCTTTTCTGGTTCACGGACAGGAACTGGGAAAAAGGCCACTGCTTCTCCCAAACCAACTCTCATCATGCTGGAGAAGGTGTGGCAAAAGCAAGTAAAAGACACATGAAATTTACTGTTTTGAACGTGTTTTTTTCCTTGATTGTTCTTTCACTTGGTTGCTGCAGATCAATGAGTGATTTCCAGAGATCCTATAAAGGTATTTTCACCAGTTTCTAGTTGTTTGTTTAATGCTTCCTTTGGGGAATGAGGGAGTGGACTTTTCTGGTCTGCCATCTTGCTGTTGCCACTCTGAAATAAATTCTTAAAATAAAATAAGACCATAACATAGGTATTATAGCTAATGTACATTTTTTTACAGATAAGAAAACCAAGAGAGGCTGAGTGACTTTGCCAAGGTCACTGAAGGGAAAAGCAGCAGAGAAGGGTTTTAAAATATGTCCTGTAATTTCAAGAATGTATTGGGTTTGGTTTTATTCTACGAAAAGGAACCATATGTCATGTTAATATTATAAGATAGAGATATCTATTCTAAGATAGAGGAGCCTTGATTTCCCAATTCTTTTCTAATCTTTTATTCTGACCTCAAGTTTTGACATCACAGAGGCAGTGGTACACTGATACTTAACTTCAATTGCTATGCCATGGCTAAGTGGGAGAAATCAAAGTGGAGTCAGAAGGAAAAAAAAAAGTGGTGCATGATTGATATAAATAACACACAAAGGGAAAACTAACTTTACCCTTCAGGTGTACAGAGCATCTGTGAATAATGACTTTTATTTTAGTTATTCTTTCACTAAGTGCTTTGAAATCCACTGAGTAGGAAGGGTCACTGGAAGGATGATTTAGTGGAAATTGGAAAACAATAGTTTTAGAAGAGTGTTTGATTTCAGTATATATCATATGCTCTCTGGGAACCTCTTCCTTTCTTAGCATTGAGACCACGTCTGGCAAGCAGTTGGCAGGAGGCAAAGGTCTGCATCAAGGGACTACAAACAAGACAATTACTGGAATTCAGAAAAGCAAAAAAAGGCTTTCCCCACCCAGAAAAGTGAATATCAGACAGCAGTTTTATCTTACGCTGTAAATGCGATGCTCTGTCTATTTCACTCCAGCTTATGTCTAAATGCCTGTGATGGGAGATCTGCTCTCAGTAATCAAATGCTGGTTTCTTCTTTAATATTCATTTAAAAAGCAAAGGCTTACCTGAAATGTTGTAAGGCTTGTAACAATGGTTACTGGTCTTGTATCATAATCAATTCACACTCAATTGACAATCATTATCAACAATTTATGAATCGCTCCTACACATTTGTGAATGCCACAAAATTCAATTCAGCAACAGCAAAATGATTCAATTCAACAGATCTTTAACAAATGTGTAGAACGGACCCCGTTCTTCTAGTTTGTCAGAACAACGTGATGAATAAGATCTCTTTAGTTCAAGGAGCATAATCGACAAAACTGGCAGGAAAACAAATGAATGGAGTATGACTTGATTCATTCATTCAGAATGCATCTGTGGAGTGTTTGCTCAGCTCCTAAAACTGGGATTGATGTCAGGGTTAAAAACAAAAGTTGAATAATGCCCTGTGCCTGCACTTAAGGGTCTACAAAGAGATACGGAAGATGAAGAGGCGAAGGTAGATTGAGAATCACAGTACACCGAGGTGCATGCTAAGATGAGTGTGTGTAACAAATGAGACAGGAGCAGAGAGGTGAGGCTCTGTTTGCGGGAGGCCTGAATTGCCTTCTGAAAAACTCATATCATATTTATTTTTTCAATTCAGCTATGGGCTGAATATGAACTTGTGAGGTGAGCAGTTGTAATCTATTGCTGGCTTCAACCAAAGAGCTCAAATTAAAAGAAGGAGGCAGGTACTAAAGGATGGATTGGGAACAAAGTTTAGTCTTTGGAATAAGCATGTGCAGAGCCTCGTGGAGGCCTGCCTGTGGGTTCTGCACTGCAGTGTCTCATACTTATTCTGCCCAGTTCTCTGGGTAGGTATACCAGAAGAAAGGTGGCGGTAAAAATTTAGGGAGCTCTTACACTAAAGTGCAAAATGCCAGTGAGTAACCACTGGCGATTACTCTAATGGAATGAAACTTGAAAGACAGAGGGTCATTCAGAAGCCTTTGTCCTTAAACCCCAATGCTTACTTGGTGGCACAACATGCCATGATGAGCCTTAGAGTCTATATATGCACAGAGAGTCTGGTGGCCACAGCATGGTTTGTAGCATCAGGCAGGGCCAGAAAGACCACGAAGAGCATCAGAGGTACCCTGGAAAGGGTGGCACACCCAGGGTAACAGCAGCCACTGCCCTCTATGTGACAAATGCATCCCACAGCAGACATTACCGATGGAGCTCTGGGGAGTCAGTTCGGCAGTAAATGGGCAACACCATGCTCAGGGCACCACAGCAAGGATGCCTGTAACGAGAAATCTATTAGCACACACGTGTCAGAAACCCAGAGATATCATGCAGGAGGGGGCTTTGGAGGTACATGGCCCAACCTGAACAAGTGAGAACTGAAGCCATGAAGACCTAGGTCGCTGGTGTTCCTGAATCCCCCATCTGTACCCATCTTAGAAGGAAATTTAGGCAGAATATATACACATAAAATATAAGATTTAATGCATGGTAATTGATTTTTCCTTTGTAAAAAAAGATTGCTTTATTGAGCTATAATTCTTATACCATATAATTCACCCACTTAAATCACACAATTCAGTGTTTTAGTATGTACACAGTTATATGGCCATGATCACAATCTAATTTTAGAATATTTTTATAATACCCAGAAGAATCACTTTACCCAGGAGCAGTCACACCCACACACACCTACACTTTCTGTTTCCTGTCTCCTAGAAAGCACGCCTCTGCTTTCTGTCTGAGTAGATATGTCTATTCTTGACATGACATATAGATAGAATCATGGAATATGTACTCTTTTGTCATTGAAGACTCTTTTTGCTAAAGGTAGTGTTTTCAGGGCTCATGCATACTGTAGCATGTAGCAGTTCATTTTTGTTGCTCAACAATAATGTATCGTGTGGATTTGCAAGACTTTGTCCATCCACTCATTCATTAATGGGAATTTGGGTTGTTTCCACTTTGGGGCTACTCTGAAAAATGCCACTTTGGACATTGATGTGCGAGCTTCTGTGTGGATGCGTGTTTTTATTTCTCAAAAATGTTTACCTAGGAATGAAGTTACTGGGCCAATGTTTAATATTTTCAGGAATTACCAAACTATTTTCCAAAGTGACCACACCATTTTACATTTCAAGAAACATTGTATGAGGGTTCCATATCCTCATCAACACTCACTAATGTCTTTCATTTCTTATAGCCACTCTAGTGGGAGTGAAGTGGGTGTATCATTGTGGTTTTAATTTGCTTTTCCTGATGACAATGATGAGGAGCATTTTTTCATGTGTTTATCAGTTGTTCGTACGTCTTCAGAGAAACGTCTACTCAGATGCTTTGGCTAATTTTAATTGGATGATCTATCATTTTATTATTGAGTTCTAAGTGATTTTCATTTATTTTGGATATAATTCCCTTATCAGATGGATGATTTGCAAATACGTTTCTGATAGTATTGTTTGCTGTGCAAAACTTCTTTATTTTGTTGCAGTCCAATTCATCTCTTTTTTCTTTCGTTGTTTTTGAGTTTGGTATCATCAACCAATCAATGAATCAATTTCAACCTAATGTCATGAAGATGTACTTCCATTTTTTTTTCTAAGAGTTTTTTTTTTTAGCTTTTATATTTTGGTCTATAATCTATTTGTAGTTAATTTTTATGCATGGGGTAAGAAGGGGACCAGCTTAATTCTTTTGCATACAGTTATCCAGGTGTCACAGCACTATTGCTGAGGACAGCATTCCTACCCCCATTGAATTATTTTTGGCATGCTTGTCAAATATCAATTAACCATTAATGAATTACTTTGTTTCTGGACTTTAAATTCTATTCCATTGATCTATCCTATTCATAGGACAGTACCATGCTATTTTGGTTACTCTACCTTTGTAGGTAGTTTTGAAATAAGAGCATGCAATATTATATATGTATATATTATATATATTATATATATATTTCATCATATACATGATGGAATATGATTCAACCTTAAAAAATAAGGAATTCCTGCATTTGTGACATGAATAACTCTGGAAGGCATCAGTGAAATAAGACAAAGAGAAGACAAATATTACAGAGTTTCACTTATTTGTGAAATATATATATAAATATATATATTTAAAAAGTCAAACTCATAGAAAGAGAGAGTAGAATGATGGCTGCCAGGCCTGTTGAGTGGAGGAAATGAGGAGAGGGTGGTAAAAGTGTCCCAACTTACCGCTCTGTGATGAATGAACTCTGAGAATCTAAAACGCTGTATGATGACTTTAGTTAATACTGCATTGTTCATCTTAAACTTGTTAGGAGTGTAGATTTTAAGCATTTTTACCAAAAAGAAAAAAGAATAAAAAAGAAAGAAGAGGAAAAAAGATAACTCTGTGAGGCGATGGGTGTATTAATTAAATGATCATAAGGAATCCTTCCACAATATGTAGGCACATCAAGTCATGATGTTGTACCCATATATATATTACAGTTGCATTTGTCAATAATGCCTCAATAGAGCAGGGGAGAATAAATTATGAGTTGTGAGTTCTCCAACTTTCTTTTTCCCTTTCAAGACAGTTTTGGCTATTCCACAACGTTTGAATTTCCATATGAATTTTAGGATCAGTTTGACAATTTTTGCAAAGGAGGCAGCTGGGATTTTGATAGGGAATTTGTTAAATCCTTAAGTCAAGTTAAGCAGTATTGCTATCTTAAGAATATTAAGGGAACCTCAGTCTTCCTGGCCACACTATCTGGAGTAATAAAGCATTTGCAAAACAGACCTGGGAGAGGGTGCGAGACACCAGTGACCAGTCCTTCCTGGAGTGAAACGATTGCCCTGGACTGGCAGCTGGTGTGAATGGGACGCCTGTGTCCTTGGCCACACCCATCCAGCACAGAGGTCTCCTTACACGCAGCTGGGAGGAAAGAGAAGTGGTCCTACCACAGACTCACTGTTCTTAGCAACATTTAATAGAGTTTCTTAAATATATGTGTCTCCATTTTCCGTACGCCCTTAGGAAAATTTCCAGAGGCTAACCAGTTGTTTTCATTTTGTTCTGTTTGTTCATTCTTAAAGTAATTTTCAGTAGTCACTAGAAAACAAAAAAAATGCTGACATCCTTACCCAGTCTCTCTTCTTCCTTTCCTGAGTTCTCCTAAGAAGTCGTGATGGAATTGCTCTACTGCCGTAAACCCCCACAAAAAATGTGGGATCCTCCGGCCCTCCAGGCAGCATTGTACTCTCTTCTGTATCGTCTGAGAACAAATTATTATTCTTGTCCTCGAACACTTGTAATATTGCAGTCATTTTCTTAGGACCTCACAGCCACGTCTGTGTCAGATTCTTCTGTGTGATACTGGTACCCAGTATAGAACTGACTCAGTGATGCTCTTCCAGAAGGTTTTACTGAACAAACAAATACATCTCCGCACACATGAATAAGATTAGCCAATGGAGACTGAGGCGGAACTAGGCTTTTATCTTTAAAGTTGATCACGTGAGTAAGGAGAATATTATAACACAGCATATTATTCATCTAAATACATTCATTGACCCCTCTTCCGTTCAGTACAAATATAAATGCCAAACCTCAAATGTAATTCCTTCTCCCAGGGTAACGTGGAGTCATCCCAGGTTGCTGACTAAAGGCTATTTAATGGTAACGTGTTTTATAATATGGGGAAGGAAGCCAGGGAGACTTTCCAATAAAGGGACAATTTGCTGTGAGAGGAAAATTAGAATCAGCAAATTTTTTTGACCTGACAAATTAGGAAATATTATTGCTATTTTTCACCCAGTGCCCTTAATAATTGCCACGTACTTGCTCTAATGTGCATGATGGTCTATTAAATCAGCTCCATGCTACCATTGTCTGCACTCCTGCGACCGCGCAGATCACACAGGACTGTAATTACTGCACTTACTTATGCATTTATTTTCATCATTAACTGGAGTTCTTTGAGAGTCATCGCGAAGTACTGAATATCTGTATCCCCCAGAGGCAGAGCACATAATCAGTGCTCAACAAATGTTTGTTGAACACATCATTTCATGAATCTCCTGTGCTGTAATGATGTGCTTTTATGTCGACCCCTCAACCTCCTCAAAGATAGTCTTTTATCTTCCTGACAATATCCACACACTGAATAATTGGACGATCAGGTCAATAAATAAATGAGAGGATTAATGACTGAATAAATATACTAAACACTGTGTTTTATATTTCATAGCATTGGATACATGGTTTTATGAACACATACGTCCGATGACTCTGAACTGTCTCTTGCTTGACCACATAGTCTAGGTTCTCATGGAGCCGCCAATCCAAATATTCTCAAGGGAACTCTCCACGTGTATGCGTGGTTTCAGCATTTGGTGCATTTGATGACATTAATTAGTTGATGGTGAAGTTTCTCTGTGGGTTTTGACTACCATTCTTCTTCTAAGCCCTCTGTCAGATCTGCCCAAGTCCTTCAGATTCAGGTACAATAATCCACAGGGGAATCTAACTCTTATTTGCCTGTTTGTTTTTAAATCTTTATTTATTGACTTTGTTTTTGTTTTTTTAAGGGGGGGAGGTAATTAGGTTTATTTATCTTAGTGAAGGTACTGGAGATTGAACCGAGGACGTCGTGCATGCTAAGCGCGTACGCTACCACTGAGCTGTGCCCTCCCCCTATTTGTTTGTTCAGCTGCTTGGCATTCAAGTCTTCAAACAGAAAGGTTTGAGGAAATCCACCCGTGACTGTGTAGTTATGTTGGGAGACAGGTATTCATCACCACCATGAAACTCCGGGGACCAGGTCATCTTTCTTGTTCATTGTGCCAACAAGGGAAAAAGATACAGGCTTTGCCAATTGTGTGATCCTCCATGAAATGTTAAATCTGGAGTAAGTGAAGTGAGATTGGTTAGAATCCATTCAATCACTCATCATGGCACCAGTGTGCAGGGCCATCGGTGCCAGTGGTGGCAGGATACTGTGTAGACAATATCTAATAAAAATTAGACGTTGTGTTACCTTCTTAACCATCCAGATCCCCCATGGTGTCTCCCTGTGAACCAAGCTCATTTTCCAGATTCCCATCAATATTTTGAGCTGTGATTTTTTAAAAATCAAACTTTCTTTCTTTCTTTCCTTTTTTTTTTTTTTTTAGTGCAATCAGGGTCAGTTTATCTTGCCTGGAACACAAAATCTTGACTGATACAAGATTAACAGTAGACAAGGTTTACAATTTGCTTTCCAGGAAGCTACTCAGCCCCAGCATAAACCAAGAGACAAATGAATGTTTCAGACGAGAGTGTTCAGTTCCTTTCCATAGAGTGGCTGAGTTCTGCTCCCTCTCACCTGGGATACAGAAGAGTGACTTACTCATACCACCTCCTAAACCTCCTGATGGAGATCAACATCCTTAAAACCACGTTCACAAAATACTAGTTCAGGAGAGTTTAGCGAGTTCTCTGAGAAAAGGGGATTCGTAGTGACAACTTTGTGGTATATTGAATGCTAAATCCTCCTCTTGGAGATTCATTACACACGTTAGCCTATTTAAGACTCAAAAGAGTCTTAAAGACACTCATTTATCTTCCTTTCACTCTGTTCCTGGGGGTTCAATATAGAATTTTTTTTCCACAACACACTCATTAACATAATTTTGAGCAGCAGACTATCAAAAACAATTTGGATAGTACCAACGGAGAGTGATGGTGTTCTTTGCATGTTGGAAACCATGACTGCAGAGCCAGTGCAAAGACTTGCCAGCAAACTTGAAATGCCTTTAGTGAGGGCTCCTTTCCAACCCTCTGTGGCAAATTCACTATAACTGACTTACAACTTTGGAAAGTGAAATGGAGAAGTCATTTCAAAAACAAAATGCTCATTTAGAAAATATGAAGGGTCAAATATTCATAGAAATCGAACGCCATCTTGGAAGTAAAAATAAACTCCTTCATTTCCTTATAGGTATTTACTGGAGTAGAAGTGTAGTGTTTCAGATTGGATGCTATAAGTGAGGGAGGGCAAGGGAAATTTCAATATTCATTGCAGCATCAGTCATGATAGAAAACCATTAGACCCTATTTAAAGAAAGCAAGATCTGATGCTATCGGTACAAAGGTAATTGGTAGGAAAATTATATATGTATATCAGTATAATTACAACTTCCTAAATGTAAAGATAAATGTTAAAGAGTAAACAATGTAGATTATATAGTAAAAGGATGTATATGTGTATGTCATGTGTATCCCTGTATGTCTGTTTATTCATGTATACACATATTTTTATAGAATGTGATTAAAAAAAGATGAAAATAATTGGAAGCAATATCAATCTTACTAGTAAATGTAAATTGCTCAGAATCATTAACTGAAAACTTCTTTTTTAATTTAAATTTGCTTAGAACGCAAAGTCAAACACTATATAAGAAATGCATGAAGAAATATATGTACAGCAAAGAGATTGAGACTGGGTAAAAATCAATCAAAAGCTGTATCAGGCAAAGAAAGTAAAAAGAAAGTCGCATTTCAGTCTTGATATATGACAGGAGAATTCAAGCAAAAACATTAGCAGAGGCAAAGAAGGACACTTTAAAGAGCTAAAGTGTCACAAAGAATATATTAAAAGTTTCTTCATATTTATTTTTTCAGAGGACAGAAATAACATTCCCAATATAGAAATTACATGACACAAAAATAAACATGCAGAAGCATATTAATAATCGATTTTAATATGCCTCCCTTAATAAAAAATAGTTTCAATGAAGGAAAAAATGTAGCTCTTTTAGGCATATCAAAATCTGAACCCCAATGAGAAAGAATATACCTTTTTTCCAGTGCAAAAGAAACATTTATGAAAATTAATGATACATAAAATAAAATCTTCTATATATTCCAAAGAATAAAATAACTAAAATGGAATTCTCTAATATGCACTGATAATACTAGCAGTGTTACTAGAAAACGGTAATACTAACTGAATGCCAGACAATGAACAAGAGCATAATGTTACTTTCTAAAAGACCATGTACCTGGAAATGATGCAACATAATACTGAACATTCATAGATGAAAATTAAGCTATAGAATAAAAATACATACCATTTGAAAATTATTAAAATTACACAGCATATGTAGTCTGCATCATAGAGCTAAAGCCATCACTAGAAAAATACTTTAGTGTCGTATAGCTACCTCAGTAAGGGCGAAAATAAATGTATGAAACACTGTAAATCAGAAAATAATTAAACATTACAGTATATGAAATAGGAAGACAGCAAATTATATAAGCAAATATTAATAAGGCAGAATGCAAATATATACAGAATGTAATACCAATCTTAATAAAGTACTTTAAAATATTTTATAAAAGCCAAATCACCAGTTACAGAATTAAAAAAATAGGAAGAAAACACCAACGAACAACGTTACAAGAAGACACAGCACAACTAATGAACCAAGCAATAAATTCAATTTGGACAACTCTTTGCAAATAAATTCCAAAACCGAATTGAAATGGAAAAATATGTAGAAAAAATATCTTACAAAATTGACCCTAGGAATGAACAAAAAAATGAAAAGACAAATTAACATAGAAGACTGAAGATCATAGTTAAAAACTCCCCATCTATAGATAGATAAATAGATGATAGATAGATATTGATACATTTATATTTATTGATATACTGCTGTCTATTTCATCATGTCCAAAGGAGTTTTTACAGGGCAATTCTGACCAAACATTAGATTAACTATCTATAGAATAATAATAATTGATTAATATTATCTCTCAGTGCTGATGGTTACCTGAGCTTGGTTGAGAGGTTCTTGCTCAGAATGTAAAGTTTGCAGTCATAAAATGGCTAGAGGATCTTGAGTCAACTCAGTCTTCCCCCCTCACACACCTGGTGCCTGGACTTGGAAGAGGCAAAGAGCTGAGGGAGAAAACTGCTGGTTTTCTCAGGCATCTCTCTCGTAACTCCGTGTGATCTCTTGCCATGGTACCTGCAGCATGGCGGTTCAGAACTGGACGTGTCACATGGCAGTTCTGGACTTCAAAACCTACATCTCAACAGAAAGCCAGGTAGAAGCTGAAAAGGTTTGTATGATGCTCCCTCAGAAATCACATGGTCCTCTCTGCTGCATCCGATTCATCAGAAGCAAGTCACTAAACGAGCTCATGTTCAAAGGGCAGGGGTTGGACCCCCACTCTTCATTTCTATGCAAATGGCAGAGAATTTGCAGGTGTGTTCTAGAACTACCACATCCATCATGCTTACAGAGCTGACACAGAAATTAATAACTGATGAAGTAAAACAATATATTATTTAGGGATAACAAATAGCTAAGGGAGAGTCACAAAAACTGTTACCTGCCTGGGAGGTAAGTGAAAGCAGTCATGGGAAGACTCAGAGATAGTAATGATGATGGTCTGTTTTTGAGACTCATTGGTGGGTCTTTTCCTAAGATGTCTGTAGAAATATCTACCATCTGACAAATTTTTCTCACTTCGCTACTCCTCAACATAAAGAAGGGAGGCCTAGATCTCCTGTCCTTGAAACTTGGTGGACTTGTCACTATTTTGACCAACAAATATCTTGAAAATTTCAATGACACTTCAAAACCTGGCAGTCATGGCATAACTTGGGTCTGGACTCATCCGATTAGGTGAGAAAATGGGCTGCACCTTTTCTCTAGTCACTAGAAAACTTGTTCTTGGAGCATTAAAGTCTGATGAACCCAAGGCTGCCGTGATGTCTGGAGGTCAAACCATGTGTATGTGCTCAACAAAGGAGCTCCAGGCTTGGAGTCATCAAACCCGTCTTGAGAATTACTGATCATTCCGATGAGTCCAGACCCAAATTATGCAATGACTGCCAGGCTTTAAATCTTCCCGCCTGAGGCTCCAGATGTTGTCACACAAAGACACATCATCCCTGCTGGGGTCTAAATTCCTGCTCACACAATCATAAGTAGAATTTTATGGTCATTTCCAGCTGCTAGGTCTTGGGACAACTTGTTATGCAGCAATAACAACTGTGCCGTCATAATGGTGTTATCATTATTACTTTTATCATGTATTTTACACACATTTACTTATATATAATCTTTAGTATGTATGATTGACCTCTTAAAATACATATTTAAGAGGAAATAAGGGACAAGTTCCAAATGAGTGTACAGTGGGTAAAATATACAAAGAAGAAAAATCATCAACTAGATGGGAGGGGGTAAGTTGTGTTTGGCTGGGGAGAGTTCAATTTAGAATAGGAAGAGAATGAAAGACTTTCCTTGCTTTAACTGTTTTTGCCTCACTTGCGTTGCTTTTGTTTTATTTCAGTGAACCTATTTTTACTTATAACTTCATCTTCTTTTTGTCAGCATTTAATCTCTGTGTGGAAGGAGTACATTAGAGCACTTCATTTCTATTTTTTTTTGAAGATTCCACATGAAAGTGATGTCATATGATGTTTGTCTCTCTCTGTCTGACTTTCTTCACTTGGAATGATGATCTCTAGGTCCATCCATGTTGCTTCAAATGGCTTATTTTATTCTTTTTTATGGCTGAGTAGTATTCCATTTTATAGATATACCAAAACTTCTGTATCCAGTCATCTGTCAGTGGACATTTAGGTTGCTTCCATATCTTGGCTATTGTAAATAGTGCTGCTATGAACATTGGGGTGCATGTGTCTTTTTCAATTAGATTCTTCTCTGGATATATGCCCAGGAGTGGGATTGCTAGATCATATGATAAGTCTATTTTTAATTTTTTTTAAGGAACCTCCATACTGTTTCCCATAATGGCTGCACCAAACTACATTCCCACCAGCAGTGTAAGAGAGTTTCTTTTTCTCTTCACCCTCTCCAACATTTATTTGTAGACTTTTTAATGGCCATTCTGACTGGTGTGAGGTGCTTCACTGTGACTTTGATTTGCATTATTTCCCACAATCTTGATGTTTATCTTTTCAATAAGAATACTAAAATTCAGAGTAGCAGTAATAATGATAGTTGCCCTGGGGGCTTGTTGTCATGGTTAGGGATGGTACAAAAGAAGCTCTAAATTTAAATAATTATAGTACTTTTCCTAAAGTTAATAAATACTTTTTCCAATAATAGCATATGGAGGAATTCCAAGGGATCTGAAATGTGATGGTCCCAGTGCCCTCCCTGGCCAGAGCCCAACAGTAAATCAAGGTAGTTTTACTCTGCTGCAACTCATTGGCACTCAAATGCACCTGACCTACAATCAGCTCGTGAAATAAACTTTTAGAGGAGTAGTTTTATTTCAGGAGGAAACAACTTAAGTCAAAGACCAATCTCTTTTTGTAATAATCTAGAATCTATTTAGTTCAGTTTGAGAGATACCTCTAGGAGAAAGGCAATCTGTAAACAGTTCAGAGTCTACCAAATAGAGTTTACACTGAATTCTGACAACCAAGGGAAAGTCTGATTGTCAGACCCTTTACCTCACCAGGCTTTGAACTCATTCTTTTTCTTTTTTTTGATTGACATCTAGTTGATTTCCAATGTTGTGTTAGTTTCTGGTGTACAGCATAGTGATTCAGTTATACATATATATTATTTTTCATATTCTTTTTCATTATAGGTTATTACAAGCTATTGAATATAGTTCCCTGTGCTGTGCAATAGGGCCTTGTTGTTTATCAAATTCATTCTTGATGCCAAGGAATTAACTAGAAATTACTAGATATACTTCCTCCTCCTGGATTTCTTCCAGGATTCACTAAATTATCACAAGATTCTTCGTAATTAAAAGGCTTCAGGACTCAAATGAGACAATTCTTAACGTTGGAATTTCAAGAACAATGAATGACCATACAAGAGATGTCGGGAGAAGCAACAATGCTGATTGCCTTCAAATATAATCTAAGGAAAGGAACATTCACTGAGCCCCAGCATTCAGTGAACATTGCACAGTCATGGGTATTTTCAAGTGTGAAATTATACTTAATTCTCACACATAATTAAATGAAGGTATTAGCATTCTACAGAGCCTTGATTGCCACATGTTCATTGCCAGAATTATGGGAAATGAAAATAAAGTATTGATATCAAAATAAAATCATGATTTCATCCCAAAGACCTAATAGCTATTAATTATTCTGGTATGTTTACTGGTAATATTTTTCAGCATATGCATGCTATATTTCTGTACGGTTTACATTCGACTATACATAATTATTAATCCTCTTCTTTTCATTTTTTGTGTGTAGTTTAATGTGTGCATAGTATTTCATCATATGGATATTTATAAATTTATAGATTCATATATTTCAATAGGAAAAGTACAAGGATAATAGAAAACAGATATTTTAAAAGTACCCTTTCTGCAGGACAATTCAATTATAGAAGTGTAGTGAATTGGTAAAACTGATTCTATAATATAAATTAACATCAAAGCATTATTCATTTGCTGTCAACAAAATTTATTTGCCCAGAACATTTGATGTTTATTTATAGCTGTCATAAAGCGGTATTTCTGACACCTATTCTCAGAAAGGGTCTGATGGCTTTAATGCTTTACTTGCCCACATTTGTGTTTAAAATTTATGTGTAAATAAAAATGCCAGAGGAGAAAACAGCTCCTGGTTCCATTTCTCTTTCTTTCCATTTGAAGACTTGTATTTCGGTCCAATTAGACCTAATGGAGTAAATACCTATCGTCAAGAGCAAATCGGCAGGGAAAAGTGGATTTGTATTGGACTGACTTCTCGTCACAGTGACGCTCAAGCAAATTTCCTACGCACGAGGCTACTTAGTGGCAATTCTGGAGCGACAATCCTGCCTCTGCCAGTGGATGGAGTAGACTGTCCTGTTTAGAAAAGCCCACCTTACAGGTCTTCTCTGCTGCCCGCCAGACGTCAACAAGCACTAACTATCTCAATATCAAAGCCTGCTTTAAAGTTCAGAACAGTTTCACCCTAGAGTCCCTGGAAGCAAGGTTGTGAATAACAATTTCATGATATTTTTATAGTATATAACTGAACGGAAATTTTTGTGTATCTATTTAGATGTAATTTTCTCTCTCTCATATATATATATCTCATATATATATATATATATATATATATATATAAAGTAAATGACTATTGCTGGAGCTCTACAGTAGACAAAGTATTCTTGGGAATAACTGCTACAAGAATTTTCTTCCTGGTGGAACTAGCTTGATGTGTGTGTGTTCCTCTAATCAATGGCAGGTGTGGCTTCCTACATACTCCCCCGCTTTTGGCTTTGGCTCAGTGTTTACGGAAGCATAAAACTAGAGTACCAAATGGCTGCTGAAAGATCGACCCCGGAGTTGAAAATTCAGATAAACCTAATGTCTGGTGACGCCTAAAACTTGGTTCTTGTGTCTTATTATAACCGAGGAGAGATATTTAAAGAAGAGCTTCTGATTCAAACGATCTGAACATATTTATGTCTAGATCACTTTTCAGAAAATGCATTTTGATTTACAGAGTCACCAGCAGTGTATTAATGTGTGTTCTTCCCTAAATTTGAGTTATTCTTCATGACTGAAATACTTACAGACTCAAAAGAGAGAAGACTTAATGGTGGGCTTCCAAGAACATGCTAGCTTACAGAAGAGATCTCATACAACACTCCTGTGGGCATCCTTCAAACAAAGTTAAATGAAACTAACAATTTTGACACTTCCTATATATTGTAGGAGGTGCTTTGGAAAAGGTTATTTTATGTCATCTTCACAAAAACTCCAGCAGATTAGTGCCTTCGTCCTATTAGTGCCTGCTTGGAAACTGTCTCAGAGAGGTTAATTAACTTGCCCTTGATCAAACAGCTTGGGTAATACTGGGCTTCACACTAACACATGTCAGGCAACAAAACAAAAGCAGACCACACTGCCTCTCAAATCATATGGTCTAAAGGGCCAATAATTCAAATCATCAGACTCCCTCCTCTGTGTTCCTTCATCTTATGTTTGATTAAAATGTGGAGTAACAAATCTCATTTCACCATATTCATTAATCGTACAAGATCACACGAGTCATATAGGAATGACAGTAGAATATTGAGAATATCTATAAAGCTATTTATCACCATCACTTTTATGCATTTTCTGCCATTTAATAAACAGCAGATTCCCATCTCTTGCCGTGATAAGGCAAGCATAAACAAAGAAAGGAGAGAATTTAGTAACGTTTTATGAATGACAAGGCTACCTGTTATTCATGGGGACTATTAACAGCGGCTGGTTTTTACAATCAATCTGTAATTCTGAAATAATAATAAATGGTATGATTGCAACCACAGTATAAATTTGGTTAAGAGATAAAATCCACACGTGGAAGTAGGTAGACTATTTCCCCCTAACAAATGAGAAACTATACATTGACTGTTCGAAACATTTGACTTTTGTTTTTCATGTTCCAGACTATCTTGTGCTGCTTCTGTTCAGTGCAATCACTTCTTTCCCTTGGCTTCAAATCTTGGGTGACTTGGAGATGAGGGAATGTCTATTAACATATAATTACTTTCCACAGCAAAGAATAACAACAAAATAAAGTCAATTACTCGTTGGAGGCAGCTTCTCAGATGAGATATGGTATCGAGTGATTAATAGCTACTGAAATTACTATGTTGAAAACCATTGCTGGAGATAATCAAAAACCACCAGCAGAATGTTTGTAACTAATCCTTTTGGTTTTTGTGAGCGTGGATTTGAAAAATACCTTCTTCTAAAACATATAATAGCTTTATCAAGATACAATTCACATACCGTACAGTTCACCCTAACTCGATAGCTTTCAGTAGACTCGCAGAATTGTGCAACTGTCACTATCATATTTAAATTTAGAACAATATCACCCCCAAAAGAGCCCCCACATCCACTAGCAGTCACTCCTGTTTCTCCCTACTCCCACCCTCCGCAGTCCTAGATGGTCCCATCCTGTGTTCTGGGGGAGCCCCAGGGTTTTACGATATTCAGCATTCCCTCTAAACAATACATCCCAGAGCCCTGGTTGTTGAACAATCTGACAACCTGTATCACACCTTAAGATTCTTTTACTCCTGTTTCTTTTATTATTTGTATTTACTTTCTTTACCGTCTACTTATTTTTTTTCTTTTCCAGAGGATTCCAAGGAATAAAGTCACTTTAATTAAATAGTGGTAATCTAGCTCAGTTAGCCAGGGGGAAAAAGGGGAAAGAAAATGTGGTTTCTCTGACTATTAGAGAAAACATTGCAGAATTACAGAGAGAAGGGGGCAAACTCTCCTGTTCTATGTGACCCACCAAGTAAGTATTAATTCCATAACCGGACAGAGCAAGGATGACAAGAGACACATGTAGAGGGGCCCATGGTGGAAAAAGCGGAGCATGATCTGAGCAAGTCAAAATCCACTTTGACGTCCCAGTCTCCCTGGACCATTCTAGACCACCCAGGAGCTCTTCGAATCCACACTTCTTGTCTTTACACTGACATTATTAGCTCGTAATCAAATGCAACTTTTTCGTCTCTCTTCTTTGATAAAAACCTCTTTCTGGACAAGGTTGTATGTTATTCAGGCAGGAGTGCAGCAGGCTGGTGGCTTGGTCTCAAGAGAAGATTTGCACCATGGACCTGGTTCATCATCCATACAAGAAGGGGGTTGATTCGACGGCCCTGTAGATTGCTTTCAACTAGCTATCTATAATTACGTGACTCCACGTTGACTGTGTTGCTCAGTTTTTGATCTTGTCATTAACCTTAGGAGAGGAATTTTTCCCTGGAAAACAAAGACACCCCTAAGCCAGGGAGAAGCTGCATTACCTGAGCCCTCAACTAACATACGGACTTTGGAAAGCGCAATTGTCTGAGTAAAGAATTTGTTTACCCCACGAAATATGCGATTACCATTAAATGGACTGATGGAAATCAATCAGTCTTCTCCCAGGGTAGGCTTTCCTCCATCAGTGCCCTTCACCCACATCTCTCACTCTCTCTCTCTCTCTCTCTCTCTCACACACACGTGAAGTTCCCCTTTTGGACTCCTGTTTATACCCTACTTCCCACTTGAACTATCCAGGACATTTCTTTCCAGGATCCAGCAGTGGCCAGGATGTCCAGAGGATATGAAAAATACCAAAGCTGCCAGGGGAGCTTGAAAGCTTGACAACTGAACTGAGACCAGAGGGCACATGGGGGAAGGAGGGAGAAACAACCGAAAAGATCTGAAGCCTCAGAGAGCGTATGTGGTTCTGCACACGGTCTAGTCTGTGTGTGTGTGTGTCTGGGGAGGGGAGGATGTGATGGAAGAGCTCCAGAGGGAGGCCGGCCTTTGGAGGTCAGGTTTATACTTACTGGATTCTAGACCCTCAAGTTGCTTACACACGGATGGTCTGTTTTGATCCTCAGGACCACGATGTCTGAGGACAGGACAAAATCATCTCCTTCAGGGTAACGAGGAGCTTCTGAGAGCTTCAAGCAAGGTACTCTGTCCTCAGATTAAATTTTAAAAAATCATATTGGGGGGAAAAGAAAGGATCATCCTGGCTGTTTGGAAGAGAAATGATGGGGAGGTCATGGCTCTCAAAGTTAGTATACATAACAATCACCCGGACTGTGTATTTAAAATGCAGGTAGATGTCTTCGTCCCTCTCCAGAGACTCTGATTGAGAAGATTAATAAAAAGCACAAGAGAGTCTGGAATATGAAAAGCAAAAGTAAAATGAAAAGTACCTTCTGCTACTGATGATTTCTGTGATGGTGATGATGATAATCATGATTAGCTAATTAGGATCTGGAAAGTGGAGCTGCATCTGAAAAGCTAGGTCCCCCCTAATGTAAGTTACCTGCCAGGGCTGCGTACCTCTCCATTCTAGTTCTCTAAGGCAGTGACGCCTAGGTCCTGAGTGTGCCTTAGATTAACCTAAGGACCTTTCAAAAATCCTACACGAGACGCAATTTTATTAGAACTTTGGGAGTGGGGCAGAAGCATTGGGAATTTTACGAAGACCATAAAGGAATTTTAACATGCAGATGGGTTTGAGAAGTCATAAACCTTATTTCACCTTCATCCAGGGCATCTGTAATAAATGTAGATTCCTGGACCTCACCCAGAATGCGCTGAATCAGATTCCCTGGGGGGCGTTGGTGGTTTGATGGTCTATGTTTTCACGTACCTCAGATGGATTTTTACAGACAATAAAGCGTAGATCACTGCTTTAGAGCTCCAGGTTGCACACAAATAATATTTTATTCCATCACCTTATCTTACCCCAAGGGAAGGGTCTCTGCCTTACTTATTCTTGAATGAATAACCTATAATTTTTATGATAATGCTTGACACATATAGGACCTCCAAATATTTGTAGCTCCCTAGAGTATCTTACAATGTATTTGATGCTTTTTATATTTAGCAGCACACAAAATTATGCACATAGGTTCCAAAACCAAATTATCACCCCCTTGGTCTTTTACCTAAAAACACCAGATGGCCAGTTAATTTTGGTGGATTCATCTTTATTTTGCTTTTCTTCCTTCAGTGAACTTGGAGAGAAGACAAGTACTCAAGCAATATTTTTTTGGGTGTCTACTGTCTTCCAGGCACTGATGCTCTGTGTCCTCTACTAACTCGCCCACCTAATTGTCATCAGGTCACAATAAATCTGAAATGTAGAATTTTCTATGGGTTAGCTAAATATAGCCAATGATAAGCTTTTTAATTGATCTTTTCCATGCTCTGTTGGCTTCATTTATCTTTTCCAGTTTGCAGTAGAAACCTTCAACAGCCACATGAGCAGAAACCCAGTGCCTTGGTAAAGGTGAATACTGTGCAATCGTATTTACTTCATCTCTTTTCTTGGTGGTGATGTTGCATAGACCTTGTTTTTTTTTTTTTTTTTTGGAATAGTACATGATGGGCTACTCCCTACCCCTCAGCTGCAAAGTGAGGCCATCAGACTCGTTATTAAAGGGTACACCTTGTAGTATTACTTTTTGTGATTTATCAGAAAGCACTAGGTTCTTCTTTATAGTGAAATTTTATGGTTCTAATAGTCCTAAGAGTGATGTCCAAGTAAATAAACGATTTAGCCAGCAGGATGAAGGGCCTGTCAGAAAATGTAGAACGGTAATCCTGATATACCCAAGATAGATTATTTTTGGACTGTGAATATATACTTACATAAATATATATATTTTTTAGTACTAAATATGATAAACTCCATCTTTTATGTTCTACTTAATGACGCTTTTGAGAGTTTGATGATCCATTCTGTCCTATTTTGCACAAAAAAATCAGGGCACCATTAAAAAAAAAGGTTGGGACATAAAAGAAATGCTTTCAACAGCTTGATATATAAATCTTCTCGAAAATTAACTGCTTTAAAAAGCATGGAGTTTATGATATGATTTTTTTAGAGCCTCTGCTCATATTTTGTCAGCATATTTAAAGCCTGTGAAGGACAAATATTTTTAAATTTGATCACAAGATTTATGAATTCGTATTATAAAAGCTCTATGCGTACCTACAATGGATAGAGAAACCAGGAAAAGAACTCAAATATGCCACCTCTACGAAACTATTGCTACCATAAGAACAGTAAGGCACAGCGACCTCTGTGTCCTCTTCTTGTTCTTTTTTTTTTTTTTTTGAGGAAGCTATTTGTCATTTTTTTTTTTAGAGAATTACAACACATGCACAAGAAATGAATTTTATCAAAACACGGCCCATTTCTTCTATTATATCCATAAAAAAAAATCCATTCCTATGTAAATTGTACTAGAAATCAATGACAATGATTTATAAAGACTCGTTAAAGGATTTCAATCAATGTTATTAAAACTGTACAGCACGATAACCAATTGATAACACCATGAAAGGAGTGCACTGTTAGAGTTTTTACATCTTTTAAAAAGTACTGCCCGTTTAACTGGCTACCACGGAATCCCCAGGCAGGACAGAGAAGTGTGGGGCAGTGGCTCCAGCTGGCAAAAGTCTTCATTCAAGGAAGTCATCACTCCATTGCTGGGCTTTCCAACGCCCCATCCGTTGCTGGCCATGGTGCTCCAGACTGTTCAAACCCCAGGGAAACGTGGATTGTTCAAGTTGACGGGGAACATTGTGTGGTAGCTTCCCAGGAGGGTCTTGGTTCTGCCTTTGAACCTCCATGTGCTCCCCACCCTCCACGCCTACAAGAAGCCCTGCCTGCCTCTCTTGATCTCTCTCAAGTCTCTAAGACATCCTTCTCATTCCATCTCCCATAGAAATATTTCCACCACCCCTATTTTTCATATATTGTTCCAGGTGTCTAACGACTATCTGGTCTTCCTTTCTTCAGTTGTTAAACCCCATCTTCTTCTTCTGTCCCTCCTACCTCACCTGTGCTTTTTGCCTCACTGCTGCCTTCATGCTGTCTCCAATTCTGTCCATTAGGCTGTAAGAACAAACACAACAAACAAACACCTGGAGGTAAAGTTGCTTTCTTAGTCAGTTTCCAAATCCCCATTGTCCTTTTCATTCTCCTCTGCACTTTCTGAGCATCTTCTGTGTGCCAGGAATGTGCTGGATGCTAGCGAGGGAGCAGATGAGCCCTGCCCTTGGAGGGCTTACAGTGGAGCAGAAGAAAATGGTGTCTGGACACAGGGCCAGCGTGGTGGGATCCACAGAAGGTTTGAAGGTCAAGGAAGACAAGGCTGTTGGAGAAAATCACTCTGGAGCACTTTGTCATGTGGCTGCAGTCCTTCCGTGGGAAGTCTCTGCACTTCCATCCCTTTTCACCCTTTCCTCTTCACCCCTCCCCTTCTCACAGGAGAACCTCAGAGGCTTCCCCAAGGTCAGATGCCCTGTGTTTGCCTCGGAAGGACAGCTGCTCACCCTGACACCAGAGAAGTTAAAGGTTGGCTGTCAACGTTGGTTGTACTCCTTTCTGAGCCCCCGTGACTTATCTTCTGCATCTCAGCAGTACACGCCAGGCATTCTAACCATTCAAAACACGTTTTGCAAATAGGCAAAGCATTTTTTGAAGCGTTTGCATGCTCTACATTCTTTACTCGAAATGTCCTCTTGGTTGTGTCTTTCATGATTGTAGACTCAGCTAAGACATTGCATCCATTTACAAGAATCCTTGGCTTACCTCTCCTCTTCTCCCAGCCCCATCCTACCAGCTGCCTCACTCATTGGGGAAGGCCTCCTTTCTGCACCCATCTGCATGCAGCTAGACTTCTCTGTCGTGTTCCGCACGGCTCTCCACGGTGAAGCCCCTGAGCAGTCACTGCTTACCTTGCTGACCTCCTCCGCCTGTCCCAAGGGTGGGCTCCATGCCTTCCAGTGCAGCCCCACCTCCCACTCGGGCATCTCACATCCAGGAGCAGGAGGAGACCTACTGACTTACATTGTGTGTGTGTGTGTGCTGCAGCGAGTCTTCAAAAATTTTAATGAAAAAAAAAATCCAGAGGGTTCGTATTTTGTAAAAATACAAAAAGGCTGACAGTTGATGGGATGGATCTAAGACAAAGGAGGCGCACAGCCTCAACAACAAATCTGAGAAACAATGGAAACTGCGTCCGATTTCACTGCCTCCCGAATTCAAGCCAGGACTCAGAGTGGAGATTCAGCCAAACACAGCAAACTCAAAACCAGAACAACAAAACTGTGGTTACAGAGGGGAAAGGTGGGGAAGGATAGATCAGGAGTTTGGGATGAACAGACACACATTACTGTACATAAAATAGATAAACAACCAGGACCTATTGTATAGAACAGGGAACTCTATTCAATTTCTTGTAATGAGCTATAATGGAAAGAATCTGAAAAAAAATATATGTATGTTTACGTATAATTGAATCACTTTGCTGTACACTTGAAACTAACATTGTAAATCGACTACATTTCAACTGAAAATAAGAATTTTTTAAAAAACCCTCTTGTTTCTTTTCAATATAGTGACCATTGACCTTGTCCACAGGTTTCCACAGATGTTTGTACCACATCTGACAGATTTCCCCCTAAAATCGCACTGCAGCCTTTCCTTGGCATTCACATTGAAGAAGCTAAAATATAACTTTTCTACTCCACTGATGAGAAGCAATATTTTCTGAGAACTTTGTAGAGGAAGGAATGGACATTTTACTCCTTGTAAAGGAGATTTGGTATTCATCACCCAGACCCTGTGAATGAAAAATATTGCCCACTGTGGCAGTAAACAAAGGATGCTGCAGTCATCAAGTCATCACCTTGCAGCCTCCCTCTGAGGAGACTGAGGATGGGAAAGAAAAGGACATTGGCCCTGGATAGCTAGGTGTACATCAAAGGAAGGGTTTCAATGAGCCCAGACTCTTGCATCTTCCCATATAGAAAAGCACTAAATTCATTAACTTGAGATGCTTGATTTTCTCTAATTAGCAGTAACCTTTTGATGTTCCAACTACCTGGTCTTTGCTGCAAAAACTCCTATATATCCTGACTTCTCCCTTACCTCTTGGAAGCAGTCTCTTAGAGCGATCTGAGAAGCTGTCTCCTGGGCTTGAAGTCCTCAGAAAGTCCTCCAAATAAAACATAATTCTCAACTTTTCGGTTGTGCTTTTTTTTTTTTTTTTCAATTGACAACCTCTACATTAAAAAAAAATAGTAAATAAGAAGCATTAGAAAAAAATGGCTGAACAATAAAATTCTTAGAATGAAATGACATATGTGTCAATGACAGATAAAACTGATATGCATGACCTCCTGTTTGACCCCAAATAATTCATTTTTACTTCCTCATCAGTTAGTTTACACAGAAGTGAGAGAAAATAGTGTCCAGGATTAAACTTAGTCACTGAGATATCAGCAAAAGGAAATAGAAATATCACAAGATAATAGAGAGAGAAGGGAGTGTGAAACTCTTTTGTTTCTTTCAGGAAACACACTGCTAATGAGTTTCTAACACACCATTTGCCAGGAAATGATAAGCATTAAAGTCACATTTTAGGCCTGTTGTTCGTTGCTGTTGGTTGGGTTCTCCCTTTGTGCTGAGGGAGGACAGGGTTAGAACACTGCCCAGAGTGAGTACAGTTCTCCAGGACTCCGAGATTGCAGGACTAGGATGGGATTTTTTTCTCATCATGGAGTTCAAATATTCATTTCTGTATTCTCAATCATCCTCAAGGATCACTCCCCACCTTCCTATCAGAGCAGGCACTGTCTCAGTCCTGGAAGCCCCAAAATGCACGTCACCTCATGTCTGCAGCTGAGTTAGATGTGTTTGGTGCTCTTACAGTGACTGGCCAGAAGACAAAAGGATTCTGTAAGAAAGTAGCAAAGGAGACAATAAAAGAGAAAAAATAAAGTCTGAGTTTATTCAAATTTATGTTTTCGAATACATAAAAAAATTCAGTGGTAAACATTTTAAAATTGGCAAAAAATGAGTATGAATGTGTGTCATGCACAAATGACATCGTTCTAAAAGACACTGCAGAACATTGTCATCTGAAGGTCACAATCATCAGTTAACAGCAGAGACAGAATTCCAGACTTACTACTCAACTTCAGCAATCTTCAGAATAAGATCAGAATCCAGTAGCTTCTTGGTTTACTGAAAAGAACCTTGAATGGTAGCCAACAACGTGTGGTTCTGGTTGCTAGACCCGTCGTACGCACTTGAACAAAGTCTTTACATGCGAGGCTCAGCTACGTGGACAGCAGTGCCTGCTCCACCTCACCCAGCACACTGGCACTGGGAACAAAAGACTGGATACTTCTGGGCTTTCTATTTGACGGCTAGAGGTTAATAACCCAGCCCCCTGACATCTCAGGGGGCTAGAGTCAGTGCAGGTGCAATCAACCCCTGCAATTCCTACTAGTGTTTTTCCTCTTGTTACAAATATTAGCATAAAACTGTTACGATGATTTGGAGAGGATGAGGGTGTAAGGATATTCTAGAATTTTCTGAAGGATGCAATGAGCATGTTTGTCTTAAGCTCCAAGCCAAAGTCCTGGTTGCTTGGGCAGCCTTCTTCTGGGTTCTTCAAACCGCACCCACTTTGACACATTCTGGCTTGACTGTCTCCCTCCTTCCTGGGTGAGGTTGTTGTCTGAGATTATACTTGGCCTTGTTCCTCTTGGTAAGCCCTGGTCCTCTAGCCAGGAGCCTTCGCCTGCCCCCAAACTAACCCCCATGTTGTCTGAATTACTCGCCTAAAGACCGATCCAATTCCTGTCTCCAAGGATCCCAGGTCCGCAGGCACCCCATGGCTCTCTCCTCCGATCACGTAAGGCACTTAATTCCCTGCGCTTTTGCCAAATGATTGTTCACCCTTATATACTCCTAGTTATCTGCTATACACATGCTTTACTCCAAAATTAGTATTAATTATCCTCTTGAAGGAGGAACTGAGTCTTAAAGGTTGTTTCATCACCCCAAGCACACAGCATAGCATCTTGGTGATAGACCAATAGAAAACAGGTATTATTTACCGATGATGTACTAGAAAGAAATGTCACAACCCTTTTTCTTGGTGTTCAGTTTACCTTTCATTTCATTTCATTCATTTCATTTACAGATGAGCCTATTTCTTCTTTGACCACAATGCAGAAAGTAAAATCATTATCGAATGAAATTCGTTGAAATGATTCTTCTTTCATCGAAATAGAATTAAACGAACGCCACCCTGGCTGATTCACCCTAGCAGTGTGCTAAGGGAATGTGTTTTCACTGGATTAAAATATTGCTTTCTAGGTTTTGCTCAGCAAAGGAAACCACTGACAAAACAAAAATCAACCTACTAAATGAGAGAAAATATGTGAAAATGAAAAATGATGCGACTGACAACGGATTAATATCCAAAATACATAAACAGCTTAGACAAATCAATGTCAAAAAACAAACAACCCAATAAAGAAATGGGTAGAAGACCAGAATAGACACTTTTCCAAAGAGGAAACGCAGATGGCCAACAGGCACATGAAAAGATGCTCAACATCACTAATCATCAGGGAAATGCAAATCAAAACCACAATGAGATATCACCTCACACCTGTCAGAATGGCTATCAACCAAAAGAGCACAAGTAACTAACGTTGGTGAGGATGTGGAGAAAAGGGAACCCTTCTATACTGTTTATGGGGATGTAAATTGGTGAGGTCACTGTGAAAAACAATTTGGAGTTTCCTTAAAAAACTAAAAATAAAACCCCTACATGATCCAGCAATTCCACACCTGGGTAAACAGCTGAAGGAAACAAAAACACTAAAACACTAATTCAAAAAGATACATGCACCCCAATATCCACAGCAGTATTATTTACAATTGTCAAGCTATGGAAGCAGCCTAAGTGTCCATCAACAGATGAATGAATAAAGAAGATGTGGCATATATAATACATATATGTATAAAATGGAATAATACTCCATTCCATAGTGGAATTCTCCTCAGCCACAAGAAAAGAATAAAATCTTGCTATTTGCAACAATATGGATGGACCCGATGGACATTATGCTCAGTGAAATCAGTCAAACAGAGAAACAAAAATACTGTATATTATCACTTCTATGCGGAATCTAAAAAATAAAACAAACTATTGAATGTAGCAAAAAAGAAACAGACTCAGATACAGAGAACAAACAAGTTGTTACTGGAGGGGAGAGGGCAGAGGGCAGAGGCAAGTTAAGAATGGGGGATTCAGAGGTACAAACTACCATGTATAAAATAAATAAGCTACAAGGATATGCTGTACAGCACAGGGAATATAGCCAATATTCTACAATAACTATAAATGGAGTATAACCTTTAAAAGCTGTGGATCTCTATGCAGTACACCTGCAACTTATATAATATTGTAAATCAAGTGCATCTCAGAAAATATTGATTTCTGAAAGCTCTATAAGGCCCTGAAAATATTTTTATCTTCTTTTCAATTAAAAGATTATAAAAGAAAGCCTCATATATTTCTCTTAATACCATTGTTTAAGTTGGATATAATGCCAACATGTGGATTTAGAGAGGGTTATGAGTTTTCAAAATATAAAGTCACTTAGGAAGCAGTTTCACCAAATATAAACTTTTACATTGATGCTTCATACAGGACCTTAGGCTGGAGTGCATACTTTCCACTTCTGAAAGTGAGAATTACTTAAAAATAAGGAGAAAATGCAATAATCCTTTAAAAATAATGAATTATTAGTCATCGTTTTATTCCAATTATCTTTTTGTTAGTTGTACAAGAATAATGCATTGTTTCTCCAATGTGAGTAAAATAATTAGCCTCTGTAAATGGACCGATTGCCCTTATCAGAAGCACATCAATTTCCATAAGGACACTTTTGAAGATCCTTTTAATAATTCAGTTTTATAGGTGAAATTAATTAGATAAGAATATATGAAAAGCATCTTGCTCAGACATTAATTACTGTCATTCTTACTGCTAATAATACAATTTACATTTTAAAATATTTAAAGTGATAAGAATCATACTAAAAAATATATACTATATGATTCCGTTTATGTAAAATTCAGGAAAAAGCAAATTAACCTATACCTTGAGACAGCAGGTGATTGGCTCCCTAAGGATGGGGACTGGAGTGAGAAATTACAAAGGAGGACAAGAAAATTCTGGGCGTTCATGTGGATATGTGTGCTACCTTAATCGTGGGGATGACTTCACAGGTATGCACATATGTTAACAGCATAAAACTGTACACTCTAAATGTGCACACACTATTTTATTCCATTGTATTCCAATGAAGTTGTTAAAATGGCATTCTTGAAATATTTGTATTGTTTCTATATAAGATTATTGGGTCAAGACCATCTCATGTTCAGCCCCTAACCCTGTTGCCCTACCAGTGCTCCCTGAGTGACTCCACAAGGACTTTAGTTCACATTCTGTGCCCAACTTGAGCTGTGGCCTGCTGGAGGCAATATCTTCTCTTTCATGTTTTAAAGTTCATTGTCCTCAGACTCTTTCTACACAAATATGTTCTTAAAAAAGCATCAATGTTATATTCAACACAAAAAGTATTCAGAACCCAAAATACATTCACACACACACACACACACACACAGAGTCATTTCTTTAACAGTCATCAACATACTCAATTAAAAGGACTGCATTACCCAACTGGACTGGCAGGCATCAGGATGAATGGAAGGCAGGTGAGCGTGTGGTATCACACGTAAGGGGGGTCACATTACACTCAGGGTCAGACCCTGCTCGCACCTTTGTCATTCATTTATTCCCTCATTTATTCATTATTCATACAATATATGTTTTTGAACACCTACAATAGGTGAGGTCAGGAGCTCAGTCCTGAGAATTCAGAGAGGAAAAAAATAATCCCCTTACCTTCTAATCTCATGAAAAAAAATGAGTAATAAATAGATAAATATTTACAGTATAATGTGAATTATTCTAAAAAAAATAGTTCTAGTAAAGGTCACATCCTCCTCCAAATGTGTGCCTTCCTGGTTTTCATTCACAGGCACATTATTTGCATTTTCTGCGCATGTATCTCTAAACAGGATGTTGGATCACCTTACATTTTTTAGATTTATATTCAAAGACTACATAGATTTCTGGAATAAGAGGATCAAGTCCTCAGTCCTTTTAGGAAAGTCATGAAGGCTTTCTGGAGAAGGTGACATGGAATCTGAGCCTGGAATCTTGAATATTCAGTGTTACTATCATTAACCTGTATTTGTGGTGGTATTAACATTTCTTCCTGACAAGAGCAGAGCTTCTAAATAAAGGTCCCCACAGCACAGACAAAGAGTCTCATATCACTAAATTGTTTTGTATTGATTTGTTTTTCTTTACTCACAAATTTCTGGGAACCTTAAGGCTACCAGAGAACTCTGCTGAGTTTGGGGAAATAAAAGCAAAAAAAAAAAAAAAAAAAAAAAGCAGCATTTTGCTTCCTACCCAGGGTGAGAACTTTAAGTTTGGGTAGGGCTGCAGTAATATGAAGAAATAAGAATGAGAAATGGGTATGAACTATTTTTTAATTTAGGTATTTTTGGCTCTGCCCAATCCTTTTTACATTTGGCCAGAAAATAGTCAAACAGCTTTCCGGTGACTTGGTTAACCAGAAGTAAAAGGCTCATTTATTGGACATGCATGCAAAAACACGGTGTTACTCCAAGCTGCTTCTTCAAAACTCCAATTAGGTGGGATCTACTGTGAAGAAATGAAAAAAAAAATCTCAAAAATCTAGCCAAAATTATAGCATTGAATGCAAATTTACAAAAGATCAAACATCTGAAATCAGTAACTTAAGTTTCTACCCTAGGATAGTAGAAAAAGAAAAACAAGTTAGGGCCGAAGTAAGAAGAAACAAAGATAATTAATGAGAGTGTAAATACTTGAAATGGAAAATTAGAGCTCAATAGAGAAAATCAAGAAAACCAAAATCAAGTTATTTGAAAAGATCAGTAAAATCAGTGAGCCACTAGCTAGGTTAAATAAGGAAAAAAAGAGAGAACACAAATTACTAGTAACAGAAATGAAAAGGGACATCACTATAGATCCCATCAGAATCACAAAGATAATAAAGGAATAGTATGAACAACTCTATGACTGCTAATTTAATAACCTAGATGAAATGGATCAATTCCTTGAAAGACAAATCTGCCAAAATCCACACACACACACACACACACAAAAGAAATAGATAGTCTGAATAGGACTACATGCATTAAGGAAATTAAATCAATAATAATCTTCCAAAACAGAAAGTATCAAGCTCAGATGAGTACAATGGTGAATACTACCAAACATTTAAGAAAGAAATTATGCCAATTATCTATGATCTCTCCCAGAAGACAGAAGCAGAGAGAACACTTCCTAACTCATTCTCTGAGGTCATTATTACCCTAACAGCAAAGCCAGACAAAGGCATTAAAATAAAAGAAAATTACAGATCAGTACATCTCATGGACAGTGATGCAAAAAAATCTTCAACAAAATGTTAACAAAGTAATCCCAAAAAATGTAAAAAGAATTATACACCATGGCTAAGTGGAATTTATGTCATGTACACAAGGCTGGTTCAACATCTGAAAATTAATTAAGGTAATTTATCACATCAACAGACTGAAAAAGAAAAATCAAATGATTATATTAATTGATGCAGAAAAAAAGCATTTGAAAAAAACTCCGACACCCATTCATGATAAAAACTCTCAGTAAACAGAGAATAAAGGGAATTGTCTCAACTGGATAAAGACTGTTTCCAAAAAGCTACAGCTAATATCAAACTTCATGGTGAGAAACTTGAAGCTTCCCTACCATGATAAGGTACAAAGCAAGGATCTCTCCTCTCACCACTCCCTTGTAACACCACACTGGAAGTCCTTGCTAATATAATAAGGCAAGAAAGGAAACAAAAGGTATACAGATTGGTATAATTTGTTTGCAAATTACACAATCATCTATGTAGAAAATCTGAGAGAATCAACTAAAAAACTCCTGGGATTAATGAGTTAGTATAGCAAGGTTCAGCATACAAGTTTAATGTATAAAAGTCAATTGATTTCCCATATAGGAGCAATGATCAAGTAGAATTTGAAACTAAAAACACAATACCGTTTGTATTCGCAACTAAAAAAAATGAAATACTTAGGTAAGTAAAACAAAATGCATATAAGAATATGAAAATGAATATATGTATGTGTATGCGTGACTGGGACATTGTGCCATACTCCAGAATTTGACACGTTGTAGCCGACAGTATTCAATAAACAAGAAAGATCTATATGAGGAAAACTGTGAAACTCTAATGAATGAAATCAAAGAACTAAATAAATGGAGAGATAGCCTATGTTCATGCAAAAGAAGACTCAATATCACCAGCATATCCGCTCTTCCCAACTTGACCTGTAGATTCAAGGCAATCTCAGTCATAATCCCAGCAAGGTATTTTATTGATATTAATGAACTGATTCTAAAGTTTATACGAAGAGGCAAGAGACCTAGAACAGCCATCACAATATGAAAGAGAAAAGCAAATTGAAGGACTCACGCTACTCAACTTCAAGACTCACTATAAAGCTACAATAATCAAGAATTCGGTGTTGGCAAAAGTTTGGACCAAAAGATCAATGGAACAGAACAGAGAGCAGAGAAATAAACACATGCAAATACAGGCAACTGACCTTCGACAAAGGAGCAAAGGTGACACAACGGACAAAGACATTCTCTTCAACGAACGGTGCTGGAAAACTGGATATCCACACCCTTCACAAAAATTAACTCAAAACAGATCACAGACCTAATTGTAAAATGAAAACTGCAAAACTTCTAGAGGATCACAGGAGAAAGCTCATCTAACCTTGGGAGTGGTGATGTCTTTTTAGATAAAACACCAAAGACATGATTCATGAAAGAAGTAATTAATAAGCTGAACGTCATTAAAATTTTAAAAACGTCTTCTCTGTGAAAGATCATGCCAAGAGAATGAGAAGACAAAATGCTATGAAAATATATTTACAAAAGTCACATCCAATAAAGAAAATATTACGCAAAAGATACAAAGAAGTCTGAAAACTCAACAACAATAAAAAAAGTTAAATAGACCAAAGACCTTAACCAACACTCACCCAAGAAGATACACAGATGGCAAATAAGCTTATGAAAAGATGCTCACCATCACATGTCATCAGCGAACTGCAAGTTTAACAACACTGAAATATCCCCACTCACTGACTTAAAGAATCCAAATCTGGCACACTGACAACACCAAATGCAACAACAGGAACTCTCATGCATTGCTGGTGGGAATGCAAAGTGGTACAGCTACTTCGAAAGATGGGTATTTCTTACAAAACCAAATATCCGCTCACCATGCAATCCAGCAATTTGCATTTCTTGGCATTTACTCAACAGAGCTGAAATTTCTGCGTGCACGCAAAACTCTGAACATATATATTTATAGCAACTATATTTATAATTACCAAAATTTGGAAGTAATTAAGATGCCTTTCATTCAGTGGATGGATCAATATATACCAAATGGGATATTATTTACTGCTAAAAAGAAATGAGCTATTAAGTCATGAGAAGACATGGAGGAAACTTAAATGCATATTTTTAAGTGAAAGAAGCCAGTCTGAGAAGGCTATATACTGTTGATTTCAAGTATATGATGTTTTGGAAAAAGCACACAGTGGAGACAGTGAAAAAGTTCAGTGGTTACTGGGGAGAAGCGGGAGGGTAATAAATATGATAAATATTTTTAGGGCAGTGAAAATACTCTGTATGGTATTATGTTGATGGATATGTGTCATTATACACTCGTCCTGACACACAGAATGTTCACCATCAGGAGTGAACTTTAATGGAAACCATGGATTTGGGGTGATCATAATATGCCAGTGTTGGTTGATCGGTTGCAATAAATGCACAACTCTTGGTGTGCAGCGTTAATAATGCTGGGAGGCTATGCACGTGTGGGGACGGGGTGACATGGGAAATCTCTGTGCCTTCCCCTCAATTTTATTGTAAACCTAAACTTGCTCCATTTTTTTCTTTTAAACAGCTAACTAGAGCCTAGGTACTTCAGAATATTCAAAATGTTGAGTTGTGGCACATTTGATGTCTGTATCTAAGACTTTATTCATACTATTTAAGGGGGAGAAAGTTTGTCTTCCATGAGCATTGCTGAAAGCTTTTTAAGGGCACAGTGTGACCCCTTTCCTTTGCTTTCTCCATGCTTCTGAGTTACATTTGCTTTTAATAAAGAAATGTTGTGAAGTGTGTGGATTTTATTTTTTCCTCCTCTCGCTGGCTGCTGTGGGCAAAAGCGCTCTGACATTGATCTCATTTCCGAGATGCCTTGTCCTAAGGCTCCTAATTAGCACGAAGCTGTCAGGGTAAATTCCCCAAGAAACCCTCCTGTGGTAGGGCTTGGTGTAAGCAACGGCAGCAGGAAACGGACAGTGCAGAAAAAAGAGACATGCTGTACTTCAGACCCATCAAGGGATCATTTTCCAATCCAGATCTCTCATCAGGGGGCCTGATCATTTCTCCTGGGGTCTCGCTTCACTAAGTGTCCTTCACCAAGTGACCCCTTGCTTAGGTTTCAGTTTCAGTTTGCTTTTCCAGATAAAACAACAAAGAAATTCGTGGTACAGTCTAGAATTAATGTAACTACCGTGAAGTGGGGGTAAATACGGTTTTATATGTATTTTATTTTCATTTTGCCTTAATATCTCACTGTTTATTACCTATCTTTTTAAAGAAGTTAGTTAAGCAAATATTTTTTGAGAACCAAACGTAGACATCTATGCTAGACAGTGGGTGTAATTCAAGCTGTTTCTACTTTCCTTCTTTTGATGAGCTTAGGATCTGCTGGGGAGGAGAGGCAGACACGGCTGCAGGAAAGTCAAAGTTGAGAAAGGCACCCGCCAGTCTCTTCAATATAAAAATCTCTGATGAATTCAGTGAAAGGAGCGCATGCAGAATCTCCCTTCTTCCACTGCAAGTAATAGACAACCTAGAAAATATTTTAAATAGAGAGTCAAGCCTAAAACCCAGTAACACGGCTTTGGGCAACATGTCCCAACGCAAGTCTTACGGTAGGTGTACACATCGGCATAGAGACACGTGTCATGAAGGAGAACCTGGAAAGATTTAACAAAACGAAACATTAATCTAACTTTAGTCCCACTTCTCCAATGATACATCACCAAAAATGTAAACAAACATATGCACAAAGTATTCACTGCTGCAGTCTTTCTCATTAAAAAAAAATACTGGAAACAACTCTAACAGTCTTTTGTAAGATATTGGTTGAATAAACTCTGGCTCATCAAACTATTATGGAATAATTTTCAGGATATATTGATAAGTAAAAAAAAGGCAAATTAAAAAGTATGCTATTTAGTGGAAAAAATATGGGAAGTGAAAATTTATGTTGAGCTTAAACTATGTGAAGTTGGACTGCAATTAGAAATAATAGTATGAAGTCAAGGTTTTATTTTATTTTATTTTATTTTATTTTATTTTTATTGAAGTACTGTCAGTTACAATGTGTCAATTTCTGGTGTACAGCACAGGGTCCCAGTCATGCATATACACACATATATTCATTTTCATATTCTCTTTCATTAAAGGTTATTACAAGACTTTGAACACAGTTTCCTGTACTATACAGCAGAAACTTTTTTAAAATCTATTTTTATGTATAGTGGCTAACATTTGTAAATCTCAAACTCAAATTTATCCTTTCCCACCCTCTTTCTCCCTGGTAACCGTAAGATTGTTTACTAAGTCTGTGAGTCTGTTTCTGTTTTGTAGATGAGTTCATAGTGTTCTTTTCTTTTTTCTTTTCTTTTCTTTTATTCTCTTTTCTTTTCAGATTCCACATATGACTGATATCATATGGTATTTTTGTTTCTCTTTCTGGCCTATGAAGTCAAGGTTTTAGACAGAAAAAGATAAGCACATAAAGATATAAAAATACTTATTTCTATAAATTAATATTTCCTAGCTCCACTGAGTCTCGTAGAGTGGCCCACTGCTCATAATGATCACACCAAAAGCCCACATCTCGGTTTCTAAACACTGTTCTCCATCAGAAGGAACCAGGGTTCCTTGGGAAAGTAGCTCACCTCAGGTACAGGACAGGAAAAGCCCCAGATACCTTGTTGGGCCAGAAATAGGGGGCATCTCAAGATGGGTAGGGCCCCTCAGCAGAATAGGGCTCTCCTGAAGGCTCTCTCGGTGCCCAGATTTGTGCAACTTGGTTATCAAAGTGGATAATGATAGTCACAGATCATCAACTGTCCAACACTTTGAAAATGCCTGTGTTCATTCTGGTCCAGAGAGGGAATCACTTCAGGCTAAACCATCTAAACCATCTATGGCCGACCACACTAAAATGAATGGGTGTTTCATGAAGAACAGGATATTTACATGGTCTCAAAATACCCTCCTGCAAGTTGCCAAGTAATTACAAAGAGAGAATCCTGGTAAGCACCATCTTCACACGAGGTTAAAATTAACACCACCAGGGAGGGGGCAAACTGACCTTGTGTGTCTCCTGATACATTTCGCTAAGAAGGCAATAACAGTAATTTCTGGAACTCCTAACTAAATACATAAACAGACATAATCATGGGAAAACAGCAGACAGTAAAGTAACACAAGGGTATTTTAGAATATATTCGGATGGTGTAATTCAACTATCAAAATGATGACAATATACATCTACTATTTTGGCACAGGTAGACATCAGACTTCAAAGTATCAAGGAGCGAAGGTGCAGAAGTGACGATGGAGAAGAAATCTGATCCATTCGTGCATCTGACCGACAAAACAGAAAATGAATGGGACCCAAGTGGCAAGGGGAAGGGGAAGGGGAATTCTGTTTGGTTTGTCTTTATATCATTACTCCTGGGACGTTTGAACCTGCCTTGTTTCCATGTGGGTCTGCGAGATTGACAGTCAGCTATTTGCTTAATATAACCATCAAATTAGTCATTAGCTGGCCTCTAAAACATAAAATTTAATAAGATCGGCCATATCAAGTCACGTTTTCTTTTTGTTGTTTTATGACAACAATCTCCAGTTCTCAGGGGCTGACTCCACAAAAAGGCTGGATTCTCGCTCACAACCTGTGTCTGCCCCGTGGGTCCCCTGTGCCCTATTCCACATGTCCTCCTTTCACTCTGAGATCAGGGGAAGGTAAAAGCACGTGCCTGCGACACTTCAGTTCTCAGACCCGAGGATGGAAACGTGGTGGAACCTCGTAGCGGCTCTCGGAGGCTCTTCTTGGCAGTGACAGGTGTCACTTCTGCTCTCGTTCCATTAGTCTAAGTACGTGCACACAACCAGCAAAAAAGTGGGGACACAAATTGCCAGACGATTGAATTTTCCTAAGTGTAAATACAGAAAATACTTTGGGCGGGATGATTTGAAAATTGGGGGAAAAATTTAAAGAGGAACACAGTACTTTAAGCATTCGTAGGACACTGTTGCTGACAGCATGTTGATTCATTTCCTTTCATCCTCTGCCTCCACATACACGTATTCATTCACACACACACATGCACATTTACAAAGGGCCAAACTGTACACACAGATTTGTATCTAACTCTTTGACTGCAAGATTGTATTTTAAAAATTGACTTGTCATCAAAGAATTTATAAACACAATTTTAATTGGATGCACAGTAGTCTACTACAGTGAGTGACCCTATTCAAATTTTAATATCACTGGATAGCTAGGCGTTTTTCAATTTTTCTCTTTAAAATAATCACATGATGAACTTTTGTGCTTGCTTTTTAAATTTTCATATGTGATTATTTCTTGAGGATTACTGAATGAGACCTTCAAACTGAAAGGTTTTTTTTTTTTAATGCACATTACATAATGGCTTTCCAGAAAAGGTGTGACTAATTTCTTAGATCTTGGTTTCCCAGACCTACTATTGCACCCATTATCCTGGGCCAGGTAAGTTCCATTTGATAGCACTCCTTTGTCCCTCAGATCAGACCAAAAGGTGAGGCTAGTCAACACCTCCTGTCCTGGGAACATCTCTACACACATACACCAATATCTCTTCCTTTAAATGGACTTCAGTCTTTATTTCACATTTTCCCAGGAAATAAAAACTATCTTGTCCTTAGGAAATTTTCGCTTGCTTGCCTTAAATTTTCAGCTCGGGATATGGTATGTTGGAGCCCTGCAAGCCCCAGGTCCTCCCATTACAAGAGAAATGTAGAGGATATATTGTGTATCCATCCGGAAGTCCATTGACATGCTTAGCGAGACTCATGGTGAAACAGTGATAAAGCACCTGCTTCATTATCTGTGACTGTCACCCAAAGGCAACTGGGGTCCAGCATCGTCCCCCTCAGCCACCCGTCAGATCAGCAGCGGAGGAGGAAAGAACTTGTGATCTTCTCCCAACTCCTCCCTCCCCCTTCCTGCAAACCAGTCGCCCTGCCGTTCCCTCTCCTGCTGTGGTTATTGATCTCATTCATAAAAAAAAAGTCTGAATGATGGCAGGGATTACACGCTGCTATTCAGTACAAGAAAAGATTTCCTTCCTGCAACTAATCGGTCCTGACAAAAAGGAGATCTTATCAGTCACAAGGGGCAGAATACTAGCTTTCGAATTAGGCACTTGAAGGGCACGTATTTGGTTCACTCAACTGTGTATGGCTGTCTTTAGGAAGCTCATTCTCAAAAAAAAAGCTACACAACAAAGTTCAAATTTGACGAAGCCAGTATGCCCAGTGGAGCTCATCAAAAAGGCAAGTTTTCTCTCTTTCAGTGCCCTAGGTAGCAGCCCTCAGTGGGACTGGAGGACGCTTAGAGAATCACTCCTGTCTGGTGGGCTGTAATCTGTGTGCTTGTTTCACAGCGCAGTCTCCAGAAGAGATGTTTTTGGTTTTTCTCTGATCTTTGTCGGTGAATGGCACACGACTGACTATCATTCTACTGCCTAATTAAGGAAAAAAAAAATATATGTAAGCTCTAGTTCTGTCCATAATTTACAGAGGAAAGTAGTCTGACTTTGAGTCTCTGAATCAGGATCTATTTCTATCAGACTCAACCGTGTGCATCGGCCCCTCTCTTCCTCCCTTTTCGTACTTGCTGCCGTTCCCTGAAATGCATTTCTCTGTCTTCTCGGCCTGGGTGATTTCTTCTTCCTTCTCATAATCAGAGTAAACCTTACGCCTGAACCACCAGTGCATTTAGGGGCCCGCCTCTGCCTCCTGCAGCGACTCAGTGGTGAGTCTATTAGGACACTCGGCAGGCTGTGTAGGCAGGTTATGTCCTGTTCATTTATGTATCTCAATCTACTAGCCTGGAATCCAGCAGGGACACAGGTCTAAGAATCAATGAATTACTTATTTAAAGACCATCAATCAATCAACCAATCAACTAATATGAATAGATTTGAGATGTCAACACCCTAAACCTGGACGGTCAGATTTTTATACATTGAATGGGGCCCAAGTCACCAAGTGTCTGTGATGTATGAGGCATCACATGAAATGTGCTGAATGATCAGGTTGGAACAATTTCAGGAAGCAGGTCACAGGTGTAGGTGGAATGACGGATAACGTCCAGGTGGCCAGGTACCAACATGGCGCCAGCCTGTGTATCATAGGTTCCAGTGGGATGCTGAGCTGGACGTACACTGCATCTCAGATGATTGTTTAAAGGTAAAGTGTTTGTAAAGAATGCATTTATAAAACTTGTAGCTCACCCTTGGTTGAAATCTAACCCACCTTCTTGATCCATTGCTTGATGCTTTAATGTCTGGACTTTGCCTTAAGAGCAAATTGTCCTGGTAGAAAAGCAATCTAAAGACAGAGAAGGAAAATAAGAATTTCATTTATTTTTCCTGTCAGTCTGTGAATTTATTTTTATATCTATGGGCATATAAGGTGATATCTCTCTTTTCAACTGGTAGCAGTTAAATGGCAGAAAGTGTTTGACTTTTGCGTGTAATTTTTCTCACGTTTGGTTGGGAAGGTCTTGTCTGGTTTGAGAAGGAATGGAAACTAGAAACGTCTTCATCATGGCAGAACAGGAATTGTTATGGAAAATGAATCTGCAACTGTTGAAAACACATTTAGTACAAAGGCTTTTCCCTGGAAAATTTGTAGCAATAAATGCCAATGAAACTCCTAGGGAGGCTGTGACACTCAGTGAGGCAGCAAAGGGGGATTGGCAGGACACGATTGTGGAAGTTATTTAAAAAAATTAACTATTTTATAATTATTTATGATACATTGTGATATACTACACTCATGCATGTCCTGTTCCTTCTGGCTTCTCAATAAAGGGTGTGTGTATTAGTTACACTCATAACCTCAGTGCCGGGCATGGCCTCACGTTGCAAACCCAATGCTTATTGAGTTGAAAGTGTTAAAAAACAAAATTAAATGGAGTAAATTGGAAGATATGGTTGGCTTTACTGAACAACTCATGGATCTGTCAACATCCCATCTAAATAGAAAGATGCTCCAAAGAGTTGTACACAATTAAAGGCTTTATAAAAAGAAGGGTGGAGCCAGGGAGATTCTAGTGGAAGTCTCAAAAGGATTACTTTTAGGTCAGGACTTCTTTTGTGGGGAGAAGGGGATAGCGAGAGTTTTATCATACAGATCACCTCTTCCTCTGGGAGATGGAGAGGGACCTTATGACGGATCACCTCACTGGTGATAACCAGAAATTTCCAAATTGACTGATTAAAATTACATTTCTGCTGACGTTCAAAGCTGCCAAGTCTTGGTTTGCTTTTGTATGGGGGGGGGGAGCAAATGACTCCCCTTGGAGCCTCTTGCTTCTTTTTTAACTAAAGTTATAGACCTTATTTCCCAAAATAACAAGCTACGTCTGAGAAAACTCTTTGTAAAGGAATTTGCTTGTAAAGAATGCTTTGCTACATGGGTTATTCCTGTTAACCATGACTTGGTTAAAAAGAAAAAGATAGAAAAATGATAGAAAAAGAAGCAGTAATTAGAAAAAGGAGAAAGAAAGAGTGGAGAGTAGCAGGGGAGCAGAAGGAGTCAGGAGAAGCAGACAATGTGGGAGCGAGGGAGGCGGGGTGAGATGAGAGAGGATGATGATGGACCACGTGAAGGCTGACACAGGTGAGAAGAGAGTCAGGACGCTGATGGTGAGAAGAAGAGGGACTACCTCAAAAATCCAAAGCTTCCTTGGATTCTAGGAAATACGTGGAGGATGGTATCTCTCTATCAAAACAGAATCTGGAAACAAATGAACAAAAGTTACAACAGAAGAAACACCGCGATGAGGGGTGTACACTGTCATGAGGGCATCAAGGAGTCATCTCCCATCCACTTGCTGCTTTTCTGTCTTTATTTTTGTATTTTTATTTTTTGAACCACTTGGATCTATTTCAACTAAACTTGGAAAAGAAAGGCTGAGAAATAGGTTTGAAGGAATTTCCAGCACATCCTTTTTTTTTTTTCTCTCATTTACTAAAATAGCACATTCATAACTAAATGAGGGGAAAATGGTCAGAGACAAACATGGAGAAGGATTTTCACGGCCCTCCGAGCAGTGCATCAGCATGTGTATACACACTACATGGATCGTATGTGTATCATCTGTTCACACTTACAGGAAACAATGCGTAGCAATGTAGGTGGCTCTCTAGTCCTTGAAAACCTTGCTTATTTTGTATTTTCTTCTGAACATAGACTCCAGGCTGCCCTAATTCAATAAGAGAGTTGTTGTCATCCACAAAGATGACATTACACCTGTGGTAACTTTAGAGGTTAGAGTTGTTTTTCTTAATTTGGGAAAAGTGAGAGTCGGGCGAGAAGAAAGAGGGACTGACATTTTTTTTTTCTTACAGACATCAAAGAGACTTTAAAAAATGCTACCACAACCACCAGGGCTCCTGAGAACAAAGGCACATGGCTGATGTCCATGTCTGCTTTGGCGGATCACCTGATTTCTGAGTGCTATAAATTCACTTGACCGGGAAATCAGCCCATCAACCGCATTGCAATCGATGGTTGTCATGGTGAGGATATTCCTGGATTATTTCCAGGAGCTTTTGAGGTCACAGCAGCAAACTGCTCACAGATGACAGCTACATGTTTCACGTGGGCAGCCTTGCAGAATCTTTGGGTCATAAAATCTTAAATTTGGAAGGATGTTCAGAGATCATCTCATCGTCTCTCCTTATCAGCCATTAAAATGGGAAAATAGAGATTCAGAGCAAGGGAGAGATTTATCCTCATCCCAGGAAGGTGGGGGCAGGACTAGGACTTTTCAAGTCTCCACAGCTCCACTCCCCAGGCTTGCAGGCTGACTTGAAAGAGAAACACAAAGCAGACGTAGGAGAGGCTCTCTGGCATTGAGGCTGTTCTTCTTGGAGGCTGACCAGCAGAGTGCCTAAAAAGATGATTGTTTTCTTTTTATATTTTATAAGGTCACAGCAGCTCAGTAGTCCAAGTCTGCATGGTATGCCATGCGTCCCCTGAGGGACGGTTGTCCCCTATTCCTTGAGGACTGGTTCTGTATCTTCCTATTTTGCACAGCCGGTGCACTAAATTTCTACATTTGCAGAAGTCTGTTTTGAAGAGGAACGGCAGACAATATGATAATTTGAGGCAAGATGGAATAAACAAACAAATATCTGAGAAGTGGCTGTCTTCCTCTCTATATCTGTTTAAACCCTTTTGTTTTCTCTTTTATTAGAAACAGTAACACACACTTCACGCTGTCTTTCTCTGCAGGTTGATCAAATGGCATCTTAAAATGGGTCAGGTTATAGAGAAAGTCGTCCTTTGCAAAATGTACTCCAGAAACTGACACAAAGAAGAAAAGTCAAGGGAATCTGTGCTGCACCTCTGACTTTGTATTCACTTCAATAAATATTAATGAGGTCCCACCATGTTCTCTGCTAAGAAGCTTAGAGCACAACTCGTACTTCTGCTCCTTGCCAACTGTGTAAGATTTCAGGCAACAAATACTGACTGTAAAACAGAGCTAACAACCTTCCTCCCATGGAATTATGTGGATTATATGTGCTAATAACATCCTAATCTAATTTCTTTAAGGACATTTTTGTAATTTCTTGCCATTCTAGCTTTGTGTTCCAATGGGTCATGTTCCAGTGTCTGTGTTCATGAGTCTTCACCCAGCTGTCCAGCCCAGGTCCTGAGTCGGGGAGAATGTCTGGTTACATTAACAAATGCTCTGTTGGAGGTGATGGGCATGATTGATTCCATGTAGAGTTGGAATGCGACAAGGACTTGCAAGGTTCCATGTAGGAGGTGATAGTTTATTTAAACATGGACATTCTGACAAGAATGAGAACTTTCAGCTCTTATGTATTGGAGGGAAGTTGCCATAGCCTGTGAGACATCAGGGAAGATTTGAAGTGAGAAGAAGTCCAAAGATTTCTTCCATCTTTGGGAGCATCTTTGGATTTCTCCCATCATATCCCCATAGCTCTCAATGGTGATAAATTGGAGGAACCATGGAATTGGCATTAACCTCAACCAGTGTGTTCTGATAAATGTTTAGCAACTAGCTCTCTGAGAACAAAACAAAACAAAACAAGACTGATTTATTGTGTGTTCTGATTTTCATAGTGTAAATCATCCCACCAAGGCCAGTGTTGAAACACCAGTGTGAGGTCACTCAGTGTGGGGTTGGCAGGGTAAGCACCCAAGATGCCTGGTACGACCGGTGGGAACTGCATCCAGCACATCACGGGGTCAATGTCAGACTGACTGTCCCCCTGAACCTGGTAAGTTAATGTTTCTAATCCTCAGCCTTCTTATCTGTGAAGTCAAGACTATGAAATCTACCCAAAGTATTGACAGAAAGGCTAAATGAGGTAATAACATGTAAAAGTCCCTAAAAGAGTATTTCACATTTCAGTAGATTCAAACATGCCAGCTCCTCCCTTCTCTCCTGCTATTGAAATCTGGAGTTCATGAGTACTCTGGGGACCCAGAGAAGGTCATGTTGGCACCAAGGCAAGATCAATGCCAGAAAAGGGTCACAGACTTCCAAGGATTCACACTCAGGTGACTAATTCATCCAGTTAAGTCCAATTTGTATTTGAACATTAAAGCATCAGAGCAGAAGCCCTCTTGTTTGATGTGTCTTTACATGTGACTGTTTCATCTACCAAGATGTCAGGGTATTCACTCAGGGCAAGAACCATGTATGGTTTTCTTTCTTAAAGGCTTACACACACTAAATCCATAACCCATGACTTTAAATGACTGATTAATTGACTTGAAAAAATATCACATACTCAATAGAAAACATTTTATGTCTGGGTTTGTTTATTTTCCACTTGCTTTTAAAATAAGACTGTTCCACTCAGCTGTTAGTCAACAGTGAGCTGTCCACATCCTGGGACCCTCACTTTGCTAAAATCTTGCCACTATCCCATTGCCACTGATGTGGTATACATACAGCATTGTCCCCCCTTTCTCATCCTAAATTGCCCTTTGAAATTCCCATCTGAAGAGAGCCTTTCTAGACTTAATCCATGTTGCTCTCTATTAAGGAGTTGCCTTGGTATGGATTCACTTTCTATTTCTTTTTACTTATAACCAATTCGAGTACCAAGCTTAAAGTAGTTCAGTGTGTGGCCAGAGTAATACCCATCAAGTTTCTCTGTTACGTGTGCCAGGCATACAATCTCAATCAACCCTGTGCACTGGAAATTAAAATGTTACATGACTTGGAGCTGAAGCTCTGAGACCTCTTCAAATTCACACAGATATGTGTGGCCTGTCCTATAACATCCCACCTGTCCTTGCCTCGTCTTCCTTCTCCTCCCTCAAGACTCAATATGGCATTCATCCATTCATTCATTCATTACTTAATGACTACTAGACACCAGTCACCAGGATAGACATTTTTAAGCAGAGGAAATAGAAGACAAGATTCCTTTTATAGCCTTTATTCTACTTGCTTTTCCTTTAATTTTCTACACTTTTTACAACAGCCTCTTTGTCAAGGCATTCACTTTCCTAGGCTTTTTTAACCTACCTCTCCTCTGGTTTCTCTCTAAGATTCTGATTTCTCCTTCACCCTCCACTCTTCAGGTATTAAGTGTCATATTCTTCATGTTTATGTCCTTGCCCTTCTCCTCGTAGACATTCCTCACCCAGGTGATATCATACCACGCCCATCGTGTCAATGACCATCCATCGTGGATTGAATTACATCCTCACCCATTGCGTCAATGACCATCCAGTGTGGACTGAATTACATCCTCCCAAGATTCACAGGTTGAAGTTCTAAACTCCCGAGTGACTTAGAATATGTCTGCATTTGGAGCTAGAACTTTAAATAAAAAAAGCTAATTAAGGTAAAAAAAAATTGCATGGGTGGACTCTCATTCAATATGACTGGTAGCTTTACAAGAAGCTGGGATTAGGACACAGACATGCATAGAGGAAAAGGTCATGTGAAGACAGCAGAAAGAAGACAACGACCACCTACCAGCCAAGGAGAGATGTGGAGAGGCCTCAGAAGAAGCCAACTCTGCCGACACCTTAATCTTGAACTTCCAGCCTCTTTAGCTCTGAAGAAATAAAGCCCTGCAGTTTAAGCCACCCAGTCTGCGATCCTCTGTTATGACAGCCCTGGAAGTCTAATGTACTGCTTCCATGTGACCCAAAGTCATGTTTCTACACCGAATCTCTGAGCTCTTGATCTGCTTTCGCAACCCCAAGATACATCTTCTTGGGTATTTCAAAAACACATCCACAAAACCAAGCTAATGCTGTCTTCCGTTCATGTGGTCATAAGTCCAGTGTTCTCTCTCTGTGTCCATCTAACCACAGCCGAGCTTTACACACCTATATTGCTGTTATATCTCACGCATGGTCAAGTCCTGTCACTTTTGCCTCCTAAATATCTATCGAATCCATCCACTTCTCTCCATTTCCACCAAGTTGGTCTAAGCCGACATTGTTTCTCATCTACACCATCACAGCAACCTTCTAACTGGTGTTGCTCCCTCTTAATTTTCACAGTCTGTTTTCTTTCCCACATTTCACCAACCCCACCAACACCCTTCATTCCGCCCTTCCATTGATTTATCAGAACCATAACACTGAAGAGGGTGTACGAGGGAGTTCTAGTCAACTAGCTGAAAAATCGATTCACCGAAAGGCCGTTTGCTGAATTATGAGAATTTCTTTTGTACTGTACGTTTACCCTTTGCTCCTGCCCTTCTATCTGACCTTGAATCTGTCCCTACGCTTTTGCACACTCTTGTTTATGGCCACAAGACAGCTGATCCAGGAAATCCTACAGAAGCAGAGTAAACACACGAGGAAGGACAAACACAGAGATGGGGCAAGACTGAATATTTAAAAGTGATGGTCATTCAGCACACTGATTGAGGGGAGTTGACCCTGGAAATTAATTTCTGCAGAACGGTCCTTTTCTTCCTGACTTCAAAGCTCTGAAAGATATGAGCATTGCCACTGTTTCCAAGTATATTTCATATCTGTGTCTCCTCCACCACCTTGTCAATTGTTTTTAAGCAAAGGAGGCTTCTTTAAGCCCTACGTAGTGGTTTTTAACTGGAGATGTTATGATGCTTTGGAGGTAACTAAACATATGGAGGAGCATTTGGTTGTCACAAGAGGTAGGACGGGCTTGAGCCCTGGATCCTGGGCTTTAGTGGATGAAGGACAGAAATGCCAAATGGTGTACAGTGCAGGCAAAAATTCCACCCAGTAGAACCTCTGTTGATAGACAGATTTGGAGTGCTTGAGTTGTATCACCATGGGCCTCCACACTTGGTCCTCCTCCTCCCTTCAATGCTATTCCCTCCCCCTTTTTTTGACCAAGATAATTTCTACCTAACATTCAGACCTACAGCAAGTGGCTACTTCACAGGAAAGTCTTGACCTCCCTAAACACATTAAATTATACTCAACATTGTGTGCTCACCATTTCATAGTTAAATGTTGATTCACACAATCATTTGATAAACGTCTATTTTCCCTAGAGATCTGTACAGCTCTGAGTGGACAAGCACCACATCTTGTTTCCTAACAACTATATCTCCAGCATCTGGCAGAGTACCAGACACGTAGAGACACTTGGTAAGAGTTTGTTGAATGTGCAGATAAACAAATGCACGAATGACCCAGCCTCTGACCTTAAGGGACTTGTCTTATGGCTGGAAATAGCGAATAGAGCCTGTGATGAGGCACCACGGACTCTCCTGTGGGCAAAGAAGGGGCACCAAGCCAGTCTTGGCACAGTGAACCCACCCTGGGCTGAGAGAATGGCTGGACGGAAGGCTTCACACCGACATGTACTTTAGCGCGTAGAATCCCTCAGGACTAAAATTTAGAATTGGAAAGGTGACCTTTGAGGTGAACCGCTTCAAAGAGGGTGGCGACTTCAACTCTCTCTTTTGTCAGGCCCCCAAGTCAGCTCACTGGCAACCACACGCATTCCCTCTCTGGAGGGCTTAATACATCTCTGGACTGTGGACCATTGTTTTTTATTTGCTTCCACAGCAAAGAGTCAGGGGCCTCTTAGAGAACAAAAGAAGAAGAAAGCAAGGGGTCAGGTGTGGTCAGAGCTGGAGAGTGAGAGGACAGGGCATGAGGGGGAAGAGCAAGGGGAGGCAGCTACTGCAGAGGAAGAGCAGGGAACCAAAGCCAAGCCAGCTTCACAGTCACTTCCCATGGCTGGGAAGAAAAATTGAGCTCTCTCATTTGCAAAGAAACCTGGGGCAGATAGACAGTTCAGGCTAGTCATTGTTTCTCTCCATCTTTAATTGGGCACTTCAAAGGATCACAATTAAGCTTTTTAAAAACTTAAAGTTTAAGCTGAAAGGAATCCATGGAGACCAACACTATTGAATCTTCTGGTCTGCACCAATGGCCTTATTAAAAACAGGAGGGGGTGACGGTACAAAGACAAAATCGTGAGTGATTGGTTAAAGGAAGCATTCAGACTTTCCTCTCTCTGTTAATGGGCTAAGAATGAGGGAGAAGTGTGGGCAGAAGAGGATGCTGTATTCAGCTCTCACTCCTCACAGGAGATGGGCACTCTGAGGCTGCACCAAGCTGGATGCCTGCGAAAATAAAATTCAGGGAAATGGTGCTCTGTATAGTGAGTTCTGCCTCTGTGCTTGCACGCTTCAGTCCCGTTAAAACAGGAATTCTTCACCAAGAATCACTAAAGATAAATGTATGGTACATGCTCAGATTTACAAAAATAAATACAGGAAAGATAAACCAAAATCTAGAGAAAAAGTTGTCCGTGGATGATAAAAATGTTGGGAGGATAGGAATGAAAGTAAGAATTTTCAGAGTATAACTGTGTATATTGTTTTGACTTTAGAACCATGTACATTTTTTATATGCTCAAAAATAAAAATTAAAGCTAAAAGCATGAAAAAGCAAAATCCTGAGTAGATTTTGTAAAAGAGAGAAATAAGGAAAACTATGTAACTATAAATCAAATAACAAACACAATCACACAAGAAAAATCCTTGACTGTTCTAGAAACTTTCGATCAGACACTTGCGGCCATGCATCTCTAGGGGAATGCATTTTAAGGGCTAAATAATTGCAAAATACATCTTGATCTTTTTTAGAAGCTTTGTGGTTACCATTTATAATTCAGTAGCGCTACTGAAACTATTGTCCATGAGTTGTGGATTTGAATGAATAAGTGAACACATTGATGATGTTGGAGACCTTTGTTCTTACTGAGAAATGGGTAAAGATATCACTCATATGTGGAATCTAAAAAAGAAAGACAAATGACCTTATTTACAAAACAGATACAGAATCACAGACATAGAAAACAAACTTACGGTCACCATAGAGGGAAGGGATTGGGAAGGGATAAACTGGGACTTCTAGATTTGCAAATACTAACTAATATACATAAAATAAATGAGTTTATACTGTACAGCACAGGGAACTATATGCCATATCTTGTAGTAACCTATGGTGAAAAAGAACTTGAAAATGAATATATGTATGTTCATCTATGACTGAAGCATTGTGCTGTACACCAGAAACTGAGACAACACTGTAAACTGTGCTTCAATAAAAATATATATAAAAAATAAAATAAAATAAACCAGTGGACTTTCATTTTACATTTGATTCCAGTATTAGTTTCCTGTGACCGCCGTAACAAATTACCTCAAATACAGTGTCTTAACACAATGCACGTTTAATCTCTGGCAGTTCAGGAGCCCAGGAGACTGAAATCGAAGTGTTGGCAGGGCGGCTGTCTCCCCAGAGGCTCTGGAGAATAGGGCCCTCCAGCTCCTGATGGAGTCTCATTGACTGTTACTTGATCACCAAGTGTCAGACTTACCTGCAAGACTGTTTGAAATGTAAGTCTACATTCACTATTATGAAGGACAAACTTTGCCCTGAGAACACTGTGTGCCTTAAGCAATGAGCTAATGGTAATAGGAGGCAAAGTGAGTGGCAAGATGTTGAAATACACACTTTATTTCACCTTTAGCTCAAATTTAAACCCTGTTGATTTCATTTGTTCCATATACATAGAATATAAGTTGACTGTAGTGCCTATTTGTCAGAGATGCTTGCATTTGTCCCTCTGATACGATGTGCAGTCAGAAAGACGCGGTGGCCGTTTGTCTGCCTCCTGCGACTTTAGCTGTGATTGATCATTCTCCCTCTGTCTTCTCAGTCCAGCTTCAGCTCAGTCCCTCTTCAGTTTGCAACTTTGATGACTTTCGTTATTCTGCCTGCATTTGTCTTTCCTTTTCAACTTGAGAGAGTCTGGAGTCACCCAGACTAACTCCTCCAGGACAGGTTCAAAACTCTCATAGAAAGAATCCAAACACAAGTGTAAGAGGAGTGAAGGATTTAACTATCAAATCACTTAAGTCAAACGTAGAAAAGGATGTCCCTATCTCTGAGAATAGAACGTAAGTTTCTTAATGATGTTTAGTAAGTGTTCCTCCCTTGAAAAGTTTGAACACTACCACAAATCATGCATAATCACATACTAAATTATGAGTCTCATTGTAAGCAAACACTGAACATGCACCATTTGAAATCAAAGCCCATAGGATGTGGTATCGTAAAGAATGCTGGAGGTAATTGGGTAACCGATAGATGAGAGACTTCAGCTTCGGTTGTTGGCGTAACATTTTAATCATTCGGTGTAATGATCCACACTCCTAAGTCCCTCCCCCCCGCCACCCTGGGATGAGTGTTTCATTGTTCACTGTAAATGATCTTTGTTCAGTTGAAACTATGATTGCCACTGTATCTGATTAGAAATTTACATCAGAGAGAGACCTTCCGGTGCTGGTGGACTGGCCCCAGTCACTGCCCATTTGATACTGTTGCAGATTGAACAAACTCTTCCCCACGCTGCAGTCAGCAGCGCCCTGTGTGCTGGCTCGTGGAGAGGTGGGGTTGAGGTGCAGGGAAGAGTGACAGCGTAGCACCCCGGAGCCGATCTGAGCCGGTGCCTGCACAGACGTGTTGTGCCATCAGTTGAAATGGGGGCTCTGGTTTCAGGGCTAAATTGGGATTTGGGATTTGGACATAGGACAGATATATATATATATATATATTTTTTTTTTTTGCCTTGGTTCAATGTCCTACTTATGTGACTTCCCTAATATATCTGAGTCTCAGTTTTAGAATCTTTAAAAATAGGATAATATTGTATCAACTCAATGATTGCATGAAATAAGGATGAAACCCCAGGGAAAATGCCTCTGTGGGTTTTTTCTTACTTTCATTTCTGCTTCCTTGTTATTAGATCTTCAAGTGTTGACAGTGAAGAGTTGTTTTAAATATGGTATTTCTTTTATTTTATTTAAAATGATTTTCTCCCATATTCGAAGTCTCTGAATTTTTGAGCACGCCCTCTAAAGTCACCTGCCTCTTTCATGCAACAGGTAATAAGATTCTCGATATTGCTACTGAGAACATTCTCATACAATAGTATTTGAGGAAATCATGATATTAATTAAAATGGAAACTATTTATTCAGTCCTTCCTATGTGCAAACATTGAACTGCTTTATCTAATTATCCTATTTAATTTTCATAGGCTTGGAGATTGAAATCTAAAGAGTTAGGGTAACATCTGCAGTGTTCAAATGGATGGGATGGCAAGGAGCAGTGTAAAGTGTACGACACTTACTCAGAAATAAAATACTGATGAATAGAAAAAACAAATAAATAAAACTATTGTCTTAGATTACTTTATTGCGGTTGGTTGTGAAGCCAGTTTGACTAGCTATTTCAAGGCACATCAAGGTGCTTTTGTTGTAATGCCAGTTAGAAAATATTTATATTGGAAAAAAGGCTGGACTGCTTCGAAAATCATTTTTGGAATGAAGACACTTTGAGAGATCTGGACGCCTTCATAAGAGGCAAGTCGCAAATTGTATTGGTTGATAAAATAACCACTAAAATGCCAATTTTGACTTTCATTGTTGAGGCGAGATTAGGGTGGCCTGAGCTTTGAAGAAAGGGAGGGCACTGACAATGTTAGAAAGGAGAGGCATAATTGAAGGAATCAGCACCTAGAAATTTCCCAAGATATAGGATTTCGGATACAGGAGACTGTAGGAGATGCATCCATCCTGGTTTGTTTAACTGTTTTGATAGGATGTCAAGGGGTTTACAATTCAACAAGATGGAGACTCAGGCAAATTTAAACTATCTTGAAAACGTCTGCTCAAGGAAAATGCAATTCCATGCTTTACTCCTGAGGTGGAATGAAGAGTAGAGATTGTCAGAAAGCACTGGCCCTTCAACGCACTAGTCCCAGTTCTAAGTCAACAGGAATCTTTCTTGATTGCTGATTTAAGTAAATGGAAAACAAAAGATAAGACAGCCATCGAACCTAATTACCTCTCCTCCAGAAAGAAAATTAAAATTAAAAAAAAAAATTAAAAGAAAAAAAGAAAGCCATCGAAAAGTAAAAACACGAATTGAACATATCACCCTTTTTATGCATAAATAACATTTCTGGAAACTCAGAAATGAAAGTACTTGCAGATGGATTGCAAGCATTAGCACTGTCACCCTGACCTGGGCAGCATTTCGAAGGCACCAGCACAGACCTCCGTCCCAGGTGCTGCTTACAGAAAGTTGCTCTCCTTGTGCTGCTGGGCCAGACAGCCAGCCTGTGTGTGCGCTTCTCTTTTCTCTGCCCACCTTCCACGTGTACTTTCTCTTCTAGCCACAAGGCTCTTTGAAGAGATCCAAGAATTTGCCAGGCATTGTCCTGATTCAGAGAAATGCATATGCTGTTAACTTTCTTTAAAGCTAACCTGTCCTGCTAATCCCATGGCTGGTGCAATCAGGTCATTCAAACCTTAGCTTCCATGTAGATCTTCCCTTGATCAAATCAGTGTGATCCTGACTCAGCAGCGTGCCAGTCATCTGGGAAGTCCCTGCAGAAAGAAGATCTCAGGCCTCATCTGAGATCTACCAAACCAGAATCTGCACTTCAGCAAGATTCCTGTGCTTCTAGTGCATAGTGACATCTGAGAAACATTGGTCAAGCTGTTACTGAAACTTGAAACTCAGGTCCAGCTGCTCACTGCTTGAAAGCTTATACAAAGAGAGGCATGTGTTGGTAGAAAGGAAAGTTTGCTTTATTCTGGAGGCCGGCAACTGGGGGAAGAGGGTGGACTCATGTCCAGAGGCCGTCTTCCCCGCTGCTGATCAGTGGGCAAGAGCTTCTAAAGGGGAGTCTCAGGGGGGCACAGGTGGAAGCAGAACAGCATGGGCAGCTCTGATGGTCATCTTGAAGTTTGTTGTGTGGTGGTCTGATCAGCGTCATCTTGATTGTTTTAAGTACAGTTAATCTTCAGCTCCAGGGTCTGTTTGTCCCCATTTCCATGAGGCTGGTTCTGGGAATTGTGGCAGCTTCTGTCAGGGTTACAGTCTGGTCACCATAGAGTTAACTTCTTCCACTTGGTGGGGCCTTCACTATCTACCAGACAGCTCGAAGGACATGGCTCAGAATATGATCTAGAAGATGATCTTTCCTCCCTTGAGGAAAAACTAGAGGTCCTTGACTTTATTTAATGACTAAACATTATGATGTTTTGCTTAACTATTTCCCTTTATTTCTGTATTTTCTTATCTCTCTGATTAAACCTATTCTTTGACTAAAGTTTTTCTACAGACAAAAGTCAGGAAAAGGACATGGTGGGGGCAGAGTCTATCCTGGGAAGACCCCAGAGGGTTCTGCTCTGTTTCAAAGGATGTTTACTAAATAATCTCCAGATGTTTCAAAGCTTCAGCCCTGTTTGAGAACCACTAATCAGGGATACGGCCAAATCAATGAAGTAAAAACAAGAAGCCGCACCTGCCCTGTCTCCAGTCCCTGTTGCACATTTCTTCATTTAGCACAACATCCATAATGAGCAAGCACACTAATTAGGCAACAAGGTAGGCTCAGATAATACAACATAAAATCGAACACATTTCCTGCTCTTAAGAAGATTTAGGTCTGTAAGTGGGAGACAGGCTCACAGTTGACAGCAACAAAGTGCTAGACATCACACAGGTATGAAACTTGACCAAAGTGAAGGAAATAATTTCTCTTTGGAGCCTTATGAAAGCCCTTAGGTACGTGAACATGGTGGCACATCTTTACCCACAAGGATGTGTTCACACGTCAGGCAGAGGTGTAGAGATGCAGAGTGACCTGGCGTGACTGAGAATCTTCAACCTGTTGGCAGATGTAGTGGGAGGCAGGTGTGAGCCTGGGAAGAACCCCGGGACCCAGTGATGCTGGGCAGAGCTTCTCCCCTGCCGTGGGCAGCCTCCGCCCTCAGGAAGCACAAAGCCCAGTAGAGGAGACTGACTGAAAGGGCAATTAAATCATAAAGTAACAAATGCACTGCCAGGACTTGTGAGAGCCAAAAGCCACCCAGGATACCCTTGGCTGTGTTCCCAAGTATACCTAGATGTCAAGAAGGTGTAGAAAAAAGGAGGGTTATTCTAGATAGAGATTACAATACACTTGAAGGTTTAGAGATGGGATAAGAGTTCACTTTATTTTAAAGAAAAAACAAGCATTTCCCAATGTTTCTCGTGTCTGTGAGGAAGGTAGGGTAGATGTGAATCCCCCAAGATAGGAAGGATTCAGAACACCTAAAAGTCATGGAGAGCTTCGATTTTGTTGTTTGTCATGGGAACCTCCAAATGATTTTAAGTAGGAAAGCACCATGATTGTATTTGAAATTTTCAGTCCTGTTACAAAAGAATGACAGAGAACAAGTGAGTTATACACATTAGGATGGGGGGGTGCAGTCTTCAGAGCCCAGGTGGGAGAAGATGCGAATTTAATCACAGAGATATGCCTAAGAAGGAAACACATATTACGCAAGAAAGAACTCTCAGAGCCTTTTTGGGGAGTTTTTTTCCCTGTCTGATATAATTCTTAAGAAGTTGGTTGCTGAATTTTCCACCTTGTGGAATAAATTATTTGAAGCATAAGTTTATATGCAGTGGGGATGAGTGTGGGCTAAACAGGACTACTTATTGGATATCCTGATAAAAAAGCAAGAGGGGAAAGCTAAGAGAAAAATCTAATAAGAGAAGAGATTAAATAAATAAACACATAAAAAGCACACCCAGGGACTCAAAAATCAATAGTGTACCATTTAGTCCGAGGCAAGCATCCCTGGAGGATTCAGTTTATCAACATATAGGGACTGACAAGAGTAAGAGATATTTCTTAGGACCACGAGTCTCTTCAGAAAAGAGTGAAGTGTGTACATGGAGGCAGGGGTATGCTTTATATTACTTACTATAAGCACATTTCCATTCAAAAGCATTTAAAGTGAAGCTTATTTTGGGCACTTCTAGGGACACATGGAAAGCCATGCAGCTCTGCAGACCACTGACCTCTGGCCCAGTGCTCTTCCCTTTGACCTTGTCAAGTGAAAAAAACACACAATGCAAGAGTCACGAGCTCAGTTTTATTTGGGAACTTACTGAGGACTGTAGCCCAGGAGACAGCCTCTCGGATGGCTCTGAGGAACTGCTCCAAAGACATAAAGGGGTAGGTCTGTATGTACATGATTTTGGCGAAGGGGGCACATGAAATCAAGCGCACATCTCCGTAGAAGTTGGCTCGCTGCTGGTCACGAGGAGCAGAGGTCTCCATTAATGATTTATAGTGCTTTTCTGGGTATGAGATGATCTAAGAAATTAGGCTCATAAAATTTTCTCCTGAAAATATTTATCTGAAGGCCTGTTCTGCCAGTTTTTCCCAGAGCACAGAGTACCTCATTCCCGATCTCCACCTTGAATTCCTTTCAAGATGTGCTGGAGGTCAGCGGCTGCAGTGGCCAGTGATTTAATTTTTGTAGAGCCGGATGGCAAGTGACATTCTTTACTTGGCAACCCTAATTCTGGAAAAGAGCACACAGTTTGGGAGCCAGTTATCCAGGGGGTGGTGGTACTTTGAGCCAAGTTAAGAGCAAAGCAAGTATAAGTTGTGATGCCGCAACAGAAGCAGTGTCCCCCCCACCCCGTGGCCCGATGTGATTTCTGATAACTGCAGTCATGAATGGAGGGCGAACACAGCAAAGAGGACTCTTTCTAATCTGTGTCTCTGATCAAGGGAAATGGTCCCATGGTAGCTTTAGGGTTTTAGGGGCAGAAAATAAAGACGGGCTGCAAAGTTTGTGTGCTTTCTCACAACCCTTAGGGATACTGCTGCTGAATTGGTTTCCTAAATTATCAGATTTCATTTTGCAATGAGGAAATCTTTGTGTTGAAGGTTAGGTGAGTTGAATTAGACCACGTGGCTAGTCCGTGGTAGAGCTGGCAGCCTAGCTCCGGAGCGTCTGCTCTGAACAGCTAACTGGGGTTATTAGCTCTTTTTCAGGAAGTTGATCTCAAAATGTAACAAAGCTCTGGAAATTGATGTCACAATTTCCACATGAAGCTGGGAAGCCTATTTAGTTAATCTGATCAAATCACTGCAGACACACAACCATCATCAGACTGTCATCTAAGAAGATCACTCCCATATTGTTTTTGTCCAACTCAGAATTCCTTAATAGCTGCGCCTTCTCTGCAGGAGCAAACACACACACACTGAACCTGGCTTGCATTGCCTTCACAAGCTGGTTGCAGTAGATCCAGATTCAGCCCTCTGTCATCTGCTTCCATCCATACCTCTTCCTCAGTCTCCCTCCAAATCTCCACTCCAGCTGCAGCAAATTACTGCCCTCCCAAATGTGCTTTGTAAGGATGCTTCTGATTTACTGTCATACATGCGAAGTCTTCTTGTCACACAAAAAAATAAATATGCATTTTTTGGTTCCCCAAAACATCATAGTAGGCTGGAACAGCCATGGACACAGTGATTCATAGGATTGTTCTAAAGACTGTTCGAGGTGTATTTAACAAACTGCCTAGCCAACAAAGAGGGGCTTCTCATCCATAACAGTTAAAGCACTTTTGTACACAAATCCTGTGTATTGAAAATGACCAGAGAATTCAGACTAAACATCTTCTTCCTGAGACTAAATTGTTTGCTTTCATTTATTTTATTTATTTATTTATTTATTTTTTGCATTGATGCTGTTCAGCATCTCATCACCCTGCTGAGAGGTTGATGATCATTTTGTTACTGTTTCTGGGCCAGGGCTGATTCCAGAATGTCTTTAACCCATTTATTGAAGAGTTACTAGCTTCCAAGCATCGCACTGAGAACTTACATTGTCTCACTTCATTTAATATAATCATACTCTCTCTGTGTGTTACTAATTTTTCCACTTCCACATTTTCACAGAGAGAGAGGAAAAAAAAAAAAAAACTAAAGTTGAAACAGAATAAGTCACTTTCCCCTTGTCAACCCAATCAGTAAGTAGAAAAGCTAGAGTTCAAAAAAAAGCCTTTTTACCTCTAAACTTGTGTTCTTCCCATCAATCAGTTCAGCTCTCTTTGCCACAGGACTTGCCCGTCATTGTCTAAAGCTCCAGTAACTTCCAGCTCACCCATGTGGGGCAGGAAAGCTCTTTTGACAGATTTTCTATAATGGCATTTCACAGACACATTAAATTGGTTTAGGTTCTGGATTAAACAGGACAGTACCGGGGGAGATTACTCCACTCAAGATTTACCATCTCTAATTTCTTTCCTGTAAGTTTCCGTAATTGGAATTGCTGAATAGCTAAGCCCCGAAAGAGTTGAGCATCATGTTGTGCAGAGAACTAGGCAGATGCAAATTTCCAGTCCTGTTTTCTCTCCATACGTCTCTCTAGTTCAAGTCCTTCTGTCAACTCCATTCAATATGTGTTTCTGGAGGGCACACCGTATGCCAAACTTCTAGAAACTGAGGTTACAAAGGTTAACAACACAGAATGCACTTTATACAGGAGCTAACAGTATAGTGAAAACTTACTGCAGAGACCAACGTGTTGCAAAACAGGATTTATGAACAACGATTCTGCAGATGCTTCTTTGTAGGGGATTACCACAGTCAAACCAGTTTGAGAAACGCTACGTGCTATTAGCTCTTCTTCAATATTTGTTGTGTCTGTAAGCTTTTTAGATATCCTGCAGTGAGAAAATCTGTTTTACTTCATTTATTTAGGTCTGGTTTTACCCCCCCAAAAAAAAGACCTCTGACTGTAGAAATTTTATTTTTTTCCCCTTGTAACATGTAGTAAAATTCTGTGAAATTTGAGTTCCTTCAAGCATATTTTAGGAGTAGCCTAAAATATTTTACCACTCTCATACCCAGTACCTCTCTCTCTTTCCACACCCTTATTTAAACAGCCTTTTCCACAACTGTCAAGACTGTTTTTCTCAAGGAATGATCAGACTGTGCCAGCTATGTTCTTTAAAAAAAAAAAATCAAATCAAGCACATAACACACAATTGACACAGAGTCTACAATTTTGCAATAAATCCTAACATATTATCAGAGCTTTTTTTTTTTTCTCCTGTCAAAGCTACTTCCCCAGCTTTCTGTCCTACAGTTCCTTTAATCACTCAAGCTCAGTGAAATGGTACTGTCCTTTCCCACATTACCTCCATAGCACACTTACATCCTAAATGTAGATCATAAGACTATTCTGTTCCTCTGTCCCTGCCTCCGTGGTCATTGCCAGTTAAGTGGAGAAGAAAGAGGTGCTTCGAAGTAGGCTAGTGACCTAACTTAATCCAGAGAGGCTTTGGGGAACAAATGAAATAAGATATTATTTTCTTGAAAGTTGGCTCAATGCAGTCTTAACTGAGTGATTTAGTTAGACACCTGATTTTGCTTGAGTTGCTGTGCATTATACTGCCAGAAAAAAAAAATAGATTGGAAATGTCAGTGGCCTGTTTTAATGTAAATTCTCCATATGTTTGGGAAAACATATTGACTTCCAAGTAATAGTGCACTTTTGACTTGATATTTATCGACTTATACCTAGTAGGGACTTATTGATTGTTTTCAGTAAATACTCTGTGAAATGTTTTCTCATTCAGCTAAAAATAAAGATCAGCTTTCAGCAAGGTATTTTCCCCCCTTTTCAAGGAGAAAAATGTGTTGATCCTGGTGTCTATTCTCCAAGTTGATCTGAAATCGTTAGTTTTAAGTGTGTATAATCCAAAGTCCTGAGTGAAAAAAATTCATTAAAGAAACCTAATATTGCTAATTTTAAAAAGAATATATCATTTTCTTACCATGTGAATACAAATAAAAATGTGGTTACTATTATACCAACTATACAAAATTTGAAAACAAAAGTGATGTGAAAATATTGGACAATATGGATCAAATGGCATATTGATCAGGATTATTCTCTGATTAATTTCCAGTTGATAAACATGGGGACAAGATCTTGGCTCTAGTCCCCAGATGTGTTTGCACTGAGAGCTTTTGTTTCACTGTTTCTCCGCATGCAGTTTGAACAGACTCTAACTTTCATCCATGCTGCTATCACTTGCTAAAATGCTATGTTTGTACAAGGCAATAAGGATTTTCTGCAACTATGATTACTCTGTTTCTGACATCAAATAGACAAAAAATAAATTACTGTATTTGAATAGGCATGTTGGAGATTGATCCAGTGTGTATGACAAAAACATTGTGTTCTTCCACGTCAGTGTAACTCAAACTCATGTCCTGAGAAAAAGCGCAATGATTAAGTCAGGATCCTTTTGTTATATCCAAGCAGCGAAGACTCTGTAACTTTGTGAATTTCGTGGATCTTCTCTACATCAACATGTAACTGTGAAAAGTGGAACGGCAGATACTGCGTTTTCCTTCCTGCTACTGTTCTGAGCTTTCCGCGTTTCTCTGAATGAACAGTTGATTTAAAGTAGAAACATTTAGAAATATTTTTATAAGAAACTAAGACCTTACACTTTAACTAGGAGCTAAGAGATTATTTCATATGATTTATTAATGTATGTATTATTGCATTTTATATAACACCTAGATCTCCCTGCATGAGAAACTGATATTTCGCCTATTTAAAATGTGTTTTTGTAACTGTTACAGAGATGGGGCATCACCTGTCAAGTGTACTTGTAACACCTAATGAGCTGGGAGCCAGAACAACATCCCTATCGCATTAAAAAAGGAGTCTGCAGGGGTGATTTTTGAGAACGCTCTTAACTCCGCTCCCAGATTTTTGGATAAGCTGTTCTCTATCACAGAAACCACATATCCCAGGAGGCTCTGTCAACTGGCTTCCCACTGGGCTCAGCTGATGGGCGGTGCAGACAGGGGATTTGAAGGCTGAAGGAAGGGAGAACACAACACACTTCCTTCCCTCTCTGCCTCTGCCTGTGTCTTCTTAGAAAGTCCTCTAGTGTAGCTCCCAGACCCGCTAGCTGGCCACCTTGTGGTCCAGTTTCCTCCAGGTTTCAGTTACACGTCTCCTCTCCTGGTACCTCCATTATTTTGCGGCAGTGCTTTCCTGTGTCGTTAATGGTTACATCCCTCTTTGCTTTCTCGGTCTCCATCACCAGAAGCCTAATTTTCTGCATTAAATTTCTTCTCTTCAAAGTACCTAGATTGATTTCTACTTTCCAGACTCTGGCACATACAGTGGTCATTTCTGTCACTGTGGAAATCCAGCCACCATTTCTTTCTTTTAAATGTGTGAAAGTGTGGTATCTTGAGTATTTATGGTGATCGTTTGAAGACTACTATTTACTGAGCAGTCACAGTGTATCAGGCATTGTAAGGGATGGCTGCCAGCCCACCTATCCCGCTGGTCTCTTCCCAGGACAGCAGCTGTCCTTGTTTTGTTTTGTTTTGAAGTATAGTCAGTTTACAGTGTGTCAATTTCTGGTGTACAGCATTGTGTTTCAGTAGTAATATACATACATATATTCCTTTTCATATTCTTTTTCATTATAAGTTACTACAAGATATTGAATATAGTTCCCTGTGCTATACAGAATAAACTTGTTTTTTTTTTATATATATATAGTAGTATTTACAAACCTGGAACTCCCAATTTATCCCATTCCATTTCCCTTTCCCTACTGGTAACCATAGTTTATTTTCTATGCCTGTGAATCTGTTTTCTGTTTTGTAAATAAGTTCATTTGTCTTTTTTTTGTGTTTGTTTTTAGATTGCACATATAAGTGATATTGTATGGTATGTTTCTTTCTCTTTCTGGCCTACTTCACTTAGAATGACAATCTCCAGATCCATCCATGTTGCTGCAAATAGCATTATTTTATTATTTTTATGGCTGAGTAGTATTCCATTGTATAAATATACCACAACTTCTTTATCCAGTCATCTATCAACTGTCCTCACTCCCTTTACTCTACCCACACTGATTTGCTTTCATGTTACCAAATACACACGTTTCTTCTTACCTCAGTCCATTGACTCATGCTATTCACTGTGTGGAATGGGTCCCCCTCCCTTGACTCCTGAAAACTCACTTATCTTTTATGTCTTAAGTTAAACATTGTTTCTTGCAGCAACATGGATGGACCTAGAGATTACAAGTGAAGTCAATCAAAGACAAATACCATGTGATATCACTTATATGTGGAATCTAAGAAATGATACAAGTGAACGTATTTACAAAACAGAAACAGACCCAGACATAGAAAACAAACTATGGTTACTGAAGGGAAACGAGAAGAGGAAGGAATGAATTGGGAGTTTGGGATTTGCAGATACAAACGACTATATATAAAATAAACAACATGGACCTACTATATAGCACAGGGAACTATATTCAACATCTTGTAATAACCTAGAACAATGTGAAAAATAATATCTATCTATATATTATAACCGAAGCATTATGCTGTACACTAGAAACTAACACAACATTGTAAATCAACTATACTTAAAAAAGAAAAAAAAGTTGTTTCTTTGTAACAGCTTCCCTGACTCCAGATCATTAATGTTTCCTGGATGTACTTCTCATCCCAACATTTACTTCCTCTTCACAGTCCATAAAAATAATAATAATAATTAAATAATTTACGGTAGAATTTGTATCTTAATTTGTATTTTAATGCCTCATTACACCTGTTAACATGCAAGGTCAATGAAGGCTGGGACCAAATCCTTTGAATTTTAACCTCTGTGTCCTTAACTAGCTGCAAAGACTTCTACGCATGCAAAATTGGTGCTTGATAATATTTGTTGAATAAATTACTTCATTTTGTTCTCTCAATTACTTTCAAATGGATATTATCCTTTCTACTATATATGCATATATATATATATATATTTTAGATTCATTCTGTTGTGTATTGAGCAGACTGCTACATAGCACAGATTGTCTTAAATGCCAAGGATAACACAATAACTGAAATAGAAAAATGTCCTTCCCTTTATAAACCTTACATTCCAGTTGGGAATACATACAATAAACAAGTGACGTACGAAGCATGCCAAATGATGCTAAGTAGCATTGAGAATAAATCTGGGGAGCAGACTAGGGAATGCCACATAAGGACAAAGTGCTATTTTGGATGGGAAGTCTGGGAAGACCTGCTTGATGCTGGGACATGTGAGTCAAGGGCTCAAGGAGATGGGACAGTAAACCAAATGGAGAGAAGAAGGAAAAGAGTTCCAGAAAGAGGAAACCTCATTTACTTTAGTTATTCAAAAAGTAAGTTCACAGAGGTGAACTACATTTTCCGAGGTCATGTTACAAAACCAAAGTTGGGTCCCCTTGCTGGACACTCAATAAAGCCAACCAACTGGCCACAGTGTGTGGTGAAGGAAAGCACAGCATTTATTGTAGGGCCAAACAAGGGGAACGGGCAGCTCATGCTCAAAGGACCAGAACCCCCAGCCTCAACACACACACACACACCAGTGGCTTTCCTGGAAGGATTTTTAAAGGTAACATTAGGGGTGAAGGTTGTATTGTGCCTGATCAGCTTATGGACATTCTTCTGATTGGTCGGTGGTGAGATTATCAAAAGTCAACATCATCAACCTTCAGGTACCAACGGGTCTGGGGTCTACTTGCTGGTGGTCAGCATGCAGTTAACTTCTTCCACCTGGTGGGGATGTCAGTATCTGTCAAACAACTCAAAGATATGGCTCAGGATTTTACGACAGCCCTTGAGAAGGAGCTGAAGGTCCTTGACTTTGTTTTATGGCTAAATTATATAATTTTGTCTTGCTTGACTGTTTTCCTTTGTTTCTTTCTTTTCGCTCTTCTCTAATTAAATTTACTCTTTGGAACTCAGGGAAAGACTGGGAGAATAAAGGTTCTCTATAGACAAGAGGTGTGGGGGAGATCTCTCCCTGGAAGGCCCTGTAGAGAGGGTCCTGCTCTGTTTCAGTCATGGGGCATCCCTATTTGTAATCAAGTCCATGCAACCCCAGGCCTGCACTGTATCTGACACACTGCAATTTCACATTCTGGTATTTGGGACATAAAAACATTACAAATAGTTCACCACGAGTTATCTCAAGTTGGCCATGTTTCATGTGTTCCTGCTCACCACGTTCACTGTATTTCACAAGAGAAGGCGCAGGTTCACACAGCCTTAAGGATAGAATTCAGCTTCCAATTTTAGGCCATTTCAGCTAAAAAAAGTTATTTTGTAGGCAGTGGAGTTAGGACACCCTCAGTGACAAAGCAAACTGTGGATACTGAGTTCCAGAAAACCACTGAATTCTGTACTGTTTCAGAGCTACATTCAGATCCTTGCCGTTTTATCATGAAGAGGGCAACAGGGTGTGTCGTGTTGGACATACAAACATCTACAATGCTGGGAAAACAGCTGAAACTCATATGTCACCTTCATACACAGAGGTGTTATTAAAACATCAGAATGATGTGTCTGAAGCCTTAGCTAGTGAAAAGGTTGTGCTTAGCTCTCTGCCTTTAAAGTTGACCGTGACATTTCTTAAAATCCTTTTGATGTCTTAAGAACTGCTAATGAAGACGGATGAACACAAGGGCCTTTGTAGGCACCAGCTGTGATGCTTTATTTCAGGCTGCCTCGCTGTGGAGTTCCTTTGTTCAGTGATATCTCGGTGACCATTTCTGTTAATGTCCTTTCCTCTGCTGTCCTTGGGTCTCAAGATTAAAAGGAGACATCCAACATGATTATAACGATGAGGTTGCAGGTGGGATAGATAATTGGAATTGGTCAGACTTGGAATTTTTCTTTAGAGCCTTATCTTTATTTTTTTAATCAACTTTTTTTTAAATGATGTATAATCAATTACAATGTGTCAATTTCTGGTGTATAGCACAATGTCCCAGTCATGCATACTTATATATACATACATTCATTTACATCTTCTTTTTCATTAAAGGCTATTACAAGATATTGAATATAGTTCCCTGTGCTATGCAGAAGAAATCTGTTTTTTCAATCTGTTTTTATATATGGTGCCTAACACTTGCAAATCCCAAACTCCCAAATTTATCCCTTCCCACCCTCCTTCCCCAGTAACCATAAGATTATTTACTATGTTTGTGAGTCTGTTTTGTAGATGAGTTCATTAGTGTCCTCTTTTTTCTTTTTCTTTTTTAAAATTCCACATATGAGTGATACTATATGGCATTTTTCTTTCTCTTTCTGGCTTACTTCACTTAGGATGTTGATCTCAGGTCCACCCATGTTTCTGCAAATGGTATTATTTTATTATTTTTTTATCATCGAATAGTATTCCATTGTATAAATATACCACAACTTCTTTTTCCACCCCGATGTTCATAGGAGCACAGACTTGGATTTTTCACTCTAGTTCCAGCATGGACAAGTTATTAGTGTTTTATTCCTCTGGGATCCACTTGTAAGATGGAGAAGCTTGTATCATTTACATTTGAAGGTAAATATAAAACTATTGATGGCCCAGATTAAATATATCAATTCTGTGGACAGATATTAGATCTGTGACAGAGGGTGACTCTGGTGTGTATATTTACTGATTATAATTGACATTATTCAGGAGAAGCAGCTTGGTATGGAAGAAAATCACAAGATATTGGAACTGGGAGAGCTAAATTGTGTCTTTATTGTTCCAGTAAATAGCACTGGGCTTAGGGCCATATGGTACAGCCAATTGGACTTATGTATTTTGCCCTTGGTAATTGAGAGGTTGGAGCAGAAGATTCCAAATTCCCTTTCAGAATAAAACAAACAAACAAGCAAACAATAACAACAAAACAAACAAACAAAAAAGCCAACAAAAAAAACCTCATGGCTCCCTAACTTACATCCTTTATGCATTGTATACTGTGACACACAACATTTACATGAACATATAGTCTGAAGCTCTTGAGAAATCCTAACATTCCAGTCCATCACACAGTAGAATAAACTTCCATCAAAAAGCGCATTCCATTTGGGAAAAAGAGCATCATTGCCAATCCCAAATAGCATTTGATTCAATGCATAACATTATCTAGGCTAAAAAAAAGAAAAAGCCAGTAATACTTTCTCAGATAACCCAGATGGTTTTTCCCTCCAATTTCGATTAAGTAAAAATACAATTTTTATTAAATATTAAGACCAATGAAATGAGAATAATCTTCTTTCAGAACCAAGATGAAAAATCTAATGGGGCTTTGTCTTTCCAGTTTTCACTCAAAATTTCTATCTAACTTTTAAAAAGCCTGTCTGTATTAATGAGGTTGGAAACTTCAGATGCATTTATATTTTTCTGTGTTGTGGCTATACAGGTCCTTTGACACACCTGTAGATACACTGGCGCATGGCAAGTATTCTCTCTTCTTACAAGCGCTTTACTGCCTCCTCTATGATGACTCTTCCCCCAGAGTTATATCTCTTATAGAAAGGAAAAAAAAAACTATCCAACACAATTTTCACTTCTTCAAGAATCCCATAAAAATATAAACTTCAGGAATTTGGACTCTCCCTTTGGAATTCCTGTTCTTCTACCTGGCAGATTGCACGTCTCCTTTTATGAATCTAAGCAACCGTAAGCTCTAAGGATTTATATTTGTCCTTCACTTTTGAACTGTAGTTTAGCTTATGTTCTGGAAAATGGGTCTTCTTTAATGTTTGCTTTTCTTCGCTTCACAGTAGCATTAATAATGGTGACGCAAATGTGGCAATGGAACTAAAATGTGATTTCTAACTTCTATTACTGACAAAAGAAGTTAATGTGCCTAAAATACAAATTGACATTTTAAAAGAAAGAATAATAGGGTTAAAAAAAAAACAAACTCCTATAGGAAAATGGGTTAGAGATATGAACATGTTTTTTTATAGAAAAAGAAAAGTCAGTGTGCTTAATCATATAAAAAAGATATTCCAACTGGGTAATAAAGAGGTAAATAAAATTTAAAATACAATGATACATAATTTCTGTTCCAACACACTGACAAACATAATTTGTTGCTGAGATAGTGGAGAAATAGTGCCAGTGGAAACACAAAATGTCACAGCCCTCTGATCCAAGTAATCCTACTTTAACGTTACAGTGCAAAGCATACGCACAAGGCATGTACACACAGAAAGCTTTTTTTTTTATAGCAAAAGATAGAGATATCTCAAATGTCCACTATCAAGGAAAGATTTAATAAACTCTGGTTGAGGTACAAAAAGAATAGGCAACTATACAAAAGGAATGAGAAATACCTCTATACAACTCTATGAGTAACATCTTAAATATAAGAGGAGAAGGAGGAAAACAAGTGGAGAAAAATATATAGTCTAGTATAAATAAATAAAATCATGTATAGTTGTTTATGTAAGAAAATGTGTGTAGTATCTCATGTAGATACATACAAACACACATATCAAACATGCTTACATTTATGAGAAAATCAATGAAAGTATAAACCATAACATTAAACAGAAGGTTAATTTCGCAGGTAAAAAGGGAAAACAGTGGCGGGGACAAGAACAGAAGCTAAAGATCTCTGAATACGTGATCTTTTCTAGATTTGATTTTGCAAGCATGTAAATATGTTGCATCATTATAAAATAATATAACAGCCAAAAAAGCAACATGAAATAAACACATCTAAATTTGTCCCAAGTTGGTGGCAGAACTGAAACAAGAAAAGTATGTAAAACACAGTAATTCTACTCTTATCCCAGTGGATTATATCATCAGGAAAAAGGAAACTGCAAAACAAAATAAAACAAAGTCTTCACTAGTTCAGTAGTCATACAGTTGAAGGTAATGTTTGAATGATTATCTCGAGACAGGTTAGTGGGTTTTATGAAATAAAACAGTGAGTAAATTTCTTGTCACTGAGGATCCAGACAAGGGAAGTGAGGTCACTGAGGCTAAATAAATATTATACAGTCTTGAACTTGAATTGAAAGAACCAGTATGGGCTTGTGATACGTTTTAACTAATGAACACCAAAAAAAAAAAAAAAAGTGACAAAATTAGAATACGTGATTTGCAACTTCTAATAAAGTAATGTATCTAAACCACCAACAGCTACCAACATCACCAAAGACAAGCTGGTTAAGAATTTTGCCAGAAGCTCTGAGGTCTTTTACGATGCAAAAACCAATTTATGGGAAATTTTGGGGAATAGAGAACACATTACATGAAATCAGGGAGATGACTATGAAAGTTCATGTGACAATGTATCTGATTTCTTCAACAAACAATTACAAGGGAGAGTAAAAGGAGTTATGAAATAAATCAATAATTTAAATGGGATTTGAGAGAAATATCAGCCAACTGCCATATATTTGAAATCCATATTTAAACAAGCAAATTTTTTTGAAAGAGGACAAGGAGACTTGAACGCTATGTAAATCATTAATGATATTGAAAGTTATTGTTTAACTTACTTACAGATTTAAGTATAGTAATGTGTTCATTAAAAAAAAAGCTCATCTTTTAGAAATACATGCTGGTACATTTCCAGATGAAATGGTGTTATTTGAGATTTTCTTCACAATAACCAAAGTTGGTTTGAGTGGGTGATGGTGAAGGTGAAACAAATGGGCCATGGCTTGATAAATTTTGTGTCATTTATGAGTATCTGGGTGTAGATTATAGTATTCACATTATTTCTTAGATTTAAAATCTTGCATAATATAAAGCAGAAAAAAAATAGCCATTACATCCCTGCTTAGCACATTGACCTATCTCAAACATGCATGAAATAATTAGACCATAAGGTGGTGTGAGGAAAGCTCGCAGACTAAGTGTCTTTCTTCACCAGCTGGCCATGTACTTCCTACAATTTTCTCTTCCTATATGGTTATGACTTATGTTTGTAGGAGTCCATGGGTAAAGTAAGAAATTCTCCCCCAAGAAAAACAAAAGAACTAATCATATCAATATTGTGAGAATTATCTCATCAGAGGGTGCCAGTTCTAATAGCTAACTACAAAATAAATAGATAGAGGTTGAACATTTTGATATGAAAATGGGTTTAAAACTGTTGCTGTAACTGCTCAGTTACAGAGCACAGATTTTATCCTGGCTAGTTTAAGGCGGAAGGGATTTATTACAGGATATGACATTGCTTATGGAAGGTTAGGAGAGTTAAAAATACATCCCAGGTTGAGCTTCTATGCATTACTCCCAAAATCTTTCCACAGACCAGGGCTGCCAAGGTCGCTTCTGCATTTTCTATGATAAGAAAACTTATGCAGTCAGGGTATCCCCAGTTAGAGATGGTCCTCCAGTCAGGAAACCAACCTTAGGACTCTAAGCCACACCTGTTACAATGTTCATCGGAAAAAAAAAATTAATGCAAGAACATCAGATTGGCCCAATCCAAATTAAAGCTGGAACTCTAGCTAATTAAAAAAAAAGTCTTCAAACTATAGTTTTAGCTTCTCAGCCATTTTAATCCTAGAAGTCATACTGGGCAGAGGACAGGATGGAAGCAAAACACCAATCAACCACAAAGGTCACAAGGACCGATGCACTGTTCTATTTCCTAAAGTGTCACGCTTCACAGCCTCCTCCTTGTCCCCCTTGCTTCCGTCAAGTCTAAACCCGATTCTTTTCTGATCGTGTGTCCCTGCAATTGGATAAAATAAGCTTTTTATCTTATTCCAACTACTTGGACACAATATGCTGAAAGTAAGTGGTTTTCCTTTTCCATTTGGTTGAAAAGTTATATCCTAATCACCAAAGTCAACAAGAGGTTCTTCCCAGGCCTCATGTCTGGAGGTCAGCATCATGAATACTTGGCTGGGAGACTAGCGAAGTGTCCACCCCACCCACCTCGCAGTTCACCACGCTCTCCGTTCATGGGGGAGGTTGTTCTGGAAGTCATGTTGCAGAGGACTTCAACCGTTTAAGATAGCGATGTTTACATTTGCCATTCTAAAACTCTGTCATCTTGTAGCTCATGTGTCTTTATTTTTATTTCTTTGTATTGAAGTATAGTTGATTTACCAGATTGTAGTAGTCTCTGGTGTACAGCATCGTGATCCAACATACATTCTTTTTCATATTCTTTTTCATTATAGGTTATTACAAGATATTGAGTATAGTGCCCTGTGTTGTACAGTAGGACTTTGTTGTTTATCTATTTTATATACAGTAGTTTGTATCTACAAATCCAGAACTCCCAATTTATCCCTCCCTACCTCCTATCCCCCTGGTAATCATGCTTGTTTTTCACGTCTGTTGAGTCTCTTTCTGTTTTGTAAATAAGCTCACTTGTCTCATTTTTCAGACTCCACCTAAAAGTGATGCCACATAGTGCCTGTCTTTCTCTGTCCGATTCCTTTGCCTGTTTGCTTCACCCTTGCGCAGTTCAGACTCTGTATTTAGCCCCTTTCCATCCTCACTGCTGGGCCAGAATCTGGCCAGCACTCAGGAGGCTCCTGAATACAGAGTGAATGCTCAGCGCATGGGGGCAGATGGAAGAGAAGGGGCCCGGGCAGCCCATGTCTGGATCTCCAGCTCAGAGTCTCAGAAGACAGAGGCCTGCAGGAGCCAGATGGAGACATCACACACCAGACGACGTGGCTGGGAAGTGGTGTTGCCTGGCTGCAGAGGAGCTTTGTCTAAAAAGCCAACTACTTATTTTTGGAAAAGAAAAGAAAAAAAAGAACCACAGAACTCATCAATATAGTTAGTAATCAAAGCCTGGTTTCAAATAATTCATCAGCATCCAGACTAGATAATGACATTTAATTAAGACATTAATTACAACTCATAATACTTACCTAATTAGAAAATGCAGAAGTACTATTAGATTTTTTTTCCTTTTAAATTAGCTGAAACAGATGATTAGCAGGTGTTCTTAATGTAAAATTCTTTATAAAATAGAGTATCATATGGGTAAAAATTAGACCTGTAAATAGTGGTATTACAATCAATCACTATTTAAAAGTTCGGAGCAGCTGCTGGGGAGGTGGTGTGGGGGTTCCTGCCCCACCGCCCTGGTACCTTGCCAACTACATAATTGCTTTCCGCTTCCTCCCAAATCCTACTGTAGTTTAAATTGGACAAGCTCCTCTCCTCAACCTTTTTTCCTGAACTTTCTAGAAGTTCTTATGCCCTCTGAGTGTCTCAGAACTCAGGTTCTAAAGAAAGAACCCAAGGGAGTGATTTAAATTGGTGTGGAAGGAAGGTTAAGGACAGGAACGCTTGTAGCAGGCACTGAGGAAGTTAGCAAGCGCTGGGAGGACCAGTGATGGCCTCATTTGCTGGAGGTAACTGTGGGGTCAGTGCAACCCCCAGTAGCTTCTCACATCTATGTCATGTGATCCCTGACACCATACTGTATTTATTACATTATATCATGTTATAAAAATGCATTTGTTTGCTTATTTCCAACTCACTGGTTAGATGAAACCTTCCCAAGAGTGGACTTTAGTCAGGTTGGATTGAGTGTTGTATCTACAACACCCGAACGCCATGGAGCACAAAGTAGGTGCTTAGTAAATACTGATAAAAAAGGAATGAATGAATGACACTACTAAATTGTGTGTGCTCTTTGTGTGTGTGTGTGTGTGCATGTGTGCATGTGTGAGCACACTGGTTTTGGTACTATAAATGTTTTGGGGGGTGGGTACTGTGTTTGTGACTTCTGATAGAATCAGGACCTCCAATATGCAGGTCAGTTGTCAATCATTCATATCAAGCCCAGATTGAAACTCCATTATCACAGAGAAGTCTAAATAAATGCTATTAGCTTGAGACTCATGAAAAGACAGTGAGGCTCAGTCATTCAGTCTCTACCCTATTTGTTCCTACAAACACCCCACAAGTGAAGACCACTAATCCTCAGTGTGGGCGTGGAAAGGAAAAGTCAAAGATGGGCAGACTCAACCTTCTTGTACAGGAGGTCAGACAAAAGGATGAGACATCAAAGGAAATAGCCCCACTGAGTGCAGAGGTACACAGATGCAAATTCTAAGTGGTCTCGCTGCCGAGGGTTTATTCATCATTGGGTTGGTGGAGTAAAGAGTGAAGGTGTACACAGTGGCTGGAAATGACGGCCAGTCCAGGAGGTAACGGACCTTGAATGTATGCTAAGGGCTATGCAGCTCTTTTCAACGGCCCTCAACATTAATCCTCCATGGTTTTCAATTTAATAATTGACCTGTGAGATTCGTCTTTAGAAGTCTCACTGAGAAATCCTCACAGAAAAGGAACTGGGAGGGAGAGAAACCCGGGGGAGGAAGGCGACTGACACTGGGATAGTAAACATTTCTTCCATTTCTGAATCTGTGTGCATCTTCTCAAGTGTCTGTTTTAATTAAATCAGGACTGCCTCTCCTGTCCTTCTAGCATTTTTCTTTAGGGTTTCTGTATTTCAAGAAGCAGCCTTAAGCCCATGAAAGGTTTTTTTTTTTTTCTAGTAGAAAGTATGAACCAAGGACTGAGGAGAGAACTTGGATCTATCAAAACCGATGATTTCCCTGTTGGTTGCTCTAAGGACTGCCTGCCTGCCTTCCTGCGTCTTGGTATCTCTTCACAAGAGAGAAGATATAAAAGTGTTTCCTAAAATTGCTGGGAAGCTATAAGGGAAACAAATGACTCTGTTACTTTGAAATGTAAGCAGACATCGACGTGAAGGCCCTCGGCAACACAAGAAGCCACCCGCTATGAACAAGTGGGAGTCTGATGACTCTGCCTCGTACGGTACGTAAAGGAGCAATGGTGTCATTTTCTGGGAAAGGCCGTTTGGATGCTTATGGCTGAAGTGGGGTCCCAGGGGCGTGGGGGTGTGGTCCCGCCTTTTTCTTTGTGGCACTGTTTGGTTTCACCTGTGTCTGTAGTGCATGGGGACCAAAGCGGAAATTCAGCATCTGCCCTCAGCCAGTGGAAAAGCTTCTGGCCAAACAGACACCACGGTGTTCCTTGTGGAGCTCAAATGCCTTTCAGCACGTCTACATCGCCTGTTTTGGGAGACCCCTTTACCTTCAAGGTTCCTGAGGCTACCATATATGGAGATATGGACTGGGGCTGATTGATTGGGGTAATCAGGGGTAAGTGCATTCGGGGGGAAGGAAAGAGAGCGTACAGCTTTCACCTCATTTTTATTTTTTCTTCTCTTCCCTCCCATGTGAGTGGCTGGTGAGGGGCTGGGATGTCCTGCCCTTGGGCTCTGGAATAGGTTCAGAAGAAAGGAGGCTTGGAGAGAAAAACTGCTCTGCTGTACCCAGAGAAGAGCTCGATGTTCCCGGCTTAGAAATGTGCCCCCTTCCTTCTGCCACTGAGATGGAAGACGAGATGAGGGAACTGACCTTGGAGAAAAAGGGCAAGTAAATGTATCCTCGCTGGCAAATATGAAACCTCATTTTCTTCCATCAGACCTAGCTGAACTTGGGTACTCTCTAGTAACCTCTCTGACTCAATTTCTTCATGTGGAAAATGCAAAAAACTCTTCATAGTATTCAATTCACAAGGGTTTGTGAGCAAAGAATAATCTGACTTATGCAAGGACTGAATACATATTAACTGCCTTTCATTATTATTTCACAACTACTCATGTTTAGTAGTATTATCATTGAGAATAGTAAAAGGGATCTTTAGAGTTCTCAGAAAGATAAAAAATAATTGCTCATTTTCATATGCTTTCTCATTATAGGCCATTGCTCTACAGGAGGACCTTGTTGTTTATCTCTTTTATATATAGTAGTGTATATCTGCAAATCTCAAACTCCCAATGTATCCCTCCATACCTCCATTTCTATGTCTGTGAGTCTGCCTCTGGTAAATAAGTTCATGTGTGTCCTTTTTTATTCATTGTCTATTTATGACATTGTATACATGTATAACTGAATTACTATTCTGACACCAGAAATTAACCCAACACTGTAAATCGACTATACTTCAATCAAAATATTTAAAAAATAATAATTGATCAGAAATGAAACTCTGTAAGGATTGCAGCCTCCAATCACTAACAGAAACATTAGCCGAGAAAGTCTGTTTAGATATTTCAGTGAACTCACGCACGTGCACACACACCCTGATGTATCCATTGGAACGTGTGTCCAGAACCAGGCTTGAAAAAAAAGAAAGTTCTATTTCTGGGTTCTTCTTTTGTTCAATTGGTCCACGTGTATATCCCCATACTGGAATCATATGCTCTTGACTATGCTAGCTCTCTGATAAACATTCTTCCCTCTTCATCCTCCATTTTCAAAAGTGTCTTAGCTATTCTAGTTCCTTTGCATTTCTGTATAATTTTTGGAATGACCTTGTCTATTTCTACAAAAAGAAAGTTTGTTATTTTGATTAACATTGCATTGAATACCCATTTCAGAAGAATTGGCATTTTTACTTTTTGAAGTAAAACAGAATATGAGTAGCAAAGAATATGAGTTACACAGAATATCTCTCCATTTATTTATATTTTTAAAATTTTATTTTGTGACTTTGTTTTTCTGCATACAGTTTCTGTATATCTTCTGTTACATATATAGCTAAGTATTTAATTTTGTGATCAATTGAAACTATGTACTTTTTTAAGCATTCATGTGTTCATGGTGATACACAGGCACACACACGTGCACACACATGCACACCACTAGTTGTGTTGCATGCAGAAGCAACTTATTCTTGTATATCTTGAACCTTACTACCTTCCTGAAATTACTTTTTGATTTGAAGTTATGTTTTTTAATTTCTTGAGATGTTCTAGGTGTTTTCTGTAAGGAGACACAGTTTTATTTCTTCTCTTCCAATCTGTATGGTTTTTCATTCCTCTTCTTCCTTTTGTTGTCTGTTTTATATTTGATGAGTTGTAGTCACCTGCACGTTTTGAAGACTTGGTCTGTTTTTACTTAAGTTGTCAAATTTATGTGCGTGGAGCTGCTCACACGATATTCTTGTTATCCTTTTGAAATCTGCAAGGTCTTAGTGATTCTCCCTGTTTCACTCCTGATGTTGCTAATTTGTATATTCTCTCTTTTGTCTTTGTTGGTCTTGCTACAGGTGTGTCAACTGTATTGATCCTTCCAGAGAACCTATTTTTTTTTCATTGACTTCTATTCTTTTCCCTTTTCCCTTTTATCGATTTCTGTTCTTTACGATATTATTTCCAGCCTTATGCTTGGTTCAGGTTTTTTCTTCCTTCCTTTCTTCCTTTTTTCCCCTCCCTCCCTTCCCCCTTCTTCCCTCCCTCCCTCCCCCTTCTTCTCTCCTTCCTTCCTTTTTTTTTTTGGTCTATACTTTCAATATGAGAAGTTAGATGATTTCTGAGACTTTTCCTCTTTCTTAATGTAAGCTTTCAGTGCTTACATGTCCTTTTCTGCACTACTTTAGCTCTGACCTACAAATTTCGATACGCTGTATTTTCAACTTCAGTCCATTGCATGTGAGTCTTGGTTTCTCCTGAGACTTCTTCTTTGAACTATGGATTGTTTTTTAAAGTGTGTGTTTGGTTTCCAAGTGTTTGAAGATTTTGCTATTGATTTCTAGTTTGATCTCATTTTCAGAGAGCATATTGTGTGATTTCAATGTTTTTAAATGTGTGGAGGCTTGTTTTCTGGCCCAGGATATGGTCTATCTTGATATAAGTTCTACGGGTGCTTGAAAAGAATGTGCACTCAATACTTTTGAGGTGGAACTTTGCATAAACGTTAATCAGTTCCTGTTTGTTGATTGTGTTCTTTTCTTTATTTGCTGATTTTCTATTTATGTTTTTTTCTATGACTTGTTGGGATGGGGGCTGAAATCTCCAGCTACAGTGGTGGATTTGTATATTTCTCCTTTCCATTCCATAACATTTTGTGTCACACATTTTATAGTGCTGTTGTTTGGTGCATACACATTTAAGGTTACTATGGTTTTTAATTCATCCTGTCAACATATGTCTTCCTTTTAATTGGTGATTTGTCTATTTTCATTTAACGTAACTTAAGAGTAATATGTTAACTCTTAAGTCTATCATTTTTTCTTTTCTACTTGTTAAATTTCTCTATATTCTTTTTTTTTCCTCCGTGTAGGTGGGGTTTTTGAACCTTCTTTAAAACTCCATTTTCTCTATCTGTATTTTTGTTCTTAGTGTATCTCTTTGTATGGCTCTTTTCACCACTTCAAGTAAAACACAGATTCTTCACTTCCTTGTGTGTCTCAATACCCTTTACACGTTTGAAATGTGAGATCTTTTTCTGTTTTAGAAAATATTCAAGAAAAAAAATCAACATTTCTGCTTCTGATGGGAAGTTGGTATTTTGACATAGTATGGTATTTAGGCATATGTTTTTAAAAGCAAATAGTAAAACTACAAAGGAACTCTCAGACTGGATCATTCAAAGGAGGTATTGATGCCTCTGTTGGAACGTATGGGGGGTCTATGTAGATATGCATGTCTAATTTGAAACTGATTATTCTGCATTTATTACTTCTTTGGGGAATGTTATTTATCACAGAGAAGACAAATCTATGTGGCCTTTTTGTAAGCAGAGACATGTGGTAATCTCCCTGATCTGAATAATAGAAGTGAGTAAAAATATCATATAATTTTCAATTAATTACCATCTCAAGAAGGGAATTGAAAACTAAAGATAATTATTTTGAAGACTTAAAAAATATTTTAGATTTTATAATGTTATGTTTGGTGGTAGACAGATAACACGCCCCCAAAGAAGTCTATGTCTTAACCTTTGGAAACCATGACGATGTTTGGTTATGTGGCAAAGGGGGAATTAAATGTAAAAATGGAATTAATTTTCTTAATCAGCCTATCCTGGGATGGCAGAATTATTCTGAATTGTGTGGGGGGCCCAATGTTTGCACTAAGATTCTTATAAGGAGGTAGAAGACGACTGACAGAGTGAGGCAGCTTGAGACCAACTTAACTGCCCATGGCAGCTTTGATCATGGAAAGAGAATACAAGCTAAGAAATACAGGCAACCTCTAGAATCTGGAAAAGGAGGAAAAAATGGATTGTTTCCTAGAGACTCCAGAAGGAATGCATCTGGTAATTCCATTATATACAGTAGCCCAGCAGGTATCATTCTGGATTTCTGACTGCTGACCACTGTAACTGTAAGATGATAATGTTAAGTTGTTTTAACCCACAAGCTTGTGGTGATTTATTATAGCAACAATACGAATTTCAGCACCTATTGGTTGCTCTTTTTTTACTCAACTTGGTATTTCCTTAGTTCTTGATAAATAAGTGATTTTCACTTGAAATATGGACAAGAATATGATGTTATGATATTCTGGATCTTAATTCATTTGCTTTTGCTGGCCATTTATGATATTACTCTGGCAGGGGAAGGGTGGCTGATGTCTTGGTCTACTGTGTGGGGGTAGAAGTCCAGATTCTCCACTCAGCCTCCATTGATACTCGAGGGTGGAGAATGTACTCCTAGTTACCTGCGGATCAGGGTAGAAGTTTCAGCTCTCTGCTAGCTCTCTGCTGAAACCACCCTGGCTGGGAGGAGCAGGAGGACCCCATTATTGCTCTCCACATGGCCTTCCTTGACACCGCTGAGGTTGGCCTCCGTACTATTGGGCTGTGATGAAATGCTTGCCTCTCCACTAGGTCTTCTGAACTGCTGTCCCAACATGGTGGGAGGGGGTTGCCTTGTGACTTCTCAAGTGGATGAAAGTCCAGGTTGCTCACATGGTCTTCACTAATACCAAAATTCGGGGGATATTTAGCACACTGCTACCCAGCAGGAATGAAAGTCCTTGCTTCCTGTTCAACTTTCTATGGATTCCTACCCAATCTGGGCTACCGATTCAGCTCATGTGGTGCAGGTGGTGGTGGGGACACAGAGTTTTGATGGAGTTTGGCTGATGGTGTTTGGCTGGAGTAGACTTATTACTGTCTAAATTTTTTCTGTCTTTCTAGACTACCCCTTTCTTGGTTCTTTGGCTAAAGAGCAAACTTTTAATGGGATTCTCTGTTTGTGCCCTTTGGAGTTTCTTTGTTCCCAGCTTCTTTCACTCCATGTCTAGGCTATAAGAAGGAAAAAAAGACCCAGGGAACTCCAGGCTGTGCTGTTCCTTACTCCATGAGATCTCTAGCTGATCTGTCTTTTCTCTACCTGTTTTCATGATTTTTGCAGATTTGGTTTGTTTTTGTTATTGTATGTGTCTACATATACATGTATGTAGGTAGGTAGGTATTTATCTATTTGTAAACTGTCCAGAATTGTTTTGTTCTTAGCAGGAGTAATATGGGTCATATGTCTACTCCATCTTCCTGGAAGTAGAAATCATATTATATACATTTTTTTAATTATGAATAAGTTGAGATTCAGAGATGGTAAACAACTCGCTAAAGTTTACATATCTATTCATCCCATACCAGTGATTGAATTCAATGACCCACCACCTGCTACCATTTATATTTTTCCCAGTTACTCCAACACTTGTAATGATACCTTAGAGCTATATAAATTGATGTTTTAAATGCTAACTTAAAGAATGTAGACCTTATTATTTCCCTTTAGAAAGTTGTAGCTTGGTTTATTTTATTTTAATGAATGAATTAATTTGGTAGTGTGTGTAACTATCAATAACATTTAACAAGCATTTACCATATGCTAGCTAAGCATTATCCAAAGCCCTTTAGATGAAATTACTTAATCCTATCACTTCTAGGAGGTAGTTACTATTATTATCTCTATTTTTCAGATGGGCAAGTTGGGCCATAGAAGGGTGATGTGACTTTCTTAAAGTCACATGGCCAGTAAGTATGAGAACTTCAGGATTTGAACCCAGGTAGTCTAGTTTCAATGTCCAAACTCTTAATCACTATACTATTCTGCTTCTTGAAAATATACCTGTTTTATAAGCTAATATACCTACGTATTTTTGTTTTTAGAATTTTATTATTTATTATCTTTATATGTCCATGATTTTGTTAACTATACAGGATGCCTAATATAGGCTCACAATCTCTCTTATTTGAAAATTTTAGAGTTAGATGTATTTCAGAATTTTGAATTAAAAATTTAAATAATCTTTAAATATATTAAAAATAAAATAGGTACAAACTAAAAAAATAAAAAAAGTAGACCTTTCTAAAAGTAACACAGAAACAAGGACAAAATTTGAGCAGAGCCAGGAAGGGCATGTGACCAAGCCATTTGGATAAAATTTTTATTTAAAATGAGACTTAACTCGCCTTCTAGGTCTAAGACACTTTTTCCCTTCTCTGTGTAATCTCTTCTGAGCACTGGCTATCTTTTGAGTTGAGTATCTATTTTGGGGTTTCTGCTTGTCATTCTCACTGACATTTCTCAAACCTCAAAATAGACTAACTGAGAGAAGGAGGCTGTACCACGTCAGGTTACAGAGACTCAGGCAGAAAGTGGGCGGAAAGAGTGGTGAGGGGTATTTTGACAGAGGCGCCAAATTAAAGCCATTTTTAAAATATGTATCTATCAGCACATGTTAGTTCAGCAGCTGTAAGTATCTCTAGACGGAGCCAGTACCCACATCCATCTCGCAGAAGCCAGCTTCCTTGCGCCTCCCGATCTGATCAGAAAATACACGTTTGAGTGTCTCATACAGAGCTGGAAAAACTGCCTATCAGATACACCACGATAAGCTGCAAAACCATAGATTTTATTTGCCTCTCTTCTATGTACTTTTCTCACAGTCCCAATGAAATGGCCTTTACCTAAAAAAAGTTAAATTGGTAGCATTAGATTAAATAAATAACCAAGAATTTATTGAACACTTAGTGTATGCTTAGTTGTATAGTAAAAAAGGGATTCTGTATGCCTTTCAACCTCAGAACCTGTTTCAGTCTTATCAACCCCTTAATTCAACCCAACCTCCTGATTTTCAGCAATCTCTTGGCTAAATGAAAAAAATATTATTTTAATTTTTCTTTTCTTCATTTGATAATGTCAATATATGTGTTCTGATTCTTGTACTTCTGTCTTAGAATAAGGTACATCCCTTCTCCAGTCCAAGATCAACTTTTCCATGTAGGCATTTGGTCCCCCTTCCCATTTTCAACATAGTGCAGATGTTTCTAAACTTTCTAGATTTCACGGTGCTGGTAGGATCTCTTAACTTTTTCACTGCACCCGTAGGCCCAAAGAATTACCTAAGAATTTCATTTAAGTACAAAAAATAATCATAAATATATATGCCCCAATAACTTTGTATCTGCTAGAAAAAAATAGTATACATAGATAAAAAGAAAAAAAATTTTCTTATTTTATTACTCAAGCCACAATTACTTCCTCCCTGGATAGGTGTGCCTGTTGGGCACTGCACAACTTCTCAAAGCATAGAATCAGACTGGTTACCCACTGTATCATAGGGATTCTCACATGGTACTTGCAATTTATGGTGGCAAATACTGAGAACACAGCTTTACATCAATAATAACATGGTAAGTTTAAGGCTGAAAATGTCCAATGCTTTGCCCAAGGACTTGACATGTTGCTTTGTTGCTATCAAGCATCATTGTGCTCCCCTCAAAAATGGAAAGCATTCCACAGTGGCCGTGTGTGTCACTGTGGTGCTCTGAGCACTTGAGCACTTAGTTTAAGGACCACAGTCATGTACCAACTATGGAGCCAGAAAGTATGAGCTCAAACCCACTTCCCATATCCTAGGTGTGAATCTTAGGAACCATCTACCTTGCACGTGTGTGTGTGTATGTGTGTGTGTGTATGTGTGTGTGTGTGTGTGTGTGTGTATTTTCATTTAAAACATTTACAATGCTAATATTCATTTTATGGGTTTGTTATAAAAATTAAGTAAACTTTTAAAGCAAGGCATTGAAAACAATTCCAAACATAGAGTATACATTATCTAAATAAAAGTTAGCTGTTCATTTAAATGTTAGCAACATCCTCATTTTCCAAAATCTTTAACCTCTTCAGCCCTTAGATCTTCTCCATAAGGCCCAAGATATACTAAAGACTTCTTAGAAAAAAAAGAAAGAAACATATGGAGAGATGTTGTTAATACAAAAATTGTAAATCTTCCTTGCCCTTCGATAGAGACATCCCATCCTTGCTCAAGTGCCTGCCTCCTCTCTGCGGCTCTCTCTTGACTCTGGAATTGAGAAATTCGAACTACAGGAAAGACATTGCAGTCAGACCTTCATCAGCAGGTGAGTCTCCATCCCCTCAGGCTACCTGCCTCTATTGCTGGTATAAACCAGTTGAGTGCTCGTCAGGAACAAATAAGCGAGCTCACACAGTATAACCCAGGGACAAATGGGCAGCAACCAAAAGAGCACAATTCTCATTTTGCATGATTTTCCTCTCTTACCTGCCTAGTGACAACTTCCTTTCAACCTGATCCTATTTGGGAATAAGGTTTGCTCTTGAGAAAAGATCTTAGAAAGTCCTCCAGTGTATACATGCTCCCAAAAAACTGAAGGAATCTATCACTAAAGTGATCAGCAGTTTGATGGAATTTGTGAGTGGTGGAAAATAGTTGGGCAGTAGAATGTTGACTTGAGAAGTAAGATCTATGGGGCCATTTTGCTCCTTAGTAAATACACAATAGAGAAGAATGTTACAAGTTAATTCAAACTGAATTAAACTTTAAAAGTGAGAGGACAGATGGAACCTTGTTTAAATACTCTGCATTCTCAACTGTGATAAAGTTGTATCCCCTTATCTTGACAGTAATTTATTGCCCAGAGGAATTTTCATTGCTGTTCTTCATGGAGATTGCTTCATAAATAAAAAGTATAACAGATAGGAATGATGTTAAACATATCAGCATCCTGGAAGGTACCATCTCATACAGCCTCAGTGGAAAATGTTCTTCAAATGAACATGCCTTGGCTTCAGTCAGAAAACCTGCCTTGTTTACAAAGGAAGAAAAATACTAAATAACAGATTGGGTCTAGAGGTATCCAGCAGAGGACAGTGGGAGAAATTACAATTCTGTCAGCACTGCAGAGACCGAATTAAATTATTGTGGTACTCTGCACGGATCAGAAAACCAAAATGGACCTGGAGGCTGAAAATTCTGGGTTCTATTCACAGCTCTGCCACTTAGCTTCAGACCATGGACAGCTCCTTTAAGGTTCCCTGGCCTCTGCTTCCTCACCTCTAGGGGATGCACCTAACAGAGAGGGCACTGTAATGCGGCTAAACAAAATTTACAGCAACTGCCCCCAAACAGGCTTTTCCTCACCCCACCCTATGCTTTCACTTTCCTTCCAAATCATTCCAGCAGCCCGCAGGGCTGTCACACATCAGCTGACGCTCTTACCTACATTTTCTCCTTGGCTTATGGAGCTAGCATCTTGTGATGCTGTGAAAAACATGGGGTCTGTTACAGCCCTTCCTGTCTCCCCCGAACGTGCCAGAAGCTGCTGTTTTGCAGAGCGGAGTCTCCTGATGACAGCCAGTATCTTCAGTGTTTCTCAATTTCCTTAGGACTCTTTCTCAGTGAAGCTCTTCCTGATTCTCCAGGTTATGATACTGTTTTTCACATCTCAACCACTGTTTGTTCATTACGTTTTTACGGTGTTTATGGGATTGCACTACTTTGTGTAAATGACTCAGTATCCGACATGTATTGAATGGATCAGTGAATGAAGGAGGATGTAAAGTTGAGCAATGATGGGGCTAATAAGACTGGAAAAAGCAGTGCAGAGTGAGTTTTAACTTAATCCTTCCTTGGGAGTTAAGAGAGTCCCCAGCCCAAGCCTCATGTGACACAATTTCCAAGCAATCAGTACCATTTCTTCCTTGGCTGGAAGATGCCAGTACTGCTCCAAGTCAACCCTATGTGGAAAGCAGCTCTTTGGCAGTTGATTTTTGTGAAGATGACATAAGAGGAAAGGTCAGTTGGCTTGGTACTCAATCCTGCCAGACCTGGGGAGAGCAGCAGAGATTACACGGCCAGAATCATAGACAGGGAGGACTCCTGTCTGCATAGAATAGAGTGAAACAGAATAGAACTAGACATATCATATTATCAATATATATGCGTGGAGAGAATGAATGAATGTATAGACCCTCTGAACTGATGGGCACACCTAAATGTTTTGGAAGTTAAAAGGCATTGTCATTGCCTTCATTACCCTGATAGAATAATTTTTTTAACATTTTTTTATTGAGTTATAGTCATTTTACAATGTTGTGTCAAATTCCAGTGTAGGGCACAATTTTTCAGTTATACATGAACATATATATATATTCACTGTCACATTTTTTTTCACTGTGAGCTACCACAAGATCTTGTATATATTTCCCTGTGCTATACAGTATAATCTTGTTTATCTATTCTACATTTTGAAATCCCAGTCTGTCCTTTCTCACCCCTTTCCCCCTTGGCAACCACAAGTTTATATTCTATGTCTATGAGTCTGTTTCTGTTTTTTTTTTTTTCGATTCCACATATGAGCGATCTCATATGGTATTTTTCTTTCTCTTTCTGGCTTACTTCACTTAGAATGACATTCTCCAGGAACATCCATGTTGCTGCAAATGGCGTTATGTTGTTGGTTTTTATGGCTGAATGACTGGATAAAGAAGATGTGGTATATTTATACAGTGGAATACTATTCAGCCTGATAGAATAATTTATCTCAGTTTCTTTGGGTTTTTCTTTCTGTACATTCCAAATGACTGAAACTCAGAAACTAGTGCCTTCCTTTTGGCTTTTAGGCACACAAATTTTTGGTATTTTTCAATGGAAAAGAAATCTGCAAGTGGACAAAGCTGGCAGAATTTGATTTGAGTAGCAGATGGGAGGTGAATCCTACCATCCTAAATGTAAACACACACACACACACACACAGATATCTCTTTAACCTGTTCACAGCACTGGAAGTTTACCACTAGGGACCCAGTTATTTGCTTTTAGGGTTTTTATTTTGTAACATAAATTCCTTGATAGGTTCTTTTCAAAGATAGGATGGGACATAAGAGGTTTGGTGATGGATAAGGAGGACAGAGACCTTCTGAGCACCACCTCTGGAGAGAAGGCAGGTGCACAGCCTAACACCTAGACTAGATCCAGCAATACCATCTCCACGTGCTGTTCATCGCACTCGCGTGTTAATACATTTTCTCCTCCCAGCAACACTGGGAGGGAGGCGGTATTATTATGCACACCACATAAAGGAAAAAAATAAACAGACCAAAAGAGGTGAACTGCTTTCCAATAAAGCTACTAAGTGGGGGGGGGGTCTGGGAATTAAACTCAGGCAATTAACACTCATACTTTCCCATGATAAATGCTGAGATGGAAACTTCTATCTCATCCTTGTCAGCAAGAAAATAGCCTGGCCCCTGATTCCACACAAATGGCCCCCAGGCCCAACCAATACTAAATAAATAGGTACACAAATACATATTTGTGTATATATAATACATATGCATAGTTTCTTCTAGATACTCCCATTCCAACCTGTTTTTCTCTGCTCTTGTTGTGAAATAAAGTTCTTATTTTCTGGCGAGCCAAGAAGCATTTAACCGTAAAAAATTCTTCTCTGCCCTTCGGCCGCCTCTCCCCCCTCACTGCACCCTGTGTGCCTGCGTTATGCACCAGCCAAACCTCCCCCAGTGGCAGGAACACCTGCTCAACCATAAAGAGCAACATTCTAGCATCAACACGACAGCTTCTTAAAGAGAACATTCCTTCCTAATCTTGTAAGGGGTCACACGACCCACCAGGATGATGTTTAGATCTGGATTATGTAAACTGTCATTTGATGAATAGCCCTGTGTCTCAAAAAACTTACCTAATCGTGTCTTTGTTTTCCAACCAGCAGAACAGTTTTCAGAGCATTCTGAGATCCCAGGTTATAATCCTCAAAATTGGCTCAAATAAAATTTTCCATTTCTTTCTTGGATCAACTGATTAATTGTTGGTCTATGGTTTCCATTCTAATCCTGCAGCCAACTCTTCAGCTTGAGGGCCCAGATAAATAAAATACAAATGGGCACACAAAATAGAAAACGTATTGAACATTCATGTACGTATGTAGGTAGGTACTAACTTAATATAGAATAGTGGGTACCCCAGAGCTAAAGAAATTTAGTTCTGGGAGATCTTAGACTCTTTATTTCGTCTGAAAAACCACAGGGCCATCTTTCAGGAGATGTAACGTCCAGTTAACATTTTGTCACTACCTATTATGACTCATCACTGTCTAGAAGTTATTTTCCTCATTCACAAAGTGAACTGCTGAGCTCTGTGATGTGTAAGTGTCTTAATTTTTTTTAAATAAAACTTTCACATTTTCTTTCCTTATTAAGGGACAATGAGAGGAAATGATGAATGATAAAATGTTATCAGTTGTAACATATTTTGAAAGTTGTCGAATTAGTGTGACTTATCAAAAGGTTTAACATAGTGGTCAAAAATTTTTACTGTGTTTTTTTTTAATTTGGGGGGAGAGGTTATTTATTTATTTACATATATATATATGTGTATATATATATATATATATATATATATATGTATATTTTTTAATGGAAGTACTGGGGATTGAACCCAAGACCTTGTGCATGCTAAGCACATACTCTACCACCGAGCTATCCCCTCCCCCCTTATTCTGTTGCTTTAAATAAAGTCCTATCATGGAAACATGGCTTCTTCCTCTTGCCTTAAAAGTTTGGTACCTCCTTGCATATTAACCAATCTTCTGCATTGTCTTTGAAGATCTAATCAAGTGTCAGTTCCCCTTTAGCATGTGTCAGAAGCCCCGGTTTCCTTCTGACCTAGTTGAAAGGGCAAAGCTTATCTCTTATTCTTGCTGTAGACGACACAGCCCACCCATGTTAGTAGCTACATAAAGGTGATTAGTAAGGATGAACTACACATGTCAGATGGAGCTTTGTTGTTCATCATGAGCTAAGTAAAAAGTCATTCAGTCCACAGATAAATGTTGGTCCTAAATAGAGTCCTGGGTGTTGAAGATTGAGGCAGACATACTCTTTGCCCTCTCACAGAGGTTACATTTCAGGGAGCAGAGCAGAAAATAAATACAAATACAAACAGAATCATTTGTAGTTAGCAAAGAAAACCATGCAACATTAAAACAGGCTGATTGAATGCACAGAAGAATTTTTTTAGGAGATTGTATAAGGTTTCACAATGAAGTTGAGCTGACACTCAGATGGTTGGGGAAAAAAAGGAAATTAGGTAAAGACAGTAAGTGGTCAGGTGTGTAGGGCGTTAGGACCTGGGAGGGCCAAGTAAGACATGTGACTTTCATTCTAAGTCACAGAGCAGACTTCAGGGATGTAGGAAACATTCAATTAACTCCCCATCTTAATTCTTAAAATGTGTTTCAGCCATCCCAGCAGTGTCATATACCCTGATCCCATCCGGGCTTACCCTCCCTCCTCTCTGCTAGATTTTCCTTCTTAATCACATTTCCTTCTTCCTCTCCAAAGGCTGCATCCACGGCTCTGAACTTCTTGTCCTTTATGTCATGTGACATTTCAGCACTACCCATTTTATCCCCTCGGCCAAAATCAGAGACTCAACCCTATAGTGCTTTCAAAAATGTAGACTAGATAAACAAGATTATACTGTATGGCACAGAGAAATATATACAAGATCTTGTGGTAGCTCACAGAGAAAAAAATGTGACAATGAATAAATATATATATGTTCATATATAACTGAAAAATTGTGCTCTACAGTGGAATTTGACACAACATTGTAAAATGATTATAAATCAATAAAAAATGTTAAAAAAATACTCTGAGGGAGAATTCTCAACATGACTCATCATCCATTTGATAGAAAAATGATTTTTTTCCTTTCTGCAAAGAAAGTTTCTATTGAAGTCTGTCCTGTATTGGAAGTTTCTGGACAAAGTTACCTTGTGGCCTTTAATTTAAGACTTTTTATTTGTCACTATTTTGGTGTTTCATCTTTCTTTTGTAAGACTTTCTCTTCATGAGCCCCTAGAATAAAGTAGCAATAGAACGTTGAATGAATGGGTCTTTCAAACTCCATCGAATGTAACGTAACGTAATCAAATAATCCCGCTACCTTACTAACATTCTTTGTTTTACTCCAGATGATAATGGAGTAAGACCCTCTCCACCATCTTCTCCTACAGAACATGGGGCTGCTCTTCTCATTCTGGTCTTAGTGGATGGATAAGCAATGGCTAGACTCAAAGCATGCTCTTAAAAATAGCAACACGTCCTCTGCGTGAATCCCAGTAGAATGCGAGTTTTGAAGTTTACAGGTTTTGGCTTTGCCTAAGTAACATTTACTTTGTTCATCATTGGTGTACAGTGAAAGAACAAAAGAACACTTTGGGGTGGTTACCAGCAGGGAGAGGGAAGGGGGAGGGGCAAGATGGAGGTGGAGGATTAAGAGGTACAAACCATCAGGTCTAAAATAAGCTACGAGGACGTATTGTACAGCAGGGGGAATACAGCCAGTGTTTTATATTAACTATAAATGGACTATAATCTTTAAAAATTGTGAATTACTATATTGTATACCTGTAATATATAAAATTGTACATCAACTATACTTCAATTTAAAAAAATATGATACTGTAAAATAAATACATAAATAAAGAAAAAAAGCTAAAAAAATAAAGGACACTTTGGGGGCATTTTAAAGGGGAGTGACAGTAATGTATTTTATTCAGATTCAACAGAGCAAGTGAAGATATACCCATTTTGTTCTTCAGCTGATTATTAAATCCCTTAATTACACACGCACAATCTGGAAATACTTGAAGATACAGGAACTTACCATTTTTTAAAAGCTTTTTTATCTGGAGACTATATCTTCACACACATACAGGAAGAGAGCGCTATACCTTTCATATAAATTACTCATCATTCCGCACCGTAGGTAGACACTGGGGAATTTCTCATCTCGAGCTGACCTTCGTGCCTTCCTTCTCCTTTGTAGCCTCCTAAGTCTACTGTCCACAAGCCCTCCAGGCGTGCAGTTCAGCCAGTTTGCTCCATCTGGTTTTCTCCTCCATGGAACAGGAGGGAAATACTTCTTTCGGGGTGAAAGATTAAGTTTTCTCCAAAGACATGAAGTTCTCTTCTATAAAAGGCAGTAATTATCTTCTTCTTCTTCTTCTTTTTTTTTTTTTTGAAATTGCATAGAATTCAACGGAGTGCCCCAAATGGATGTATAAACAGTTAGCGCTTTAGGGCATATTGGAGCATGAGGAGGAAGCCTGATGACTTTCTCAGGAACAGCAGTAAATGGTGGACGGAGCCCTGGACCTCATTCCTGTTGACCCATGTGTTTACGGTGAGAGCTCCACAAGACTCCCTGCCTGCTTTGTTGGAAGCAGAAAACCCAGGCGTGATCATCAAAATTCTATTAAATCTCTCTGACTTGGAATTCCATAAAGAGAACAGGGTGTAGCCATAGACTTTTTGATGACTATTGATTTCAATTCTTCAGTTGATGTTTTCATCTCTCACTCGGTTAGCGTTTCCTAGCGCTCCTATGACTTGACAGGTGCTTACTTGTCCTCGGTGTCTTACTGTGCAACTGGTTCTATATGTACGTTGTCAGGTTCCTAGGTTTAGAAAAATCCACATGCACGAATTCCACAGATTGGCCCCAGAGAATTATTTGTAAATAGGAAGTTTTAAAGGACAGTGTGGTCCACTAACAGAACTGGTGTCCTCTCTCTCGAGTTAAGGGGAGGCGTTTAGGGTTATACCATGCATATAAGAAGGGTGTCTGCTCTCTGACATCACCACGCTCTCACCTCCTTGCTAGATGTCATATCAACAATCTGAGCTGGGACCTACAGGGGGCAGCACCACATGACATCTCTGGGCCAGAAACCAGTATCATGTCTCTTCTGATCTGGTGCCTGAGCCTTGACTCCACCTCCTCCTGCCCAAGAACTCCTGGGCTGGCCCTGGTTTCCCTGCCTCAGAGACAGTCATCTGCAGTAGCTTTGACTGGGGTTCTCATCGTGCATGTTTCTCCATCTAACTTTACTGCATTCGTGGCCGATGCCTCGCTGCTCCCTCCTTATTTCTCTTCTTTAGTCTATACCTGGTGCTCCTTCAGAACTAGCAGAACTCAGAGAAAGCTGACTACGTAAGATTAAATTGTTCTTGGTACTCATGGGACAGTTAGTTGACCCAAAACTAATGCTTCTGTTTAATCATCTGTACTACCAAAATGCAGATTAGATCAACAGTTCTTGCAAAAATACAAGCAGACTTTCTGATCCAAGTTCTTTGGTTATTCTGAGCAAGGGTGTATTTAGAGAAATGTTGAGAGTTTAAAAAAACACAATTCCAAATTGTATGTGTGTGTGTGTGTATACACACACGTTTTAATTGGAACATTACACTGACAACCTACAGGTTTCTGAAAAAAGAAAATAAATTTGAATTATAGGCAAAGTGTTAATGTCTTCTTGTATATATCTACATTTTAATACATTTCACAGACTTTAATCATTATTGCAAAATAATAGTTGAATATTCATTTTTATATTAATCTGATGTTAGGTCACATCCTAGGATGGTGAGCCCTAAAAAAACACAAGAATAATTAATTTTGAAACTTGGATTTCTAAGCCTTCATTATTTAAAAACTAAAATCTGAATTATTAGAATCATCCAGTCAAAACTGTGCCTTTAAACAAGATGAAAAAGCAGTTCACAAAACACAGTGAGTTTTCCTGAGCAAGCTGGCTTTGGGCACGTGTGTGTGCTATGGTTTTCTCCTGCCTCTGTCCCTAGTGAAATGACGGTAAGGAAGAACGAGGGAAAACACATCGTGTGACGGAGAACGGGAACAGCGCTGTCAACAAATGGAGACTTTCAAGCTGTTGACGGCAGAATCACACAGATGGAAGAAGTCTCAGCCCAGAATAAGGGCCAGGGGGGCATCTACCTGTAAGGGACCCCAAGAGTGGTATCTGGAAGGTCCCAGGGCAAGGAGAAAAGATTGACCTGAAAGTACGGAGATGGACAGAAAAGCTGCCTGACTCCATCTAGGCTCAGAGTAGTCCACGCCTTCTCCGTCCTTCACCCCCACCCCCGCCTCTATGCCAAGACACAATGAAGCATCAATGTCCATTTGAACAAAACAAAACAATTACCTTCAAATGAACAAAACAGAGATGTATCATCTAAACATATAAACCCTCTAGGATAACTGGGAAGAGATCAGTTGTACCCTAACATGGGGGAAACCCGGGTCAACTACACAGTAATTCATTACAAGTCCAGACTAAATAAGAACTCTTCCATATGCAGTCTTCTCTCCCTCCTTTCTGGGGCCAGAAGTGAGTTCCTCTGTCTTTTGCCCATAAGCCTACCCTCTGGCCCACCTTCTTCTGCCTGGTGGCCTAAAGTGTGTTAGGCTTCTTCCTCTCTTTTTTTTTTTTTTGTAACATTTTTTATTGATTTATAATCATTTTACAATGTTGTGTCAAATTCCAGTGTAGAGCACAATTTTTCAGTTATACATGAACATACACATATTCATTGCCACATTTTTTTCTCTGTGAGCTACCATAAGATCTTATATATATTTCCCTGTGCTATACAGTATAATCTTGTTTATCTATTCTACAACTTTGAAATCCCTGTCTATCCCTTCCCACCCCTCTCCCCCTTGGCAATCACAAGTTTGTATTCTATGTCTGTGAATCTATTTCTGTTTTGTATTTATGCTTTGTTTTTGTTTTGTTTTGTTTTTAGATTCCACATATGAGTGATCTCATATGGTATTTTTCTTTCTCTTTCTGGCTTACTTCACTTAGAATGACCTTCTCCAGGAGCATCCATGTTGCTGCAAATGGCATTATGTTGTCGGTTTTTATGGCTGAGTAGTATTCCATCGTATAAATATACCACCTCTTCTTTATCCAGTCATCTGTTGATGGACATTTAGGCTGTTTCCATGTCTTGGCTATTGCAAATAATGCTGCTATGAACATTGGGGTGCAGGTGTCATCCTGAAGTAGGGTTCCTTCTGGACATATGCCCAGGAGCGGGATTCCTGGGTCACATGGTAAGTCTATTCCTAGTCTTTTGAGGAATCTCCACACTGTTTTCCACAGCGGCTGCACCAAACTGCACTCCCACCAGCAGTGTAGGAGGGTTCCCCTTTCTCCACAGCCTCTCCAGCATTTGTCATTTGTGGACTTTGAATGCTTGTCTCTTATTTTCCCTAGGGCTCTGTCTTCTTTAAGGAGAAAGCAAATCTAAGGCACCAATATGTGCTATCCACGATATGTTTTATCAGGGTTCCTTTTCATGAGTGATTTTTTTTTTCACTGTCAATTAATCCACTATTAGGTGCCTGACACTATTCCTGTTGGTTGAGTTTTAGCAATTAAGAATATAGACTCACACAGAATATTCAGTATCTTATAATAACCTTTAATGAAAATGAATATGACATTTTTTACATGAGGAATCTAAATAATAATAAAATAATATTGATAAGGACACAGATAAACTACTTATTATTTATAGCTAAGATGATTGATTTCTTGAGTATGTGTAAGCACGTGTGACTGTCTTATGATTGGATTACCGCATCCTCTTGATTTTTATTTTGTGGTTGGCTTTGTTCCTTTGATAACTATGTATGTTTAAAAAGCTGAAGCTCTAATCTGTTCTTAGAGACAGCGATCAGTACACATATGTAAATTAAAAAAATGTATATTGTGTATATGTATTTACATGTAATATAATGTATATGTGCAGTCGATATAATAATTCTACTTAATAAAACTGAAAAAGAAAAACAAAAAGGAAATGAATATATATGTGTAAATGCATGACTGGAACACTGTGCTGTACACCAGAAATTGACCCATTTGTAACTGACTGTACTTCAATAATAATAAAAAAAAAGAATACAGACTCACAGACATAGAACTAACAAACTTATGGTTACCAGGCAGCAGGAGGGGGTAAACTGCGAGTTCATTTGCAGATACTAACTACTATATTTAAAATAGATGTACAGCAAGTTTCTTCTGTAGAGCAAAGGGAACTGTATTTAATATCTTGTAGTAACCTATAATGAAAAAGCATATGAAAAGGAATGTATGTATGTGTATGTACGACTGAAACATGATGCTCTGCACCAGAAACTGACACGACATTGTAAACTGACTGTACTTCGATAAAAAGAAATAAATAAACAAAAAGAAATTTCCAAAAAGCATGTGGATCACGCTCCTCGCCTTGTGCTGTTGACAGGTTGACAGTCTGGTGGCGAACTAGACGCTGTAAGTAAATAACATTCGCTGAAATGGTGCGAAGATACGAGCTTTAAACTTGAACGCCATCACCTCTCTCTCTACACTTTCTCTAAAGCTGAAGGTCCCCGCACTGCTTGTCATTGTTTTCGGGATGTTTTGCCACCATCTTGAACCCTGTGTGCACGTGAATTTAACAATTTCCCAGCATAGCCTCCAGCTTCCAATCTCCCTCTGTCTATTCATAGCAGTATCTTTGACTAATGATGCGTTTTTGGTTTAGTCTCTAGATTCAACCAGTCATCAAGAGCGGTAAGTCCTCACCAGCAATATTTCCCTCTGTTTTCACATCTGCTGCTGTCTCTCTGGTCAATATTCTAGTCACTTCAGGTCTTCCTCTGCTTTCTCTGCTTCCTTTTGATCTGCACAGACATACTGGCTCTAGCCTGATTCTGAATTATTGGCTCTGTTAAATACCTTTAACGCTGACAATATCACCACGGGCTTCTATACTCAGTGGTTCTTGTGTCAGAGAAGGCTGTTAGGGAAAGTCCTATCTCAGCAGAGTCTAAAGGACAGCGAGGACAGGGAAGGAGACAGGGAACGAATTGTTGGGGGCAGCTGGGGGGGTGCATTTACTGGGGAGGTAGGCTTTCCATGAAGAGAAGAGTGTTTGAGTATTTTGAATATTTGAATATCTACAAGTAAATGATACTGGAGTTCAAGCTGGCATTGAGAGGAATGGAAGTGGAAAATATTGGGGTGGTTAGGGGTAGGATTAAGGTGAGGTGAGACTGAGCAGGATAACTCCTGCTAAGGAGTCTGGTCTCTCTTTTGCAAGCGCTGAAAAGCCACGATGTGTTTTTAGCAAGGTGATGCTGTGATTGGATTGGAAACCTTTAAGAAAAAAAAATCATCTTGGCAGCTTTGCCTGAGGGCTTCAGTTCTAATCATGGATTCTTTCTCTGCTAGGTAAGATCTGCCTGGGGATGAGAACTAGGTCTTACCCAGCTGTGAATCTCTGGTGAGAACTCAAGTACCTGCAGCAGACACGCACCCAATATTAATGGGTAATGAAATATAACACGACCTCTCTTCCAGCCACCGGCCATTTAAATAATGTGCTAAGGTCATTATTGAGCTTCTAAATAGTACAGACCTTCTCCCTCTGGCTGGACAGACTGCTACCTTATTTATTTATTTTTTTAGGTGCTTTTTTCCCCTATTTATTTATTCATTCGTTCGTTCATTCATTCATTCATTCATTTAAATAGACTTTATTCTTTTAGAGCAATTTCAGGTTCACAACAGAATTGAGCAGAAAATACAGAGAGTTCCCACATAGCCCTCCCCACATAAATACTCCCCTCCCCTCAACACCCCTCATCACTGTGGCATATTTGGTACAATCAATGAACCAACATGGGCACATTATTATCAACCAAAGTCCGTAGTTTACATTAGGGTTCACTCGTGATGTACATTCTACGGGTTTTGACAAATGCATAATGACATGTAGCCATCACGTATCATGTATCATACAGAATAATTTCATCACCCTAAAAATCCCTTGTGCTCCAATTATTCATTCCTCCCTCCTTCCGTCTCCCCAAATCCTTGGAAACAACGATCTTCTTATTGTTTCCGTAGCTGTGCCTTTTCCAGAATGTCATTTGGTTTTCCAACCATACAGTTTGCAGCCTTTTCAGACTGGCTTCTTTCATTTAATGATATGTCCTTTAAGTTTCATCCATGTCTAAGATAACTATCATTCTGTGTCTCATTATTAAATCAAACGATATTTACTGACAGCCTTCTCTGCACCCGAAACTGTTCTGGGAGCTGGAGACACAGGGAGGGAAGGAGATGGAAGAAGCCGTTTCTCTCAATGCAGGCTACACACTCCATCACTCACAAAGAGCTCACATATTGGAGATATTGACAGATTCCCTCATTCTTTAAAAAAATAATAATAATAATTTAGCAGCTGTTCTCACACAAAATAAGGGCAGGCTTTTTCTAATGTAAACTTCCCGGCGTTGTTAGAACTTGGTCCAGATGATCTTTGTCTAACATGTCTGTTCTTCAAAAGGCCAGGAGTGCCTCCTTTTCCTGGCTCAAGCACATCCTTTAAATTAGTTGGTCGCCGGCGGCGCTAATTTTGATATATTTTGAAATAACATGATAGATCTTGAAAAGCAACGGTCTGACTTATTTCCATAATTAAATTGGTGGCATCTGTTTCTTCTGCAAATGTTGTGCTAACCTAAAACCCAAGCAGGGAAGGAGACATACAGCAACTTCTGTTCAGAACTATTTTCCTTAGGAGCGTCAATTAATAATTCATTTATTATATCAAAGTGAAGCTTGTTCCCATCAATTATTAATGAATAACTGTATTTCCTGTTGACATGCAAAACCTGTCGCCAGCAATTATGAACTGTCAGAGCCCTATTGTAAGTTACGGTGAAAGAGCACGTGGGACTGAGGCTCCTGGCGTAACATCCATTTAGGTTCAGCATCACTGGGAAACTTTTATTAAGCAGTTAATTCTGGGTGGCAAAGTACCAGAAAAACACATAAGGGTGATGCCTGTGCTCTCAAGCACTGTGTCCTAAAATAGTCCGTGGGCTTTGTTGTTAGTCAGTAAACACTTCCTGAGGACCATGTACTAGAACATGACTATGAACACAGACCGTCTTCGAGTTGCCCTCAACCCACTGGAGGGAAATAGAGAAGGCTCAGCAGACGACAGTACTTAACGTGTGACCGTGTGGACCCCCTGGGAAGAGCCCCCATCTCTCTGCTCCATGACTTGCCTGTCACGCCCTGGGCGTCCCTCTCCTTGGCTGTCGTGTCCCATAAAGAAGTGATCATCACTGGGGAGAAGCAGTCAGGCCGTAGGACCATTTTGTTTATTTCTATCAACCTCCCCCAGGTCACAGGCAGGCATAGCGAACAGCCTCCAAACATCCAGGCCCAGAGAGATCTAACGACCTGCTCCCACACAACTCACGTCTCGACTGTATCCCAAAAGGAAGCAAATTTTAGCTGGAGCTTCTTCACTCTGCACGCTACGTATGTATGTGTTTCTATTGAAGCCCAGTTGATTTACAATGTTGTGTTACTTTCTGGTGGGCAGCATCGTGATTCAGTTATACATACACATACATATACACATACCTATATTCCTTTTCATATTTTTTCATTATATGTTATTACAAGATACTGAATACAGCTCCCTGTGCTATTCAGTAGGTCTTTGTTGTTTATCTCTTTTATACATAGTAGTATCTACAGATCCTGAATTCCCAGTATCTCTCTCCCCACCCCCTTTCCCCCTGGTAACCATAGTTTGTTTTCTATGTCTATGAGTCCGTCTTTGTTTTGTAAAAAAGTTCATTTGTGTCCTTTTTTTAAGCAACATGGATGGACCTGGAGATTGTCATACTAAGTGAAGTAAGCCAGAGAGAGAAAGAAAAACACGATAGGAGATCACTCACATGTGGAATCTGCATGCCTTTTAATATGTTGGTGTGTGATCTTACATTCTACAGCCTCTTATTTTTTTGTTTTTATTTAGAAGAGATGTGCATAAATAAATAGTCTGGGGGTAAAATATGGTGATACCCAATTCTCTTACGTATTGTGTATGTATACATACATACACACACTATATATATAAAGTTAAATATTTATGTATATGTGTGTGTGTGTGTATAAAGTTACATATACACATGTAAATAAATAAATAAAGAGGAGAGATAAATTTCACCATTGAAAGAAAGAGCATAAAGAGGATTTGAGTAAGAGGAGAAGACGCAAACAGACGTCTTGAACAAGCCTACGAAGAGCAGACCCGAGGGAACAGGTTTCAGGACGCCAGGCGAGAGCAGCATCTGGAGACGCTGAGGGGAAGGCAGAGGGTGTGTCACCGCCAGATGCACAGGGGTTGAAGGAGGCAGGTTGCTCTCCACTGTGCTGGGGGGATTGAGATAACTGAGACAGAAGTTTCAGCTTAGAGACGAATCATTATTACTAATGTTGGCTCCTTGACTCCCCAGAGCTGAAGGAAGGTCACCAGACTTGCAACACTAAGGAAGACCAGCACCATCTTCCTGTCTTCTCTCGTCTCCAAGACAGAGGTCAGGGAAAGATAGGAAAGTTGAGATTGAGAGTCTGGACTGGGTGATTTCCAGACAGGGCTTGCACAGTTGGGAACTGGTTGGAACTGGGCAGAGTTACACAAGAATTTTGACCTTGTGTGCGTAAAGAAAGTTGCCAGAGTGAGTGTTGGTGAGCAAGCTGTGCACCTTAATGAGTGAACCAAGTTAACTGAGGTGCAGTCGTATTTTCCAGAAACAAGTATTTCCTGGAGGAAGCACCTAAACAATGTTTGTCTTATCCTCATATTGATTAACCCAGAAGCAGGAAAAATAGTCTTCATCCAAGAATGTTCCGTACAGGGACAGGATCATATCTTGGTTCCAGTTCTCATGGAATTTTCAAAGGATTTTAGTCAAGATGTTAGGATTACAGAGTGTTAAAAAATAAGTGGACTAGACTTCCATATGCTGAAGGGACACAGAGCTCGAGGACTCAAGAAGGCACGTTCTCCCTTGCTGATTTTATTTCTAGTCCCCATCTGTTAATTCTGGAAGCTTCCCAACATTTCTCTTTCCCTCTGAAGTGATGCAAAGATGGCTTTCAGTATGTTGGTGGTGGGAGTGGCCTTGCTCCTCGTGGGGACTCGGTCTGCTTTTGCTGTGATGGGGAAGAGCCATAGGAGGCCCCTACCATGGCTACCACCTCATCAGCATCCGCCTCGGGGCTCCCCAAAGCCCCAGCCTCTGCACATTTATCTCTTCCTGCTCCGTGTCAATTTCAGCAGTGGGGAATGCCCTGGGGCTGGAACAGACACAAGATCCGAATGAATCAATGTTCTATTAGCCAAGCGTTATGCCTTCAAGCAAGGCAGAGCAATTATTACCCAACGTGGGTGCCCCTGCTGGTTCTCAAGGACAAGCAGGGGAAGTGAATCCATCACAGCCCTGCCATTTCAGGCATATTTCAGACCGCAGTGGCTCTGCTCCACAGCCATCCTTCATTCGTGTTCAGTGTCACTCTTCAGCATTCTTTCAAGACCGGCAATTTACACAAAGGAAACGAAGAAGCAGAGGCACTGGGCTCGTGGCCGTAAAATTGAAACTGAGATGGGGTGAAACTGCTCTTCTGAAAGAAAGAAAAGCTCTTGCGTGAGAGCATCACATGGACGTTTTTAGTTCACTGTAAATCCTTCAGCCCAGCCTGGCACTGATGATTAAAATATAGGCATGTGTGTGTTCCCACAGCACATACAAAGAAGTCTTACTTTGGTGTAATCTGCCAGACATTTAATCAGCTTCTGTTGAGGGATATAGAAGGGGGAATGTAGGTATGTCCTTCAGGGGATGACAGAGACGTGAACAGCAGTACCCGTGATCAAGTTAGAGGCAGAAACAGACAAAGGGAGCATCGGGAGTATAAAGAAGGGCAACTGATACAGCTGGCAGGAGAGCTTCCTGTCTGCCGGGTGTGCCTGAGCTGAGTTTTGAAGAATAGGGAACAAAGAAGGGCCAAGGAAGAACATTCTAGACACACAAAAAAATCACGGATTTAGAGAGAGTATGTTGCTGTTGTGAAGGGGGATGGTTCATGTGCTTTGAGAATGAGATCTGAGAAGGGCAAGGGAGGAGAGGTGAAAATGGAGAGGGAGGTAGGGGACAGAGGCTGGTGAACCCTTGCAGAGCCTTGAGGAGGGGACGGACCCTGTTCTGGTTCTAGGAGAACCATGGCGGAGTCTTGTGCAAAGGTGACCAGCCACTGCTCAACTGCGCCATCCATCCAAGTGAAGGTTCTAGACAAGAGTTGTTCTTTGATGTGTCTACCCATTCTGAGTTGGCACTGTTTTACGCTGTCTGCTTACTTTCTTTGAGCAGCGAATTCTGCACCTGCCTTTTCTCCCTTCTAGATTATAAGCTCCTTGAAGATGTTGCTCTTTGATTTTTTTGGCGGGGGGTGTTGGCTCTATTTTTCTTTTTCCTTTGTCTTTGCTTCTTTCATCACAGAATACAGTCAGGATTTTCCACATGGGATGTGCTCAAGATCCTATGTCCTGGAAATGGCAACTGCAGAAATCAGGTAACATGGTCAGGGTGCCCCAGCTGATGGGTAAGATTCTTGATCTAACACCAGACAAGTGAGGTTCTGTGAGCCAGTTTCAGGGAGGCTGCCTCCTCTCAGAGGAGAAGCATGACAATTTTCAGAATGTAGACCAGAAGGATGAGGATGACCCGAAGATCCTCACAGGTGTATTTAGACTGAGCTCTAAGCAGAAAAGTCCTTGGAAAACCTTAATTTTGAAGAGCTGGTCAAAACGAATTGGAGTGGCAACCCAGATGACAGAATGGAAATAAGATATAAAGGTTGGAAATATAAAGTGAGCGTCACAGCCTGGAGGTGCTAGAATTGAACAGAATTCAATGGTCCTAACTCAGTCTGAACTGAAGGAAGATTTAAGCATCAAAGATCCAGAGAGTTTGAGAAATGAGAACCACGAAAATCTAGGCAAAAGTTTAAGTGTACCTACTTGTGATACCAGTAAGGAATGGCGGGAAAACTGCTCCTTGATGCTTGCAGACCATTTACAGATCATAGAAAGGAGAAGGGGTCCTAGATTGCACTGAAATATTCCGAACTGAAGATGATGGGACAGGCAACGAGGATCACTTAACAATAAAATGCCTACACTTCCCCTCCTTTTCAAAATGTATTTTACTAAGTTTCCCTATGTTGCAAAACTTGATTAAACAGCGTGTGAAGCAAGAGTAAATCGGTTTTGAGATTCTGAACATGGGATGCATAATACACTTTTTTTCTCTTTGCCAGATGAGCAGTGGTGTTAAGAGCACGCTATATAGTCGGCAGTCATATTTCTGTGATGTTAAGCATCGTGAACAAGCTAGTGTCATAGGAATGTCACCAGAGTCATTTTCAGTGGTAGACAGAAGAGATGATGAACCACAGTATTTGGACTCAGTCGTAAAGGCAGTGGTGGGGAATTTTCCCAATAGGTACCTCTGTTTTGCTGGCAAAACTGCTTAAAGAAAATTTTTGCTATGGTCTGAGGTTGCTCTGGTGGTTGCCAGAGGGATTTTGGCCTATTAAACAAGAGAAGGTCAGACTTCTCTTGTGTAGCCAATGGTCCGTGCTTGTGAAAGGACCCTCTGTGGACCTTGATTTGTCTTTCCTGGACAGTAATGCCATCCGAAGGTAGGTCAGTCAATTATAGACACATAGCAATATTCCGAGGTTGGATCCCAGGTCCTCCAACTGATCTCTGTTAAAAACTCAAATATTAAAAGCCATTTGACTTTTAACAGAACATTATCAACCATTCTGATGAAAATATTTGACTTTTTAAAAAGTCAAATATTAAAAACTATGGGTTCACACTTAGAAAATACAGAAACATATAAAGCAGAAACTTTGCAATCACTGCTCAGAGATAACTTGGCATTTAAGCAAAAATGTCTTTCAGCTTATGTAGGTCTTTCTCACATGTGTGCAGACCTACACGCTTAAGTTTGGATGTACTAAGTTGGGATTATGCCACTGTTCTGCTTAAAAAAAAAATCTCTCGGTGAGTGTCATTTATATGTAGGGAGAATAATAAATATGATAGCATTTGACAAGTTCTTTACGTGAGACACTCCCAAACCTGTCTGTTTGAAAAGGCTTCATTAAAGAGATAACACCTGATAAGAATTCTAATGGGTCAGTAAAGATTGTCCAGGTGGACAGTGAGAGGGAAAATGGGACATCTGAATGGAAAGAGTAAGTCGTTCAGGGTTACAGAGAGAAAGCTTTTCAGCAGCGTGTTAGAGGCACTGGAAGTGGCTGGATATGACTAGACCACAGCATTAGGGGTGGATATCAAGGGGTGGTGAATAAACAGTAGAGAATTCAGTTTAGTGGGGTACCAGATACCCTCGTTTAGTCAACAGTCTGCAAAATATGTATACAGTTAACAGAAATAGTCTCCTAACAATTCAAAACTTGGTGGAATACATCGTATCAAAGAATAATAATAAAGAAGTCCCATGATAGTTTCAATAGATGCAAAATATTTCACAAAATCCAACATGTATCCATGATAAAAACACTCAACCCACTATGAATGGAAAGGACCATCTCCAACCTGAAAAATGGCGTCTGTGAACAACTCACAGCTAACATCATACTCAGTGGTGAAAGGCTGGACACGTTTCTCCTATGATCATGAACAAAACAAGGATGTCAGTGTTTCTGTTCAGTATTATACTGGTTGTTCCAGTCAGGGCAACTGGGCAACAAAATCAAATAAAAGACATTCAGATTGAAAAGGAAGAAGTAAAACTGTCTCTACTTGAGATGACATGATACTATATTTTAAAAAAATAAAATAACCCCCCCCCCAAGGTATATACACTAAAAATCTGGTAGAACTAAGCAAGTTAAGCAAGGTTGCAGGGTACAAAGTAAAGATGCAAAAATCAAATATGTTTTTTTACACTTTCTTTTTTTTTTTTTCACTGGATGGTGACTCTTAGGGCTACTTTTATTCTTTTTTTTTAAGATCAAAGTATAGTTGATTTATAATATTGTATTAGTTTCAGTTGAACATCTTAGTGGTTCAGTATCTTTGCAGATTATATTCCATGAAAAGTTATTACAAGATAATGGCTGTGATTCCCTGTGCTGCACAATATCTCCTTGTTGCTTATCTATTTTATACATAGTAGTTTGTATCTCTTAATCCCATACCCCTATCTTGCCACTGGTAACCACTAGTTGTTTTGTATATCTGTGAGTCTGTTTCTTTTTTGCTGTGTATATTGGTTTGTTTTATTTTTAGATTCTATATATAAGTGATATCATAAAGTATTTATCTTTCTTTATGTGACATTTCACTAAGAATAATATTCTCTAAGTCCATCCACATTGCTGCAAATGGCAGAATTTCATTATTTTTAAATGGCTAAGTAATATTCCATTGTGTGTGTGTATATATATACATCTTCTTTGTCCAGTCATCGGTTGATGGACACTTGAGTTGTTTCCATATCTTGGCTATTGTAAAAAATGCTGTTATGAACATGGGGTTCATGTCTCATTTTGAATTAGTGTTTTCATTTTTTTCTGGAAATATACCCAGCTGTGGAATTGCTGGATCATATAGTAGTTCTAGTTTTAGTTTTTTGAGGAACCTTCATTCTGTTTTCCACAGTGAATGCACCAACTTACATTCCCACCAACAGTGTAGGAGGGTTCCCTTTTCTCCACATCTTCACCAACATTTCTTACTTGTAGATTTTTTGATGATGGCCATTCTGACAGGATACCTCATTGTTGTTTTGGTTTGCATTTCTCAAATAATTAGTGATGTTGAGCAACTTTCATGTGCCTGTTAGCCATCTATATGTCTTCTTTGGAAAAATGTGTATTCAGGCCTTCTGCCCATTTTTTGATTGGGTTGTTTACTTTTTTGATATTGAGCTGTATGAGCTGTTTATATATTTTGGATATTAACCCCTTGTCAGTCATATCATTTGCAAATATTTTCTCCCAGTCCGTAGGTTGTCTTTTTGTTTTATCAGTGGTTTTCTTTACTGTGCACAAGCTTTTAAGTTTAATTAGGGCCCATCTGTTTATTTTTGTTTTTGTTTCTTTTGTCTTAGGAGACAGATTCAAAAAAATATTGCTGCAATTTTATGTCAAAGAGTGTTCTGCCTATGTTCTCTTCTGGGAGTTTTATGGTTTCAGGTTTTGTATTTAGATCTTTAATCCATTCTGAGTTTATTTTTGTATATGGTGTGAGGAAATGTTTTTATCTCATTCTTTTACATGTAGCTCTCCAGTTTTCCCAGCACCACTTATTGAAGAGACTGTCTTCTCCCTTGTATATTTTTGCCTCCTTTGTCATAGTTTATTGACCAGAGGTGCGTGGGTTTATTTCTAGGCTCTCTGTTCTGTTCCAGTGATACATATATATGTCTGGTTTTGTGTCAGTGCCATGCTGTTTTGATTACTGTAGCTTTATTGTTTAGTCTGAAGGCTAGGAAGGTGAGACCTCTAGCTTTGTTTTTTTTTCTCAGGATTTCTTTGGCAATTCCAGGTTTTTTGTGGTTCCATGTAAATTTTAGGGTTATTTGTTCTAGTTCTGTGCAAAATGTCATGGATATTTTGATAGGGATTGCATTAAATCTGTAAATTGCTTCAGGTAGTGTGTCTGTTTTAACAATATTAATTCTTCTAATCCAAGAGCATGGGATTTTTTTAATTCCTTTGTATCATCTTCAATTTTCCTCCTCAGTGTTTTATAATTTTCAGAGTGCAGGTCTTTCACCTCCTTGGTTAAGCTGATTCCTAGATATTTTATTCTTTCTGTCGTGACTTTTTTTTTAACATTTTTTTATTGATTTATAATCAATGTAGTGTTTTTTTACACTTTCAATGGACACTCTGAAAATCAAATTAAGGAAACAATCTTATCTACAGTAGCATCAAACAATTGAAGTCATGATAAATATAACAGAGGAAGTACACAACTTCTCATCTAAAAACTGTAAAACTATTGTCAGAAATTATATAGATCTAAATAAGCAGGAAAGCATCCTATGTTCATGGATCAGACACACTAACACAGTTATGACAGTGATACTCACCTAACTTGCCAAGAGATTCAACACAATCGCCATCAGGATCTCAGCTGACCCCTCTATAGTAATTGACTAACTGATTTTAAAATTCATGCAAAATTGCAAGGGACCCAAAGTGGTCCAAATGGTCTTGAAAATTAAGATGAAAGTAGGAGGACTCACACTTCTTGATTTCAGAGCTTATTCAAAACCATGGTGATCAAAAAAGTGTGGTACCAGCACAGGATAGACACATGGATAAAGAGAATAGATCTGAGAGTCCAGAAATAAAACCATACAGCTGTTGTCAAACAAGTTTTGATAAGGATGCCAAGACCATCCAATGGGGAAAGAACAGGATCTTCACAAATGGTGAGGTTGGGGGGGACAACAGGTAGTCACATGCAGGTGACCGAAGTTATGCTTTTACCACACATCATATACAAAAATTACAAAAATGAATTAGACCTAAGTGTAAGAGCTAAAACTATAAAACTCTTAGATAAAACATAGGAGTACATCTTCATGACCTTGGATTTAGGAAAGGATTCTTTAACAGGATATCAAAATCACAAGCAACAGAAGAAAATATAAATAAATTAGACCTCTTCAATATTAGAAACTCTTATACTTCAGAGGTCTCTGCCAAAAAAATGAAAAGGCAACCAGAAAATGGGGGAAAATATTTGCAAGTCATACATCTGATAAAGGATTAACCTCCAAAATACATAAATAACATTTACAAAAATAATTTAAAATACAAATAATCACAAATGAGCAAATCACAAATATAAATAGTCATAAATTTCTCTAATATATGCAAATCTCCAAGATATACAAACAGGTCATAAGTCCATAAGAAGATGCTCGAGATTGTTAGCAATCCTGGAAATGCAAGTTAAAACCCTGATGAGATGTCATTTTATACCCATTAGGATGGCTGGAATCAAAGTCTATAAGTGTTGGTGAGAACGGAAAGAAATCTGAATTCTTATACATTGCTGATGGAATGTTAAGTGTTGTAAATGCTTTAAAACAATCTAATAGTTCCTTAAGGAATTAAAACCAAAGTTTACAATATGACCCAACAATACCAGCCGTAAGTATAAACTCAAGAAAAATTAAAGCATACGTTCCCACAGAGCCTTGTAAGTGTTTATCTTTAGCAGCCCACATGTCTACCAACTGATGAATAGGGACACAAAATGTGATATCTATCCATTCAATGGAAGATTATTCAGCCATAAAAAGAATGACGTACTGATACATGCTACCTAGACGAGCCTTGAAAACATTGTACCGACTTAAAGATGCCAGTTGCAGAAGCATACATATTTTATTATTGCATTCATATGAAATTCTAAGAGCAGATAAATCTATAGAGGCAAAAAGTAGATTAGTGGTGCTTATGGCTGAAAGAGGAGGGGGAAGGTGGTGATGGCTTTAGGGTACCAGATATCTTTTGGAGGTGAAGAAAATATTCTGAAATTGACTGAGGTGATGATGGCTGCAGGTATCTGCGGATAGACTAGCAATACAGTGAATTATACAGTTTAAATGCATGATGTATATGGTATATGAAATGTATATCAATAAAGCTGTTAAAGTTTTAAAGGATGCTTTCTTAATATTGAGAATGCATATTTTATTTTATTTATTTTGTATAGTTATTTCTTTTTTACTGAAGTATAGTCAGTTTACAATGTTGTGTTAATTTCTGGTGTGTAGCAGAGTGATTCAGTTATACATATGTATGTATATTACTTTTCATATTCTTTTCCATTATAGGCTATTACAAGGTATTGAATATAGTTCCCTGTGCTGTACAGTAGGACCTTTTTGTTTATTTATTTTATACATAATAGTATCTGCAAATCCCCAAATCCCCATTTATCCCTCCCCACCTCCTTTTCCCCTGGTAACCATACATTTGTTTTCTATGTTAATGAATTTGTCTCTGTTCTGTTAATAAGTTTATTTGTATCCTTTTTTAGATTCCACACATTATAAGTGATATCATATGGTATTTTTCTTTCTCTCTCTGACTTACTTCACTTAGTATGATGATCTCCAAGTCCATCCATGTTGCTGCAAATGACATTATTTTATTCTTTTTATGGCTGAGTAGTATTCCATTGTATGTATACACCGCAACTTCTTTTTCCAGTCATCTGTTGATGGACATTTTAGTTGTTTCCAAGTCTTGGCTATTGTAAATAGTGCTGCTATGAACACTGGGGTGCATGTGTCTTTTCGAATTAGAGTTTCCTCTGGACATATGCCAGGAGTGGGATTGCTGGATCATAGGGTGTCTGTAAAAGGTGCTTCTGATGAAATTATGGCTCTGTATTTTCATTTATATATTCCAAAGATGCTAAGAGCCTTCTACATTTCACGCACTTTCTCAACACTGGAAATAACAGAACTGACAGTTCTCTACCGCAGTGTAGTCTGTATCTATTTCTGCTTCTGCCGGAAGGAACTGACTCAGTTAGCCCAAAAGGTGTTTGCTGAGCCCCGGCCACACACCTGATCCTGAGATGACAGAGACCAAAGCCATGGTCTATGTCCTCAAAGCAGCTCATCTTTTAGAGAGAAAGACAAATAAACAGTGAAAAGATGACACAGGCAAGAAATGTAATCCAGCCAGAAAATGTTAGGCCACAGAGGTTTCCGAAGGCTTTCTGAGGGAGGTCACACCGAGGCGATCTCTGGAAGGGTCACCAGGTGCTGGCCACTCAGGTGAGGAGCGAGCGGAGGGGCAGCATCCCCAGGGAATTGTCCAGGCAGAGGCAGGGACAGGAAGAGAAGCTGAGAAGTCTGAGTCACATCTTTAAAGAAAACTGATGAAAATTTAGTAGGGGAGCTTCTGTCTTCCTTCTCCACTTGATGTCTTTCCCCCCTCCCGTAGCCAAGGAACCCCAGCAGGAGAAGCGAGCCTGGCTTGAGGTCCCGGGAAGAGTCAGTGCCAAGTGCTCAGGAAAGGCAGAAATGGGGATAGCCTGAGGCCAAGGAAAACTAGGAAGAGAGGAATCCCTCAGTGTATTAAGTACCCAGGACTCTGAAATCCAGCAGTACTGAGGGTTTGGGGGACCAAGTGCCTAGCTATCCGTTTAAGAACAATACCTGGGATTCAGAGAGCACATGGGCTTCGAACGCACATTTCCATCTGCTTTTCCTGCTCTCCTCCTGGCTCTGGGCAAGGGCCACAGGGCTGCTCGAGGGCCTCTCTGAGCGTGTGCCAGGGACAGAACCCGCAGTGGCCCCGTCCACTCTTTGCAGCCCAAGGGATCCCCATTACCAATACAATAAGCAAAAGTCATTTTCTGAAACTTCGCTGCAATCCAGATTGTGCTCTTGGCTCAAGGGGCATCTCATCCTCACGGTGACCTCCTGAAATGTGAATTTTAGCCCCCTCATTCCTACTGAGGAAGTTGGTGATCAGGAGGGCTAAGTTACATACTCAAGGCAACACAGGCTTGTAGTGCAATAAAATTGCAGAATTAACACTTACACCTGGACGTGTTTGTGGCTGTTCCACTGTGGCCTGCTGCTTCCAAAGCCTGCTGTTTCTGCCGAAGACCACTGAATTTGTGAAATTTGCTAAAATGTTAAATGAGGATTATAAAAATTTCTGGACAGGTGGCAGTTCTTCCCCAAACCATGTGAACTTATCCAACACCAAGGAGTCTTTGAAGGCATCGTGACGTACATATACATAGACTGCTAGCCACACAATTTATACATAGCGTAGATTCATATCATGTAAAACTAATCTGCATAATCTACATATCCAGACACTGTGCATATAATAAATGTAAATGGACACACACAAAGAGTCATTGATGATACACTGACATGCTGTCTTTGGATGACCAGGGAAAGCTGGCCGAAACAAGAGCTCGGTCAGTTTGAAGGATCAGGGCAGTTAATGAAAGATGTTCACTTTTGTAAGATCTTCACTGGTGGCTTCCTTTTGTCCTACGGTATCAGTTGTGCGTGTGTGTGTGTGCGTGTGTGTGTGTGTGCGCGCGCGTGCGCGCATGTTGAGGGGTTATAGAAAGAAGTAGGATAAATTCAGATTCTAAAATCCTCCAGTAACAAAGGGGATGATCCTTAAGGTTGATCTGTTAGGGAGTCTGCATGTTGCAATGCATTCAATTAGGAAGGTGACCACAGAAATGAAGCCACCAAACTTAACATTACATGTGAATTGCTCTGAGAGTTAAATCAGCACTTTTCTTGCCTTCAGCATATATTTGAAAGGAGCTTATGCCCTTTTGGAGCAAACCAGTAAATTTAAGCCATAAAACAAAAGTTCCCTTCTAGGAGGCCGTAATATATAAAGACAAAAACATCAGCTATAAATCAATGCATATTGATTTAAATAAATAGGATCGTTGCCCTCTGGTAAACCTAGCTCAGAGGCTGAGCAGAGCAGTAGCCCTTGCTCAGAAACCCATTGGCTTTGCATTTCTAAGCAGAAACCCAAAGGGGCTTTCCCTCCAAGACCTAAATTACCTGTACTATCTTACAGTTTTTGATTGTATCCAGATGCAATGTATATCCAAACAAAGCCACACCGAGGCATTGGGCTGTGGGTGAGAAGAGCTTTGCTGGGAGGCATCCTCGTCTGTGTCGTAAATCAAAAGGAGGCACTAATGAGACCCTTCGACAGAAGCATTAAGGCAGTTGTCCCAGGAAGCACAAACCAGGAGCACATTGGAGCTGCCGCACTGCTTGCCCCGTAGCAGGTGCCACACTAGCTCACAGTGCGGTCCCAGGTGCTGTGAGACAGCTTCACCTGTACAAAGTTTGAATTTAATCCTTGTAATAATAACCTGATGAGGTCGGGTATTATCATGACCCTCTTAAACTGTGCTTCCGGCCAGCAAAGTCAAAGTAGTATACGGTGACATACGACCACTTCACTCACAACCCCAAAACGTCACACAGCTCATAGCAGAAGGAGCTGTGTTGGATGAGCCTGGGAGCCTGGGAATCCAGCGTTAATCTTCGCCATTATTAGCTCTGTGATCTGCCATTAATTAGCTGCATGCCCTTCAGCAAGTCCATTTTTGCTTCTGGGCCACGGACTCTTTAAATGAAATGTAAGGGTGTAATTTTCTGGCTCAAAAGTTTGATTTAGGGAAAAAAGACAAAACCCAGCAGCTGGGGAGGCTTCTGGGTTTTGGAGCAAGAGACTGAGATTCAGCTCCATCCTCCCTTCTCCCCAGCAGCGTGAAATTGAGCCACTCTCTGAACCTCATGCCCTCGCCTTGTGAAATGGTTGCTTGAAAACCTGCTTGTCATTCAGGTTGATGGCGCACTTAACCACAGCCTCTCAGTGCTGAAAGGGAGCTCACAAGATGCAGTCAGATCTCGGAAGGGAAAGTTTCAGTGGAAAGTCTCTTGCCTTGTAAAAAGCACATATCGGAGCCGTAAGAAATGTCCAGCCATGGCCGCCACTCCCCAGAAGTACCATGGTGACAGCTGATGACAGAAAGCCTTCCATCAACCCCGGCTTGTTCCGGGAAATGACAGGTCACACAGAATCTTCTGCCTCTAATATTTCATAAGGCTTCCCCTTTCAAAATATTTCCAAACAGCTTTCCTGCCTCCTTGTAGCCAACCAAGGATGGCCAAATGTACCCGCAGACCGATTAGAAAGGCTCCCTGCTTCCTGAAATCCCAGTTTAATAGGATGCTTGTCTTTCACTGTTTCCCCTGTAAAAAACCTTTTAAAATCAACTCCACTTTCAAATGCCTTTGAGACTCTGCCGAAACAAAACTGATAGTAAATGGAGTCCCCTGCCACACGTTTATGAATAAACAGCCTTTGTTAATTTTGTGCCAAACTTGGTTTTGTCCCTGACAGCAAGAAAGGGTTGATGCAGAGAAACGGTGTCCAGTCTGTGTAAGTGGGGTCTTTCCCACAGTCTAAATTAATAAGCAGATCTCTAGGTCAGTAAACACATCCAAACACCATCAATGCAGGCTTCCAGAGTATTCCAACTGAGCAGTAAAATCACCTAAACATGGAATCCCTTGATCCTCAGAGCTTTGCAGGGTACCTGCATGTTCTGACTGGTGGGTGATTCGATCAGTGCCTTGTCTCTGGATGATGGTGATTACTGCCTACGACAGAGCCTCCAGGCTCTACAAGGTACTGAACTAAGTATCTGTCCCAGCTAATCAGCAGCGTATCAGGCTTTTTCTAGCTGAGACGAGAGGACTTTTGTCAGTCACAGAAACTGACTTGTCGGTCTCCAGTGTTCTCAAATTTGCTAAAGCTTTCTCAGTGTCTTTGTTTAGCAGAAAACTCACCTTTCATGCAAATCCCATTCTATAATGAATTCCACCCAGGCATTCATTTTTATAGACTTTTTTATCCAAACATACTGCAAAGGTGTTTCAGATTGTGCGGTATAAATCATAATGGTGGGTTGATGGGTTTTTTTTCCTAGACACTTTGTCTTTTCTCATGCCTTTCCTATTGTTATTAAATCAAGCAAATGTTTACACATTTTGATGGAAATCACACAAAAAAGACAAGATACCCCTGAGTATGCTAAAGGGCTGTCTAAATGAATCATTAAGATCCAGCCTTGTAGACATATTCACACTGCAGATAGATACCAAGGGAAGATAAAGTTCAGAATATACATATGTAGATTATGCAAATAAACCTGCACTATTGAAATAATATTGTGGAAGCCATAAAAGGTTAAATACTATTTGTTTAATTTTATTTTTGAAATGGAGATTTCATTGGTTTGGGAAGCTTCCGCCTATTATAAAATTTTGGAATGTCACAGCCTACATTCATCAAGGGTGTGTGTACTGGTAAGATAAAGTCTGTAAATTGGACTAGTCCTTTTTTTAAAACAGTGAGGTCAATGAAGTTTGCTCTTAAAACCCTCCAACTAATTTTTCTTTGGTTCTTTTTTTTTCCCCCACAGAGTAAGGTGATCAAGAAGGTTTCTTTTAGCAGGCAACATGGGAATTGTAATTTTAAAGACCAGATGGATGCAGGCATTTAATGATCTGAAGGAAAAAAAAAATACCAGTGCAGACATAGTTCAGAGAAAAGCACTAAGGCACTATTAAACTTGGTTAAAGAAACAGGAAAAAGGGGTAGATGATGAGGCAGAGAATACAACAGGGAGAGGTGGAAGGGATGGCCAGGGGCCAGAAGGATGGTAGGGACTTCAGGGACAAGACCAAAGTTCGTGGTTTATTCTAAATGCAATGGGAAGCGACCAGGGGTTGCAGGAACAGGGTTTTCACTAGGAAATATATAGCACTCTTCTAAGTTCAGTTCAAAAGAATTCAGTGAACTTTTTGTTTGTTTGTTTGCTTTTTACAGTTGTGGAAAGTGTTAGCTAGAAAGCCGTAAGAAATATTTGGGATTTCAGGGATTAACAACTACTGGATGTTCTGACCAACCCTTGGACTGTAGGTAAAAACAAAGTGTTCAGTGTTATCAGAGTAATTTAGATCCAGAGGCATGGAAGAAAGGCTTCTAGCCAGAGCTATATACTTAAAGAAACACAGCTACTGATGGAACAATCAGGAGACAGCAAGGGAATAAATGCCTCAACCCCTCTCTTCTCTCTTTCCTTTTCGCAGCCTTAGTGGTCCAGTGGTTCAGGTCAAGTTCACAGGGCTCAGACTAACGCAGAGAGGGGTAAGGGGTGGAGAATGGCAAACACAGATTAACCACACTGGGAGTTTATTTTGGGACTCATAGAAGAAAATGTCTTGGACATTAAGGAACTCTTAACCTAAAGTGTACAGTGATTTTCCTGAAAATAAATGGGTTGTGGTGTTACTTGGAGCACAATGAAGTAAGTAAAGAAGTGTCAGAACAGGTATATGAAGCCAGCAGAGCAACTTCTGCATTGGGGCATTTTTGCCCAAATCAAGAAGCATTATCTTTGGATGAAAAGTCATCAAAGACAGATAAGGAGAATGTTCAAGGACCAAGAGGTACCAAATCTCTAATAGTAGACTGATTGTAAAGGAGACAGTCATTTAAAAACTTCACTGCATTAAATTACTTGTTCAGTTCTAAAAATTGCAGGTTTCTTGAGCCCCTTCAGACACACTGAATCTTTTTATCACCTCTCCAAATAGTTCTGAGGGAGAGTCATATTTGGGAATCATTGATCTAGTACATGGACCGCAAGTTTGGCCAACAAACAACTAGACTACATGCTGGGTTCTACTGATGCCGTAGTTTTTGTAATGTTCACCTCTTTGAGTCTCATTTCTTTTGTTAACTGGAGATAATGAGGCTACTTACATGTTTGATACAAAGAATTGATATACAATATGTAAAGTGATAGCATTTATCATATATTAGGTCTCTGTAAATGTTAGTCACTACTACGTCTATTAGTATTAAAAGACAATAAATCAGACAATGAAACAGACAGGGCATATAGTCTTCTAAATTGTATTTTGTATGTTTTTTTATGATAGTTCTCTGGTTGAAAAAAAACTTTAAAAATGGAGTGAAAATTATTTGGTAAATCAACATGTTATTGAGTTAAAATACTGAAATATACTAAATAGTATTAATATCAGTCAAGAAATTACCATCCAATAGCTTGCCCCAGGATATGACAAAGTCAACCATGTCCTGAAGTACATTTTTTTTGATAAACTGATTAAAATTAGAGAAAACTTGTTCAAAATATTTGAAGATGATAGTGAGCTAAGAAATGAAACCAGAATAGGGAAAATGGAATAGGTCAATGAGCCAGGCAAGGTGAACTACAATCTAACTTAAGACACATGTGAATTTCCATACTTGGGTCCAAATAGTCAACTACATATCACACCATAGATACAATTATGGTAAGTAAGATCATTTAAGTTAAAATTTAAAAAGTTATATCTGGTTTTAGCTTCAACTTATAATTTAGAAGCTGTCACATCCATACTTAAAACAAGAGAAAGTTGGAAAAAATTGAAGAACAGACTGATTTTTGTAGGTTCATCAGAAAACTGAGGATACAGGACAAATCATCACTAAAATCTGGAGAGATGACAAATCCAAAGACTCACAGACAAGCTTTAATTAACCGGAGCATACGATGCTGAAACCATAAACTGGTAGGAAGATTTAAATGTGACTAATGGTAAATTGCTTGAGGCTAATTATGATTAATATGAGAGTGGAAAAATTCTTGAGCTTCTCACAATTTTATTAGTTTTACTTCCAGGAACCCAATATGCTCTCCTGAAGCAGTGTTAGGAGATTTACTGGCTCTGGCAGGAGAGGAGAAAGGGTAACCTTTGTCTAATACACCAAGAGAATTGTTCATAATAAAACCTACTCTCCAGGGAGAATGACTTCATCAGAGTCTTATTCCAGAGTTGTAGACAATGAATTAGTTCAAGGTCAACATGCGGGGAGGGGAGAAAACAAACCAAAAAGCAAAGAAACTAAACAAAGATATTAAAAGAATTTGAAATCTCTGGCAATTAAAACGACAAAAATAAAAAACAAAACTCAACTCCTAACAAAATTAAAAACAACAACAACAAACTCTCACACTACAGGGCTATTGACTTCAGTCCCTATTACACATTACATCATGTCAGACTTTTAATGCCAAAAAATTACAATGTGTGCTGAAAGGCGAAAAAAAATACAGTCTGAAGAAGCAAAGTATGATAGATACTGTCATTATCAGAAAGGGAAAGTAAAATAATTCTGATTAATATGTTAAATTTTCCCAATGGAAAAAGTAGACAACATGGGGATAATGTTAGCAGAGAGACAGATACTCTAAGAAAGAACCAAAAGGAAAATCTAGAAATAAAACATAGCGTAACAACATACTTGTAACAGAGTTACATGTAGGTTGGTTATGGGTGAGGAAACAACAACTGAGTTTAAAGAGAGATGAATAAAACTTCCTACACAGAAATGAAAAGAGAAAAACAACTAAAAAATCAGAACAGAACGTCTAAGAACCGTGGGTTAATTTCACATATCCAACATAAATAAAACTGAAATATCAAAAAAAAAAAAGAAAGAGAGTAGAATGGAAAAATTATTTTAAGTAATAATGTTCAAGAATTTTCAAAAACCAAACTACAGATTCAGGAAGCTCAGAGAATACCAAGCAAGATAAATACCAAAATACGTTCACCTAAGTATATTATATTTGAACTTCAGAAAAACAAAGACAAAGAGGAAATCTTGAATAAATCAGAGGGGGAAACTTACCTTATCTACAGAAGTAAAGGATACAAACTGAAGACTTTTTGTTAGAAATCATGCAGGCAAGAAGTTAGTGGTATAGAATATTTAAGGTGCTTAACGAAAATAAAAACAGAGTGCAGAATTCTATATCCAGTAAAATTCCACAAAAATGAGTGGCAAATAAAGACTTTCTTAAAAAAAAAAAACAGAAAATTAATTACCAGCAAACCTGGCATGCAAGAAATGTTAAAATTCTTCAAAGAGAATAAACGTGATACATGGCAAAAAGTCATTATTTCCATAAAGAAATTGAAAATATCAGAAAAGTAACAAATAGAAGTAAAATAAAAATCTTATTTTTATTATTAATTTATCTGGAAGTTAATTGCTTAAAAAAATAATAGTCACAATGTATTTGGTGATTACGATCATGTGGAAAAGTAAAATGACTGTCAGTAATATAATAAAGGATGAGAAAAATAAATAGAAATACATTTTTATACAGTATTTAAAGTGCACATGATGTGAGATGAAGTTTTTTAAAGATAGATTTAGATAAGTTAAATATATTTTGCAAACTCAGCCAATATTACATTTTTTAGTTTTCAATACATTTTAAAATTTCCTATAGGAAATATACATTTCTATTCCCTTCTCGTTTCCTTTTGTATGTATTTTATCAATAATTTCTTTGTGGATATTGTGGGAATTACATTTACACCTTAAATTTATAAC